>NC_091470.1:265446999-266808524 GCF_036971445.1 Narcine bancroftii
ATTCAGAGCTGGGGAATCAGAGGCGGGGAATCAGAGTTGGGGAATCAGAGGCAGGGAATCAGATATGGGGAAACAGAGGCGGGGAATCAGAGGCGGGGAAACAGAGGCGGGGAATCAGATATGGGGAATCAGAGGTGGGGAATCAGGGGCAGGGATTCAGTGTCAGGGAATCAGAGGCGGGGAATCAGAGGCGGGGAATCAGAGGCAGGGAATCAGACACGGGGAATCAGAGGCGGGGAATCAGAGATGGGGAATCAGAGGCGGGGAATCAGAGGCAGGGAATCGGACGCCGGGAATCAGAGTCGGGGAAGCAGAGCTGGGGAATCAGAGGCGGGGAATCAGAGTTGGGGAATCAGAGGCGGGGATTCAGATATGGGGAAATAGAGGCGGGGAATCAGATATGGGGAGAATCAGAGGTGTGGAATCAGAGGTTGGGAATCAGAGGAAGGGAATCAGAGTCGGGGAAACAGAGGCGGGGAATCAGATATGTGGAATCAGAGGTGGCTAATCAAAGGCGGTGAAACAGAGATGGGGAATCAGGGCAGGGAATCAGAGGCAGGGAATCAAACACAGGGAATCAGAGCTGGGGAATCAGAGGCGGGGAATCAGAGTTGGGAATCAGAGGCGGGGAATCAGAGGCGGGGAAACAGAGGCGGGGAATCAGATATGGGGAATCAGAGGTGGGGAATCAGAGGTTGGGAATCAGAGGCAGGGAATCGGAGATGGGGAATCAGAGGCAGGGAATCAGAGGCGGGGAATCAGAGGCGGGGAATCAGAGGCCGGGAATCAGATATGGGGAAACTGAGGCGGGGAATCCGAGGCGGGGAAACAGAGGCGGGGAATCAGATATGGGGAATCAGAGGTGGGGAATCAGAGGTTGGGAATCAGAGGCAGGGAATCAGAGGCTTGGAATCAGATGCAGGGAATCAGATGCGGGGAATCAGAGGCGGGGAATCAGAGCTGGGGAATCAGAGGTGGGGAATCAGATTTGGGGAATCAGAGGTGGGGACTTAGATATTGGGAAACAGAGGCGGGGAATCAGAGGCGGGGAAACAGAGGCGGGGAATCAGATATGGGGAATCAGAGGTGGGGAATCAGAGGCAGGGAATCAGATGTGCGGAATCAGAGATGGGGAATCAGAGGCAGGGAATCAGAATCAGAAGCAGGGAATCAGAGGCCGGGAATCAGAGGCCGGAATCAGATGATGGGAATCAGAGGCCTGGAATCAGAGGCGGGGAATCAGAGGCAGGGAATCAGATGCGGGGAATCAGAGGCGGGGAATCAGAGCTGGGGAATCAGAGGCGGGGTATTAGAGTTGGGGAATCAGAGTCGGGGAATCAGATATGGGGAAACAGAGGTAGGGAATCAGAGGCGGGGAAACAGAGGCAGGGAATCAGATATGGGGAATCAGAGGCGGGGAATCAGAGGTGGGGAATCATAGGCAGGGAATCGGATGTGCGGAATCAGAGATGGGGAATCAGAGGCCGGGAATCAGAGGTGGTGAATCAGAGATGGGGAATCAGAGGCGGGGAATCAGAGGCAGTGTATCAGACGCGGGGAATCAGAGGTGGGCAATCAGAGGCGGGGAATCAGATATGGGGAATCAGAGGCGGGGAATCAGAGGCGGGGAAACAGAGGCGGGGAATCAGATATGGGGAATCAGAGGTGGGGCATCAGAGGTTGTGAATCACAGATGGGGAATCAGAGGCGGGGAATCAGAGGCAGGGAATCAGACGCGGGGAATCAGAGGCGGGGATTCAGAGCTGGGGAATCAGAAGCGGGTAATCAGAGTTGGGGAATCAGAGGCGGGGAATCAGATATGGGGAATCAGAGGCAGGGAATCAGAGGCGGGGAATCAGAGGCAGGGAATCAGACGCGGGGAATCTGAGGCGGGGAATCAGAGCTGGGGAATCAGAGGTGGGGAATCAGAGTTGGGGAATCAGAGGCAGGGAATCAGATATGGGGAATCAGAGGTGGCGAATCAAATGCGGTGAATCAGAGATGGGGAATCAGAGGCGGGGAATCAGAGGCAGGGAATCAGATGCGGGGAATCAGAGGGGGGGAATCAGAGCTGGCGAATCAGAGGCTGGGAATCAGAGGTGGGCAATCAGAGGCGGGGAATAAGATATGGGGAATCAGAGGCGGGGAATCAGAGGCGGGGAAACAGAGGCGGGGAATCAAATATAGGGAATCAGAGGTGGGGAATCAGAGGTGGCGAATCAAAGGCGGTGAATCAGAGATGGGGATTCAGAGGCGGGGAATGAGATATGGAGAATCAGAGGCGGGGAATCCGAGGCGGGGAAACAGAGGCGGGGAATCAGATATGGGGAATCAGAGGTGGGGAATCAGAGGTTGGGAATCAGAGGCAGGGAAACAGATTCTTGGAATCAGATGCAGGGAATCAGATGCGGGGAATCAGAGGCGGGGAATCAGAGGCGGGGAAACATAGGCGGGGAATCAGATATGGGGAATCAGAGGTGGGGAATCAGAGGCAGGGAATCAGATGTGCGGAATCAGAGATGGGGAATCAGAGGCAGGGAATCAGAATCAGAAGCAGGGAATCAGAGGCCGGGAATCAGAGGCCGGAATCAGATGATGGGAATCAGAGGCCTGGAATCAGAGGCGGGGAATCAGAGGCAGGGAATCAGATGCGGGGAATCAGAGGCGGGGAATCAGAGCTGGGGAATCAGAGGCGGGGTATTAGAGTTGGGGAATCAGAGGCGGGGAATCAGAGATGGGGAAACAGAGGTAGGGAATCAGAGGCGGGGAAACAGAGGCAGGGAATCAGATATGGGGAATCAGAGGCGGGGAATCAGAGGTGGGGAATCATAGGCAGGGAATCGGATGTGCGGAATCAGAGATGGGGAATCAGAGGCCGGGAATCAGAGGTGGTGAATCAGAGATGGGGAATCAGAGGCGGGGAATCAGAGGCAGGGTATCAGACGCGGGGAATCAGAGGTGGGCAATCAGAGGCGGGGAATCAGATATGGGGAATCAGAGGCGGGGAATCAGAGGCGGGGAAACAGAGGCGGGGAATCAGATATGGGGAATCAGAGGTGGGGCATCAGAGGTTGTGAATCACAGATGGGGAATCAGAGGCGGGGAATCAGAGGCAGGGAATCAGACGCGGGGAATCAGAGGCGGGGATTCAGAGCTGGGGAATCAGAAGCGGGGAATCAGAGTTGGGGAATCAGAGGCGGGGAATCAGGTATGGGGAATCAGAGGCAGGGAATCAGAGGCGGGGAATCAGAGGCAGGGAATCAGACGCGGGGAATCTGAGGCGGGGAATCAGAGCTGGGGAATCAGAGGTGGGGAATCAGAGTTGGGGAATCAGAGGCAGGGAATCAGATGTGCGGAATCAGAGATGGGGAATCAGAGGCAGGGAATCAGAATCAGAAGCAGGGAATCAGAGGCCGGGAATCAGAGGCCGGAATCAGATGATGGGAATCAGAGGCCTGGAATCAGAGGCGGGGAATCAGAGGCAGGGAATCAGATGCGGGGAATCAGAGGCGGGGAATCAGAGCTGGGGAATCAGAGGCGGGGTATTAGAGTTGGGGAATCAGAGGCGGGGAATCAGAGATGGGGAAACAGAGGTAGGGAATCAGAGGCGGGGAAACAGAGGCAGGGAATCAGATATGGGGAATCAGAGGCGGGGAATCAGAGGTGGGGAATCATAGGCAGGGAATCGGATGTGCGGAATCAGAGATGGGGAATCAGAGGCCGGGAATCAGAGGTGGTGAATCAGAGATGGGGAATCAGAGGCGGGGAATCAGAGGCAGGGTATCAGACGCGGGGAATCAGAGGTGGGCAATCAGAGGCGGGGAATCAGATATGGGGAATCAGAGGCGGGGAATCAGAGGCGGGGAAACAGAGGCGGGGAATCAGATATGGGGAATCAGAGGTGGGGCATCAGAGGTTGTGAATCACAGATGGGGAATCAGAGGCGGGGAATCAGAGGCAGGGAATCAGACGCGGGGAATCAGAGGCGGGGATTCAGAGCTGGGGAATCAGAAGCGGGGAATCAGAGTTGGGGAATCAGAGGCGGGGAATCAGGTATGGGGAATCAGAGGCAGGGAATCAGAGGCGGGGAATCAGAGGCAGGGAATCAGACGCGGGGAATCTGAGGCGGGGAATCAGAGCTGGGGAATCAGAGGTGGGGAATCAGAGTTGGGGAATCAGAGGCAGGGAATCAGATATGGGGAATCAGAGGTGGCGAATCAAATGTGGTGAATCAGAGATGGGGAATCAGAGGCGGGGAATCAGAGGCAGGGAATCAGATGCGGGGAATCAGAGGGGGGGAATCAGAGCTGGCGAATCAGAGGCTGGGAATCAGAGGTGGGCAATCAGAGGCGGGGAATAAGATATGGGGAATCAGAGGCGGGGAATCAGAGGCGGGGAAACAGAGGCGGGGAATCAAATATAGGGAATCAGAGGTGGGGAATCAGAGGTGGCGAATCAAAGGCGGTGAATCAGAGATGGGGATTCAGAGGCGGGGAATGAGATATGGAGAATCAGAGGCGGGGAATCCGAGGCGGGGAAACAGAGGCGGGGAATCAGATATGGGGAATCAGAGGTGGGGAATCAGAGGTTGGGAATCAGAGGCAGGGAAACAGATTCTTGGAATCAGATGCAGGGAATCAGATGCGGGGAATCAGAGGCGGGGAATCAGAGGCGGGGAAACAGAGGCGGGGAATCAGATATGGGGAATCAGAGGTGGAGAATCAGAGGCAGGGAATCAGATGTGCGGAATCAGAGATGGGGAATCAGAGGCAGGGAATCAGAATCAGAAGCAGGGAATCAGAGGCCGGGAATCAGAGGCCGGAATCAGATGATGGGAATCAGAGGCCTGGAATCAGAGGCGGGGAATCATAGGCAGGGAATCAGATGCGGGGAATCAGAGGCGGGGAATCAGAGCTGGGGAATCAGAGGCGGGGTATTAGAGTTGGGGAATCAGAGGCGGGGAATCAGAGATGGGGAAACAGAGGTAGGGAATCAGAGGCGGGGAAACAGAGGCGGGGAATCAGATATGGGGAATCAGAGGTGGGGAATCAGAGGCAGGGAATCAGATGTGCGGAATCAGAGATGGGGAATCAGAGGCAGGGAATCAGAATCAGAAGCAGGGAATCAGAGGCCGGGAATCAGAGGCCGGAATCAGATGATGGGAATCAGAGGCCTGGAATCAGAGGCGGGGAATCAGAGGCAGGGAATCAGATGCGGGGAATCAGAGGCGGGGAATCAGAGCTGGGGAATCAGAGGCGGGGTATTAGAGTTGGGGAATCAGAGGCGGGGAATCAGAGATGGGGAAACAGAGGTAGGGAATCAGAGGCGGGGAAACAGAGGCAGGGAATCAGATATGGGGAATCAGAGGTGGGGCATCAGAGGTTGTGAATCACAGATGGGGAATCAGAGGCGGGGAATCAGAGGCAGGGAATCAGACGCGGGGAATCAGAGGCGGGGATTCAGAGCTGGGGAATCAGAAGCGGGGAATCAGAGTTGGGGAATCAGAGGCGGGGAATCAGGTATGGGGAATCAGAGGCAGGGAATCAGAGGCGGGGAATCAGAGGCAGGGAATCAGACGCGGGGAATCTGAGGCGGGGAATCAGAGCTGGGGAATCAGAGGTGGGGAATCAGAGTTGGGGAATCAGAGGCAGGGAATCAGATGTGCGGAATCAGAGATGGGGAATCAGAGGCAGGGAATCAGAATCAGAAGCAGGGAATCAGAGGCCGGGAATCAGAGGCCGGAATCAGATGATGGGAATCAGAGGCCTGGAATCAGAGGCGGGGAATCAGAGGCAGGGAATCAGATGCGGGGAATCAGAGGCGGGGAATCAGAGCTGGGGAATCAGAGGCGGGGTATTAGAGTTGGGGAATCAGAGGCGGGGAATCAGAGATGGGGAAACAGAGGTAGGGAATCAGAGGCGGGGAAACAGAGGCAGGGAATCAGATATGGGGAATCAGAGGCGGGGAATCAGAGGTGGGGAATCATAGGCAGGGAATCGGATGTGCGGAATCAGAGATGGGGAATCAGAGGCCGGGAATCAGAGGTGGTGAATCAGAGATGGGGAATCAGAGGCGGGGAATCAGAGGCAGGGTATCAGACGCGGGGAATCAGAGGTGGGCAATCAGAGGCGGGGAATCAGATATGGGGAATCAGAGGCGGGGAATCAGAGGCGGGGAAACAGAGGCGGGGAATCAGATATGGGGAATCAGAGGTGGGGCATCAGAGGTTGTGAATCACAGATGGGGAATCAGAGGCGGGGAATCAGAGGCAGGGAATCAGACGCGGGGAATCAGAGGCGGGGATTCAGAGCTGGGGAATCAGAAGCGGGGAATCAGAGTTGGGGAATCAGAGGCGGGGAATCAGGTATGGGGAATCAGAGGCAGGGAATCAGAGGCGGGGAATCAGAGGCAGGGAATCAGACGCGGGGAATCTGAGGCGGGGAATCAGAGCTGGGGAATCAGAGGTGGGGAATCAGAGTTGGGGAATCAGAGGCAGGGAATCAGATATGGGGAATCAGAGGTGGCGAATCAAATGCGGTGAATCAGAGATGGGGAATCAGAGGCGGGGAATCAGAGGCAGGGAATCAGATGCGGGGAATCAGAGGGGGGGAATCAGATTTGGGGAATCAGAGGTGGGGACTTAGATATTGGGAAACAGAGGCGGGGAATCAGAGGCGGGGAAACAGAGGCGGGGAATCAGATATGGGGAATCAGAGGTGGGGAATCAGAGGCAGGGAATCAGATGTGCGGAATCAGAGATGGGGAATCAGAGGCAGGGAATCAGAATCAGAAGCAGGGAATCAGAGGCCGGGAATCAGAGGCCGGAATCAGATGATGGGAATCAGAGGCCTGGAATCAGAGGCGGGGAATCAGAGGCAGGGAATCAGATGCGGGGAATCAGAGGCGGGGAATCAGAGCTGGGGAATCAGAGGCGGGGTATTAGAGTTGGGGAATCAGAGTCGGGGAATCAGATATGGGGAAACAGAGGTAGGGAATCAGAGGCGGGGAAACAGAGGCAGGGAATCAGATATGGGGAATCAGAGGCGGGGAATCAGAGGTGGGGAATCATAGGCAGGGAATCGGATGTGCGGAATCAGAGATGGGGAATCAGAGGCCGGGAATCAGAGGTGGTGAATCAGAGATGGGGAATCAGAGGCGGGGAATCAGAGGCAGTGTATCAGACGCGGGGAATCAGAGGTGGGCAATCAGAGGCGGGGAATCAGATATGGGGAATCAGAGGCGGGGAATCAGAGGCGGGGAAACAGAGGCGGGGAATCAGATATGGGGATTCAGAGGTGGGGCATCAGAGGTTGTGAATCACAGATGGGGAATCAGAGGCGGGGAATCAGAGGCAGGGAATCAGACGCGGGGAATCAGAGGCGGGGATTCAGAGCTGGGGAATCAGAAGCGGGTAATCAGAGTTGGGGAATCAGAGGCGGGGAATCAGATATGGGGAATCAGAGGCAGGGAATCAGAGGCGGGGAATCAGAGGCAGGGAATCAGACGCGGGGAATCTGAGGCGGGGAATCAGAGCTGGGGAATCAGAGGTGGGGAATCAGAGTTGGGGAATCAGAGGCAGGGAATCAGATATGGGGAATCAGAGGTGGCGAATCAAATGCGGTGAATCAGAGATGGGGAATCAGAGGCGGGGAATCAGAGGCAGGGAATCAGATGCGGGGAATCAGAGGGGGGGAATCAGAGCTGGCGAATCAGAGGCTGGGAATCAGAGGTGGGCAATCAGAGGCGGGGAATAAGATAAGGGGAATCAGAGGCGGGGAATCAGAGGCGGGGAAACAGAGGCGGGGAATCAAATATAGGGAATCAGAGGTGGGGAATCAGAGGTGGCGAATCAAAGGCGGTGAATCAGAGATGGGGATTCAGAGGCGGGGAATGAGATATGGAGAATCAGAGGCGGGGAATCCGAGGCGGGGAAACAGAGGCGGGGAATCAGATATGGGGAATCAGAGGTGGGGAATCAGAGGTTGGGAATCAGAGGCAGGGAAACAGATTCTTGGAATCAGATGCAGGGAATCAGATGCGGGGAATCAGAGGCGGGGAATCAGAGGCGGGGAAACAGAGGCGGGGAATCAGATATGGGGAATCAGAGGTGGGGAATCAGAGGCAGGGAATCAGATGTGCGGAATCAGAGATGGGGAATCAGAGGCAGGGAATCAGAATCAGAAGCAGGGAATCAGAGGCCGGGAATCAGAGGCCGGAATCAGATGATGGGAATCAGAGGCCTGGAATCAGAGGCGGGGAATCAGAGGCAGGGAATCAGATGCGGGGAATCAGAGGCGGGGAATCAGAGCTGGGGAATCAGAGGCGGGGTATTAGAGTTGGGGAATCAGAGGCGGGGAATCAGAGATGGGGAAACAGAGGTAGGGAATCAGAGGCGGGGAAACAGAGGCAGGGAATCAGATATGGGGAATCAGAGGCGGGGAATCAGAGGTGGGGAATCATAGGCAGGGAATCGGATGTGCGGAATCAGAGATGGGGAATCAGAGGCCGGGAATCAGAGGTGGTGAATCAGAGATGGGGAATCAGAGGTGGCGAATCAAAGGCGGTGAATCAGAGATGGGGATTCAGAGGCGGGGAATGAGATATGGAGAATCAGAGGCGGGGAATCCGAGGCGGGGAAACAGAGGCGGGGAATCAGATATGGGGAATCAGAGGTGGGGAATCAGAGGTTGGGAATCAGAGGCAGGGAAACAGATTCTTGGAATCAGATGCAGGGAATCAGATGTGCGGAATCAGAGATGGGGAATCAGAGGCAGGGAATCAGAATCGGAAGCAGGGAATCAGAGGCCGGGAATCAGAGGCCGGAATCAGATGATGGGAATCAGAGGCCTGGAATCAGAGGCGGGGAATCAGAGGCAGGGAATCAGATGCGGGGAATCAGAGGCGGGGAATCAGAGCTGGGGAATCAGAGGCGGGGTATTAGAGTTGGGGAATCAGAGGCGGGGAATCAGAGATGGGGAAACAGAGGTAGGGAATCAGAGGCGGGGAAACAGAGGCAGGGAATCAGATATGGGGAATCAGAGGCGGGGAATCAGAGGTGGGGAATCATAGGCAGGGAATCGGATGTGCGGAATCAGAGATGGGGAATCAGAGGCCGGGAATCAGAGGTGGTGAATCAGAGATGGGGAATCAGAGGCGGGGAATCAGAGGCAGGGTATCAGACGCGGGGAATCAGAGGTGGGCAATCAGAGGCGGGGAATCAGATATGGGGAATCAGAGACGGGGAATCAGAGGCGGGGAAACAGAGGCGGGGAATCAGATATGGGGAATCAGAGGTGGGGCATCAGAGGTTGTGAATCACAGATGGGGAATCAGAGGCGGGGAATCAGAGGCAGGGAATCAGACGCGGGGAATCAGAGGCGGGGATTCAGAGCTGGGGAATCAGAAGCGGGGAATCAGAGTTGGGGAATCAGAGGCGGGGAATCAGGTATGGGGAATCAGAGGCAGGGAATCAGAGGCGGGGAATCAGAGGCAGGGAATCAGACGCGGGGAATCTGAGGCGGGGAATCAGAGCTGGGGAATCAGAGGTGGGGAATCAGAGTTGGGGAATCAGAGGCAGGGAATCAGATGTGCGGAATCAGAGATGGGGAATCAGAGGCAGGGAATCAGAATCAGAAGCAGGGAATCAGAGGCCGGGAATCAGAGGCCGGAATCAGATGATGGGAATCAGAGGCCTGGAATCAGAGGCGGGGAATCAGAGGCAGGGAATCAGATGCGGGGAATCAGAGGCGGGGAATCAGAGCTGGGGAATCAGAGGCGGGGTATTAGAGTTGGGGAATCAGAGGCGGGGAATCAGAGATGGGGAAACAGAGGTAGGGAATCAGAGGCGGGGAAACAGAGGCAGGGAATCAGATATGGGGAATCAGAGGCGGGGAATCAGAGGTGGGGAATCATAGGCAGGGAATCGGATGTGCGGAATCAGAGATGGGGAATCAGAGGCCGGGAATCAGAGGTGGTGAATCAGAGATGGGGAATCAGAGGCGGGGAATCAGAGGCAGGGTATCAGACGCGGGGAATCAGAGGTGGGCAATCAGAGGCGGGGAATCAGATATGGGGAATCAGAGGCGGGGAATCAGAGTCAGAAGCAGGGAATCAGAGGCCGGGAATCAGAGGCCGGAATCAGATGATGGGAATCAGAGGCCTGGAATCAGAGGCGGGGAATCAGAGGCAGGGAATCAGATGCGGGGAATCAGAGGCGGGGAATCAGAGCTGGGGAATCAGAGGCGGGGTATTAGAGTTGGGGAATCAGAGGCGGGGAATCAGAGATGGGGAAACAGAGGTAGGGAATCAGAGGCGGGGAAACAGAGGCAGGGAATCAGATATGGGGAATCAGAGGCGGGGAATCAGAGGTGGGGAATCATAGGCAGGGAATCGGATGTGCGGAATCAGAGATGGGGAATCAGAGGCCGGGAATCAGAGGTGGTGAATCAGAGATGGGGAATCAGAGGTGGCGAATCAAAGGCGGTGAATCAGAGATGGGGATTCAGAGGCGGGGAATGAGATATGGAGAATCAGAGGCGGGGAATCCGAGGCGGGGAAACAGAGGCGGGGAATCAGATATGGGGAATCAGAGGTGGGGAATCAGAGGTTGGGAATCAGAGGCAGGGAAACAGATTCTTGGAATCAGATGCAGGGAATCAGATGCGGGGAATCAGAGGCGGGGAATCAGAGGCGGGGAAACAGTGGCGGGGAATCAGATATGGGGAATCAGAGGTGGGGAATCAGAGGCAGGGAATCAGATGTGCGGAATCAGAGATGGGGAATCAGAGGCAGGGAATCAGAATCGGAAGCAGGGAATCAGAGGCCGGGAATCAGAGGCCGGAATCAGATGATGGGAATCAGAGGCCTGGAATCAGAGGCGGGGAATCAGAGGCAGGGAATCAGATGCGGGGAATCAGAGGCGGGGAATCAGAGCTGGGGAATCAGAGGCGGGGTATTAGAGTTGGGGAATCAGAGGCGGGGAATCAGAGATGGGGAAACAGAGGTAGGGAATCAGAGGCGGGGAAACAGAGGCAGGGAATCAGATATGGGGAATCAGAGGCGGGGAATCAGAGGTGGGGAATCATAGGCAGGGAATCGGATGTGCGGAATCAGAGATGGGGAATCAGAGGCCGGGAATCAGAGGTGGTGAATCAGAGATGGGGAATCAGAGGCGGGGAATCAGAGGCAGGGTATCAGACGCGGGGAATCAGAGGTGGGCAATCAGAGGCGGGGAATCAGATATGGGGAATCAGAGACGGGGAATCAGAGGCGGGGAAACAGAGGCGGGGAATCAGATATGGGGAATCAGAGGTGGGGCATCAGAGGTTGTGAATCACAGATGGGGAATCAGAGGCGGGGAATCAGAGGCAGGGAATCAGACGCGGGGAATCAGAGGCGGGGATTCAGAGCTGGGGAATCAGAAGCGGGGAATCAGAGTTGGGGAATCAGAGGCGGGGAATCAGATATGGGGAATCAGAGACGGGGAATCAGAGGCGGGGAAACAGAGGCGGGGAATCAGATATGGGGAATCAGAGGTGGGGCATCAGAGGTTGTGAATCACAGATGGGGAATCAGAGGCGGGGAATCAGAGGCAGGGAATCAGACGCGGGGAATCAGAGGCGGGGATTCAGAGCTGGGGAATCAGAAGCGGGGAATCAGAGTTGGGGAATCAGAGGCGGGGAATCAGGTATGGGGAATCAGAGGCAGGGAATCAGAGGCGGGGAATCAGAGGCAGGGAATCAGACGCGGGGAATCTGAGGCGGGGAATCAGAGCTGGGGAATCAGAGGTGGGGAATCAGAGTTGGGGAATCAGAGGCAGGGAATCAGATGTGCGGAATCAGAGATGGGGAATCAGAGGCAGGGAATCAGAATCAGAAGCAGGGAATCAGAGGCCGGGAATCAGAGGCCGGAATCAGATGATGGGAATCAGAGGCCTGGAATCAGAGGCGGGGAATCAGAGGCAGGGAATCAGATGCGGGGAATCAGAGGCGGGGAATCAGAGCTGGGGAATCAGAGGCGGGGTATTAGAGTTGGGGAATCAGAGGCGGGGAATCAGAGATGGGGAAACAGAGGTAGGGAATCAGAGGCGGGGAAACAGAGGCAGGGAATCAGATATGGGGAATCAGAGGCGGGGAATCAGAGGTGGGGAATCATAGGCAGGGAATCGGATGTGCGGAATCAGAGATGGGGAATCAGAGGCCGGGAATCAGAGGTGGTGAATCAGAGATGGGGAATCAGAGGCGGGGAATCAGAGGCAGGGTATCAGACGCGGGGAATCAGAGGTGGGCAATCAGAGGCGGGGAATCAGATATGGGGAATCAGAGGCGGGGAATCAGAGGCGGGGAAACAGAGGCGGGGAATCAGATATGGGGAATCAGAGGTGGGGCATCAGAGGTTGTGAATCACAGATGGGGAATCAGAGGCGGGGAATCAGAGGCAGGGAATCAGACGCGGGGAATCAGAGGCGGGGATTCAGAGCTGGGGAATCAGAAGCGGGGAATCAGAGTTGGGGAATCAGAGGCGGGGAATCAGGTATGGGGAATCAGAGGCAGGGAATCAGAGGCGGGGAATCAGAGGCAGGGAATCAGACGCGGGGAATCTGAGGCGGGGAATCAGAGCTGGGGAATCAGAGGTGGGGAATCAGAGTTGGGGAATCAGAGGCAGGGAATCAGATATGGGGAATCAGAGGTGGCGAATCAAATGCGGTGAATCAGAGATGGGGAATCAGTGGCGGGGAATCAGAGTCAGGGAATCAGATGCGGGGAATCAGAGGGGGGGAATCAGAGCTGGCGAATCAGAGGCTGGGAATCAGAGGTGGGCAATCAGAGGCGGGGAATAAGATATGGGGAATCAGAGGCGGGGAATCAGAGGCGGGGAAACAGAGGCGGGGAATCAAATATAGGGAATCAGAGGTGGGGAATCAGAGGTGGCGAATCAAAGGCGGTGAATCAGAGATGGGGATTCAGAGGCGGGGAATGAGATATGGAGAATCAGAGGCGGGGAATCCGAGGCGGGGAAACAGAGGCGGGGAATCAGATATGGGGAATCAGAGGTGGGGAATCAGAGGTTTGGAATCAGAGGCAGGGAAACAGATTCTTGGAATCAGATGCAGGGAATCAGATGCGGGGAATAAGCGGCGGGGAATCAGAGGCGGGGAAACAGAGGCGGGGAATCAGATATGGGGAATCAGAGGTGGGGAATCAGAGGCAGGGAATCAGATGTGCGGAATCAGAGATGGGGAATCAGAGGCAGGGAATCAGAATCAGAAGCAGGGAATCAGAGGCCGGGAATCAGAGGCCGGAATCAGATGATGGGAATCAGAGGCCTGGAATCAGAGGCGGGGAATCATAGGCAGGGAATCAGATGCGGGGAATCAGAGGCGGGGAATCAGAGCTGGGGAATCAGAGGCGGGGTATTAGAGTTGGGGAATCAGAGGCGGGGAATCAGAGATGGGGAAACAGAGGTAGGGAATCAGAGGCAGGGAAACAGAGGCAGGGAATCAGATATGGGGAATCAGAGGCGGGGAATCAGAGGTGGGGAATCATAGGCAGGGAATCGGATGTGCGGAATCAGAGATGGGGAATCAGAGGCCGGGAATCAGAGGCGGGGATTCAGAGCTGGGGAATCAGAAGCGGGGAATCAGAGTTGGGGAATCAGAGGCGGGGAATCAGGTATGGGGAATCAGAGGCAGGGAATCAGAGGCGGGGAATCAGAGGCAGGGAATCAGACGCGGGGAATCTGAGGCGGGGAATCAGAGCTGGGGAATCAGAGGTGGGGAATCAGAGTTGGGGAATCAGAGGCAGGGAATCAGATGTGCGGAATCAGAGATGGGGAATCAGAGGCAGGGAATCAGAATCAGAAGCAGGGAATCAGAGGCCGGGAATCAGAGGCCGGAATCAGATGATGGGAATCAGAGGCCTGGAATCAGAGGCGGGGAATCAGAGGCAGGGAATCAGATGCGGGGAATCAGAGGCGGGGAATCAGAGCTGGGGAATCAGAGGCGGGGTATTAGAGTTGGGGAATCAGAGGCGGGGAATCAGAGATGGGGAAACAGAGGTAGGGAATCAGAGGCGGGGAAACAGAGGCAGGGAATCAGATATGGGGAATCAGAGGCGGGGAATCAGAGGTGGGGAATCATAGGCAGGGAATCGGATGTGCGGAATCAGAGATGGGGAATCAGAGGCCGGGAATCAGAGGTGGTGAATCAGAGATGGGGAATCAGAGGCGGGGAATCAGAGGCAGGGTATCAGACGCGGGGAATCAGAGGTGGGCAATCAGAGGCGGGGAATCAGATATGGGGAATCAGAGGCGGGGAATCAGAGGCGGGGAAACAGAGGCGGGGAATCAGATATGGGGAATCAGAGGTGGGGCATCAGAGGTTGTGAATCACAGATGGGGAATCAGAGGCGGGGAATCAGAGGCAGGGAATCAGACGCGGGGAATCAGAGGCGGGGATTCAGAGCTGGGGAATCAGAAGCGGGGAATCAGAGTTGGGGAATCAGAGGCGGGGAATCAGGTATGGGGAATCAGAGGCAGGGAATCAGAGGCGGGGAATCAGAGGCAGGGAATCAGACGCGGGGAATCTGAGGCGGGGAATCAGAGCTGGGGAATCAGAGGTGGGGAATCAGAGTTGGGGAATCAGAGGCAGGGAATCAGATATGGGGAATCAGAGGTGGCGAATCAAATGCGGTGAATCAGAGATGGGGAATCAGAGGCGGGGAATCAGAGGCAGGGAATCAGATGCGGGGAATCAGAGAGGGGGAATCAGAGCTGGCGAATCAGAGGCTGGGAATCAGAGGTGGGCAATCAGAGGCGGGGAATAAGATATGGGGAATCAGAGGCGGGGAATCAGAGGCGGGGAAACAGAGGCGGGGAATCAAATATAGGGAATCAGAGGTGGGGAATCAGAGGTGGCGAATCAAAGGCGGTGAATCAGAGATGGGGATTCAGAGGCGTGAATGAGATATGGAGAATCAGAGGCGGGGAATCCGAGGCGGGGAAACAGAGGCGGGGAATCAGATATGGGGAATCAGAGGTGGGGAATCAGAGGTTGGGAATCAGAGGCAGGGAAACAGATTCTTGGAATCAGATGCAGGGAATCAGATGCGGGGAATCAGAGGCGGGGAATCAGAGGCGGGGAAACAGAGGCGGGGAATCAGATATGGGGAATCAGAGGTGGGGAATCAGAGGCAGGGAATCAGATGTGCGGAATCAGAGATGGGGAATCAGAGGCAGGGAATCAGAATCAGAAGCAGGGAATCAGAGGCCGGGAATCAGAGGCCGGAATCAGATGATGGGAATCAGAGGCCTGGAATCAGAGGCGGGGAATCATAGGCAGGGAATCAGATGCGGGGAATCAGAGGCGGGGAATCAGAGCTGGGGAATCAGAGGCGGGGTATTAGAGTTGGGGAATCAGAGGCGGGGAATCAGAGATGGGGAAACAGAGGTAGGGAATCAGAGGCGGGGAAACAGAGGCAGGGAATCAGATATGGGGAATCAGAGGCGGGGAATCAGAGGTGGGGAATCATAGGCAGGGAATCGGATGTGCGGAATCAGAGATGGGGAATCAGAGGCCGGGAATCAGAGGTGGTGAATCAGAGATGGGGAATCAGAGGTGGCGAATCAAAGGCGGTGAATCAGAGATGGGGATTCAGAGGCGGGGAATGAGATATGGAGAATCAGAGGCGGGGAATCCGAGGCGGGGAAACAGAGGCGGGGAATCAGATATGGGGAATCAGAGGTGGGGAATCAGAGGTTGGGAATCAGAGGCAGGGAAACAGATTCTTGGAATCAGATGCAGGGAATCAGATGCGGGGAATCAGAGGCGGGGAATCAGAGGCGGGGAAACAGAGGCGGGGAATCAGATATGGGGAATCAGAGGTGGGGAATCAGAGGCAGGGAATCAGATGTGCGGAATCAGAGATGGGGAATCAGAGGCAGGGAATCAGAATCAGAAGCAGGGAATCAGAGGCCGGGAATCAGAGGCCGGAATCAGATGATGGGAATCAGAGGCCTGGAATCAGAGGCGGGGAATCAGAGGCAGGGAATCAGATGCGGGGAATCAGAGGCGGGGAATCAGAGCTGGGGAATCAGAGGCGGGGTATTAGAGTTGGGGAATCAGAGGCGGGGAATCAGAGATGGGGAAACAGAGGTAGGGAATCAGAGGCGGGGAAACAGAGGCAGGGAATCAGATATGGGGAATCAGAGGCGGGGAATCAGAGGTGGGGAATCATAGGCAGGGAATCGGATGTGCGGAATCAGAGATGGGGAATCAGAGGCCGGGAATCAGAGGTGGTGAATCAGAGATGGGGAATCAGAGGCGGGGAATCAGAGGCAGGGTATCAGACGCGGGGAATCAGAGGTGGGCAATCAGAGGCGGGGAATCAGATATGGGGAATCAGAGGCGGGGAATCAGAGGCGGGGAAACAGAGGCGGGGAATCAGATATGGGGAATCAGAGGTGGGGCATCAGAGGTTGTGAATCACAGATGGGGAATCAGAGGCGGGGATTCAGAGGCAGGGAATCAGACGCGGGGAATCAGAGGCGGGGATTCAGAGCTGGGGAATCAGAAGCGGGGAATCAGAGTTGGGGAATCAGAGGCGGGGAATCAGGTATGGGGAATCAGAGGCAGGGAATCAGAGGCGGGGAATCAGAGGCAGGGATTCAGACGCGTGGAATCTGAGGCCGGGAATCAGAGGCCGGAATCAGATGATGGGAATCAGGTATGGGGAATCAGAGGCAGGGAATCAGAGGCAGGGAATCAGATGCGGGTAATCAGAGGCGGGGAATCAGAGCTGGGGAATCAGAGGCGGGGTATTAGAGTTGGGGAATCAGAGGCGGGGAATCAGAGATGGGGAAACAGAGGTAGGGAATCAGAGGCGGGGAAACAGAGGCAGGGAATCAGATATGGGGAATCAGAGGCGGGGAATCAGAGGTGGGGAATCATAGGCAGGGAATCGGATGTGCGGAATCAGAGATGGGGAATCAGAGGCCGGGAATCAGAGGTGGTGAATCAGAGATGGGGAATCAGAGGTGGCGAATCAAAGGCGGTGAATCAGAGATGGGGATTCAGAGGCGGGGAATGAGATATGGAGAATCAGAGGCGGGGAATCCGAGGCGGGGAAACAGAGGCGGGGAATCAGATATGGGGAATCAGAGGTGGGGAATCAGAGGTTGGGAATCAGAGGCAGGGAAACAGATTCTTGGAATCAGATGCAGGGAATCAGATGCGGGGAATCAGAGGCAGGGAATCAGAGGCGGGGAAACAGAGGCGGGGAATCAGATATGGGGAATCAGAGGTGGGGAATCAGAGGCAGGGAATCAGATGTGCGGAATCAGAGATGGGGAATCAGAGGCAGGGAATCAGAATCAGAAGCAGGGAATCAGAGGCCGGGAATCAGAGGCCGGAATCAGATGATGGGAATCAGAGGCCTGGAATCAGAGGCGGGGAATCAGAGGCAGGGAATCAGATGCGGGGAATCAGAGGCGGGGAATCAGAGCTGGGGAATCAGAGGTGGGGTATTAGAGTTGGGGAATCAGAGGCGGGGAATCAGAGATGGGGAAACAGAGGTAGGGAATCAGAGGCGGGGAAACAGAGGCAGGGAATCAGATATGGGGAATCAGAGGCGGGGAATCAGAGGTGGGGAATCATAGGCAGGGAATCGGATGTGCGGAATCAGAGATGGGGAATCAGAGGCCGGGAATCAGAGGTGGTGAATCAGAGATGGGGAATCAGAGGCGGGGAATCAGAGGCAGGGTATCAGACGCGGGGAATCAGAGGTGGGCAATCAGAGGCGGGGAATCAGATATGGGGAATCAGAGGCGGGGAATCAGAGGCGGGGAAACAGAGGCGGGGAATCAGATATGGGGAATCAGAGGTGGGGCATCAGAGGTTGTGAATCACAGATGGGGAATCAGAGGCGGGGAATCAGAGGCAGGGAATCAGACGCGGGGAATCAGAGGCGGGGATTCAGAGCTGGGGAATCAGAAGCGGGGAATCAGAGTTGGGGAATCAGAGGCGGGGAATCAGGAATGGGGAATCAGAGGCAGGGAATCAGAGGCGGGGAATCAGAGGCAGGGAATCAGACGCGGGGAATCTGAGGCGGGGAATCAGAGCTGGGGAATCAGAGGTGGGGAATCAGAGTTGGGGAATCAGAGGCAGGGAATTGGATGTGCGGAATCAGAGATGGGGAATCAGAGGTGGGGAATCAGAGGCGGTGAATCAGAGATGGGGAATCAGAGGCGGGGAATCAGAGGCAGGAAATCAGACACGGGGATTCAGAGGCTGGGAATCAGACGGGGGGAATCAAAGGCGGGGAATCAGAGCTGGGGAATCTGAGGCAGGGAATCAGAGTTGGGGATTCAGAGGCGGGGAATCAGATATGGGGAAACAGAGGCGGGGAATCAGAGGCGGGCAAACAGAGGCGGGGAATTAGATATGGGGAATCAGAGGTAGGGAATCAGAGGTGGTGAATCAGTGATGGGGAATCACAGGCGGGGAATCAGAGGCAGGGAATAGAACGCGGGGAATCAGAGGCAGGGAATCAGAGCTGGGGAATCAGAGGCGGGGAATCATAGTTGGGAATCAGAGTCTGGAATCAGATATGGGGAAACAGAGGCGGGGAATCAGAGGCGGGGAAACAGATGCGGGGAATCAGATATGGGGAATCGGATGCAGGGAATCAGAGGCGGTGAATCAGAGATGGGGATTCAGAGGCGGGGAATGAGATATGGAGAATCAGAGGCGGGGAATCCGAGGCGGGGAAACAGAGGCGGGGAATCAGATATGGGGAATCAGAGGTGGGGAATCAGAGGTTGGGAATCAGAGGCAGGGAAACAGATTCTTGGAATCAGATGCAGGGAATCAGATGCGGGGAATCAGAGGCGGGGAATCAGAGGCGGGGAAACAGAGGCGGGGAATCAGATATGGGGAATCAGAGGTGGGGAATCAGAGGCAGGGAATCAGATGTGCGGAATCAGAGATGGGGAATCAGAGGCAGGGAATCAGAATCAGAAGCAGGGAATCAGAGGCCGGGAATCAGAGGCCGGAATCAGATGATGGGAATCAGAGGCCTGGAATCAGAGGCGGGGAATCATAGGCAGGGAATCAGATGCGGGGAATCAGAGGCGGGGAATCAGAGCTGGGGAATCAGAGGCGGGGTATTAGAGTTGGGGAATCAGAGGCGGGGAATCAGAGATGGGGAAACAGAGGTAGGGAATCAGAGGCAGGGAAACAGAGGCAGGGAATCAGATATGGGGAATCAGAGGCGGGGAATCAGAGGTGGGGAATCATAGGCAGGGAATCGGATGTGCGGAATCAGAGATGGGGAATCAGAGGCCGGGAATCAGAGGTGGTGAATCAGAGATGGGGAATCAGAGGTGGCGAATCAAAGGCGGTGAATCAGAGATGGGGATTCAGAGGCGGGGAATGAGATATGGAGAATCAGAGGCGGGGAATCCGAGGCGGGGAAACAGAGGCGGGGAATCAGATATGGGGAATCAGAGGTGGGGAATCAGAGGTTGGGAATCAGAGGCAGGGAAACAGATTCTTGGAATCAGATGCAGGGAATCAGATGCGGGGAATCAGAGGCGGGGAATCAGAGGCGGGGAAACAGAGGCGGGGAATCAGATATGGGGAATCAGAGGTGGGGAATCAGAGGCAGGGAATCAGATGTGCGGAATCAGAGATGGGGAATCAGAGGCAGGGAATCAGAATCAGAAGCAGGGAATCAGAGGCCGGGAATCAGAGGCCGGAATCAGATGATGGGAATCAGAGGCCTGGAATCAGAGGCGGGGAATCAGAGGCAGGGAATCAGATGCGGGGAATCAGAGGCGGGGAATCAGAGCTGGGGAATCAGAGGCGGGGTATTAGAGTTGGGGAATCAGAGGCGGGGAATCAGAGATGGGGAAACAGAGGTAGGGAATCAGAGGCGGGGAAACAGAGGCAGGGAATCAGATATGGGGAATCAGAGGTGGGGCATCAGAGGTTGTGAATCACAGATGGGGAATCAGAGGCGGGGAATCAGAGGCAGGGAATCAGACGCGGGGAATCAGAGGCGGGGATTCAGAGCTGGGGAATCAGAAGCGGGGAATCAGAGTTGGGGAATCAGAGGCGGGGAGTCAGGTATGGGGAATCAGAGGCAGGGAATCAGAGGCGGGGAATCAGAGGCAGGGAATCAGACGCGGGGAATCTGAGGCGGGGAATCAGAGCTGGGGAATCAGAGGTGGGGAATCAGAGTTGGGGAATCAGAGGCAGGGAATCAGATGTGCGGAATCAGAGATGGGGAATCAGAGGCAGGGAATCAGAATCAGAAGCAGGGAATCAGAGGCCGGGAATCAGAGGCCGGAATCAGATGATGGGAATCAGAGGCCTGGAATCAGAGGCGGGGAATCAGAGGCAGGGAATCAGATGCGGGGAATCAGAGGCGGGGAATCAGAGCTGGGGAATCAGAGGCGGGGTATTAGAGTTGGGGAATCAGAGGCGGGGAATCAGAGATGGGGAAACAGAGGTAGGGAATCAGAGGCGGGGAAACAGAGGCAGGGAATCAGATATGGGGAATCAGAGGCGGGGAATCAGAGGTGGGGAATCATAGGCAGGGAATTGGATGTGCGGAATCAGAGATGGGGAATCAGAGGCCGGGAATCAGAGGTGGTGAATCAGAGATGGGGAATCAGAGGCGGGGAATCAGAGGCAGGGTATCAGACGCGGGGAATCAGAGGTGGGCAATCAGAGGCGGGGAATCAGATATGGGGAATCAGAGGCGGGGAATCAGAGGCGGGGAAACAGAGGCGGGGAATCAGATATGGGGAATCAGAGGTGGGGCATCAGAGGTTGTGAATCACAGATGGGGAATCAGAGGCGGGGAATCAGAGGCAGGGAATCAGACGCGGGGAATCAGAGGCGGGGATTCAGAGCTGGGGAATCAGAAGCGGGGAATCAGAGTTGGGGAATCAGAGGCGGGGAATCAGGTATGGGGAATCAGAGGCAGGGAATCAGAGGCGGGGAATCAGAGGCAGGGAATCAGACGCGGGGAATCTGAGGCGGGGAATCAGAGCTGGGGAATCAGAGGTGGGGAATCAGAGTTGGGGAATCAGAGGCAGGGAATCAGATATGGGGAATCAGAGGTGGCGAATCAAATGCGGTGAATCAGAGATGGGGAATCAGAGGCGGGGAATCAGAGGCAGGGAATCAGATGCGGGGAATCAGAGAGGGGGAATCAGAGCTGGCGAATCAGAGGCTGGGAATCAGAGGTGGGCAATCAGAGGCGGGGAATAAGATATGGGGAATCAGAGGCGGGGAATCAGAGGCGGGGAAACAGAGGCGGGGAATCAAATATAGGGAATCAGAGGTGGGGAATCAGAGGTGGCGAATCAAAGGCGGTGAATCAGAGATGGGGATTCAGAGGCGGGGAATGAGATATGGAGAATCAGAGGCGGGGAATCCGAGGCGGGGAAACAGAGGCGGGGAATCAGATATGGGGAATCAGAGGTGGGGAATCAGAGGTTGGGAATCAGAGGCAGGGAAACAGATTCTTGGAATCAGATGCAGGGAATCAGATGCGGGGAATCAGAGGCGGGGAATCAGAGGCGGGGAAACAGAGGCGGGGAATCAGATATGGGGAATCAGAGGTGGGGAATCAGAGGCAGGGAATCAGATGTGCGGAATCAGAGATGGGGAATCAGAGGCAGGGAATCAGAATCAGAAGCAGGGAATCAGAGGCCGGGAATCAGAGGCCGGAATCAGATGATGGGAATCAGAGGCCTGGAATCAGAGGCGGGGAATCATAGGCAGGGAATCAGATGCGGGGAATCAGAGGCGGGGAATCAGAGCTGGGGAATCAGAGGCGGGGTATTAGAGTTGGGGAATCAGAGGCGGGGAATCAGAGATGGGGAAACAGAGGTAGGGAATCAGAGGCGGGGAAACAGAGGCAGGGAATCAGATATGGGGAATCAGAGGCGGGGAATCAGAGGTGGGGAATCATAGGCAGGGAATCGGATGTGCGGAATCAGAGATGGGGAATCAGAGGCCGGGAATCAGAGGTGGTGAATCAGAGATGGGGAATCAGAGGTGGCGAATCAAAGGCGGTGAATCAGAGATGGGGATTCAGAGGCGGGGAATGAGATATGGAGAATCAGAGGCGGGGAATCCGAGGCGGGGAAACAGAGGCGGGGAATCAGATATGGGGAATCAGAGGTGGGGAATCAGAGGTTGGGAATCAGAGGCAGGGAAACAGATTCTTGGAATCAGATGCAGGGAATCAGATGCGGGGAATCAGAGGCGGGGAATCAGAGGCGGGGAAACAGAGGCGGGGAATCAGATATGGGGAATCAGAGGTGGGGAATCAGAGGCAGGGAATCAGATGTGCGGAATCAGAGATGGGGAATCAGAGGCAGGGAATCAGAATCAGAAGCAGGGAATCAGAGGCCGGGAATCAGAGGCCGGAATCAGATGATGGGAATCAGAGGCCTGGAATCAGAGGCGGGGAATCAGAGGCAGGGAATCAGATGCGGGGAATCAGAGGCGGGGAATCAGAGCTGGGGAATCAGAGGCGGGGTATTAGAGTTGGGGAATCAGAGGCGGGGAATCAGAGATGGGGAAACAGAGGTAGGGAATCAGAGGCGGGGAAACAGAGGCAGGGAATCAGATATGGGGAATCAGAGGCGGGGAATCAGAGGTGGGGAATCATAGGCAGGGAATCGGATGTGCGGAATCAGAGATGGGGAATCAGAGGCCGGGAATCAGAGGTGGTGAATCAGAGATGGGGAATCAGAGGCGGGGAATCAGAGGCAGGGTATCAGACGCGGGGAATCAGAGGTGGGCAATCAGAGGCGGGGAATCAGATATGGGGAATCAGAGGCGGGGAATCAGAGGCGGGGAAACAGAGGCGGGGAATCAGATATGGGGAATCAGAGGTGGGGCATCAGAGGTTGTGAATCACAGATGGGGAATCAGAGGCGGGGATTCAGAGGCAGGGAATCAGACGCGGGGAATCAGAGGCGGGGATTCAGAGCTGGGGAATCAGAAGCGGGGAATCAGAGTTGGGGAATCAGAGGCGGGGAATCAGGTATGGGGAATCAGAGGCAGGGAATCAGAGGCGGGGAATCAGAGGCAGGGATTCAGACGCGTGGAATCTGAGGCCGGGAATCAGAGGCCGGAATCAGATGATGGGAATCAGGTATGGGGAATCAGAGGCAGGGAATCAGAGGCAGGGAATCAGATGCGGGTAATCAGAGGCGGGGAATCAGAGCTGGGGAATCAGAGGCGGGGTATTAGAGTTGGGGAATCAGAGGCGGGGAATCAGAGATGGGGAAACAGAGGTAGGGAATCAGAGGCGGGGAAACAGAGGCAGGGAATCAGATATGGGGAATCAGAGGCGGGGAATCAGAGGTGGGGAATCATAGGCAGGGAATCGGATGTGCGGAATCAGAGATGGGGAATCAGAGGCCGGGAATCAGAGGTGGTGAATCAGAGATGGGGAATCAGAGGTGGCGAATCAAAGGCGGTGAATCAGAGATGGGGATTCAGAGGCGGGGAATGAGATATGGAGAATCAGAGGCGGGGAATCCGAGGCGGGGAAACAGAGGCGGGGAATCAGATATGGGGAATCAGAGGTGGGGAATCAGAGGTTGGGAATCAGAGGCAGGGAAACAGATTCTTGGAATCAGATGCAGGGAATCAGATGCGGGGAATCAGAGGCAGGGAATCAGAGGCGGGGAAACAGAGGCGGGGAATCAGATATGGGGAATCAGAGGTGGGGAATCAGAGGCAGGGAATCAGATGTGCGGAATCAGAGATGGGGAATCAGAGGCAGGGAATCAGAATCAGAAGCAGGGAATCAGAGGCCGGGAATCAGAGGCCGGAATCAGATGATGGGAATCAGAGGCCTGGAATCAGAGGCGGGGAATCAGAGGCAGGGAATCAGATGCGGGGAATCAGAGGCGGGGAATCAGAGCTGGGGAATCAGAGGTGGGGTATTAGAGTTGGGGAATCAGAGGCGGGGAATCAGAGATGGGGAAACAGAGGTAGGGAATCAGAGGCGGGGAAACAGAGGCAGGGAATCAGATATGGGGAATCAGAGGCGGGGAATCAGAGGTGGGGAATCATAGGCAGGGAATCGGATGTGCGGAATCAGAGATGGGGAATCAGAGGCCGGGAATCAGAGGTGGTGAATCAGAGATGGGGAATCAGAGGCGGGGAATCAGAGGCAGGGTATCAGACGCGGGGAATCAGAGGTGGGCAATCAGAGGCGGGGAATCAGATATGGGGAATCAGAGGCGGGGAATCAGAGGCGGGGAAACAGAGGCGGGGAATCAGATATGGGGAATCAGAGGTGGGGCATCAGAGGTTGTGAATCACAGATGGGGAATCAGAGGCGGGGAATCAGAGGCAGGGAATCAGACGCGGGGAATCAGAGGCGGGGATTCAGAGCTAGGGAATCAGAAGCGGGGAATCAGAGTTGGGGAATCAGAGGCGGGGAATCAGGAATGGGGAATCAGAGGCAGGGAATCAGAGGCGGGGAATCAGAGGCAGGGAATCAGACGCGGGGAATCTGAGGCGGGGAATCAGAGCTGGGGAATCAGAGGTGGGGAATCAGAGTTGGGGAATCAGAGGCAGGGAATTGGATGTGCGGAATCAGAGATGGGGAATCAGAGGTGGGGAATCAGAGGCGGTGAATCAGAGATGGGGAATCAGAGGCGGGGAATCAGAGGCAGGAAATCAGACACGGGGATTCAGAGGCTGGGAATCAGACGGGGGGAATCAAAGGCGGGGAATCAGAGCTGGGGAATCTGAGGCAGGGAATCAGAGTTGGGGATTCAGAGGCGGGGAATCAGATATGGGGAAACAGAGGCGGGGAATCAGAGGCGGGCAAACAGAGGCGGGGAATTAGATATGGGGAATCAGAGGTAGGGAATCAGAGGTGGTGAATCAGTGATGGGGAATCACAGGCGGGGAATCAGAGGCAGGGAATAGAACGCGGGGAATCAGAGGCAGGGAATCAGAGCTGGGGAATCAGAGGCGGGGAATCATAGTTGGGAATCAGAGTCTGGAATCAGATATGGGGAAACAGAGGCGGGGAATCAGAGGCGGGGAAACAGATGCGGGGAATCAGATATGGGGAATCGGATGCAGGGAATCAGAGGCGGGGAATCAGAGCTGGGGAATCAGAGGCGGGGAATCAGAGTTGGGGCATCAGAGGTGGGGAATTAGATATAGGGAAACAGAGGCGGGGAATCAGAGGCGGGGAAACAGAGGCGGGGAATCAGATATGGGGAATCAGAGGTGGGGAATCAGAGGCAGGGAATCAGATGTGCGGAATCAGAGATGGGGAATCAGAGGCAGGGAATCAGAAGCGGGGAATCAGAGGCCGGGAATCAGAGGCCGGGAATCAGATGCTGGGAATAAGATGCCGGGAATCAGAGGAGGGGAATCAGAGTCCGGGAATCAGAGATGGGGATTCAGAGGCGGGGAATGAGATATGGAGAATCAGAGGCGGGGAATCAGAGGCGGGGAAACAGAGGCGGGGAATCAGATATGGGGAATCAGAGATGGCGAATCAAAGGCGGTGAATCAGAGATGGGGAATCAGAGGCGGGGAATCAGAGGCAGGGAATCAGATGCGGGGAATCAGAGGCGGGGAATCAGAGCTGGCGAATCAGAGGCTGGGAATCAGAGGTGGGCAATCAGAGGCGGGGAATCAGATATGGGATATCAGAGGCGGGGAATCAGAGGCGGGGAAACAGAGGCGGGGAATCAAATATAGGGAATCAGAGGTGGGGAATCAGAGGTTGTGAATCAGAGATGGGGAATCAAGGCGGGGAATCAGAGGCAGGGAATCAGACGCGTGGAATCAGAGGCGGGGATTCAGAGCTGTGGAATCAGAGGCGGGGAATCAGAGTTGGGGAATCAGAGGCAGGGAATCAGATATGGGGAATCAGAGGCGGGGAATCAGAGGCCGGGAATCAGATGTGGGGAAACAGAGGCGTGGAATCCGAGGCGGGGAAACAGAGGCGGGGAATCAGATATGGGGAATCAGAGGTGGGGAATCAGAGGTTGGGAATCAGAGGCAGGGAATCAGAGGCTTGGAATCAGATGCAGGGTATCAGATGCGGGGAATCAGAGGCGGGAAATCAGAGCTGGGGAATCAGAGGTGGGGAATCAGATTTGGGGAATCAGAGGTGGGGACTTAGATATTGGGAAACAGAGGCGGGGAATCAGAGGCGGGGAAACAGAGGCGGGGAATCAGATATGGGGAATCAGAGGTGGGGCATCAGAGGTTGTGAATCACAGATGGGGAATCAGAGGCGGGGAATCAGAGGCAGGGAATCAGACGCGGGGAATCAGAGGCGGGGATTCAGAGCTGGAGAATCAGAAGCGGGGAATCAGAGTTGGGGAATCAGAGGCGGGGAATCAGATATGGGGAATCAGAGGCAGGGAATCAGAGGCGGGGAATCAGAGGCAGGGAATCAGACGCGGGGAATCTGAGGCGGGGAATCAGAGCTGGGGAATCAGAGGTGGGGAATCAGAGTTGGGGAATCAGAGGCAGGGAATTGGATGTGCGGAATCACAGATGGGGAATCAGAGGTGGGGAATCAGAGGTGGTGAATCAGAGATGGGGAATCAGAGGCGGGGAATCAGAGGCAGGAAATCAGACACGGGGATTCAGAGGCTGGGAATCAGACGGGGGGAATCAAAGGCGGGGAATCAGAGCTGGGGAATCTGAGGCAGGGAATCAGAGTTGGGGATTCAGAGGCGGGGAATCAGATATGGGGAAACAGAGGCGGGGAATCAGAGGCGGGCAAACAGAGGCGGGGAATTAGATATGGGGAATCAGAGGTAGGGAATCAGAGGTGGTGAATCAGTGATGGGGAATCACAGGCGGGGAATCAGAGGCAGGGAATAGAACGCGGGGAATCAGAGGCAGGGAATCAGAGCTGTGGAATCAGAGGCGGGGAATCATAGTTGGGAATCAGAGGCTGGAATCAGATATGGGGAAACAGAGGCGGGGAATCAGAGGCGGGGAAACAGAGGCGGGGAATCAGATATGGGGAATCGGATGCAGGGAATCAGAGGCTGGGAATCAGAGCTGGGGAATCAGAGGCGGGGAATCAGAGTTGGGGCATCAGAGGTGGGGAATTAGATATAGGGAAACAGAGGCGGGGAATCAGAGGCGGGGAAACAGAGGCGGGGAATCAGATATGGGGAATCAGAAGTGGGGAATCAGAGGCAGGGAATCAGATGTGCGGAATCAGAGATGGGGAATCAGTGGCAGGGAATCAGAAGCGGGGAATCAGAGGCCGGGAATCAGAGGCCGGGAATCAGATGCTGGGAATAAGAGGCCGGGAATCAGAGGAGGGGAATCAGAGTCCGGGAATCAGAGATGGGGATTCAGAGGCGGGGAATGAGATATGGAGAATCAGAGGCGGGGAATCAGAGGCGGGGAAACAGAGGCGGGGAATCAGATATGGGGAATCAGAGGTGGCGAATCAAAGGCGGTGAATCAGAGATGGGGAATCAGAGGCGGGGAATCAGAGGCAGGGAATCAGACGCGGGGAATCAGAGGCGGGGATTCAGAGCTGTGGAATCAGAGGCGGGGAATCAGAGTTGGGGAATCAGAGGCAGGGAATCAGATATGGGGAATCAGAGGCGGGGAATCAGAGGCCGTGAATCAGATGTGGGGAAACAGAGGCGGGGAATCCGAGGCGGGGAAACAGAGGCGGGGAATCAGATATGGGGAATCAGAGGTGGGGAATCAGAGGTTGGGAATCAGAGGCAGGGAATCAGAGGCTTGGAATCAGATGCAGGGTATCAGATGAGGGGAATCAGAGGCGGGGAATCAGAGCTGGGGAATCAGAGGTGGGGAATCAGATTTGGGGAATCAGAGGTGGGGACTTAGATATTGGGAAACAGAGGCGGGGAATCAGAGGCGGGGAAACAGAGGCGGGGAATCAGATATGGGGAATCAGAGGTGGGGAATCAGAGGCAGGGAATCAGATGTGCGGAATCAGAGATGGGGAATCAGAGGCAGGGAATCAGAATCAGAAGCAGGGAATCAGAGGCCGGGAATCAGAGGCCGGAATCAGATGCTGGGAATCAGAGGCTTGGAATCAGAGGCGGGGAATCAGTGGCAGGGAATCAGATGCGGGGAATCAGAGGCGGGGAATCAGAGCTGGGGAATCAGAGGCGGGGTATTAGAGTTGGGGAATCAGAGGTGGGGAATCAGATATGGGGAAACAGAGGTGGGGAATCAGAGGCGGGGAAACAGAGGCAGGGAATCAGATATGGGGAATCAGAGGCGGGGAATCAGAGGCAGGGAATCAGACGCGGGGAATCAGAGGCGGGGATTCAGAGCTGGGGAATCAGAAGCGGGGAATCAGAGTTGGGGAATCAGAGGCGGGGAATCAGATATGGGGAATCAGAGGCAGGGAATCAGAGGCGGGGAATCAGAGGCAGGGAATCAGACGCGGGGAATCTGAGGCGGGGAATCAGAGCTGGGGAATCAGAGGTGGGGAATCAGAGTTGGGGAATCAGAGGCAGGGAATTGGATGTGCGGAATCAGAGAGGGGGAATCAGAGGTGGGGAATCAGAGGAGGTGAATCAGAGATGGGGAATCAGAGGCGGGGAATCAGAGGCAGGAAATCAGACACGGGGATTCAGAGGCTGGGAATCAGACGGGGGGAATCAAAGGCGGGGAATCAGAGCTGGGGAATCTGAGGCAGGGAATCAGAGTTGGGGATTCAGAGGCGGGGAATCAGATATGGGGAAACAGAGGCGGGGAATCAGAGGCGGGCAAACAGAGGCGGGGAATTAGATATGGGGAATCAGAGGTAGGGAATCAGAGGTGGTGAATCAGTGATGGGGAATCACAGGCGGGGAATCAGAGGCAGGGAATAGAACGCTGGGAATCAGAGGCAGGGAATCAGAGCTGTGGAATCAGAGGAGGGGATTCATAGTTGGGAATCAGAGGCGGGAATCAGATATGGGGAAACAGAGGCGGGGAATCAGAGGCGGTGAAACAGAGGCGGGGAATCAGATATGGGGAATCGGATGCAGGGAATCAGAGGCGGGGAATCAGAGCTGGGGAATCAGAGGCGGGGAATCAGAGTTGGGGCATCAGAGGTGGGGAATTAGATATAGGGAAACAGAGGCGGGGAATCAGAGGCGGGGAAACAGAGGCGGGGAATCAGATATGGGGAATCAGAGGTGGGGAATCAGAGGCAGGGAATCAGATGTGCGGAATCAGAGATGGGGAATAAGAGGCAGGGAATCAGAATCAGAAGCGGGGAATCAGAGGCCGGGAATCAGAGGCCGGGAATCAGATGCTGGGAATAAGAGGCCGGGAATCAGAGGCGGGGAAACAGAGGCGGGGAATCAGATATGGGGAATCAGAGGTGGGGAATCAGAGGCAGGGAATCAGATGTGCGGAATCAGAGATGGGGAATAAGAGGCAGGGAATCAGAATCAGAAGCGGGGAATCAGAGGCCGGGAATCAGAGGCCGGGAATCAGATGCTGGGAATAAGAGGCCGGGAATCAGAGGTGGGGAATCAGATATGGGGAATCAGAGGTGGCGAATCAAAGGCGGTGAATCAGAGATGGGGAATCAGAGGCGGGGATTCAGAGGCAGGGAATCAGATGCGGGGAATCAGAGGCGGGGAATCAGAGCTGGCGAATCAGAGGCTGGGAATCAGAGGTGGGCAATCAGAGGCGGGGAATCAGATATGGGGAATCAGAGGCGGGGAATCAGAGGCGGGGAAACAGAGGCGGGGAATCAAATATAGGGAATCAGAGGTGGGGAATCAGAGGTTGTGAATCAGAGATGGGGAATCAAGGCGGGGAATCAGAGGCAGGGAATCAGACGCGGGGAATCAGAGGCGGGGATTCAGAGCTGGGGAATCAGAGGCGGGGAATCAGAGTTGGGGAATCAGAGGCAGGGAATCAGATATTGGGAATCAGAGGCGGGGA
Organism: Narcine bancroftii; assembly: GCF_036971445.1. NCBI lineage: Eukaryota > Metazoa > Chordata > Chondrichthyes > Torpediniformes > Narcinidae > Narcine > Narcine bancroftii. The sequence goes on from NC_091470.1 coordinate 265,476,959, forward strand.
ATCAGAGGCGGGGAAACAGAGGCGGGGAATCAGATGTGGGGAATCAGAGGTGGGGAATCAGGGGCAGGGAATCAGTGGCAGGGAATCAGAGGCGGGGAATCAGAGGCGGGGAATCAAAGGCAGGGAATCAGACACGGGGAATCAGAGGCGGGGAATCAGAGATGGGGAATCAGAGGCGGGGAATCAGAGGCAGGGAATCGGATGCCGGGAATCAGAGTCGGGGAATCAGAGCTGGGGAATCAGAGGCCGGGAATCAGAGTTGGGGAATCAGAGGCGGGGAATCAGATATGGGGAAATAGAGGCGGGGAATCAGATATGGGGAATCAGAGGTGTGGAATCAGAGGTTGGGAATCAGAGGCAGGGAATCAGAGTCGGGGAAACAGAGGCGGGGAATCAGATATGGGGAATCAGAGGTGGCGAATCAAAGGCGGTGAAACAGAGATGGGGAATCAGGGCAGGGAATCAGAGGCAGGGAATCAAACACGGGGAATCAGAGCTGGGGAATCAGAGGCGGGGAATCAGAGTTGGGAATCAGAGGCGGGGAATCAGAGGCGGGGAAACAGAGGCGGGGAATCAGATATGGGGAATCAGAGGTGGGGAATCCGAGGTTGGGAATCAGAGGCAGGGAATCAGAGGCGGAAAATCAGAGGCGGGGAATCAGAGGAAGGGAATCAGATGTGCGGAATCGGAGATGGGGAATCAGAGGCAGGGAATCAGAGGCGGGGAATCAGAGGCGGGGAATCAGAGGCCGGGAATCAGATATGGGGAAACAGAGGCGGGGAATCCGAGGCGGGGAAACAGAGGCGGGGAATCAGATATGGGGAATCAGAGGTGGGGAATCAGAGGTTGGGAATCAGAGGCAGGGAATCAGAGGCTTGGAATCAGATGCAGGGAATCAGATGCGGGGAATCAGAGGCGGGGAATCAGAGCTGGGGAATCAGAGGTGGGGAATCAGATTTGGGGAATCAGAGGCGGGGACTTAGATATTGGGAAACAGAGGCGGGGAATCAGAGGCGGGGAAACCCAGGCGGGGAATCAGATATGGGGAATCAGAGGTGGGGAATCAGAGGCAAGGAATCAGATGTGCGGAATCAGAGATGGGGAATCAGAGGCAGGGAATCAGAATCAGAAGCAGGGAATCAGAGGCCGGGAATCAGAGGCCGGAATCAGATGCTGGGAATCAGAGGCCTGGAATCAGAGGCGGGGAATCAGAGGCAGGGAATCAGATGCGGGGAATCAGAGGCGGGGAATCAGAGCTGGGGAATCAGAGGCGGGGATTCAGATTTGGGGAATCAGAGGCGGGGAATCAGAGGCGGGGAAACAGAGGCGGGGAATCAGATATGGGAAATCAGAGGTGGGGAATCAGAGGTTGGGAATCAGAAGCAGGGAATCAGAGGCGGGGAATCAGAGGCGGGGAATCAGAGGCAGGTAATCCGATGTGCGGAATCGGAGATGGGGAATCAGAGGCAGGGAATCAGAGGCGGGGAATCAGAGGCGGAGAATCAGAGGCCGGGAATCAGATATGGGGAAACAGAGGCGGGGAATCAGAGGCGGGGAAACAGAGGCGGGGAATCAGATATGGGGAATCAGAGGTGGGGAATCAGAGGTTGGGAATCAGAGGCAGGGAATCAGAGGCTGGGAATCAGATGCAGGGATTCAGATGCGGGGAATCAGAGGCGGGGAATCAGAGGCGGGGAAACAGAGGCAGGGAATCAGATATGGGGAATCAGAGGTGGGGTATCAGGGGCAGGGAATCAGTGGCAGGGAATCAGAGGCGGGGAAACAGAGGCGGGGAATCAGAGGCAGGGAATCAGACACGGGGAATCAGATATGGGGAAACAGAGGCGGGGAATCAGAGGCGGGCAAACAGAGGCGGGGAATTAGATATGGGGAATCAGAGGTGGGGAATCAGAGGTGGTGAATCAGAGATGGGGAATCACAGGCGGGGAATCAGAGGCAGGGAATAGAACGCGGGGAATCAGAGGCGGGGAATCAGAGCTGGGGAATCAGAGGCGGGGAATCATAGTTGGGAATCAGAGGCGGGGAATCAGATATGGGGAAACAGAGGCGGGGAATCAAAGGCGGGGAAACAGAGGTGGGGAATCAGATGCAGGGAATCAGATGTGCGGAATCAGAGATGGGGAATCAGAGGCAGGGAATCAGAATCAGAAGCGGGGAATCAGAGGCCGGGAATCAGAGGCCGGGGTTCAGATGCCGGGAATAAGAGGCCGGGAATCAGAGGTGGGGAATCAGAGTCCGGGAATCAGAGATGGGGATTCAGAGGCAGGGAATGATATATGGGGAATCAGAGGCGGGGAATCAGAGGCAGGGTAACAGAGGTGGGGAATCAGACGTGGCGAATCAGACGTGGCGAATCAAAGGCGGGGAATCAGAGGCGGGGAATCAGAGGCGGGGAATCAGAGGCAGGGATTCAAACACGGGGAATCAGAGGCGGGGAATCAGAGCTGGGGAATCAGAGGCGGGGAATCAGAGTTGGGGAATCAAAGGCGGGGAATCAGATATGGGGAAACAGGGGCGGGGAATCAGAGGCAGGGAAACAGAGGCGGGGAATCAGATATGGGGAATCAGGGGTGGGGAATCAGAGGTTGGGAATCAGAGGTAGGGAATCAGAGGCGTGGAAACAGAGGCGGGGATTCAGATATGGGGAATCAGAGGTGGGGAATCAGGGGCGTGAAATCAGAGGCAGGGAATTAGATGTGGTGAATCAGAGATGGGGAATCAGAGGCAGGGAATCAGAATCAGAAGCGGGGTATCAGTGGCCGGGAATCAGAGGAAGGTAATCAGAGGCAGGGGATCAAACACGGGGAGTCAGAGGCTGGGAATCAGAGCTGGGGAATCAGAGGCGGGGAATCAGAGCTGGGGAATCACAGGCGGGGAATCAGAGATGGGGAATCAGAGGCGGGGAATCAGAGGCAGGGAATCAGATGCGGGGAATCAGAGGTGGGGAATCAGAGCTGGCGAATCAGAGGCGGGGAATCAGAGGTGGGCAATCAGAGGATGGGAATCAGATATGGGGAATCAGAGGCGGGGAATCAGAGCTGGGGAATCACAGGCGGGGAATCAGAGTTGGGGAATCAGAGGTGGGGAATCAGATATGGGGAAACAGAGGCGGGGAATCAGATATGGGGAAACAGAGGCGGGGAATCAGAGGCGGTGAAACAGAGGCGGGGAATCAGATATTGGGAATCAGAGGTGGGGAATCAGAGGTTGGGAATCAGAGGCCTGGAATCAGAGGCGGGGAATCAGAGGCAGGGAATCAGATGCGGGGAATCAGAGGAGGGGAATCAGAGCTGGGGAATCAGAGGCGGGGTATTAGAGTTGGGGAATCTGAGGCGGGGAATCAGACGCGGGGAATCAGAGGGGGGGAATCATAGCTGGCGAATCAGAGGCGGGGAATCAGAGATGGGGAATCAGAGGCGGGGAATCAGAGGCAGGAAATCAGACACGGGGATTCAGAGGCTGGGAATGAGACGGGGGGAATCAAAGGCGGGGAATCAGAGCTGGGGAATCAGAGGCAGGGAATCAGAGGCGGGGAATCAGATATGGGGAATCAGAGGCTGGTATTCAGAGGCGGGGAATCAGAGGCAGGGAATCAGACACGGGGAATCAGAGGTGGGGAATCAGAGATGGGGAATCAGAGGCGGGGAATCAGAGTTCGGGAATCAGAGGCAGGGAATCGGATGTGCGGAATCAGAGATGGGGAATCAGAGGTGGGGAATCAGAGGCGGTGAATCAGAGATGGGGAATCAGAGGCGGGGAATCAGAGGCAGGAAATCAGACACGGGGATTCAGAGGCTGGGAATCAGACGGGGGGAATCAAAGGCGGGGAATCAGAGCTGGGGAATCAGAGGCAGGGAATCAGAGTTGGGGATTCAGAGACGGGGAATCAGATATGGGGAAACAGAGGCGGGGAATCAGAGGCGGGCAAACAGAGGCGGGGAATTAGATATGGGGAATCAGATGTGGGGAATCAGAGGTGGTGAATCAGTGATGGGGAATCACAGGCGGGGAATCAGAGGCAGGGAATAGAACGCAGGGAATCAGAGGCAGGGAATCAGAGCTGGGGAATCAGAGGCGGGGAATCATAGTTGGGAATCAGAGGCGGGGAATCAGATATGGGGAAACAGAGGCGGGGAATCAGAGGCGGGGAAAGAGAGGCGGGGAATCAGATATGGGGAATCGGATGCGGGGAATCAGAGGCGGGGAATCAGAGCTGGGGAATCAGAGGCGGGGAATCAGAGTTGGGGCATCAGAGGTGGGGAATTAGATATAGGGAAACAGAGGCGGGGAATCAGAGGCGGGGAAACAGAGGCGGGGAATCAGATATGGGGAATCAGAGGTGGGGAATCAGAGGCAGGGAATCAGATGTGCGGAATCAGAGATGGGGAATCAGAGGCAGGGAATCAGAATCAGAAGCGGGGAATCAGAGGCCGGGAATCAGAGGCCGGGAATCAGATGCTGGGAATAAGAGGCCGGGAATCAGAGGTGGGGAATCAGAGTCCGGGAATCAGAGATGGGGATTCAGAGGCGGGGAATGAGATATGGAGAATCAGAGGCGGGGAATCAGAGGCCGGGAAACAGAGGTGGGGAATCAGATATGGGGAATCAGAGGTGGCGAATCAAAGGCGGTGAATCAGAGATTGGGAATCAGAGGCGGGGAATCAGAGGCAGGGAATCAGATGCGGGGAATCAGAGGCGGGGAATCAGAGCTGGCGAATCAGAGGCTGGGAATCAGAGGTGGGCAATCAGAGGTGGGGAATCAGATATGGGGAATCAGAGGCGGGGAATCAGAGGCGGGGAAACAGAGGCGGGGAATCAAATATAGGGAATCAGAGGTGGGGAATCAGAGGCAGGGAATCAGATGTGCGGAATCAGAGATGGGGAATAAGAGGCAGGGAATCAGAATCAGAAGCGGGGAATCAGAGGCCGGGAATCAGAGGCCGGGAATCAGATGCTGGGAATAAGAGGCCGGGAATCAGAGGCGGGGAAACAGAGGCGGGGAATCAGATATGGGGAATCAGAGGTGGGGAATCAGAGGCAGGGAATCAGATGTGCGGAATCAGAGATGGGGAATAAGAGGCAGGGAATCAGAATCAGAAGCGGGGAATCAGAGGCCGGGAATCAGAGGCCGGGAATCAGATGCTGGGAATAAGAGGCCGGGAATCAGATATGGGGAAACAGAGGCGGGGAAAGAGAGGCGGGGAATCAGATATGGGGAATCGGATGCGGGGAATCAGAGGCGGGGAATCAGAGCTGGGGAATCAGAGCTGGGGAATCAGAGGCGGGGAATCAGAGTTGGGGCATCAGAGGTGGGGAATTAGATATAGGGAAACAGAGGCGGGGAATCAGAGGCGGGGAAACAGAGGCGGGGAATCAGATATGGGGAATCAGAGGTGGGGAATCAGAGGCAGGGAATCAGATGTGCGGAATCAGAGATGGGGAATCAGAGGCAGGGAATCAGAATCAGAAGCGGGGAATCAGAGGCCGGGAATCAGAGGCCGGGAATCAGATGCTGGGAATAAGAGGCCGGGAATCAGAGGTGGGGAATCAGAGTCCGGGAATCAGAGATGGGGATTCAGAGGCGGGGAATGAGATATGGAGAATCAGAGGCGGGGAATCAGAGGCCGGGAAACAGAGGTGGGGAATCAGATATGGGGAATCAGAGGTGGCGAATCAAAGGCGGTGAATCAGAGATTGGGAATCAGAGGCGAGGAATCAGAGGCAGGGAATCAGATGCGGGGAATCAGAGGCGGGGAATCAGAGCTGGCGAATCAGAGGCTGGGAATCAGACGGGGGGAATCAAAGGCGGGGAATCAGAGCTGGGGAATCAGAGGCAGGGAATCAGAGTTGGGGATTCAGAGACGGGGAATCAGATATGGGGAAACAGAGGCGTGGAATCAGAGGCGGGCAAACAGAGGCGGGGAATTAGATATGGGGAATCAGATGTGGGGAATCAGAGGTGGTGAATCAGTGATGGGGAATCACAGGCGGGGAATCAGAGGCAGGGAATAGAACGCAGGGAATCAGAGGCAGGGAATCAGAGCTGGGGAATCAGAGGCGGGGAATCATAGTTGGGAATCAGAGGCGGGGAATCAGATATGGGGAAACAGAGGCGGGGAATCAGAGGCGGGGAAAGAGAGGCGGGGAATCAGATATGGGGAATCGGATGCGGGGAATCAGAGGCGGGGAATCAGAGCTGGGGAATCAGAGGCGGGGAATCAGAGTTGGGGCATCAGAGGTGGGGAATCAGAGGCAGGGAATCAGATGTGCGGAATCAGAGATGGGGAATCAGAGGCCGGGAATCAGAGGCCGGGAATCAGATGCTGGGAATAAGAGGCCGGGAATCAGAGGTGGGGAATCAGATATGAGGAATCAGAGGTGGCGAATCAAAGGCGGTGAATCAGAGATGGGGAATCAGAGGCGGGGAATCAGAGGCAGGGAATCAGATGCGGGGAATCAGAGGCGGGGAATCAGAGCTGGCGAATCAGAGGCTGGGAATCAGAGGTGGGCAATCAGAGGTGGGGAATCAGATATGGGGAATCAGAGGCGGGGAATCAGAGGTGGGGAATCAGAGCTGGCGAATCAGAGGCGGGGAATCAGAGGTGGGCAATCAGAGGATGGGAATCAGATATGGGGAATCAGAGGCGGGGAATCAGAGCTGGGGAATCACAGGCGGGGAATCAGAGTTGGGGAATCAGAGGCGGGGAATCAGATATGGGAAAACAGAGGCGGGGAATCAGAGGCGGTGAAACAGAGGCGGGGAATCAGATATTGGGAATCAGAGGTGGGGAATCAGAGGTTGGGAATCAGAGGCCTGGAATCAGAGGCGGGGAATCAGAGGCAGGGAATCAGATGCGGGGAATCAGAGGAGGGGAATCAGAGCTGGGGAATCAGAGGCGGGGTATTAGAGTTGGGGAATCTGAGGCGGGGAATCAGACGCGGGGAATCAGAGGGGGGGAATCATAGCTGGCGAATCAGAGGCGGGGAATCAGAGATGGGGAATCAGAGGCGGGGAATCAGAGGCAGGAAATCAGACACGGGGATTCAGAGGCTGGGAATGAGACGGGGGGAATCAAAGGCGGGGAATCAGAGCTGGGGAATCAGAGGCAGGGAATCAGAGGCGGGGAATCAGATATGGGGAATCAGAGGCTGGTATTCAGAGGCGGGGAATCAGAGGCAGGGAATCAGACACGGGGAATCAGAGGTGGGGAATCAGAGATGGGGAATCAGAGGCGGGGAATCAGAGTTCGGGAATCAGAGGCAGGGAATCGGATGTGCGGAATCAGAGATGGGGAATCAGAGGTGGGGAATCAGAGGCGGTGAATCAGAGATGGGGAATCAGAGGCGGGGAATCAGAGGCAGGAAATCAGACACGGGGATTCAGAGGCTGTGAATCAGACGGGGGGAATCAAAGGCGGGGAATCAGAGCTGGGGAATCAGAGGCAGGGAATCAGAGTTGGGGATTCAGAGACGGGGAATCAGATATGGGGAAACAGAGGCGGGGAATCAGAGGCGGGCAAACAGAGGCGGGGAATTAGATATGGGGAATCAGATGTGGGGAATCAGAGGTGGTGAATCAGTGATGGGGAATCACAGGCGGGGAATCAGAGGCAGGGAATAGAACGCAGGGAATCAGAGGCAGGGAATCAGAGCTGGGGAATCAGAGGCGGGGAATCATAGTTGGGAATCAGAGGCGGGGAATCAGATATGGGGAAACAGAGGCGGGGAATCAGAGGCGGGGAAAGAGAGGCGGTGAATCAGATATGGGGAATCGGATGCGGGGAATCAGAGGCGGGGAATCAGAGCTGGGGAATCAGAGGCGGGGAATCAGAGTTGGGGCATCAGAGGTGGGGAATTAGATATAGGGAAACAGAGGCGGGGAATCAGAGGCGGGGAAACAGAGGCGGGGAATCAGATATGGGGAATCAGAGGTGGGGAATCAGAGGCAGGGAATCAGATGTGCGGAATCAGAGATGGGGAATCAGAGGCAGGGAATCAGAATCAGAAGCGGGGAATCAGAGGCCGGGAATCAGAGGCCGGGAATCAGATGCTGGGAATAAGAGGCCGGGAATCAGAGGTGGGGAATCAGAGTCCGGGAATCAGAGATGGGAATTCAGAGGCGGGGAATGAGATATGGAGAATCAGAGGAGGGGAATCAGAGGCCGGGAAACAGAGGTGGGGAATCAGATATGGGGAATCAGAGGTGGCGAATCAAAGGCGGTGAATCAGAGATGGGGAATCAGAGGCGGGGAATCAGAGGCAGGGAATCAGATGCGGGGAATCAGAGGCGGGGAATCAGAGCTGGCGAATCAGAGGCTGGGAATCAGAGGTGGGCAATCAGAGGTGGGGAATCAGATATGGGGAATCAGAGGCGGGGAATCAGAGGCGGGGAAACAGAGGCGGGGAATCAAATATAGGGAATCAGAGGTGGGGAATCAGAGGCAGGGAATCAGATGTGCGGAATCAGAGATGGGGAATAAGAGGCAGGGAATCAGAATCAGAAGCGGGGAATCAGAGGCCGGGAATCAGAGGCCGGGAATCAGATGCTGGGAATAAGAGGCCGGGAATCAGAGGCGGGGAAACAGAGGCGGGGAATCAGATATGGGGAATCAGAGGTGGGGAATCAGAGGCAGGGAATCAGATGTGCGGAATCAGAAATGGGGAATAAGAGGCAGGGAATCAGAATCAGAAGCGGGGAATCAGTGGCCGGGAATCAGAGGCCGGGAATCAGATGCTGGGAATAAGAGGCCGGGAATCAGAGGTGGGGAATCAGATATGGGGAATCAGAGGTGGCGAATCAAAGGCGGTGAATCAGAGATGGGGAATCAGAGGCGGGGAATCAGAGGCAGGGAATCAGATGCGGGGAATCAGAGGCGGGGAATCAGAGCTGGCGAATCAGAGGCTGGGAATCAGAGGTGGGCAATCAGAGGTGGGGAATCAGATATGGGGAATCAGAGGCGGGGAATCAGAGGCGGGGAAACAGAGGCGGGGAATCAAATATAGGGAATCAGAGGTGGGGAATCAGAGGTTGTGAATCAGAGATGGGGAATCAAGGCGGGGAATCAGAGTCAGGGAATCAGACGCGGGGAATCAGAGGCGGGGATTCAGAGCTGGGGAATCAGAGGCGGGGAATCAGAGTTGGGGAATCAGAGGAAGGGAATCAGATATGGGGAATCAGAGGCGGGGAATCAGAGGCGGGGAAACAGAGGCGGGGAATCAGATGTGGTGAATCAGAGGTGGGGAATCAGGGGCAGGGAATCAGTGGCAGGGAATCAGAGGCGGGGAATCAGAGGCGGGGAATCAAAGGCAGGGAATCAGACACGGGGAATCAGAGGCGGGGAATCAGAGATGGGGAATCAGAGGCGGGGAATCAGAGGCAGGGAATCGGATGCCGGGAATCAGAGTCGGGGAATCAGAGCTGGGGAATCAGAGGCGGGGAATCAGAGTTGGGGAATCAGAGGCGGGGAATCAGATATGGGGAAATAGAGGCGGGGAATCAGATATGGGGAATCAGAGGTGTGGAATCAGAGGTTGGGAATCAGAGGCAGGGAATCAGAGTCGGGGAAACAGAGGCGGGGAATCAGATATGGGGAATCAGAGGTGGCGAATCAAAGGCGGTGAAACAGAGATGGGGAATCAGGGCAGGGAATCAGAGGCAGGGAATCAAACACGGGGAATCAGAGCTGGGGAATCAGAGGCGGGGAATCAGAGTTGGGAATCAGAGGCGGGGAATCAGAGGCGGGGAAACAGAGGCGGGGAATCAGATATGGGGAATCAGAGGCGGGGAATCCGAAGTTGGGAATCAGAGGCAGGGAATCAGAGGCGGAAAATCAGAGGCGGGGAATCAGAGGAAGGGAATCAGATGTGCGGAATCGGAGATGGGGAATCAGAGGCAGGGAATCAGAGGCGGGGAATCAGAGGCGGGGAATCAGAGGCCGGGAATCAGATATGGGGAAACAGAGGCGGGGAATCCGAGGCGGGGAAACAGAGGCGGGGAATCAGATATGGGGAATCAGAAGTGGGGAATCAGAGGTAGGGAATCAGAGGCAGGGAATCAGAGGCTTGGAATCAGATGCAGGGAATCAGATGCGGGGAATCAGAGGCGGGGAATCAGAGCTGGGGAATCAGAGGTGGGGAATCAGATTTGGGGAATCAGAGGCGGGGACTTAGATATTGGGTAACAGAGGCGGGGAATCAGAGGCGGGGAAACCCAGGCGGGGAATCAGATATGGGGAATCAGAGGTGGGGAATCAGAGGCAAGGAATCAGATGTGCGGAATCAGAGATGGGGAATCAGAGGCAGGGAATCAGAATCAGAAACAGGGAATCAGAGGCCGGGAATCAGAGGCCGGAATCAGATGCTGGGAATCAGAGGCCTGGAATCAGAGGCGGGGAATCAGAGGCAGGGAATCAGATGCGGGGAATCAGAGGCGGGGAATCAGAGCTGGGGAATCAGAGGCGGGGATTCAGAGTTGGGGAATCAGAGGCGGGGAATCAGAGGCGGGGAAACAGAGGCGGGGAATCAGATATGCGGAATCAGAGGTGGGGAATCAGAGGTTGGGAATCAGAAGCAGGGAATCAGAGGCGGGGAATCAGAGGCGGGGAATCAGAGGCAGGGAATCCGATGTGCGGAATCGGAGATGGGGAATCAGAGGCAGGGAATCAGAGGCGGGGAATCAGAGGCGGAGAATCAGAGGCCGGGAATCAGATATGGGGAAACAGAGGCGGGGAATCAGAGGCGGGGAAACAGAGGCGGGGAATCAGATATGGGGAATCAGAGGTGGGGAATCAGAGGTTGGGTATCAGAGGCAGGGAATCAGAGGCTGGGAATCAGATGCAGGGAATCAGATGCGGGGAATCAGAGGCGGGGAATCAGAGCTGGGGAATCAGAGGTGGGGAATCAGAGTTGGGGAATCAGAGTCGGGGACTTAGATATGGGGAAACAGAGGCGGGGAATCAGAGGCGGGGAAACAGACGCGGGGAATCAGAGGCAGAGATTCAGAGCTGGGGAATCAGAGGCGGGGAATCAGAGTTGGGGAATCAGAGGCGGGGAATCAGATATGGGGAATCAGAGGCGGGGAATCAGAGGCGGGGAAACAGAGGCAGGGAATCAGATATAGGGAATCAGAAGTGGGGTATCAGGGGCAGGGAATCAGTGGCAGGGAATCAGAGGCGGGGAAACAGAGGCGGGGAATCAGAGGCAGGGAATCAGACACGGGGAATCAGATATGGGGAAACAGAGGCGGGGAATCAGAGGCGTGCAAACAGAGGCGGGGAATTAGATATGGGGAATCAGAGGTGGGGAATCAGAGGTGGTGAATCAGAGATGGGGAATCACAGGCGGGGAATCAGAGGCAGGGAATAGAACGCGGGGAATCAGAGGCAGGGAATCAGAGCTGGGGAATCAGAGGCGGGGAATCATAGTTGGGAATCAGAGGCGGGGAATCAGATATGGGGAAACAGAGGAGGGGAATCAAAGGCGGGGAAACAGAGGCGGGGAATCAGATATGGGGAATCGGATGCGGGGAATCAGAGGCGGGGAATAGGAGCTGGGGAATCAGAGGCGGGGTATCAGAGGCAGGGAATCGGACTCCGGGAATCAGAGTCGGGGAATCAGAGCTGGGGAATCAGAGGCGGGGAATCAGAGTTGGGGAATCAGAGGCGGGGAATCAGATATGGGGAAATAGAGGCGGGGAATCAGATATGGGGAATCAGAGGTGTGGAATCAGAGGTTGGGAATCAGAGGCAGGGAATCAGAGTCGGGGAATCAGATATGGGGAATCAGAGGTGGCGAATCAAAGGCGGTGAAACAGAGATGGGGAATCAGGGCAGGGAATCAGAGGCAGGGAATCAAACACGGGGAATCAGAGCTGGGGAATCAGAGGCGGGGAATCAGAGTTGGGAATCAGAGGCGGGGAATCAGAGGCGGGGAAACAGAGGCGGGGAATCAGATATGGGGAATCAGAGGTGGGGAATCCGAGGTTGGGAATCAGATGTGCGGAATCAGAGATGGGGAATCAGAGGCGGGGAATCAGAATCAGAAGCAGGGAATCAGAGGCCGGGAATCAGAGGCCGGAATCGGATGCTGGGAATCAGAGGCCTGGAATCAGAGGCGGGGAATCAGAGGCAGGGAATCAGATGCGGGGAATCAGAGGCGGGGAATCAGAGCTGGGGAATCAGAGGCGGGGTATTAGAGTTGGGGAATCAGAGGCGGGGAATCAGATATGGGGAAACAGAGGTGGGGAATCAGAGGCGGGGAAACAGAGGCAGGGAATCAGATATGGGGAATCAGAGGTGGGGAATAAGAGATGGGGAATCAGAGGCGGTGAATCAGAGATGGGGATTCAGAGGCTGGGAATCAGACGGGGGAATCAAAGGTGGGGAATCAGAGCTGGGGAATCAGAGGCAGGGAATCAGAGGCGGGGAATCAGATATGGGGAATCAGAGGCTGGGATTCAGAGGCGGGGAATCAGAGGCAGGGAATCAGACACGGGGAATCAGAGGTGGGGAATCTGAGATGGGGAATCAGAGGCGGTGAATCAGAGATGGGGAATCAGGGTCGGGGAATCAGAGGCAGGAAATCAGACACGGGGATTCAGAGGCTGGGAATCAGATGGGGGGAATCAAAGGCGGGGAATCAGAGCTGGGGAATCAGAGGCAGGGAATCAGAGGCGGGGAATCAGATATGGGGAATCAGAGGCTGGGATTCAGAGGCGGGGAATCAGAGGCAGGGAATCAGACACGGGGAATCAGAGGTGGGGAATCAGAGATGGGGAATCAGAGGCGGGGAATCAGAGGCAGGGAATCAGACGCGGGGAATCTGAGGCGAGGAATCAGAGCTGGGGAATCAGAGGTGGGGAATCAGAGTTGGGGAATCAGAGGCAGGGAATCGGATGTGCGGAATCAGAGATGGGGAATCAGATGTGGGGAATCAGAGGAATCAGAGGCGGGGAATCAGAGGCGGGGAATCAGAGGCAGGGAATCAGACACGGGGAATCAGAGGCGGGGAATCAGACGGGGGGAATCAAAGGCGGGGAATCAGAGGCAGGGAATCGGACTCCGGGAATCAGAGATGGGAATTCAGAGGCGGGGAATGAGATATGGAGAATCAGAGGAGGGGAATCAGAGGCCGGGAAACAGAGGTGGGGAATCAGATATGGGGAATCAGAGGTGGCGAATCAAAGGCGGTGAATCAGAGATGGGGAATCAGAGGCGGGGAATCAGAGGCAGGGAATCAGATGCGGGGAATCAGAGGCGGGGAATCAGAGCTGGCGAATCAGAGGCTGGGAATCAGAGGTGGGCAATCAGAGGTGGGGAATCAGATATGGGGAATCAGAGGCGGGGAATCAGAGGCGGGGAAACAGAGGCGGGGAATCAAATATAGGGAATCAGAGGTGGGGAATCAGAGGCAGGGAATCAGATGTGCGGAATCAGAGATGGGGAATAAGAGGCAGGGAATCAGAATCAGAAGCGGGGAATCAGAGGCCGGGAATCAGAGGCCGGGAATCAGATGCTGGGAATAAGAGGCCGGGAATCAGAGGCGGGGAAACAGAGGCGGGGAATCAGATATGGGGAATCAGAGGTGGGGAATCAGAGGCAGGGAATCAGATGTGCGGAATCAGAAATGGGGAATAAGAGGCAGGGAATCAGAATCAGAAGCGGGGAATCAGTGGCCGGGAATCAGAGGCCGGGAATCAGATGCTGGGAATAAGAGGCCGGGAATCAGAGGTGGGGAATCAGATATGGGGAATCAGAGGTGGCGAATCAAAGGCGGTGAATCAGAGATGGGGAATCAGAGGCGGGGAATCAGAGGCAGGGAATCAGATGCGGGGAATCAGAGGCGGGGAATCAGAGCTGGCGAATCAGAGGCTGGGAATCAGAGGTGGGCAATCAGAGGTGGGGAATCAGATATGGGGAATCAGAGGCGGGGAATCAGAGGCGGGGAAACAGAGGCGGGGAATCAAATATAGGGAATCAGAGGTGGGGAATCAGAGGTTGTGAATCAGAGATGGGGAATCAAGGCGGGGAATCAGAGTCAGGGAATCAGACGCGGGGAATCAGAGGCGGGGATTCAGAGCTGGGGAATCAGAGGCGGGGAATCAGAGTTGGGGAATCAGAGGAAGGGAATCAGATATGGGGAATCAGAGGCGGGGAATCAGAGGCGGGGAAACAGAGGCGGGGAATCAGATGTGGTGAATCAGAGGTGGGGAATCAGGGGCAGGGAATCAGTGGCAGGGAATCAGAGGCGGGGAATCAGAGGCGGGGAATCAAAGGCAGGGAATCAGACACGGGGAATCAGAGGCGGGGAATCAGAGATGGGGAATCAGAGGCGGGGAATCAGAGGCAGGGAATCGGATGCCGGGAATCAGAGTCGGGGAATCAGAGCTGGGGAATCAGAGGCGGGGAATCAGAGTTGGGGAATCAGAGGCGGGGAATCAGATATGGGGAAATAGAGGCGGGGAATCAGATATGGGGAATCAGAGGTGTGGAATCAGAGGTTGGGAATCAGAGGCAGGGAATCAGAGTCGGGGAAACAGAGGCGGGGAATCAGATATGGGGAATCAGAGGTGGCGAATCAAAGGCGGTGAAACAGAGATGGGGAATCAGGGCAGGGAATCAGAGGCAGGGAATCAAACACGGGGAATCAGAGCTGGGGAATCAGAGGCGGGGAATCAGAGTTGGGAATCAGAGGCGGGGAATCAGAGGCGGGGAAACAGAGGCGGGGAATCAGATATGGGGAATCAGAGGCGGGGAATCCGAAGTTGGGAATCAGAGGCAGGGAATCAGAGGCGGAAAATCAGAGGCGGGGAATCAGAGGAAGGGAATCAGATGTGCGGAATCGGAGATGGGGAATCAGAGGCAGGGAATCAGAGGCGGGGAATCAGAGGCGGGGAATCAGAGGCCGGGAATCAGATATGGGGAAACAGAGGCGGGGAATCCGAGGCGGGGAAACAGAGGCGGGGAATCAGATATGGGGAATCAGAAGTGGGGAATCAGAGGTAGGGAATCAGAGGCAGGGAATCAGAGGCTTGGAATCAGATGCAGGGAATCAGATGCGGGGAATCAGAGGCGGGGAATCAGAGCTGGGGAATCAGAGGTGGGGAATCAGATTTGGGGAATCAGAGGCGGGGACTTAGATATTGGGTAACAGAGGCGGGGAATCAGAGGCGGGGAAACCCAGGCGGGGAATCAGATATGGGGAATCAGAGGTGGGGAATCAGAGGCAAGGAATCAGATGTGCGGAATCAGAGATGGGGAATCAGAGGCAGGGAATCAGAATCAGAAACAGGGAATCAGAGGCCGGGAATCAGAGGCCGGAATCAGATGCTGGGAATCAGAGGCCTGGAATCAGAGGCGGGGAATCAGAGGCAGGGAATCAGATGCGGGGAATCAGAGGCGGGGAATCAGAGCTGGGGAATCAGAGGCGGGGATTCAGAGTTGGGGAATCAGAGGCGGGGAATCAGAAGCAGGGAATCAGAGGCGGGGAATCAGAGGCGGGGAATCAGAGGCAGGGAATCCGATGTGCGGAATCGGAGATGGGGAATCAGAGGCAGGGAATCAGAGGCGGGGAATCAGAGGCGGAGAATCAGAGGCCGGGAATCAGATATGGGGAAACAGAGGCGGGGAATCAGAGGCGGGGAAACAGAGGCGGGGAATCAGATATGGGGAATCAGAGGTGGGGAATCAGAGGTTGGGTATCAGAGGCAGGGAATCAGAGGCTGGGAATCAGATGCAGGGAATCAGATGCGGGGAATCAGAGGCGGGGAATCAGAGCTGGGGAATCAGAGGTGGGGAATCAGAGTTGGGGAATCAGAGTCGGGGACTTAGATATGGGGAAACAGAGGCGGGGAATCAGAGGCGGGGAAACAGACGCGGGGAATCAGAGGCAGGGATTCAGAGCTGGGGAATCAGAGGCGGGGAATCAGAGTTGGGGAATCAGAGGCGGGGAATCAGATATGGGGAATCAGAGGCGGGGAATCAGAGGCGGGGAAACAGAGGCAGGGAATCAGATATAGGGAATCAGAAGTGGGGTATCAGGGGCAGGGAATCAGTGGCAGGGAATCAGAGGCGGGGAAACAGAGGCGGGGAATCAGAGGCAGGGAATCAGACACGGGGAATCAGATATGGGGAAACAGAGGCGGGGAATCAGAGGCGTGCAAACAGAGGCGGGGAATTAGATATGGGGAATCAGAGGTGGGGAATCAGAGGTGGTGAATCAGAGATGGGGAATCACAGGCGGGGAATCAGAGGCAGGGAATAGAACGCGGGGAATCAGAGGCAGGGAATCAGAGCTGGGGAATCAGAGGCGGGGAATCATAGTTGGGAATCAGAGGCGGGGAATCAGATATGGGGAAACAGAGGAGGGGAATCAAAGGCGGGGAAACAGAGGCGGGGAATCAGATATGGGGAATCGGATGCGGGGAATCAGAGGCGGGGAATAGGAGCTGGGGAATCAGAGGCGGGGTATCAGAGGCAGGGAATCGGACTCCGGGAATCAGAGTCGGGGAATCAGAGCTGGGGAATCAGAGGCGGGGAATCAGAGTTGGGGAATCAGAGGCGGGGAATCAGATATGGGGAAATAGAGGCGGGGAATCAGATATGGGGAATCAGAGGTGTGGAATCAGAGGTTGGGAATCAGAGGCAGGGAATCAGAGTCGGGGAATCAGATATGGGGAATCAGAGGTGGCGAATCAAAGGCGGTGAAACAGAGATGGGGAATCAGGGCAGGGAATCAGAGGCAGGGAATCAAACACGGGGAATCAGAGCTGGGGAATCAGAGGCGGGGAATCAGAGTTGGGAATCAGAGGCGGGGAATCAGAGGCGGGGAAACAGAGGCGGGGAATCAGATATGGGGAATCAGAGGTGGGGAATCCGAGGTTGGGAATCAGATGTGCGGAATCAGAGATGGGGAATCAGAGGCGGGGAATCAGAATCAGAAGCAGGGAATCAGAGGCCGGGAATCAGAGGCCGGAATCGGATGCTGGGAATCAGAGGCCTGGAATCAGAGGCGGGGAATCAGAGGCAGGGAATCAGATGCGGGGAATCAGAGGCGGGGAATCAGAGCTGGGGAATCAGAGGCGGGGTATTAGAGTTGGGGAATCAGAGGCGGGGAATCAGATATGGGGAAACAGAGGTGGGGAATCAGAGGCGGGGAAACAGAGGCAGGGAATCAGATATGGGGAATCAGAGGTGGGGAATAAGAGATGGGGAATCAGAGGCGGTGAATCAGAGATGGGGATTCAGAGGCTGGGAATCAGACGGGGGAATCAAAGGTGGGGAATCAGAGCTGGGGAATCAGAGGCAGGGAATCAGAGGCGGGGAATCAGATATGGGGAATCAGAGGCTGGGATTCAGAGGCGGGGAATCAGAGGCAGGGAATCAGACACGGGGAATCAGAGGTGGGGAATCTGAGATGGGGAATCAGAGGCGGTGAATCAGAGATGGGGAATCAGGGTCGGGGAATCAGAGGCAGGAAATCAGACACGGGGATTCAGAGGCTGGGAATCAGATGGGGGGAATCAAAGGCGGGGAATCAGAGCTGGGGAATCAGAGGCAGGGAATCAGAGGCGGGGAATCAGATATGGGGAATCAGAGGCTGGGATTCAGAGGCGGGGAATCAGAGGCAGGGAATCAGACACGGGGAATCAGAGGTGGGGAATCAGAGATGGGGAATCAGAGGCGGGGAATCAGAGGCAGGGAATCAGACGCGGGGAATCTGAGGCGAGGAATCAGAGCTGGGGAATCAGAGGTGGGGAATCAGAGTTGGGGAATCAGAGGCAGGGAATCGGATGTGCGGAATCAGAGATGGGGAATCAGATGTGGGGAATCAGAGGAATCAGAGGCGGGGAATCAGAGGCGGGGAATCAGAGGCAGGGAATCAGACACGGGGAATCAGAGGCGGGGAATCAGACGGGGGGAATCAAAGGCGGGGAATCAGAGGCAGGGAATCGGACGCCGGGAATCAGAGTCGGGGAATCAGAGCTGGGGAATCAGAGGCGGGGAAACAGAGGCGGGGAATCAGAGGCGGGCAAACAGAGGCGGGGAATTAGATATGGGGAATCAGAGGTGGGGAATCAGAGGTGGTGAATCAGTGATGGGGAATCACAGGTGGGGAATCAGAGGCAGGGAATAGAACGCAGGGAATCAGACGCAGGGAATCAGAGCTAGGGAATCAGAGGCGGGGAATCATAGTTGGGAATCAGAGGCTGGGAATCAGATATGGGGAAACAGAGGCGGGGAATCAGAGGCGGGGAAACAGAGGCGGGGAATCAGATATGGGGAATCGGATGCTTGGAATCAGAGGCGGGGAATCAGAGCTGGGGAATCAGAGGCGGGGAATCAGAGTTGGGGCATCAGAGGTGGGGAATTAGATATAGGGAAACAGAGGCGGGGAATCAGAGGCGGGGAAACAGAGGCGGGGAATCAGATATGAGGAATGAGAGGTGGGGAATCAGAGGCAGGGATTCAGATGTGCTGAATCAGAGATGGGGAATCAGAGGCAGGGAATCAGAATCAGAAGCGGGGAATCAGAGGCCGGGAATCAGAGGCCGGGAATCAGATGCTGGGAATAAGAGGCCGGGAATCAGAGGTGGGGCATCAAAGTCCGGGAATCAGAGATGGGGATTCAGAGGCGGGGAATGAGATATGGAGAATCAGAGGCGGGGAATCAGAGGCGGGCAAACAGAGGCGGGGAATTAGATATGGGGAATCAGAGGTGGGGAATCAGAGGTGGTGAATCAGTGATGGGGAATCACAGGTGGGGAATCAGAGGCAGGGAATAGAACGCAGGGAATCAGACGCAGGGAATCAGAGCTAGGGAATCAGAGGCGGGGAATCATAGTTGGGAATCAGAGGCTGGGAATCAGATATGGGGAAACAGAGGCGGGGAATCAGAGGCGGGGAAACAGAGGCGGGGAATCAGATATGGGGAATCGGATGCTTGGAATCAGAGGCGGGGAATCAGAGCTGGGGAATCAGAGGCGGGGAATCAGAGTTGGGGCATCAGAGGTGGGGAATTAGATATAGGGAAACAGAGGCGGGGAATCAGAGGCGGGGAAACAGAGGCGGGGAATCAGATATGAGGAATGAGAGGTGGGGAATCAGAGGCAGGGATTCAGATGTGCTGAATCAGAGATGGGGAATCAGAGGCAGGGAATCAGAATCAGAAGCGGGGAATCAGAGGCCGGGAATCAGAGGCCGGGAATCAGATGCTGGGAATAAGAGGCCGGGAATCAGAGGTGGGGCATCAAAGTCCGGGAATCAGAGATGGGGATTCAGAGGCGGGGAATGAGATATGGAGAATCAGAGGCGGGGAATCAGAGGCCGGGAAACAGAGGTGGGGAATCAGATATGGGGAATCAGAGGTGGCGAATCAAAGGCGCTGAATCAGAGATGGGGAATCAGAGGCGGGGAATCAGAGGCAGGGAATCAGATGCGGGGAATCAGAGGCGGGGAATCAGAGCTGGCGAATCAGAGGCAGGGAATCAGAGGTGGGGAATCAGAGGCTGGGAATCAGATATGGGGAATCAGAGGCGGGAAATCAGAGGCGGGGAAACAGAGGCGGGGAATCAAATATAGGGAATCAGAGGTGGGGAATCAGAGGTTGTGAATCAGAGATGGGGAATCAAGGCGGGGAATCAGAGGCAGGGAATCAGACACGGGGAATCAGAGGCGGGGATTCAGAGCTGGGGAATCAGAGGCGGGGAATCAGAGTTGGGGAATCAGAGGCAGGGAATCTGATATGGGGAAACAGAGGCGGGGAATCAGAGGCGGGGAAACAGAGGCGGGGAATCAGATATGGGGAATCAGAGGTGGGGAATCAGGGGCAGGGATTCAGTGTCAGGGAATCAGAGGCAGGGAATCAGAGGCGGGGAATCAGAGGCAGGGAATCAGACACGGGGAATCAGAGGCGGGGAATCAGAGATGGGGAATCAGAGGCGGGGAATCAGAGGCAGGGAATCGGACGCCGGGAATCAGAGTCGGGGAATCAGAGCTGGGGAATCAGAGGCGGGGAATCAGAGTTGGGGAATCAGAGGCGGGGATTCAGATATGGGGAAATAGAGGCGGGGAATCAGATATGGGGAATCAGAGGTGTGGAATCAGAGGTGGTGAATCAGTGATGGGGAATCACAGGTGGGGAATCAGAGGCAGGGAATAGAACACAGGGAATCAGAGGCGGGGAATCAGAGGCCGGGAAACAGAGGTGGGGAATCAGATATGGGGAATCAGAGGTGGCGAATCAAAGGCGCTGAATCAGAGATGGGGAATCAGAGGCGGGGAATCAGAGGCAGGGAATCAGATGCGGGGAATCAGAGGCGGGGAATCAGAGCTGGCGAATCAGAGGCGGGGAATCAGAGGTGGGCAATCAGAGGCGGGGAATCAGATATGGGGAATCAGAGGCGGGGAATCAGAGGCGGGGAAACAGAGGCGGGGAATCAAATATAGGGAATCAGAGGTGGGGAATCAGAGGTTGTGAATCAGAGATGGGGAATCAAGGCGGGGAATCAGAGGCAGGGAATCAGACACGGGGAATCAGAGGCGGGGATTCCGAGCTGGGGAATCAGAGGCGGGGAATCAGAGTTGGGGAATCAGAGGCAGGGAATCAGATATGGGGAAACAGAGGCGGGGAATCAGAGGCGGGGAAACAGAGGCGGGGAATCAGATATGGGGAATCAGAGGTGGGGAATCAGGGGCAGGGATTCAGTGTCAGGGAATCAGAGGCGGGGAATCAGAGGCAGGGAATCAGAGGCAGGGAATCAGACACGGGGAATCAGAGGTGGGGAATCAGAGATGGGGAATCAGAGGCGGGGAATCAGAGGCAGGGATTCGGACGCCGGGAATCAGAGTCGGGGAATCAGAGCTGGGGAATCAGAGGCGGGGAATCAGAGTTGGGGAATCAGAGGCGGGGATTCAGATATGGGGAAATAGAGGCGGGGAATCAGATATGGGGAATCAGAGGTGTGGAATCAGAGGTTGGGAATCAGAGGAAGGGAATCAGAGTCGGGGAAACAGAGGCGGGGAATCAGATATGTGGAATCAGAGGTGGCGAATCAAAGGCGGTGAAACAGAGATGGGGAATCAGGGCAGGGAATCAGAGGCAGGGAATCAAACACAGGGAATCAGAGCTGGGGAATCAGAGGCGGGGAATCAGAGTTGGGAATCAGAGGCGGGGAATCAGAGGCGGGGAAACAGAGGCGGGGAATCAGATATGGGGAATCAGAGGTGGGGAATCAGAGGTTGGGAATCAGAGGCAGGGAATCGGAGATGGGGAATCAGAGGCAGGGAATCAGAGGCGGGGAATCAGAGGCGGGGAATCAGAGGCCGGGAATCAGATATGGGGAAACTGAGGCGGGGAATCCGAGGCGGGGAAACAGAGGCGGGGAATCAGATATGGGGAATCAGAGGTGGGGAATCAGAGGTTGGGAATCAGAGGCAGGGAATCAGAGGCTTGGAATCAGATGCAGGGAATCAGATGCGGGGAATCAGAGGCGGGGAATCAGAGCTGGGGAATCAGAGGTGGGGAATCAGATTTGGGGAATCAGAGGTGGGGACTTAGATATTGGGAAACAGAGGCGGGGAATCAGAGGCGGGGAAACAGAGGCGGGGAATCAGATATGGGGAATCAGAGGTGGGGAATCAGAGGCAGGGAATCAGATGTGCGGAATCAGAGATGGGGAATCAGAGGCAGGGAATCAGAATCAGAAGCAGGGAATCAGAGGCCGGGAATCAGAGGCCGGAATCAGATGATGGGAATCAGAGGCCTGGAATCAGAGGCGGGGAATCAGAGGCAGGGAATCAGATGCGGGGAATCAGAGGCGGGGAATCAGAGCTGGGGAATCAGAGGCGGGGTATTAGAGTTGGGGAATCAGAGTCGGGGAATCAGATATGGGGAAACAGAGGTAGGGAATCAGAGGCGGGGAAACAGAGGCAGGGAATCAGATATGGGGAATCAGAGGCGGGGAATCAGAGGTGGGGAATCATAGGCAGGGAATCGGATGTGCGGAATCAGAGATGGGGAATCAGAGGCCGGGAATCAGAGGTGGTTAATCAGTGATGGGGAATCAGAGGCAGTGTATCAGACGCGGGGAATCAGAGGTGGGCAATCAGAGGTGGGGAATCAGATATGGGGAATCAGAGGCGGGGAATCAGAGGCGGGGAAACAGAGGCGGGGAATCAGATATGGGGAATCAGAGGTGGGGCATCAGAGGTTGTGAATCACAGATGGGGAATCAGAGGCGGGGAATCAGAGGCAGGGAATCAGACGCGGGGAATCAGAGGCGGGGATTCAGAGCTGGGGAATCAGAAGCGGGTAATCAGAGTTGGGGAATCAGAGGCGGGGAATCAGATATGGGGAATCAGAGGCAGGGAATCAGAGGCGGGGAATCAGAGGCAGGGAATCAGACGCGGGGAATCTGAGGCGGAGAATCAGAGCTGGGGAATCAGAGGTGGGGAATCAGAGTTGGGGAATCAGAGGCAGGGAATCAGATATGGGGAATCAGAGGTGGCGAATCAAATGCGGTGAATCAGAGATGGGGAATCAGAGGCGGGGAATCAGAGGCAGGGAATCAGATGCGGGGAATCAGAGGGGGGGAATCAGAGCTGGCGAATCAGAGGCTGGGAATCAGAGGTGGGCAATCAGAGGCGGGGAATAAGATATGGGGAATCAGAGGCGGGGAATCAGAGGCGGGGAAACAGAGGCGGGGAATCAAATATAGGGAATCAGAGGTGGGGAATCAGAGGTGGCGAATCAAAGGCGGTGAATCAGAGATGGGGATTCAGAGGCGGGGAATGAGATATGGAGAATCAGAGGCGGGGAAGCCGAGGCGGGGAAACAGAGGCGGGGAATCAGATATGGGGAATCAGAGGTGGGGAATCAGAGGTTGGGAATCAGAGGCAGGGAAACAGATTCTTGGAATCAGATGCAGGGAATCAGATGCGGGGAATCAGAGGCGGGGAATCAGAGGCGGGGAAACAGAGGCGGGGAATCAGATATGGGGAATCAGAGGTGGGGAATCAGAGGCAGGGAATCAGATGTGCGGAATCAGAGATGGGGAATCAGAGGCAGGGAATCAGAATCAGAAGCAGGGAATCAGAGGCCGGGAATCAGAGGCCGGAATCAGATGATGGGAATCAGAGGCCTGGAATCAGAGGCGGGGAATCAGAGGCAGGGAATCAGATGCGGGGAATCAGAGGCGGGGAATCAGAGCTGGGGAATCAGAGGTGGGGTATTAGAGTTGGGGAATCAGAGGCGGGGAATCAGAGATGGGGAAACAGAGGTAGGGAATCAGAGGCGGGGAAACAGAGGCAGGGAATCAGATATGGGGAATCAGAGGCGGGGAATCAGAGGTGGGGAATCATAGGCAGGGAATCGGATGTGCGGAATCAGAGATGGGGAATCAGAGGCCGGGAATCAGAGGTGGTGAATCAGAGATGGGGAATCAGAGGTGGCGAATCAAAGGCGGTGAATCAGAGATGGGGATTCAGAGGCGGGGAATGAGATATGGAGAATCAGAGGCGGGGAATCCGAGGCGGGGAAACAGAGGCGGGGAATCAGATATGGGGAATCAGAGGTGGGGAATCAGAGGTTGGGAAACAGAGGCAGGGAAACAGATTCTTGGAATCAGATGCAGGGAATCAGATGCGGGGAATCAGAGGCGGGGAATCAGAGGCGGGGAAACAGAGGCGGGGAATCAGATATGGGGAATCAGAGGTGGGGAATCAGAGGCAGGGAATCAGATGTGCGGAATCAGAGATGGGGAATCAGAGGCAGGGAATCAGAATCAGAAGCAGGGAATCAGAGGCCGGGAATCAGAGGCCGGAATCAGATGATGGGAATCAGAGGCCTGGAATCAGAGGCGGGGAATCAGAGGCAGGGAATCAGATGCGGGGAATCAGAGGCGGGGAATCAGAGCTGGGGAATCAGAGGCGGGGTATTAGAGTTGGGGAATCAGAGGCGGGGAATCAGAGATGGGGAAACAGAGGTAGGGAATCAGAGGCGGGGAAACAGAGGCAGGGAATCAGATATGGGGAATCAGAGGCGGGGAATCAGAGGTGGGGAATCATAGGCAGGGAATCGGATGTGCAGAATCAGAGATGGGGAATCAGAGGCCGGGAATCAGAGGTGGTGAATCAGAGATGGGGAATCAGAGGCGGGGAATCAGAGGCAGGGTATCAGACGCGGGGAATCAGAGGTGGGCAATCAGAGGCGGGGAATCAGATATGGGGAATCAGAGGCGGGGAATCAGAGGCGGGGAAACAGAGGCGGGGAATCAGATATGGGGAATCAGAGGTGGGGCATCAGAGGTTGTGAATCACAGATGGGGAATCAGAGGCGGGGAATCAGAGGCAGGGAATCAGACGCGGGGAATCAGAGGCGGGGATTCAGAGCTGGGGAATCAGAAGCGGGGAATCAGAGTTGGGGAATCAGAGGCGGGGAATCAGGTATGGGGAATCAGAGGCAGGGAATCAGAGGCGGGGAATCAGAGGCAGGGAATCAGACGCGTGGAATCTGAGGCCGGGAATCAGAGGCCGGAATCAGATGATGGGAATCAGGTATGGGGAATCAGAGGCAGGGAATCAGAGGCAGGGAATCAGATGCGGGGAATCAGAGGCGGGGAATCAGAGCTGGGGAATCAGAGGCGGGGTATTAGAGTTGGGGAATCAGAGGCGGGGAATCAGAGATGGGGAAACAGAGGTAGGGAATCAGAGGCGGGGAAACAGAGGCAGGGAATCAGATATGGGGAATCAGAGGCGGGGAATCAGAGGTGGGGAATCATAGGCAGGGAATCGGATGTGCGGAATCAGAGATGGGGAATCAGAGGCCGGGAATCAGAGGTGGTGAATCAGAGATGGGGAATCAGAGGCGGCGAATCAGAGGCAGGGTATCAGATGCGGGGAATCAGAGGTGGGCAATCAGAGGCGGGGAATCAGATATGGGGAATCAGAGGCGGGGAATCAGAGGCGGGGAAACAGAGGCGGGGAATCAGATATGGGGAATCAGAGGTGGGGCATCAGAGGTTGTGAATCACAGATGGGGAATCAGAGGCGGGGAATCAGAGGCAGGGAATCAGACGCGGGGAATCAGAGGCGGGGATTCAGAGCTGGGGAATCAGAAGCGGGGAATCAGAGTTGGGGAATCAGAGGCGGGGAATCAGGTATGGGGAATCAGAGGCAGGGAATCAGAGGCGGGGAATCAGAGGCAGGGAATCAGAC
The DNA here is from genome assembly GCF_036971445.1 of Narcine bancroftii. Taxonomy (NCBI): domain Eukaryota; kingdom Metazoa; phylum Chordata; class Chondrichthyes; order Torpediniformes; family Narcinidae; genus Narcine; species Narcine bancroftii. Next base: position 265,502,191 of record NC_091470.1, read on the forward strand.
GCGGGGAATCTGAGGCTGGGAATCAGAGCTGGGGAATCAGAGGTGGGGAATCAGAGTTGGGGAATCAGAGGCAGGGAATTGGATGTGCGGAATCAGAGATGGGGAATCAGAGGTGGGGAATCAGAGGCGGTGAATCAGAGATGGGGAATCAGAGGCGGGGAATCAGTGGCAGGAAATCAGACACGGGGATTCAGAGGCTGGGAATCAGATGGGGGGAATCAAAGGCGGGGAATCAGAGATGGGGAATCAAGGCGGGGAATCAGAGGACGGGAATCAGATGTGGGGAAACAGAGGCGGGGAATCCGAGGCGGGGAAACAGAGGCGGGGAATCAGATATGGGGAATCAGAGGTGGGGAATCAGAGGTTGGGAATCAGAGGCAGGGAATCAGAGGCTTGGAATCAGATGCAGGGTATCAGATAGGGGGAAATCAGAGGCGGGAAATCAGAGCTGGGGAATCAGAGGTGGGGAATCAGATTTGGGGAATCAGAGGTGGGGACTTAGATATTGGGAAACAGAGGCGGGGAATCAGAGGCGGGGAAACAGAGGCGGGGAATCAGATATGGGGAATCAGAGGTGGGGCATCAGAGGTTGTGAATCACAGATGGGGAATCAGAGGCGGGGAATCAGAGGCAGGGAATCAGACGAGGGGAATCAGAGGCGGGGATTCAGAGCTGGGGAATCAGAAGCGGGGAATCAGAGTTGGGGAATCAGAGGCGGGGAATCAGATATGGGGAATCAGAGGCAGGGAATCAGAGGCGGGGAATCAGAGGCAGGGAATCAGACGCGGGGAATCTGAGGCGGGGAATCAGAGCTGGGGAATCAGAGGTGGGGAATCAGAGTTGGGGAATCACAGGCAGGGAATTGGATGTGCGGAATCAGAGATGGGGAATCAGAGGTGGGGAATCAGAGGTGGTGAATCAGAGATGGGGAATCAGAGGCGGGGAATCAGAGGCAGGAAATCAGACACGGGGATTCAGAGGCTGGGAATCAGACGGGGGGAATCAAAGGCGGGGAATCAGAGCTGGGGAATCTGAGGCAGGGAATCAGAGTTGGGGATTCAGAGGCGGGGAATCAGATATGGGGAAACAGAGGCGGGGAATCAGAGGCGGGCAAACAGAGGCGGGGAATTAGATATGGGGAATCAGAGGTAGGGAATCAGAGGTGGTGAATCAGTGATGGGGAATCACAGGCGGGGAATCAGAGGCAGGGAATAGAACGCGGGGAATCAGAGGCAGGGAATCAGAGCTGTGGAATCAGAGGCGGGGAATCATAGTTGGGAATCAGAGGCTGGAATCAGATATGGGGAAACAGAGGCGGGGAATCAGAGGCGGGGAAACAGAGGCGGGGAATCAGATATGGGGAATCGGATGCAGGGAATCAGAGGCGGGGAATCAGAGCTGAGGAATCAGAGGCGGGGAATCAGAGTTGGGGCATCAGAGGTGGGGAATTAGATATAGGGAAACAGAGGCGGGGAATCAGAGGCTGGGAAACAGAGGCGGGGAATCAGATATGGGGAATCAGAAGTGGGGAATCAGAGGCAGGGAATCAGATGTGCGGAATCAGAGATGGGGAATCAGTGGCAGGGAATCAGAAGCGGGGAATCAGAGGCCGGGAATAAGAGGCCGGGAATCAGAGGAGGGGAATCAGAGTCCGGGAATCAGAGATGGGGATTCAGAGGCGGGGAATGAGATATGGAGAATCAGAGGCGGGGAATCAGAGGCGGGGAAACAGAGGCGGGGAATCAGATATGGGGAATCAGAGGTGGCGAATCAAAGGCGGTGAATCAGAGATGGGGAATGAGAGGCGGGGAATCAGAGGCAGGGAATCAGACGCGGGGAATCAGAGGCGGGGATTCAGAGCTGTGGAATCAGAGGCGGGGAATCAGAGTTGGGGAATCAGAGGCAGGGAATCAGATATGGGGAATCAGAGGCGGGGAATCAGAGGCCGTGAATCAGATGTGGGGAAACAGAGGCATGGAATCCGAGGCGGGGAAACAGAGGCGGGGAATCAGATATGGGGAATCAGAGGTGGGGAATCAGAGGTTGGGAATCAGAGGCAGGGAATCAGAGGCTTGGAATCAGATGCAGGGTATCAGATGCGGGGAATCAGAGGCGGGGAATCAGAGCTGGGGAATCAGAGGTGGGGAATCAGATTTGGGGAATCAGAGGTGGGGACTTAGATATTGGGAAACAGAGGCGGGGAATCAGAGGCGGGGAAACAGAGGCGGGGAATCAGATATGGGGAATCAGAGGTGGGGAATCAGAGGCAGGGAATCAGATGTGCGGAATCAGAGATGGGGAATCAGAGGCAGGGAATCAGAATCAGAAGCAGGGAATCAGAGGCCGGGAATCAGAGGCCGGAATCAGATGCTGGGAATCAGAGGCCTGGAATCAGAGGCGGGGAATCAGTGGCAGGGAATCAGATGCGGGGAATCAGAGGCGGGGAATCAGAGCTGGGGAATCAGAGGCGGGGTATTAGAGTTGGGGAATCAGAGGTGGGGAATCAGATATGGGGAAACAGAGGTGGGGAATCAGAGGCGGGGAAACAGAGGCAGGGAATCAGATATGGGGAATCAGAGGTGGGGATTCAGAGGTTGTGAATCACAGATGGGGAATCAGAGGCGGGGAATCAGAGGCAGGGAATCAGACGCGGGCAATCAGAGGCGGGGATTCAGAGCTGGGGAATCAGAAGCGGGGAATCAGAGTTGGGGAATCAGAGGCGGGGAATCAGATATGGGGAATCAGAGGCAGGGAATCAGAGGCGGGGAATCAGAGGCAGGGAATCAGACGCGGGGAATCTGAGGCGGGGAATCAGAGCTGGGGAATCAGAGGTGGGGAATCAGAGTTGGGGAATCAGAGGCAGGGAATTGGATGTGCGGAATCAGAGAGGGGGAATCAGAGGTGGGGAATCAGAGGAGGTGAATCAGAGATGGGGAATCAGAGGCGGGGAATCAGAGGCAGGAAATCAGACACGGGGATTCAGAGGCTGGGAATCAGACGGAGGGAATCAAAGGCGGGGAATCAGAGCTGGGGAATCTGAGGCAGGGAATCAGAGTTGGGGATTCAGAGGCGGGGAATCAGATATGGGGAAACAGAGGCGGGGAATCAGAGGCGGGCAAACAGAGGCGGGGAATTAGATATGGGGAATCAGAGGTAGGGAATCAGAGGTGGTGAATCAGTGATGGGGAATCACAGGCGGGGAATCAGAGGCAGGGAATAGAACGCTGGGAATCAGAGGCAGGGAATCAGAGCTGTGGAATCAGAGGAGGGGATTCATAGTTGGGAATCAGAGGCGGGAATCAGATATGGGGAAACAGAGGCGGGGAATCAGAGGCGGTGAAACAGAGGCGGGGAATCAGATATGGGGAATCGGATGCAGGGAATCAGAGGCGGGGAATCAGAGCTGGGGAATCAGAGGCGGGGAATCAGAGTTGGGGCATCAGAGGTGGGGAATTAGATATAGGGAAACAGAGGCGGGGAATCAGAGGCGGGGAAACAGAGGCGGGGAATCAGATATGGGGAATCAGAGGTGGGGAATCAGAGGCAGGGAATCAGATGTGCGGAATCAGAGATGGGGAATAAGAGGCAGGGAATCAGAATCAGAAGCGGGGAATCAGAGTCCGGGAATCAGAGGCCGGGAATCAGATGCTGGGAATAAGAGGCCGGGAATCAGAGGTGGGGAAACAGAGGCGGGGAATCAGATATGGGGAATCAGAGGTGGGGAATCAGAGGCAGGGAATGAGATGTGCGGAATCAGAGATGGGGAATAAGAGGCAGGGAATCAGAATCAGAAGCGGGGAATCAGAGGCCGGGAATCAGAGGCCGGGAATCAGATGCTGGGAATAAGAGGCCGGGAATCAGAGGTGGGGAATCAGATATGGGGAATCAGAGGTGGCGAATCAAAGGCGGTGAATCAGAGATGGGGAATCAGAGGCGGGGAATCAGAGGCAGGGAATCAGATGTGGGCAATCAGAGGCGGGGAATCAGATATGGGGAATCAGAGGCGGGGAATCAGAGGCGGGGAAACAGAGGCGGGGAATCAAATATAGGGAATCAGAGGTGGGGAATCAGAGGTTGTGAATCAGAGATGGGGAATCAAGGCGGGGAATCAGAGGCAGGGAATCAGACGCGGGGAATCAGAGGCGGGGATTCAGAGCTGGGGAATCAGAGGCAGGGAATCAGATATTGGGAATCAGAGGCGGGGAATCAGAGGCGGGGAAACAGAGGCGGGGAATCAGATGTGGGGAATCAGAGGTGGGGAATCAGGGGCAGGGAATGAGTGGCAGGGAATCAGAGGCGGGGAATCAGAGGCGGGGAATCAAAGGCAGGGAATCAGACACGGGGAATCAGAGGCGGGGAATCAGAGATGGGGAATCAGAGGCGGGGAATCAGAGGCAGGGAATCGGATGCCGGGAATCAGAGTCGGGGAATCAGAGCTGGGGAATCAGAGGCGGGGAATCAGAGTTGGGGAATCAGAGGCGGGGAATCAGATATGGGGAAATAGAGGCGGGGAATCAGATATGGGGAATCAGAGGTGTGGAATCAGAGGTTGGGAATCAGAGGCAGGGAATCAGAGTCGGGGAAACAGAGGCGGGGAATCAGATATGGGGAATCAGAGGTGGCGAATCAAAGGCGGTGAAACAGAGATGGGGAATCAGGGCAGGGAATCAGAGGCAGGGAATCAAACACGGGGAATCAGAGCTGGGGAATCAGAGGCGGGGAATCAGAGTTGGGAATCAGAGGCGGGGATTCAGAGGCGGGGAAACAGAGGCGGGGAATCAGATATGGGGAATCAGAGGTGGGGAATCCGAGGTTGGGAATCAGAGGCAGGGAATCAGAGGCGGAAAATCAGAGGCGGGGAATCAGAGGAAGGGAATCAGATGTGCGGAATCGGAGATGGGGAATCAGAGGCAGGGAATCAGAGGCGGGGAATCAGAGGCGGGGAATCAGAGGCCGGGAATCAGATATGGGGAAACAGAGGCGGGGAATCCGAGGCGGGGAAACAGAGGCGGGGAATCAGATATGGGGAATCAGAGGTGGGGAATCAGAGGTTGGGAATCAGAGGCAGGGAATCAGAGGCTTGGAATCAGATGCAGGGAATCAGATGCGGGGAATCAGAGGCGGGGAATCAGAGCTGGGGAATCAGAGGTGGGGAATCAGATTTGGGGAATCAGAGGCGGGGACTTAGATATTGGGAAACAGAGGCGGGGAATCAGAGGCGGGGAAACCCAGGCGGGGAATCAGATATGGGGAATCAGAGGTGGGGAATCAGAGGCAAGGAATCAGATGTGCGGAATCAGAGATGGGGAATCAGAGGCAGGGAATCAGAATCAGAAGCAGGGAATCAGAGGCCGGGAATCAGAGGCCGGAATCAGATGCTGGGAATCAGAGGCCTGGAATCAGAGGCGGGGAATCAGAGGCAGGGAATCAGATGCGGGGAATCAGAGGCGGGGAATCAGAGCTGGGGAATCAGAGGCGGGGATTCAGAGTTGGGGAATCAGAGGCGGGGAATCAGAGGCGGGGAAACAGAGGCGGGGAATCAGATATGGGGAATCAGAGGTGGGGAATCAGAGGTTGGGAATCAGAAGCAGGGAATCAGAGGCGGGGAATCAGAGGCGGGGAATCAGAGGCAGGTAATCCGATGTGCGGAATCGGAGATGGGGAATCAGAGGCAGGGAATCAGAGGCGGGGAATCAGAGGCGGAGAATCAGAGGCCGGGAATCAGATATGGGGAAACAGAGGCGGGGAATCAGAGGCGGGGAAACAGAGGCGGGGAATCAGATATGGGGAATCAGAGGTGGGGAATCAGAGGTTGGGAATCAGAGGCAGGGAATCAGTGGCTGGGAATCAGATGCAGGGAATCAGATGCGGGGAATCAGAGGCGGGGAATCATAGCTGGGGAATCAGAGGTGGGGAATCAGATTTGGGGAATCAGTGTCGGGGACTTAGATATGGGGAAACAGAGGCGGGGAATCAGAGGCGGGGAAACAGACGCGGGGAATCAGAGGCGGGGATTCAGAGCTGGGGAATCAGAGGCGGGGAATCAGAGTTGGGGAATCAGAGGCGGGTAATCAGATATGGGGAATCAGAGGCGGGGAATCAGAGGCGGGGAAACAGAGGCAGGGAATCAGATATGGGGAATCAGAGGTGGGGTATCAGGGGCAGGGAATCAGTGGCAGGGAATCAGAGGCGGGGAAACAGAGGCGGGGAATCAGAGGCAGGGAATCAGACACGGGGAATCAGATATGGGGAAACAGAGGCGGGGAATCAGAGGCGGGCAAACAGAGGCGGGGAATTATATATGGGGAATCAGAGGTGGGGAATCAGAGGTGGTGAATCAGAGATGGGGAATCACAGGCGGGGAATCAGACGCAGAGAATAGAACGCGGGGAATCAGAGGCGGGGAATCAGAGCTGGGGAATCAGAGGCGGGGAATCATAGTTGGGAATCAGAGGCGGGGAATCAGATATGGGGAAACAGAGGCGGGGAATCAAAGGCGGGGAAACAGAGGCGGGGAATCAGATATGGGGAAACGGATGCGGGGAATCAGAGGCGGGGAATAGGAGCTGGGGAATCAGAGGCGGGGTATCAGAGTTGGGGCATCTGAGGTGGGGAATTAGATATGGGGAAACAGAGGCGGAAAATCAGAGGCGGGGAAACAGAGGCGAGGAATCAGATATGGGGAATCAGAGGTGGGGAATCAGATGCAGGGAATCAGATGTGCGGAATCAGAGATGGGGAATCAGAGGCAGGGAATCAGAATCAGAAGCGGGGAATCAGAGGCCGGGAATCAGAGGCCGGGGTTCAGATGCCGGGAATAAGAGGCCGGGAATCAGAGGTGGGGAATCAGAGTCCGGGAATCAGAGATGGGGATTCAGAGGCAGGGAATGATATATGGGGAATCAGAGGCGGGGAATCAGAGGCGGGGTAACAGAGGTGGGGAATCAGATATGGGGAATCAGAGGTGGCTAATCAAAGGCGGTGAATCAGAGATGGGGAATCAGAGGCGGGGAATCAGAGGCAGGGAATCAAACACGGGGAATCAGAGGCGGGGAATCAGAGCTGGGGAATCAGAGGCGGGGAATCAGAGTTGGGGAATCAGAGGCGGGGTATCAGATATGGGGAAACAGGGGCGGGGAATCAGAGGCAGGGAAACAGAGGCGGGGAATCAGATATGGGGAATCAGGGGTGGGGAATCAGAGGTTGGGAATCAGAGGCAGGGAATCAGAGGCGTGGAAACAGAGGCGGGGATTCAGATATGGGGAATCAGAGGTGGGGAATCAGGGGCGTGAAATCAGAGGCAGGGAATTAGATGTGGTGAATCAGAGATGGGGAATCAGAGGCAGGGAATCAGAATCAGAAGCGGGGTATCAGTGGCCGGGAATCAGAGGAAGGTAATCAGAGGCAGGGGATCAAACACGGGGAATCAGAGGCTGGGAATCAGAGCTGGGGAATCAGAGGCGGGGAATCAGAGCTGGGGAATCACAGGCGGGGAATCAGAGATGGGGAATCAGAGGCGGGGAATCAGAGGCAGGGAATCTGATGCGGGGAATCAGAGGTGGGGAATCAGAGCTGGCGAATCAGAGGCGGGGAATCAGAGGTGGGCAATCAGAGGATGGGAATCAGATATGGGGAATCAGAGGCTGGGAATCAGAGCTGGGGAATCACAGGCGGGGAATCAGAGTTGGGGAATCAGAGGCGGGGAATCAGATATGGGGAAACAGAGGCGGGGAATCAGAGGCGGTGAAACAGAGGCGGGGAATCAGATATTGGGAATCAGAGGTGGGGAATCAGAGGTTGGGAATCAGAGGCCTGGAATCAGAGGCGGGGAAACAGAGGCAGGGAATCAGATGCGGGGAATCAGAGGAGGGGAATCAGAGCTGGGGAATCAGAGGCGGGGTATTAGAGTTGGGGAATCAGAGGCGGGGAATCAGACGCGGGGAATCAGAGGGGGGGAATCATAGCTGGCGAATCAGAGGCGGGGAATCAGAGGTGGGCAATCAGAGGCCGGGAATCAGAGGTGGTGAATCAGAGATGGGGAATCAGAGGAGGGGAATCAGTGGTAGGGAATCAGATATGGGGAATCAGAGGCGTGGAATCAGAGGCAGGGAATCAGACACGGGGAATCAGACACGGGGAATCAGAGGTGGGGAATCAGAGATGGGGAATCAGAGGCGGTGAATCAGAGATGGGGAATCAGAGGCGGGGAATCAGAGGCAGGAAATCAGACACGGGGATTCAGAGGCTGGGAATGAGACGGGGGGAATCAAAGGCGGGGAATCAGAGCTGGGGAATCAGAGGCAGGGAATCAGAGGCGGGGAATCAGATATGGGGAATCAGAGGCTGGTATTCAGAGGCGGGGAATCAGAGGCAGGGAATCAGACACGGGGAATCAGAGGTGGGGAATCAGAGATGGGGAATCAGAGGCGGGGAATCAGAGTTCGGGAATCAGAGGCAGGGAATCGGATGTGCGGAATCAGAGATGGGGAATCAGAGGTGGGGAATCAGAGGCGGTGAATCAGAGATGGGGAATCAGAGGCGGGGAATCAGAGGCAGGAAATCAGACACGGGGATTCAGAGGCTGGGAATCAGACGGGGGGAATCAAAGGCGGGGAATCAGAGCTGGGGAATCAGAGGCAGGGAATCAGAGTTGGGGATTCAGAGACGGGGAATCAGATATGGGGAAACAGAGGCGGGGAATCAGAGGCGGGCAAACAGAGGCGGGGAATTAGATATGGGGAATCAGATGTGGGGAATCAGAGGTGGTGAATCAGTGATGGGGAATCACAGGCGGGGAATCAGAGGCAGGGAATAGAACGCAGGGAATCAGAGGCAGGGAATCAGAGCTGGGGAATCAGAGGCGGGGAATCATAGTTGGGAATCAGAGGCGGGGAATCAGATATGGGGAAACAGAGGCGGGGAATCAGAGGCGGGGAAAGAGAGGCGGGGAATCAGATATGGGGAATCGGATGCGGGGAATCAGAGGCGGGGAATCAGAGCTGGGGAATCAGAGGCGGGGAATCAGAGTTGGGGCATCAGAGGTGGGGAATTAGATATAGGGAAACAGAGGCGGGGAATCAGAGGCGGGGAAACAGAGGCGGGGAATCAGATATGGGGAATCAGAGGTGGGGAATCAGAGGCAGGGAATCAGATGTGCGGAATCAGAGATGGGGAATCAGAGGCAGGGAATCAGAATCAGAAGCGGGGAATCAGAGGCCGGGAATCAGAGGCCGGGAATCAGATGCTGGGAATAAGAGGCCGGGAATCAGAGGTGGGGAATCAGAGTCCGGGAATCAGAGATGGGGATTCAGAGGCGGGGAATGAGATATGGAGAATCAGAGGCGGGGAATCAGAGGCCGGGAAACAGAGGTGGGGAATCAGATATGGGGAATCAGAGGTGGCGAATCAAAGGCGGTGAATCAGAGATGGGGAATCAGAGGCGGGGAATCAGAGGCAGGGAATCAGATGCGGCGAATCAGAGGCGGGGAATCAGAGCTGGCGAATCAGAGGCTGGGAATCAGAGGTGGGCAATCAGAGCCGGGGAATCAGATATGGGGAATCAGAGGCGGGGAATCAGAGGCGGGGAAACAGAGGTGGGAAATCAGATATGGGGAAACAGAGGTGGCGAATCAAAGGCGGTGAATCAGAGATGGGGAATCAGAGGCGGGGAATCAGAGGCAGGGAATCAAAAACGGGGAATCGGAGGCGGGGAATCAGAGCTGGGGAATCAGAGGCGGGGAAGCAGAGTAGGAGAATCAGAGGTGGGGAATCAGATATGGGGAAACAGGGGCGGGGAATCAGAGGCGGGGAAACAGAGGCGGGGAATCAGATATGGGGAATCAGAGGTGTGGAATCAGATGTTGGGAATCAGAGGCGGGGAAACAGAGGAGGGGAATCAGATATGGGGAATCAGAGGTGGCGAATTAAAGGCGGTGAATCAGAGATGGGGAATCAGAGGCGTGGAATCAGAGCTGGGGAATCAGAGGCGGGGATTCAGAGTTGTGGAATCAGAGGCGGGGAATCAGAGGCGGGGAATCAGAGATGGGGAATCAGAGGCGGGGAATAGGAGCTGGGGAATCAGAGGCGGGGTATCAGAGTTGGGGCATCTGAGGTGGGGAATTAGATATGGGGAAACAGAGGCGGAAAATCAGAGGCGGGGAAACAGAGGCGAGGAATCAGATATGGGGAATCAGAGGTGGGGAATCAGATGCAGGGAATCAGATGTGCGGAATCAGAGATGGGGAATCAGAGGCAGGGAATCAGAATCAGAAGCGGGGAATCAGAGGCCGGGAATCAGAGGCCGGGGTTCAGATGCCGGGAATAAGAGGCCGGGAATCAGAGGTGGGGAATCAGAGTCCGGGAATCAGAGATGGGGATTCAGAGGCAGGGAATGATATATGGGGAATCAGAGGCGGGGAATCAGAGGCGGGGTAACAGAGGTGGGGAATCAGATATGGGGAATCAGAGGTGGCTAATCAAAGGCGGTGAATCAGAGATGGGGAATCAGAGGCGGGGAATCAGAGGCAGGGAATCAAACACGGGGAATCAGAGGCGGGGAATCAGAGCTGGGGAATCAGAGGCGGGGAATCAGAGTTGGGGAATCAGAGGCGGGGTATCAGATATGGGGAAACAGGGGCGGGGAATCAGAGGCAGGGAAACAGAGGCGGGGAATCAGATATGGGGAATCAGGGGTGGGGAATCAGAGGTTGGGAATCAGAGGCAGGGAATCAGAGGCGTGGAAACAGAGGCGGGGATTCAGATATGGGGAATCAGAGGTGGGGAATCAGGGGCGTGAAATCAGAGGCAGGGAATTAGATGTGGTGAATCAGAGATGGGGAATCAGAGGCAGGGAATCAGAATCAGAAGCGGGGTATCAGTGGCCGGGAATCAGAGGAAGGTAATCAGAGGCAGGGGATCAAACACGGGGAATCAGAGGCTGGGAATCAGAGCTGGGGAATCAGAGGCGGGGAATCAGAGCTGGGGAATCACAGGCGGGGAATCAGAGATGGGGAATCAGAGGCGGGGAATCAGAGGCAGGGAATCTGATGCGGGGAATCAGAGGTGGGGAATCAGAGCTGGCGAATCAGAGGCGGGGAATCAGAGGTGGGCAATCAGAGGATGGGAATCAGATATGGGGAATCAGAGGCTGGGAATCAGAGCTGGGGAATCACAGGCGGGGAATCAGAGTTGGGGAATCAGAGGCGGGGAATCAGATATGGGGAAACAGAGGCGGGGAATCAGAGGCGGTGAAACAGAGGCGGGGAATCAGATATTGGGAATCAGAGGTGGGGAATCAGAGGTTGGGAATCAGAGGCCTGGAATCAGAGGCGGGGAAACAGAGGCAGGGAATCAGATGCGGGGAATCAGAGGAGGGGAATCAGAGCTGGGGAATCAGAGGCGGGGTATTAGAGTTGGGGAATCAGAGGCGGGGAATCAGACGCGGGGAATCAGAGGGGGGGAATCATAGCTGGCGAATCAGAGGCGGGGAATCAGAGGTGGGCAATCAGAGGCCGGGAATCAGAGGTGGTGAATCAGAGATGGGGAATCAGAGGAGGGGAATCAGTGGTAGGGAATCAGATATGGGGAATCAGAGGCGTGGAATCAGAGGCAGGGAATCAGACACGGGGAATCAGACACGGGGAATCAGAGGTGGGGAATCAGAGATGGGGAATCAGAGGCGGTGAATGAGAGATGGGGAATCAGAGGCGGGGAATCAGAGGCAGGAAATCAGACACGGGGATTCAGAGGCTGGGAATGAGACGGGGGGAATCAAAGGCGGGGAATCAGAGCTGGGGAATCAGAGGCAGGGAATCAGAGGCGGGGAATCAGATATGGGGAATCAGAGGCTGGTATTCAGAGGCGGGGAATCAGAGGCAGGGAATCAGACACGGGGAATCAGAGGTGGGGAATCAGAGATGGGGAATCAGAGGCGGGGAATCAGAGTTCGGGAATCAGAGGCAGGGAATCGGATGTGCGGAATCAGAGATGGGGAATCAGAGGTGGGGAATCAGAGGCGGTGAATCAGAGATGGGGAATCAGAGGCGGGGAATCAGAGGCAGGAAATCAGACACGGGGATTCAGAGGCTGGGAATCAGACGGGGGGAATCAAAGGCGGGGAATCAGAGCTGGGGAATCAGAGGCAGGGAATCAGAGTTGGGGATTCAGAGACGGGGAATCAGATATGGGGAAACAGAGGCGGGGAATCAGAGGCGGGCAAACAGAGGCGGGGAATTAGATATGGGGAATCAGATGTGGGGAATCAGAGGTGGTGAATCAGTGATGGGGAATCACAGGCGGGGAATCAGAGGCAGGGAATAGAACGCAGGGAATCAGAGGCAGGGAATCAGAGCTGGGGAATCAGAGGCGGGGAATCATAGTTGGGAATCAGAGGCGGGGAATCAGATATGGGGAAACAGAGGCGGGGAATCAGAGGCGGGGAAAGAGAGGCGGGGAATCAGATATGGGGAATCGGATGCGGGGAATCAGAGGCGGGGAATCAGAGCTGGGGAATCAGAGGCGGGGAATCAGAGTTGGGGCATCAGAGGTGGGGAATTAGATATAGGGAAACAGAGGCGGGGAATCAGAGGCGGGGAAACAGAGGCGGGGAATCAGATATGGGGAATCAGAGGTGGGGAATCAGAGGCAGGGAATCAGATGTGCGGAATCAGAGATGGGGAATCAGAGGCAGGGAATCAGAATCAGAAGCGGGGAATCAGAGGCCGGGAATCAGAGGCCGGGAATCAGATGCTGGGAATAAGAGGCCGGGAATCAGAGGTGGGGAATCAGAGTCCGGGAATCAGAGATGGGGATTCAGAGGCGGGGAATGAGATATGGAGAATCAGAGGCGGGGAATCAGAGGCCGGGAAACAGAGGTGGGGAATCAGATATGGGGAATCAGAGGTGGCGAATCAAAGGCGGTGAATCAGAGATGGGGAATCAGAGGCGGGGAATCAGAGGCAGGGAATCAGATGCGGCGAATCAGAGGCGGGGAATCAGAGCTGGCGAATCAGAGGCTGGGAATCAGAGGTGGGCAATCAGAGCCGGGGAATCAGATATGGGGAATCAGAGGCGGGGAATCAGAGGCGGGGAAACAGAGGTGGGAAATCAGATATGGGGAAACAGAGGTGGCGAATCAAAGGCGGTGAATCAGAGATGGGGAATCAGAGGCGGGGAATCAGAGGCAGGGAATCAAAAACGGGGAATCGGAGGCGGGGAATCAGAGCTGGGGAATCAGAGGCGGGGAAGCAGAGTAGGAGAATCAGAGGTGGGGAATCAGATATGGGGAAACAGGGGCGGGGAATCAGAGGCGGGGAAACAGAGGCGGGGAATCAGATATGGGGAATCAGAGGTGTGGAATCAGATGTTGGGAATCAGAGGCGGGGAAACAGAGGAGGGGAATCAGATATGGGGAATCAGAGGTGGCGAATTAAAGGCGGTGAATCAGAGATGGGGAATCAGAGGCGTGGAATCAGAGCTGGGGAATCAGAGGCGGGGATTCAGAGTTGTGGAATCAGAGGCGGGGAATCAGAGGCGGGGAAACAGAGGCGGGGAATCAGATATGGGGAATCAGAGGTGGGGAATCAGAGGTTGGGAATCAGAAGCAGGGAATCAGAGGCGGGGAATCAGAGGCGGGGAATCAGAGGCAGGAAATCCGATGTGCGGAATCGGAGATGGGGAATCAGAGGCAGGGAATCAGAGGCGGGGAATCAGAGGCGGGGAATCAGAGGCCGGGAATCAGATATGGGGAAACAGAGGCGGGGAATCAGAGGCGGGGAAACAGAGGCGGGGAATCAGATATGGGGAATCAGAGGTGGGGAATCAGAGGTTGGGAATCAGAGGCAGGGAATCAGAGGCTGGGAATCAGATGCAGGGAATCAGATGCGGGGAATCAGAGGCGGGGAATCAGAGTTGGGGAATCAGAGGTGGGGAATCAGAGTTGGGGAATCAGAGTCGGGGACTTAGATATGGGGAAACAGAGGCAGGGAATCAGAGGCGGGGAAACAGACGCGGGGAATCAGAGGCGGGTATCAGAGCTGGGGAATCAGAGGCGGGGAATCAGAGTTGGGGAATCAGAGGCGGGGAATCAGATATGGGGAAACAGAGGCGGGGAATAAGAGGCGGGGAAACAGAGGCGGGGAATCAGATATGGGGAATCAGAGGTGGGGAATCAGAGGTTGGGAATCAGAGACAGGGAATCAGAGGCTGGGAATGAGATGCAGGGAATCAGATGCGGGGAATCAGAGGCGGGGAATCAGAGTTGGGGAATCAGAGGTGGGGAATCAGAGTTGGGGAATCAGAGTCGGGGACTTAGATATGGGGAAACAGAGGCAGGGAATCAGAGGCGGGGAAACAGACGCGGGGAATCAGAGTTTGGGAATCAGAGGCGGGGAATCAGAGGCGGGGAATCAGAGGCGGGGAATCAGAGGCGGGGAAACAGAGGCAGGGAATCAGATATGGGGAATCAGAGGTGGGGTATCAGGGACAGGGAATCAGTGGCAGGGAATCAGAGGCGGGGAATCAGAGGCGGGGAATCAGAGGCGGGGAATCAGAGGCAGGGAATCAGACACGGGGAATCAGATATGGGGAATCAGAGGCGGAAAATCAGAGGCGGGGAAACAGAGGCGAGGAATCAGATATGGGGAATCAGAGGTGGGGAATCAGATGCAGGGAATCAGATGTGCGGAATCAGAGATGGGGAATCAGAGGCAGGGAATCAGAATCAGAAGCGGGGATTCAGAGGCCGGGAATCAGAGGCCGGGGTTCAGATGCCGGGAATAAGAGGCCGGGAATCAGAGGTGGGGAATCAGAGTCCGGGAATCAGAGATGGGGATTCAGAGGCAGGGAATGATATATGGGGAATCAGAGGCGGGGAATCAGAGGCGGGGTAACAGAGGTGGGGAATCAGATATGGGGAATCAGAGGTGGCTAATCAAAGGCGGTGAATCAGAGATGGGGAATCAGAGGCGGGGAATCAGAGGCAGGGAATCAAACACGGGGAATCAGAGGCGGGGAATCAGAGCTGGGGAATCAGAGGCGGGGAATCAGAGTTGGGGAATCAGAGGCGGGGAATCAGAGGCGGGGAAACAGACGCGGGGAATCAGAGGCAGGGAAACAGAGGCGGGGAATCAGATATGGGGAATCAGGGGTGGGGAATCAGAGGTTGGGAATCAGAGGCAGGGAATCAGAGGCGTGGAAACAGAGGCGGGGATTCAGATATGGGGAATCAGAGGTGGGGAATCAGGGGCGTGAAATCAGAGGCAGGGAATTAGATGTGGTGAATCAGAGATGGGGAATCAGAGGCAGGGAATCAGAATCAGAAGCGGGGTATCAGTGGCCGGGAATCAGAGGAAGGTAATCAGAGGCAGGGGATCAAACACGGGGAATCAGAGGCTGGGAATCAGAGGCGGGGAATCAGAGCTGGGGAATCACAGGCGGGGAATCAGAGATGGGGAATCAGAGGCGGGGAATCAGAGGCAGGGAATCAGATGCGGGGAATCAGAGGTGGGGAATCAGAGCTGGCGAATCAGAGGCGGGGAATCAGAGGTGGGCAATCAGAGGATGGGTATCAGATATGGGGAATCAGAGGCGGGGAACCAGATCTGGGGAATCACAGGCGGGGAATCAGAGTTGGGGAATCAGAGGCGGGGAATCAGATATGGGGAAACAGAGGCGGGGAATCAGAGGCGGTGAAACAGAGGCGGGGAATCAGATATTGGGATTCAGAGGCGGGGAATCAGAGGCAGGGAATCAGATGCGGGGAATCAGAGGAGGGGAATCAGAGCTGGGGAATCAGAGGCGGGGTATTAGAGTTGGGGAATCAGAGGCGGGGAATCAGACGCGGGGAATCAGAGGGGGGGAATCATAGCTGGCGAATCAGAGGCGGGGAATCAGAGGTGGGCAATCAGAGGCCGGGAATCAGAGGTGGTGAATCAGAGATGGGGAATCAGAGGAGGGGAATCAGTGGTAGGGAATCAGATATGGGGAATCAGAGGCGTGGAATCAGAGGCAGGGAATCAGACACGGGGAATCAGACACGGGGAATCAGAGGTGGGGAATCAGAGATGGGGAATCAGAGGCGGTGAATCAGAGATGGGGAATCAGAGGCGGGGAATCAGAGGCAGGAAATCAGACACGGGGATTCAGAGGCTGGGAATGAGACGGGGGGAATCAAAGGCGGGGAATCAGAGCTGGGGAATCAGAGGCAGGGAATCAGAGGCGGGGAATCAGATATGGGGAATCAGAGGCTGGTATTCAGAGGCGGGGAATCAGAGGCAGGGAATCAGACACGGGGAATCAGAGGTGGGGAATCAGAGATGGGGAATCAGAGGCGGGGAATCAGAGTTCGGGAATCAGAGGCAGGGAATCGGATGTGCGGAATCAGAGATGGGGAATCAGAGGTGGGGAATCAGAGGCGGTGAATCAGAGATGGGGAATCAGAGGCGGGGAATCAGAGGCAGGAAATCAGACACGGGGATTCAGAGGCTGGGAATCAGACGGGGGGAATCAAAGGCGGGGAATCAGAGCTGGGGATTCAGAGACGGGGAATCAGATATGGGGAAACAGAGGCGGGGAATCAGAGGCGGGCAAACAGAGGCGGGGAATTAGATATGGGGAATCAGATGTGGGGAATCAGAGGTGGTGAATCAGTGATGGGGAATCACAGGCGGGGAATCAGAGGCAGGGAATAGAACGCAGGGAATCAGAGGCAGGGAATCAGAGCTGGGGAATCAGAGGCGGGGAATCATAGTTGGGAATCAGAGGCGGGGAATCAGATATGGGGAAACAGAGGCGGGGAATCAGAGGCGGGGAAAGAGAGGCGGGGAATCAGATATGGGGAATCGGATGAGGGGAATCAGAGGCGGGGAATCAGAGCTGGGGAATCAGAGGCGGGGAATCAGAGTTGGGGCATCAGAGGTGGGGAATTAGATATAGGGAAACAGAGGCGGGGAATCAGAGGCGGGGAAACAGAGGCGGGGAATCAGATATGGGGAATCAGAGGTGGGGAATCAGAGGCAGGGAATCAGATGTGCGGAATCAGAGATGGGGAATCAGAGGCAGGGAATCAGAATCAGAAGCGGGGAATCAGAGGCCGGGTATCAGAGGCAGGGAATCAGATGCTGGGAATAAGAGGCCGGGAATCAAAGGTTGGGAATCAGAGTCCGGGAATCAGAGATGGGGATTCAGAGGCGGGGAATGAGATATGGAGAATCAGAGGCGGGGAATCAGAGGCCGGGAAACAGAGGTGGGGAATCAGATATGGGGAATCAGAGGTGGCGAATCAAAGGCGGTGAATCAGACATGGGGAATCAGAGGCGGGGAATCAGAGGCAGGGAATCAGATGCGGGGAATCAGAGGCGGGGAATCAGAGCTGGCGAATCAGAGGCGGGGAATCAGAGGTGGGCAATCAGAGCCGGGGAATCAGATATGGGGAATCAGAGGCGGGGAATCAGAGGCGGGGAAACAGAGGTGGGGAATCAGATATGGGGAAACAGAGGTGGCGAATCAAAGGCGGTGAATCAGAGATGGGGAATCAGAGGCGGGGAATCAGAGGCAGGGAATCAAAAACGGGGAATCGGAGGCGGGGAATCAGAGCTGGGGAATCAGAGGCGGGGAAGCAGAGTAGGAGAATCAGAGGTGGGGAATCAGATATGGGGAAACAGGGGCGGGGAATCAGAGGCGGGGAAACAGAGGCGGGGAATCAGATATGGGGAATCAGAGGTGTGGAATCAGATGTTGGGAATCAGAGGCGGGGAAACAGAGGAGGGGAATCAGATATGGGGAATCAGAGGTGGCGAATTAAAGGCGGTGAATTAGAGATGGGGAATCAGAGGCGTGGAATCAGAGCTGGGGAATCAGAGGCGGGGATTCAGAGTTGTGGAATCAGAGGCGGGGAATCAGAGGCGGGGAAACAGAGGCGGGGAATCAGATATGGGGAATCAGAGGTGGGGAATCAGAGGTTGGGAATCAGAAGCAGGGAATCAGAGGCGGGGAATCAGAGGCGGGGAATCAGAGGCAGGAAATCCGATGTGCGGAATCGGAGATGGGGAATCAGAGGCAGGGAATCAGAGGCGGGGAATCAGAGGCGGGGAATCAGAGGCCGGGAATCAGATATGGGGAAACAGAGGCGGGGAATCAGAGGCGGGGAAACAGAGTCGGGGAATCAGATATGGGGAATCAGAGGTGGGGAATCAGAGGTTGGGAATCAGAGGCAGGGAATCAGAGGCTGGGAATCAGATGCAGGGAATCAGATGCGGGGAATCAGAGGCGGGGAATCAGAGTTGGGGAATCAGAGGTGGGGAATCAGAGTTGGGGAATCAGAGTCGGGGACTTAGATATGGGGAAACAGAGGCAGGGAATTAGAGGCGGGGAAACAGACGCGGGGAATCAGAGGCGGGTATCAGAGCTGGGGAATCAGAGGCGGGGAATCAGAGTTGGGGAATCAGAGGCGGGGAATCAGATATGGGGAAACAGAGGCGGGGAATCAGAGGCGGGGAAACAGAGGCGGGGAATCAGATATGGGGAATCAGAGGCGGGGAATCAGAGTAGGAGAATCAGAGGTGGGGAATCAGATATGGGGAAACAGGGGCGGGGAATCAGAGGCGGGGAAACAGAGGCGGGGAATCAGATATGGGGAATCAGAGGTGTGGAATCAGATGTTGGGAATCAGAGGCGGAGAATCAGAGGCCGGGAATCAGATATGGGGAAACAGAGGCGGGGATTCAGAGTTGTGGAATCAGAGGCGGGGAATCAGAGGCGGGGAAACAGAGGCGGGGAATCAGATATGGGGAATCAGAGGTGGGGAATCAGAGGTTGGGAATCAGAAGCAGGGAATCAGAGGCGGGGAATCAGAGGCGGGGAATCAGAGGCAGGAAATCCGATGTGCGGAATCGGAGATGGGGAATCAGAGGCAGGGAATCAGAGGCGGGGAATCAGAGGCGGGGAATCAGAGGCCGGGAATCAGATATGGGGAAACAGAGGCGGGGAATCAGAGGCGGGGAAACAGAGTCGGGGAATCAGATATGGGGAATCAGAGGTGGGGAATCAGAGGTTGGGAATCAGAGGCAGGGAATCAGAGGCTGGGAATCAGATGCAGGGAATCAGATGCGGGGAATCAGAGGCGGGGAATCAGAGTTGGGGAATCAGAGGTGGGGAATCAGAGTTGGGGAATCAGAGTCGGGGACTTAGATATGGGGAAACAGAGGCAGGGAATCAGAGGCGGGGAAACAGACGCGGGGAATCAGATGCGGGTATCAGAGTTGGGGAATCAGAGGCGGGGAATCAGAGTTGGGGAATCAGAGGCGGGGAATCAGATATGGGGAAACAGAGGCGGGGAATCAGAGGCGGGGAAACAGAGGCGGGGAATCAGATATGGGGAATCAGAGGCGGGGAATCAGAGTAGGAGAATCAGAGGTGGGGAATCAGATATGGGGAAACAGGGGCGGGGAATCAGAGGCGGGGAAACAGAGGCGGGGAATCAGATATGGGGAATCAGAGGTGTGCAATCAGATGTTGGGAATCAGAGGCGGAGAATCAGAGGCCGGGAATCAGATATGGGGAAACAGAGGCGGGGAATCAGAGGCGGTGAAACAGAGGCGGGGAATCAGATATTGGGAATCAGAGGTGGGGAATCAGATTTGGGGAATCAGAGGCGGGGACTTAGATATTGGGAAACAGAGGCGGGGAATCAGAGGCGGGGAAACCCAGGCGGGGAATCAGATATGGGGAATCAGAGGTGGGGAATCAGAGGCAAGGAATCAGATGTGCGGAATCAGAGATGGGGAATCAGAGGCAGGGAATCAGAATCAGAAGCAGGGAATCAGAGGCCGGGAATAAGAGGCCGGAATCAGATGCTGGGAATCAGAGGCCTGGAATCAGAGGCGGGGAATCAGAGGCAGGGAATCAGATGCGGGGAATCAGAGGCGGGGAATCAGAGCTGGGGAATCAGAGGCGGGGATTCAGAGTTGGGGAATCAGAGTCGGGGAATCAGAGGCGGGGAAACAGAGGCGGGGAATCAGATATGGGGAATCAGAGGTGGGGAATCAGAGGTTGGGAATCAGAAGCAGGGAATCAGAGGCGGGGAATCAGAGGCGGGGAATCAGAGGCAGGTAATCCGATGTGCGGAATCGGAGATGGGGAATCAGAGGCAGGGAATCAGAGGCGGGGAATCAGAGGCGGAGAATCAGAGGCCGGGAATCAGATATGGGGAAACAGAGGCGGGGAATCAGAGGCGGGGAAACAGAGGCGGGGAATCAGATATGGGGAATCAGAGGTGGGGAATCAGAGGTTGGGAATCAGAGGCAGGGAATCAGAGGCTGGGAATCAGATGCAGGGAATCAGATGCGGGGAATCAGAGGCGGGGAATCATAGCTGGGGAATCAGAGGTGGGGAATCAGAGTTGGGGAATCAGTGTCGGGGACTTAGATATGGGGAAACAGAGGCGGGGAATCAGAGGCGGGGAAACAGACGCGGGGAATCAGAGGCGGGGATTCAGAGCTGGGGAATCAGAGGCGGGGAATCAGAGTTGGGGAATCAGAGGCGGGGAATCAGATATGGGGAATCAGAGGCGGGGAATCAGAGGCGGGGAAACAGAGGCAGGGAATCAGATATGGGGAATCAGAGGTGGGGTATCAGGGGCAGGGAATCAGTGGCAGGGAATCAGAGGCGGGGAAACAGAGGCGGGGAATCAGAGGCAGGGAATCAGACACGGGGAATCAGATATGGGGAAACAGAGGCGGGGAATCAGAGGCGGGCAAACAGAGGCGGGGAATTAGATATGGGGAATCAGAGGTGGGGAATCAGAGGTGGTGAATCAGAGATGGGGAATCACAGGCGGGGAATCAGAGCTGGGGAATCAGAGGCGGGGAATCATAGTTGGGAATCAGAGGCGGGGAATCAGATATGGGGAAACAGAGGCGGGGAATCAAAGGCGGGGAAACAGAGGCGGGGAATCAGATATGGGGAAACGGATGCGGGGAATCAGAGGCGGGGAATAGGAGCTGGGGAATCAGAGGCGGGGTATCAGAGTTGGGGCATCTGAAGTGGGGAATTAGATATGGGGAAACAGAGGCGGAAAATCAGAGGCGGGGAAACAGAGGCGAGGAATCAGATATGGGGAATCAGAGGTGGGGAATCAGATGCAGGGAATCAGATGTGCGGAATCAGAGATGGGGAATCAGAGGCAGGGAATCAGAATCAGAAGCGGGGAATCAGAGGCCGGGAATCAGAGGCCGGGGTTCAGATGCCGGGACTAAGAGGCCGGGAATCAGAGGTGGGGAATCAGAGTCCGGGAATCAGAGATGGGGATTCAGAGGCAGGGAATGATATATGGGGAATCAGAGGCGGGGAATCAGAGGCGGGGTAACAGAGGTGGGGAATCAGATATGGGGAATCAGAGGTGGCTAATCAAAGGCGGTGAATCACAGATGGGGAATCAGAGGCGGGGAATCAGAGGCAGGGAATCAAACACGGGGAATCAGAGGCGGGGAATCAGAGCTGGGGAATCAGAGGCGGGGAATCAGAGTTGGGGAATCAGAGGCGGGGAATCAGATATGGGGAAACAGGGGCGGGGAATCAGAGGCAGGGAAACAGAGGCGGGGAATCAGATATGGGGAATCAGGGGTGGGGAATCAGAGGTTGGGAATCAGAGGCAGGGAATCAGAGGCGTGGAAACAGAGGCGGGGATTCAGATATGGGGAATCAGAGGTGGGGAATCAGGGGCGTGAAATCAGAGGCAGGGAATTAGATGTGGTGAATCAGAGATGGGGAATCAGAGGCAGGGAATCAGAATCAGAAGCGGGGTATCAGTGGCCGGGAATCAGAGGAAGGTAATCAGAGGCAGGGGATCAAACACGGGGAATCAGAGGCTGGGAATCAGAGCTGGGGAATCAGAGGCGGGGAATCAGAGCTGGGGAATCACAGGCGGGGAATCAGAGATGGGGAATCAGAGGCGGGCAATCAGAGGCAGGGAATCAGATGCGGGGAATCAGAGGTGGGGAATCAGAGCTTGCGAATCAGAGGCGGGGAATCAGAGGTGGGCAATCAGAGGATGGGAATCAGATATGGGGAATCAAAGGCGGGGAATCAGAGCTGGGGAATCACAGGCGGGGAATCAGAGTTGGGGAATCAGAGGCGGGGAATCAGATATGGGGAAACAGAGGCGGGGAATCAGAGGCGGTGAAACAGAGGCGGGGAATCAGATATTGGGAATCAGAGGTGGGGAATCAGAGGTTGGGAATCAGAGGCCTGGAATCAGAGGCGGGGAATCAGAGGCAGGGAATCAGATGCGGGGAATCAGAGGAGGGGAATCAGAGCTGGGGAATCAGAGGCGGGGTATTAGAGTTGGGGAATCAGAGGCGGGGAATCAGACGCGGGGAATCAGAGGGGGGGAATCATAGCTGGCGAATCAGAGGCGGGGAATCAGAGGTGGGCAATCAGAGGCCGGGAATCAGAGGTGGTGAATCAGAGATGGGGAATCAGAGGAGGGGAATCAGTGGTAGGGAATCAGATATGGGGAATCAGAGGCGTGGAATCAGAGGCAGGGAATCAGACACGGGGAATCAGACACGGGGAATCAGAGGTGGGGAATCAGAGATGGGGAATCAGAGGCGGTGAATCAGAGATGGGGAATCAGAGGCGGGGAATCAGAGGCAGGAAATCAGACACGGGGATTCAGAGGCTGGGAATGAGACGGGGGGAATCAAAGGCGGGGAATCAGAGCTGGGGAATCAGAGGCAGGGAATCAGAGGCGGGGAATCAGATATGGGGAATCAGAGGCTGGTATTCAGAGGCGGGGAATCAGAGGCAGGGAATCAGACACGGGGAATCAGAGGTGGGGAATCAGAGATGGGGAATCAGAGGCGGGGAATCAGAGTTCGGGAATCAGAGGCAGGGAATCGGATGTGCGGAATCAGAGATGGGGAATCAGAGGTGGGGAATCAGAGGCGGTGAATCAGAGATGGGGAATCAGAGGCGGGGAATCAGAGGCAGGAAATCAGACACGGGGATTCAGAGGCTGGGAATCAGACGGGGGGAATCAAAGGCGGGGAATCAGAGCTGGGGAATCAGAGGCAGGGAATCAGAGTTGGGGATTCAGAGACGGGGAATCAGATATGGGGAAACAGAGGCGGGGAATCAGAGGCGGGCAAACAGAGGCGGGGAATTAGATATGGGGAATCAGATGTGGGGAATCAGAGGTGGTGAATCAGTGATGGGGAATCACAGGCGGGGAATCAGAGGCAGGGAATAGAACGCAGGGAATCAGAGGCAGGGAATCAGAGCTGGGGAATCAGAGGCGGGGAATCATAGTTGGGAATCAGAGGCGGGGAATCAGATATGGGGAAACAGAGGCGGGGAATCATAGGCGGGGAAAGAGAGGCGGGGAATCAGATATGGGGAATCGGATGCGGGGAATCAGAGGCGGGGAATCAGAGCTGGGGAATCAGAGGCGGGGAATCAGAGTTGGGGCATCAGAGGTGGGGAATTAGATATAGGGAAACAGAGTCGGGGAATCAGAGGCGGGGAAACAGAGGCGGGGAATCAGATATGGGGAATCAGAGGTGGGGAATCAGAGGCAGGGAATCAGATGTGCGGAATCAGAGATGGGGAATCAGAGGCAGGGAATCAGAATCAGAAGCGGGGAATCAGAGGCCGGAAATCAGAGGCCGGGAATCAGATGCTGGGAATAAGAGGCCGGGAATCAGAGGTGGGGAATCAGAGTCCGGGAATCAGAGATGGGGATTCAGAGGCGGGGAATGAGATATGGAGAATCAGAGGCGGGGAATCAGAGGCCGGGAAACAGAGGTGGGGAATCAGATATGGGGAATCAGAGGTGGGGAAACAGAGGCGGGGAATCAGATATGGGGAATCAGAGGTGGGGAATCAGAGGCAGGGAATCAGATGTGCGGAATCAGAAGCGGGGAATCAGAGGCCGGGAATCAGAGGCCGGGAATCAGATGCTGGGAATAAGAGGCCGGGAATCAGAGGTGGGGAATCAGAGTCCGGGAATCAGAGATGGGGATTCAGAGGCGGGGAATGAGATATGGAGAATCAGAGGCGGGGAATCAGAGGCCGGGAAACAGAGGTGGGGAATCAGATATGGGGAATCAGAGGTGGCGAATCAAAGGCGGTGAATCAGAGATGGGGAATCAGAGGCGGGGAATCAGAGGCAGGGAATCAGATGCGGGGAATCAGAGGCGGGGAATCAGAGCTGGCGAATCAGAGGCGGGGAATCAGAGGTGGGCAATCGGAGCCGGGGAATCAGATATGGGGAATCAGAGGCGGGGAATCAGAGGCGGGGAAACAGAGGTGGGGAATCAGATATGGGGAAACAGAGGTGGCGAATCAAAGGCGGTGAATCAGAGATGGGGAATCAGAGGCGGGGAATCAGAGGCAGGGAATCAAAAACGGGGAATCGGAGGCGGGGAATCAGAGCTGGGGAATCAGAGGCGGGAAAGCAGAGTAGGAGAATCAGAGGTGGGGAATCAGATATGGGGAAACAGGGGCGGGGAATCAGAGGCGGGGAAACAGAGGCGGGGAATCAGATATGGGGAATCAGAGGTGTGGAATCAGATGTTGGGAATCAGAGGCGGGGAAACAGAGGAGGGGAATCAGATATGGGGAATCAGAGGTGGCGAATTAAAGGCGGTGAATCAGAGATGGGGAATCAGAGGCGTGGAATCAGAGCTGGGGAATCAGGGGCGGGGATTCAGAGTTGTGGAATCAGAGGCGGGGAATCAGAGGCGGGGAAACAGAGGCGGGGAATCAGATATGGGGAATCAGAGGTGGGGAATCAGAGGTTGGGAATCAGAAGCAGGGAATCAGAGGCGGGGAATCAGAGGCGGGGAATCAGAGGCAGGAAATCCGATGTGCGGAATCGGAGATGGGGAATCAGAGGCAGGGAATCAGAGGCGGGGAATCAGAGGCGGGGAATCAGAGGCCGGGAATCAGATATGGGGAAACAGAGGCGGGGAATCAGAGGCGGGGAAACAGAGGCGGGGAATCAGATATGGGGAATCAGAGGTGGGGAATCAGAGGTTGGGAATCAGAGGCAGGGAATCAGAGGCTGGGAATCAGATGCAGGGAATCAGATGCGGGGAATCAGAGGCGGGGAATCAGAGTTGGGGAATCAGAGGTGGGGAATCAGAGTTGGGGAATCAGAGTCGGGGACTTAGATATGGGGAAACAGAGGCAGGGAATCAGAGGCGGGGAAACAGACGCGGGGAATCAGAGGCGGGTATCAGAGCTGGGGAATCAGAGGCGGGGAATCAGAGTTGGGGAATCAGAGGCGGGGAATCAGATATGGGGAAACAGAGGCGGGGAATCAGAGGCGGGGAAACAGAGGCGGGGAATCAGATATGGGGAATCAGAGGTGGGGAATCAGAGGTTGGGAATCAGAGGCAGGGAATCAGAGGCTGGGAATCAGATGCAGGGAATCAGATGCGTGGAATCAGAGGCGGGGAATCAGAGTTGGGGAATCAGAGGTGGGGAATCAGAGTTGGGGAATCAGAGTCGGGGACTTAGATATGGGGAAACAGAGGCAGGGAATCAGAGGCGGGGAAACAGACGCGGGGAATCAGAGTTGGGGAATCAGAGGCGGGGAATCAGAGGCGGGGAATCAGAGGCGGGGAATCAGAGGCGGGGAAACAGAGGCAGGGAATCAGATATGGGGAATCAGAGGTGGGGTATCAGGGACAGGGAATCAGTGGCAGGGAATCAGAGGCGGGGAATCAGAGGCGGGGAATCAGAGGCAGGGAATCAGACACGGGGAATCAGATATGGGGAAACAGAGGCGGGGAATCAGAGGCGGGCAAACAGAGGCGGGGAATTAGATAAGGGGAATCAGAGGTGGGGAATCAGAGGTGGTGAATCAGAGATGGGGAATCACAGGCGGGGAATCAGAGGCAGGGAATAGAACGCGGGGAATCAGAGGCGGGGAATCAGAGCTGGGGAATCAGAGGCGGGGAATCATAGTTGGGAATCAGAGGCGGGGAATCAGATATGGGGAAACAGAGGCGGGGAATCAAAGGCGGGGAAACAGAGGCGGGGAATCAGATATGGGGAATCGGATGCGGGGAATCAGAGGCGGGGAATCAGAGCTGGGGAATCAGAGGCGGGGTATCAGAGTTGGGGCATCAGAGGTGGGGAATTAGATATGGGGAAACTGAGGCGGGGAATCAGAGGCGGGGAAACAGAGGTGGGGAATCAGATATGGGGAATCAGAGGTGGGGAATCAGAGGCAGGGAATCAGATGTGCGGAATCTAAGATGGGGAATCAGAGGCAGGGAATCAGAATCAGAAGCGGGGAATCAGAGGCCGGGAATCAGAGGCCGGGATTCAGATGCCGGGAATAAGAGGCCGGGAATCAGAGGTGGGGAATCAGAGTCCGGGAATCAGAGATGGGGATTCAGAGGTGGGGAATGATATATGGGGAATCAGAGGCGGGGAATCAGAGGCGGGGTAACAGAGGTGGGGAATCAGATATGGGGAATCAGAGGTGTCGAATCAAAGGCGGTGAATCAGAGATGGAGAATCAGAGGCGGGGAATCAGAGGCAGGGAATCAAACACGGGGAATGAAAGGCGGGGAATCAGAGCTGGGGAATCAGAGGTGGGGAATCAGAGTTGGGGAATCAGAGGCGGGGAATCAGATATGGGGAAACAGGGGCGGAGAATCAGAGGCAGGGATACAGAGGCAGGGAATCAGATATGGGGAATCAGGGGTGGGGAATCAGAGGTTGGGAATCAGAGGCAGGGAATCAGAGGCGTGGAAACAGAGGCGGGGATTCAGATATGGGGAATCAGAGGTGGGGAATCAGGGGCGTGGAATCAGAGGCAGGGAATTAGATGTGGTGAATCAGAGATGGGGAATCAGAGGCAGGGAATCAGAATCAGAAGCGGGGTATCAGAGGCCGGGAATCAGAGGAAGGTAATCAGAGGCAGGGGATCAAACACGGGGAATCAGAGGCTGGGAATCAGAGCTGGGGAATCACAGGCGGGGAATCAGAGATGGGGAATCAGAGGCGGGGAATCAGAGGCAGGGAATCAGATGCGGGGAATCAGAGGCGGGGAATCAGAGCTGGGGAATCACAGGCGGGGAATCAGAGTTGGGGAATCAGAGGCGGGGAATCAGATATGGGGAAACAGAGTCGGGGAATCAGAGGCGGTGAAACAGAGGCGGGGAATCAGATATGGGGAATCAGAGGTGGGGATTCAGAGGTTGGGAATCAGAGGCCTGGAATCAGAGGCGGGGAATCAGAGGCAGGGAATCAGATGCGGGGAATCAGAGGAGGGGAATCAGAGCTGGGGAATCAGAGGCGGGGTATTAGAGTTGGGGAATCAGAGGCGGGGAATCAGACGCGGGGAGTCAGAGGGGGGGAATCATAGCTGGCGAATCAGAGGCGGGGAATCAGAGGTGGGCAATCAGAGGCCGGGAATCAGATGTGGTGAATCAGAGATGGGGAATCAGAGGCGGGGAATCAGTGGCAGGGAATCAGATATGGGGAATCAGAGGCGTGGAATCAGAGGCAGGGAATCAGACACGGGGAATCAGAAACGGGGAATCAGAGGTGGGGAATCAGAGATGGGGAATCAGAGGCGGTGAATCAGAGATGGGGAATCAGAGGCGGGGAATCAGAGGCAGGAAATCAGACACGGGGATTCAGAGGCTGGGAATTAGACGGGGGGAATCAAAGGCGGGGAATCAGAGCTGGGGATTCAGAGGCAGGGAATCAGAGGCGGGGAATCAGATATGGGGAATCAGAGGCTGGGATTCAGAGGCGGGGAATCAGAGGCAGGAAATCCGATGTGCGGAATCGGAGATGGGGAATCAGAGGCAGGGAATCAGAGGCGGGGAATCAGAGGCGGGGAATCAGAGGCCGGGAATCAGATATGGGGAAACAGAGGCGGGGAATCAGAGGCGGGGAAACAGAGGCGGGGAATCAGATATGGGGAATCAGAGGTGGGGAATCAGAGGTTGGGAATCAGAGGCAGGGAATCAGAGGCTGGGAATCAGATGCAGGGAATCAGATGCGGGGAATCAGAGGCGGGGAATCAGAGTTGGGGAATCAGAGGTGGGGAATCAGAGTTGGGGAATCAGAGTCGTGGACTTAGATATGGGGAAACAGAGGCAGGGAATCAGAGGCGGGGAAACAGACGCGGGGAATCAGAGGCGGGTATCAGAGCTGGGGAATCAGAGGCGGGGAATCAGAGTTGGGGAATCAGAGGCGGGGAATCAGATATGGGGAAACAGAGGCGGGGAATCAGAGGCGGGGAAACAGAGGCGGGGAATCAGATATGGGGAATCTGAGGTGGGGAATCAGAGGTTGGGAATCAGAGGCAGGGAATCAGAGGCTGGGAATCAGATGCAGGGAATCAAACACGGGGAATCAGAGGCGTGGAATCAGAGCTGGGGAATCAGAGGCGGGGATTCAGAGTTGTGGAATCAGAGGCGGGGAATCAGAGGCGGGGAAACAGAGGCGGGGAATCAGATATGGGGAATCAGAGGTGGGGAATCAGAGGTTGGGAATCAGGAGCAGGGAATCAGAGGCGGGGAATCAGAGGCGGGGAATCAGAGGCAGGAAATCCGATGTGCGGAATCGGAGATGGGGAATCAGAGGCAGGGAATCAGAGGCGGGGAATCAGAGGCGGGGAATCAGAGGCCGGGAATCAGATATGGGGAAACAGAGGCGGGGAATCAGAGGCGGGGAAACAGAGGCGGGGAATCAGATATGGGGAATCAGAGGTGGGGAATCAGAGGTTGGGAATCAGAGGCAGGGAATCAGAGGCTGGGAATCAGATGCAGGGAATCAGATGCGGGGAATCAGAGGCGGGGAATCAGAGTTGGGGAATCAGAGGTGGGGAATCAGAGTTGGGGAATCAGAGTCGGGGACTTAGATATGGGGAAACAGAGGCAGGGAATCAGAGGCGGGGAAACAGACGCGGGGAATCAGAGGCGGGTATCAGAGCTGGGGAATCAGAGGCGGGGAATCAGAGTTGGGGAATCAGAGGCGGGGAATCAGAGGCGGGGAATCAGAGGCGGGGAATCAGAGGCGGGGAAACAGAGGCAGGGAATCAGATATGGGGAATCAGAGGCGGGGAATCAGAGTTGGGGAATCAGAGGTGGGGAATCAGAGTTGGGGAATCAGAGTCGGGGACTTAGATATGGGGAAACAGAGGCAGGGAATCAGAGGCGGGGAAACAGACGCGGGGAATCAGAGGCGGGTATCAGAGCTGGGCAATCAGAGGCGGGGAATCAGAGTTGGGGAATCAGAGGCGGTGAATCAGATATGGGGAAACAGAGGCGGGGAATCAGAGGCGGGGAAACAGAGGCGGGGAATCAGATATGGGGAATCAGAGGTGGGGAATCAGAGGCGGGGAAACAGACGCGGGGAATCAGAGGCGGGTATCAGAGCTGGGGAATCAGAGGCGGGGAATCAGAGTTGGGGAATCAGAGGCGGGGAATCAGATATGGGGAAACAGAGGCGGGGAATCAGAGGCGGGGAAACAGAGGCGGGGAATCAGATATGGGGAATCAGAGGTGGGGAATCAGAGTTGGGGAATCAGAGTCTGGGACTTAGATATGGGGAATCAGAGGCGTGGAATTAGAGGTGGGCAATCAGAGGCCGGGAATCAGAGGTGGTGAATCAGAGATGGGGAATCAGAGGAGGGGAATCAGTGGTAGGGAATCAGATATGGGGAATCAGAGGCGTGGAATCAGAGGCAGGGAATCAGACACGGGGAATCAGACACGGGGAATCAGACGTGGGGAATCAGAGATGGGGAATCAGAGGCGGTGAATCAGAGATGGGGAATCAGAGGCGGGGAATCAGAGGCAGGAAATCAGACACGGGGATTCAGAGGCTGGGAATGAGACGGGGGGTATCAAAGGCGGGGAATCAGAGCTGGGGAATCAGAGGCAGGGAATCAGAGGCGGGGAATCAGATATGGGGAATCAGAGGCTGGTATTCAGAGGCGGGGAATCAGAGGCAGGGAATCAGACACGGGGAATCAGTGGTGGGGAATCAGAGATGGGGAATCAGAGGCGGGGAATCAGAATTCGGGAATCAGAGGCAGGGAATCGGATGTGCGGAATCAGAGATGGGGAATCAGAGGTGGGGAATCAGAGGCGGTGAATCAGAGATGGGGAATCAGAGGCGGGGAATCAGAGGCAGGAAATCAGACACGGGGATTCAGAGGCTGGGAATCAGACGGGGGGAATCAAAGGCGGGGAATCAGAGCTGGGGAATCAGAGGCAGGGAATCAGAGTTGGGGATTCAGAGACGGGGAATCAGATATGGGGAAACAGAGGCGGGGAATCAGAGGCGGGCAAACAGAGGCGGGGAATTAGATATGGGGAATCAGATGTGGGGAATCAGAGGTGGTGAATCAGTGATGGTGAATCACAGGCGGGGAATCAGAGGCAGGGAATAGAACGCAGGGAATCAGAGGCAGGGAATCAGAGCTGGGGAATCAGAGGCGGGGAATCATAGTTGGGAATCAGAGGCGGGGAATCAGATATGGGGAAACAGAGGCGGGGAATCAGAGGCGGGGAAAGAGAGGCGGGGAATCAGATATGGGGAATCGGATGCGGGGAATCGGAGGCGGGGAATCAGAGCTGGGGAATCAGAGGCGAGGAATCAGAGTTGGGGCATCAGAGGTGGGGAATTAGATATAGGGAAACAGATGCGGGGAATCAGAGGCGGGGAAACAGAGGCGGGGAATCAGATATGGGGAATCAGAGGTGGGGAATCAGAGGCAGGGAATCAGATGTGCGGAATCAGAGATGGGGAATCAGAGGCAGGGAATCAGAATCAGAAGCGGGGAATCAGAGGCCGGGAATCAGAGGCCGGGAATCAGATGCTGGGAATAAGAGGCCGGGAATCAGAGGTGGGGAATCAGAGTCCGGGAATCAGAGATGGGGATTCAGAGGCGGGGAATGAGATATGGAGAATCAGAGGCGGGGAATCAGAGGCCGGGAAACAGAGGTGGGGAATCAGATATGGGGAATCAGAGGTGGCGAATCAAAGGCGGTGAATCAGAGATGGGGAATCAGAGGCGGGGAATCAGAGGCAGGGAATCAGATGCGGGGAATCAGAGGCGGGGAATCAGAGCTGGCGAATCAGAGGCGGGGAATCAGAGGTGGTCAATCAGAGCCGGGGAATCAGATATGGGGAATCAGAGGCGGGGAATCAGAGGCGGGGAAACAGAGGTGGGGAATCAGATATGGGGAAACAGAGGTGGCGAATCAAAGGCGGTGAATCAGAGATGGGGAATCAGAGGCGGGGAATCAGAGGCAGGGAATCAAAAACGGGGAATCGGAGGCGGGGAATCAGAGCTGGGGAATCAGAGGCGGGGAAGCAGAGTAGGAGAATCAGAGGTGGGGAATCAGATATGGGGAAACAGGGGCGGGGAATCAGAGGCGGGGAAACAGAGGCGGGGAATCAGATATGGGGAATCAGAGGTGTGGAATCAGATGTTGGGAATCAGAGGCGGGGAAACAGAGGAGGGGAATCAGATATGGGGAATCAGAGGTGGCGAATTAAAGGCGGTGAATCAGAGATGGGGAATCAGGGCAGGGAATCAGAGGCAGGGAATCAAACACGGGGAATCAGAGGCGTGGAATCAGAGCTGGGGAATCAGAGGCGGGGATTCAGAGTTGTGGATTCAGAGGCGGGGAATCAGAGGCGGGGAAACAGAGGCGGGGAATCAGATATGGGGAATCAGAGGTGGGGAATCAGAGGTTGGGAATCAGAAGCAGGGAATCAGAGGCGGGGAATCAGAGGCGGGGAATCAGAGGCAGGAAATCCGATGTGCGGAATCGGAGATGGGGAATCAGAGGCAGGGAATCAGAGGCGGGGAATCAGAGGCGGGGAATCAGAGGCCGGGAATCAGACATGGGGAAACAGAGGCGGGGAATCAGAGGCGGGGAAACAGAGGCGGGGAATCAGATATGGGGAATCAGAGGTAGGGAATCAGAGGTTGGGAATCAGAGGCAGGGAATCAGAGGCTGGGAATCAGATGCAGGGAATCAGATGCGAGGAATCAGAGGCGGGGAATCAGAGTTGGGGAATCAGAGGTGGGGAATCAGAGTTGGGGAATCAGATTCGGGGACTTAGATATGGGGAAACAGAGGCAGGGAATCAGAGGCGGGGAAACAGACGCGGGGAATCAGAGGCGGGTATCAGAGCTGGGGAATCAGAGGCGGGGAATCAGAGTTGGGGAATCAGAGGCGGGGAATCAGATATGGGGAAACAGAGGCGGGGAATCAGAGGCGGGGAAACAGACGCGGGGAATCAGAGTTGATGAATCAGAGGCGGGGAATCAGAGGCGGGGACTCAGAGGCGGGGAATCAGAGGCGGGGAAACAGAGGCAGGGAATCAGATATGGGGAATCAGAGGTGGGGTATCAGGGATGGTGAATCAGAGATGGGGAATCACAGGCGGGGATTCAGAGGCAGGGAATAGAACGCGGGGAATCAGAGGCGGGGAATCAGAGCTGGGGAATCAGAGGCGGGGAATCATTGTTGGGAATCAGAGGCGGGGAATCAGATATGGGGAAACAGAGGCGGGGAATCAAAGGCGGGGAAACAGAGGCGGGGAATCAGATATGGGGAATCGGATGCGGGGAATCAGAGGCGGGGAATCAGAGCTGGGGAATCAGAGGCGGGGTATCAGAGTTGGGGCATCAGAGGTGGGGAATTACATATGGGGAAACAGAGGCGGGGAATCAGAGGCGGGGAAACAGAGGTGGGGAATCAGATATGGGGAATCAGAGGTGGGGAATCAGAGGCAGGGAATCAGATGTGCGGAATCAGAGATGGGGAATCAGAGGCAGGGAATCAGAATCAGAAGCGGGGAATCAGAGGCCGGGAATCAGAGGCCGGGATTCAGATGCCGGGAATAAGAGGCCGGGAATCAGAGGTGGGGAATCAGAGTCCGGGAATCAGAGATGGGGATTCAGAGGTGGGGAATGATATATGGGGAATCAGAGGCGGGGAATCAGAGGCGGGGTAACAGAGGTGGGGAATCAGATATGGGGAATCAGAGGTGTCGAATCAAAGGCGGTGAATCAGAGATGGAGAATCAGAGGCGGGGAATCAGAGGCAGGGAATCAAACACGGGGAATCAAAGGCGGGGAATCAGAGCTGGGGAATCAGAGGTGGGGAATCAGAGTTGGGGAATCAGAGGCGGGGAATCAGATATGGGGAAACAGGGGCGGAGAATCAGAGGCAGGGATACAGAGGCAGGGAATCAGATATGGGGAATCAGGGGTGGGGAATCAGAGGTTGGGAATCAGAGGCAGGGAATCAGAGGCGTGGAAACAGAGGCGGGGATTCAGATATGGGGAATCAGAGGTGGGGAATCAGGGGCGTGGAATCAGAGGCAGGGAATTAGATGTGGTGAATCAGAGATGGGGAATCAGAGGCAGGGAATCAGAATCAGAAGCGGGGTATCAGAGGCCGGGAATCAGAGGAAGGTTATCAGAGGCAGGGGATCAAACACGGGGAATCAGAGGCTGGGAATCAGAGCTGGGGAATCACAGGCGGGGAATCAGAGATGGGGAATCAGAGGCGGGGAATCAGAGGCAGGGAATCAGATGCGGGGAATCAGAGGCGGGGAATCAGAGCTGGCGAATCAGAGGCGGGGAATCAGAGGTGGGCAATCAGAGGATGGGAATCAGATATGGGGAATCAGAGGCGGGGAATTAGAGCTGGGGAATCACAG
Organism: Narcine bancroftii; assembly: GCF_036971445.1. Taxonomy (NCBI): domain Eukaryota; kingdom Metazoa; phylum Chordata; class Chondrichthyes; order Torpediniformes; family Narcinidae; genus Narcine; species Narcine bancroftii. The sequence goes on from NC_091470.1 coordinate 265,535,908, forward strand.
GCGGGGAATCAGAGTTGGGGAATCAGAGGCGGGGAATCAGATATGGGGAAACAGAGTCGGGGAATCAGAGGCGGTGAAACAGTGGCGGGGAATCAGATATGGGGAATCAGAGGTGGGGATTCAGAGGTTGGGAATCAGAGGCCTGGAATCAGAGGCGGGGAATCAGAGGCAGGGAATCAGATGCGGGGAATCAGAGGAGGGGAATCAGAGCTGGGGAATCAGAGGCGGGGTATTAGAGTTGGGGAATCAGAGGCGGGGAATCAGACGCGGGGAATCAGAGGGGGGGAATCATAGCTGGCGAATCACAGGCGGGGAATCAGAGGTGGGCAATCAGAGGCAGGGAATCAGATGTGGTGAATCAGAGATGGGGAATCAGAGGCGGGGAATCAGTGGCAGGGAATCAGATATGGGGAATCAGAGGCGTGGAATCAGAGGCAGGGAATCAGACACGGGGAATCAGAAACGGGGAATCAGAGGTGGGGAATCAGAGATGGGGAATCAGAGGCGGTGAATCAGAGATGGGGAATCAGATATGGGGAATCAGAGGTGGGGAATCAGAGGTTGGGAATCAGAGGCAGGGAATCAGAGGCTGGGAATCAGATGCAGGGAATCAGATGCGGGGAATCAGAGGCGGGGAATCAGAGTTGGGGAATCAGAGGTGGGGAATCAGAGTTGGGGAATCAGAGTCGGGGACTTAGATATGGGGAAACAGAGGCAGGGAATCAGAGGCGGGGAAACAGACGCGGGGAATCAGAGGCGGGTATCAGAGCTGGGGAATCAGAGGCGGGGAATAAGAGTTGGGGAATCAGAGGCGGGGAATCAGATATGGGGAAACAGAGGCGGGGAATCAGAGGCGGGGAAACAGAGGCGGGGAATCAGATATGGGGAATCTGAGGTGGGGAATCAGAGGTTGGGAATCAGAGGCAGGGAATCAGAGGCTGGGAATCAGATGCAGGGAATCAAACACGGGGAATCAGAGGCGTGGAATCAGAGCTGGGGAATCAGAGGCGGGGATTCAGAGTTGTGGAATCAGAGGCGGGGAATCAGAGGCGGGGAAACAGAGGCGGGGAATCAGATATGGGGAATCAGAGGTGGGGAATCAGAGGTTGGGAATCAGAAGCAGGGAATCAGAGGCGGGGAATCAGAGGCAGGAAATCCGATGTGCGGAATCGGAGATGGGGAATCAGAGGCAGGGAATCAGAGGCGGGGAATCAGAGGCGTGGAATCAGAGGCCGGGAATCAGATATGGGGAAACAGAGGCGGGGAATCAGAGGCGGGGAAACAGAGGCGGGGAATCAGATATGGGGAATCAGAGGTGGGGAATCAGAGGTTGGGAATCAGAGGCAGGGAATCAGAGGCTGGGAATCAGATGCAGGGAATCAGATGCGGGGAATCAGAGGCGGGGAATCAGAGTTGGGGAATCAGAGGTGGGGAATCAGAGTTGGGGAATCAGAGTCGGGGACTTAGATATGGGGAAACAGAGGCAGGGAATCAGAGGCGGGGAAACAGACGCGGGGAATCAGAGGCGGGTATCAGAGCTGGGGAATCAGAGGCGGGGAATCAGAGTTGGGGAATCAGAGGCGGGGAATCAGAGGCAGGGAATCAGATATGGGGAATCAGAGGCGGGGAATCAGAGTTGGGGAATCAGAGGTGGGGAATCAGAGTTGGGGAATCAGAGTCGGGGACTTAGATATGGGGAAACAGAGGCAGGGAATCAGAGGCGGGGAAACAGACGCTGGGAATCAGAGGCGGGTATCAGAGCTGGGGAATCAGAGGCGGGGAATCAGAGTTGGGGAATCAGAGGCGGGGAATCAGATATGGGGAAACAGAGGCGGGGAATCAGAGGCGGGGAAACAGAGGCGGGGAATCAGATATGGGGAATCAGAGGTGGGGAATCAGAGGCGGGGAAACAGACGCGGGGAATCAGAGGCGGGTATCAGAGCTGGGGAATCAGAGGCGGGGAATCAGAGTTGGGGAATCACAGGCGGGGAATCAGATATGGGGAAACAGAGGCGGGGAATCAGAGGCGGGGAAACAGAGGCGGGGAATCAGATATGGGGAATCAGAGGTGGGGAATCAGAGGTTGGGAATCAGAGGCAGGGAATCAGAGGCTGGGAATCAGATGCAGGGAATCAGATGCGGGGAATCAGAGGCGGGGAATCAGAGTTGGGAAATCAGAGTTGGGGAATCAGAGTCGGGGACTTAGATATGGGGAAACAGAGGCAGGAAATCAGAGGCGGGGAAACAGACGCGGGGAATCAGAGGCGGGTATCAGAGCTGGGGAATCAGAGGCGTGGAATCAGAGCTGGGGAATCAGAGGTGGGGATTCAGAGTTGTGGAATCAGAGGCGGGGAATCAGAGGCGGGGAAACAGAGGCGGGGAATCAGATATGGGGAATCAGAGGTGGGGAATCAGAGGTTGGGAATCAGAAGCAGGGAATCAGAGGCGGGGAATCAGAGGCGGGGAATCAGAGGCAGGAAATCCGATGTGCGGAATCGGAGATGGGGATTCAGAGGCAGGGAATCAGAGGCGGGGAATCAGAGGCGGGGAATCAGAGGCCGGGAATCAGATATGGGGAAACAGAGGCGGGGAATCAGAGGCGGGGAAACAGAGGCGGGGAATCAGATATGGGGAATCAGAGGTGGGGAATCAGAGGTTGGGAATCAGAGGCAGGGAATCAGAGGCTGGGAATCAGATGCAGGGAATCAGATGCGGGGAATCAGAGGCGGGGAATCAGAGTTGGGGAATCAGAGGTGGGGAATCAGAGTTGGGGAATCAGAGTCGGGGTCTTAGATATGGGGAAACAGAGGCAGGGAATCAGAGGCGGGGAAACAGACGCGGGAAATCAGAGGCGGGTATCAGAGCTGGGGAATCAGAGGCGGGGAATCAGAGTTGGGGAATCAGAGGCGGGGAATCAGAGGCGGGGAATCAGAGGCGGGGAATCAGAGGCGGGGAAACAGAGGCAGGGAATCAGATATGGGGAATCAGAGGTGGGGTATCAGGGGCAGGGAATCAGTGGCAGGGAATCAGAGGCGGGGAATCAGAGGCGGGGAATCAGAGGCAGGGAATCAGACACGGGGAATCAGATATGGGGAAACAGAGGCGGGGAATCAGAGGCGGGCAAACAGAGGCGGGGAATTAGATAAGGGGAATCAGAGGTGGGGAATCAGAGGTGGTGAATCAGAGATGGGGAATCACAGGCGGGGAATCAGAGGCAGGGAATAGAACGCGGGGAATCAGAGGCGGGGAATCAGAGCTGGGGAATCAGAGGCGGGGAATCATATTTGGGGATCAGAGGCGGGGAATCAGATATGGGGAAAGAGAGGCGGGGAATCAAAGGCGGGGAAACAGAGGCGGGGAATCAGATATGGGGAATCGGATGCGGGGAATCAGAGGCGGGGAATCAGAGCTGGGGAATCAGAGGCGGGGTATCAGAGTTGGGGCATCAGAGGTGGGGAATTAGATATGGGGAAACAGAGGCGGGGAATCAGAGGCGGGGAAACAGAGGTGGGGAATCAGATATGGGGAATCAGAGGTGGGGAATCAGAGGCAGGGAATCAGATGTGCGGAATCAGAGATGGGGAATCAGAGGCAGGGAATCAGAATCAGAAGCGGGGAATCAGAGGCCGGGAATCAGAGGCCGGGATTCAGATGCCGGGAATAAGAGGCCGGGAATCAGAGGTGGGGAATCAGAGTCCGGGAATCAGAGATGGGGATTCAGAGGCGGGGAATGATATATGGGGAATCAGAGGCGGGGAATCAGAGGCGGGGTAACAGAGGTGGGGAATCAGATATGGGGAATCAGAGGTGTCGAATCAAAGGCGGTGAATCAGAGATGGAGAATCAGAGGCGGGGAATCAGAGGCAGGGAATCAAACACGGGGAATCAAAGGCGGGGAATCAGAGCTGGGGAATCAGAGGTGGGGAATCAGAGTTGGGGAATCAGAGGCGGGGAATCAGATATGGGGAAACAGGGGCGGAGAATCAGAGGCAGGGAAACAGAGGCGGGGAATCAGATATGGGGAATCAGGGGTGGGGAATCAGAGGTTGGGAATCAGAGGCAGGGAATCAGAGGCGTGGAAACAGAGGCGGGGATTCAGATATGGGGAATCAGAGGTGGGGAATCAGGGGCGTGGAATCAGAGGCAGGGAATTAGATGTGGTGAATCAGAGATGGGGAATCAGAGGCAGGGAATCAGAATCAGAAGCGGGGTATCAGAGGCCGGGAATCAGAGGAAGGTAATCAGAGGCAGGGGATCAAACACGGGGAATCAGAGGCTGGGAATCAGAGCTGGGGAATCACAGGCGGGGAATCAGAAATGGTGAATCAGAGGCGGGGAATCAGAGGCAGGGAATCAGATGCGGGGAATCAGAGGCGGGGAATCAGAGCTGGCGAATCAGAGGCGGGGAATCAGAGGTGGGCAATCAGAGGATGGGAATCAGATATGGGGAATCAGGGGCGGGGAATTAGAGCTGGGGAATCACAGGCGGGGAATCAGAGTTGGGGAATCAGAGGCGGGGAATCAGATATGGGGAAACAGAGTCGGGGAATCAGAGGCGGTGAAACAGAGGCGGGGAATCAGATATGGGGAATCAGAGGTGGGGATTCAGAGGTTGGGAATCAGAGGCCTGGAATCAGAGGCGGGGAATCAGAGGAAGGGAATCAGAGCTGGGGAATCAGAGGCGGGGTATTAGAGTTGGGGAATCAGAGGCGGGGAATCAGACGCAGGGAATCAGAGGGGGGGAATCATAGCTGGCGAATCAGAGGCGGGGAATCAGAGGTGGGCAATCAGAGGCCGGGAATCAGATGTGGTGAATCAGAGATGGGGAATCAGAGGCGGGGAATCAGTGGCAGGGAATCAGATATGGGGAATAGGAGGCGTGGAATCAGAGGCAGGGAATCAGACACGGGGAATCAGACACGGGGAATCAGAGGTGGGGAATCAGAGATGGGGAATCAGAGGCGGTGAATCTGAGATGGGGAATCAGAGGCGGGGAATCAGAGGCAGGAAATCAGACACGGGGATTCAGAGGCTGGGAATTAGACGGGGGGAATCAAAGGCGGGGAATCAGAGCTGGGGAATCAGAGGCAGGGAATCAGAGGCGGGGATTCAGATATGGGGAATCAGAGGCTGGGATTCAGAGGCGGGGAATCAGAGGCAGGGAATCAGACGCGGGGAATCAGAGGTGGGGAATCAGAGATGGGGAATCGGAGGCGGGGAATCAGAGGCAGGGAATCAGAGGCTGGGAATCAGATGCAGGGAATCAGATGCGGGGAATCTGAGGCGGGGAATCAGAGCTGGGGAATCAGAGGTGGGGAATCAGAGTTGGGGAATCAGAGGCAGGGAATCGGATGTGCGGAATCAGAGATGGGGAATCAGATGTGGGGAATCAGAGGAATCAGAGATGGGGAATAAGAGGCGGGGAATCAGAGGCAGGAAATCAGACACGGGGATTCAGAGGCTGGGAATCAGACGGGGGGAATCAAAGGCGGGGAATCAGAGCTGGGGAATCAGAGGCAGGGAATCAGAGTTGGGGATTCAGAGACGGGGAATCAGATATGGGGAAACAGAGGCGGGGTATCAGAGGCGGGCAAACAGAGGCGGGGAATTAGATATGGGGAATCAGAGGTGGGGAATCAGAGGTGGTGAATCAGTGATGGGGAATCACAGGCGGGGAATCAGAGGCAGGGAATAGAACGCAGGGAATCAGACGCAGGGAATCAGAGCTGGGGAATCAGAGGCGGGGAATCATAGTTGGGAATCAGAGGCGGGGAATCAGATATGGGGAAACAGAGGCGGGGAATCAGAGGCGGGGAAAGAGAGGCGGGGAATCAGATATGGGGAATCAGATGCGGGGAATCAGAGGCGGGGAATCAGAGCTGGGGAATCAGAGGCGGGGAATCAGAGTTGGGGCATCAGAGGTGGGGAATTAGATATAGGGAATCAGATGTGCGGAATCAGAGATGGGGAATCAGAGGCAGGGAATCAGAATCATAAGCGGGGAATCAGAGGCCGGGAATCAGAGGCCGGGAATCAGATGCTGGGAATAAGAGGCCGGGAATCAGAGGTGGGGAATCAGAGTCCGGGAATCAGAGATGGGGATTCAGAGGCGGGGAATGAGATATGGAGAATCAGAGGCGGGGAATCAGAGGCCGGGAAACAGAGGTGGGGAATCAGATATGGGGAATCAGATGTGGCGAATCAAAGGCGGTGAATCAGAGATGGGGAATCAGAGGCGGGGAATCAGAGGCAGGGAATCAGATGCGGGGAATCAGAGGCGGGGAATCAGAGCTGGCGAATCAGAGGTGGGGAATCAGAGGTGGGCAATCAGAGGCGGGGAATCAGATATGGGGAATCAGAGGCGGGGAATCAGAGGCGGGGAAACAGAGGCGGGGAATCAAATATAGGGAATCAGAGGTGGGGAATCAGAGGTTGTGAATCAGAGATGGGGAATCAAGGCGGGGAATCAGAGGCAGGGAATCAGACGGGGAATCAGAGGCGGGGATTCAGAGCTGGGGAATCAGAGGCGGGGAATCAGAGTTGGGGAATCAGAGGCAGGGAATCAGATATGGGGAATCAGAGGCGGGGAATCAGAGGCGGGGAAACAGAGGCGGGGAATCAGATATGGGGAATCAGAGGTGGGGAATCAGGGGCAGGGAATCAGTGGCAGGGAATCAGAGGTGGGGAATCAGAAGCGGGGAATCAGAGGCAGGGAATCGGACACGGGGAATCAGAGGCGGGGAATCAGAGATGGGGAATCAGAGGCGGGGAATCAGAGGCAGGGAATCGGACGCCGGGAATCAGAGTCGGGGAATCAGAGCTGGGGAATCAGATGCGGGGAATCAGAGTTGGGGAATCAGAGGCGGGGAATCAGATATGGGGAAATAGAGGCGGGGAATCAGATATGGGGAATCAGAGGTGTGGAATCAGAGGTTGGGAATCAGAGGAAGGGAATCAGAGTCGGGGAAACAGATGCGGGGAATCAGATATGTGGAATCAGAGGTGGCGAATCAAAGGCGGTGAAACAGAGATGGGGAATCAGGGCAGGGAATCAGAGGCAGGGAATCAAACACGGGGAATCAGAGCTGGGGAATCAGAGGCGGGGAATCAGAGTTGGGAATCAGAGGCGGGGAATCAGAGGCGGGGAAACAGAGGCGGGGAATCAGATATGGGGAATCAGAGGTGGGGAATCAGAGGATGGGAATCAGAGGCAGGGAATCAGAGGCGGGGAATCAGAGGCGGGGAATCAGAGGAAGGGTATCAGATGTGCGGAATCGGAGATGGGGAATCAGAGGCAGGGAATCAGAGGCGGGGAATCAGAGGCGGGGAATCAGAGGCCGGGAATCAGATATGGGGAAACTGAGGCGGGGAATCCGAGGCGGGGAAACAGAGGCGGGGAATCAGATATGGGGAATCAGAGGTGGGGAATCAGAGGTTGGGAATCAGAGGCAGGGAATCAGAGGCTTGGAATCAGATGCAGGTAATCAGATGCGGGGAATCAGAGGCGGGGAATCAGAGCTGGGGAATCAGAGGTGGGGAATCAGATTTGGGGAATCAGAGGTGGGGACTTAGATATTGGGAAACAGAGGCGGGGAATCAGAGGCGGGGAAACAGAGGCGGGGAATCAGATATGGGGAATCAGAGGTGGGGAATCAGAGGCAGGGAATCAGATGTGCGGAATCAGAGATGGGGAATCAGAGGCAGGGAAACAGAATCAGAAGCAGGGAATCAGAGGCCGGGAATCAGAGGCCGGAATCAGATGCTGGGAATCAGAGGCCTGGAATCAGAGGCGGGGAATCAGAGGCAGGGAATCAGATGCGGGGAATCAGAGGCGGGGAATCAGAGCTGGGGAATCAGAGGCGTGGTATTAGAGTTGGGGAATCAGAGGCGGGGAATCAGATATGGGGAAACAGAGGTAGGGAATCAGAGGCGGGGAAACAGAGGCAGGGAATCAGATATGGGGAATCAGAGGCGGGGAATCAGAGGTGGGGAATCATAGGCAGGGAATCGGATGTGCGGAATCAGAGATGGGGAATCAGAGGCCGGGAATCAGAGGTGGTGAATCAGAGATGGGGAATCAGAGGCGGGGAATCAGAGGCAGGGTATCAGACGCGGGGAATCAGAGGTGGGCAATCAGAGGCGGGGAATCAGATATGGGGAATCAGAGGCGGGGAATCAGAGGCGGGGAAACAGAGGCGGGGTATCAGATATGGGGAATCAGAGGTGGGGCATCAGAGGTTGTGAATCACAGATGGGGAATCAGAGGCGGGGAATCAGAGGCAGGGAATCAGAGTTGGGGAATCAGAGGCAGTGAATTGGATGTGCGGAATCAGAGATGGGGAATCAGAGGTGGGGAATCAGAGCTGGGGAATCAGAGGCGGGGTATTAGAGTTGGGGAATCAGAGGCGGGGAATCAGAGGTGGGGAATCATAGGCAGGATATCGGATGTGCGGAATCAGAGATGGGGAATCAGAGGCCGGGAATCAGAGGTGGTGAATCAGATATGGGGAATCAGAGGTGGGGAATCAGAGGCAGGGAATCAGATGTGCGGAATCAGAGATGGGGAATCAGAGGCAGGGAAACAGAATCAAAAGCAGGGAATCAGAGGCTGGGAATCAGAGGCCGGAATCAGATGCTGGGAATCAGAGGCCTGGAATCAGAGGCGGGGAATCAGAGGCAGGGAATCAGATGCGGGGAATCAGAGGCGGGGAATCAGAGCTGGGGAATCAGAGGCGGGGTATTAGAGTTGGGGAATCAGAGGCGGGGAATCAGATATGGGGAATCATAGGCAGGGAATCGGATGTGCGGAATCAGAGATGGGGAATCAGAGGCGGGGAATCAGAGGTGGTGAATCAGAGATGGGGAATCAGAGGCGGGGAATCAGAGGCAGGGTATCAGACGCGGGGAATCAGAGGTGGGCAATCAGAGGCGGGGAATCAGATATGGGGAATCAGAGGCGGGGAATCAGAGGCGGGGAAACAGAGGCGGGGAATCAGATATGGGGAATGAGAGGTGGGGCATCAGAGGTTGTGAATCACAGATGGGGAATCAGAGGCGGGGAATTAGAGGCAGGGAATCAGATGCGGGGAATCAGAGGCGGGGATTCAGAGCTGGGGAATCAGAAGCGGGGAATCTGAGTTGGGGAATCAGAGGCGGGGAATCAGATATGGGGAATCAGAGGCAGGGAATCAGAGGCGGGGAATCAGAGGCAGGGAATCAGACGCGGGGAATCTGAGGCAGGGAATCAGAGCTGGGGAATCCGAGGTGGGGAATCAGAGTTGGGGAATCAGAGGCAGTGAATTGGATGTGCGGAATCAGAGATGGGGAATCAGAGGCGGGGAATCAGAGCTGGGGAATCAGAGGCGGGGTATTAGAGTTGGGGAATCAGAGGCGGGGAATCAGAGGTGGGGAATCATAGGCAGGGAATCGGATGTGCGGAATCAGAGATGGGGAATCAGAGGCCGGGAATCAGAGGTGGTGAATCAGAGATGGGGAATCAGAGGCGGGGAATCAGAGGCAGGGTATCAGACGCGGGGAATCAGAGGTGGGCAATCAGAGGTGGGGAATCAGATATGGGGAATCAGAGGCGGGGAATCAGAGGCGGGGAAACAGAGGCGGGGAATCAGATATGGGGAATCAGAGGTGGGGCATCAGAGGTTGTGAATCACAGATGGGGAATCAGAGGCGGGGAATCAGAGGCAGGGAATCAGATGCGGGGAATCAGAGGCGGGGATTCAGAGCTGGGGAATCAGAAGCGGGGAATCAGAGTTGGGGAATCAGAGGCGGGGAATCAGATATGGGGAATCAGAGGCAGGGAATCAGAGGCGGGGAATCAGAGGCAGGGAATCAGACGCTGGGAATCTGAGGCAGGGAATCAGAGCTGGGGAATCAGAGGTGGGGAATCAGAGTTGGGGAATCAGAGGCAGTGAATTGGATGTGCGGAATCAGAGATGGGGAATGAGAGGTGGGGAATCAGAGGCGGTGAATCAGAGATGGGGAATCAGAGGCGGGGAATCAGAGGCTGGAAATCAGACACGGGGATTCAGAGGCTGGGAATCAGACGGGGGGAATCAAAGGCGGGGAATCAGAGCTGGGTAATCTGAGGCAGGGAATCAGAGTTGGGGATTCAGAGGCGGGGAATTAGAGGCGGGCAAACAGAGGCGGGGAATTAGATAAGGGGAATCAGAGGTGGGGAATCAGAGGTGGTGAATCAGAGATGGGGAATCACAGGCGGGGAATCAGAGGCAGGGAATAGAACGCGGGGAATCAGAGGCGGGGAATCAGAGCTGGGAAATCAGAGGCGGGGAATCATAGTTGGGAATCAGAGGCGGGGAATCAGATATGGGGAAACAGAGGCGGGGAATCAAAGGCGGGGAAACAGAGGCGGGGAATCAGATATGGGGAATCGGATGCGGGGAATCAGAGGCGGGGAATCAGAGCTGGGGAATCAGAGGCGGGGTATCAGAGTTGGGGCATCAGAGGTCGGGAATTAGATATGGGGAAACAGAGGCGGGGAATCAGAGGCGGGGAAACAGAGGTGGGGAATCAGATATGGGGAATCAGAGGTGGGGAATCAGAGGCAGGGAATAGGATGTGCGGAATCAGAGATGGGGAATCAGAGGCAGGGAATCAGAATCAGAAGCGGGGAATCAGAGGCCGGGAATCAGAGGCCGGGATTCAGATGCCGGGAATAAGAGGCCGGGAATCAGAGGTGGGGAATCAGAGTCCGGGAATCAGAGATGGGGATTCAGAGGCGGGGAATGATATATGGGGAATCAGAGGCGGGGAATCAGAGGCGGGGTAACAGAGGTGGGGAATCAGATATGGGGAATCAGAGGTGTCGAATCAAAGGCGGTGAATCAGAGATGGAGAATCAGAGGCGGGGAATCAGAGGCAGGGAATCAAACACGGGGAATCAAAGGCGGGGAATCAGAGCTGGGGAATCAGAGGTGGGGAATCAGAGTTGGGGAATCAGAGGCGGGGAATCAGATATGGGGAAACAGGGGCGGAGAATCAGAGGCAGGGAAACAGAGGCGGGGAATCAGATATGGGGAATCAGGGGTGGGGAATCAGAGGTTGGGAATCAGAGGCAGGGAATCAGAATGTGGAAACAGAGGCGGGGATTCAGATATGGGGAATCAGAGGTGGGGAATCAGGGGCGTGGAATCAGAGGCAGGGAATTAGATGTGGTGAATCAGAGATGGGGAATCAGAGGCAGGGCATCAGAATCAGAAGCGGGGTATCAGAGGCCGGGAATCAGAGGAAGGTAATCAGAGGCAGGGGATCAAACACGGGGAATCAGAGGCTGGGAATCAGAGCTGGGGAATCACAGGCGGGGAATCAGAGATGGGGAATCAGAGGCGGGGAATCAGAGGCAGGGAATCAGATGCGGGGAATCAGAGGCGGGGAATTAGAGCTGGCGAATCAGAGGCGGGGAATCAGAGGTGGGCAATCAGAGGATGGGAATCAGATATGGGGAATCAGAGGCGGGGAATTAGAGCTGGGGAATCACAGGCGGGGAATCAGAGTTGGGGAATCAGAGGCGGGGAATCAGATATGGGGAAACAGACTCGGGGAATCAGAGGCGGTGAAACAGAGGCGGGGAATCAGATATGGGGAATCAGAGGTGGGGATTCAGAGGTTGGGAGTCAGAGGCCTGGAATCAGAGGCGGGGAATCAGAGGCAGGGAATCAGATGCGGGGAATCAGAGGAAGGGAATCAGAGCTGGGGAATCAGAGGCGGGGAATCAGACGCAGGGAATCAGAGGCGGGGAATCAGACGCGGGGAATCAGAGGGGGGGAATCATAGCTGGCGAATCAGAGGCGGGGAATCAGAGGTGGGCAATCAGAGGCCGGGAATCAGATGTGGTGAATCAGAGATGGGGAATCAGAGGCGGGGAATCAGTGGCAGGGAATCAGATATGGGGAATCAGAGGTGTGGAATCAGAGGCAGGGAATCAGACACGGGGAATCAGACACGGGGAATCAGAGGTGGGGAATCAGAGATGGGGAATCAGAGGCGGTGAATCAGAGATGGGGAATCAGAGGCGGGGAATCAGAGGCAGGAAATCAGACACGGGGATTCAGAGGCTGGGAATTAGACGGGGGGCATCAAAGGCGGGGAATCAGAGCTGGGGAATCAGAGGCAGGGAATCAGAGGCGGGGAATCAGATATGGGGAATCAGAGGCTGGGATTCAGAGGCGGGGAATCAGAGGCAGGGAATCAGACGCGGGGAATCAGAGGTGGGGAATCAGATATGGGGAATCAGAGGCGGGGAATCAGAGGCAGGGAATCAGAGGCTGGGAATCAGATGCAGGGAATCAGATGCGGGGAATCTGAGGCGTGGAATCAGAGCTGGGGAATCAGAGGTGGGGAATCAGAGTTGGGGAATCAGAGGCAGGGAATCGGATGTGCGGAATCAGAGATGGGGAATCAGATGTGGGGAATCAGAGGAATCAGAGATGGGGAATAAGAGGCGGGGAATCAGAGGCAGGAAATCAGACACGGGGATTCAGAGGCTGGGAATCAGACGGGGGGAATCAAAGGCGGGGAATCAGAGCTGGGGAATCAGAGGCAGGGAATCAGAGTTGGGGATTCAGAGACGGGGAATCAGATATGGGGAAACAGAGGCGGGGTATCAGAGGCGGGCAAACAGAGGCGGGGAATTAGATATGGGGAATCAGAGGTGGGGAATCAGAGGTGGTGAATCAGTGATGGGGAATCACAGGCGGGGAATCAGAGGCAGGGAATAGAACGCAGGGAATCAGACGCAGGGAATCAGAGCTGGGGAATCAGAGGCGGGGAATCATAGTTGGGAATCAGAGGCGGGGAATCAGATATGGGGAAACAGAGGCGGGGAATCAGAGGCGGGGAAACAGAGGCGGGGAATCAGATATGGGGAATCGGATGCGGGGAATCAGAGGCGGGGAATCAGAGCTGGGGAATCAGAGGCGGGGAATCAGAGTTGGGGCATCAGAGGTGGGGAATTAGATATAGGGAAACAGAGGTGGGGAATCAGAGGCGGGGAAACAGAGGCGGGGAATCAGATATGGGGAATCAGAGGTGGGGAATCAGAGGCAGGGAATCAGATGTGCGGAATCAGAGATGGGGAATCAGAGGCAGGGAATCAGAATCATAAGCGGGGAATCAGAGGCCGGGAATCAGAGGCCGGGAATCAGATGCTGGGAATAAGAGGCCGGGAATATCAGAGGTGGGGAATCAGAGTCCGGGAATCAGAGATGGGGATTCAGAGGCGGGGAATGAGATATGGAGAATCAGAGGCGGGGAATCAGAGGCCGGGAAACAGAGGTGGGGAATCAGATATGGGGAATCAGAGGTGGCGAATCAAAGGCGGTGAATCAGAGATGGGGAATCAGAGGCGGGGAATCAGAGGCAGGGAATCAGATGCGGGGAATCAGAGGCGGGGAATCAGAGCTGGCGAATCAGAGGTGGGGAATCAGAGGTGGGCAATCAGAGGCGGGGAATCAGATATGGGGAATCAGAGGCGGTGTATCAGAGGCGGGGAAACAGAGGCGGGGAATCAAATATAGGGAATCAGAGGTGGGGAATCAGAGGTTGTGAATCAGAGATGGGGAATCAAGGCGGGGAATCAGAGGCAGGGAATCAGACACGGGGAATCAGAGGCGGGGATTCAGAGCTGGGGAATCAGAGGCGGGGAATCAGAGTTGGGGAATCAGAGGCAGGGAATCAGATATGGGGAATCAGAGGCGGGGAATCAGAGGCGGGGAAACAGAGGCGGGGATTCAGATATGGGGAATCAGAGGTGGGGAATCAGGGGCAGGGAATTAGTGGCATTGAATCAGAGGCGGGGAATCGGAAGCGGGGAATCAGAGGCAGGGAATCGGACACGGGGAATCAGAGGCGGGGAATCAGAGATGGGGAATCAGAGGCGGGGAATCAGAGGCAGGGAATCGGACGCCGGGAATCAGAGTCGGGGAATCAGAGCTGGTGAATCAGAGGCGGGGAAACAGAGTTGGGGAATCAGAGGCGGGGAATCAGATATGGGGAAATAGAGGCGGGGAATCAGATATGGGGAATCAGAGGTGTGGAATCAGAGGTTGGGAATCAGAGGAAGGGAATCAGAGTCGGGGAAACAGATGCGGGGAATCAGATATGTGGAATCAGAGGTGGCGAATCAAAGGCGGTGAAACAGAGATGGGGAATCAGGGCAGGGAATCAGAGGCAGGGAATCAAACACGGGGAATCAGAGCTGGGGAATCAGAGGCGGGGAATCAGAGTTGGGAATCAGAGGCGGGGAATCAGAGGCGGGGAAACAGAGGCGGGGAATCAGATATGGGGAATCAGAGGTGGGGAATCAGAGGATGGGAATCAGAGGCAGGGAATCAGAGGCGGGGAATCAGAGGCGGGGAATCAGAGGAAGGGTATCAGATGTGCGGAATCGGAGATGGGGAATCAGAGGCAGGGAATCAGAGGCGGGGAATCAGAGGCGGGGAATCAGAGCCGGGAATCAGATATGGGGAAACTGAGGCGGGGAATCCGAGGCGGGGAAACAGAGGCGGGGAATCAGATATGGGGATTCAGAGGTGGGGAATCAGAGGTTGGGAATCAGAGGCAGGGAATCAGAGGCTTGGAATCAGATGCAGGGAATCAGATGCGGGGAATCAGAGGTGGGGAATCAGAGCTGGGGAATCAGAGGTGGGGAATCAGATTTGGGGAATCAGAGGCAGGGAATCAGATGTGCGGAATCAGAGATGGGGAATCAGAATCAGAAGCGGGGAATCAGAGGCCGGGAATCAGAGGCCGGGAAACAGAGGCGGGGAATCAGATATGGGGAATCAGAGGTGGGGAATCAGAGGCAGGGAATCAGATGTGCGGAATCAGAGATGGGGAATCAGAGGCAGGGAATCAGAATCAGAAGCGGGGAATCAGAGGCCGGGAATCAGAGGCCGGGAATCAGATGCTGGGAATAAGAGGCCGGGAATCAGAGGTGGGGAATCAGAGTCCGGGAATCAGAGATGGGGATTCAGAGGCGGGGAATGAGATATGGAGAATCAGAGGCGGGGAATCAGAGGCCGGGAAACAGAGGTGGGGAATCAGATATGGGGAATCAGAGGTGGCGAATCAAAGGCGGTGAATCAGAGATGGGGAATCAGAGGCGGGGAATCAGAGGCAGGGAATCAGATGCGGGGAATCAGAGGCGGGGAATCAGAGCTGGCGAATCAGAGGCGGGGAATCAGAGGTGGTCAATCAGAGCCGGGGAATCAGATATGGGGAATCAGAGGCGGGGAATCAGAGGCGGGGAAACAGAGGTGGGGAATCAGATATGGGGAAACAGAGGTGGCGAATCAAAGGCGGTGAATCAGAGATGGGGAATCAGAGGCGGGGAATCAGAGGCAGGGAATCAAAAACGGGGAATCGGAGGCGGGGAATCAGAGCTGGGGAATCAGAGGCGGGGAAGCAGAGTAGGAGAATCAGAGGTGGGGAATCAGATATGGGGAAACAGGGGCGGGGAATCAGAGGCGGGGAAACAGAGGCGGGGAATCAGATATGGGAATCAGAGGTGTGGAATCAGATGTTGGGAATCAGAGGCGGGGAAACAGAGGAGGGGAATCAGATATGGGGAATCAGAGGTGGCGAATTAAAGGCGGTGAATCAGAGATGGGGAATCAGGGCAGGGAATCAGAGGCAGGGAATCAAACACGGGGAATCAGAGGCGTGGAATCAGAGCTGGGGAATCAGAGGCGGGGATTCAGAGTTGTGGAATCAGAGGCGGGGAATCAGAGGCGGGGAAACAGAGGCGGGGAATCAGATATGGGGAATCAGAGGTGGGGAATCAGAGGTTGGGAATCAGAAGCAGGGAATCAGAGGCGGGGAATCAGAGGCGGGGAATCAGAGGCAGGAAATCCGATGTGCGGAATCGGAGATGGGGAATCAGAGGCAGGGAATCAGAGGCGGGGAATCAGAGGCGGGGAATCAGAGGCCGGGAATCAGACATGGGGAAACAGAGGCGGGGAATCAGAGGCGGGGAAACAGAGGCGGGGAATCAGATATGGGGAATCAGAGGTAGGGAATCAGAGGTTGGGAATCAGAGGCAGGGAATCAGAGGCTGGGAATCAGATGCAGGGAATCAGATGCGAGGAATCAGAGGCGGGGAATCAGAGTTGGGGAATCAGAGGTGGGGAATCAGAGTTGGGGAATCAGAGTCGGGGACTTAGATATGGGGAAACAGAGGCAGGGAATCAGAGGCGGGGAAACAGACGCGGGGAATCAGAGTTGGGGAATCAGAGGCGGGGAATCAGAGGCGGGGACTCAGAGGCGGGGAATCAGAGGCGGGGAAACAGAGGCAGGGAATCAGATATGGGGAATCAGAGGTGGGGTATCAGGGATGGTGAATCAGAGATGGGGAATCACAGGCGGGGATTCAGAGGCAGGGAATAGAACGCGGGGAATCAGAGGCGGGGAATCAGAGCTGGGGAATCAGAGGCGGGGAATCATTGTTGGGAATCAGAGGCGGGGAATCAGATATGGGGAAACAGAGGCGGGGAATCAAAGGCGGGGAAACAGAGGCGGGGAATCAGATATGGGGAATCGGATGCGGGGAATCAGAGGCGGGGAATCAGAGCTGGGGAATCAGAGGCGGGGTATCAGAGTTGGGGCATCAGAGGTGGGGAATTACATATGGGGAAACAGAGGCGGGGAATCAGAGGCGGGGAAACAGAGGTGGGGAATCAGATATGGGGAATCAGAGGTGGGGAATCAGAGGCAGGGAATCAGATGTGCGGAATCAGAGATGGGGAATCAGAGGCAGGGAATCAGAATCAGAAGCGGGGAATCAGAGGCCGGGTATCAGAGGCCGGGATTCAGATGCCGGGAATAAGAGGCCGGGAATCAGAGGTGGGGAATCAGAGTCCGGGAATCAGAGATGGGGATTCAGAGGTGGGGAATGATATATGGGGAATCAGAGGCGGGGAATCAGAGGCGGGGTAACAGAGGTGGGGAATCAGATATGGGGAATCAGAGGTGTCGAATCAAAGGCGGTGAATCAGAGATGGAGAATCAGAGGCGGGGAATCAGAGGCAGGGAATCAAACACGGGGAATCAAAGGCGGGGAATCAGAGCTGGGGAATCAGAGGTGGGGAATCAGAGTTGGGGAATCAGAGGCGGGGAATCAGATATGGGGAAACAGGGGCGGAGAATCAGAGGCAGAGATACAGAGGCAGGGAATCAGATATGGGGAATCAGGGGTGGGGAATCAGAGGTTGGGAATCAGAGGCAGGGAATCAGAGGCGTGGAAACAGAGGCGGGGATTCAGATATGGGGAATCAGAGGTGGGGAATCAGGGGCGTGGAATCAGAGGCAGGGAATTAGATGTGGTGAATCAGAGATGGGGAATCAGAGGCAGGGAATCAGAATCAGAAGCGGGGTATCAGAGGCCGGGAATCAGAGGAAGGTTATCAGAGGCAGGGGATCAAACACGGGGAATCAGAGGCTGGGAATCAGAGCTGGGGAATCACAGGCGGGGAATCAGAGATGGGGAATCAGAGGCGGGGAATCAGAGGCAGGGAATCAGATGCGGGGAATCAGAGGCGGGGAATCAGAGCTGGCGAATCAGAGGCGGGGAATCAGAGGTGGGCAATCAGAGGATGGGAATCAGATATGGGGAATCAGAGGCGGGGAATTAGAGCTGGGGAATCACAGGCGGGGAATCAGAGTTGGGGAATCAGAGGCGGTGAATCAGATATGGGGAAACAGAGTCGGGGAATCAGAGGCGGTGAAACAGAGGCGGGGAATCAGATATGGGGAATCAGAGGTGGGGATTCAGCGGTTGGGAATCAGAGGCCTGGAATCAGAGGCGGGGAATCAGAGGCAGGGAATCAGATGCGGGGAATCAGAGGAGGGGAATCAGAGCTGGGGAATCAGAGGCGGGGTATTAGAGTTGGGGAATCAGAGGCGGGGAATCAGACGCGGGGAATCAGAGGGGGGGAATCATAGCTGGCGAATCAGAGGCGGGGAATCAGAGGTGGGCAATCAGAGGCCGGGAATCAGATGTGGTGAATCAGAGATGGGGAATCAGAGGCGGGGAATCAGTGGCAGGGAATCAGATATGGGGAATCAGAGGCGTGGAATCAGAGGCAGGGAATCAGACACGGGGAATCAGAAACGGGGAATCAGAGGTGGGGAATCAGAGATGGGGAATCAGAGGCGGTGAATCAGAGATGGGGAATCAGATATGGGGAATCAGAGGTGGGGAATCAGAGGTTGGGAATCAGAGGCAGGGAATCAGAGGCTGGGAATCAGATGCAGGGAATCAGATGCGGGGAATCAGAGGCGGGGAATCAGAGTTGGGGAATCAGAGGTGGGGAATCAGAGTTGGGGAATCAGAGTCGGGGACTTAGATATGGGGAAACAGAGGCAGGGAATCAGAGGCGGGGAAACAGACGCGGGGAATCAGAGGCGGGTATCAGAGCTGGGGAATCAGAGGCGGGGAATCAGAGTTGGGGAATCAGAGGCGGGGAATCAGATATGGGGAAACAGAGGCGGGGAATCAGAGGCGGGGAAACAGAGGCGGGGAATCAGATATGGGGAATCTGAGGTGGGGAATCAGAGGTTGGGAATCAGAGGCAGGGAATCAGAGGCTGGGAATCAGATGCAGGGAATCAAACACGGGGAATCAGAGGCGTGGAATCAGAGCTGGGGAATCAGAGGCGGGGATTCAGAGTTGTGGAATCAGAGGCGGGGAATCAGAGGCGGGGAAACAGAGGCGGGGAATCAGATATGGGGAATCAGAGGTGGGGAATCAGAGGTTGGGAATCAGAAGCAGGGAATCAGAGGCGGGGAATCAGAGGCAGGAAATCCGATGTGCGGAATCGGAGATGGGGAATCAGAGGCAGGGAATCAGAGGCGGGGAATCAGAGGCGTGGAATCAGAGGCCGGGAATCAGATATGGGGAAACAGAGGCGGGGAATCAGAGGCGGGGAAACAGAGGCGGGGAATCAGATATGGGGAATCAGAGGTGGGGAATCAGAGGTTGGGAATCAGAGGCAGGGAATCAGAGGCTGGGAATCAGATGCAGGGAATCAGATGCGGGGAATCAGAGGCGGGGAATCAGAGTTGGGGAATCAGAGGTGGGGAATCAGAGTTGGGGAATCAGAGTCGGGGACTTAGATATGGGGAAACAGAGGCAGGGAATCAGAGGCGGGGAAACAGACGCGGGGAATCAGAGGCGGGTATCAGAGCTGGGGAATCAGAGGCGGGGAATCAGAGTTGGGGAATCAGAGGCGGGGAATCAGAGGCGGGGAATCAGAGGCGGGGAATCAGAGGCGGGGAAACAGAGGCAGGGAATCAGATATGGGGAATCAGAGGCGGGGAATCAGAGTTGGGGAATCAGAGGTGGGGAATCAGAGTTGGGGAATCAGAGTCGGGGACTTAGATATGGGGAAACAGAGGCAGGGAATCAGAGGCGGGGAAACAGACGCGGGGAATCAGAGGCGGGTATCAGAGCTGGGGAATCAGAGGCGGGGAATCAGAGTTGGGGAATCAGAGGCGGGGAATCAGATATGGGGAAACAGAGGCGGGGAATCAGAGGCGTGGAAACAGAGGCGGGGAATCAGATATGGGGAATCAGAGGTGGGGAATCAGAGGCGGGGAAACAGACGCGGGGAATCAGAGGCGGGTATCAGAGCTGGGGAATCAGAGGCGGGGAATCAGAGTTGGGGAATCAGAGGCGGGGAATCAGATATGGGGAAACAGAGGCGGGGAATCAGAGGCGGGGAAACAGAGGCGGGGAATCAGATATGGGGAATCAGAGGTGGGGAATCAGAGGTTGGGAATCAGAGGCAGGGAATCAGAGGCTGGGAATCAGATGCAGGGAATCAGATGCGGGGAATCAGAGGCGGGGAATCAGAGTTGGGAAATCAGAGTTGGGGAATCAGAGTCGGGGATTAGATATGGGGAAACAGAGGCAGGAAATCAGAGGTGGGGAAACAGACGCGGGGAATCAGAGGCGGGTATCAGAGCTGGGGAATCAGAGGCGTGGAATCAGAGCTGGGGAATCAGAGGTGGGGATTCAGAGTTGTGGAATCAGAGGCGGGGAATCAGAGGCGGGGAAACAGAGGCGGGGAATCAGATATGGGGAATCAGAGGTGGGGAATCAGAGGTTGGGAATCAGAAGCAGGGAATCAGAGGCGGGGAATCAGAGGCGGGGAATCAGAGGCAGGAAATCCGATGTGCGGAATCGGAGATGGGGAATCAGAGGCAGGGAATCAGAGGCGGGGAATCAGAGGCGGGGAATCAGAGGCCGGGAATCAGATATGGGGAAACAGAGGCGGGGAATCAGAGGCGGGGAAACAGAGGCGGGGAATCAGATATGGGGAATCAGAGGTGGGGAATCAGAGGTTGGGAATCAGAGGCAGGGAATCAGAGGCTGGGAATCAGATGCAGGGAATCAGATGCGGGGAATCAGAGGCGGGGAATCAGAGTTGGGGAATCAGAGGTGGGGAATCAGAGTTGGGGAATCAGAGTCGGGGACTTAGATATGGGGAAACAGAGGCAGGGAATCAGAGGCGGGGAAACAGACGCGGGGAATCAGAGGCGGGTATCAGAGCTGGGGAATCAGAGGCGGGGAATCAGAGTTGGGGAATCAGAGGCGGGGAATCAGAGGCGGGGAATCAGAGGCGGGGAATCAGAGGCGGGGAAACAGAGGCAGGGAATCAGATATGGGGAATCAGAGGTGGGGTATCAGGGGCATTGAATCAGTGGCAGGGAATCAGAGGCGGGGAATCAGAGGCGGGGAATCAGAGGCAGGGAATCAGACACGGGGAATCAGATATGGGGAAACAGAGGCGGGGAATCAGAGGCGGGCAAACAGAGGCGGGGAATTAGATAAGGGGAATCAGAGGTGGGGAATCAGAGGTGGTGAATCAGAGATGGGGAATCACAGGCGGGGAATCAGAGGCAGGGAATAGAACGCGGGGAATCAGAGGCGGGGAATCAGAGCTGGGGAATCAGAGGCGGGGAATCATAGTTGGGAATCAGAGGCGGGGAATCAGATATGGGGAAACAGAGGCGGGGAATCAAAGGCGGGGAAACAGAGGCGGGGAATCGGATATGGGGAATCGGATGCGGGGAATCAGAGGCGGGGAATCTGAGCTGGGGAATCAGAGGCGGGGTATCAGAGTTGGGGCATCAGAGGTGGGGAATTAGATATGGGGAAACAGAGGCGGGGAATCAGAGGCGGGGAAACAGAGGTGGGGAATCAGATATGGGGAATCAGAGGTGGGGAATCAGAGGCAGGGAATCAGATGTGCGGAATCAGAGATGGGGAATCAGAGGCAGGGAATCAGAATCAGAAGCGGGGAATCAGAGGCCGGGAATCAGAGGCCGGGATTCAGATGCCGGGAATAAGAGGCCGGGAATCAAAGGTGGGGAATCAGAGTCCGGGAATCAGAGATGGGGATTCAGAGGCGGGGAATGATATATGGGGAATCAGAGGCGGGGAATCAGAGGCGGGGTAACAGAGGTGGGGAATCAGATATGGGGAATCAGAGGTGTCGAATCAAAGGCGGTGAATCAGAGATGGAGAATCAGAGGCGGGGAATCAGAGGCAGGGAATCAAACACGGGGAATCAAAGGCGGGGAATCAGAGCTGGGGAATCAGAGGTGGGGAATCAGAGTTGGGGAATCAGAGGCGGGGAATCAGATATGGGGAATCAGGGGCGGAGAATCAGAGGCAGGGAAACAGAGGCGGGGAATCAGATATGGGGAATCAGGGGTGGGGAATCAGAGGTTGGGAATCAGAGGCAGGGAATCAGAGGCGTGGAAACAGAGGCGGGGATTCAGATATGGGGAATCAGAGGTGGGGAATCAGGGGCGTGGAATCAGAGGCAGGGAATTAGATGTGGTGAATCAGAGATGGGGAATCAGAGGCAGGGAATCAGAATCAGAAGCGGGGTATCAGAGGCCGGGAATCAGAGGAAGGTAATCAGAGGCAGGGGATCAAACACGGGGAATCAGAGGCTGGGAATCAGAGCTGGGGAATCACAGGCGGGGAATCAGAAATGGGGAATCAGAGGCGGGGAATCAGAGGCAGGGAATCAGATGCGGGGAATCAGAGGCGGGGAATGAGAGCTGGCGAATCAGAGGCGGGGAATCAGAGGTGGGCAATCAGAGGATGGGAATCAGATATGGGGAATCAGAGGCGGGGAATTAGAGCTGGGGAATCACAGGCGGGGAATCAGAGTTGGGGAATCAGAGGCGGGGAATCAGATATGGGGAAACAGAGTCGGGGAATCAGAGGCGGTGAAACAGAGGCGGGGAATCAGATATGGGGAATCAGAGGTGGGGATTCAGAGGTTGGGAATCAGAGGCCTGGAATCAGAGGCGGGGAATCAGAGGAAGGGAATCAGAGCTGGGGAATCAGAGGCGGGGTATTAGAGTTGGGGAATCAGAGGCGGGGAATCAGACGCGGGGAATCAGAGGGGGGGAATCATAGCTGGCGAATCATAGGCGGGGAATCAGAGGTGGGCAATCAGAGGCCGGGAATCAGATGTGGTGAATCAGAGATGGGGAATCAGAGGCGGGGAATCAGTGGCAGGGAATCAGATATGGGGAATCAGAGGCGTGGAATCAGAGGCAGGGAATCAGACACGGGGAATCAGACACGGGGAATCAGAGGTGGGGAATCAGAGATGGGGAATCAGAGGCGGTGAATCAGAGATGGGGAATCAGAGGCGGGGAATCAGAGGCAGGAAATCAGACACGGGGATTCAGAGGCTGGGAATTAGACGGGGGGAATCAAAGGCGGGGAATCAGAGCTGGGGAATCAGAGGCAGGGAATCAGAGGCGGGGATTCAGATATGGGGAATCAGAGGCTGGGATTCAGAGGCGGGGAATCAGAGGCAGGGAATCAGACGCGGGGAATCAGAGGTGGGGAATCAGAGATGGGGAATCAGAGGCGGGGAATCAGAGGCAGGGAATCAGAGGCTGGGAATCAGATGCAGGGAATCAGATGCGGGGAATCTGAGGCGGGGAATCAGAGCTGGGGAATCAGAGGTGGGGAATCAGAGTTGGGGAATCAGAGGCAGGGAATCGGATGTGCGGAATCAGAGATGGGGAATCAGATGTGGGGAATCAGAGGAATCAGAGATGGGGAATAAGAGGCGGGGAATCAGAGGCAGGAAATCAGACACGGGGATTCAGAGGCTGGGAATCAGACGGGGGGAATCAAAGGTGGGGAATCAGAGCTGGGGAATCAGAGGCAGGGAATCAGAGTTGGGGATTCAGAGACGGGGAATCAGATATGGGGAAACAGAGGCGGGGTATCAGAGGCGGGCAAACAGAGGCGGGGAATTAGATATGGGGAATCAGAGGTGGGGAATCAGAGGTGGTGAATCAGTGATGGGGAATCACAGGCGGGGAATCAGAGGCAGGGAATAGAACGCAGGGAATCAGACGCAGGGAATCAGAGCTGGGGAATCAGAGGCGGGGAATCATAGTTGGGAATCAGAGGCGGGGAATCAGATATGGGGAAACAGAGGCGGGGAATCAGAGGCGGGGAAAGAGAGGCGGGGAATCAGATATGGGGAATCGGATGCGGGGAATCAGAGGCGGGGAATCAGAGCTGGGGAATCAGAGGCGGGGAATCAGAGTTGGGGCATCAGAGGTGGGGAATTAGATATAGGGAATCAGATGTGCGGAATCAGAGATGGGGAATCAGAGGCAGGGAATCAGAATCATAAGCGGGGAATCAGAGGCCGGGAATCAGAGGCCGGGAATCAGATGCTGGGAATAAGAGGCCGGGAATCAGAGGTGGGGAATCAGAGTCCGGGAATCAGAGATGGGGATTCAGAGGCGGGGAATGAGATATGGAGAATCAGAGGCGGGGAATCAGAGGCCGGGAAACAGAGGTGGGGAATCAGATATGGGGAATCAGAGGTGGCCAATCAAAGGCGGTGAATCAGAGATGGGGAATCAGAGGCGGGGAATCAGAGGCAGGGAATCAGATGCGGGGAATCAGAGGCGGGGAATCAGAGCTGGCGAATCAGAGGTGGGGAATCAGAGGTGGGCAATCAGAGGCGGGGAATCAGATATGGGGAATCAGAGGCGGGGAATCAGAGGCGGGGAAACAGAGGCGGGGAATCAAATATAGGGAATCAGAGGTGGGGAATCAGAGGTTGTGAATCAGAGATGGGGAATCAAGGCGGGGAATCAGAGGCAGGGAATCAGACACGGGGAATCAGAGGCGGGGATTCAGAGCTGGGGAATCAGAGGCGGGGAATCAGAGTTGGGGAATCAGAGGCAGGGAATCAGATATGGGGAATCAGAGGCGGGGAATCAGAGGCGGGGAAACAGAGGCGGGGAATCAGATATGGGGAATCAGAGGTGGGGAATCAGGGGCAGGGAATCAGTGGCAGGGAATCAGAGGTGGGGAATCAGAAGCGGGGAATCAGAGGCAGGGAATCGGACACGGGGAATCAGAGGCGGGGAATCAGAGATGGGGAATCAGAGGCGGGGAATCAGAGGCAGGGAATCGGACGCCGGGTATCAGAGTCGGGGAATCAGAGCTGGGGAATCAGATGCGGGGAATCAGAGTTGGGGAATCAGAGGCGGGGAATCAGATATGGGGAAATAGAGGCGGGGAATCAGATATGGGGAATCAGAGGTGTGGAATCAGAGGTTGGGAATCAGAAGAAGGGAATCAGAGTCGGGGAAACAGATGCGGGGAATCAGATATGTGGAATCAGAGGTGGCGAATCAAAGGCGGTGAAACAGAGATGGGGAATCAGGGCAGGGAATCAGAGGCAGGGAATCAAACACGGGGAATCAGAGCTGGGGAATCAGAGGCGGGGAATCAGAGTTGGGAATCAGAGGCGGGGAATCAGAGGCGGGGAAACAGAGGCGGGGAATCAGATATGGGGAATCAGAGGTGGGGAATCAGAGGATGGGAATCAGAGGCAGGGAATCAGAGGCGGGGAATCAGAGGCGGGGAATCAGAGGAAGGGTATCAGATGTGCGGAATCGGAGATGGGGAATCAGAGGCAGGGAATCAGAGGCGGGGAATCAGAGGCGGGGAATCAGAGGCCGGGAATCAGATATGGGGAAACTGAGGCGGGGAATCCGAGGCGGGGAAACAGAGGCGGGGAATCAGATATGGGGAATCAGAGGTGGGGAATCAGAGGTTGGGAATCAGAGGCAGGGAATCAGAGGCTTGGAATCAGATGCAGGGAATCAGATGCG
Organism: Narcine bancroftii; assembly: GCF_036971445.1. Lineage (NCBI taxonomy): Eukaryota > Metazoa > Chordata > Chondrichthyes > Torpediniformes > Narcinidae > Narcine > Narcine bancroftii. The sequence goes on from NC_091470.1 coordinate 265,561,123, forward strand.
GGGAATCAGAGGTGGGGAATCAGAGCTTGGGAATCAGAGGTGGGGAATCAGATTTGGGGAATCAGAGGTGGGGACTTAGATATTGGGAAACAGAGGCGGGGAATCAGAGGCGGGGAAACAGAGGCGGGGAATCAGATATGGGGAATCAGAGGTGGGGAATCAGAGGCAGGGAATCAGATGTGCGGAATCAGAGATGGGGAATCAGAGGCAGGGAAACAGAATCAGAAGCAGGGAATCAGAGGCCGGGAATCAGAGGCCGGAATCAGATGCTGGGAATCAGAGGCCTGGAATCAGAGGCGGGGAATCAGAGGCAGGGAATCAGATGCGGGGAATCAGAGGCGGGGAATCAGAGCTGGGGAATCAGTGGCGGGGTATTAGAGTTGGGGAATCAGAGGCGGGGAATCAGATATGGGGAAACAGAGGTAGGGAATCAGAGGCGGGGAAACAGAGGCAGGGAATCAGATATGGGGAATCAGAGGCGGGGAATCAGAGGTGGGGAATCATAGGCAGGGAATCGGATGTGCGGAATCAGAGATGGGGAATCAGAGGCCGGGAATCAGAGGTGGTGAATCAGAGATGGGGAATCAGAGGCGGGGAATCAGAGGCAGGGTATCAGATGCGGGGAATCAGAGGTGGGAAATCAGAGGCGGGGAATCAGATATGGGGAATCAGAGGCGGGGAATCAGAGGCGGGGAAACAGAGGCGGGGTATCAGATATGGGGAATCAGAGGTGGGGCATCAGAGGTTGTGAATCACAGATGGGGAATCAGAGGCGGGGAATCAGAGGCAGGGAATCAGAGTTGGGGAATCAGAGGCAGTGAATTGGATGTGCGGAATCAGAGATGGGGAATCAGAGGTGGGGAATCAGAGCTGGGGAATCAGAGGCGGGGTATTAGAGTTGGGGAATCAGAGGCGGGGAATCAGAGGTGGGGAATCATAGGCAGGGAATCGGATGTGCGGAATCAGAGATGGGGAATCAGAGGCCGGGAATCAGAGGTGGTGAATCAGATATGGGGAATGAGAGGTGGGGAATCAGAGGCAGGGAATCAGATGTGCGGAATCAGAGATGGGGAATCAGAGGCAGGGAAACAGAATCAAAAGCAGGGAATCAGAGGCTGGGAATCAGAGGCCGGAATCAGATGCTGGGAATCAGAGGCCTGGAATCAGAGGCGGGGAATCAGAGGCAGGGAATCAGATGCGGGGAATCAGAGGCGGGGAATCAGAGCTGGGGAATCAGAGGCGGGGTATTAGAGTTGGGGAATCAGAGGCGGGGAATCAGATATGGGGAATCATAGGCAGGGAATCGGATGTGCGGAATCAGAGATGGGGAATCAGAGGCGGGGAATCAGAGGTGGTGAATCAGAGATGGGGAATCAGAGGCGGGGAATCAGAGGCAGGGTATCAGACGCGGGGAATCAGAGGTGGGCAATCAGAGGCGGGGAATCAGATATGGGGAATCAGAGGCGGGGAATCAGAGGCGGGGAAACAGAGGCGGGGAATCAGATATGGGGAATGAGAGGTGGGGCATCAGAGGTTGTGAATCACAGATGGGGAATCAGAGGCGGGGAATCAGAGGCAGGGAATCAGATGCGGGGAATCAGAGGCGGGGATTCAGAGCTGGGGAATCAGAAGCGGGGAATCTGAGTTGGGGAATCAGAGGCGGGGAATCAGATATGGGGAATCAGAGGCAGGGAATCAGAGGCGGGGAATCAGAGGCAGGGAATCAGACGCGGGGAATCTGAGGCAGGGAATCAGAGCTGGGGAATCAGAGGTGGGGAATCAGAGTTGGGGAATCAGAGGCAGTGAATTGGATGTGCGGAATCAGAGATGGGGAATCAGAGGCGGGGAATCAGAGCTGGGGAATCAGAGGCGGGGTATTAGAGTTGGGGAATCAGAGGCGGGGAATCAGAAGTGGGGAATCATAGGCAGGGAATCGGATGTGCGGAATCAGAGATGGGGAATCAGAGGCCGGGAATCAGAGGTGGTGAATCAGAGATGGGGAATCAGAGGCGGGGAATCAGAGGCAGGGTATCAGACGCGGGGAATCAGAGGTGGGCAATCAGAGGCGGGGAATCAGATATGGGGAATCAGAGGCGGGGAATCAGAGGCGGGGAAACAGAGGCGGGGAATCAGATATGGGGAATCAGAGGTGGGGCATCAGAGGTTGTGAATCACAGATGGGGAATCAGAGGCGGGGAATCAGAGGCAGGGAATCAGATGCGGGGAATCAGAGGCGGGGAATCAGAGCTGGGGAATCAGAAGCGGGGAATCAGAGTTGGGGAATCAGAGGCGGGGAATCAGATATGGGGAATCAGAGGCAGGGAATCAGAGGCGGGGAATCAGAGGCAGGGAATCAGACGCTGGGAATCTGAGGCAGGGAATCAGAGCTGGGGAATCAGAGGTGGGGAATCAGAGTTGGGGAATCAGAGGCAGTGAATTGGATGCGCGGAATCAGAGATGGGGAATGAGAGGTGGGGAATCAGAGGCGGTGAATCAGAGATGGGGAATCAGAGGCGGGGAATCAGAGGCTGGAAATCAGACACGGGGATTCAGAGGCTGGGAATCAGACGGGGGGAATCAAAGGCGGGGAATCAGAGCTGGGTAATCTGAGGCAGGGAATCAAAGTTGGGGATTCAGAGGCGGGGAATTAGAGGCGGGCAAACAGAGGCGGGGAATTAGATAAGGGGAATCAGAGGTGGGGAATCAGAGGTGGGGAATCAGAGGTGTTGAATCAGAGATGGGGAATGACAGGCGGGGAATCAGAGGCAGGGAATAGAACGCGGGGAATCAGAGGCGGGGAATCAGAGCTGGGGAATCAGAGGCGGGGAATCATAGTTGGGAATCAGAGGCGGGGAATCAGATATGGGGAAACAGAGGCGGGGAATCAAAGGCGGGGAAACAGAGGCGGGGAATCAGATATGGGGAATCGGATGCGGGGAATCAGAGGCGGGGAATCAGAGCTGGGGAATCAGAGGCGGGGTATCAGAGTTGGGGCATCAGAGGTGGGGAATTAGATATGGGGAAACAGAGGCGGGGAATCAGAGGCGGGGAAACAGAGGTGGGGAATCAGATATGGGGAATCAGAGGTGGGGAATCAGAGGCAGGGAATCAGATGTGCGGAATCAGAGATGGGGAATCAGAGGCAGGGAATCAGAATCAGAAGCGGGGAATCAGAGGCCGGGAATCAGAGGCCGGGATTCAGATGCCGGGAATAAGAGGCCGGGAATCAGAGGTGGGGAACCAGAGTCCGGGAATCAGAGATGGGGATTCAGAGGCGGGGAATGATATATGGGGAATCAGAGGCGGGGAATCAGAGGCGGGGTAACAGAGGTGGGGATTCAGATATGGGGAATCAGAGGTGTCGAATCAAAGGCGGTGAATCAGAGATGGAGAATCAGAGGCAGGGAATCAGAGGCAGGGAATCAAACACGGGGAATCAAAGGCGGGGAATCCGAGCTGGGGAATCAGAGGTGTGGAATCAGAGTTGGGGAATCAGAGGCGGGGAATCAGATATGGGGAAACAGGGGCGGAGAATCAGAGGCAGGGAAACAGAGGCGGGGAATCAGATATGGGGAATCAGGGGTGGGGAATCAGAGGTTGGGAATCAGAGGCAGGGAATCAGAGGCGTGGAAACAGAGGCGGGGATTCAGATATGGGGAATCAGAGGTGGGGAATCAGGGGCGTGGAATCAGAGGCAGGGAATTAGATGTGGTGAATCAGAGATGGGGAATCAGAGGCAGGGAATCAGAATCAGAAGCGGGGTATAAGAGGCCGGGAATCAGAGGAAGGTAATCAGAGGCAGGGGATCAAACACGGGGAATCAGAGGCTGGGAATCAGAGCTGGGGAATCACAGGCGGGGAATCAGAGATGGGGAATCAGAGGCGGGGAATCAGAGGCAGGGAATCAGATGCGGGGAATCAGAGGCGGGGAATCAGAGCTGGCGAATCAGAGGCGGGGAATCAGAGGTGGGCAATCAGAGGATGGGAATCAGATATGGGGAATCAGAGGCGGGGAATTAGAGCTGGGGAATCACAGGCGGGGAATCAGAGTTGGGGAATCAGAGGCGGGGAATCAGATATGGGGAAACAGAGTCGGGGAATCAGAGGCGGTGAAACAGAGGCGGGGAATCAGATATGGGGAATAAGAGGTGGGGATTCAGAGGTTGGGAGTCAGAGGCCTGGAATCAGAGGCGGGTAATCAGAGGCAGGGAATCAGATGCGGGGAATCAGAGGAAGGGAATCAGAGCTGGGGAATCAGAGGCGGGGTATTAGAGTTGGGGAATCAGAGGCGGGGAATCAGACGCGGGGAATCAGAGGGGGGGAATCATAGCTGGCGAATCAGAGGCGGGGAATCAGAGGTGGGCAATCAGAGGCCGGGAATCAGATGTGGTGGATCAGAGATGGGGAATCAGAGGCGGGGAATCAGTGGCAGGGAATCAGATATGGGGAATCAGAGGCGTGGAATCAGAGGCAGGGAATCAGACACGGGGAATCAGACACGGGGAATCAGAGGTGGGGAATCAGAGATGGGGAATCAGAGGCGGTGAATCAGAGATGGGGAATCAGAGGCGGGGAATCAGAGGCAGGAAATCAGACACGGGGATTCAGAGGCTGGGAATTAGACGGGGGGCATCAAAGGCGGGGAATCAGAGCTGGGGAATCAGAGGCAGGGAATCAGAGGCGGGGAATCAGATATGGGGAATCAGAGGCTGGGATTCAGAGGCGGGGAATCAGAGGCAGGGAATCAGACGCGGGGAATCAGAGGTGGGGAATCAGATATGGGGAATCAGAGGCGGGGAATCAGAGGCAGGGAATCAGAGGCTGGGAATCAGATGCAGGGAATCAGATGCGGGGAATCTGAGGCGGGGAATCAGAGCTGGGGAATCAGAGGTGGGGAATCAGAGTTGGGGAATCAGAGGCAGGGAATCGGATGTGCGGAATCAGAGATGGGGAATCAGATGTGGGGAATCAGAGGAATCAGAGATGGGGAATAAGAGGCGGGGAATCAGAGGCAGGAAATCAGACACGGGGATTCAGAGGCTGGGAATCAGACGGGGGGAATCAAAGGCGGGGAATCTGAGCTGGGGAATCAGAGGCAGGGAATCAGAGTTGGGGATTCAGAGATGGGGAATCAGATATGGGGAAACAGAGGCGGGGTATCAGAGGCGGGCAAACAGAGGCGGGGAATTAGATATGGGGAATCAGAGGTGGCGAATCAGAGGTGGTGAATCAGTGATGGGGAATCACAGGCGGGGAATCAGAGGCAGGGAATAGAACGCAGGGAATCAGACGCAGGGAATCAGAGCTGGGGAATTAGAGGCGGGGAATCATAGTTGGGAATCAGAGGCGGGGAATCAGATATGGGGAAACAGAGGCGGGGAATCAGAGGCGGGGAAACAGAGGCGGGGAATCAGATATGGGGAATCGGATGCGGGGAATCAGAGGCGGGGAATCAGAGCTGGGGAATCAGAGGCGGGGAATCAGAGTTGGGGCATCAGAGGTGGGGAATTAGATATAGGGAAACAGAGGTGGGGAATCAGAGGCGGGGAAACAGAGTCGGGGAATCAGATATGGGGAATCAGAGGTGGGGAATCAGAGGCAGGGAATCAGATGTGCGGAATCAGAGATGGGGAATCAGAGGCAGGGAATCAGAATCATAAGCGGGGAATCAGAGGCCGGGAATCAGAGGCCGGGAATCAGATGCTGGGAATAAGAGGCCGGGAATATCAGAGGTGGGGAATCAGAGTCCGGGAATCAGAGATGGGGATTCAGAGGCGGGGAATGAGATATGGAGAATCAGAGGCGGGGAATCAGAGGCCGGGAAACAGAGGTGGGGAATCAGATATGGGGAATCAGAGGTGGCGAATCAAAGGCGGTGAATCAGAGATGGGGAATCAGAGGCGGGGAATCAGAGGCAGGGAATCAGATGCGGGGAATCAGAGGCGGGGAATCAGAGCTGGCGAATCAGAGGTGGGGAATCAGAGGTGGGCAATCAGAGGCGGGGAATCAGATATGGGGAATCAGAGGCGGGGAATCAGAGGCGGGGAAACAGAGGCGGGGAATCAAATATAGGGAATCAGAGGTGGGGAATCAGAGGTTGTGAATCAGAGATGGGGAATCAAGGCGGGGAATCAGAGGCAGGGAATCAGACACGGGGAATCAGAGGCGGGGATTCAGAGCTGGGGAATCAGAGGCGGGGAATCAGAGTTGGGGAATCAGAGGCAGGGAATCAGATATGGGGAATCAGAGGCGGGGAATCAGAGGCGGGGAAGCAGAGGCGGGGAATCAGATATGGGGAATCAGAGGTGGGGAATCAGGGGCAGGGAATTAGTGGCATTGAATCAGAGGCGGGGAATCAGAAGCGGGGAATCAGAGGCAGGGAATCGGACACGGGGAATCAGAGGCGGGGAATCAGAGATGGGGAATCAGAGGCGGGGAATCAGAGGCAGGGAAACGGACGCCGGGAATCAGAGTCGGGGAATCAGAGCTGGGGAATCAGAGGCGGGGAAACAGAGTTGGGGAATCAGAGGCGGGGAATCAGATATGGGGAAATAGAGGCGGGGAATCAGATATGGGGAATCAGAGGTGTGGAATCAGAGGTTGGGAATCAGAGGAAGGGAATCAGAGTCGGGGAAACAGATGCGGGGAATCAGATATGTGGAATCAGAGGTGGCGAATCAAAGGCGGTGAAACAGAGATGGGGAATCAGGGCAGGGAATCAGAGGCAGGGAATCAAACACGTGGAATCAGAGCTGGGGAATCAGAGGCGGGGAATCAGAGTTGGGAATCAGAGGCGGGGAATCAGAGGCGGGGAAACAGAGGCGGGGAATCAGATATGGGGAATCAGAGGTGGGGAATCAGAGGATGGGAATCAGAGGCAGGGAATCAGAGGCGGGGAATCAGAGGCGGGGAATCAGAGGAAGGGTATCAGATGTGCGGAATCGGAGATGGGGAATCAGAGGCAGGGAATCAGAGGCGGGGAATCAGAGGCGGGGAATCAGAGGCCGGGAATCAGATATGGGGAAACTGAGGCGGGGAATCCGAGGCGGGGAAACAGAGGCGGGGAATCAGATATGGGGAATCAGAGGTGGGGAATCAGAGGTTGGGAATCAGAGGCAGGGAATCAGAGGCTTGGAATCAGATGCAGGGAATCAGATGCGGGGAATCAGAGGTGGGGAATCAGAGCTGGGGAATCAGAGGTGGGGAATCAGATTTGGGGAATCAGAGGTGGGGACTTAGATATTGGGAAACAGAGGCGGGGAATCAGAGGCGAGGAAACAGAGGCGGGGAATCAGATATGGGGAATCAGAGGTGGGGAATCAGAGGCAGGGAATCAGATGTGCGGAATCAGAGATGGGGAATCAGAGGCAGGGAAACAGAATCAGAAGCAGGGAATCAGAGGCCGGGAATCAGAGGCCGGAATCAGATGCTGGGAATCAGAGGCCTGGAATCAGAGGCGGGGAATCAGAGGCAGGGAATCAGATGCGGGGAATCAGAGGCGGGGAATCAGAGCTGGGGAATCAGAGGCGGGGTATTAGAGTTGGGGATTCAGAGGCGGGGAATCAGATATGGGGAAACAGAGGTAGGGAATCAGAGGCGGGGAAACAGAGGCAGGGAATCAGATATGGGGAATCAGAGGCGGGGAATCAGAGGTCGGGAATCATAGGCAGGGAATCGGATGTGCGGAATCAGAGATGGGGAATCAGAGGCCGGGAATCAGAGGTGGTGAATCAGAGATGGGGAATCAGAGGCGGGGAATCAGAGGCAGGGTATCAGACGCGGGGAATCAGAGGTGGGCAATCAGAGGCGGGGAATCAGATATGGGGAATCAGAGGCGGGGAATCAGAGGCGGGGAAACAGAGGCGGGGTATCAGATATGGGGAATCAGAGGTGGGGCATCAGAGGTTGTGAATCACAGATGGGGAATCAGAGGCGGGGAATCAGAGGCAGGGAATCAGAGTTGGGGAATCAGAGGCAGTGAATTGGATGTGCGGAATCAGAGATGGGGAATCAGAGGTGGGGAATCAGAGCTGGGGAATCAGAGGCGGGGTATTAGAGTTGGGGAATCAGAGGCGGGGAATCAGAGGTGGGGAATCATAGGCAGGGAATCGGATGTGCGGAATCAGAGATGGGGAATCAGAGGCCGGGAATCAGAGGTGGTGAATCAGATATGGGGAATCAGAGGTGGGGAATCAGAGGCAGGGAATCAGATGTGCGGAATCAGAGATGGGGAATCAGAGGCAGGGAAACAGAATCAGAAGCAGGGAATCAGAGGCTGGGAATCAGAGGCCGGAATCAGATGCTGGGAATCAGAGGCCTGGAATCAGAGGCGGGGAATCAGAGGCAGGGAATCAGATGCGGGGAATCAGAGGCGGGGAATCAGAGCTGTGGAATAGGAGGCGGGGTATTAGAGTTGGGGAATCAGAGGCGGGGAATCAGATATGGGGAATCATAGGCAGGGAATCGGATGTGCGGAATCAGAGATGGGGAATCAGAGGCGGGGAATCAGAGGTGGTGAATCAGAGATGGGGAATCAGAGGCGGGGAATCAGAGGCAGGGTATCAGACGCGGGGAATCAGAGGTGGGCAATCAGAGGCGGGGAATCAGATATGGGGAATCAGAGGCGGGGAATCAGAGGCGGGGAAACAGAGGCGGGGAATCAGATATGGGGAATTAGAGGTGGGGCATCAGAGGTTGTGAATCACAGATGGGGAATCAGAGGCGGGGAATCAGAGGCAGGGAATCAGATGCGGGGAATCAGAGGCGGGGATTCAGAGCTGGGGAATCAGAAGCGGGGAATCTGAGTTGGGGAATCAGAGGCGGGGAATCAGATATGGGGAATCAGAGGCAGGGAATCAGAGGCGGGGAATCAGAGGCAGGGAATCAGACGCGGGGAATCTGAGGCAGGGAATCAGAGCTGGGGAATCAGAGGTGGGGAATCAGAGTTGGGGAATCAGAGGCAGTGAATTGGATGTGCGGAATCAGAGATGGGGAATCAGAGGCGGGGAATCAGAGCTGGGGAATCAGAGGCGGGGTATTAGAGTTGGGGAATCAGAGGCGGGGAATCAGAGGTGGGGAATCATAGGCAGGGAATCGGATGTGCGGAATCAGAGATGGGGAATCAGAGGCCGGGAATCAGAGGCGGGGAATCAGAGGCAGGGAATCAGATGCGGGGAATCAGAGGCGGGGAATCAGAGCTGGGGAATCAGAGGCGGGGTATTAGAGTTGGGGAATCAGAGGCGGGGAATCAGATATGGGGAAACAGAGGTAGGGAATCAGAGGCGGGGAAACAGAGGCAGGGAATCAGATATGGGGAATCAGAGGCGGGGAATCAGAGGTGGGGAATCATAGGCAGTGAATCGGATGTGCGGAATCAGAGATGGGGAATCAGAGGCCGGGAATCAGAGGTGGTGAATCAGAGATGGGGAATCAGAGGCGGGGAATCAGAGGCAGGGTATCAGACGCGGGGAATCAGAGGTGGGCAATCAGAGGCGGGGAATCAGATATTGGGAATCAGAGGCGGGGAATCAGAGGCGGGGAAACAGAGGCGGGGTATCAGATATGGGGAATCAGAGGTGGGGCATCAGAGGTTGTGAATCACAGATGGGGAATCAGAGGCGGGGAATCAGAGGCAGGGAATCAGAGTTGGGGAATCAGAGGCAGTGAATTGGATGTGCGGAATCAGAGATGGGGAATCAGATGTGGGGAATCAGAGCTGGGGAATCAGAGGCGGGGTATTAGAGTTGGGGAATCAGAGGCGGGGAATCAGAGGTGGGGAATCATAGGCAGGGAATCGGATGTTCTGAATCAGAGATGGGGAATCAGAGGCCGGGAATCAGAGGTGGTGAATCAGATATGGGGAATCAGAGGTGGGGAATCAGAGGCAGGGAATCAGATGTGCGGAATCAGAGATGGGGAATCAGAGGCAGGGAAACAGAATCAGAAGCAGGGAATCAGAGGCCGGGAATCAGAGGCCGGAATCAGATGCTGGGAATCAGAGGCCTGGAATCAGAGGCGGGGAATCAGAGGCAGGGAATCAGATGCGGGGAATCAGAGGCGGGGAATCAGAGCTGGGGAATCAGAGGCGGGGTATTAGAGTTGGGGAATCAGAGGCGGGGAATCAGATATGGGGAATCATAGGCAGGGAATCGGATGTGCGGAATCAGAGATGGGGAATCAGAGGCGGGGAATCAGAGGTGGTGAATCAGAGATGGGGAATCAGAGGCGGGGAATCAGAGGCAGGGTATCAGACGCGGGGAATCAGAGGTGGGCAATCAGAGGCGGGGAATCAGATATGGGGAATCAGAGGCGGGGAATCAGAGGCGGGGAAACAGAGGCGGGGAATCAGATATGGGGAATCAGAGGTGGGGCATCAGAGGTTGTGAATCACAGATGGGGAATCAGAGGCGGGGAATCAGAGGCAGGGAATCAGATGCGGGGAATCAGAAGCGGGGATTCAGAGCTGGGGAATCAGAAGCGGGGAATCTGAGTTGGGGAATCAGAGGCGGGGAATCAGATATGGGGAATCAGAGGCAGGGAATCAGAGGCGGGGAATCAGAGGCAGGGAATCAGACGCGGGGAATCTGAGGCAGGGAATCAGAGCTGGGGAATCAGAGGTGGGGAATCAGAGTTGGGGTATCAGAGGCAGTGAATTGGATGTGCGGAATCAGAGATGGGGAATCAGAGGCGGGGAATCAGAGCTGGGGAATCAGAGGCGGGGTATTAGAGTTGGGGAATCAGAGGCGGGGAATCAGAGGTGGGGAATCATAGGCAGGGAATCGGATGTGCGGAATCAGAGATGGGGAATCAGAGGCCGGGAATCAGAGGTGGTGAATCAGAGATGGGGAATCAGAGGCGGGGAATCAGAGGCAGGGTATCAGACGCGGGGAATCAGAGGTGGGCAATCAGAGGCGGGGAATCAGATATGGGGAATCAGAGGCGGGGAATCAGAGGCGGGGAAACAGAGGCGGGGAATCAGATATGGGGAATCAGAGGTGGGGCATCAGAGGTTGTGAATCACAGATGGGGAATCAGAGGCGGGGAATCAGAGGCAGGGAATCAGATGCGGGGAATCAGAGGCGGGGATTCAGAGCTGGGGAATCAGAAGCGGGGAATCAGAGTTGGGGAATCAGAGGCGGGGAATCAGATATGGGGAATCAGAGGCAGGGAATCAGAGGCGGGGAATCAGAGGCAGGGAATCAGACGCTGGGAATCTGAGGCAGGGAATCAGAGCTGGGGAATAAGAGGTGGGGAATCAGAGTTGGGGAATCAGAGGCAGTGAATTGGATGTGCGGAATCAGAGATGGGGAATCAGAGGTGGGGAATCACAGGCGGTGAATCAGAGATGGGGAATCAGAGGCGGGGAATCAGAGGCTGGAAATCAGACACGGGGATTCAGAGGCTGGGAATCAGACGGGGGGAATAAAAGGCGGGGAATCAGAGCTGGGTAATCTGAGGCAGGGAATCAGAGTTGGGGATTCAGAGGCGGGGAATCAGAGGCGGGCAAACAGAGGCGGGGAATTAGATAAGGGGAATCAGAGGTGGGGAATCAGAGGTGGTGAATCAGAGATGGGGATTCACAGGCGGGGAATCAGAGGCAGGGAATAGAACGCGGGGAATCAGAGGCGGGGAATCAGAGCTGGGGAATCAGAGGCGGGGAATCATAGTTGGGAATCAGAGGCGGGGAATCAGATATGGGGAAACAGAGGCGGGGAATCAGAGGCGGGGAATCAGAGCTGGGGAATCAGAGGCGGGGTATCAGAGTTGGGGCATCAGAGGTGGGGAATTAGATATGGGGAAACAGAGGCGGGGAATCAGAGGCGGGGAAACAGAGGTGGGGAATCAGATATGGGGAATCAGAGGTGGGGAATCAGAGGCAGGGAATCAGATGTGCGGAATCAGAGATGGGGAATCAGAGGCAGGGAATCAGAATCAGAAGCGGGGAATCAGAGGCCAGGAATCAGAGGCCGGGATTCAGATGCCGGGAATAAGAGGCCGGGAATCAGAGGTGGGGAATCAGAGTCCGGGAATCAGAGATGGGGATTCAGAGGCGGGGAATGATATATGGGGAATCAGAGGCTGGGAATCAGAGGCGGGGTAACAGAGGTGGGGAATCAGATATGGGGAATCAGAGGTGTCGAATCAAAGGCGGTGAATCAGAGATGGAGAATCAGAGGCGGGGAATCAGAGGCAGGGAATCAAACACGGGGAATCAAAGGCGGGGAATCAGAGCTGGGGAATCAGAGGTGGGGAATCAGAGTTGGGGAATCAGAGGCGGGGAATCAGATATGGGGAAACAGGGGCGGAGAATCAGAGGCAGGGAAACAGAGGCGGGGAATCAGATATGGGGAATCAGGGGTGGGGAATCAGAGGTTGGGAATCAGAGGCAGGGAATCAGAGGCGTGGAAACAGAGGCGGGGATTCAGATATGGGGAATCAGAGGTGGGGAATCAGGGGCGTGGAATCAGAGGCAGGGAATTAGATGTGGTGAATCAGAGATGGGGAATCAGAGGCAGGGAATCAGAATCAGAAGCGGGGTATCAGAGGCCGGGAATCAGAGGAAGGTAATCAGAGGCAGGGGATCAAACACGGAGAATCAGAGGCTGGCAATCAGAGCTGGGGAATCACAGGCGGGGAATCAGAGATGGGGAATCAGAGGCGAGGAATCAGAGGCAGGGAATCAGATGCGGGGAATCAGAGGCGGGGAATCAGAGCTGGCGAATCAGAGGCGGGGAATCAGAGGTGGGCAATCAGAGGATGGGAATCAGATATGGGGAATCAGAGGCGGGGAATTAGAGCTGGGGAATCACAGGCGGGGAATCAGAGTTGGGGAATCAGAGGCGGGGAATCAGATATGGGGAAACAGAGTCGGGGAATCAGAGGCGGTGAAACAGAGGCGGGGAATCAGATATGGGGAATCAGAGGTGGGGATTCAGAGGTTGGGAATCAGAGGCCTGGAATCAGAGGCGGGGAATCAGAGGCAGGGAATCAGATGCGGGGAATCAGAGGAAGGGAATCAGAGCTGGGGAATCAGAGGCGGGGTATTAGAGTTGGGGAATCAGAGGCGGGGAATCAGACGCGGGGAATCAGAGGGGGGGAATCATAGCTGGCGAATCAGAGGCGGGGAATCAGAGGTGGGCAATCAGAGGCCGGGAATCAGATGTGGTGAATCAGAGATGGGGAATCAGAGGCGGGGAATCAGTGGCAGGGAATCAGATATGGGGAATCAGAGGCGTGGAATCAGAGGCAGGGAATCAGATATGGGGAAATAGAGGCGGGGAATCAGATATGGGGAATCAGAGGTGTGGAATCAGAGGTTGGGAATCAGAGGAAGGGAATCAGAGTCGGGGAAACAGATGCGGGGAATCAGATATGTGGAATCAGAGGTGGCGAATCAAAGGCGGTGAAACAGAGATGGGGAATCAGGGCAGGGAATCAGAGGCAGGGAATCAAACACGGGGAATCAGAGCTGGGGAATCAGAGGCGGGGAATCAGAGTTGGGAATCAGAGGCGGGGTATCAGAGGCGGGGAAACAGAGGCGGGGAATCAGATATGGGGAATCAGAGGTGGGGAATCAGAGGATGGGAATCAGAGGCAGGGAATCAGAGGCGGGGAATCAGAGGCGGGGAATCAGAGGAAGGGTATCAGATGTGCGGAATCGGAGATGGGGAATCAGAGGCAGGGAATCAGAGGCGGGGAATCAGAGGCGGGGAATCAGAGGCCGGGAATCAGATATGGGGAAACTGAGGCGGGGAATCCGAGGCGGGGAAACAGAGGCGGGGAATCAGATATGGGGAATCAGAGGTGGGGAATCAGAGGTTGGGAATCAGAGGCAGGGAATCAGAGGCTTGGAATCAGATGCAGGGAATCAGATGCGGGGAATCAGAGGTGGGGAATCAGAGCTGGGGAATCAGAGGTGGGGAATCAGATTTGGGGAATCAGAGGTGGGGACTTAGATATTGGGAAACAGAGGCGGGGAATCAGAGGCGAGGAAACAGAGGCGGGGAATCAGATATGGGGAATCAGAGGTGGGGAATCAGAGGCAGGGAATCAGATGTGCGGAATCAGAGATGGGGAATCAGAGGCAGGGAAACAGAATCAGAAGCAGGGAATCAGAGGCCGGGAATCAGAGGCCGGAATCAGATGCTGGGAATCAGAGGCCTGGAATCAGAGGCGGGGAATCAGAGGCAGGGAATCAGATGCGGGGAATCAGAGGCGGGGAATCAGAGCTGGGGAATCAGAGGCGGGGTATTAGAGTTGGGGATTCAGAGGCGGGGAATCAGATATGGGGAAACAGAGGTAGGGAATCAGAGGCGGGGAAACAGAGGCAGGGAATCAGATATGGGGAATCAGAGGCGGGGAATCAGAGGTCGGGAATCATAGGCAGGGAATCGGATGTGCGGAATCAGAGATGGGGAATCAGAGGCCGGGAATCAGAGGTGGTGAATCAGAGATGGGGAATCAGAGGCGGGGAATCAGAGGCAGGGTATCAGACGCGGGGAATCAGAGGTGGGCAATCAGAGGCGGGGAATCAGATATGGGGAATCAGAGGCGGGGAATCAGAGGCGGGGAAACAGAGGCGGGGTATCAGATATGGGGAATCAGAGGTGGGGCATCAGAGGTTGTGAATCACAGATGGGGAATCAGAGGCGGGGAATCAGAGGCAGGGAATCAGAGTTGGGGAATCAGAGGCAGTGAATTGGATGTGCGGAATCAGAGATGGGGAATCAGAGGTGGGGAATCAGAGCTGGGGAATCAGAGGCGGGGTATTAGAGTTGGGGAATCAGAGGCGGGGAATCAGAGGTGGGGAATCATAGGCAGGGAATCGGATGTGCGGAATCAGAGATGGGGAATCAGAGGCCGGGAATCAGAGGTGGTGAATCAGATATGGGGAATCAGAGGTGGGGAATCAGAGGCAGGGAATCAGATGTGCGGAATCAGAGATGGGGAATCAGAGGCAGGGAAACAGAATCAGAAGCAGGGAATCAGAGGCTGGGAATCAGAGGCCGGAATCAGATGCTGGGAATCAGAGGCCTGGAATCAGAGGCGGGGAATCAGAGGCAGGGAATCAGATGCGGGGAATCAGAGGCGGGGAATCAGAGCTGTGGAATAGGAGGCGGGGTATTAGAGTTGGGGAATCAGAGGCGGGGAATCAGATATGGGGAATCATAGGCAGGGAATCGGATGTGCGGAATCAGAGATGGGGAATCAGAGGCGGGGAATCAGAGGTGGTGAATCAGAGATGGGGAATCAGAGGCGGGGAATCAGAGGCAGGGTATCAGACGCGGGGAATCAGAGGTGGGCAATCAGAGGCGGGGAATCAGATATGGGGAATCAGAGGCGGGGAATCAGAGGCGGGGAAACAGAGGCGGGGAATCAGATATGGGGAATTAGAGGTGGGGCATCAGAGGTTGTGAATCACAGATGGGGAATCAGAGGCGGGGAATCAGAGGCAGGGAATCAGATGCGGGGAATCAGAGGCGGGGATTCAGAGCTGGGGAATCAGAAGCGGGGAATCTGAGTTGGGGAATCAGAGGCGGGGAATCAGATATGGGGAATCAGAGGCAGGGAATCAGAGGCGGGGAATCAGAGGCAGGGAATCAGACGCGGGGAATCTGAGGCAGGGAATCAGAGCTGGGGAATCAGAGGTGGGGAATCAGAGTTGGGGAATCAGAGGCAGTGAATTGGATGTGCGGAATCAGAGATGGGGAATCAGAGGCGGGGAATCAGAGCTGGGGAATCAGAGGCGGGGTATTAGAGTTGGGGAATCAGAGGCGGGGAATCAGAGGTGGGGAATCATAGGCAGGGAATCGGATGTGCGGAATCAGAGATGGGGAATCAGAGGCCGGGAATCAGAGGCGGGGAATCAGAGGCAGGGAATCAGATGCGGGGAATCAGAGGCGGGGAATCAGAGCTGGGGAATCAGAGGCGGGGTATTAGAGTTGGGGAATCAGAGGCGGGGAATCAGATATGGGGAAACAGAGGTAGGGAATCAGAGGCGGGGAAACAGAGGCAGGGAATCAGATATGGGGAATCAGAGGCGGGGAATCAGAGGTGGGGAATCATAGGCAGTGAATCGGATGTGCGGAATCAGAGATGGGGAATCAGAGGCCGGGAATCAGAGGTGGTGAATCAGAGATGGGGAATCAGAGGCGGGGAATCAGAGGCAGGGTATCAGACGCGGGGAATCAGAGGTGGGCAATCAGAGGCGGGGAATCAGATATTGGGAATCAGAGGCGGGGAATCAGAGGCGGGGAAACAGAGGCGGGGTATCAGATATGGGGAATCAGAGGTGGGGCATCAGAGGTTGTGAATCACAGATGGGGAATCAGAGGCGGGGAATCAGAGGCAGGGAATCAGAGTTGGGGAATCAGAGGCAGTGAATTGGATGTGCGGAATCAGAGATGGGGAATCAGATGTGGGGAATCAGAGCTGGGGAATCAGAGGCGGGGTATTAGAGTTGGGGAATCAGAGGCGGGGAATCAGAGGTGGGGAATCATAGGCAGGGAATCGGATGTTCTGAATCAGAGATGGGGAATCAGAGGCCGGGAATCAGAGGTGGTGAATCAGATATGGGGAATCAGAGGTGGGGAATCAGAGGCAGGGAATCAGATGTGCGGAATCAGAGATGGGGAATCAGAGGCAGGGAAACAGAATCAGAAGCAGGGAATCAGAGGCCGGGAATCAGAGGCCGGAATCAGATGCTGGGAATCAGAGGCCTGGAATCAGAGGCGGGGAATCAGAGGCAGGGAATCAGATGCGGGGAATCAGAGGCGGGGAATCAGAGCTGGGGAATCAGAGGCGGGGTATTAGAGTTGGGGAATCAGAGGCGGGGAATCAGATATGGGGAATCATAGGCAGGGAATCGGATGTGCGGAATCAGAGATGGGGAATCAGAGGCGGGGAATCAGAGGTGGTGAATCAGAGATGGGGAATCAGAGGCGGGGAATCAGAGGCAGGGTATCAGACGCGGGGAATCAGAGGTGGGCAATCAGAGGCGGGGAATCAGATATGGGGAATCAGAGGCGGGGAATCAGAGGCGGGGAAACAGAGGCGGGGAATCAGATATGGGGAATCAGAGGTGGGGCATCAGAGGTTGTGAATCACAGATGGGGAATCAGAGGCGGGGAATCAGAGGCAGGGAATCAGATGCGGGGAATCAGAAGCGGGGATTCAGAGCTGGGGAATCAGAAGCGGGGAATCTGAGTTGGGGAATCAGAGGCGGGGAATCAGATATGGGGAATCAGAGGCAGGGAATCAGAGGCGGGGAATCAGAGGCAGGGAATCAGACGCGGGGAATCTGAGGCAGGGAATCAGAGCTGGGGAATCAGAGGTGGGGAATCAGAGTTGGGGTATCAGAGGCAGTGAATTGGATGTGCGGAATCAGAGATGGGGAATCAGAGGCGGGGAATCAGAGCTGGGGAATCAGAGGCGGGGTATTAGAGTTGGGGAATCAGAGGCGGGGAATCAGAGGTGGGGAATCATAGGCAGGGAATCGGATGTGCGGAATCAGAGATGGGGAATCAGAGGCCGGGAATCAGAGGTGGTGAATCAGAGATGGGGAATCAGAGGCGGGGAATCAGAGGCAGGGTATCAGACGCGGGGAATCAGAGGTGGGCAATCAGAGGCGGGGAATCAGATATGGGGAATCAGAGGCGGGGAATCAGAGGCGGGGAAACAGAGGCGGGGAATCAGATATGGGGAATCAGAGGTGGGGCATCAGAGGTTGTGAATCACAGATGGGGAATCAGAGGCGGGGAATCAGAGGCAGGGAATCAGATGCGGGGAATCAGAGGCGGGGATTCAGAGCTGGGGAATCAGAAGCGGGGAATCAGAGTTGGGGAATCAGAGGCGGGGAATCAGATATGGGGAATCAGAGGCAGGGAATCAGAGGCGGGGAATCAGAGGCAGGGAATCAGACGCTGGGAATCTGAGGCAGGGAATCAGAGCTGGGGAATAAGAGGTGGGGAATCAGAGTTGGGGAATCAGAGGCAGTGAATTGGATGTGCGGAATCAGAGATGGGGAATCAGAGGTGGGGAATCACAGGCGGTGAATCAGAGATGGGGAATCAGAGGCGGGGAATCAGAGGCTGGAAATCAGACACGGGGATTCAGAGGCTGGGAATCAGACGGGGGGAATAAAAGGCGGGGAATCAGAGCTGGGTAATCTGAGGCAGGGAATCAGAGTTGGGGATTCAGAGGCGGGGAATCAGAGGCGGGCAAACAGAGGCGGGGAATTAGATAAGGGGAATCAGAGGTGGGGAATCAGAGGTGGTGAATCAGAGATGGGGATTCACAGGCGGGGAATCAGAGGCAGGGAATAGAACGCGGGGAATCAGAGGCGGGGAATCAGAGCTGGGGAATCAGAGGCGGGGAATCATAGTTGGGAATCAGAGGCGGGGAATCAGATATGGGGAAACAGAGGCGGGGAATCAGAGGCGGGGAATCAGAGCTGGGGAATCAGAGGCGGGGTATCAGAGTTGGGGCATCAGAGGTGGGGAATTAGATATGGGGAAACAGAGGCGGGGAATCAGAGGCGGGGAAACAGAGGTGGGGAATCAGATATGGGGAATCAGAGGTGGGGAATCAGAGGCAGGGAATCAGATGTGCGGAATCAGAGATGGGGAATCAGAGGCAGGGAATCAGAATCAGAAGCGGGGAATCAGAGGCCAGGAATCAGAGGCCGGGATTCAGATGCCGGGAATAAGAGGCCGGGAATCAGAGGTGGGGAATCAGAGTCCGGGAATCAGAGATGGGGATTCAGAGGCGGGGAATGATATATGGGGAATCAGAGGCTGGGAATCAGAGGCGGGGTAACAGAGGTGGGGAATCAGATATGGGGAATCAGAGGTGTCGAATCAAAGGCGGTGAATCAGAGATGGAGAATCAGAGGCGGGGAATCAGAGGCAGGGAATCAAACACGGGGAATCAAAGGCGGGGAATCAGAGCTGGGGAATCAGAGGTGGGGAATCAGAGTTGGGGAATCAGAGGCGGGGAATCAGATATGGGGAAACAGGGGCGGAGAATCAGAGGCAGGGAAACAGAGGCGGGGAATCAGATATGGGGAATCAGGGGTGGGGAATCAGAGGTTGGGAATCAGAGGCAGGGAATCAGAGGCGTGGAAACAGAGGCGGGGATTCAGATATGGGGAATCAGAGGTGGGGAATCAGGGGCGTGGAATCAGAGGCAGGGAATTAGATGTGGTGAATCAGAGATGGGGAATCAGAGGCAGGGAATCAGAATCAGAAGCGGGGTATCAGAGGCCGGGAATCAGAGGAAGGTAATCAGAGGCAGGGGATCAAACACGGAGAATCAGAGGCTGGCAATCAGAGCTGGGGAATCACAGGCGGGGAATCAGAGATGGGGAATCAGAGGCGAGGAATCAGAGGCAGGGAATCAGATGCGGGGAATCAGAGGCGGGGAATCAGAGCTGGCGAATCAGAGGCGGGGAATCAGAGGTGGGCAATCAGAGGATGGGAATCAGATATGGGGAATCAGAGGCGGGGAATTAGAGCTGGGGAATCACAGGCGGGGAATCAGAGTTGGGGAATCAGAGGCGGGGAATCAGATATGGGGAAACAGAGTCGGGGAATCAGAGGCGGTGAAACAGAGGCGGGGAATCAGATATGGGGAATCAGAGGTGGGGATTCAGAGGTTGGGAATCAGAGGCCTGGAATCAGAGGCGGGGAATCAGAGGCAGGGAATCAGATGCGGGGAATCAGAGGAAGGGAATCAGAGCTGGGGAATCAGAGGCGGGGTATTAGAGTTGGGGAATCAGAGGCGGGGAATCAGACGCGGGGAATCAGAGGGGGGGAATCATAGCTGGCGAATCAGAGGCGGGGAATCAGAGGTGGGCAATCAGAGGCCGGGAATCAGATGTGGTGAATCAGAGATGGGGAATCAGAGGCGGGGAATCAGTGGCAGGGAATCAGATATGGGGAATCAGAGGCGTGGAATCAGAGGCAGGGAATCAGACACGGGGAATCAGACACGGGGAATCAGAGGTGGGGAATCAGAGATGGGGAATCAGAGGCGGTGAATCAGAGATGGGGAATCAGAGGCGGGGAATCAGAGGCAGGAAATCAGACACGGGGATTCAGAGGCTGGGAATTAGACGGGGGGAATCAAAGGCGGGGAATCAGAGCTGGGGAATCAGAGGCAGGGAATCAGAGGCGGGGAATCAGATATGGGGAATCAGAGGCTGGGATTCAGAGGCGGGGAATCAGAGGCAGGGAATCAGACGCCGGGAATCAGAGGTGGGGAATCAGATATGGGGAATCAGAGGCGGGGAATCAGAGGCAGGGAATCAGAGGCTGGGAATCAGATGCAGGGAATCAGATGCGGGGAATCAGAGGTGGGGAATCAGAGGTGGGGAATCATAGGCAGGGAATCGGATGTGCGGAATCAGAGATGGGGAATCAGAGGCCGGGAATCAGAGGTGGTGAATCAGAGATGGGGAATCAGAGGCGGGGAATCAGAGGCAGGGTATCAGACGCGGGGAATCAGAGGTGGGCAATCAGAGGTGGGGAATCAGATATGGGGAATCAGAGGCGGGGAATCAGAGGCGGGGAAACAGAGGCGGGGTATCAGATATGGGGAATCAGAGGTGGGGCATCAGAGGTTGTGAATCACAGATGGGGAATCAGAGGCGGGGAATCAGAGGCAGGGAATCAGAGTTGGGGAATCAGAGGCAGTGAATTGGATGTGCGGAATCAGAGATGGGGAATCAGAGGTGGGGAATCAGAGCTGGGGAATCAGAGGCGGGGTATTAGAGTTGGGGAATCAGAGGCGGGGAATCAGAGGTGGGGAATCATAGGCAGGGAATCGGATGTGCGGAATCAGAGATGGGGAATCAGAGGTGGTGAATCAGATATGGGGAATCAGAGGTGGGGAATCAGAGGCAGGGAATCAGATGTGCGGAATCAGAGATGGGGAATCAGAGGCAGGGAAACAGAATCAGAAGCAGGGAATCAGAGGCCGGGAATCAGAGGCCGGAATCAGATGCTGGGAATCAGAGGCCTGGAATCAGAGGCGGGGAATCAGAGGCAGGGAATCAGATGCGGGGATTCAGAGGCGGGGAATCAGAGCTGGGGAATCAGAGGCGGGGTATTAGAGTTGGGGAATCAGAGGCGGGGAATCAGATATGGGGAATCATAGGCAGGGAATCGGATGTGCGGAATCAGAGATGGGGAATCAGAGGCGGGGAATCAGAGGTGGTGAATCAGAGATGGGGAATCAGAGGCGGGGAATCAGAGGCAGGGTATCAGACGCGGGGAATCAGAGGTGGGCAATCAGAGGCGGGGAATCAGATATGGGGAATCAGAGGCGGGGAATCAGAGGCGGGGAAACAGAGGCGGGGAATCAGATATGGGGAATCAGAGGTGGGGCATCAGAGGTTGTGAATCACAGATGGGGAATCAGAGGCGGGGAATCAGAGGCAGGGAATCAGATGCGGGGAATCAGAGGCGGGGATTCAGAGCTGGGGAATCAGAAGCGGGGAATCTGAGTTGGGGAATCAGAGGCGGGGAATCAGATATGGGGAATCAGAGGCAGGGAATCAGAGGCGGGGAATCAGAGGCAGGGAATCAGACGCGGGGAATCTGAGGCAGGGAATCAGAGCTGGGGAGTCAGAGGTGGGGAATCAGAGTTGGGGTATCAGAGGCAGTGAATTGGATGTGCGGAATCAGAGATGGGGAATCAGAGGCGGGGAATCAGAGCTGGGGAATCAGAGGCGGGGTATTAGAGTTGGGGAATCAGAGGCGGGGAATCAGAGGTGGGGAATCATAGGCAGGGAATCGGATGTGCGGAATCAGAGATGGGGAATCAGAGGCCGGGAATCAGAGGTGGTGAATCAGAGATGGGGAATCAGAGGCGGGGAATCAGAGGCAGGGTATCAGACGCGGGGAATCAGAGGTGGGCAATCAGAGGCGGGGAATCAGATATGGGGAATCAGAGGCGGGGAACCAGAGGCGGGGAAACAGAGGCGGGGAATCAGATATGGGGAATCAGAGGTGGGGCATCAGAGGTTGTGAATCACAGATGGGGAATCAGAGGCGGGGAATCAGAGGCAGGGAATCAGATGCGGGGAATCAGAGGCGGGGATTCAGAGCTGGGGAATCAGAAGCGGGGAATCAGAGTTGGGGAATCAGAGGCGGGGAATCAGATATGGGGAATCAGAGGCAGGGAATCAGAGGCGGGGAATCAGAGGCAGGGAATCAGACGCTGGGAATCTGAGGCAGGGAATCAGAGCTGGGGAATAAGAGGTGGGGAATCAGAGTTGGGGAATCAGAGGCAGTGAATTGGATGTGCGGAATCAGAGATGGGGAATCAGAGGTGGGGAATCAGAGGCGGTGAATCAGAGATGGGGAATCAGAGGCGGGGAATCAGAGGCTGGAAATCAGACACGGGGATTCAGAGGCTGGGAATCAGACGGGGGGAATCAAAGGCGGGGAATCAGAGCTGGGTAATCTGAGGCAGGGAATCAGAGTTGGGGATTCAGAGGCGGGGAATCAGAGGCGGGCAAACAGAGGCGGGGAATTAGATAAGGGGAATCAGAGGTGGGGAATCAGAGGTGGTGAATCAGAGATGGGGATTCACAGGCGGGGAATCAGAGGCAGGGAATAGAACGCGGGGAATCAGAGGCGGGGAATCAGAGCTGGGGAATCAGAGGCGGGGAATCATAGTTGGGAATCAGAGGCGGGGAATCAGATATGGGGAAACAGAGGCGGGGAATCAAAGGCGGGGAAACAGAGGCGGGGAATCAGATATGGGGAATCGGATGCGGGGAATCAGAGGCGGGGAATCAGAGCTGGGGAATCAGAGGCGGGGTATCAGAGTTGGGGCATCAGAGGTGGGGAATTAGATATGGGGAAACAGAGGCGGGGAATCAGAGGCGGGGAAACAGAGGTGGGGAATCAGATATGGGGAATCAGAGGTGGGGAATCAGAGGCAGGGAATCAGATGTGCGGAATCAGAGATGGGGAATCAGAGGCAGGGAATCAGAATCAGAAGCGGGGAATCAGAGGCCGGGAATCAGAGGCCGGGATTCAGATGCCGGGAATAAGAGGCCGGGAATCAGAGGTGGGGAATCAGAGTCCGGGAATCAGAGATGGGGATTCAGAGGCGGGGAATGATATATGGGGAATCAGAGGCGGGGAATCAGAGGCGGGGTAACAGAGGTGGGGAATCAGATATGGGGAATCAGAGGTGTCGAATCAAAGGCGGTGAATCAGAGATGGAGAATCAGAGGCGGGGAATCAGAGGCAGGGAATCAAACACGGGGAATCAAAGGCGGGGAATCAGAGCTGGGGAATCAGAGGTGGGGAATCAGAGTTGGGGAATAAGAGGCGGGGAATCAGATATGGGGAAACAGGGGCGGAGAATCAGAGGCAGGGAAACAGAGGCGGGGAATCAGATATGGGGAATCAGGGGTGGGGAATCAGAGGTTGGGAATCAGAGGCAGGGAATCAGAGGCGTGGAAACAGAGGCGGGGATTCAGATATGGGGAATCAGAGGTGGGGAATCAGGGGCGTGGAATCAGAGGCAGGGAATTAGATGTGGTGAATCAGAGATGGGGAATCAGAGGCAGGGAATCAGAATCAGAAGCGGGGTATCAGAGGCCGGGAATCAGAGGAAGGTAATCAGAGGCAGGGGATCAAACACGGGGAATCAGAGGCTGGGAATCAGAGCTGGGGAATCACAGGCGGGGAATCAGAGATGGGGAATCAGAGGCGGGGAATCAGAGGCAGGGAATCAGATGCGGGGAATCAGAGGCGGGGAATCAGAGCTGGCGAATCAGAGGCGGGGAATCAGAGGTGGGCAATCAGAGGATGGGAATCAGATATGGGGAATCAGAGGCGGGGAATTAGAGCTGGGGAATCACAGGCGGGGAATCAGAGTTGGGGAATCAGAGGCGGGGAATCAGATATGGGGAAACAGAGTCGGGGAATCAGAGGCGGTGAAACAGAGGCGGGGAATCAGATATGGGGAATCAGAGGTGGGGATTCAGAGGTTGGGAATCAGAGGCCTGGAATCAGAGGCGGGGAATCAGAGGCAGGGAATCAGATGCGGGGAATCAGAGGAAGGGAATCAGAGCTGGGGAATCAGAGGCGGGGTATTAGAGTTGGGGAATCAGAGGCGGGGAATCAGACGCGGGGAATCAGAGGGGGGGAATCATAGCTGGCGAATCAGAGGCGGGGAATCAGAGGTGGGCAATCAGAGGCCGGGAATCAGATGTGGTGAATCAGAGATGGGGAATCAGAGGCGGGGAATCAGTGGCAGGGAATCAGATATGGGGAATCAGAGGCGTGGAATCAGAGGCAGGGAATCAGACACGGGGAATCAGACACGGGGAATCAGAGGTGGGGAATCAGAGATGGGGAATCAGAGGCGGTGAATCAGAGATGGGGAATCAGAGGCGGGGAATCAGAGGCAGGAAATCAGACACGGGGATTCAGAGGCTGGGAATTAGACGGGGGGAATCAAAGGCGGGGAATCAGAGCTGGGGAATCAGAGGCAGGGAATCAGAGGCGGGGAATCAGATATGGGGAATCAGAGGCTGGGATTCAGAGGCGGGGAATCAGAGGCAGGGAATCAGACGCGGGGAATCAGAGGTGGGGAATCAGATATGGGGAATCAGAGGCGGGGAATCAGAGGCAGGGAATCAGAGGCTGGGAATCAGATGCAGGGAATCAGATGCGGGGAATCTGAGGCGGGGAATCAGAGCTGGGGAATCAGAGGTGGGGAATCAGAGTTGGGGAATCAGAGGCAGGGAATCGGATGTGCGGAATCAGAGATGGGGAATCAGATGTGGGGAATCAGAGGAATCAGAGATGGGGAATAAGAGGCGGGGAATCAGAGGCAGGAAATCAGACACGGGGATTCAGAGGCTGGGAATCAGATGGGGGGAATCAAAGGCGGGGAATCAGAGCTGGGGAATCAGAGGCAGGGAATCAGAGTTGGGGATTCAGAGACGGGGAATCAGATATGGGGAAACAGAGGCGGGGTATCAGAGGCGGGCAAACAGAGGCGGGGAATTAGATATGGGGAATCAGAGGTGGGGAATTAGAGGTGGTGAATCAGTGATGGGGAATCACAGGCGGGGAATCAGAGGCAGGGAATAGAACGCAGGGAATCAGACGCAGGGAATCAGAGCTGGGGAATCAGAGGCGGGGAATCATAGTTGGGAATCAGAGGCGGGGAATCAGATATGGGGAAACAGAGGCGGGGAATCAGAGGCGGGGAAACAGAGGCGGGGAATCAGATATGGGGAATCGGATGCGGGGAATCAGAGGCGGGGAATCAGAGCTGGGGAATCAGAGGCGGGGAATCAGAGTTGGGGCATCAGAGGTGGGGAATTAGATATAGGGAAACAGAGGTGGGGAATCAGAGGCGGGGAAACAGAGGCGGGGAATCAGATATGGGGAATCAGAGGTGGGGAATCAGAGGCAGAGAATCAGATGTGCGGAATCAGAGATGGGGAATCAGAGGCAGGGAATCAGAATCATAAGCGGGGAATCAGAGGCCGGGAATCAGAGGCCGGGAATCAGATGCTGGGAATAAGAGGCCGGGAATCAGAGGTGGGGAATCAGAGTCCGGGAATCAGAGATGGGGATTCAGAGGCGGGGAATGAGATATGGAGAATCAGAGGCGGGGAATCAGAGGCCGGGAAACAGAGGTGGGGAATCAGATATGGGGAATCAGAGGTGGCGAATCAAAGGCGGTGAATCAGAGATGGGGAATCAGAGGCGGGGAATCAGAGGCAGGGAATCAGATGCGGGGAATCAGAGGCGGGGAATCAGAGCTGGCGAATCAGAGGTGGGGAATCAGAGGTGGGCAATCAGAGGCGGGGAATCAGATATGGGGAATCAGAGGCGGGGAATCAGAGGCGGGGAAACAGAGGCGGGGAATCAAATATAGGGAATCAGAGGTGGGGAATCAGAGGTTGTGAATCAGAGATGGGGAATCAAGGCGGGGAATCAGAGGCAGGGAATCAGACACGGGGAATCAGAGGCGGGGATTCAGAGCTGGGGAATCAGAGGCGGGGAATCAGAGTTGGGGAATCAGAGGCAGGGAATCAGATATGGGGAATCAGAGGCAGGGAATCGGATGTGCGGAATCAGAGATGGGGAATCAGAGGCGGGGAATCAGAGGTGGTGAATCAGAGATGGGGAATCAGAGGCGGGGAATCAGAGGCAGGGTATCAGACGCGGGGAATCAGAGGTGGGCAATCAGAGGCGGGGAATCAGATATGGGGAATCAGACGCGGGGAATCAGAGGCGGGGAAACAGAGGCGGGGAATCAGATATGGGGAATCAGAGGTGGGGCATCAGAGGTTGTGAATCACAGATGGGGAATCAGAGGCGGGGAATCAGAGGCAGGGAATCAGATGCGGGGAATCAGAGGCGGGGATTCAGAGCTGGGGAATCAGAAGCGGGGAATCTGAGTTGGGGAATCAGAGACGGGGAATCAGATATGGGGAATCAGAGGCAGGGAATCAGAGGCGGGGAATCAGAGGCAGGGAATCAGACGCGGGGAATCTGAGGCAGGGAATCAGAGCTGGGGAATCAGAGGTGGGGAATCAGAGTTAGGGTATCAGAGGCAGTGAATTGGATGTGCGGAATCAGAGATGGGGAATCAGAGGCGGGGAATCAGAGCTGGGGAATCAGAGGCGGGGTATTAGAGTTGGGGAATCAGAGGCGGGGAATCAGAGGTGGGGAATCATAGGCAGGGAATCGGATGTGCAGAATCAGAGATGGGGAATCAGAGGCCGGGAATCAGAGGTGGTGAATCAGAGATGGGGAATCAGAGGCGGGGAATCAGAGGCAGGGTATCAGACGCGGGGAATCAGAGGTGGGCAATCAGAGGCGGGGAATCAGATATGGGGAATCAGAGGCGGGGAACCAGAGGCGGGGAAACAGAGGCGGGGAATCAGATATGGGGAATCAGAGGTGGGGCATCAGAGGTTGTGAATCACAGATGGGGAATCAGAGGCGGGGAATCAGAGGCAGGGAATCAGATGCGGGGAATCAGAGGCGGGGATTCAGAGCTGGGGAATCAGAAGCGGGGAATCAGAGTTGGGGAATCAGAGGCGGGGAATCAGATATGGGGAATCAGAGGCAGGGAATCAGAGGCGGGGAATCAGAGGCAGGGAATCAGACGCTGGGAATCTGAGGCAGGGAATCAGAGCTGGGGAATAAGAGGTGGGGAATCAGAGTTGGGGAATCAGAGGCAGTGAATTGGATGTGCGGAATCAGAGATGGGGAATCAGAGGTGGGGAATCAGAGGCGGTGAATCAGAGATGGGGAATCAGAGGCGGGGAATCAGAGGCTGGAAATCAGTCACGGGGATTCAGAGGCTGGGAATCAGACGGGGGGAATCAAAGGCGGGGAATCAGAGCTGGGTAATCTGAGGCAGGGAATCAGAGTTGGGGATTCAGAGGCGGGGAATCAGAGGCGGGCAAACAGAGGCGGGGAATTAGATAAGGGGAATCAGAGGTGGGGAATCAGAGGTGGTGAATCAGAGATGGGGATTCACAGGCGGGGAATCAGAGGCAGGGAATAGAACGCGGGGAATCAGAGGCGGGGAATCAGAGCTGGGGAATCAGAGGCGGGGAATCATAGTTGGGAATCAGAGGCGGGGAATCAGATATGGGGAAACAGAGGCGGGGAATCAAAGGCGGGGAAACAGAGGCGGGGAATCAGATATGGGGAATCGGATGCGGGGAATCAGAGGCGGGGAGTCAGAGCTGGGGAATCAGAGGCGGGGTATCAGAGTTGGGGCATCAGAGGTGGGGAATTAGATATGGGGAAACAGAGGCGGGGAATCAGAGGCGGGGAAACAGAGGTGGGGAATCTGATATGGGGAATCAGAGGTGGGGAATCAGAGGCAGGGAATCAGATGTGCGGAATCAGAGATGGGGAATCAGAGGCAGGGAATCAGAATCAGAAGCGGGGAATCAGAGGCCGGGAATCAGAGGCCGGGATTCAGATGCCGGGAATAAGAGGCCGGGAATCAGAGGTGGGGAATCAGAGTCCGGGAATCAGAGATGGGGATTCAGAGGCGGGGAATGATATATGGGGAATCAGAGGCGGGGAATCAGAGGCGGGGTAACAGAGGTGGGGAATCAGATATGGGGAATCAGAGGTGTCGAATCAAAGGCGGTGAATCAGAGATGGAGAATCAGAGGCGGGGAATCAGAGGCAGGGAATCAAACACGGGGAATCAAAGGCGGGGAATCAGAGCTGGGGAATCAGAGGTGGGGAATCAGAGTTGGGGAATAAGAGGCGGGGAATCAGATATGGGGAAACAGGGGCGGAGAATCAGAGGCAGGGAAACAGAGGCGGGGAATCAGATATGGGGAATCAGGGGTGGGGAATCAGAGGTTGGGAATCAGAGGCAGGGAATCAGAGGCGTGGAAACAGAGGCGGGGATTCAGATATGGGGAATCAGAGGTGGGGAATCAGGGGCGTGGAATCAGAGGCACGGAATTAGATGTGGTGAATCAGAGATGGGGAATCAGAGGCAGGGAATCAGAATCAGAAGCGGGGTATCAGAGGCCGGGAATCAGAGGAAGGTAATCAGAGGCAGGGGATCAAACACGGGGAATCAGAGGCTGGGAATCAGAGCTGGGGAATCACAGGCGGGGAATCAGAGATGGGGAATCAGAGGCGGGGAATCAGAGGCAGGGAATCAGATGCGGGGAATCAGAGGCGGGGAATCAGAGCTGGCGAATCAGAGGCGGGGAATCAGAAGTGGGCAATCAGAGGATGGGAATCAGATATGGGGAATCGGAGGCGGGGAATTAGAGCTGGGGAATCACAGGCGGGGAATCAGAGTTGGGGAATCAGAGGCGGGGAATCAGATATGGGGAAACAGAGTCGGGGAATCAGAGGCGGTGAAACAGAGGCGGGGAATCAGATATGGGGAATCAGAGGTGGGGATTCAGAGGTTGGGAATCAGAGGCCTGGAATCAGAGGCGGGGAATCAGAGGCAGGGAATCAGATGCGGGGAATCAGAGGAAGGGAATCAGAGCTGGGGAATCAGAGGCGGGGTATTAGAGTTGGGGAATCAGAGGCGGGGAATCAGACGCGGGGAATCAGAGGGGGGGAATCATAGCTGGCGAATCAGAGGCGGGGAATCAGAGGTAGGCAATCAGAGGCCGGGAATCAGATGTGGTGAATCAGAGATGGGGAATCAGAGGCGGGGAATCAGTGGCAGGGAATCAGATATGGGGAATCAGAGGCGTGGAATCAGAGGCAGGGAATCAGACACGGGGAATCAGACACGGGGAATCAGAGGTGGGGAATCAGAGATGGGGAATCAGAGGCGGTGAATCAGAGATGGGGAATCAGAGGCGGGGAATCAGAGGCAGGAAATCAGACACGGGGATTCAGAGGCTGGGAATTAGACGGGGGGAATCAAAGGCGGGGAATCAGAGCTGGGGAATCAGAGGCAGGGAATCAGAGGCGGGGAATCAGATATGGGGAATCAGAGGCTGGGATTCAGAGGCGGGGAATCAGAGGCAGGGAATCAGACGCGGGGAATCAGAGGTGGGGAATCAGATATGGGGAATCAGAGGCGGGGAATCAGAGGCAGGGAATCAGAGGCTGGGAATCAGATGCAGGGAATCAGATGCGGGGAATCTGAGGCGGGGAATCAGAGCTGGGGAATCAGAGGTGGGGAATCAGAGTTGGGGAATCAGAGGCAGGGAATCGGATGTGCGGAATCAGAGATGGGGAATCAGATGTGGGGAATCAGAGGAATCAGAGATGGGGAATAAGAGGCGGGGAATCAGAGGCAGGAAATCAGACACGGGGATTCAGAGGCTGGGAATCAGACGGGGGGAATCAAAGGCGGGGAATCAGAGCTGGGGAATCAGAGGCAGGGAATCAGAGTTGGGGATTCAGAGACGGGGAATCAGATATGGGGAAACAGAGGCGGGGTATCAGAGGCGGGCAAACAGAGGCGGGGAATTAGATATGGGGAATCAGAGGTGGGGAATTAGAGGTGGTGAATCAGTGATGGGGAATCACAGGCGGGGAATCAGAGGCAGGGAATAGAACGCAGGGAATCAGACGCAGGGAATCAGAGCTGGGGAATCAGAGGCGGGGAATCATAGTTGGGAATCAGAGGCGGGGAATCAGATATGGGGAAACAGAGGCGGGGAATCAGAGGCGGGGAAACAGAGGCGGGGAATCAGATATGGGGAATCGGATGCGGGGAATCAGAGGCGGGGAATCAGAGCTGGGGAATCAGAGGCGGGGAATCAGAGTTGGGGCATCAGAGGTGGGGAATTAGATATAGGGAAACAGAGGTGGGGAATCAGAGGCGGGGAAACAGAGGCGGGGAATCAGATATGGGGAATCAGAGGTGGGGAATCAGAGGCAGGGAATCAGATGTGCGGAATCAGAGATGGGGAATCAGAGGCAGGGAATCAGAATCATAAGCGGGGAATCAGAGGCCGGGAATCAGAGGCCGGGAATCAGATGCTGGGAATAAGAGGCCGGGAATCAGAGGTGGGGAATCAGAGTCCGGGAATCAGAGATGGGGATTCAGAGGCGGGGAATGAGATATGGAGAATCAGAGGCGGGGAATCAGAGGCCGGGAAACAGAGGTGGGGAATCAGATATGGGGAATCAGAGGTGGCGAATCAAAGGCGGTGAATCAGAGATGGGGAATCAGAGGCGGGGAATCAGAGGCAGGGAATCAGATGCGGGGAATCAGAGGCGGGGAATCAGAGCTGGCGAATCAGAGGTGGGGAATCAGAGGTGGGCAATCAGAGGCGGGGAATCAGATATGGGGAATCAGAGGCGGGGAATCAGAGGCGGGGAAACAGAGGCGGGGAATCAAATATAGGGAATCAGAGGTGGGGAATCAGAGGTTGTGAATCAGAGATGGGGAATCAAGGCGGGGAATCAGAGGCAGGGAATCAGACACGGGGAATCAGAGGCGGGGATTCAGAGCTGGGGAATCAGAGGCGGGGAATCAGAGTTGGGGAATCAGAGGCAGGGAATCAGATATGGGGAATCAGAGGCGGGGAATCAGAGGCGGGGAAACAGAGGCGGGGAATCAGATATGGGGAATCAGAGGTGGGGAATCAGGGGCAGGGAATCAGTGGCATTGAATCAGAGGCGGGGAATCAGAAGCGGGGAATCAGAGGCAGGGAATCGGACACGGGGAATCAGAGGCGGGGAATCAGAGATGGGGAATCAGAGGCGGGGAATCAGAGGCAGGGAATCGGACGCCGGGAATCAGAGTCGGGGAATCAGAGCTGGGGAATCAGAGGCGGGGAAACAGAGTTGGGGAATCAGAGGCGGGGAATCAGATATGGGGAAATAGAGGCGGGGAATCAGATATGGGGAATCAGAGGTGTGGAATCAGAGGTTGGGAATCAGAGGAAGGGAATCAGAGTCGGGGAAACAGATGCGGGGAATCAGATATGTGGAATCAGAGGTGGCGAATCAAAGGCGGTGAAACAGAGATGGGGAATCAGGGCAGGGAATCAGAGGCAGGGAATCAAACACGGGGAATCAGAGCTGGGGAATCAGAGGCGGGGAATCAGAGTTGGGAATCAGAGGCGGGGAATCAGAGGCGGGGAAACAGAGGCGGGGAATCAGATATGGGGAATCAGAGGTGGGGAATCAGAGGATGGGAATCAGAGGCAGGGAATCAGAGGCGGGGAATCAGAGGCTGGGAATCAGAGGAAGGGTATCAGATGTGCGGAATCGGAGATGGGGAATCAGAGGCAGGGAATCAGAGGCGGGGAATCAGAGGCGGGGAATCAGAGGCCGGGAATCAGATATGGGGAAACTTAGGCGGGGAATCCGAGGCGGGGAAACAGAGGCGGGGAATCAGATATGGGGAATCAGAGGTGGGGAATCAGAGGTTGGGAATCAGAGGTAGGGAATCAGAGGCTTGGAATCAGATGCAGGGAATCAGATGCGGGGAATCAGAGGCGGGGAATCAGAGCTGGGGAATCAGAGGTGGGGAATCAGATTTGGGGAATCAGAGGTGGGGACTTAGATATTGGGAAACAGAGGCGGGGAATCAGAGGCGGGGAAACAGAGGCGGGGAATCAGATATGGGGAATCAGAGGTGGGGAATCAGAGGCAGGGAATCAGATGTGCGGAATCAGAGATGGGGAATCAGAGGCAGGGAAACAGAATCAGAAGCAGGGAATCAGAGGCCGGGAATCAGAGGCCGGAATCAGAAGCTGGGAATCAGAGGCCTGGAATCAGAGGCGGGGAATCAGAGGCAGGGAATCAGATGCGGGGAATCAGAGGCGGGGAATCAGAGCTGGGGAATCAGAGGCGGGGTATTAGAGTTGGGGAATTAGAGGCGGGGAATCAGATATGGGGAAACAGAGGTAGGGAATCAGAGGCGGGGAAACGGAGGCAGGGAATCAGATATGGGGAATCAGAGGCGGGGAATCAGAGGTGGGGAATCATAGGCAGGGAATCGGATGTGCGGAATCAGAGATGGGGAATCAGAGGCCGGGAATCAGAGGTGGTGAATCAGAGATGGGGAATCAGAGGCGGGGAATCAGAGGCAGGGTATCAGACGCGGGGAATCAGAGGTGGGCAATCAGAGGCGGGGAATCAGATATGGGGAATCAGAGGCGGGGAATCAGAGGCGGGGAAACAGAGGCGGGGTATCAGATATAGGGAATCAGAGGTGGGGCATCAGAGGTTGTGAATCACAGATGGGGAATCAGAGGCGGGGAATCAGAGGCAGGGAATCAGAGTTGGGGAATCAGAGGCAGTGAATTGGATGTGCGGAATCAGAGATGGGGAATCAGAGGTGGGGAATCAGAGCTGGGGAATCTGAGGCGGGGTATTAGAGTTGGGGAATCAGAGGCGGGGAATCAGAGGTGGGGAATCATAGGCAGGGAATCGGATGTGCGGAATCAGAGATGGGGAATCAGAGGCCGGGAATCAGAGGTGGTGAATCAGATATGGGGAATCAGAGGTGGGGAATCAGAGGCAGGGAATCAGATGTGCGGAATCAGAGATGGGGAATCAGAGGCAGGGAAACAGAATCAGAAGCAGGGAATCAGAGGCCGGGAATCAGAGGCCGGAATCAGATGCTGGGAATCAGAGGCCTGGAATCAGAGGCGGGGAATCAGAGGCAGGGAATCAGATGCGGGGAATCAGAGGCGGGGAATCAGAGCTGGGGAATCAGAGGCGGGGTATTAGAGTTGGGGAATCAGAGGCGGGGAATCAGATATGGGGAATCATAGGCAGGGAATCGGATGTGCGGAATCAGAGATGGGGAATCAGAGGCGGGGAATCAGAGGTGGTGAATCAGAGATGGGGAATCAGAGGCGGGGAATCAGAGGCAGGGTATCAGACGCGGGGAATCAGAGGTGGGCAATCAGAGGCGGGGAATCAGATATGGGGAATCAGAGGCGGGGAATCAGAGGCGGGGAAACAGAGGCGGGGAATCAGATATGGGGAATCAGAGGTGGGGCATCAGAGGTTGTGAATCACAGATGGGGAATCAGAGGCGGGGAATCAGAGGCAGGGAATCAGATGCGGGGAATCAGAGGCGGGGATTCAGAGCTGGGGAATCAGAAGCGGGGAATCTGAGTTGGGGAATCAGAGGCGGGGAATCAGATATGGGGAATCAGAGGCAGGGAATCAGAGGCGGGGAATCAGAGGCAGGGAATCAGACGCGGGGAATCTGAGGCAGGGAATCAGAGCTGGGGAATCAGAGGTGGGGAATCAGAGTTGGGGAATCAGAGGCAGTGAATTGGATGTGCGGAATCAGAGATGGGGAATCAGAGGCGGGGAATCAGAGCTGGGGAATCAGAGGCGGGGTATTAGAGTTGGGGAATCAGAGGCGGGGAATCAGAGGTGGGGAATCATAGGCAGGGAATCGGATGTGCGGAATCAGAGATGGGGAATCAGAGGCCGGGAATCAGAGGTAGGGAATCAGACGCGGGGAATCTGAGGCAGGGAATCAGAGCTGGGGAATCAGAGGTGGGGAATCAGAGTTGGGGAATCAGAGGCAGTGAATTGGATGTGCGGAATCAGAGATGGGGAATCAGAGGCGGGGAATCAGAGCTGGGGAATCAGAGGCGGGGTATTAGAGTTGGGGAATCAGAGGCGGGGAATCAGAGGTGGGGAATCATAGGCAGGGAATCGGATGTGCGGAATCAGAGATGGGGAATCAGAGGCCGGGAATCAGAGGTGGTGAATCAGAGATGGGGAATCAGAGGCGGGGAATCAGAGGCAGGGTATCAGACGCGGGGAATCAGAGGTGGGCAATCAGAGGCGGGGAATCAGATATGGGGAATCAGAGGCGGGGAATCAGAGGCGGGGAAACAGAGGCGGGGAATCAGATATGGGGAATCAGAGGTGGGGCATCAGAGGTTGTGAATCACAGATGGGGAATCAGAGGCGGGGAATCAGAGGCAGGGAATCAGATGCGGGGAATCAGAGGCGGGGATTCAGAGCTGGGGAATCAGAAGCGGGGAATAAGAGTTGGGGAATCAGAGGCGGGGAATCAGATATGGGGAATCAGAGGCAGGGAATCAGAGGCGGGGAATCAGAGGCAGGGAATCAGACGCTGGGAATCTGAGGCAGGGAATCAGAGCTGGGGAATCAGAGGTGGGGAATCAGAGTTGGGGAATCAGAGGCAGTGAATTGGATGTGCGGAATCAGAGATGGGGAATCAGAGGTGGGGAATCAGAGGCGGTGAATCAGAGATGGGGAATCGGAGGCGGGGTATCAGAGGCTGGAAATCAGACACGGGGATTCAGAGGCTGGGAATCAGACGGGGGGAATCAAAGGCGGGGAATCAGAGCTGGGTAATCTGAGGCAGGGAATCAGAGTTGGGGATTCAGAGGCGGGGAATCAGATATGGGGAAACAGAGGCGGGGAATCAGAGGCGGGCAAACAGAGGCGGGGAATTAGATATGGGGAATCAGAGGTAGGGAATCAGAGGTGGTGAATCAGTGATGGGGAATCACAGGCGGGGAATCAGAGGCAGGGAATAGAACGCGGGGAATCAGAGGCATGGAATCAGAGCTTGGGAATCAGAGGCGGGGAATCATAGTTGGGAATCAGAGGCGGGAATCAGATATGGGGAAACAGAGGCGGGGAATCAGAGGCGGGGAAACAGAGGCGGGGAATCAGATATGGGGAATCGGATGCAGGGAATCAGAGGCGGGGAATCAGAGCTGGGGAATCAAGGCGGGGAATCAGAGTTGGGGCATCAGAGGTGGGGAATTAGATATAGGGAAACAGAGGCGGGGAATCAGAGGCGGGGAAACAGAGGCGGGGAATCAGATATGGGGAATCAGAGGTGGGGAATCAGAGGCAGAGAATCAGATGTGCGGAATCAGAGATGGGGAATCAGAGGCAGGGAATCAGAATCAGAAGCGGGGAATCAGAGGCCGGGAATCAGAGGCCGGGAATCAGATGCTGGGAATAAGAGGCCGGGAATCAGAGGAGGGGAATCAGAGTCCGGGAATCAGAGATGGGGATTCAGAGGCGGGGAATCAGATATGGAGAATCAGAGATGGGGAATCAGAGGCGGGGAATCAGAGGCAGGGAATCGGACGCCCGGAATCAGAGGCGGGGAATCAGAGCTGGGGAATCAGAGGCGGGGAATCAGAGGCAGGGAATCAGATGCGGGGAATCAGAGGCGGGGAATCAGAGCTGGCGAATCAGAGGCGGGGAATCAGAGGTGGGCAATCAGAGCCGGGGAATCAGATATGGGGAATCAGAGGCGGGGAATCAGAGGCGGCGAAACAGAGGTGGGGAATCAGATATGGGGAAACAGAGGTGGCGAATCAAAGGCGGTGAATCAGAGATGGGGAATCAGAGGCGGGGAATCAGAGGCAGGGAATCAAAAACGGGGAATCGGAGGCGGGGAATCAGAGCTGGGGAATCAGAGGCGGGGAAGCAGAGTAGGAGAATCAGAGGTGGGGAATCAGATATGGGGAAACAGGGGTGGGGAATCAGAGGCGGCGAAACAGAGGCGGGGAATCAGATATGGGGAATCAGAGGTGTGGAATCAGAGGTTGGGAATCAGAGGCGGGGAAACAGAGGAGGGGAATCAGATATGGGGAATCAGAGGTGGCGAATTAAAGGCGGTGAATCAGAGATGGGGAATCAGGGCAGGGAATCAGAGGCAGGGAATCAAACACGGGGAATCAGAGGCGTGGAATCAGAGCTGGGGAATCAGAGGCGGGGATTCAGAGTTGGGGAATCAGAGGCGGGGAATAAGAGGCGGGGAAACAGAGGCGGGGAATCAGATATGGGGAATCAGAGGTGGGGAATCAGAGGTTGGGAATCAGAGGCAGGGAATCAGAGGCGGGGAATCAGAGGCGGGGAATCAGAGGCAGGAAATCCGATGTGTGGAATCAGAGATGGGGAATCAGAGGCAGGGAATCAGAGGCGGGGAATCAGAGGCGGGGAATCAGAGGCCGGGAATCAGATATGGGGAAACAGAGGCGGGGAATCAGAGGCGGGGAAACAGAGGCGGGGAATCAGATATGGGGAATCAGAGGTGGGGAATCAGAGGTTGGGAATCAGAGGCAGGTAATCAGAGGCTGGGAATCAGATGCAGGGAATCAGAGGCAGTGAATTGGATGTGCGGAATCAGAGATGGGGAATCAGAGGTGGGGAATCAGAGGCGGTGAATCAGAGATGGGGAATCAGAGGCGGGGAATCAGAGGCTGGAAATCAGTCACGGGGATTCAGAGGCTGGGAATCAGACGGGGGGAATCAAAGGCGGGGAATCAGAGCTGGGTAATCTGAGGCAGGGAATCAGAGTTGGGGATTCAGAGGCGGGGAATCAGAGGCGGGCAAACAGAGGCGGGGAATTAGATAAGGGGAATCAGAGGTGGGGAATCAGAGGTGGTGAATCAGAGATGGGGATTCACAGGCGGGGAATCAGAGGCAGGGAATAGAACGCGGGGAATCAGAGGCGGGGAATCAGAGCTGGGGAATCAGAGGCGGGGAATCATAGTTGGGAATCAGAGGCGGGGAATCAGATATGGGGAAACAGAGGCGGGGAATCAAAGGCGGGGAAACAGAGGCGGGGAATCAGATATGGGGAATCGGATGCGGGGAATCAGAGGCGGGGAGTCAGAGCTGGGGAATCAGAGGCGGGGTATCAGAGTTGGGGCATCAGAGGTGGGGAATTAGATATGGGGAAACAGAGGCGGGGAATCAGAGGCGGGGAAACAGAGGTGGGGAATCTGATATGGGGAATCAGAGGTGGGGAATCAGAGGCAGGGAATCAGATGTGCGGAATCAGAGATGGGGAATCAGAGGCAGGGAATCAGAATCAGAAGCGGGGAATCAGAGGCCGGGAATCAGAGGCCGGGATTCAGATGCCGGGAATAAGAGGCCGGGAATCAGAGGTGGGGAATCAGAGTCCGGGAATCAGAGATGGGGATTCAGAGGCGGGGAATGATATATGGGGAATCAGAGGCGGGGAATCAGAGGCGGGGTAACAGAGGTGGGGAATCAGATATGGGGAATCAGAGGTGTCGAATCAAAGGCGGTGAATCAGAGATGGAGAATCAGAGGCGGGGAATCAGAGGCAGGGAATCAAACACGGGGAATCAAAGGCGGGGAATCAGAGCTGGGGAATCAGAGGTGGGGAATCAGAGTTGGGGAATAAGAGGCGGGGAATCAGATATGGGGAAACAGGGGCGGAGAATCAGAGGCAGGGAAACAGAGGCGGGGAATCAGATATGGGGAATCAGGGGTGGGGAATCAGAGGTTGGGAATCAGAGGCAGGGAATCAGAGGCGTGGAAACAGAGGCGGGGATTCAGATATGGGGAATCAGAGGTGGGGAATCAGGGGCGTGGAATCAGAGGCACGGAATTAGATGTGGTGAATCAGAGATGGGGAATCAGAGGCAGGGAATCAGAATCAGAAGCGGGGTATCAGAGGCCGGGAATCAGAGGAAGGTAATCAGAGGCAGGGGATCAAACACGGGGAATCAGAGGCTGGGAATCAGAGCTGGGGAATCACAGGCGGGGAATCAGAGATGGGGAATCAGAGGCGGGGAATCAGAGGCAGGGAATCAGATGCGGGGAATCAGAGGCGGGGAATCAGAGCTGGCGAATCAGAGGCGGGGAATCAGAGGTGGGCAATCAGAGGATGGGAATCAGATATGGGGAATCGGAGGCGGGGAATTAGAGCTGGGGAATCACAGGCGGGGAATCAGAGTTGGGGAATCAGAGGCGGGGAATCAGATATGGGGAAACAGAGTCGGGGAATCAGAGGCGGTGAAACAGAGGCGGGGAATCAGATATGGGGAATCAGAGGTGGGGATTCAGAGGTTGGGAATCAGAGGCCTGGAATCAGAGGCGGGGAATCAGAGGCAGGGAATCAGATGCGGGGAATCAGAGGAAGGGAATCAGAGCTGGGGAATCAGAGGCGGGGTATTAGAGTTGGGGAATCAGAGGCGGGGAATCAGACGCGGGGAATCAGAGGGGGGGAATCATAGCTGGCGAATCAGAGGCGGGGAATCAGAGGTAGGCAATCAGAGGCCGGGAATCAGATGTGGTGAATCAGAGATGGGGAATCAGAGGCGGGGAATCAGTGGCAGGGAATCAGATATGGGGAATCAGAGGCGTGGAATCAGAGGCAGGGAATCAGACACGGGGAATCAGACACGGGGAATCAGAGGTGGGGAATCAGAGATGGGGAATCAGAGGCGGTGAATCAGAGATGGGGAATCAGAGGCGGGGAATCAGAGGCAGGAAATCAGACACGGGGATTCAGAGGCTGGGAATTAGACGGGGGGAATCAAAGGCGGGGAATCAGAGCTGGGGAATCAGAGGCAGGGAATCAGAGGCGGGGAATCAGATATGGGGAATCAGAGGCTGGGATTCAGAGGCGGGGAATCAGAGGCAGGGAATCAGACGCGGGGAATCAGAGGTGGGGAATCAGATATGGGGAATCAGAGGCGGGGAATCAGAGGCAGGGAATCAGAGGCTGGGAATCAGATGCAGGGAATCAGATGCGGGGAATCTGAGGCGGGGAATCAGAGCTGGGGAATCAGAGGTGGGGAATCAGAGTTGGGGAATCAGAGGCAGGGAATCGGATGTGCGGAATCAGAGATGGGGAATCAGATGTGGGGAATCAGAGGAATCAGAGATGGGGAATAAGAGGCGGGGAATCAGAGGCAGGAAATCAGACACGGGGATTCAGAGGCTGGGAATCAGACGGGG
The DNA here is from genome assembly GCF_036971445.1 of Narcine bancroftii. Taxonomy (NCBI): domain Eukaryota; kingdom Metazoa; phylum Chordata; class Chondrichthyes; order Torpediniformes; family Narcinidae; genus Narcine; species Narcine bancroftii. The sequence continues at coordinate 265,600,323 of NC_091470.1, forward strand.
GGAATCAAAGGCGGGGAATCAGAGCTGGGGAATCAGAGGCAGGGAATCAGAGTTGGGGATTCAGAGACGGGGAATCAGATATGGGGAAACAGAGGCGGGGTATCAGAGGCGGGCAAACAGAGGCGGGGAATTAGATATGGGGAATCAGAGGTGGGGAATTAGAGGTGGTGAATCAGTGATGGGGAATCACAGGCGGGGAATCAGAGGCAGGGAATAGAACGCAGGGAATCAGACGCAGGGAATCAGAGCTGGGGAATCAGAGGCGGGGAATCATAGTTGGGAATCAGAGGCGGGGAATCAGATATGGGGAAACAGAGGCGGGGAATCAGAGGCGGGGAAACAGAGGCGGGGAATCAGATATGGGGAATCGGATGCGGGGAATCAGAGGCGGGGAATCAGAGCTGGGGAATCAGAGGCGGGGAATCAGAGTTGGGGCATCAGAGGTGGGGAATTAGATATAGGGAAACAGAGGTGGGGAATCAGAGGCGGGGAAACAGAGGCGGGGAATCAGATATGGGGAATCAGAGGTGGGGAATCAGAGGCAGGGAATCAGATGTGCGGAATCAGAGATGGGGAATCAGAGGCAGGGAATCAGAATCATAAGCGGGGAATCAGAGGCCGGGAATCAGAGGCCGGGAATCAGATGCTGGGAATAAGAGGCCGGGAATCAGAGGTGGGGAATCAGAGTCCGGGAATCAGAGATGGGGATTCAGAGGCGGGGAATGAGATATGGAGAATCAGAGGCGGGGAATCAGAGGCCGGGAAACAGAGGTGGGGAATCAGATATGGGGAATCAGAGGTGGCGAATCAAAGGCGGTGAATCAGAGATGGGGAATCAGAGGCGGGGAATCAGAGGCAGGGAATCAGATGCGGGGAATCAGAGGCGGGGAATCAGAGCTGGCGAATCAGAGGTGGGGAATCAGAGGTGGGCAATCAGAGGCGGGGAATCAGATATGGGGAATCAGAGGCGGGGAATCAGAGGCGGGGAAACAGAGGCGGGGAATCAAATATAGGGAATCAGAGGTGGGGAATCAGAGGTTGTGAATCAGAGATGGGGAATCAAGGCGGGGAATCAGAGGCAGGGAATCAGACACGGGGAATCAGAGGCGGGGATTCAGAGCTGGGGAATCAGAGGCGGGGAATCAGAGTTGGGGAATCAGAGGCAGGGAATCAGATATGGGGAATCAGAGGCGGGGAATCAGAGGCGGGGAAACAGAGGCGGGGAATCAGATATGGGGAATCAGAGGTGGGGAATCAGGGGCAGGGAATCAGTGGCATTGAATCAGAGGCGGGGAATCAGAAGCGGGGAATCAGAGGCAGGGAATCGGACACGGGGAATCAGAGGCGGGGAATCAGAGATGGGGAATCAGAGGCGGGGAATCAGAGGCAGGGAATCGGACGCCGGGAATCAGAGTCGGGGAATCAGAGCTGGGGAATCAGAGGCGGGGAAACAGAGTTGGGGAATCAGAGGCGGGGAATCAGATATGGGGAAATAGAGGCGGGGAATCAGATATGGGGAATCAGAGGTGTGGAATCAGAGGTTGGGAATCAGAGGAAGGGAATCAGAGTCGGGGAAACAGATGCGGGGAATCAGATATGTGGAATCAGAGGTGGCGAATCAAAGGCGGTGAAACAGAGATGGGGAATCAGGGCAGGGAATCAGAGGCAGGGAATCAAACACGGGGAATCAGAGCTGGGGAATCAGAGGCGGGGAATCAGAGTTGGGAATCAGAGGCGGGGAATCAGAGGCGGGGAAACAGAGGCGGGGAATCAGATATGGGGAATCAGAGGTGGGGAATCAGAGGATGGGAATCAGAGGCAGGGAATCAGAGGCGGGGAATCAGAGGCTGGGAATCAGAGGAAGGGTATCAGATGTGCGGAATCGGAGATGGGGAATCAGAGGCAGGGAATCAGAGGCGGGGAATCAGAGGCGGGGAATCAGAGGCCGGGAATCAGATATGGGGAAACTGAGGCGGGGAATCCGAGGCGGGGAAACAGAGGCGGGGAATCAGATATGGGGAATCAGAGGTGGGGAATCAGAGGTTGGGAATCAGAGGTAGGGAATCAGAGGCTTGGAATCAGATGCAGGGAATCAGATGCGGGGAATCAGAGGCGGGGAATCAGAGCTGGGGAATCAGAGGTGGGGAATCAGATTTGGGGAATCAGAGGTGGGGACTTAGATATTGGGAAACAGAGGCGGGGAATCAGAGGCGGGGAAACAGAGGCGGGGAATCAGATATGGGGAATCAGAGGTGGGGAATCAGAGGCAGGGAATCAGATGTGCGGAATCAGAGATGGGGAATCAGAGGCAGGGAAACAGAATCAGAAGCAGGGAATCAGAGGCCGGGAATCAGAGGCCGGAATCAGAAGCTGGGAATCAGAGGCCTGGAATCAGAGGCGGGGAATCAGAGGCAGGGAATCAGATGCGGGGAATCAGAGGCGGGGAATCAGAGCTGGGGAATCAGAGGCGGGGTATTAGAGTTGGGGAATTAGAGGCGGGGAATCAGATATGGGGAAACAGAGGTAGGGAATCAGAGGCGGGGAAACGGAGGCAGGGAATCAGATATGGGGAATCAGAGGCGGGGAATCAGAGGTGGGGAATCATAGGCAGGGAATCGGATGTGCGGAATCAGAGATGGGGAATCAGAGGCCGGGAATCAGAGGTGGTGAATCAGAGATGGGGAATCAGAGGCGGGGAATCAGAGGCAGGGTATCAGACGCGGGGAATCAGAGGTGGGCAATCAGAGGCGGGGAATCAGATATGGGGAATCAGAGGCGGGGAATCAGAGGCGGGGAAACAGAGGCGGGGTATCAGATATAGGGAATCAGAGGTGGGGCATCAGAGGTTGTGAATCACAGATGGGGAATCAGAGGCGGGGAATCAGAGGCAGGGAATCAGAGTTGGGGAATCAGAGGCAGTGAATTGGATGTGCGGAATCAGAGATGGGGAATCAGAGGTGGGGAATCAGAGCTGGGGAATCTGAGGCGGGGTATTAGAGTTGGGGAATCAGAGGCGGGGAATCAGAGGTGGGGAATCATAGGCAGGGAATCGGATGTGCGGAATCAGAGATGGGGAATCAGAGGCCGGGAATCAGAGGTGGTGAATCAGATATGGGGAATCAGAGGTGGGGAATCAGAGGCAGGGAATCAGATGTGCGGAATCAGAGATGGGGAATCAGAGGCAGGGAAACAGAATCAGAAGCAGGGAATCAGAGGCCGGGAATCAGAGGCCGGAATCAGATGCTGGGAATCAGAGGCCTGGAATCAGAGGCGGGGAATCAGAGGCAGGGAATCAGATGCGGGGAATCAGAGGCGGGGAATCAGAGCTGGGGAATCAGAGGCGGGGTATTAGAGTTGGGGAATCAGAGGCGGGGAATCAGATATGGGGAATCATAGGCAGGGAATCGGATGTGCGGAATCAGAGATGGGGAATCAGAGGCGGGGAATCAGAGGTGGTGAATCAGAGATGGGGAATCAGAGGCGGGGAATCAGAGGCAGGGTATCAGACGCGGGGAATCAGAGGTGGGCAATCAGAGGCGGGGAATCAGATATGGGGAATCAGAGGCGGGGAATCAGAGGCGGGGAAACAGAGGCGGGGAATCAGATATGGGGAATCAGAGGTGGGGCATCAGAGGTTGTGAATCACAGATGGGGAATCAGAGGCGGGGAATCAGAGGCAGGGAATCAGATGCGGGGAATCAGAGGCGGGGATTCAGAGCTGGGGAATCAGAAGCGGGGAATCTGAGTTGGGGAATCAGAGGCGGGGAATCAGATATGGGGAATCAGAGGCAGGGAATCAGAGCTGGGGAATCAGAGGCGGGGTATTAGAGTTGGGGAATCAGAGGCGGGGAATCAGAGCTGGGGAATCAGAGGTGGGGAATCAGAGTTGGGGAATCAGAGGCAGTGAATTGGATGTGCGGAATCAGAGATGGGGAATCAGAGGCGGGGAATCAGAGCTGGGGAATCAGAGGCGGGGTATTAGAGTTGGGGAATCAGAGGCGGGGAATCAGAGGTGGGGAATCATAGGCAGGGAATCGGATGTGCGGAATCAGAGATGGGGAATCAGAGGCCGGGAATCAGAGGTGGTGAATCAGAGATGGGGAATCAGAGGCGGGGAATCAGAGGCAGGGTATCAGACGCGGGGAATCAGAGGTGGGCAATCAGAGGCGGGGAATCAGATATGGGGAATCAGAGGCGGGGAATCAGAGGCGGGGAAACAGAGGCGGGGAATCAGATATGGGGAATCAGAGGTGGGGCATCAGAGGTTGTGAATCACAGATGGGGAATCAGAGGCGGGGAATCAGAGGCAGGGAATCAGATGCGGGGAATCAGAGGCGGGGATTCAGAGCTGGGGAATCAGAAGCGGGGAATAAGAGTTGGGGAATCAGAGGCGGGGAATCAGATATGGGGAATCAGAGGCAGGGAATCAGAGGCGGGGAATCAGAGGCAGGGAATCAGACGCTGGGAATCTGAGGCAGGGAATCAGAGCTGGGGAATCAGAGGTGGGGAATCAGAGTTGGGGAATCAGAGGCAGTGAATTGGATGTGCGGAATCAGAGATGGGGAATCAGAGGTGGGGAATCAGAGGCGGTGAATCAGAGATGGGGAATCGGAGGCGGGGTATCAGAGGCTGGAAATCAGACACGGGGATTCAGAGGCTGGGAATCAGACGGGGGGAATCAAAGGCGGGGAATCAGAGCTGGGTAATCTGAGGCAGGGAATCAGAGTTGGGGATTCAGAGGCGGGGAATCAGATATGGGGAAACAGAGGCGGGGAATCAGAGGCGGGCAAACAGAGGCGGGGAATTAGATATGGGGAATCAGAGGTAGGGAATCAGAGGTGGTGAATCAGTGATGGGGAATCACAGGCGGGGAATCAGAGGCAGGGAATAGAACGCGGGGAATCAGAGGCATGGAATCAGAGCTTGGGAATCAGAGGCGGGGAATCATAGTTGGGAATCAGAGGCGGGAATCAGATATGGGGAAACAGAGGCGGGGAATCAGAGGCGGGGAAACAGAGGCGGGGAATCAGATATGGGGAATCGGATGCAGGGAATCAGAGGCGGGGAATCAGAGCTGGGGAATCAAGGCGGGGAATCAGAGTTGGGGCATCAGAGGTGGGGAATTAGATATAGGGAAACAGAGGCGGGGAATCAGAGGCGGGGAAACAGAGGCGGGGAATCAGATATGGGGAATCAGAGGTGGGGAATCAGAGGCAGAGAATCAGATGTGCGGAATCAGAGATGGGGAATCAGAGGCAGGGAATCAGAATCAGAAGCGGGGAATCAGAGGCCGGGAATCAGAGGCCGGGAATCAGATGCTGGGAATAAGAGGCCGGGAATCAGAGGAGGGGAATCAGAGCTGGGGAATCAGAGGCGGGGTATTAGAGTTGGGGAATCAGAGGCGGGGAATCAGACGCGGGGAATCAGAGGGGGGGAATCATAGCTGGCGAATCAGAGGCGGGGAATCAGAGGTAGGCAATCAGAGGCCGGGAATCAGATGTGGTGAATCAGAGATGGGGAATCAGAGGCGGGGAATCAGTGGCAGGGAATCAGATATGGGGAATCAGAGGCGTGGAATCAGAGGCAGGGAATCAGACACGGGGAATCAGACACGGGGAATCAGAGGTGGGGAATCAGAGATGGGGAATCAGAGGCGGTGAATCAGAGATGGGGAATCAGAGGCGGGGAATCAGAGGCAGGAAATCAGACACGGGGATTCAGAGGCTGGGAATTAGACGGGGGGAATCAAAGGCGGGGAATCAGAGCTGGGGAATCAGAGGCAGGGAATCAGAGGCGGGGAATCAGATATGGGGAATCAGAGGCTGGGATTCAGAGGCGGGGAATCAGAGGCAGGGAATCAGACGCGGGGAATCAGAGGTGGGGAATCAGATATGGGGAATCAGAGGCGGGGAATCAGAGGCAGGGAATCAGAGGCTGGGAATCAGATGCAGGGAATCAGATGCGGGGAATCTGAGGCGGGGAATCAGAGCTGGGGAATCAGAGGTGGGGAATCAGAGTTGGGGAATCAGAGGCAGGGAATCGGATGTGCGGAATCAGAGATGGGGAATCAGATGTGGGGAATCAGAGGAATCAGAGATGGGGAATAAGAGGCGGGGAATCAGAGGCAGGAAATCAGACACGGGGATTCAGAGGCTGGGAATCAGACGGGGGGAATCAAAGGCGGGGAATCAGAGCTGGGGAATCAGAGGCAGGGAATCAGAGTTGGGGATTCAGAGACGGGGAATCAGATATGGGGAAACAGAGGCGGGGTATCAGAGGCGGGCAAACAGAGGCGGGGAATTAGATATGGGGAATCAGAGGTGGGGAATTAGAGGTGGTGAATCAGTGATGGGGAATCACAGGCGGGGAATCAGAGGCAGGGAATAGAACGCAGGGAATCAGACGCAGGGAATCAGAGCTGGGGAATCAGAGGCGGGGAATCATAGTTGGGAATCAGAGGCGGGGAATCAGATATGGGGAAACAGAGGCGGGGAATCAGAGGCGGGGAAACAGAGGCGGGGAATCAGATATGGGGAATCGGATGCGGGGAATCAGAGGCGGGGAATCAGAGCTGGGGAATCAGAGGCGGGGAATCAGAGTTGGGGCATCAGAGGTGGGGAATTAGATATAGGGAAACAGAGGTGGGGAATCAGAGGCGGGGAAACAGAGGCGGGGAATCAGATATGGGGAATCAGAGGTGGGGAATCAGAGGCAGGGAATCAGATGTGCGGAATCAGAGATGGGGAATCAGAGGCAGGGAATCAGAATCATAAGCGGGGAATCAGAGGCCGGGAATCAGAGGCCGGGAATCAGATGCTGGGAATAAGAGGCCGGGAATCAGAGGTGGGGAATCAGAGTCCGGGAATCAGAGATGGGGATTCAGAGGCGGGGAATGAGATATGGAGAATCAGAGGCGGGGAATCAGAGGCCGGGAAACAGAGGTGGGGAATCAGATATGGGGAATCAGAGGTGGCGAATCAAAGGCGGTGAATCAGAGATGGGGAATCAGAGGCGGGGAATCAGAGGCAGGGAATCAGATGCGGGGAATCAGAGGCGGGGAATCAGAGCTGGCGAATCAGAGGTGGGGAATCAGAGGTGGGCAATCAGAGGCGGGGAATCAGATATGGGGAATCAGAGGCGGGGAATCAGAGGCGGGGAAACAGAGGCGGGGAATCAAATATAGGGAATCAGAGGTGGGGAATCAGAGGTTGTGAATCAGAGATGGGGAATCAAGGCGGGGAATCAGAGGCAGGGAATCAGACACGGGGAATCAGAGGCGGGGATTCAGAGCTGGGGAATCAGAGGCGGGGAATCAGAGTTGGGGAATCAGAGGCAGGGAATCAGATATGGGGAATCAGAGGCGGGGAATCAGAGGCGGGGAAACAGAGGCGGGGAATCAGATATGGGGAATCAGAGGTGGGGAATCAGGGGCAGGGAATCAGTGGCATTGAATCAGAGGCGGGGAATCAGAAGCGGGGAATCAGAGGCAGGGAATCGGACACGGGGAATCAGAGGCGGGGAATCAGAGATGGGGAATCAGAGGCGGGGAATCAGAGGCAGGGAATCGGACGCCGGGAATCAGAGTCGGGGAATCAGAGCTGGGGAATCAGAGGCGGGGAAACAGAGTTGGGGAATCAGAGGCGGGGAATCAGATATGGGGAAATAGAGGCGGGGAATCAGATATGGGGAATCAGAGGTGTGGAATCAGAGGTTGGGAATCAGAGGAAGGGAATCAGAGTCGGGGAAACAGATGCGGGGAATCAGATATGTGGAATCAGAGGTGGCGAATCAAAGGCGGTGAAACAGAGATGGGGAATCAGGGCAGGGAATCAGAGGCAGGGAATCAAACACGGGGAATCAGAGCTGGGGAATCAGAGGCGGGGAATCAGAGTTGGGAATCAGAGGCGGGGAATCAGAGGCGGGGAAACAGAGGCGGGGAATCAGATATGGGGAATCAGAGGTGGGGAATCAGAGGATGGGAATCAGAGGCAGGGAATCAGAGGCGGGGAATCAGAGGCTGGGAATCAGAGGAAGGGTATCAGATGTGCGGAATCGGAGATGGGGAATCAGAGGCAGGGAATCAGAGGCGGGGAATCAGAGGCGGGGAATCAGAGGCCGGGAATCAGATATGGGGAAACTTAGGCGGGGAATCCGAGGCGGGGAAACAGAGGCGGGGAATCAGATATGGGGAATCAGAGGTGGGGAATCAGAGGTTGGGAATCAGAGGTAGGGAATCAGAGGCTTGGAATCAGATGCAGGGAATCAGATGCGGGGAATCAGAGGCGGGGAATCAGAGCTGGGGAATCAGAGGTGGGGAATCAGATTTGGGGAATCAGAGGTGGGGACTTAGATATTGGGAAACAGAGGCGGGGAATCAGAGGCGGGGAAACAGAGGCGGGGAATCAGATATGGGGAATCAGAGGTGGGGAATCAGAGGCAGGGAATCAGATGTGCGGAATCAGAGATGGGGAATCAGAGGCAGGGAAACAGAATCAGAAGCAGGGAATCAGAGGCCGGGAATCAGAGGCCGGAATCAGAAGCTGGGAATCAGAGGCCTGGAATCAGAGGCGGGGAATCAGAGGCAGGGAATCAGATGCGGGGAATCAGAGGCGGGGAATCAGAGCTGGGGAATCAGAGGCGGGGTATTAGAGTTGGGGAATTAGAGGCGGGGAATCAGATATGGGGAAACAGAGGTAGGGAATCAGAGGCGGGGAAACGGAGGCAGGGAATCAGATATGGGGAATCAGAGGCGGGGAATCAGAGGTGGGGAATCATAGGCAGGGAATCGGATGTGCGGAATCAGAGATGGGGAATCAGAGGCCGGGAATCAGAGGTGGTGAATCAGAGATGGGGAATCAGAGGCGGGGAATCAGAGGCAGGGTATCAGACGCGGGGAATCAGAGGTGGGCAATCAGAGGCGGGGAATCAGATATGGGGAATCAGAGGCGGGGAATCAGAGGCGGGGAAACAGAGGCGGGGTATCAGATATAGGGAATCAGAGGTGGGGCATCAGAGGTTGTGAATCACAGATGGGGAATCAGAGGCGGGGAATCAGAGGCAGGGAATCAGAGTTGGGGAATCAGAGGCAGTGAATTGGATGTGCGGAATCAGAGATGGGGAATCAGAGGTGGGGAATCAGAGCTGGGGAATCTGAGGCGGGGTATTAGAGTTGGGGAATCAGAGGCGGGGAATCAGAGGTGGGGAATCATAGGCAGGGAATCGGATGTGCGGAATCAGAGATGGGGAATCAGAGGCCGGGAATCAGAGGTGGTGAATCAGATATGGGGAATCAGAGGTGGGGAATCAGAGGCAGGGAATCAGATGTGCGGAATCAGAGATGGGGAATCAGAGGCAGGGAAACAGAATCAGAAGCAGGGAATCAGAGGCCGGGAATCAGAGGCCGGAATCAGATGCTGGGAATCAGAGGCCTGGAATCAGAGGCGGGGAATCAGAGGCAGGGAATCAGATGCGGGGAATCAGAGGCGGGGAATCAGAGCTGGGGAATCAGAGGCGGGGTATTAGAGTTGGGGAATCAGAGGCGGGGAATCAGATATGGGGAATCATAGGCAGGGAATCGGATGTGCGGAATCAGAGATGGGGAATCAGAGGCGGGGAATCAGAGGTGGTGAATCAGAGATGGGGAATCAGAGGCGGGGAATCAGAGGCAGGGTATCAGACGCGGGGAATCAGAGGTGGGCAATCAGAGGCGGGGAATCAGATATGGGGAATCAGAGGCGGGGAATCAGAGGCGGGGAAACAGAGGCGGGGAATCAGATATGGGGAATCAGAGGTGGGGCATCAGAGGTTGTGAATCACAGATGGGGAATCAGAGGCGGGGAATCAGAGGCAGGGAATCAGATGCGGGGAATCAGAGGCGGGGATTCAGAGCTGGGGAATCAGAAGCGGGGAATCTGAGTTGGGGAATCAGAGGCGGGGAATCAGATATGGGGAATCAGAGGCAGGGAATCAGAGGCGGGGAATCAGAGGCAGGGAATCAGACGCGGGGAATCTGAGGCAGGGAATCAGAGCTGGGGAATCAGAGGTGGGGAATCAGAGTTGGGGAATCAGAGGCAGTGAATTGGATGTGCGGAATCAGAGATGGGGAATCAGAGGCGGGGAATCAGAGCTGGGGAATCAGAGGCGGGGTATTAGAGTTGGGGAATCAGAGGCGGGGAATCAGAGGTGGGGAATCATAGGCAGGGAATCGGATGTGCGGAATCAGAGATGGGGAATCAGAGGCCGGGAATCAGAGGTAGGGAATCAGACGCGGGGAATCTGAGGCAGGGAATCAGAGCTGGGGAATCAGAGGTGGGGAATCAGAGTTGGGGAATCAGAGGCAGTGAATTGGATGTGCGGAATCAGAGATGGGGAATCAGAGGCGGGGAATCAGAGCTGGGGAATCAGAGGCGGGGTATTAGAGTTGGGGAATCAGAGGCGGGGAATCAGAGGTGGGGAATCATAGGCAGGGAATCGGATGTGCGGAATCAGAGATGGGGAATCAGAGGCCGGGAATCAGAGGTGGTGAATCAGAGATGGGGAATCAGAGGCGGGGAATCAGAGGCAGGGTATCAGACGCGGGGAATCAGAGGTGGGCAATCAGAGGCGGGGAATCAGATATGGGGAATCAGAGGCGGGGAATCAGAGGCGGGGAAACAGAGGCGGGGAATCAGATATGGGGAATCAGAGGTGGGGCATCAGAGGTTGTGAATCACAGATGGGGAATCAGAGGCGGGGAATCAGAGGCAGGGAATCAGATGCGGGGAATCAGAGGCGGGGATTCAGAGCTGGGGAATCAGAAGCGGGGAATAAGAGTTGGGGAATCAGAGGCGGGGAATCAGATATGGGGAATCAGAGGCAGGGAATCAGAGGCGGGGAATCAGAGGCAGGGAATCAGACGCTGGGAATCTGAGGCAGGGAATCAGAGCTGGGGAATCAGAGGTGGGGAATCAGAGTTGGGGAATCAGAGGCAGTGAATTGGATGTGCGGAATCAGAGATGGGGAATCAGAGGTGGGGAATCAGAGGCGGTGAATCAGAGATGGGGAATCGGAGGCGGGGTATCAGAGGCTGGAAATCAGACACGGGGATTCAGAGGCTGGGAATCAGACGGGGGGAATCAAAGGCGGGGAATCAGAGCTGGGTAATCTGAGGCAGGGAATCAGAGTTGGGGATTCAGAGGCGGGGAATCAGATATGGGGAAACAGAGGCGGGGAATCAGAGGCGGGCAAACAGAGGCGGGGAATTAGATATGGGGAATCAGAGGTAGGGAATCAGAGGTGGTGAATCAGTGATGGGGAATCACAGGCGGGGAATCAGAGGCAGGGAATAGAACGCGGGGAATCAGAGGCATGGAATCAGAGCTTGGGAATCAGAGGCGGGGAATCATAGTTGGGAATCAGAGGCGGGAATCAGATATGGGGAAACAGAGGCGGGGAATCAGAGGCGGGGAAACAGAGGCGGGGAATCAGATATGGGGAATCGGATGCAGGGAATCAGAGGCGGGGAATCAGAGCTGGGGAATCAAGGCGGGGAATCAGAGTTGGGGCATCAGAGGTGGGGAATTAGATATAGGGAAACAGAGGCGGGGAATCAGAGGCGGGGAAACAGAGGCGGGGAATCAGATATGGGGAATCAGAGGTGGGGAATCAGAGGCAGAGAATCAGATGTGCGGAATCAGAGATGGGGAATCAGAGGCAGGGAATCAGAATCAGAAGCGGGGAATCAGAGGCCGGGAATCAGAGGCCGGGAATCAGATGCTGGGAATAAGAGGCCGGGAATCAGAGGAGGGGAATCAGAGTCCGGGAATCAGAGATGGGGATTCAGAGGCGGGGAATCAGATATGGAGAATCAGAGATGGGGAATCAGAGGCGGGGAATCAGAGGCAGGGAATCGGACGCCCGGAATCAGAGGCGGGGAATCAGAGCTGGGGAATCAGAGGCGGGGAATCAGAGGCAGGGAATCAGATGCGGGGAATCAGAGGCGGGGAATCAGAGCTGGCGAATCAGAGGCGGGGAATCAGAGGTGGGCAATCAGAGCCGGGGAATCAGATATGGGGAATCAGAGGCGGGGAATCAGAGGCGGCGAAACAGAGGTGGGGAATCAGATATGGGGAAACAGAGGTGGCGAATCAAAGGCGGTGAATCAGAGATGGGGAATCAGAGGCGGGGAATCAGAGGCAGGGAATCAAAAACGGGGAATCGGAGGCGGGGAATCAGAGCTGGGGAATCAGAGGCGGGGAAGCAGAGTAGGAGAATCAGAGGTGGGGAATCAGATATGGGGAAACAGGGGTGGGGAATCAGAGGCGGCGAAACAGAGGCGGGGAATCAGATATGGGGAATCAGAGGTGTGGAATCAGAGGTTGGGAATCAGAGGCGGGGAAACAGAGGAGGGGAATCAGATATGGGGAATCAGAGGTGGCGAATTAAAGGCGGTGAATCAGAGATGGGGAATCAGGGCAGGGAATCAGAGGCAGGGAATCAAACACGGGGAATCAGAGGCGTGGAATCAGAGCTGGGGAATCAGAGGCGGGGATTCAGAGTTGGGGAATCAGAGGCGGGGAATAAGAGGCGGGGAAACAGAGGCGGGGAATCAGATATGGGGAATCAGAGGTGGGGAATCAGAGGTTGGGAATCAGAGGCAGGGAATCAGAGGCGGGGAATCAGAGGCGGGGAATCAGAGGCAGGAAATCCGATGTGTGGAATCAGAGATGGGGAATCAGAGGCAGGGAATCAGAGGCGGGGAATCAGAGGCGGGGAATCAGAGGCCGGGAATCAGATATGGGGAAACAGAGGCGGGGAATCAGAGGCGGGGAAACAGAGGCGGGGAATCAGATATGGGGAATCAGAGGTGGGGAATCAGAGGTTGGGAATCAGAGGCAGGTAATCAGAGGCTGGGAATCAGATGCAGGGAATCAGAGGCAGTGAATTGGATGTGCGGAATCAGAGATGGGGAATCAGAGGTGGGGAATCAGAGGCGGTGAATCAGAGATGGGGAATCAGAGGCGGGGAATCAGAGGCTGGAAATCAGTCACGGGGATTCAGAGGCTGGGAATCAGACGGGGGGAATCAAAGGCGGGGAATCAGAGCTGGGTAATCTGAGGCAGGGAATCAGAGTTGGGGATTCAGAGGCGGGGAATCAGAGGCGGGCAAACAGAGGCGGGGAATTAGATAAGGGGAATCAGAGGTGGGGAATCAGAGGTGGTGAATCAGAGATGGGGATTCACAGGCGGGGAATCAGAGGCAGGGAATAGAACGCGGGGAATCAGAGGCGGGGAATCAGAGCTGGGGAATCAGAGGCGGGGAATCATAGTTGGGAATCAGAGGCGGGGAATCAGATATGGGGAAACAGAGGCGGGGAATCAAAGGCGGGGAAACAGAGGCGGGGAATCAGATATGGGGAATCGGATGCGGGGAATCAGAGGCGGGGAGTCAGAGCTGGGGAATCAGAGGCGGGGTATCAGAGTTGGGGCATCAGAGGTGGGGAATTAGATATGGGGAAACAGAGGCGGGGAATCAGAGGCGGGGAAACAGAGGTGGGGAATCTGATATGGGGAATCAGAGGTGGGGAATCAGAGGCAGGGAATCAGATGTGCGGAATCAGAGATGGGGAATCAGAGGCAGGGAATCAGAATCAGAAGCGGGGAATCAGAGGCCGGGAATCAGAGGCCGGGATTCAGATGCCGGGAATAAGAGGCCGGGAATCAGAGGTGGGGAATCAGAGTCCGGGAATCAGAGATGGGGATTCAGAGGCGGGGAATGATATATGGGGAATCAGAGGCGGGGAATCAGAGGCGGGGTAACAGAGGTGGGGAATCAGATATGGGGAATCAGAGGTGTCGAATCAAAGGCGGTGAATCAGAGATGGAGAATCAGAGGCGGGGAATCAGAGGCAGGGAATCAAACACGGGGAATCAAAGGCGGGGAATCAGAGCTGGGGAATCAGAGGTGGGGAATCAGAGTTGGGGAATAAGAGGCGGGGAATCAGATATGGGGAAACAGGGGCGGAGAATCAGAGGCAGGGAAACAGAGGCGGGGAATCAGATATGGGGAATCAGGGGTGGGGAATCAGAGGTTGGGAATCAGAGGCAGGGAATCAGAGGCGTGGAAACAGAGGCGGGGATTCAGATATGGGGAATCAGAGGTGGGGAATCAGGGGCGTGGAATCAGAGGCACGGAATTAGATGTGGTGAATCAGAGATGGGGAATCAGAGGCAGGGAATCAGAATCAGAAGCGGGGTATCAGAGGCCGGGAATCAGAGGAAGGTAATCAGAGGCAGGGGATCAAACACGGGGAATCAGAGGCTGGGAATCAGAGCTGGGGAATCACAGGCGGGGAATCAGAGATGGGGAATCAGAGGCGGGGAATCAGAGGCAGGGAATCAGATGCGGGGAATCAGAGGCGGGGAATCAGAGCTGGCGAATCAGAGGCGGGGAATCAGAGGTGGGCAATCAGAGGATGGGAATCAGATATGGGGAATCGGAGGCGGGGAATTAGAGCTGGGGAATCACAGGCGGGGAATCAGAGTTGGGGAATCAGAGGCGGGGAATCAGATATGGGGAAACAGAGTCGGGGAATCAGAGGCGGTGAAACAGAGGCGGGGAATCAGATATGGGGAATCAGAGGTGGGGATTCAGAGGTTGGGAATCAGAGGCCTGGAATCAGAGGCGGGGAATCAGAGGCAGGGAATCAGATGCGGGGAATCAGAGGAAGGGAATCAGAGCTGGGGAATCAGAGGCGGGGTATTAGAGTTGGGGAATCAGAGGCGGGGAATCAGACGCGGGGAATCAGAGGGGGGGAATCATAGCTGGCGAATCAGAGGCGGGGAATCAGAGGTAGGCAATCAGAGGCCGGGAATCAGATGTGGTGAATCAGAGATGGGGAATCAGAGGCGGGGAATCAGTGGCAGGGAATCAGATATGGGGAATCAGAGGCGTGGAATCAGAGGCAGGGAATCAGACACGGGGAATCAGACACGGGGAATCAGAGGTGGGGAATCAGAGATGGGGAATCAGAGGCGGTGAATCAGAGATGGGGAATCAGAGGCGGGGAATCAGAGGCAGGAAATCAGACACGGGGATTCAGAGGCTGGGAATTAGACGGGGGGAATCAAAGGCGGGGAATCAGAGCTGGGGAATCAGAGGCAGGGAATCAGAGGCGGGGAATCAGATATGGGGAATCAGAGGCTGGGATTCAGAGGCGGGGAATCAGAGGCAGGGAATCAGACGCGGGGAATCAGAGGTGGGGAATCAGATATGGGGAATCAGAGGCGGGGAATCAGAGGCAGGGAATCAGAGGCTGGGAATCAGATGCAGGGAATCAGATGCGGGGAATCTGAGGCGGGGAATCAGAGCTGGGGAATCAGAGGTGGGGAATCAGAGTTGGGGAATCAGAGGCAGGGAATCGGATGTGCGGAATCAGAGATGGGGAATCAGATGTGGGGAATCAGAGGAATCAGAGATGGGGAATAAGAGGCGGGGAATCAGAGGCAGGAAATCAGACACGGGGATTCAGAGGCTGGGAATCAGACGGGGGGAATCAAAGGCGGGGAATCAGAGCTGGGGAATCAGAGGCAGGGAATCAGAGTTGGGGATTCAGAGACGGGGAATCAGATATGGGGAAACAGAGGCGGGGTATCAGAGGCGGGCAAACAGAGGCGGGGAATTAGATATGGGGAATCAGAGGTGGGGAATTAGAGGTGGTGAATCAGTGATGGGGAATCACAGGCGGGGAATCAGAGGCAGGGAATAGAACGCAGGGAATCAGACGCAGGGAATCAGAGCTGGGGAATCAGAGGCGGGGAATCATAGTTGGGAATCAGAGGCGGGGAATCAGATATGGGGAAACAGAGGCGGGGAATCAGAGGCGGGGAAACAGAGGCGGGGAATCAGATATGGGGAATCGGATGCGGGGAATCAGAGGCGGGGAATCAGAGCTGGGGAATCAGAGGCGGGGAATCAGAGTTGGGGCATCAGAGGTGGGGAATTAGATATAGGGAAACAGAGGTGGGGAATCAGAGGCGGGGAAACAGAGGCGGGGAATCAGATATGGGGAATCAGAGGTGGGGAATCAGAGGCAGGGAATCAGATGTGCGGAATCAGAGATGGGGAATCAGAGGCAGGGAATCAGAATCATAAGCGGGGAATCAGAGGCCGGGAATCAGAGGCCGGGAATCAGATGCTGGGAATAAGAGGCCGGGAATCAGAGGTGGGGAATCAGAGTCCGGGAATCAGAGATGGGGATTCAGAGGCGGGGAATGAGATATGGAGAATCAGAGGCGGGGAATCAGAGGCCGGGAAACAGAGGTGGGGAATCAGATATGGGGAATCAGAGGTGGCGAATCAAAGGCGGTGAATCAGAGATGGGGAATCAGAGGCGGGGAATCAGAGGCAGGGAATCAGATGCGGGGAATCAGAGGCGGGGAATCAGAGCTGGCGAATCAGAGGTGGGGAATCAGAGGTGGGCAATCAGAGGCGGGGAATCAGATATGGGGAATCAGAGGCGGGGAATCAGAGGCGGGGAAACAGAGGCGGGGAATCAAATATAGGGAATCAGAGGTGGGGAATCAGAGGTTGTGAATCAGAGATGGGGAATCAAGGCGGGGAATCAGAGGCAGGGAATCAGACACGGGGAATCAGAGGCGGGGATTCAGAGCTGGGGAATCAGAGGCGGGGAATCAGAGTTGGGGAATCAGAGGCAGGGAATCAGATATGGGGAATCAGAGGCGGGGAATCAGAGGCGGGGAAACAGAGGCGGGGAATCAGATATGGGGAATCAGAGGTGGGGAATCAGGGGCAGGGAATCAGTGGCATTGAATCAGAGGCGGGGAATCAGAAGCGGGGAATCAGAGGCAGGGAATCGGACACGGGGAATCAGAGGCGGGGAATCAGAGATGGGGAATCAGAGGCGGGGAATCAGAGGCAGGGAATCGGACGCCGGGAATCAGAGTCGGGGAATCAGAGCTGGGGAATCAGAGGCGGGGAAACAGAGTTGGGGAATCAGAGGCGGGGAATCAGATATGGGGAAATAGAGGCGGGGAATCAGATATGGGGAATCAGAGGTGTGGAATCAGAGGTTGGGAATCAGAGGAAGGGAATCAGAGTCGGGGAAACAGATGCGGGGAATCAGATATGTGGAATCAGAGGTGGCGAATCAAAGGCGGTGAAACAGAGATGGGGAATCAGGGCAGGGAATCAGAGGCAGGGAATCAAACACGGGGAATCAGAGCTGGGGAATCAGAGGCGGGGAATCAGAGTTGGGAATCAGAGGCGGGGAATCAGAGGCGGGGAAACAGAGGCGGGGAATCAGATATGGGGAATCAGAGGTGGGGAATCAGAGGATGGGAATCAGAGGCAGGGAATCAGAGGCGGGGAATCAGAGGCTGGGAATCAGAGGAAGGGTATCAGATGTGCGGAATCGGAGATGGGGAATCAGAGGCAGGGAATCAGAGGCGGGGAATCAGAGGCGGGGAATCAGAGGCCGGGAATCAGATATGGGGAAACTGAGGCGGGGAATCCGAGGCGGGGAAACAGAGGCGGGGAATCAGATATGGGGAATCAGAGGTGGGGAATCAGAGGTTGGGAATCAGAGGTAGGGAATCAGAGGCTTGGAATCAGATGCAGGGAATCAGATGCGGGGAATCAGAGGCGGGGAATCAGAGCTGGGGAATCAGAGGTGGGGAATCAGATTTGGGGAATCAGAGGTGGGGACTTAGATATTGGGAAACAGAGGCGGGGAATCAGAGGCGGGGAAACAGAGGCGGGGAATCAGATATGGGGAATCAGAGGTGGGGAATCAGAGGCAGGGAATCAGATGTGCGGAATCAGAGATGGGGAATCAGAGGCAGGGAAACAGAATCAGAAGCAGGGAATCAGAGGCCGGGAATCAGAGGCCGGAATCAGAAGCTGGGAATCAGAGGCCTGGAATCAGAGGCGGGGAATCAGAGGCAGGGAATCAGATGCGGGGAATCAGAGGCGGGGAATCAGAGCTGGGGAATCAGAGGCGGGGTATTAGAGTTGGGGAATTAGAGGCGGGGAATCAGATATGGGGAAACAGAGGTAGGGAATCAGAGGCGGGGAAACGGAGGCAGGGAATCAGATATGGGGAATCAGAGGCGGGGAATCAGAGGTGGGGAATCATAGGCAGGGAATCGGATGTGCGGAATCAGAGATGGGGAATCAGAGGCCGGGAATCAGAGGTGGTGAATCAGAGATGGGGAATCAGAGGCGGGGAATCAGAGGCAGGGTATCAGACGCGGGGAATCAGAGGTGGGCAATCAGAGGCGGGGAATCAGATATGGGGAATCAGAGGCGGGGAATCAGAGGCGGGGAAACAGAGGCGGGGTATCAGATATAGGGAATCAGAGGTGGGGCATCAGAGGTTGTGAATCACAGATGGGGAATCAGAGGCGGGGAATCAGAGGCAGGGAATCAGAGTTGGGGAATCAGAGGCAGTGAATTGGATGTGCGGAATCAGAGATGGGGAATCAGAGGTGGGGAATCAGAGCTGGGGAATCTGAGGCGGGGTATTAGAGTTGGGGAATCAGAGGCGGGGAATCAGAGGTGGGGAATCATAGGCAGGGAATCGGATGTGCGGAATCAGAGATGGGGAATCAGAGGCCGGGAATCAGAGGTGGTGAATCAGATATGGGGAATCAGAGGTGGGGAATCAGAGGCAGGGAATCAGATGTGCGGAATCAGAGATGGGGAATCAGAGGCAGGGAAACAGAATCAGAAGCAGGGAATCAGAGGCCGGGAATCAGAGGCCGGAATCAGATGCTGGGAATCAGAGGCCTGGAATCAGAGGCGGGGAATCAGAGGCAGGGAATCAGATGCGGGGAATCAGAGGCGGGGAATCAGAGCTGGGGAATCAGAGGCGGGGTATTAGAGTTGGGGAATCAGAGGCGGGGAATCAGATATGGGGAATCATAGGCAGGGAATCGGATGTGCGGAATCAGAGATGGGGAATCAGAGGCGGGGAATCAGAGGTGGTGAATCAGAGATGGGGAATCAGAGGCGGGGAATCAGAGGCAGGGTATCAGACGCGGGGAATCAGAGGTGGGCAATCAGAGGCGGGGAATCAGATATGGGGAATCAGAGGCGGGGAATCAGAGGCGGGGAAACAGAGGCGGGGAATCAGATATGGGGAATCAGAGGTGGGGCATCAGAGGTTGTGAATCACAGATGGGGAATCAGAGGCGGGGAATCAGAGGCAGGGAATCAGATGCGGGGAATCAGAGGCGGGGATTCAGAGCTGGGGAATCAGAAGCGGGGAATCTGAGTTGGGGAATCAGAGGCGGGGAATCAGATATGGGGAATCAGAGGCAGGGAATCAGAGGCGGGGAATCAGAGGCAGGGAATCAGACGCGGGGAATCTGAGGCAGGGAATCAGAGCTGGGGAATCAGAGGTGGGGAATCAGAGTTGGGGAATCAGAGGCAGTGAATTGGATGTGCGGAATCAGAGATGGGGAATCAGAGGCGGGGAATCAGAGCTGGGGAATCAGAGGCGGGGTATTAGAGTTGGGGAATCAGAGGCGGGGAATCAGAGGTGGGGAATCATAGGCAGGGAATCGGATGTGCGGAATCAGAGATGGGGAATCAGAGGCCGGGAATCAGAGGTGGTGAATCAGAGATGGGGAATCAGAGGCGGGGAATCAGAGGCAGGGTATCAGACGCGGGGAATCAGAGGTGGGCAATCAGAGGCGGGGAATCAGATATGGGGAATCAGAGGCGGGGAATCAGAGGCGGGGAAACAGAGGCGGGGAATCAGATATGGGGAATCAGAGGTGGGGCATCAGAGGTTGTGAATCACAGATGGGGAATCAGAGGCGGGGAATCAGAGGCAGGGAATCAGATGCGGGGAATCAGAGGCGGGGATTCAGAGCTGGGGAATCAGAAGCGGGGAATAAGAGTTGGGGAATCAGAGGCGGGGAATCAGATATGGGGAATCAGAGGCAGGGAATCAGAGGCGGGGAATCAGAGGCAGGGAATCAGACGCTGGGAATCTGAGGCAGGGAATCAGAGCTGGGGAATCAGAGGTGGGGAATCAGAGTTGGGGAATCAGAGGCAGTGAATTGGATGTGCGGAATCAGAGATGGGGAATCAGAGGTGGGGAATCAGAGGCGGTGAATCAGAGATGGGGAATCGGAGGCGGGGTATCAGAGGCTGGAAATCAGACACGGGGATTCAGAGGCTGGGAATCAGACGGGGGGAATCAAAGGCGGGGAATCAGAGCTGGGTAATCTGAGGCAGGGAATCAGAGTTGGGGATTCAGAGGCGGGGAATCAGATATGGGGAAACAGAGGCGGGGAATCAGAGGCGGGCAAACAGAGGCGGGGAATTAGATATGGGGAATCAGAGGTAGGGAATCAGAGGTGGTGAATCAGTGATGGGGAATCACAGGCGGGGAATCAGAGGCAGGGAATAGAACGCGGGGAATCAGAGGCATGGAATCAGAGCTTGGGAATCAGAGGCGGGGAATCATAGTTGGGAATCAGAGGCGGGAATCAGATATGGGGAAACAGAGGCGGGGAATCAGAGGCGGGGAAACAGAGGCGGGGAATCAGATATGGGGAATCGGATGCAGGGAATCAGAGGCGGGGAATCAGAGCTGGGGAATCAAGGCGGGGAATCAGAGTTGGGGCATCAGAGGTGGGGAATTAGATATAGGGAAACAGAGGCGGGGAATCAGAGGCGGGGAAACAGAGGCGGGGAATCAGATATGGGGAATCAGAGGTGGGGAATCAGAGGCAGAGAATCAGATGTGCGGAATCAGAGATGGGGAATCAGAGGCAGGGAATCAGAATCAGAAGCGGGGAATCAGAGGCCGGGAATCAGAGGCCGGGAATCAGATGCTGGGAATAAGAGGCCGGGAATCAGAGGAGGGGAATCAGAGTCCGGGAATCAGAGATGGGGATTCAGAGGCGGGGAATCAGATATGGAGAATCAGAGATGGGGAATCAGAGGCGGGGAATCAGAGGCAGGGAATCGGACGCCCGGAATCAGAGGCGGGGAATCAGAGCTGGGGAATCAGAGGCGGGGAATCAGAGGCAGGGAATCAGATGCGGGGAATCAGAGGCGGGGAATCAGAGCTGGCGAATCAGAGGCGGGGAATCAGAGGTGGGCAATCAGAGCCGGGGAATCAGATATGGGGAATCAGAGGCGGGGAATCAGAGGCGGCGAAACAGAGGTGGGGAATCAGATATGGGGAAACAGAGGTGGCGAATCAAAGGCGGTGAATCAGAGATGGGGAATCAGAGGCGGGGAATCAGAGGCAGGGAATCAAAAACGGGGAATCGGAGGCGGGGAATCAGAGCTGGGGAATCAGAGGCGGGGAAGCAGAGTAGGAGAATCAGAGGTGGGGAATCAGATATGGGGAAACAGGGGTGGGGAATCAGAGGCGGCGAAACAGAGGCGGGGAATCAGATATGGGGAATCAGAGGTGTGGAATCAGAGGTTGGGAATCAGAGGCGGGGAAACAGAGGAGGGGAATCAGATATGGGGAATCAGAGGTGGCGAATTAAAGGCGGTGAATCAGAGATGGGGAATCAGGGCAGGGAATCAGAGGCAGGGAATCAAACACGGGGAATCAGAGGCGTGGAATCAGAGCTGGGGAATCAGAGGCGGGGATTCAGAGTTGGGGAATCAGAGGCGGGGAATAAGAGGCGGGGAAACAGAGGCGGGGAATCAGATATGGGGAATCAGAGGTGGGGAATCAGAGGTTGGGAATCAGAGGCAGGGAATCAGAGGCGGGGAATCAGAGGCGGGGAATCAGAGGCAGGAAATCCGATGTGTGGAATCGGAGATGGGGAATCAGAGGCAGGGAATCAGAGGCGGGGAATCAGAGGCGGGGAATCAGAGGCCGGGAATCAGATATGGGGAAACAGAGGCGGGGAATCAGAGGCGGGGAAACAGAGGCGGGGAATCAGATATGGGGAATCAGAGGTGGGGAATCAGAGGTTGGGAATCAGAGGCAGGTAATCAGAGGCTGGGAATCAGATGCAGGGAATCAGATGCGGGGAATCAGAGGCGAGGAATCAGAGCTGGGGAATCAGAGGTGGGGAATCAGAGTTGGGGAATCAGAGGCAGGGAATCAGATGCGGGGAATCAGAGGCGGGGATTCAGAGCTGGGGAATCAGAAGCGGGGAATAAGAGTTGGGGAATCAGAGGCGGGGAATCAGATATGGGGAATCAGAGGCAGGGAATCAGAGGCGGGGAATCAGAGGCAGGGAATCAGACGCTGGGAATCTGAGGCAGGGAATCAGAGCTGGGGAATCAGAGGTGGGGAATCAGAGTTGGGGAATCAGAGGCAGTGAATTGGATGTGCGGAATCAGAGATGGGGAATCAGAGGTGGGGAATCAGAGGCGGTGAATCAGAGATGGGGAATCGGAGGCGGGGTATCAGAGGCTGGAAATCAGACACGGGGATTCAGAGGCTGGGAATCAGACGGGGGGAATCAAAGGCGGGGAATCAGAGCTGGGTAATCTGAGGCAGGGAATCAGAGTTGGGGATTCAGAGGCGGGGAATCAGATATGGGGAAACAGAGGCGGGGAATCAGAGGCGGGCAAACAGAGGCGGGGAATTAGATATGGGGAATCAGAGGTAGGGAATCAGAGGTGGTGAATCAGTGATGGGGAATCACAGGCGGGGAATCAGAGGCAGGGAATAGAACGCGGGGAATCAGAGGCATGGAATCAGAGCTGGGGAATCAGAGGCGGGGAATCATAGTTGGGAATCAGAGGCGGGAATCAGATATGGGGAAACAGAGGCGGGGAATCAGAGGCGGGGAAACAGAGGCGGGGAATCAGATATGGGGAATCGGATGCAGGGAATCAGAGGCGGGGAATCAGAGCTGGGGAATCAGAGGCGGGGAATCAGAGTTGGGGCATCAGAGGTGGGGAATTAGATATAGGGAAACAGAGGCGGGGAATCAGAGGCGGGGAAACAGAGACGGGGAATCAGATATGGGGAATCAGAGGTGGGGAATCAGAGGCAGAGAATCAGATGTGCGGAATCAGAGATGGGGAATCAGAGGCAGGGAATCAGAATCAGAAGCGGGGTATCAGAGGCCGGGAATCAGAGGCCGGGAATCAGATGCTGGGAATAAGAGGCCGGGAATCAGAGGAGGGGAATCAGAGTCCGGGAATCAGAGATGGGGATTCAGAGGCGGGGAATCAGATATGGAGAATCAGAGATGGGGAATCAGAGGCGGGGAATCAGAGGCAGGGAATGGGACGCCCGGAATCAGAGGCGGGGAATCAGAGCTGGGGAATCAGAGGCGGGGAATCAGAGGCAGGGAATCAGATGCGGGGAATCAGAGGCGGGGAATCAGAGCTGGCGAATCAGAGGCGGGGAATCAGAGGTGGGCAATCAGAGCCGGGGAATCAGATATGGGGAATCAGAGGCGGGGAATCAGAGGCGGGGAAACAGAGGTGGGGAATCAGATATGGGGAAACAGAGGTGGCGAATCAAAGGCGGTGAATCAGAGATGGGGAATCAGAGGCGGGGAATCAGAGGCAGGGAATCAAAAACGGGGAATCGGAGGCGGGGAATCAGAGCTGGGGAATCAGAGGCGGGGAAGCAGAGTAGGAGAATCAGAGGTGGGGAATCAGATATGGGGAAACAGGGGTGGGGAATCAGAGGCGGCGAAACAGAGGCGGGGAATCAGATATGGGGAATCAGAGGTGTGGAATCAGAGGTTGGGAATCAGAGGCGGGGAAACAGAGGAGGGGAATCAGATATGGGGAATCAGAGGTGGCGAATTAAAGGCGGTGAATCAGAGATGGGGAATCAGGGCAGGGAATCAGAGGCAGGGAATCAAACACGGGGAATCAGAGGCGTGGAATCAGAGCTGGGGAATCAGAGGCGGGGATTCAGAGTTGGGGAATCAGAGGCGGGGAATAAGAGGCGGGGAAACAGAGGCGGGGAATCAGATATGGGGAATCAGAGGTGGGGAATCAGAGGTTGGGAATCAGAGGCAGGGAATCAGAGGCGGGGAATCAGAGGCGGGGAATCAGAGGCAGGAAATCCGATGTGTGGAATCGGAGATGGGGAATCAGAGGCAGGGAATCAGAGGCGGGGAATCAGAGGCGGGGAATCAGAGGCCGGGAATCAGATATGGGGAAACAGAGGCGGGGAATCAGAGGCGGGGAAACAGAGGCGGGGAATCAGATATGGGGAATCAGAGGTGGGGAATCAGAGGTTGGGAATCAGAGGCAGGTAATCAGAGGCTGGGAATCAGATGCAGGGAATCAGATGCGGGGAATCAGAGGCGAGGAATCAGAGCTGGGGAATCAGAGGTGGGGAATCAGAGTTGGGGAATCAGAGTCGGGAACTTAGATATGGGGAAACAGAGGCAGGGAATCAGAGGCGGGGAAACAGACGCGGGGAATCAGAGGCGGGTATCAGAGCTGGGGAATCAGAGGCGGGGAATCAGAGTTGGGGAATCAGAGGCGGGGAATCAGAGGCGGGGAATCAGAGGCGGGGAATCAGAGGCGGGGAAACAGAGGCAGGGAATCAGATATGGGGAATCAGAGGTGGGGTATCAGGGGCAGGGAATCAGTGGCAGGGAATCAGAGGCGGGGAATCAGAGGCGGGGAATCAGAGGCAGGGAATCAGACACGGGGAATCAGATATGGGGAAACAGAGGTGGGGAATCAGAGGCGGGCAAACAGAGGCGGGGAATTAGATAAGGGGAATCAGAGGTGGGGAATCAGAGGTGGTGAATCAGAGATGGGGAATCACAGGCGGGGAATCAGAGGCAGGGAATAGAACGCGGGGAATCAGAGGCGGGGAATCAGAGCTGGGGAATCAGAGGCGGGGAATCATAGTTGGGAATCAGAGGCGGGGAATCAGATATGGGGAAACAGAGGCGGGGAATCAAAGGCGGGGAAACAGAGGCGGGGAATCAGATATGGGGAATCGGATGCGGGGAATCAGAGGCGGGGAATCAGAGCTGGGGAATCAGAGGTGGGGTATCAGAGTTGGGGCATCAGAGGTGGGGAATTAGATATGGGGAAACAGAGGCAGGGAATCAGAGGCGGGGAAACAGAGGTGGGGAATCAGATATGGGGAATCAGAGGTGGGGAATCAGAGGCAGGGAATCAGATGTGCGGAATCAGAGATGGGGAATCAGAGGCAGGGAATCAGAATCAGAAGCGGGGAATCAGAGGCCGGGAATCAGAGGCCGGGATTCAGATGCCGGGAATAAGAGGCCGGGAATCAGAGGTGGGGAATCAGAGTCCGGGAATCAGAGATGGGGATTCAGAGGCGGGGAATGATATATGGGGAATCAGAGGCGGGGAATCAGAGGCGGGGAATCAGACGCGGGGTAACAGAGGTGGGGAATCAGATATGGGGAATCAGAGGTGTCGAATCAAAGGCGGTGAATCAGAGATGGAGAATCAGAGGCGGGGAATCAGAGGCAGGGAATCAAACACGGGGAATCAAAGGCGGGGAATCAGAGCTGGGGAATCAGAGGTGGGGAATCAGAGTTGGGGAATCAGAGGCGGGGAATCAGATATGGGGAAACAGGGGCGGAGAATCAGAGGCAGGGAAACAGAGGCGGGGAATCAGATATGGGGAATCAGGGGTGGGGAATCAGAGGTTGGGAATCAGAGGCAGGGAATCAGAGGCGTGGAAACAGAGGCGGGGATTCAGATATGGGGAATCAGAGGTGGGGAATCAGGGGCGTGGAATCAGAGGCAGGGAATTAGATGTGGTGAATCAGAGATGGGGAATCAGAGGCAGGGAATCAGAATCAGAAGCGGGGTATCAGAGGCCGGGAATCAGAGGAAGGTAATCAGAGGCAGGGGATCAAACACGGGGAATCAGAGGCTGGGAATCAGAGCTGGGGAATCAGAGGTGGGGAATCAGAGTTGGGGAATCAGAGGCAGGGAATCAGATGCGGGGAATCAGAGGCGGGGATTCAGAGCTGGGGAATCAGAAGCGGGGAATAAGAGTTGGGGAATCAGAGGCGGGGAATCAGATATGGGGAATCAGAGGCAGGGAATCAGAGGCGGGGAATCAGAGGCAGGGAATCAGACGCTGGGAATCTGAGGCAGGGAATCAGAGCTGGGGAATCAGAGGTGGGGAATCAGAGTTGGGGAATCAGAGGCAGTGAATTGGATGTGCGGAATCAGAGATGGGGAATCAGAGGTGGGGAATCAGAGGCGGTGAATCAGAGATGGGGAATCGGAGGCAGGGAATCGGACGCCCGGAATCAGAGGCGGGGAATCAGAGCTGGGGAATCAGAGGCGGGGAATCAGAGGCAGGGAATCAGATGCGGGGAATCAGAGGCGGGGAATCAGAGCTGGCGAATCAGAGGCGGGGAATCAGAGGTGGGCAATCAGAGCCGGGGAATCAGATATGGGGAATCAGAGGCGGGGAATCAGAGGCGGCGAAACAGAGGTGGGGAATCAGATATGGGGAAACAGAGGTGGCGAATCAAAGGCGGTGAATCAGAGATGGGGAATCAGAGGCGGGGAATCAGAGGCAGGGAATCAAAAACGGGGAATCGGAGGCGGGGAATCAGAGCTGGGGAATCAGAGGCGGGGAAGCAGAGTAGGAGAATCAGAGGTGGGGAATCAGATATGGGGAAACAGGGGTGGGGAATCAGAGGCGGCGAAACAGAGGCGGGGAATCAGATATGGGGAATCAGAGGTGTGGAATCAGAGGTTGGGAATCAGAGGCGGGGAAACAGAGGAGGGGAATCAGATATGGGGAATCAGAGGTGGCGAATTAAAGGCGGTGAATCAGAGATGGGGAATCAGGGCAGGGAATCAGAGGCAGGGAATCAAACACGGGGAATCAGAGGCGTGGAATCAGAGCTGGGGAATCAGAGGCGGGGATTCAGAGTTGGGGAATCAGAGGCGGGGAATAAGAGGCGGGGAAACAGAGGCGGGGAATCAGATATGGGGAATCAGAGGTGGGGAATCAGAGGTTGGGAATCAGAGGCAGGGAATCAGAGGCGGGGAATCAGAGGCGGGGAATCAGAGGCAGGAAATCCGATGTGTGGAATCGGAGATGGGGAATCAGAGGCAGGGAATCAGAGGCGGGGAATCAGAGGCGGGGAATCAGAGGCCGGGAATCAGATATGGGGAAACAGAGGCGGGGAATCAGAGGCGGGGAAACAGAGGCGGGGAATCAGATATGGGGAATCAGAGGTGGGGAATCAGAGGTTGGGAATCAGAGGCAGGTAATCAGAGGCTGGGAATCAGATGCAGGGAATCAGATGCGGGGAATCAGAGGCGAGGAATCAGAGCTGGGGAATCAGAGGTGGGGAATCAGAGTTGGGGAATCAGAGGCAGGGAATCAGATGCGGGGAATCAGAGGCGGGGATTCAGAGCTGGGGAATCAGAAGCGGGGAATAAGAGTTGGGGAATCAGAGGCGGGGAATCAGATATGGGGAATCAGAGGCAGGGAATCAGAGGCGGGGAATCAGAGGCAGGGAATCAGACGCTGGGAATCTGAGGCAGGGAATCAGAGCTGGGGAATCAGAGGTGGGGAATCAGAGTTGGGGAATCAGAGGCAGTGAATTGGATGTGCGGAATCAGAGATGGGGAATCAGAGGTGGGGAATCAGAGGCGGTGAATCAGAGATGGGGAATCGGAGGCGGGGTATCAGAGGCTGGAAATCAGACACGGGGATTCAGAGGCTGGGAATCAGACGGGGGGAATCAAAGGCGGGGAATCAGAGCTGGGTAATCTGAGGCAGGGAATCAGAGTTGGGGATTCAGAGGCGGGGAATCAGATATGGGGAAACAGAGGCGGGGAATCAGAGGCGGGCAAACAGAGGCGGGGAATTAGATATGGGGAATCAGAGGTAGGGAATCAGAGGTGGTGAATCAGTGATGGGGAATCACAGGCGGGGAATCAGAGGCAGGGAATAGAACGCGGGGAATCAGAGGCATGGAATCAGAGCTGGGGAATCAGAGGCGGGGAATCATAGTTGGGAATCAGAGGCGGGAATCAGATATGGGGAAACAGAGGCGGGGAATCAGAGGCGGGGAAACAGAGGCGGGGAATCAGATATGGGGAATCGGATGCAGGGAATCAGAGGCGGGGAATCAGAGCTGGGGAATCAGAGGCGGGGAATCAGAGTTGGGGCATCAGAGGTGGGGAATTAGATATAGGGAAACAGAGGCGGGGAATCAGAGGCGGGGAAACAGAGGCGGGGAATCAGATATGGGGAATCAGAGGTGGGGAATCAGAGGCAGAGAATCAGATGTGCGGAATCAGAGATGGGGAATCAGAGGCAGGGAATCAGAATCAGAAGCGGGGTATCAGAGGCCGGGAATCAGAGGCCGGGAATCAGATGCTGGGAATAAGAGGCCGGGAATCAGAGGAGGGGAATCAGAGTCCGGGAATCAGAGATGGGGATTCAGAGGCGGGGAATCAGATATGGAGAATCAGAGATGGGGAATCAGAGGCGGGGAATCAGAGGCAGGGAATGGGACGCCCGGAATCAGAGGCGGGGAATCAGAGCTGGGGAATCAGAGGCGGGGAATCAGAGGCAGGGAATCAGATGCGGGGAATCAGAGGCGGAGAATCAGAGCTGGCGAATCAGAGGCGGGGAATCAGAGGTGGGCAATCAGAGCCGGGGAATCAGATATGGGGAATCAGAGGCGGGGAATCAGAGGCGGGGAAACAGAGGTGGGGAATCAGATATGGGGAAACAGAGGTGGCGAATCAAAGGCGGTGAATCAGAGATGGGGAATCAGAGGCGGGGAATCAGAGGCAGGGAATCAAAAACGGGGAATCGGAGGCGGGGAATCAGAGCTGGGGAATCAGAGGCGGGGAAGCAGAGTAGGAGAATCAGAGGTGGGGAATCAGATATGGGGAAACAGGGGTGGGGAATCAGAGGCGGCGAAACAGAGGCGGGGAATCAGATATGGGGAATCAGAGGTGTGGAATCAGAGGTTGGGAATCAGAGGCGGGGAAACAGAGGAGGGGAATCAGATATGGGGAATCAGAGGTGGCGAATTAAAGGCGGTGAATCAGAGATGGGGAATCAGGGCAGGGAATCAGAGGCAGGGAATCAAACACGGGGAATCAGAGGCGTGGAATCAGAGCTGGGGAATCAGAGGCGGGGATTCAGAGTTGGGGAATCAGAGGCGGGGAATAAGAGGCGGGGAAACAGAGGCGGGGAATCAGATATGGGGAATCAGAGGTGGGGAATCAGAGGTTGGGAATCAGAGGCAGGGAATCAGAGGCGGGGAATCAGAGGCGGGGAATCAGAGGCAGGAAATCCGATGTGTGGAATCGGAGATGGGGAATCAGAGGCAGGGAATCAGAGGCGGGGAATCAGAGGCGGGGAATCAGAGGCCGGGAATCAGATATGGGGAAACAGAGGCGGGGAATCAGAGGCGGGGAAACAGAGGCGGGGAATCAGATATGGGGAATCAGAGGTGGGGAATCAGAGGTTGGGAATCAGAGGCAGGTAATCAGAGGCTGGGAATCAGATGCAGGGAATCAGATGCGGGGAATCAGAGGCGAGGAATCAGAGCTGGGGAATCAGAGGTGGGGAATCAGAGTTGGGGAATCAGAGTCGGGAACTTAGATATGGGGAAACAGAGGCAGGGAATCAGAGGCGGGGAAACAGACGCGGGGAATCAGAGGCGGGTATCAGAGCTGGGGAATCAGAGGCGGGGAATCAGAGTTGGGGAATCAGAGGCGGGGAATCAGAGGCGGGGAATCAGAGGCGGGGAATCAGAGGCGGGGAAACAGAGGCAGGGAATCAGATATGGGGAATCAGAGGTGGGGTATCAGGGGCAGGGAATCAGTGGCAGGGAATCAGAGGCGGGGAATCAGAGGCGGGGAATCAGAGGCAGGGAATCAGACACGGGGAATCAGATATGGGGAAACAGAGGTGGGGAATCAGAGGCGGGCAAACAGAGGCGGGGAATTAGATAAGGGGAATCAGAGGTGGGGAATCAGAGGTGGTGAATCAGAGATGGGGAATCACAGGCGGGGAATCAGAGGCAGGGAATAGAACGCGGGGAATCAGAGGCGGGGAATCAGAGCTGGGGAATCAGAGGCGGGGAATCATAGTTGGGAATCAGAGGCGGGGAATCAGATATGGGGAAACAGAGGCGGGGAATCAAAGGCGGGGAAACAGAGGCGGGGAATCAGATATGGGGAATCGGATGCGGGGAATCAGAGGCGGGGAATCAGAGCTGGGGAATCAGAGGTGGGGTATCAGAGTTGGGGCATCAGAGGTGGGGAATTAGATATGGGGAAACAGAGGCAGGGAATCAGAGGCGGGGAAACAGAGGTGGGGAATCAGATATGGGGAATCAGAGGTGGGGAATCAGAGGCAGGGAATCAGATGTGCGGAATCAGAGATGGGGAATCAGAGGCAGGGAATCAGAATCAGAAGCGGGGAATCAGAGGCCGGGAATCAGAGGCCGGGATTCAGATGCCGGGAATAAGAGGCCGGGAATCAGAGGTGGGGAATCAGAGTCCGGGAATCAGAGATGGGGATTCAGAGGCGGGGAATGATATATGGGGAATCAGAGGCGGGGAATCAGAGGCGGGGAATCAGACGCGGGGTAACAGAGGTGGGGAATCAGATATGGGGAATCAGAGGTGTCGAATCAAAGGCGGTGAATCAGAGATGGAGAATCAGAGGCGGGGAATCAGAGGCAGGGAATCAAACACGGGGAATCAAAGGCGGGGAATCAGAGCTGGGGAATCAGAGGTGGGGAATCAGAGTTGGGGAATCAGAGGCGGGGAATCAGATATGGGGAAACAGGGGCGGAGAATCAGAGGCAGGGAAACAGAGGCGGGGAATCAGATATGGGGAATCAGGGGTGGGGAATCAGAGGTTGGGAATCAGAGGCAGGGAATCAGAGGCGTGGAAACAGAGGCGGGGATTCAGATATGGGGAATCAGAGGTGGGGAATCAGGGGCGTGGAATCAGAGGCAGGGAATTAGATGTGGTGAATCAGAGATGGGGAATCAGAGGCAGGGAATCAGAATCAGAAGCGGGGTATCAGAGGCCGGGAATCAGAGGAAGGTAATCAGAGGCAGGGGATCAAACACGGGGAATCAGAGGCTGGGAATCAGAGCTGGGGAATCAGAGGTGGGGAATCAGAGTTGGGGAATCAGAGGCAGGGAATCAGATGCGGGGAATCAGAGGCGGGGATTCAGAGCTGGGGAATCAGAAGCGGGGAATAAGAGTTGGGGAATCAGAGGCGGGGAATCAGATATGGGGAATCAGAGGCAGGGAATCAGAGGCGGGGAATCAGAGGCAGGGAATCAGACGCTGGGAATCTGAGGCAGGGAATCAGAGCTGGGGAATCAGAGGTGGGGAATCAGAGTTGGGGAATCAGAGGCAGTGAATTGGATGTGCGGAATCAGAGATGGGGAATCAGAGGTGGGGAATCAGAGGCGGTGAATCAGAGATGGGGAATCGGAGGCGGGGTATCAGAGGCTGGAAATCAGACACGGGGATTCAGAGGCTGGGAATCAGACGGGGGGAATCAAAGGCGGGGAATCAGAGCTGGGTAATCTGAGGCAGGGAATCAGAGTTGGGGATTCAGAGGCGGGGAATCAGATATGGGGAAACAGAGGCGGGGAATCAGAGGCGGGCAAACAGAGGCGGGGAATTAGATATGGGGAATCAGAGGTAGGGAATCAGAGGTGGTGAATCAGTGATGGGGAATCACAGGCGGGGAATCAGAGGCAGGGAATAGAACGCGGGGAATCAGAGGCATGGAATCAGAGCTGGGGAATCAGAGGCGGGGAATCATAGTTGGGAATCAGAGGCGGGAATCAGATATGGGGAAACAGAGGCGGGGAATCAGAGGCGGGGAAACAGAGGCGGGGAATCAGATATGGGGAATCGGATGCAGGGAATCAGAGGCGGGGAATCAGAGCTGGGGAATCAGAGGCGGGGAATCAGAGTTCGGGCATCAGAGGTGGGGAATTAGATATAGGGAAACAGAGGCGGGGAATCAGAGGCGGGGAAACAGAGGCGGGGAATCAGATATGGGGAATCAGAGGTGGGGAATCAGAGGCAGAGAATCAGATGTGCGGAATCAGAGATGGGGAATCAGAGGCAGGGAATCAGAATCAGAAGCGGGGTATCAGAGGCCGGGAATCAGAGGCCGGGAATCAGATGCTGGGAATAAGAGGCCGGGAATCAGAGGAGGGGAATCAGAGTCCGGGAATCAGAGATGGGGATTCAGAGGCGGGGAATCAGATATGGAGAATCAGAGATGGGGAATCAGAGGCGGGGAATCAGAGGCAGGGAATGGGACGCCCGGAATCAGAGGCGGGGAATCAGAGCTGGGGAATCAGAGGCGGGGAATCAGAGGCAGGGAATCAGATGCGGGGAATCAGAGGCGGGGAATCAGAGCTGGCGAATCAGAGGCGGGGAATCAGAGGTGGGCAATCAGAGCCGGGGAATCAGATATGGGGAATCAGAGGCGGGGAATCAGAGGCGGGGAAACAGAGGTGGGGAATCAGATATGGGGAAACATAGGTGGCGAATCAAAGGCGGTGAATCAGAGATGGGGAATCAGAGGCGGGGAATCAGAGGCAGGGAATCAAAAACGGGGAATCGGAGGCGGGGAATCAGAGCTGGGGAATCAGAGGCGGGGAAGCAGAGTAGGAGAATCAGAGGTGGGGAATCAGATATGGGGAAACAGGGGTGGGGAATCAGAGGCGGCGAAACAGAGGCGGGGAATCAGATATGGGGAATCAGAGGTGTGGAATCAGAGGTTGGGAATCAGAGGCGGGGAAACAGAGGAGGGGAATCAGATATGGGGAATCAGAGGTGGCGAATTAAAGGCGGTGAATCAGAGATGGGGAATCAGGGCAGGGAATCAGAGGCAGGGAATCAAACACGGGGAATCAGAGGCGTGGAATCAGAGCT
Source organism: Narcine bancroftii (assembly GCF_036971445.1). Taxonomy (NCBI): domain Eukaryota; kingdom Metazoa; phylum Chordata; class Chondrichthyes; order Torpediniformes; family Narcinidae; genus Narcine; species Narcine bancroftii. The sequence continues at coordinate 265,633,195 of NC_091470.1, forward strand.
GGGGAATCAGAGGCGGGGATTCAGAGTTGGGGAATCAGAGGCGGGGAATAAGAGGCGGGGAAACAGAGGCGGGGAATCAGATATGGGGAATCAGAGGTGGGGAATCAGAGGTTGGGAATCAGAGGCAGGGAATCAGAGGCGGGGAATCAGAGGCGGGGAATCAGAGGCAGGAAATCCGATGTGTGGAATCGGAGATGGGGAATCAGAGGCAGGGAATCAGAGGCGGGGAATCAGAGGCGGGGAATCAGAGGCCGGGAATCTGATATGGGGAAACAGAGGCGGGGAATCAGAGGCGGGGAAACAGAGGCGGGGAATCAGATATGGGGAATCAGAGGTGGGGAATCAGAGGTTGGGAATCAGAGGCAGGTAATCAGAGGCTGGGAATCAGATGCAGGGAATCAGATGCGGGGAATCAGAGGCGAGGAATCAGAGCTGGGGAATCAGAGGTGGGGAATCAGAGTTGGGGAATCAGAGTCGGGAACTTAGATATGGGGAAACAGAGGCAGGGAATCAGAGGCGGGGAAACAGACGCGGGGAATCAGAGGCGGGTATCAGAGCTGGGGAATCAGAGGCGGGGAATCAGAGTTGGGGAATCAGAGGCGGGGAATCAGAGGCGGGGAATCAGAGGCGGGGAATCAGAGGCGGGGAAACAGAGGCAGGGAATCAGATATGGGGAATCAGAGGTGGGGTATCAGGGGCAGGGAATCAGTGGCAGGGAATCAGAGGCGGGGAATCAGAGGCGGGGAATCAGAGGCAGGGAATCAGACACGGGGAATCAGATATGGGGAAACAGAGGTGGGGAATCAGAGGCGGGCAAACAGAGGCGGGGAATTAGATAAGGGGAATCAGAGGTGGGGAATCAGAGGTGGTGAATCAGAGATGGGGAATCACAGGCGGGGAATCAGAGGCAGGGAATAGAACGCGGGGAATCAGAGGCGGGGAATCAGAGCTGGGGAATCAGAGGCGGGGAATCATAGTTGGGAATCAGAGGCGGGGAATCAGATATGGGGAAACAGAGGCGGGGAATCAAAGGCGGGGAAACAGAGGCGGGGAATCAGATATGGGGAATCGGATGCGGGGAATCAGAGGCGGGGAATCAGAGCTGGGGAATCAGAGGTGGGGTATCAGAGTTGGGGCATCAGAGGTGGGGAATTAGATATGGGGAAACAGAGGCAGGGAATCAGAGGCGGGGAAACAGAGGTGGGGAATCAGATATGGGGAATCAGAGGTGGGGAATCAGAGGCAGGGAATCAGATGTGCGGAATCAGAGATGGGGAATCAGAGGCAGGGAATCAGAATCAGAAGCGGGGAATCAGAGGCCGGGAATCAGAGGCCGGGATTCAGATGCCGGGAATAAGAGGCCGGGAATCAGAGGTGGGGAATCAGAGTCCGGGAATCAGAGATGGGGATTCAGAGGCGGGGAATGATATATGGGGAATCAGAGGCGGGGAATCAGAGGCGGGGAATCAGACGCGGGGTAACAGAGGTGGGGAATCAGATATGGGGAATCAGAGGTGTCGAATCAAAGGCGGTGAATCAGAGATGGAGAATCAGAGGCGGGGAATCAGAGGCAGGGAATCAAACACGGGGAATCAAAGGCGGGGAATCAGAGCTGGGGAATCAGAGGTGGGGAATCAGAGTTGGGGAATCAGAGGCGGGGAATCAGATATGGGGAAACAGGGGCGGAGAATCAGAGGCAGGGAAACAGAGGCGGGGAATCAGATATGGGGAATCAGGGGTGGGGAATCAGAGGTTGGGAATCAGAGGCAGGGAATCAGAGGCGTGGAAACAGAGGCGGGGATTCAGATATGGGGAATCAGAGGTGGGGAATCAGGGGCGTGGAATCAGAGGCAGGGAATTAGATGTGGTGAATCAGAGATGGGGAATCAGAGGCAGGGAATCAGAATCAGAAGCGGGGTATCAGAGGCCGGGAATCAGAGGAAGGTAATCAGAGGCAGGGGATCAAACACGGGGAATCAGAGGCTGGGAATCAGAGCTGGGGAATCACAGGCGGGGAATCAGAGATGGGGAATCAGAGGCGGGGAATCAGAGGCAGGGAATCAGATGCGGGGAATCAGAGGCGGGGAATCAGAGCTGGCGAATCAGAGGCGGGGAATCAGAGGTGGGCAATCAGAGGATGGGAATCAGATATGGGGAATCAGAGGCGGGGAATTAGAGCTGGGGAATCACAGGCGGGGAATCAGAGTTGGGGAATCAGAGGCGGGGAATCAGATATGGGGAAACAGAGTCGGGGAATCAGAGGCGGTGAAACAGAGGCGGGGAATCAGATATGGGGAATCAGAGGTGGGGATTCAGAGGTTGGGAATCAGAGGACTGGAATCAGAGGCGGGGAATCAGAGGCAGGGAATCAGATGCGGGGAATCAGAGGAGGGGAATCAGAGCTGGGGAATCAGAGGCGGGGTATTAGAGTTGGGGAATCAGAGGTGGGGAATCAGACGCGGGGAATCAGAGGGGGGGAATCATAGCTGGCGAATCAGAGGCGGGGAATCAGAGGTGGGCAATCAGAGGCCGGGAATCAGAGGTGGTGAATCAGAGATGGGGAATCAGAGGCGGGGAATCAGTGGCAGGGAATCAGATATGGGGAATCAGAGGCGTGGAATCAGAGGCAGGGAATCAGACACGGGGAATCAGACACGGGGAATCAGAGGTGGGGAATCAGAGATGGGGAATCAGAGGCGGGGAATCAGAGGCAGCAAATCAGACACGGGGATTCAGAGGCTGGGAATTAGATGGGGGGAATCAAAGGCGGGGAATCAGAGCTGGGGAATCAGAGGCAGGGAATCAGAGGCGGGGAATCAGATATGGGGAATCAGAGGCTGGGATTCAGAGGCGGGGAATCAGAGGCAGGGAATCAGACGCGGGGAGTCAGAGGTGGGGAATCAGAGATGGGGAATCAGAGGCGGGGAATCAGATATGGGGAATCAGAGGCAGGGAATCAGAGGCGGGGAATCAGAGGCAGGGAATCAGACGCGGGGAATCTGAGGCAGGGAATCAGAGCTGGGGAATCAGAGGTGGGGAATCAGAGTTGGGGAATCAGAGGCAGTGAATTGGATGTGCGGAATCAGAGATGGGGAATCAGAGGCGGGGAATCAGAGCTGGGGAATCAGAGGCGGGGTATTAGAGTTGGGGAATCAGAGGCGGGGAATCAGAGGTGGGGAATCATAGGCAGGGAATCGGATGTGCGGAATCAGAGATGGGGAATCAGAGGCCGGGAATCAGAGGTGGTGAATCAGAGATGGGGAATCAGAGGCGGGGAATCAGAGGCAGGGTATCAGACGCGGGGAATCAGAGGTGGGCAATCAGAGGCGGGGAATCAGATATGGGGAATCAGAGGCGGGGAATCAGAGGCGGGGAAACAGAGGCGGGGAATCAGATATGGGGAATCAGAGGTGGGGCATCAGAGGTTGTGAATCACAGATGGGGAATCAGAGGCGGGGAATCAGAGGCAGGGAATCAGATGCGGGGAATCAGAGGCGGGGATTCAGAGCTGGGGAATCAGAAGCGGGGAATAAGAGTTGGGGAATCAGAGGCGGGGAATCAGATATGGGGAATCAGAGGCAGGGAATCAGAGGCGGGGAATCAGAGGCAGGGAATCAGACGCTGGGAATCTGAGGCAGGGAATCAGAGCTGGGGAATCAGAGGTGGGGAATCAGAGTTGGGGAATCAGAGGCAGTGAATTGGATGTGCGGAATCAGAGATGGGGAATCAGAGGTGGGGAATCAGAGGCGGTGAATCAGAGATGGGGAATCGGAGGCGGGGTATCACTGGCTGGAAATCAGACACGGGGATTCAGAGGCTGGGAATCAGACGGGGGGAATCAAAGGCGGGGAATCAGAGCTGGGTAATCTGAGGCAGGGAATCAGAGTTGGGGATTCAGAGGCGGGGAATCAGATATGGGGAAACAGAGGCGGGGAATCAGAGGCGGGCAAACAGAGGCGGGGAATTAGATATGGGGAATCAGAGGTAGGGAATCAGAGGTGGTGAATCAGTGATGGGGAATCACAGGCGGGGAATCAGAGGCAGGGAATAGAACGCGGGGAATCAGAGGCATGGAATCAGAGCTGGGGAATCAGAGGCGGGGAATCATAGTTGGGAATCAGAGGCGGGAATCAGATATGGGGAAACAGAGGCGGGGAATCAGAGGAGGGGAAACAGAGGCGGGGAATCAGATATGGGGAATCGGATGCAGGGAATCAGAGGCGGGGAATCAGAGCTGGGGAATCAGAGGCGGGGAATCAGAGTTGGGGCATCAGAGGTGGGGAATTAGATATAGGGAAACAGAGGCGGGGAATCAGAGGCGGGGAAACAGAGGCGGGGAATCAGATATGGGGAATCAGAGGTGGGGAATCAGAGGCAGAGAATCAGATGTGCGGAATCAGAGATGGGGAATCAGAGGCAGGGAATCAGAATCAGAAGCGGGGAATCAGAGGCCGGGAATCAGAGGCCGGGAATCAGATGCTGGGAATAAGAGGCCGGGAATCAGAGGAGGGGAATCAGAGTCCGGGAATCAGAGATGGGGATTCAGAGGCGGGGAATCAGATATGGAGAATCAGAGATGGGGAATCAGAGGCGGGGAATCAGAGGCAGGGAATCGGACGCCCGGAATCAGAGGCGGGGAATCAGAGCTGGGGAATCAGAGGCGGGGAATCAGAGGCAGGGAATCAGATGCGGGGAATCAGAGGCGGGGAATCAGAGCTGGCGAATCAGAGGCGGGGAATCAGAGGTGGGCAATCAGAGCCGGGGAATCAGATATGGGGAATCAGAGGCGGGGAATCAGAGGCGGGGAAACAGAGGTGGGGAATCAGATATGGGGAAACAGAGGTGGCGAATCAAAGGCGGTGAATCAGAGATGGGGAATCAGAGGCGGGGAATCAGAGGCAGGGAATCAAAAACGGGGAATCGGAGGCGGGGAATCAGAGCTGGGGAATCAGAGGCGGGGAAGCAGAGTAGGAGAATCAGAGGTGGGGAATCAGATATGGGGAAACAGGGGTGGGGAATCAGAGGCGGCGAAACAGAGGCGGGGAATCAGATATGGGGAATCAGAGGTGTGGAATCAGAGGTTGGGAATCAGAGGCGGGGAAACAGAGGAGGGGAATCAGATATGGGGAATCAGAGGTGGCGAATTAAAGGCGGTGAATCAGAGATGGGGAATCAGGGCAGGGAATCAGAGGCAGGGAATCAAACACGGGGAATCAGAGGCGTGGAATCAGAGCTGGGGAATCAGAGGCGGGGATTCAGAGTTGGGGAATCAGAGGCGGGGAATAAGAGGCGGGGAAACAGAGGCGGGGAATCAGATATGGGGAATCAGAGGTGGGGAATCAGAGGTTGGGAATCAGAGGCAGGGAATCAGAGGCGGGGAATCAGAGGCGGGGAATCAGAGGCAGGAAATCCGATGTGTGGAATCGGAGATGGGGAATCAGAGGCAGGGAATCAGAGGCGGGGAATCAGAGGCGGGGAATCAGAGGCCGGGAATCAGATATGGGGAAACAGAGGCGGGGAATCAGAGGCGGGGAAACAGAGGCGGGGAATCAGATATGGGGAATCAGAGGTGGGGAATCAGAGGTTGGGAATCAGAGGCAGGTAATCAGAGGCTGGGAATCAGATGCAGGGAATCAGATGCGGGGAATCAGAGGCGAGGAATCAGAGCTGGGGAATCAGAGGTGGGGAATCAGAGTTGGGGAATCAGAGTCGGGAACTTAGATATGGGGAAACAGAGGCAGGGAATCAGAGGCGGGGAAACAGACGCGGGGAATCAGAGGCGGGTATCAGAGCTGGGGAATCAGAGGCGGGTAATCAGAGTTGGGGAATCAGAGGCGGGGAATCAGAGGCGGGGAATCAGAGGCGGGGAATCAGAGGCGGGGAAACAGAGGCAGGGAATCAGATATGGGGAATCAGAGGTGGGGTATCAGGGGCAGGGAAACAGTGGCAGGGAATCAGAGGCGGGGAATCAGAGGCGGGGAATCAGAGGCAGGGAATCAGACACGGGGAATCAGATATGGGGAAACAGAGGTGGGGAATCAGAGGCGGGCAAACAGAGGCGGGGAATTAGATAAGGGGAATCAGAGGTGGGGAATCAGAGGTGGTGAATCAGAGATGGGGAATCACAGGCGGGGAATCAGAGGCAGGGAATAGAACGCGGGGAATCAGAGGCGGGGAATCAGAGCTGGGGAATCAGAGGCGGGGAATCATAGTTGGGAATCAGAGGCGGGGAATCAGATATGGGGAAACAGAGGCGGGGAATCAAAGGCGGGGAAACAGAGGCGGGGAATCAGATATGGGGAATCGGATGCGGGGAATCAGAGGCGGGGAATCAGAGCTGGGGAATCAGAGGTGGGGTATCAGAGTTGGGGCATCAGAGGTGGGGAATTAGATATGGGGAAACAGAGGCAGGGAATCAGAGGCGGGGAAACAGAGGTGGGGAATCAGATATGGGGAATCAGAGGTGGGGAATCAGAGGCAGGGAATCAGATGTGCGGAATCAGAGATGGGGAATCAGAGGCAGGGAATCAGAATCAGAAGCGGGGAATCAGAGGCCGGGAATCAGAGGCCGGGATTCAGATGCCGGGAATAAGAGGCCGGGAATCAGAGGTGGGGAATCAGAGTCCGGGAATCAGAGATGGGGATTCAGAGGCGGGGAATGATATATGGGGAATCAGAGGCGGGGAATCAGAGGCGGGGAATCAGACGCGGGGTAACAGAGGTGGGGAATCAGATATGGGGAATCAGAGGTGTCGAATCAAAGGCGGTGAATCAGAGATGGAGAATCAGAGGCGGGGAATCAGAGGCAGGGAATCAAACACGGGGAATCAAAGGCGGGGAATCAGAGCTGGGGAATCAGAGGTGGGGAATCAGAGTTGGGGAATCAGAGGCGGGGAATCAGATATGGGGAAACAGGGGCGGAGAATCAGAGGCAGGGAAACAGAGGCGGGGAATCAGATATGGGGAATCAGGGGTGGGGAATCAGAGGTTGGGAATCAGAGGCAGGGAATCAGAGGCGTGGAAACAGAGGCGGGGATTCAGATATGGGGAATCAGAGGTGGGGAATCAGGGGCGTGGAATCAGAGGCAGGGAATTAGATGTGGTGAATCAGAGATGGGGAATCAGAGGCAGGGAATCAGAATCAGAAGCGGGGTATCAGAGGCCGGGAATCAGAGGAAGGTAATCAGAGGCAGGGGATCAAACACGGGGAATCAGAGGCTGGGAATCAGAGCTGGGGAATCACAGGCGGGGAATCAGAAATGGGGAATCAGAGGCGGGGAATCAGAGGCAGGGAATCAGATGCGGGGAATCAGAGGAGGGGAATCAGAGCTGGGGAATCAGAGGCGGGGTATTAGAGTTGGGGAATCAGAGGTGGGGAATCAGACGCGGGGAATCAGAGGGGGGGAATCATAGCTGGCGAATCAGAGGCGGGGAATCAGAGGTGGGCAATCAGAGGCCGGGAATCAGAGGTGGTGAATCAGAGATGGGGAATCAGAGGCGGGGAATCAGTGGCAGGGAATCAGATATGGGGAATCAGAGGCGTGGAATCAGAGGCAGGGAATCAGACACGGGGAATCAGACACGGGGAATCAGAGGTGGGGAATCAGAGATGGGGAATCAGAGGCGGTGAATCAGAGATGGGGAATCAGAGGCGGGGAATCAGAGGCAGCAAATCAGACACGGGGATTCAGAGGCTGGGAATTAGACGGGGGGAATCAAAGGCGGGGAATCAGAGCTGGGGAATCAGAGGCAGGGAATCAGAGGCGGGGAATCAGATATGGGGAATCAGAGGCTGGGATTCAGAGGCGGGGAATCAGAGGCAGGGAATCAGACGCGGGGAGTCAGAGGTGGGGAATCAGAGATGGGGAATCAGAGGCGGGGAATCAGAGGCAGGGAATCAGACACGGGGAATCTGAGGCGGGGAATCAGAGCTGGGGAGTCAGAGGTGGGGAATCAGAGTTGGGGAATCAGAGGCAGGGAATCGGATGTGCGGAATCAGAGATGGGGAATCAGATGTGGGGAATCAGAGGAATCAGAGATGGGGAATCAGAGGCGGGGAATCAGAGGCAGGAAATCAGACACGGGGATTCAGAGGCTGGGAATCAGACGGGGGGAATCAAAGGCGGGGAATCAGAGCTGGGGAATCAGAGGCAGGGAATCAGAGTTGGGGATTCAGAGACGGGGAATCAGATATGGGGAAACAGAGGCGGGGTATCAGAGGCGGGCAAACAGAGGCGGGGAATTAGATATGGGGAATCAGAGGTGGGGAATCAGAGGTGGTGAATCAGAGATGGGGAATCAGAGGCGGGGAATCAGAGGCTGGAAATCAGACACGGGGATTCAGAGGCTGGGAATCAGACGGGGGGAATCAAAGGCGGGGAATCAGAGCTGGGTAATCTGAGGCAGGGAATCAGAGTTGGGGATTCAGAGGCGGGGAATCAGATATGGGGAAACAGAGGCGGGGAATCAGAGGCGGGCAAACAGAGGCGGGGAATTAGATATGGGGAATCAGAGGTAGGGAATCAGAGGTGGTGAATCAGTGATGGGGAATCACAGGCGGGTAATCAGAGGCAGGGAATAGAACGCGGGGAATCAGAGGCATGGAATCAGAGCTGGGGAATCAGAGGCGGGGAATCATAGTTGGGAATCAGAGGCGGGAATCAGATATGGGGAAACAGAGGCGGGGAATCAGAGGCGGGGAAACAGAGGCGGGGAATCAGATATGGGGAATCGGATGCAGGGAATCAGAGGCGGGGAATCAGAGCTGGGGAATCAGAGGCGGGGAATCAGAGTTGGGGCATCAGAGGTGGGGAATTAGATATAGGGAAACAGAGGCGGGGAATCAGAGGCGGGGAAACAGAGGCGGGGAATCAGATATGGGGAATCAGAGGTGGGGAATCAGAGGCAGAGAATCAGATGTGCGGAATCAGAGATGGGGAATCAGAGGCAGGGAATCAGAATCAGAAGCGGGGAATCAGAGGCCGGGAATCAGAGGCCGGGAATCAGATGCTGGGAATAAGAGGCCGGGAATCAGAGGAGGGGAATCAGAGTCCGGGAATCAGAGATGGGGATTCAGAGGCGGGGAATCAGATATGGAGAATCAGAGATGGGGAATCAGAGGCGGGGAATCAGAGGCAGGGAATCGGACGCCCGGAATCAGAGGCGGGGAATCAGAGCTGGGGAATCAGAGGCGGGGAATCAGAGGCAGGGAATCAGATGCGGGGAATCAGAGGCGGGGAATCAGAGGCAGGGAATCAAAAACGGGGAATCGGAGGCGGGGAATCAGAGCTGGGGAATCAGAGGCGGGGAAGCAGAGTAGGAGAATCAGAGGTGGGGAATCAGATATGGGGAAACAGGGGTGGGGAATCAGAGGCGGCGAAACAGAGGCGGGGAATCAGATATGGGGAATCAGAGGTGTGGAATCAGAGGTTGGGAATCAGAGGCGGGGAAACAGAGGAGGGGAATCAGATATGGGGAATCAGAGGTGGCGAATTAAAGGCGGTGAATCAGAGATGGGGAATCAGGGCAGGGAATCAGAGGCAGGGAATCAAACACGGGGAATCAGAGGCGTGGAATCAGAGCTGGGGAATCAGAGGAGGGGATTCAGAGTTGGGGAATCAGAGGCGGGGAAACAGAGGCGGGGAATCAGATATGGGGAATCAGAGGTGGGGAATCAGAGGTTGGGAATCAGAGGCAGGGAATCAGAGGCGGGGAATCAGAGGCGGGGAATCAGAGGCAGGAAATCAGATGTGTGGAATCGGAGATGGGGAATCAGAGGCGGGGAATCAGAGGCCGGGAATCAGATATGGGGAAACAGAGGCGGGGAATCAGAGGCGGGGAAACAGAGGCGGGGAATCAGATATGGGGAATCAGAGGTAGGGAATCAGAGGTTGGGAATCAGAGGCAGGGAATCAGAGGCTGGGAATCAGATGCAGGGAATCAGATGCGGGGAATCAGAGGCGAGGAATCAGAGCTGGGGAATCAGAGGTGGGGAATCAGAGTTGGGGAATCAGAGTCGGGAACTTAGATATGGGGAAACAGAGGCAGGGAATCAGAGGCGGGGAAACAGACGCGGGGAATCAGAGGCGGGTATCAGAGCTGGGGAATCAGAGGCGGGGAATCAGAGTTGGGGAATCAGAGGCGGGGAATCAGAGGCGGGGAATCAGAGGCGGGGAATCAGAGGCGGGGAAACAGAGGCAGGGAATCAGATATGGGGAATCAGAGGTGGGGTATCAGGGGCAGGGAATCAGTGGCAGGGAATCAGAGGCGGGGAATCAGAGGCGGGGAATCAGAGGCAGGGAATCAGACACGGGGAATCAGATATGGGGAAACAGAGGTGGGGAATCAGAGGCGGGCAAACAGAGGCGGGGAATTAGATAAGGGGAATCAGAGGTGGGGAATCAGAGGTTGTGAATCAGAGATGGGGAATCACAGGCGGGGAATCAGAGGCAGGGAATAGAACGCGGGGAATCAGAGGCGGGGAATCAGAGCTGAGGAATCAGAGGCGGGGAATCATAGTTGGGAATCAGAGGCGGGGAATCAGATATGGGGAAACAGAGGCGGGGAATCAAAGGCGGGGAAACAGAGGCGGGGAATCAGATATGGGGAATCGGATGTGGGGAATCAGAGGCGGGGAATCAGAGCTGGGGAATCAGAGGTGGGGTATCAGAGTTGGGGCATCAGAGGTGGGGAATTAGATATGGGGAAACAGAGGCAGGGAATCAGAGGCGGGGAAACAGAGGTGGGGAATCAGATATGGGGAATCAGAGGTGGGGAATCAGAGGCAGGGAATCAGATGTGCGGAATCAGAGATGGGGAATCAGAGGCAGGGAATCAGAATCAGAAGCGGGGAATCAGAGGCCGGGAATCAGAGGCCGGGATTCAGATGCCGGGAATAAGAGGCCGGGAATCAGAGGTGGGGAATCAGAGTCCGGGAATCAGAGATGGGGATTCAGAGGCGGGGAATGATATATGGGGAATCAGAGGCGGGGAATCAGAGGCGGGGTAACAGAGGTGGGGAATCAGATATGGGGAATCAGAGGTGTCGAATCAAAGGCGGTGAATCAGAGATGGAGAATCAGAGGCGGGGAATCAGAGGCAGGGAATCAAACACGGGGAATCAAAGGCGGGGAATCAGAGCTGGGGAATCAGAGGTGGGGAATCAGAGTTGGGGAATCAGAGGCGGGGAATCAGATATGGGGAAACAGGGGCGGAGAATCAGAGGCAGGGAAACAGAGGCGGGGAATCAGATATGGGGAATCAGGGGTGGGGAATCAGAGGTTGGGAATCAGAGGCAGGGAATCAGAGGCGTGGAAACAGAGGCGGGGATTCAGATATGGGGAATCAGAGGTGGGGAATCAGGGGCGTGGAATCAGAGGCAGGGAATTAGATGTGGTGAATCAGAGATGGGGAATCAGAGGCAGGGAATCAGAATCAGAAGCGGGGTATCAGAGGCCGGGAATCAGAGGAAGGTAATCAGAGGCAGGGGATCAAACACGGGGAATCAGAGGCTGGGAATCAGAGCTGGGGTATCACAGGCGGGGAATCAGAGATGGGGAATCAGAGGCGGGGAATCAGAGGCAGGGAATCAGATGCGGGGAATCAGAGGCGGGGAATCAGAGCTGGCGAATCAGAGGCGGGGAATCAGAGGTGGGCAATCAGAGGATGGGAATCAGATATGGGGAATCAGAGGCGGGGAATTAGAGCTGGGGAATCACAGGCGGGGAATCAGAGTTGGGGAATCAGAGGCGGGGAATCAGATATGGGGAAACAGAGTCGGGGAATCAGAGGCGGTGAAACAGAGGCGGGGAATCAGATATGGGGAATCAGAGGTGGGGATTCAGAGGTTGGGAATCAGAGGCCTGGAATCAGAGGCGGGGAATCAGAGGCAGGGAATCAGATGCGGGGAATCAGAGGAGGGGAATCAGAGCTGGGGAATCAGAGGCGGGGTATTAGAGTTGGGGAATCAGAGGTGGGGAATCAGACGCGGGGAATCAGAGGGGGGGAATCATAGCTGGCGAATCAGAGGCGGGGAATCAGAGGTGGGCAATCAGAGGCCGGGAATCAGAGGTGGTGAATCAGAGATGGGGAATCAGAGGCGGGGAATCAGTGGCAGGGAATCAGATATGGGGAATCAGAGGCGTGGAATCAGAGGCAGGGAATCAGACACGGGGAATCAGACACGGGGAATCAGAGGTGGGGAATCAGAGATGGGGAATCAGAGGCGGTGAATCAGAGATGGGGAATCAGAGGCGGGGAATCAGAGGCAGCAAATCAGACACGGGGATTCAGAGGCTGGGAATTAGACGGGGGGAATCAAAGGCGGGGAATCAGAGCTGGGGAATCAGAGGCAGGGAATCAGAGGCGGGGAATCAGATATGGGGAATCAGAGGCTGGGATTCAGAGGCGGGGAATCAGAGGCAGGGAATCAGACGTGGGGAATCAGAGGTGGGGAATCAGAGATGGGGAATCAGAGGCGGGGATTCAGAGGCAGGGAATCAGACGCGGGGAATCTGAGGCGGGGAATCAGAGCTGGGGAATCAGAGGTGGGGAATCAGAGTTGGGGAATCAGAGGCAGGGAATCGGATGTGCGGAATCAGAGATGGGGAATTAGATGTGGGGAATCAGAGGAATCAGAGATGGGGAATCAGAGGCGGGGAATCAGAGGCAGGAAATCAGACACAGGGAATTCAGAGGCTGGGAATCAGACGGGGGGAATCAAAGGCGGGGAATCAGAGCTGGGGAATCAGAGGCAGGGAATCAGAGTTGGGGATTCAGAGACGGGGAATCAGATATGGGGAAACAGAGGCGGGGTATCAGAGGCGGGCAAACAGAGGCGGGGAATTAGATATGGGGAATCAGAGGTGGGGAATCAGAGGTGGTGAATCAGTGATGGGGAATCACAGGCGGGGAATCAGAGGCAGGGAATAGAACGCAGGGAATCAGACGCAGGGAATCAGAGCTGGGGAATCAGAGGCGGGGAATCATAGTTGGGAATCAGAGGCGGGGAATCAGATATGGGGAAACAGAGGCGGGGAATCAGAGGCGGGGAAACAGAGGCGGGGAATCAGATATGGGGAATCGGATGTGGGGAATCAGATGCGGGGAATCAGAGCTGGGGAATCAGAGGCGGGGAATCAGAGTTGGGGCATCAGAGGTGGGGAATTAGATATAGGGAAACAGAGGTGGGGAATCAGAGGCGGGGAAAAAGAGGCGGGGAATCAGATATGGGGAATCAGAGGTGGGGAATCAGAGTCAGGGAATCAGATGTGCGGAATCAGAGATGGGGAATCAGAGGCAGGGAATCAGAATCAGAAGCGGGGAATCAGAGGCCGGGATTCAGAGGCCGGGAATCAGATGCTGGGAATAAGAGGCCGGGAATCAGAGGTGGGGAATCAGAGTCCGGGAATCAGAGATGGGGATTCAGAGGCGGGGAATGAGATATGGAGAATCAGAGGCGGGGAATCAGAGGCCGGGAAACAGAGGTGGGGAATCAGATATGGGGAATCAGAGGTGGCGAATCAAAGGCGGTGAATCAGAGATGGGGAATCAGAGGCGGGGAATCAGAGGCAGGGAATCAGATGCGGGGAATCAGAGGCGGGGAATCAGAGCTGGCGAATCAGAGGCGGGGAATCAGAGGTGGGCAATCAGAGGCGGGGAATCAGATATGGGGAATCAGAGGCGGGGAATCAGAGGCGGGGAAACAGAGGCGGGGAATCAAATATAGGGAATCAGAGGTGGGGAATCAGAGGTTGTGAATCAGAGATGGGGAATCAAGGCAGGGAATCAGAGGCGGGGAATCAGAGGCGGGGAATCAGAGGCAGGGAATCAGATGCGGGGAATCAGAGGCGGGGATTCAGAGCTGGGGAATCAGAAGCGGGGAATCAGAGTTGGGGAATCAGAGGCGGGGAATCAGATATGGGGAATCAGAGGCAGGGAATCAGAGGCGGGGAATCAGAGGCAGGGAATCAGACGCGGGGAATCTGAGGCAGGGAATCAGAGCTGGGGAATCAGAGGTGGGGAATCAGTGTTGGGGAATCAGAGGCAGTGAATTGGATGTGCGGAATCAGAGATGGGGAATCAGAGGTGGGGAATCAGAGGCGGTGAATCAGAGATGGGGAATCAGAGGTGGGGAATCAGAGGAAGGAAATCAGACACGGGGATTCAGAGGCTGGGAATCAGACGGGGGGAATCAAAGGCGGGGAATCAGAGCTGGGTAATCTGAGGCAGGGAATCAGAGTTGGGGATTCAGAGGCGGGGAATCAGATATGGGGAAACAGAGGCGGGGAATCAGAGGCGGGCAAACAGAGGCGGGGAATTAGATATGGGGAATCAGAGGTAGGGAATCAGAGGTGGTGAATCAGTGATGGGGAATCACAGGCGGGGAATCAGAGGCAGGGAATAGAACGCGGGGAATCAGAGGCAGGGAATCAGAGCTGGGGAATCAGAGGCGGGGAATCATAGTTGGGAATCAGAGGCGCGAATCAGATATGGGGAAACAGAGGCGGGGAATCAGAGGCGGGGAAACAGAGGCGGGGAATCAGATATGGGGAATCGGATGCAGGGAATCAGAGGCGGGGAATCAGAGCTGGGGAATCAGAGGCGGGGAATCAGAGTTGGGGCATCAGAGGTGGGGAATTAGATATAGGGAAACAGAGGCGGGGAATCAGAGCCGGGGAAACAGAGGCGGGGAATCAGATATGGGGAATCAGAGGTGGGGAATCAGAGGCAGGGAATCAGATGTGCGGAATCAGAGATGGGGAATCAGAGGCAGGGAATCAGAATCAGAAGCGGGGAATCAGAGGCCGGGAATCAGAGGCCGGGAATCAGATGCTGGGAATAAGAGGCCGGGAATCAGAGGAGGGGAATCAGAGTCCGGGAATCAGAGATGGGGATTCAGAGGCGGGGAATCAGATATGGAGAATCAGAGATGGGGAATCAGAGGCGGGGAATCAGAGGCAGGGAATCGGACGCCGGGAATCAGAGGCGGGGAATCAGAGCTGGGGAATCAGAGGCGGGGAATCAGAGGCAGGGAATCAGATGCGGGGAATCAGAGCTGGCGAATCAGAGGTGGGTAATCAGAGGTGGGCAATCAGAGCCGGGGAATCAGATATGGGGAATCAGAGGCGGGGAATCAGAGGCGGGGAAACAGAGGTGGGGAATCAGATATGGGGAAACAGAGGTGGCGAATCAAAGGTGGTGAATCAGAGATGGGGAATCAGAGGCGGGGAATCAGAGGCAGGGAATCAAAAACGGGGAATCGGAGGCGGGGAATCAGAGCTGGGGAATCAGAGGCGGGGAAGCAGAGTAGGAGAATCAGAGGTGGGGAATCAGATATGGGGAAACAGGGGCGGGGAATCAGAGGCGGCGAAACAGAGGCGGGGAATCAGATATGGGGAATCAGAGGTGTGGAATCAGATGTTGGGAATCAGAGGCGGGGAAACAGAGGAGGGGAATCAGATATGGGGAATCAGAGGTGGCGAATTAAAGGCGGTGAATCGGAGATGGGGAATCAGAGGCAGGGAATCAGAGGCGGGGAATCAGAGGCGGGGAATCAGAGGCCGGGAATCGGATATGGGGAAACAGAGGCAGGGAATCAGAGGCGGGGAAACAGAGGCGGGGAATCAGATATGGGGAATCAGAGGTGGGGAATCAGAGGTTGGGAATCAGAGGCAGGGAATCAGAGGCTGGGAATCAGATGCAGGGAATCAGATGCGGGGAATCAGAGGCGGGGAATCAGAGCTGGGGAATCAGAGGTGGGGAATCAGAGTTGGGGAATCAGAGTCGGGGACTTAGATATGGGGAAACAGAGGCAGGGAATCAGAGGCGGGGAAACAGACGCGGGGAATCAGAGGCGGGTATCAGAGCTGGGGAATCAGAGGCGGGGAATCAGAGTTGGGGAATCAGAGGCGGGGAATCAGAGGCGGGGAATCAGTGGCAGGGAATCAGAGGCGGGGAATCAGAGGCGGGGAATCAGAGGCCGGGAATCAGATGCTGGGAATAAGAGGCCGGGAATCAGAGGTGGGGAATCAGAGTCCGGGAATCAGAGATGGGGATTCAGAGGCGGGGAATGAGATATGGAGAATCAGAGGCGGGGAATCAGAGGCCGGGAATCAGAGGCGGGGAATCAGAGGCGGGGAATCAGAGCTGGCGAATCAGAGGCGGGGAATCAGAGGTGGGCAATCAGAGGCGGGGAATCAGATATGGGGAATCAGAGGCGGGGAATCAGAGGCGGGGAAACAGAGGCGGGGAATCAAATATAGGGAATCAGAGGTGGGGAATCAGAGGTTGTGAATCAGAGATGGGGAATCAAGGCAGGGAATCAGAGGCGGGGAATCAGAGGCGGGGAATCAGAGGCAGGGAATCAGATGCGGGGAATCAGAGGCGGGGATTCAGAGCTGGGGAATCAGAAGCGGGGAATCAGAGTTGGGGAATCAGAGGCGGGGAATCAGATATGGGGAATCAGAGGCAGGGAATCAGAGGCGGGGAATCAGAGGCAGGGAATCAGACGCGGGGAATCTGAGGCAGGGAATCAGAGCTGGGGAATCAGAGGTGGGGAATCAGTGTTGGGGAATCAGAGGCAGTGAATTGGATGTGCGGAAACAGAGATGGGGAATCAGAGGTGGGGAATCAGAGGCGGTGAATCAGAGATGGGGAATCAGAGGCGGGGAATCAGAGGCAGGAAATCAGACACGGGGATTCAGAGGCTGGGAATCAGACGGGGGGAATCAAAGGCGGGGAATCAGAGCTGGGTAATCTGAGGCAGGGAATCAGAGTTGGGGATTCAGAGGCGGGGAATCAGATATGGGGAAACAGAGGCGGGGAATCAGAGGCGGGCAAACAGAGGCGGGGAATTAGATATGGGGAATCAGAGGTAGGGAATCAGAGGTGGTGAATCAGTGATGGGGAATCACAGGCGGGGAATCAGAGGCAGGGAATAGAACGCGGGGATTCAGAGGCAGGGAATCAGAGGCGGGGAAACAGAGGCAGGGAATCAGATATGGGGAATCAGAGGTGGGGTATCAGGGGCAGGGAATCAGTGGCAGGGAATCAGAGGCGGGGAATCAGAGGCGGGGAATCAGAGGCAGGGAATCAGACACGGGGAATCAGATATGGGGAAACAGAGGTGGGGAATCAGAGGCGGGCAAACAGAGGCGGGGAATTAGATAAGGGGAATCAGAGGTGGGGAATCAGAGGTGGTGAATCAGAGATGGGGAATCACAGGCGGGGAATCAGAGGCAGGGAATAGAACGCGGGGAATCAGAGGCGGGGAATCAGAGCTGGGGAATCAGAGGCGGGGAATCATAGTTGGGAATCAGAGGCGGGGAATCAGATATGGGGAAACAGAGGCGGGGAATCAAAGGCGGGGAAACAGAGGCGGGGAATCAGATATGGGGAATCGGATGCGGGGAATCAGAGGCGGGGAATCAGAGCTGGGGAATCAGAGGTGGGGTATCAGAGTTGGGGCATCAGAGGTGGGGAATTAGATATGGGGAAACAGAGGCAGGGAATCAGAGGCGGGGAAACAGAGGTGGGGAATCAGATATGGGGAATCAGAGGTGGGGAATCAGAGGCAGGGAATCAGATGTGCGGAATCAGAGATGGGGAATCAGAGGCAGGGAATCAGAATCAGAAGCGGGGAATCAGAGGCCGGGAATCAGAGACCGGGATTCAGATGCCGGGAATAAGAGGCCGGGAATCAGAGGTGGGGAATCAGAGTCCGGGAATCAGAGATGGGGATTCAGAGGCGGGGAATGATATATGGGGAATCAGAGGCGGGGAATCAGAGGCGGGGAATCAGACGCGGGGTAACAGAGGTGGGGAATCAGATATGGGGAATCAGAGGTGTCGAATCAAAGGCGGTGAATCAGAGATGGAGAATCAGAGGCGGGGAATCAGAGGCAGGGAATCAGAGGCGGGGAATCAGAGGCCGGGAATCTGATATGGGGAAACAGAGGCGGGGAATCAGAGGCGGGGAAACAGAGGCGGGGAATCAGATATGGGGAATCAGAGGTGGGGAATCAGAGGTTGGGAATCAGAGGCAGGGAATCAGAGGCGGGGAATCAGAGGCGGGGAATCAGAGGCCGGGAATCTGATATGGGGAAACAGAGGCGGGGAATCAGAGGCGGGGAAACAGAGGCGGGGAATCAGATATGGGGAATCAGAGGTGGGGAATCAGAGGTTGGGAATCAGAGGCAGGTAATCAGAGGCTGGGAATCAGATGCAGGGAATCAGATGCGGGGAATCAGAGGCGAGGAATCAGAGCTGGGGAATCAGAGGTGGGGAATCAGAGTTGGGGAATCAGAGTCGGGAACTTAGATATGGGGAAACAGAGGCAGGGAATCAGAGGCGGGGAAACAGACGCGGGGAATCAGAGGCGGGTATCAGAGCTGGGGAATCAGAGGCGGGGAATCAGAGTTGGGGAATCAGAGGCGGGGAATCAGAGGCGGGGAATCAGAGGCGGGGAATCAGAGGCGGGGAAACAGAGGCAGGGAATCAGATATGGGGAATCAGAGGTGGGGTATCAGGGGCAGGGAATCAGTGGCAGGGAATCAGAGGCGGGGAATCAGAGGCGGGGAATCAGAGGCAGGGAATCAGACACGGGGAATCAGATATGGGGAAACAGAGGTGGGGAATCAGAGGCGGGCAAACAGAGGCGGGGAATTAGATAAGGGGAATCAGAGGTGGGGAATCAGAGGTGGTGAATCAGAGATGGGGAATCACAGGCGGGGAATCAGAGGCAGGGAATAGAACGCGGGGAATCAGAGGCGGGGAATCAGAGCTGGGGAATCAGAGGCGGGGAATCATAGTTGGGAATCAGAGGCGGGGAATCAGATATGGGGAAACAGAGGCGGGGAATCAAAGGCGGGGAAACAGAGGCGGGGAATCAGATATGGGGAATCGGATGCGGGGAATCAGAGGCGGGGAATCAGAGCTGGGGAATCAGAGGTGGGGTATCAGAGTTGGGGCATCAGAGGTGGGGAATTAGATATGGGGAAACAGAGGCAGGGAATCAGAGGCGGGGAAACAGAGGTGGGGAATCAGATATGGGGAATCAGAGGTGGGGAATCAGAGGCAGGGAATCAGATGTGCGGAATCAGAGATGGGGAATCAGAGGCAGGGAATCAGAATCAGAAGCGGGGAATCAGAGGCCGGGAATCAGAGGCCGGGATTCAGATGCCGGGAATAAGAGGCCGGGAATCAGAGGTGGGGAATCAGAGTCCGGGAATCAGAGATGGGGATTCAGAGGCGGGGAATGATATATGGGGAATCAGAGGCGGGGAATCAGAGGCGGGGAATCAGACGCGGGGTAACAGAGGTGGGGAATCAGATATGGGGAATCAGAGGTGTCGAATCAAAGGCGGTGAATCAGAGATGGAGAATCAGAGGCGGGGAATCAGAGGCAGGGAATCAAACACGGGGAATCAAAGGCGGGGAATCAGAGCTGGGGAATCAGAGGTGGGGAATCAGAGTTGGGGAATCAGAGGCGGGGAATCAGATATGGGGAAACAGGGGCGGAGAATCAGAGGCAGGGAAACAGAGGCGGGGAATCAGATATGGGGAATCAGGGGTGGGGAATCAGAGGTTGGGAATCAGAGGCAGGGAATCAGAGGCGTGGAAACAGAGGCGGGGATTCAGATATGGGGAATCAGAGGTGGGGAATCAGGGGCGTGGAATCAGAGGCAGGGAATTAGATGTGGTGAATCAGAGATGGGGAATCAGAGGCAGGGAATCAGAATCAGAAGCGGGGTATCAGAGGCCGGGAATCAGAGGAAGGTAATCAGAGGCAGGGGATCAAACACGGGGAATCAGAGGCTGGGAATCAGAGCTGGGGAATCACAGGCGGGGAATCAGAGATGGGGAATCAGAGGCGGGGAATCAGAGGCAGGGAATCAGATGCGGGGAATCAGAGGCGGGGAATCAGAGCTGGCGAATCAGAGGCGGGGAATCAGAGGTGGGCAATCAGAGGATGGGAATCAGATATGGGGAATCAGAGGCGGGGAATTAGAGCTGGGGAATCACAGGCGGGGAATCAGAGTTGGGGAATCAGAGGCGGGGAATCAGATATGGGGAAACAGAGTCGGGGAATCAGAGGCGGTGAAACAGAGGCGGGGAATCAGATATGGGGAATCAGAGGTGGGGATTCAGAGGTTGGGAATCAGAGGACTGGAATCAGAGGCGGGGAATCAGAGGCAGGGAATCAGATGCGGGGAATCAGAGGAGGGGAATCAGAGCTGGGGAATCAGAGGCGGGGTATTAGAGTTGGGGAATCAGAGGTGGGGAATCAGACGCGGGGAATCAGAGGGGGGGAATCATAGCTGGCGAATCAGAGGCGGGGAATCAGAGGTGGGCAATCAGAGGCCGGGAATCAGAGGTGGTGAATCAGAGATGGGGAATCAGAGGCGGGGAATCAGTGGCAGGGAATCAGATATGGGGAATCAGAGGCGTGGAATCAGAGGCAGGGAATCAGACACGGGGAATCAGACACGGGGAATCAGAGGTGGGGAATCAGAGATGGGGAATCAGAGGCGGTGAATCAGAGATGGGGAATCAGAGGCGGGGAATCAGAGGCAGCAAATCAGACACGGGGATTCAGAGGCTGGGAATTAGATGGGGGGAATCAAAGGCGGGGAATCAGAGCTGGGGAATCAGAGGCAGGGAATCAGAGGCGGGGAATCAGATATGGGGAATCAGAGGCTGGGATTCAGAGGCGGGGAATCAGAGGCAGGGAATCAGACGCGGGGAGTCAGAGGTGGGGAATCAGAGATGGGGAATCAGAGGCGGGGAATCAGATATGGGGAATCAGAGGCAGGGAATCAGAGGCGGGGAATCAGAGGCAGGGAATCAGACGCGGGGAATCTGAGGCAGGGAATCAGAGCTGGGGAATCAGAGGTGGGGAATCAGAGTTGGGGAATCAGAGGCAGTGAATTGGATGTGCGGAATCAGAGATGGGGAATCAGAGGCGGGGAATCAGAGCTGGGGAATCAGAGGCGGGGTATTAGAGTTGGGGAATCAGAGGCGGGGAATCAGAGGTGGGGAATCATAGGCAGGGAATCGGATGTGCGGAATCAGAGATGGGGAATCAGAGGCCGGGAATCAGAGGTGGTGAATCAGAGATGGGGAATCAGAGGCGGGGAATCAGAGGCAGGGTATCAGACGCGGGGAATCAGAGGTGGGCAATCAGAGGCGGGGAATCAGATATGGGGAATCAGAGGCGGGGAATCAGAGGCGGGGAAACAGAGGCGGGGAATCAGATATGGGGAATCAGAGGTGGGGCATCAGAGGTTGTGAATCACAGATGGGGAATCAGAGGCGGGGAATCAGAGGCAGGGAATCAGATGCGGGGAATCAGAGGCGGGGATTCAGAGCTGGGGAATCAGAAGCGGGGAATAAGAGTTGGGGAATCAGAGGCGGGGAATCAGATATGGGGAATCAGAGGCAGGGAATCAGAGGCGGGGAATCAGAGGCAGGGAATCAGACGCTGGGAATCTGAGGCAGGGAATCAGAGCTGGGGAATCAGAGGTGGGGAATCAGAGTTGGGGAATCAGAGGCAGTGAATTGGATGTGCGGAATCAGAGATGGGGAATCAGAGGTGGGGAATCAGAGGCGGTGAATCAGAGATGGGGAATCGGAGGCGGGGTATCACTGGCTGGAAATCAGACACGGGGATTCAGAGGCTGGGAATCAGACGGGGGGAATCAAAGGCGGGGAATCAGAGCTGGGTAATCTGAGGCAGGGAATCAGAGTTGGGGATTCAGAGGCGGGGAATCAGATATGGGGAAACAGAGGCGGGGAATCAGAGGCGGGCAAACAGAGGCGGGGAATTAGATATGGGGAATCAGAGGTAGGGAATCAGAGGTGGTGAATCAGTGATGGGGAATCACAGGCGGGGAATCAGAGGCAGGGAATAGAACGCGGGGAATCAGAGGCATGGAATCAGAGCTGGGGAATCAGAGGCGGGGAATCATAGTTGGGAATCAGAGGCGGGAATCAGATATGGGGAAACAGAGGCGGGGAATCAGAGGAGGGGAAACAGAGGCGGGGAATCAGATATGGGGAATCGGATGCAGGGAATCAGAGGCGGGGAATCAGAGCTGGGGAATCAGAGGCGGGGAATCAGAGTTGGGGCATCAGAGGTGGGGAATTAGATATAGGGAAACAGAGGCGGGGAATCAGAGGCGGGGAAACAGAGGCGGGGAATCAGATATGGGGAATCAGAGGTGGGGAATCAGAGGCAGAGAATCAGATGTGCGGAATCAGAGATGGGGAATCAGAGGCAGGGAATCAGAATCAGAAGCGGGGAATCAGAGGCCGGGAATCAGAGGCCGGGAATCAGATGCTGGGAATAAGAGGCCGGGAATCAGAGGAGGGGAATCAGAGTCCGGGAATCAGAGATGGGGATTCAGAGGCGGGGAATCAGATATGGAGAATCAGAGATGGGGAATCAGAGGCGGGGAATCAGAGGCAGGGAATCGGACGCCCGGAATCAGAGGCGGGGAATCAGAGCTGGGGAATCAGAGGCGGGGAATCAGAGGCAGGGAATCAGATGCGGGGAATCAGAGGCGGGGAATCAGAGCTGGCGAATCAGAGGCGGGGAATCAGAGGTGGGCAATCAGAGCCGGGGAATCAGATATGGGGAATCAGAGGCGGGGAATCAGAGGCGGGGAAACAGAGGTGGGGAATCAGATATGGGGAAACAGAGGTGGCGAATCAAAGGCGGTGAATCAGAGATGGGGAATCAGAGGCGGGGAATCAGAGGCAGGGAATCAAAAACGGGGAATCGGAGGCGGGGAATCAGAGCTGGGGAATCAGAGGCGGGGAAGCAGAGTAGGAGAATCAGAGGTGGGGAATCAGATATGGGGAAACAGGGGTGGGGAATCAGAGGCGGCGAAACAGAGGCGGGGAATCAGATATGGGGAATCAGAGGTGTGGAATCAGAGGTTGGGAATCAGAGGCGGGGAAACAGAGGAGGGGAATCAGATATGGGGAATCAGAGGTGGCGAATTAAAGGCGGTGAATCAGAGATGGGGAATCAGGGCAGGGAATCAGAGGCAGGGAATCAAACACGGGGAATCAGAGGCGTGGAATCAGAGCTGGGGAATCAGAGGCGGGGATTCAGAGTTGGGGAATCAGAGGCGGGGAATAAGAGGCGGGGAAACAGAGGCGGGGAATCAGATATGGGGAATCAGAGGTGGGGAATCAGAGGTTGGGAATCAGAGGCAGGGAATCAGAGGCGGGGAATCAGAGGCGGGGAATCAGAGGCAGGAAATCCGATGTGTGGAATCGGAGATGGGGAATCAGAGGCAGGGAATCAGAGGCGGGGAATCAGAGGCGGGGAATCAGAGGCCGGGAATCAGATATGGGGAAACAGAGGCGGGGAATCAGAGGCGGGGAAACAGAGGCGGGGAATCAGATATGGGGAATCAGAGGTGGGGAATCAGAGGTTGGGAATCAGAGGCAGGTAATCAGAGGCTGGGAATCAGATGCAGGGAATCAGATGCGGGGAATCAGAGGCGAGGAATCAGAGCTGGGGAATCAGAGGTGGGGAATCAGAGTTGGGGAATCAGAGTCGGGAACTTAGATATGGGGAAACAGAGGCAGGGAATCAGAGGCGGGGAAACAGACGCGGGGAATCAGAGGCGGGTATCAGAGCTGGGGAATCAGAGGCGGGTAATCAGAGTTGGGGAATCAGAGGCGGGGAATCAGAGGCGGGGAATCAGAGGCGGGGAATCAGAGGCGGGGAAACAGAGGCAGGGAATCAGATATGGGGAATCAGAGGTGGGGTATCAGGGGCAGGGAAACAGTGGCAGGGAATCAGAGGCGGGGAATCAGAGGCGGGGAATCAGAGGCAGGGAATCAGACACGGGGAATCAGATATGGGGAAACAGAGGTGGGGAATCAGAGGCGGGCAAACAGAGGCGGGGAATTAGATAAGGGGAATCAGAGGTGGGGAATCAGAGGTGGTGAATCAGAGATGGGGAATCACAGGCGGGGAATCAGAGGCAGGGAATAGAACGCGGGGAATCAGAGGCGGGGAATCAGAGCTGGGGAATCAGAGGCGGGGAATCATAGTTGGGAATCAGAGGCGGGGAATCAGATATGGGGAAACAGAGGCGGGGAATCAAAGGCGGGGAAACAGAGGCGGGGAATCAGATATGGGGAATCGGATGCGGGGAATCAGAGGCGGGGAATCAGAGCTGGGGAATCAGAGGTGGGGTATCAGAGTTGGGGCATCAGAGGTGGGGAATTAGATATGGGGAAACAGAGGCAGGGAATCAGAGGCGGGGAAACAGAGGTGGGGAATCAGATATGGGGAATCAGAGGTGGGGAATCAGAGGCAGGGAATCAGATGTGCGGAATCAGAGATGGGGAATCAGAGGCAGGGAATCAGAATCAGAAGCGGGGAATCAGAGGCCGGGAATCAGAGGCCGGGATTCAGATGCCGGGAATAAGAGGCCGGGAATCAGAGGTGGGGAATCAGAGTCCGGGAATCAGAGATGGGGATTCAGAGGCGGGGAATGATATATGGGGAATCAGAGGCGGGGAATCAGAGGCGGGGAATCAGACGCGGGGTAACAGAGGTGGGGAATCAGATATGGGGAATCAGAGGTGTCGAATCAAAGGCGGTGAATCAGAGATGGAGAATCAGAGGCGGGGAATCAGAGGCAGGGAATCAAACACGGGGAATCAAAGGCGGGGAATCAGAGCTGGGGAATCAGAGGTGGGGAATCAGAGTTGGGGAATCAGAGGCGGGGAATCAGATATGGGGAAACAGGGGCGGAGAATCAGAGGCAGGGAAACAGAGGCGGGGAATCAGATATGGGGAATCAGGGGTGGGGAATCAGAGGTTGGGAATCAGAGGCAGGGAATCAGAGGCGTGGAAACAGAGGCGGGGATTCAGATATGGGGAATCAGAGGTGGGGAATCAGGGGCGTGGAATCAGAGGCAGGGAATTAGATGTGGTGAATCAGAGATGGGGAATCAGAGGCAGGGAATCAGAATCAGAAGCGGGGTATCAGAGGCCGGGAATCAGAGGAAGGTAATCAGAGGCAGGGGATCAAACACGGGGAATCAGAGGCTGGGAATCAGAGCTGGGGAATCACAGGCGGGGAATCAGAAATGGGGAATCAGAGGCGGGGAATCAGAGGCAGGGAATCAGATGCGGGGAATCAGAGGAGGGGAATCAGAGCTGGGGAATCAGAGGCGGGGTATTAGAGTTGGGGAATCAGAGGTGGGGAATCAGACGCGGGGAATCAGAGGGGGGGAATCATAGCTGGCGAATCAGAGGCGGGGAATCAGAGGTGGGCAATCAGAGGCCGGGAATCAGAGGTGGTGAATCAGAGATGGGGAATCAGAGGCGGGGAATCAGTGGCAGGGAATCAGATATGGGGAATCAGAGGCGTGGAATCAGAGGCAGGGAATCAGACACGGGGAATCAGACACGGGGAATCAGAGGTGGGGAATCAGAGATGGGGAATCAGAGGCGGTGAATCAGAGATGGGGAATCAGAGGCGGGGAATCAGAGGCAGCAAATCAGACACGGGGATTCAGAGGCTGGGAATTAGACGGGGGGAATCAAAGGCGGGGAATCAGAGCTGGGGAATCAGAGGCAGGGAATCAGAGGCGGGGAATCAGATATGGGGAATCAGAGGCTGGGATTCAGAGGCGGGGAATCAGAGGCAGGGAATCAGACGCGGGGAGTCAGAGGTGGGGAATCAGAGATGGGGAATCAGAGGCGGGGAATCAGAGGCAGGGAATCAGACGCGGGGAATCTGAGGCGGGGAATCAGAGCTGGGGAGTCAGAGGTGGGGAATCAGAGTTGGGGAATCAGAGGCAGGGAATCGGATGTGCGGAATCAGAGATGGGGAATCAGATGTGGGGAATCAGAGGAATCAGAGATGGGGAATCAGAGGCGGGGAATCAGAGGCAGGAAATCAGACACGGGGATTCAGAGGCTGGGAATCAGACGGGGGGAATCAAAGGCGGGGAATCAGAGCTGGGGAATCAGAGGCAGGGAATCAGAGTTGGGGATTCAGAGACGGGGAATCAGATATGGGGAAACAGAGGCGGGGTATCAGAGGCGGGCAAACAGAGGCGGGGAATTAGATATGGGGAATCAGAGGTGGGGAATCAGAGGTGGTGAATCAGAGATGGGGAATCAGAGGCGGGGAATCAGAGGCTGGAAATCAGACACGGGGATTCAGAGGCTGGGAATCAGACGGGGGGAATCAAAGGCGGGGAATCAGAGCTGGGTAATCTGAGGCAGGGAATCAGAGTTGGGGATTCAGAGGCGGGGAATCAGATATGGGGAAACAGAGGCGGGGAATCAGAGGCGGGCAAACAGAGGCGGGGAATTAGATATGGGGAATCAGAGGTAGGGAATCAGAGGTGGTGAATCAGTGATGGGGAATCACAGGCGGGTAATCAGAGGCAGGGAATAGAACGCGGGGAATCAGAGGCATGGAATCAGAGCTGGGGAATCAGAGGCGGGGAATCATAGTTGGGAATCAGAGGCGGGAATCAGATATGGGGAAACAGAGGCGGGGAATCAGAGGCGGGGAAACAGAGGCGGGGAATCAGATATGGGGAATCGGATGCAGGGAATCAGAGGCGGGGAATCAGAGCTGGGGAATCAGAGGCGGGGAATCAGAGTTGGGGCATCAGAGGTGGGGAATTAGATATAGGGAAACAGAGGCGGGGAATCAGAGGCGGGGAAACAGAGGCGGGGAATCAGATATGGGGAATCAGAGGTGGGGAATCAGAGGCAGAGAATCAGATGTGCGGAATCAGAGATGGGGAATCAGAGGCAGGGAATCAGAATCAGAAGCGGGGAATCAGAGGCCGGGAATCAGAGGCCGGGAATCAGATGCTGGGAATAAGAGGCCGGGAATCAGAGGAGGGGAATCAGAGTCCGGGAATCAGAGATGGGGATTCAGAGGCGGGGAATCAGATATGGAGAATCAGAGATGGGGAATCAGAGGCGGGGAATCAGAGGCAGGGAATCGGACGCCCGGAATCAGAGGCGGGGAATCAGAGCTGGGGAATCAGAGGCGGGGAATCAGAGGCAGGGAATCAGATGCGGGGAATCAGAGGCGGGGAATCAGAGGCAGGGAATCAAAAACGGGGAATCGGAGGCGGGGAATCAGAGCTGGGGAATCAGAGGCGGGGAAGCAGAGTAGGAGAATCAGAGGTGGGGAATCAGATATGGGGAAACAGGGGTGGGGAATCAGAGGCGGCGAAACAGAGGCGGGGAATCAGATATGGGGAATCAGAGGTGTGGAATCAGAGGTTGGGAATCAGAGGCGGGGAAACAGAGGAGGGGAATCAGATATGGGGAATCAGAGGTGGCGAATTAAAGGCGGTGAATCAGAGATGGGGAATCAGGGCAGGGAATCAGAGGCAGGGAATCAAACACGGGGAATCAGAGGCGTGGAATCAGAGCTGGGGAATCAGAGGAGGGGATTCAGAGTTGGGGAATCAGAGGCGGGGAAACAGAGGCGGGGAATCAGATATGGGGAATCAGAGGTGGGGAATCAGAGGTTGGGAATCAGAGGCAGGGAATCAGAGGCGGGGAATCAGAGGCGGGGAATCAGAGGCAGGAAATCAGATGTGTGGAATCGGAGATGGGGAATCAGAGGCGGGGAATCAGAGGCCGGGAATCAGATATGGGGAAACAGAGGCGGGGAATCAGAGGCGGGGAAACAGAGGCGGGGAATCAGATATGGGGAATCAGAGGTAGGGAATCAGAGGTTGGGAATCAGAGGCAGGGAATCAGAGGCTGGGAATCAGATGCAGGGAATCAGATGCGGGGAATCAGAGGCGAGGAATCAGAGCTGGGGAATCAGAGGTGGGGAATCAGAGTTGGGGAATCAGAGTCGGGAACTTAGATATGGGGAAACAGAGGCAGGGAATCAGAGGCGGGGAAACAGACGCGGGGAATCAGAGGCGGGTATCAGAGCTGGGGAATCAGAGGCGGGGAATCAGAGTTGGGGAATCAGAGGCGGGGAATCAGAGGCGGGGAATCAGAGGCGGGGAATCAGAGGCGGGGAAACAGAGGCAGGGAATCAGATATGGGGAATCAGAGGTGGGGTATCAGGGGCAGGGAATCAGTGGCAGGGAATCAGAGGCGGGGAATCAGAGGCGGGGAATCAGAGGCAGGGAATCAGACACGGGGAATCAGATATGGGGAAACAGAGGTGGGGAATCAGAGGCGGGCAAACAGAGGCGGGGAATTAGATAAGGGGAATCAGAGGTGGGGAATCAGAGGTTGTGAATCAGAGATGGGGAATCACAGGCGGGGAATCAGAGGCAGGGAATAGAACGCGGGGAATCAGAGGCGGGGAATCAGAGCTGAGGAATCAGAGGCGGGGAATCATAGTTGGGAATCAGAGGCGGGGAATCAGATATGGGGAAACAGAGGCGGGGAATCAAAGGCGGGGAAACAGAGGCGGGGAATCAGATATGGGGAATCGGATGTGGGGAATCAGAGGCGGGGAATCAGAGCTGGGGAATCAGAGGTGGGGTATCAGAGTTGGGGCATCAGAGGTGGGGAATTAGATATGGGGAAACAGAGGCAGGGAATCAGAGGCGGGGAAACAGAGGTGG
The DNA here is from genome assembly GCF_036971445.1 of Narcine bancroftii. Taxonomy (NCBI): domain Eukaryota; kingdom Metazoa; phylum Chordata; class Chondrichthyes; order Torpediniformes; family Narcinidae; genus Narcine; species Narcine bancroftii. The sequence continues at coordinate 265,661,800 of NC_091470.1, forward strand.
GGAATCAGATATGGGGAATCAGAGGTGGGGAATCAGAGGCAGGGAATCAGATGTGCGGAATCAGAGATGGGGAATCAGAGGCAGGGAATCAGAATCAGAAGCGGGGAATCAGAGGCCGGGAATCAGAGGCCGGGATTCAGATGCCGGGAATAAGAGGCCGGGAATCAGAGGTGGGGAATCAGAGTCCGGGAATCAGAGATGGGGATTCAGAGGCGGGGAATGATATATGGGGAATCAGAGGCGGGGAATCAGAGGCGGGGTAACAGAGGTGGGGAATCAGATATGGGGAATCAGAGGTGTCGAATCAAAGGCGGTGAATCAGAGATGGAGAATCAGAGGCGGGGAATCAGAGGCAGGGAATCAAACACGGGGAATCAAAGGCGGGGAATCAGAGCTGGGGAATCAGAGGTGGGGAATCAGAGTTGGGGAATCAGAGGCGGGGAATCAGATATGGGGAAACAGGGGCGGAGAATCAGAGGCAGGGAAACAGAGGCGGGGAATCAGATATGGGGAATCAGGGGTGGGGAATCAGAGGTTGGGAATCAGAGGCAGGGAATCAGAGGCGTGGAAACAGAGGCGGGGATTCAGATATGGGGAATCAGAGGTGGGGAATCAGGGGCGTGGAATCAGAGGCAGGGAATTAGATGTGGTGAATCAGAGATGGGGAATCAGAGGCAGGGAATCAGAATCAGAAGCGGGGTATCAGAGGCCGGGAATCAGAGGAAGGTAATCAGAGGCAGGGGATCAAACACGGGGAATCAGAGGCTGGGAATCAGAGCTGGGGTATCACAGGCGGGGAATCAGAGATGGGGAATCAGAGGCGGGGAATCAGAGGCAGGGAATCAGATGCGGGGAATCAGAGGCGGGGAATCAGAGCTGGCGAATCAGAGGCGGGGAATCAGAGGTGGGCAATCAGAGGATGGGAATCAGATATGGGGAATCAGAGGCGGGGAATTAGAGCTGGGGAATCACAGGCGGGGAATCAGAGTTGGGGAATCAGAGGCGGGGAATCAGATATGGGGAAACAGAGTCGGGGAATCAGAGGCGGTGAAACAGAGGCGGGGAATCAGATATGGGGAATCAGAGGTGGGGATTCAGAGGTTGGGAATCAGAGGCCTGGAATCAGAGGCGGGGAATCAGAGGCAGGGAATCAGATGCGGGGAATCAGAGGAGGGGAATCAGAGCTGGGGAATCAGAGGCGGGGTATTAGAGTTGGGGAATCAGAGGTGGGGAATCAGACGCGGGGAATCAGAGGGGGGGAATCATAGCTGGCGAATCAGAGGCGGGGAATCAGAGGTGGGCAATCAGAGGCCGGGAATCAGAGGTGGTGAATCAGAGATGGGGAATCAGAGGCGGGGAATCAGTGGCAGGGAATCAGATATGGGGAATCAGAGGCGTGGAATCAGAGGCAGGGAATCAGACACGGGGAATCAGACACGGGGAATCAGAGGTGGGGAATCAGAGATGGGGAATCAGAGGCGGTGAATCAGAGATGGGGAATCAGAGGCGGGGAATCAGAGGCAGCAAATCAGACACGGGGATTCAGAGGCTGGGAATTAGACGGGGGGAATCAAAGGCGGGGAATCAGAGCTGGGGAATCAGAGGCAGGGAATCAGAGGCGGGGAATCAGATATGGGGAATCAGAGGCTGGGATTCAGAGGCGGGGAATCAGAGGCAGGGAATCAGACGTGGGGAATCAGAGGTGGGGAATCAGAGATGGGGAATCAGAGGCGGGGATTCAGAGGCAGGGAATCAGACGCGGGGAATCTGAGGCGGGGAATCAGAGCTGGGGAATCAGAGGTGGGGAATCAGAGTTGGGGAATCAGAGGCAGGGAATCGGATGTGCGGAATCAGAGATGGGGAATCAGATGTGGGGAATCAGAGGAATCAGAGATGGGGAATCAGAGGCGGGGAATCAGAGGCAGGAAATCAGACACAGGGAATTCAGAGGCTGGGAATCAGACGGGGGGAATCAAAGGCGGGGAATCAGAGCTGGGGAATCAGAGGCAGGGAATCAGAGTTGGGGATTCAGAGACGGGGAATCAGATATGGGGAAACAGAGGCGGGGTATCAGAGGCGGGCAAACAGAGGCGGGGAATTAGATATGGGGAATCAGAGGTGGGGAATCAGAGGTGGTGAATCAGTGATGGGGAATCACAGGCGGGGAATCAGAGGCAGGGAATAGAACGCAGGGAATCAGACGCAGGGAATCAGAGCTGGGGAATCAGAGGCGGGGAATCATAGTTGGGAATCAGAGGCGGGGAATCAGATATGGGGAAACAGAGGCGGGGAATCAGAGGCGGGGAAACAGAGGCGGGGAATCAGATATGGGGAATCGGATGTGGGGAATCAGATGCGGGGAATCAGAGCTGGGGAATCAGAGGCGGGGAATCAGAGTTGGGGCATCAGAGGTGGGGAATTAGATATAGGGAAACAGAGGTGGGGAATCAGAGGCGGGGAAAAAGAGGCGGGGAATCAGATATGGGGAATCAGAGGTGGGGAATCAGAGTCAGGGAATCAGATGTGCGGAATCAGAGATGGGGAATCAGAGGCAGGGAATCAGAATCAGAAGCGGGGAATCAGAGGCCGGGATTCAGAGGCCGGGAATCAGATGCTGGGAATAAGAGGCCGGGAATCAGAGGTGGGGAATCAGAGTCCGGGAATCAGAGATGGGGATTCAGAGGCGGGGAATGAGATATGGAGAATCAGAGGCGGGGAATCAGAGGCCGGGAAACAGAGGTGGGGAATCAGATATGGGGAATCAGAGGTGGCGAATCAAAGGCGGTGAATCAGAGATGGGGAATCAGAGGCGGGGAATCAGAGGCAGGGAATCAGATGCGGGGAATCAGAGGCGGGGAATCAGAGCTGGCGAATCAGAGGCGGGGAATCAGAGGTGGGCAATCAGAGGCGGGGAATCAGATATGGGGAATCAGAGGCGGGGAATCAGAGGCGGGGAAACAGAGGCGGGGAATCAAATATAGGGAATCAGAGGTGGGGAATCAGAGGTTGTGAATCAGAGATGGGGAATCAAGGCAGGGAATCAGAGGCGGGGAATCAGAGGCGGGGAATCAGAGGCAGGGAATCAGATGCGGGGAATCAGAGGCGGGGATTCAGAGCTGGGGAATCAGAAGCGGGGAATCAGAGTTGGGGAATCAGAGGCGGGGAATCAGATATGGGGAATCAGAGGCAGGGAATCAGAGGCGGGGAATCAGAGGCAGGGAATCAGACGCGGGGAATCTGAGGCAGGGAATCAGAGCTGGGGAATCAGAGGTGGGGAATCAGTGTTGGGGAATCAGAGGCAGTGAATTGGATGTGCGGAATCAGAGATGGGGAATCAGAGGTGGGGAATCAGAGGCGGTGAATCAGAGATGGGGAATCAGAGGTGGGGAATCAGAGGAAGGAAATCAGACACGGGGATTCAGAGGCTGGGAATCAGACGGGGGGAATCAAAGGCGGGGAATCAGAGCTGGGTAATCTGAGGCAGGGAATCAGAGTTGGGGATTCAGAGGCGGGGAATCAGATATGGGGAAACAGAGGCGGGGAATCAGAGGCGGGCAAACAGAGGCGGGGAATTAGATATGGGGAATCAGAGGTAGGGAATCAGAGGTGGTGAATCAGTGATGGGGAATCACAGGCGGGGAATCAGAGGCAGGGAATAGAACGCGGGGAATCAGAGGCAGGGAATCAGAGCTGGGGAATCAGAGGCGGGGAATCATAGTTGGGAATCAGAGGCGCGAATCAGATATGGGGAAACAGAGGCGGGGAATCAGAGGCGGGGAAACAGAGGCGGGGAATCAGATATGGGGAATCGGATGCAGGGAATCAGAGGCGGGGAATCAGAGCTGGGGAATCAGAGGCGGGGAATCAGAGTTGGGGCATCAGAGGTGGGGAATTAGATATAGGGAAACAGAGGCGGGGAATCAGAGCCGGGGAAACAGAGGCGGGGAATCAGATATGGGGAATCAGAGGTGGGGAATCAGAGGCAGGGAATCAGATGTGCGGAATCAGAGATGGGGAATCAGAGGCAGGGAATCAGAATCAGAAGCGGGGAATCAGAGGCCGGGAATCAGAGGCCGGGAATCAGATGCTGGGAATAAGAGGCCGGGAATCAGAGGAGGGGAATCAGAGTCCGGGAATCAGAGATGGGGATTCAGAGGCGGGGAATCAGATATGGAGAATCAGAGATGGGGAATCAGAGGCGGGGAATCAGAGGCAGGGAATCGGACGCCGGGAATCAGAGGCGGGGAATCAGAGCTGGGGAATCAGAGGCGGGGAATCAGAGGCAGGGAATCAGATGCGGGGAATCAGAGCTGGCGAATCAGAGGTGGGTAATCAGAGGTGGGCAATCAGAGCCGGGGAATCAGATATGGGGAATCAGAGGCGGGGAATCAGAGGCGGGGAAACAGAGGTGGGGAATCAGATATGGGGAAACAGAGGTGGCGAATCAAAGGTGGTGAATCAGAGATGGGGAATCAGAGGCGGGGAATCAGAGGCAGGGAATCAAAAACGGGGAATCGGAGGCGGGGAATCAGAGCTGGGGAATCAGAGGCGGGGAAGCAGAGTAGGAGAATCAGAGGTGGGGAATCAGATATGGGGAAACAGGGGCGGGGAATCAGAGGCGGCGAAACAGAGGCGGGGAATCAGATATGGGGAATCAGAGGTGTGGAATCAGATGTTGGGAATCAGAGGCGGGGAAACAGAGGAGGGGAATCAGATATGGGGAATCAGAGGTGGCGAATTAAAGGCGGTGAATCGGAGATGGGGAATCAGAGGCAGGGAATCAGAGGCGGGGAATCAGAGGCGGGGAATCAGAGGCCGGGAATCGGATATGGGGAAACAGAGGCAGGGAATCAGAGGCGGGGAAACAGAGGCGGGGAATCAGATATGGGGAATCAGAGGTGGGGAATCAGAGGTTGGGAATCAGAGGCAGGGAATCAGAGGCTGGGAATCAGATGCAGGGAATCAGATGCGGGGAATCAGAGGCGGGGAATCAGAGCTGGGGAATCAGAGGTGGGGAATCAGAGTTGGGGAATCAGAGTCGGGGACTTAGATATGGGGAAACAGAGGCAGGGAATCAGAGGCGGGGAAACAGACGCGGGGAATCAGAGGCGGGTATCAGAGCTGGGGAATCAGAGGCGGGGAATCAGAGTTGGGGAATCAGAGGCGGGGAATCAGAGGCGGGGAATCAGTGGCAGGGAATCAGAGGCGGGGAATCAGAGGCGGGGAATCAGAGGCCGGGAATCAGATGCTGGGAATAAGAGGCCGGGAATCAGAGGTGGGGAATCAGAGTCCGGGAATCAGAGATGGGGATTCAGAGGCGGGGAATGAGATATGGAGAATCAGAGGCGGGGAATCAGAGGCCGGGAATCAGAGGCGGGGAATCAGAGGCGGGGAATCAGAGCTGGCGAATCAGAGGCGGGGAATCAGAGGTGGGCAATCAGAGGCGGGGAATCAGATATGGGGAATCAGAGGCGGGGAATCAGAGGCGGGGAAACAGAGGCGGGGAATCAAATATAGGGAATCAGAGGTGGGGAATCAGAGGTTGTGAATCAGAGATGGGGAATCAAGGCAGGGAATCAGAGGCGGGGAATCAGAGGCGGGGAATCAGAGGCAGGGAATCAGATGCGGGGAATCAGAGGCGGGGATTCAGAGCTGGGGAATCAGAAGCGGGGAATCAGAGTTGGGGAATCAGAGGCGGGGAATCAGATATGGGGAATCAGAGGCAGGGAATCAGAGGCGGGGAATCAGAGGCAGGGAATCAGACGCGGGGAATCTGAGGCAGGGAATCAGAGCTGGGGAATCAGAGGTGGGGAATCAGTGTTGGGGAATCAGAGGCAGTGAATTGGATGTGCGGAAACAGAGATGGGGAATCAGAGGTGGGGAATCAGAGGCGGTGAATCAGAGATGGGGAATCAGAGGCGGGGAATCAGAGGCAGGAAATCAGACACGGGGATTCAGAGGCTGGGAATCAGACGGGGGGAATCAAAGGCGGGGAATCAGAGCTGGGTAATCTGAGGCAGGGAATCAGAGTTGGGGATTCAGAGGCGGGGAATCAGATATGGGGAAACAGAGGCGGGGAATCAGAGGCGGGCAAACAGAGGCGGGGAATTAGATATGGGGAATCAGAGGTAGGGAATCAGAGGTGGTGAATCAGTGATGGGGAATCACAGGCGGGGAATCAGAGGCAGGGAATAGAACGCGGGGATTCAGAGGCAGGGAATCAGAGGCGGGGAAACAGAGGCAGGGAATCAGATATGGGGAATCAGAGGTGGGGTATCAGGGGCAGGGAATCAGTGGCAGGGAATCAGAGGCGGGGAATCAGAGGCGGGGAATCAGAGGCAGGGAATCAGACACGGGGAATCAGATATGGGGAAACAGAGGTGGGGAATCAGAGGCGGGCAAACAGAGGCGGGGAATTAGATAAGGGGAATCAGAGGTGGGGAATCAGAGGTGGTGAATCAGAGATGGGGAATCACAGGCGGGGAATCAGAGGCAGGGAATAGAACGCGGGGAATCAGAGGCGGGGAATCAGAGCTGGGGAATCAGAGGCGGGGAATCATAGTTGGGAATCAGAGGCGGGGAATCAGATATGGGGAAACAGAGGCGGGGAATCAAAGGCGGGGAAACAGAGGCGGGGAATCAGATATGGGGAATCGGATGCGGGGAATCAGAGGCGGGGAATCAGAGCTGGGGAATCAGAGGTGGGGTATCAGAGTTGGGGCATCAGAGGTGGGGAATTAGATATGGGGAAACAGAGGCAGGGAATCAGAGGCGGGGAAACAGAGGTGGGGAATCAGATATGGGGAATCAGAGGTGGGGAATCAGAGGCAGGGAATCAGATGTGCGGAATCAGAGATGGGGAATCAGAGGCAGGGAATCAGAATCAGAAGCGGGGAATCAGAGGCCGGGAATCAGAGACCGGGATTCAGATGCCGGGAATAAGAGGCCGGGAATCAGAGGTGGGGAATCAGAGTCCGGGAATCAGAGATGGGGATTCAGAGGCGGGGAATGATATATGGGGAATCAGAGGCGGGGAATCAGAGGCGGGGAATCAGACGCGGGGTAACAGAGGTGGGGAATCAGATATGGGGAATCAGAGGTGTCGAATCAAAGGCGGTGAATCAGAGATGGAGAATCAGAGGCGGGGAATCAGAGGCAGGGAATCAAACACGGGGAATCAAAGGCGGGGAATCAGAGCTGGGGAATCAGAGGTGGGGAATCAGAGTTGGGGAATCAGAGGCGGGGAATCAGATATGGGGAAACAGGGGCGGAGAATCAGAGGCAGGGAAACAGAGGCGGGGAATCAGATATGGGGAATCAGGGGTGGGGAATCAGAGGTTGGGAATCAGAGGCAGGGAATCAGAGGCGTGGAAACAGAGGCGGGGATTCAGATATGGGGAATCAGAGGTGGGGAATCAGGGGCGTGGAATCAGAGGCAGGGAATTAGATGTGGTGAATCAGAGATGGGGAATCAGAGGCAGGGAATCAGAATCAGAAGCGGGGTATCAGAGTCCGGGAATCAGAGGAAGGTAATCAGAGGCAGGGGATCAAACACGGGGAATCAGAGGCTGGGAATCAGAGCTGGGGAATCACAGGCGGGGAATCAGAGATGGGGAATCAGAGGCGGGGAATCAGAGGCAGGGAATCAGATGCGGGGAATCAGAGGCGGGGAATCAGAGCTGGCGAATCAGAGGCGGGGAATCAGAGGTGGGCAATCAGAGGATGGGAATCAGATATGGGGAATCAGAGGCGGGGAATTAGAGCTGGGGAATCACAGGCGGGGAATCAGAGTTGGGGAATCAGAGGCGGGGAATCAGATATGGGGAAACAGAGTCGGGGAATCAGAGGCGGTGAAACAGAGGCGGGGAATCAGATATGGGGAATCAGAGGTGGGGATTCAGAGGTTGGGAATCAGAGGACTGGAATCAGAGGCGGGGAATCAGAGGCAGGGAATCAGATGCGGGGAATCAGAGGAGGGGAATCAGAGCTGGGGAATCAGAGGCGGGGTATTAGAGTTGGGGAATCAGAGGTGGGGAATCAGACGCGGGGAATCAGAGGGGGGGAATCATAGCTGGCGAATCAGAGGCGGGGAATCAGAGGTGGGCAATCAGAGGCCGGGAATCAGAGGTGGTGAATCAGAGATGGGGAATCAGAGGCGGGGAATCAGTGGCAGGGAATCAGATATGGGGAATCAGAGGCGTGGAATCAGAGGCAGGGAATCAGACACGGGGAATCAGACACGGGGAATCAGAGGTGGGGAATCAGAGATGGGGAATCAGAGGCGGTGAATCAGAGATGGGGAATCAGAGGCGGGGAATCAGAGGCAGCAAATCAGACACGGGGATTCAGAGGCTGGGAATTAGACGGGGGGAATCAAAGGCGGGGAATCAGAGCTGGGGAATCAGAGGCAGGGAATCAGAGGCGGGGAATCAGATATGGGGAATCAGAGGCTGGGATTCAGAGGCGGGGAATCAGAGGCAGGGAATCAGACGCGGGGAGTCAGAGGTGGGGAATCAGAGATGGGGAATCAGAGGCGGGGAATCAGAGGCAGGGAATCAGACGCGGGGAATCTGAGGCGGGGAATCAGAGCTGGGGAATCAGAGGTGGGGAATCAGAGTTGGGGAATCAGAGGCAGGGAATCGGATGTGCGGAATCAGAGATGGGGAATCAGATGTGGGGAATCAGAGGAATCAGAGATGGGGAATCAGAGGCGGGGAATCAGAGGCAGGAAATCAGACACGGGGATTCAGAGGCTGGGAATCAGACGGGGGGAATCAAAGGCGGGGAATCAGAGCTGGGGAATCAGAGGCAGGGAATCAGAGTTGGGGATTCAGAGACGGGGAATCAGATATGGGGAAACAGAGGCGGGGTATCAGAGGCGGGCAAACAGAGGCGGGGAATTAGATATGGGGAATCAGAGGTGGGGAATCAGAGGTGGTGAATCAGAGATGGGGAATCAGAGGCGGGGAATCAGAGGCTGGAAATCAGACACGGGGATTCAGAGGCTGGGAATCAGACGGGGGGAATCAAAGGCGGGGAATCAGAGCTGGGTAATCTGAGGCAGGGAATCAGAGTTGGGGATTCAGAGGCGGGGAATCAGATATGGGGAAACAGAGGCGGGGAATCAGAGGCGGGCAAACAGAGGCGGGGAATTAGATATGGGGAATCAGAGGTAGGGAATCAGAGGTGGTGAATCAGTGATGGGGAATCACAGGCGGGTAATCAGAGGCAGGGAATAGAACGCGGGGAATCAGAGGCATGGAATCAGAGCTGGGGAATCAGAGGCGGGGAATCATAGTTGGGAATCAGAGGCGGGAATCAGATATGGGGAAACAGAGGCGGGGAATCAGAGGCGGGGAAACAGAGGCGGGGAATCAGATATGGGGAATCGGATGCAGGGAATCAGAGGCGGGGAATCAGAGCTGGGGAATCAGAGGCGGGGAATCAGAGTTGGGGCATCAGAGGTGGGGAATTAGATATAGGGAAACAGAGGCGGGGAATCAGAGGCGGGGAAACAGAGGCGGGGAATCAGATATGGTGAATCAGAGGTGGGGAATCAGAGGCAGAGAATCAGATGTGCGGAATCAGAGATGGGGAATCAGAGGCAGGGAATCAGAATCAGAAGCGGGGAATCAGAGGCCGGGAATCAGAGGCCGGGAATCAGATGCTGGGAATAAGAGGCCGGGAATCAGAGGAGGGGAATCAGAGTCCGGGAATCAGAGATGGGGATTCAGAGGCGGGGAATCAGATATGGAGAATCAGAGATGGGGAATCAGAGGCGGGGAATCAGAGGCAGGGAATCGGACGCCCGGAATCAGAGGCGGGGAATCAGAGCTGGGGAATCAGAGGCGGGGAATCAGAGGCAGGGAATCAGATGCGGGGAATCAGAGGCGGGGAATCAGAGCTGGCGAATCAGAGGCGGGGAATCAGAGGTGGGCAATCAGAGCCGGGGAATCAGATATGGGGAATCAGAGGCGGGGAATCAGAGGCGGGGAAACAGAGGTGGGGAATCAGATATGGGGAAACAGAGGTGGCGAATCAAAGGCGGTGAATCAGAGATGGGGAATCAGAGGCGGGGAATCAGAGGCAGGGAATCAAAAACGGGGAATCGGAGGCGGGGAATCAGAGCTGGGGAATCAGAGGCGGGGAAGCAGAGTAGGAGAATCAGAGGTGGGGAATCAGATATGGGGAAACAGGGGTGGGGAATCAGAGGCGGCGAAACAGAGGCGGGGAATCAGATATGGGGAATCAGAGGTGTGGAATCAGAGGTTGGGAATCAGAGGCGGGGAAACAGAGGAGGGGAATCAGATATGGGGAATCAGAGGTGGCGAATTAAAGGCGGTGAATCAGAGATGGGGAATCAGGGCAGGGAATCAGAGGCAGGGAATCAAACACGGGGAATCAGAGGCGTGGAATCAGAGCTGGGGAATCAGAGGCGGGGATTCAGAGTTGGGGAATCAGAGGCAGGGAATAAGAGGCGGGGAAACAGAGGCGGGGAATCAGATATGGGGAATCAGAGGTGGGGAATCAGAGGTTGGGAATCAGAGGCAGGGAATCAGAGGCGGGGAATCAGAGGCGGGGAATCAGAGGCAGGAAATCAGATGTGTGGAATCGGAGATGGGGAATCAGAGGCAGGGAATCAGAGGCGGGGAATCAGAGGCGGGGAATCAGAGGCCGGGAATCAGATATGGGGAAACAGAGGCGGGGAATCAGAGGCGGGGAAACAGAGGCGGGGAATCAGATATGGGGAATCAGAGGTAGGGAATCAGAGGTTGGGAATCAGAGGCAGGGAATCAGAGGCTGGGAATCAGATGCAGGGAATCAGATGCGGGGAATCAGAGGCGAGGAATCAGAGCTGGGGAATCAGAGGTGGGGAATCAGAGTTGGGGAATCAGAGTCGGGAACTTAGATATGGGGAAACAGAGGCAGGGAATCAGAGGCGGGGAAACAGACGCGGGGAATCAGAGGCGGGTATCAGAGCTGGGGAATCAGAGGCGGGGAATCAGAGTTGGGGAATCAGAGGCGGGGAATCAGAGGCGGGGAATCAGAGGCGGGGAATCAGAGGAGGGGAAACAGAGGCAGGGAATCAGATATGGGGAATCAGAGGTGGGGTATCAGGGGCAGGGAATCAGTGGCAGGGAATCAGAGGTGGGGAATCAGAGGCGGGGAATCAGAGGCAGGGAATCAGACACGGGGAATCAGATATGGGGAAACAGAGGTGGGGAATCAGAGGCGGGCAAACAGAGGCGGGGAATTAGATAAGGGGAATCAGAGGTGGGGAATCAGAGGTTGTGAATCAGAGATGGGGAATCACAGGCGGGGAATCAGAGGCAGGGAATAGAACGCGGGGAATCAGAGGCGGGGAATCAGAGCTGGGGAATCAGAGGCGGGGAATCATAGTTGGGAATCAGAGGCGGGGAATCAGATATGGGGAAACAGAGGCGGGGAATCAAAGGCGGGGAAACAGAGGCGGGGAATCAGATATGGGGAATCGGATGTGGGGAATCAGAGGCGGGGAATCAGAGCTGGGGAATCAGAGGTGGGGTATCAGAGTTGGGGCATCAGAGGTGGGGAATTAGATATGGGGAAACAGAGGCAGGGAATCAGAGGCGGGGAAACAGAGGTGGGGAATCAGATATGGGGAATCAGAGGTGGGGAATCAGAGGCAGGGAATCAGATGTGCGGAATCAGAGATGGGGAATCAGAGGCAGGGAATCAGAATCAGAAGCGGGGAATCAGAGGCCGGGAATCAGAGGCCGGGATTCAGATGCCGGGAATAAGAGGCCGGGAATCAGAGGTGGGGAATCAGAGTCCGGGAATCAGAGATGGGGATTCAGAGGCGGGGAATGATATATGGGGAATCAGAGGCGGGGAATCAGAGGCGGGGTAACAGAGGTGGGGAATCAGATATGGGGAATCAGAGGTGTCGAATCAAAGGCGGTGAATCAGAGATGGAGAATCAGAGGCGGGGAATCAGAGGCAGGGAATCAAACACGGGGAATCAAAGGCGGGGAATCAGAGCTGGGGAATCAGAGGTGGGGAATCAGAGTTGGGGAATCAGAGGCGGGGAATCAGATATGGGGAAACAGGGGCGGAGAATCAGAGGCAGGGAAACAGAGGCGGGGAATCAGATATGGGGAATCAGGGGTGGGGAATCAGAGGTTGGGAATCAGAGGCAGGGAATCAGAGGCGTGGAAACAGAGGCGGGGATTCAGATATGGGGAATCAGAGGTGGGGAATCAGGGGCGTGGAATCAGAGGCAGGGAATTAGATGTGGTGAATCAGAGATGGGGAATCAGAGGCAGGGAATCAGAATCAGAAGCGGGGTATCAGAGGCCGGGAATCAGAGGAAGGTACTCAGAGGCAGGGGATCAAACACGGGCAATCAGAGGCTGGGAATCAGAGCTGGGGAATCACAGGCGGGGAATCAGAGATGGGGAATCAGAGGCGGGGAATCAGAGGCAGGGAATCAGATGCGGGGAATCAGAGGCGGGGAATCAGAGCTGGCGAATCAGAGGCGGGGAATCAGAGGTGGGCAATCAGAGGATGGGAATCAGATATGGGGAATCAGAGGCGGGGAATTAGAGCTGGGGAATCACAGGCGGGGAATCAGAGTTGGGGAATCAGAGGCGGGGAATCAGATATGGGGAAACAGAGTCGGGGAATCAGAGGCGGTGAAACAGAGGCGGGGAATCAGATATGGGGAATCAGAGGTGGGGATTCAGAGGTTGGGAATCAGAGGCCTGGAATCAGAGGCGGGGAATCAGAGGCAGGGAATCAGATGCGGGGAATCAGAGGAGGGGAATCAGAGCTGGGGAATCAGAGGCGGGGTATTAGAGTTGGGGAATCAGAGGTGGGGAATCAGACGCGGGGAATCAGAGGGGGGGAATCATAGCTGGCGAATCAGAGGCGGGGAATCAGAGGTGGGCAATCAGAGGCCGGGAATCAGTGGCAGGGAATCAGATATGGGGAATCAGAGGCGTGGAATCAGAGGCAGGGAATCAGACACGGGGAATCAGACACGGGGAATCAGAGGTGGGGAATCAGAGATGGGGAATCAGAGGCGGTGAATCAGAGATGGGGAATCAGAGGCGGGGAATCAGAGGCAGCAAATCAGACACGGGGATTCAGAGGCTGGGAATTAGACGGGGGGAATCAAAGGCGGGGAATCAGAGCTGGGGAATCAGAGGCAGGGAATCAGAGGCGGGGAATCAGATATGGGGAATCAGAGGCTGGGATTCAGAGGCGGGGAATCAGAGGCAGGGAATCAGACGCGGGGAATCAGAGGTGGGGAATCAGAGATGGGGAATCAGAGGCGGGGATTCAGAGGCAGGGAATCAGACGCGGGGAATCTGAGGCGGGGAATCAGAGCTGGGGAATCAGAGGTGGGGAATCAGAGTTGGGGAATCAGAGGCAGGGAATCGGATGTGCGGAATCAGAGATGGGGAATCAGATGTGGGGAATCAGAGGAATCAGAGATGGGGAATCAGAGGCGGGGAATCAGAGGCAGGAAATCAGACACGGGGATTCAGAGGCTGGGAATCAGACGGGGGGAATCAAAGGCGGGGAATCAGAGCTGGGGAATCAGAGGCAGGGAATCAGAGTTGGGGATTCAGAGACGGGGAATCAGATATGGGGAAACAGAGGCGGGGTATCAGAGGCGGGCAAACAGAGGCGGGGAATTAGATATGGGGAATCAGAGGTGGGGAATCAGAGGTGGTGAATCAGTGATGGGGAATCACAGGCGGGGAATCAGAGGCAGGGAATAGAACGCAGGGAATCAGACGCAGGGAATCAGAGCTGGGGAATCAGAGGCGGGGAATCATAGTTGGGAATCAGAGGCGGGGAATCAGATATGGGGAAACAGAGGCGGGGAATCAGAGGCGGGGAAACAGAGGCGGGGAATCAGATATGGGGAATCGGATGCGGGGAATCAGAGGCGGGGAATCAGAGCTGGGGAATCAGAGGCGGGGAATCAGAGTTGGGGCATCAGAGGTGGGGAATTAGATATAGCGAAACAGAGGTGGGGAATCAGAGGCGGGGAAAAAGAGGCGGGGAATCAGATATGGGGAATCAGAGGTGGGGAATCAGAGGCAGGGAATCAGATGTGCGGAATCAGAGATGGGGAATCAGAGGCAGGGAATCAGAATCAGAAGCGGGGAATCAGAGGCCGTGATTCAGAGGCCGGGAATCAGATGCTGGGAATAAGAGGCCGGGAATCAGAGGTGGGGAATCAGAGTCCGGGAATCAGAGATGGGGATTCAGAGGCGGGGAATGAGATATGGAGAATCAGAGGCGGGGAATCAGAGGCCGGGAAACAGAGGTGGGGAATCAGATATGGGGAATCAGAGGTGGCGAATCAAAGGCGGTGAATCAGAGATGGGGAATTAGAGGCGGGGAATCAGAGGCAGGGAATCAGATGCGGGGAATCAGAGGCGGGGAATCAGAGCTGGCGAATCAGAGGCGGGGAATCAGAGGTGGGCAATCAGAGGCGGGGAATCAGATATGGGGAATCAGAGGCGGGGAATCAGAGGCGGGGAAACAGAGGCGGGGAATCAAATATAGGGAATCAGAGGTGGGGAATCAGAGGTTGTGAATCAGAGATGGTGAATCAAGGCAGGGAATCAGAGGCGGGGAATCAGAGGCGGGGAATCAGAGGCAGGGAATCAGATGCGGGGAATCAGAGGCGGGGATTCAGAGCTGGGGAATCAGAAGCGGGGAATCAGAGTTGGGGAATCAGAGGCGGGGAATCAGATATGGGGAATCAGAGGCAGGGAATCAGAGGCGGGGAATCAGAGGCAGGGAATCAGACACGGGGAATCTGAGGCAGGGAATCAGAGCTGGGGAATCAGAGGTGGGGAATCAGTGTTGGGGAATCAGAGGCAGTGAATTGGATGTGCGGAATCAGAGATGTGGAATCAGAGGTGGGGAATCAGAGGCGGTGAATCAGAGATGGGGTATCAGAGGTGGGGAATCAGAGGCAGGAAATCAGACACGGGGATTCAGAGGCTGGGAATCAGACGGGGGGAATCAAAGGCGGGGAATCAGAGCTGGGTAATCTGAGGCAGGGAATCAGAGTTGGGGATTCAGAGGCGTGGAATCAGATATGGGGAAACAGAGGCGGGGAATCAGAGGCGGGCAAACAGAGGCGGGGAATTAGATATGGGGAATCAGAGGTAGGGAATCAGAGGTGGTGAATCACTGATGGGGAATCACAGGCGGGGAATCAGAGGCAGGGAATAGAACGCGGTGAATCAGAGGCAGGGAATCAGAGCTGGGGAATCAGAGGCGGGGAATCATAGTTGGGAATCAGAGGCGGGAATCAGATATGGGGAAACAGAGGCGGGGAATCAGAGGCGGGGAAACAGAGGCGGGGAATCAGATATGGGGAATCGGATGCAGGGAATCAGAGGCGGGGAATCAGAGCTGGGGAATCAGAGGCGGGGAATCAGAGTTGGGGCATCAGAGGTGGGGAATTAGATATAGGGAAACAGAGGCGGGGAATCAGAGCCGGGGAAACAGAGGCGGGGAATCAGATATGGGGAATCAGAGGTGGGGAATCAGAGGCAGGGAATCAGATGTGCGGAATCAGAGATGGGGAATCAGAGGCAGGGAATCAGAATCAGAAGCGGGGAATCAGAGGCCGGGAATCAGAGGCCGGGAATCAGATGCTGGGAATAAGAGGCCGGGAATCAGAGGAGGGGAATCAGAGTCCGGGAATCAGAGATGGGGATTCAGAGGCGGGGAATCAGATATGGAGAATCAGAGATGGGGAATCAGAGGCGGGGAATCAGAGGCAGGGAATCGGACGCCGGGAATCAGAGGCGGGGAATCAGAGCTGGGGAATCAGAGGCGGGGAATCAGAGGCAGGGAATCAGATGCGGGGAATCAGAGCTGGCGAATCAGAGGTGGGTAATCAGAGGTGGGCAATCAGAGCCGGGGAATCAGATATGGGGAATCAGAGGCGGGGAATCAGAGGCGGGGAAACAGAGGTGGGGAATCAGATATGGGGAAACAGAGGTGGCGAATCAAAGGCGGTGAATCAGAGATGGGGAATCAGAGGCGGGGAATCAGAGGCAGGGAATCAAAAACGGGGAATCGGAGGCGGGGAATCAGAGCTGGGGAATCAGAGGCGGGGAAGCAGAGTAGGAGAATCAGAGGTGGGGAATCAGATATGGGGAAACAGGGGCGGGGAATCAGAGGCGGCGAAACAGAGGCGGGGAATCAGATATGGGGAATCAGAGGTGTGGAATCAGATGTTGGGAATCAGAGGCGGGGAAACAGAGGAGGGGAATCAGATATGGGGAATCAGAGGTGGCGAATTAAAGGCGGTGAATCGGAGATGGGGAATCAGAGGCAGGGAATCAGAGGCGGGGAATCAGAGGCGGGGAATCAGAGGCCGGGAATCAGATATGGGGAAACAGAGGCAGGGAATCAGAGGCGGGGAAACAGAGGCGGGGAATCAGATATGGGGAATCAGAGGTGGGGAATCAGAGGTTGGGAATCAGAGGCAGGGAATCAGAGGCTGGGAATCAGATGCAGGGAATCAGATGCGGGGAATCAGAGGCGGGGAATCAGAGCTGGGGAATCAGAGGTGGGGAATCAGAGTTGGGGAATCAGAGTCGGGGACTTAGATATGGGGAAACAGAGGCAGGGAATCAGAGGCGGGGAAACAGACGCGGGGAATCAGAGGCGGGTATCAGAGCTGGGGAATCAGAGGCGGGGAATCAGAGTTGGGGAATCAGAGGCGGAGAATCAGAGGCGGGGAATCAGTGGCAGGGAATCAGAGGCGGGGAATCAGAGGCGGGGAATCAGAGGCCGGGAATCAGATGCTGGGAATAAGAGGCCGGGAATCAGAGGTGGGGAATCAGAGTCCGGGAATCAGAGATGGGGATTCAGAGGCGGGGAATGAGATATGGAGAATCAGAGGCGGGGAATCAGAGGCCGGGAATCAGAGGCGGGGAATAAGAGGCGGGGAATCAGAGCTGGCGAATCAGAGGCGGGGAATCAGAGGTGGGCAATCAGAGGCGGGGAATCAGATATGGGGAATCAGAGGCGGGGAATCAGAGGCGGGGAAACAGAGGCGGGGAATCAAATATAGGGAATCAGAGGTGGGGAATCAGAGGTTGTGAATCAGAGATGGGGAATCAAGGCAGGGAATCAGAGGCGGGGAATCAGAGGCGGGGAATCAGAGGCAGGGAATCAGATGCGGGGAATCAGAGGCGGGGATTCAGAGCTGGGGAATCAGAAGCGGGGAATCAGAGTTGGGGAATCAGAGGCGGGGAATCAGATATGGGGAATCAGAGGCAGGGAATCAGAGGCGGGGAATCAGAGGCAGGGAATCAGACGCGGGGAATCTGAGGCAGGGAATCAGAGCTGGGGAATCAGAGGTGGGGAATCAGTGTTGGGGAATCAGAGGCAGTGAATTGGATGTGCGGAATCAGAGATGGGGAATCAGAGGTGGGGAATCAAAGGCGGTGAATCAGAGATGGGGAATCAGAGGCGGGGAATCAGAGGCAGGAAATCAGACACGGGGATTCAGAGGCTGGGAATCAGACGGGGGGAATCAAAGGCGGGGAATCAGAGCTGGGTAATCTGAGGCAGGGAATCAGAGTTGGGGATTCAGAGGCGGGGAATCAGATATGGGGAAACAGAGGCGGGGAATCAGAGGCGGGCAAACAGAGGCGGGGAATTAGATATGGGGAATCAGAGGTAGGGAATCAGAGGTGGTGAATCAGTGATGGGGAATCACAGGCGGGGAATCAGAGGCAGGGAATAGAACGCGGGGAATCAGAGGCAGGGAATCAGAGCTGGGGAATCAGAGGCGGGGAATCATAGTTGGGAATCAGAGGCGGGAATCAGATATGGGGAAACAGAGGCGGGGAATCAGAGGCGGGGAAACAGAGGCGGGGAATCAGATATGGGGAATCGGATGCAGGGAATCAGAGGCGGGGAATCAGAGCTGGGGAATCAGAGGCGGGGAATCAGAGTTGGGGCATCAGAGGTGGGGAATTAGATATAGGGAAACAGAGGCGGGGAATCAGAGGCGGGGAAACAGAGGCGGGGAATCAGATATGGGGAATCAGAGGTGGGGAATCAGAGGCAGGGAATCAGATGTGCGGAATCAGAGATGGGGAATCAGAGGCAGGGAATCAGAATCAGAAGCGGGGAATCAGAGGCCGGGAATCAGAGGCCGGGAATCAGATGCTGGGAATAAGAGGCCGGGAATCAGAGGAGGGGAATCAGAGTCCGGGAATCAGAGATGGGGATTCAGAGGCGGGGAATCAGATATGGAGAATCAGAGATGGGGAATCAGAGGCGGGGAATCAGAGGCAGGGAATCGGACGCCGGGAATCAGAGGCGGGGAATCAGAGCTGGGGAATCAGAGGCGGGGAATCAGAGGCAGGGAATCAGATGCGGGGAATCAGAGCTGGCGAATCAGAGGTGGGGAATCAGAGGTGGGCAATCAGAGCCGGGGAATCAGATATGGGGAATCAGAGGCGGGGAATCAGAGGCGGGGAAACAGAGGTGGGGAATCAGATATGGGGAAAAAGAGGTGGCGAATCAAAGGCGGTGAATCAGAGATGGGGAATCAGAGGCGGGGAATCAGAGGCAGGGAATCAAAAACGGGGAATCGGAGGCGGGGAATCAGAGCTGGGGAATCAGAGGCGGGGAAGCAGATTAGGAGAATCAGAGGTGGGGAATCAGATATGGGGAAACAGGGGCGGGGAATCAGAGGCGGCGAAACAGAGGCGGGGAATCAGATATGGGGAATCAGAGGTGTGGAATCAGATGTTGGGAATCAGAGGCGGGGAAACAGAGGAGGGGAATCAGATATGGGGAATCAGAGGTGGCGAATTAAAGGCGGTGAATCGGAGATGGGGAATCAGAGGCAGGGAATCAGAGGCGGGGAATCAGAGGCGGGGAATCAGAGGCCGGGAATCAGATATGGGGAAACAGAGGCGGGGAATCAGAGGCGGGGAAACAGAGGCGGGGAATCAGATATGGGGAATCAGAGGTGGGGAATCAGAGGTTGGGAATCAGAGGCAGGGAATCAGAGGCTGGGAATCAGATGCAGGGAATCAGATGCGGGGAATCAGAGGCGGGGAATCAGAGCTGGGGAATCAGAGGTGGGGAATCAGAGTTGGGGAATCAGAGTCGGGCACTTAGATATGGGGAAACAGAGGCAGGGAATCAGAGGCGGGGAAACAGACGCGGGGAATCAGAGGCGGGTATCAGAGCTGGGGAATCAGAGGCGGGGAATCAGAGTTGGGGAATCAGAGGCGGGGAATCAGAGGCGGGGAATCAGTGGCAGGGAATCAGAGGCGGGGAATCAGATGCGGGGAATCAAAGGCAGGGAATCAGACACGGGGAATCAGATATGGGGAAACAGAGGCGGGGAATCAGAGGCAGGGAATCGGACGCCGGGAATCAGAGGCGGGGAATCAGAGCTGGGGAATCAGAGGCGGGGAATCAGAGGCAGGGAATCAGATGCGGGGAATCAGAGGCGGGGAATCAGAGCTGGCGAATCAGAGGCGGGGAATCAGAGGTGGGCAATCAGAGCCGGGGAATCAGATATGGGGAATCAGAGGCGGGGAATCAGAGGCGGGGAAACAGAGGTGGGGAATCAGATATGGGGAAACAGAGGTGGCGAATCAAAGGCGGTGAATCAGAGATGGGGAATCAGAGGCGGGGAATCAGAGGCAGGGAATCAAAAACGGGGAATCGGAGGCGGGGAATCAGAGCTGGGGAATCAGAGGCGGGGAAGCAGAGTAGGAGAATCAGAGGTGGGGAATCAGATATGGGGAAACAGGGGCGGGGAATCAGAGGCGGCGAAACAGAGGCGGGGAATCAGATATGGGGAATCAGAGGTGTGGAATCAGAGGTTGGGAATCAGAGGCGGGGAAACAGAGGAGGGGAATCAGATATGGGGAATCAGAGGTGGCGAATTAAAGGCGGTGAATCAGAGATGGGGAATCAGGGCAGGGAATCAGAGGCAGGGAATCAAACACGGGGAATCAGAGGCGTGGAATCAGAGCTGGGGAATCAGAGGCGGGGATTCAGAGTTGGGGAATCAGAGGCGGGGAATAAGAGGCGGGGAAACAGAGGCGGGGAATCAGATATGGGGAATCAGAGGTGGGGAATCAGAGGTTGGGAATCAGACGCAGGGAATCAGAGGCGGGGAATCAGAGGCGGGGAATCAGAGGCAGGAAATCCGATGTGTGGAATCGGAGATGGGGAATCAGAGGCAGTGAATCAGAGGCGGGGAATCAGAGGCGGGGAATCAGAGGCCGGGAATCAGATATGGGGAAACAGAGGCGGGGAATCAGAGGCGGGGAAACAGAGGCGGGGAATCAGATATGGGGAATCAGAGGTGGGGAATCAGAGGTTGGGAATCAGAGGCAGGGAATCAGAGGCTGGGAATCAGATGCAGGGAATCAGATGCGGGTTATCAGAGGCGAGGAATCAGAGCTGGGGAATCAGAGGTGGGGAATCAGAGTTGGGGAATCAGAGTCGGGAACTTAGATATGGGGAAACAGAGGCAGGGAATCAGAGGCGGGGAAACAGACGCGGGGAATCAGAGGCGGGTATCAGAGCTGGGGAATCAGAGGCGGGGAATCAGAGTTGGGGAATCAGAGGCGGGGAATCAGAGGCGGGGAATCAGAGGCGGGGAATCAGAGGCGGGGAAACAGAGGCAGGGAATCAGATATGGGGAATCAGAGGTGGGGTATCAGGGGCAGGGAATCAGTGGCAGGGAATCAGAGGCGGGGAATCAGAGGCGGGGAATCAGAGGCAGGGAATCAGACACGGGGAATCAGATATGGGGAAACAGAGGCGGGGAATCAGAGGCGGGCAAACAGAGGCGGGGAATTAGATAAGGGGAATCAGAGGTGGGGAATCAGAGGTGGTGAATCAGAGATGGGGAATCACAGGCGGGGAATCAGAGGCAGGGAATAGAACGCGGGGAATCAGAGGCGGGGAATCAGAGCTGGGGAATCAGAGGCGGGGAATCATAGTTGGGAATCAGAGGCGGGGAATCAGATATGGGGAAACAGAGGCGGGGTATCAAAGGCGGGGAAACAGAGGCAGGGAATCAGATATGGGGAATCGGATGCGGGGAATCAGAGGCGGGGAATCAGAGCTGGGGAATCAGAGGCGGGGTATCAGAGTTGGGGCATCAGAGGTGGGGAATTAGATATGGGGAAACAGAGGCAGGGAATCAGAGGCGGGGAAACAGAGGTGGGGAATCAGATATGGGGAATCAGAGGTGGGGAATCAGAGGCAGGGAATCAGATGTGCGGAATCAGAGATGGGGAATCAGAGGCAGGGAATCAGAATCAGAAGCGGGGAATCAGAGGCCGGGAATCAGAGGCCGGGATTCAGATGCCGGGAATAAGAGGCCGGGAATCAGAGGTGGGGAATCAGAGTCCGGGAATCAGAGATGGGGATTCAGAGGCGGGGAATGATATATGGGGAATCAGAGGCGGGGAATCAGAGGCGGGGTAACAGAGGTGGGGAATCAGATATGGGGAATCAGAGGTGTCGAATCAAAGGCGGTGAATCAGAGATGGAGAATCAGAGGCGGGGAATCAGAGGCAGGGAATCAAACACGGGGAATCAAAGGCGGGGAATCAGAGCTGGGGAATCAGAGGTGGGGAATCAGAGTTGGGGAATCAGAGGCGGGGAATCAGATATGGGGAAACAGGGGCGGAGAATCAGAGGCAGGGAAACAGAGGCGGGGAATCAGATATGGGGAATCAGGGGTGGGGAATCAGAGGTTGGGAATCAGAGGCAGGGAATCAGAGGCGTGGAAACAGAGGCGGGGATTCAGATATGGGGAATCAGAGGTGGGGAATCAGGGGCGTGGAATCAGAGGCAGGGAATTAGATGTGGTGAATCAGAGATGGGGAATCAGAGGCAGGGAATCAGAATCAGAAGCGGGGTATCAGAGGCCGGGAATCAGAGGAAGGTAATCAGAGGCAGGGGATCAAACACGGGGAATCAGAGGCTGGGAATCAGAGCTGGGGAATCACAGGCGGGGAATCAGAGATGGGGAATCAGAGGCGGGGAATCAGAGGCAGGGAATCAGATGCGGGGAATCAGAGGCGGGGAATCAGAGCTGGCGAATCAGAGGCGGGGAATCAGAGGTGGGCAATCAGAGGATGGGAATCAGATATGGGGAATCAGAGGCGGGGAATTAGAGCTGGGGAATCACAGGCGGGGAATCAGAGTTGGGGAATCAGAGGTTGGGAATCAGAGGCGGGGAAACAGAGGAGGGGAATCAGATATGGGGAATCAGAGGTGGCGAATTAAAGGCGGTGAATCAGAGATGGGGAATCAGGGCAGGGAATCAGAGGCAGGGAATCAAACACGGGGAATCAGAGGCGTGGAATCAGAGCTGGGGAATCAGAGGCGGGGATTCAGAGTTGGGGAATCAGAGGCGGGGAATAAGAGGCGGGGAAACAGAGGCGGGGAATCAGATATGGGGAATCAGAGGTGGGGAATCAGAGGTTGGGAATCAGAGGCAGGGAATCAGAGGCGGGGAATCAGAGGCGGGGAATCAGAGGCAGGAAATCCGATGTGTGGAATCGGAGATGGGGAATCAGAGGCAGTGAATCAGAGGCGGGGAATCAGAGGCGGGGAATCAGAGGCCGGGAATCAGATATGGGGAAACAGAGGCGGGGAATCAGAGGCGGGGAAACAGAGGCGGGGAATCAGATATGGGGAATCAGAGGTGGGGAATCAGAGGTTGGGAATCAGAGGCAGGGAATCAGAGGCTGGGAATCAGATGCAGGGAATCAGATGCGGGTTATCAGAGGCGAGGAATCAGAGCTGGGGAATCAGAGGTGGGGAATCAGAGTTGGGGAATCAGAGTCGGGAACTTAGATATGGGGAAACAGAGGCAGGGAATCAGAGGCGGGGAAACAGACGCGGGGAATCAGAGGCGGGTATCAGAGCTGGGGAATCAGAGGCGGGGAATCAGAGTTGGGGAATCAGAGGCGGGGAATCAGAGGCGGGGAATCAGAGGCGGGGAATCAGAGGCGGGGAAACAGAGGCAGGGAATCAGATATGGGGAATCAGAGGTGGGGTATCAGGGGCAGGGAATCAGTGGCAGGGAATCAGAGGCGGGGAATCAGAGGCGGGGAATCAGAGGCAGGGAATCAGACACGGGGAATCAGATATGGGGAAACAGAGGCGGGGAATCAGAGGCAGGCAAACAGAGGCGGGGAATTAGATAAGGGGAATCAGAGGTGGGGAATCAGAGGTGGTGAATCAGAGATGGAGAATCACAGGCGGGGAATCAGAGGCAGGGAGTAGAACGCGGGGAATCAGAGGCGGGGAATCAGAGCTGGGGAATCAGAGGCGGGGAATCATAGTTGGGAATCAGAGGCGGGGAATCAGATATGGGGAAACAGAGGCGGGGAATCAAAGGCGGGGAAACAGAGGCAGGGAATCAGATATGGGGAATCGGATGCGGGGAATCAGAGGCGGGGAATCAGAGCTGGGGAATCAGAGGCGGGGTATCAGAGTTGGGGCATCAGAGGTGGGGAATTAGATATGGGGAAACAGAGGCAGGGAATCAGAGGCGGGGAAACAGAGGTGGGGAATCAGATATGGGGAATCAGAGGTGGGGAATCAGAGGCAGGGAATCAGATGTGCGGAATCAGAGATGGGGAATCAGAGGCAGGGAATCAGAATCAGAAGCAGGGAATCAGAGGCCGGGAATCAGAGGCCGGGATTCAGATGCCGGGAATAAGAGGCCGGGAATCAGAGGTGGGGAATCAGAGTCCGGGAATCAGAGATGGGGATTCAGAGGCGGGGAATGAGATATGGAGAATCAGAGGCGGGGAATCAGAGGCCGGGAATCAGAGGCGGGGAATCAGAGGCGGGGAATCAGAGCTGGCGAATCAGAGGCGGGGAATCAGAGGTGGGCAATCAGAGGTGGGGAATCAGATATGGGGAATCAGAGGTGTCGAATCAAAGGCGGTGAATCAGAGATGGAGAATCAGAGGCGGGGAATCAGAGGCAGGGAATCAAACACGGGGAATCAAAGGCGGGGAATCAGAGCTGGGGAATCAGAGGTGGGGAATCAGAGTTGGGGAATCAGAGGCGGGGAATCAGATATGGGGAAACAGGGGCGGAGAATCAGAGGCAGGGAAACAGAGGCGGGGAATCAGATATGGGGAATCAGGGGTGGGGAATCAGAGGTTGGGAATCAGAGGCAGGGAATCAGAGGCGTGGAAACAGAGGCGGGGATTCAGATATGGGGAATCAGAGGTGGGGAATCAGGGGCGTGGAATCAGAGGCAGGGAATTAGATGTGGTGAATCAGAGATGGGGAATCAGAGGCAGGGAATCAGAATCAGAAGCGGGGTATCAGAGGCCGGGAATCAGAGGAAGGTAATCAGAGGCAGGGGATCAAACACGGGGAATCAGAGGCTGGGAATCAGAGCTGGGGAATCACAGGCGGGGAATCAGAGATGGGGAATCAGAGGCGGGGAATCAGAGGCAGGGAATCAGATGCGGGGAATCAGAGGCGGGGAATCAGAGCTGGCGAATCAGAGGCGGGGAATCAGAGGTGGGCAATCAGAGGATGGGAATCAGATATGGGGAATCAGAGGCGGGGAATTAGAGCTGGGGAATCACAGGCGGGGAATCAGAGTTGGGGAATCAGAGGCGGGGAATCAGATATGGGGAAACAGAGTCGGGGAATCAGAGGCGGTGAAACAGAGGCGGGGAATCAGATATGGGGAATCAGAGGTGGGGATTCAGAGGTTGGGAATCAGAGGCCTTGAATCAGAGGCGGGGAATCAGAGGCAGGGAATCAGATGCGGGGAATCAGAGGAGGGGAATCAGAGCTGGGGAATCAGAGGCGGGGTATTAGAGTTGGGGAATCAGAGGTGGGGAATCAGACGCGGGGAATCAGAGGGGGGGAATCATAGCTGGCGAATCAGAGGCGGGGAATCAGAGGTGGGCAATCAGAGGCCGGGAATCAGAGGTGGTGAATCAGAGATGGGGAATCAGAGGCGGGGAATCAGTGGCAGGGTATCAGATATGGGGAATCAGAGGCGTGGAATCAGAGGCAGGGAATCAGACACGGGGAATCAGACACGGGGAATCAGAGGTGGGGAATCAGAGATGGGGAATCAGAGGCGGTGAATCAGAGATGGGGAATCAGAGGCGGGGAATCAGAGGCAGCAAATCAGACACGGGGATTCAGAGGCTGGGAATTAGACGGGGGGAATCAAAGGCGGGGAATCAGAGCTGGGGAATCAGAGGCAGGGAATCAGAGGCGGGGAATCAGATATGGGGAATCAGAGGCTGGGATTCAGAGGCGGGGAATCAGAGGCAGGGAATCAGACACGGGGAATCAGAGGTGGGGAATCAGAGATGGGGAATCAGAGGCGGGGAATCAGAGGCAGGGAATCAGACGCGGGGAATCTGAGGCGGGGAATCAGAGCTGGGGAATCAGAGGTGGGGAATCAGTGTTGGGGAATCAGAGGCAGGGAATCGGATGTGCGGAATCAGAGATGGGGAATCAGATGTGGGGAATCAGAGGAATCAGAGATGGGGAATCAGAGGCGGGGAATCAGAGGCAGGAAATCAGACACGGGGATTCAGAGGCTGGGAATCAGACGGGGGGAATCAAAGGCGGGGAATCAGAGCTGGGGAATCAGAGGCAGGGAATCAGAGTTGGGGATTCAGAGACGGGGAATCAGATATGGGGAAACAGAGGCGGGGTATCAGAGGCGGGCAAACAGAGGCGGGGAATTAGATATGGGGAATCAGAGGTGGGGAATCAGAGGTGGTGAATCAGTGATGGGGAATCACAGGCGGGGAATCAGAGGCAGGGAATAGAACGCAGGGAATCAGACGCAGGGAATCAGAGCTGGGGAATCAGAGGCGGGGAATCATAGTTGGGAATCAGAGGCGGGGAATCAGATATGGGGAAACAGAGGCGGGGAATCAGAGGCGGGGAAACAGAGGCGGGGAATCAGATATGGGGAATCGGATGCGGGGAATCAGAGGCGGGGAATCAGAGCTGGGGAATCAGAGGCGGGGAATCAGAGTTGGGGCATCAGAGGTGGGGAATTAGATATAGGGAAACAGAGGTGGGGAATCAGAGGCGGGGAAACAGAGGCGGGGAATCAGAGGTGGGGAATCAGAGGTGGGGAATCAGAGGCAGGGAATCAGATGTGCGGAATCAGAGATGGGGAATCAGAGGCAGGGAATCAGAATCAGAAGCGGGGAATCAGAGGCCGGGAATCAGAGGCCGGGAATCAGATGCTGGGAATAAGAGGCCGGGAATCAGAGGTGTGGAATCAGAGTCCGGGAATCAGAGATGGGGATTCAGAGGCGGGGAATTAGATATGGAGAATCAGAGGCGGGGAATCAGAGGCCGGGAAACAGAGGTGGGGAATCAGATATGGGGAATCAGAGGTGGCGAATCAAAGGCGGTGAATCAGAGATGGGGAATCAGAGGCGGGGAATCAGAGGCAGGGAATCAGATGCGGGGAATCAGAGGCGGGGAATCAGAGCTGGCGAATCAGAGGCGGGGAATCAGAGGTGGGCAATCAGAGGCGGGGAATCAGATATGGGGAATCAGAGGCGGGGAATCAGAGGCGGGGAAACAGAGGCGGGGAATCAAATATAGGGAATCAGAGGTGGGGAATCAGAGGTTGTGAATCAGAGATGGGGAATCAAGGCAGGGAATCAGAGGCGGGGAATCAGAGGCGGGGAATCAGAGGCAGGGAATCAGATGCGGGGAATCAGAGGCGGGGATTCAGAGCTGGGGAATCAGAAGCGGGGAATCAGAGTTGGGGAATCAGAGGCGGGGAATCAGATATGGGGAATCAGAGGCAGGGAATCAGAGGCGTGGAATCAGAGGCAGGGAATCAGACGCGGGGAATCTGAGGCAGGGAATCAGAGCTGGGGAATCAGAGGTGGGGAATCAGTGTTGGGGAATCAGAGGCAGTGAATTGGATGTGCGGAATCAGAGATGGGGAATCAGAGGTGGTGAATCAGAGATGGGGAATCAGAGGCGGGGAATCAGAGGCAGGAAATCAGACACGGGGATTCAGAGGCTTGGAATCAGACGGGGGGAATCAAAGGTGGGGAATCAGAGCTGGGTAATCTGAGGCAGGGAATCAGAGTTGGGGATTCAGAGGCGGGGAATCAGAGGCGGGCAAACAGAGGCGGGGAATTAGATATGGGGAATCAGAGGTAGGGAATCAGAGGTGGTGAATCAGTGATGGGGAATCACAGGCGGGGAATCAGAGGCAGGGAATAGAACGCGGGGAATCAGAGGCAGGGAATCAGAGCTGGGGAATCAGAGGCGGGGAATCATAGTTGGGAATCAGAGGCGGGAATCAGATATGGGGAAACAGAGGCGGGGAATCAGAGGCGGGGAAACAGAGGCGGGGAATCAGATATGGGGAATCGGATGCAGGGAATCAGAGGCGGGGAATCAGAGCTGGGGAATCAGAGGCGGGGAATCAGAGTTGGGGCATCAGAGGTGGGGAATTAGATATAGGGAAACAGAGGCGGGGAATCAGAGGCGGGGAAACAGAGGCGGGGAATCAGATATGGGGAATCAGAGGTGGGGAATCAGAGGCAGGGAATCAGATGTGCGGAATCAGAGATGGGGAATCAGAGGCAGGGAATCAGAATCAGAAGCGGGGAATCAGAGGCCGGGAATCAGAGGCCGGGAATCAGATGCTGGGAATAAGAGGCCGGGAATCAGAGGAGGGGAATCAGAGTCCGGGAATCAGAGATGGGGATTCAGAGGCGGGGAATCAGATATGGAGAATCAGAGATGGGGAATCAGAGGCAGGGAATCGGACGCCGGGAATCAGAGGCGGGGAATCAGAGCTGGGGAATCAGAGGCGGGGAATCAGAGGCAGGGAATCAGATGCAGGGAATCAGAGCTGGCGAATCAGAGGTGGGGAATCAGAGGTGGGCAATCAGAGCCGGGGAATCAGATATGGGGAATCAGAGGCGGGGAATCAGAGGCGGGGAAACAGAGGTGGGGAATCAGATATGGGGAAACAGAGGTGGCGAATCAAAGGCGGTGAATCAGAGATGGGGAATCAGAGGCGGGGAATCAGAGGCAGGGAATCAAAAACGGGGAATCGGAGGCGGGGAATCAGAGCTGGGGAATCAGAGGCGGGGAAGCAGAGTAGGAGAATCAGAGGTGGGGAATCAGATATGGGGAAACAGGGGCGGGGAATCAGAGGCGGCGAAACAGAGGCGGGGAATCAGATATGGGGAATCAGAGGTGTGGAATCAGAGGTTGGGAATCAGAGGCGGGGAAACAGAGGAGGGGAATCAGATATGGGGAATCAGAGGTGGCGAATTAAAGGCGGTGAATCAGAGATGGGGAATCAGGGCAGGGAATCAGAGGCAGGGAATCAAACACGGGGAATCAGAGGCGTGGAATCAGAGCTGGGGAATCAGAGGCGGGGATTCAGAGTTGGGGAATCAGAGGCGGGGAATAAGAGGCGGGGAAACAGAGGCGGGGAATCAGATATGGGGAATCAGAGGTGGGGAATCAGAGGTTGGGAATCAGAGGCAGGGAATCAGAGGCGGGGAATCAGAGGCGGGGAATCAGAGGCAGGAAATCCGATGTGTGGAATCGGAGATGGGGAATCAGAGGCAGGGAATCAGAGGCGGGGAATCAGAGGCGGGGAATCAGAGGCCGGGAATCAGATATGGGGAAACAGAGGCGGGGAATCAGAGGCGGGGAAACAGAGGCGGGGAATCAGATATGGGGAATCAGAGGTGGGGAATCAGAGGTTGGGAATCAGAGGCAGGGAATCAGAGGCTGGGAATCAGATGCAGGGAATCAGATGCGGGGAATCAGAGGCGGGGAATCAGAGCTGGGGAATCAGAGGTGGGGAATCAGAGTTGGGGAATCAGAGTCGGGGACTTAGATATGGGGAAACAGAGGCAGGGAATCAGAGGCGGGGAAACAGACGCGGGGAATCAGAGGCGGGTATCAGAGCTGGGGAATCAGAGGCCGGGAATCAGAGTTGGGGAATCAGAGGCGGGGAATCAGAGGCGGGGAATCAGAGGCGGGGAATCAGAGGCGGGGAATCAGAGGCGGGGAAACAGAGGCAGGGAATAAGATATGGGGAATCAGAGGTGGGGTATCAGGGGCAGGGAATCAGTGGCAGGGAATCAGAGGCGGGGAATCAGAGGCGGGGAATCAAAGGCAGGGAATCAGACACGGGGAATCAGATATGGGGAAACAGAGGCGGGGAATCAGAGGCGGGAAAACAGAGGCGGGGAATTAGATAAGGGGAATCAGAGGTGGGGAATCAGAGGTGGTGAATCAGAGATGGGGAATCACAGGCGGGGAATCAGAGGCAGGGAATAGAACGCGGGGAATCAGAGGCGGGGAATCAGAGCTGGGGAATCAGAGGCGGGGAATCATAGTTGGGAATCAGAGGCGGGGAATCAGATATGGGGAAACAGAGGCGGGGAATCAAAGGCGGGGAAACAGAGGTGGGGAATCAGATATGGGGAATCGGATGCGGGGAATCAGAGGCGGGGAATCAGAGCTGGGGAATCAGAGGCGGGGTATCAGAGTTGGGGCATCAGAGGTGGGGAATTAGATATGGGGAAACAGAGGCAGGGAATCAGAGGCGGGGAAACAGAGGTGGGGAATCAGATGTGGGGAATCAGAGGTGGGGAATCAGAGGCAGGGAATCAGATGTGCGGAATCAGAGATGGGGAATCAGAGGCAGGGAATCAGAATCAGAAGCGGGGAATCAGAGGCCGGGAATCAGAGGCCGGGATTCAGATGCCGGGAATAAGAGGCCGGGAATCAGAGGTGGGGAATCAGAGTCCGGGAATCAGAGATGGGGATTCAGAGGCGGGGAATGATATATGGGGAATCAGAGGCGGGGAATCAGAGGCGGGGTAACAGAGGTGGGGAATCAGATATGGGGAATCAGAGGTGTCGAATCAAAGGCGGTGAATCAGAGATGGAGAATCAGAGGCGGGGAATCAGAGGCAGGGAATCAAACACGGGGAATCAAAGGCGGGGAATCAGAGCTGGGGAATCAGAGGCGGGGAATCAGAGTTGGGGAATCAGAGGTGGGGAATCAGGGGCAGGGAATCAGTGGCAGGGAATCAGAGGCGGGGAATCAGAGGCGGGGAATCAGAGGCAGGGAATCAGACACGGGGAATCAGAGGCGGGGAGTCAGAGATGGGGAATCAGAGGCGGGGAATCAGAGCTGGGGAATCAGAGGCGGGGAATCAGAGGCAGAGAATCAGACGCGGGGAATCAGAGGTGGGGAATCAGAGACGGTGAATCAGAGATGGGGAATAAGAGGCGGGGAATCAGAGGCAGGAAATCAGACACGGGGATTCAGACGCTGGGAATCAGACGCGGGGAATCAGAGGCGGGGAATGAGATATGGAGAATCAGAGGCGGGGAATCAGAGGCGGGGAAACAGAGGTGGTGAATCAGATATGGGGAATCAGAGGTGGTGAATCAAAGGCGGTGAATCAGAGATGGGGAATCAGAGGCGCGGAATCAGAGGCAGGGAATCAGATGCGGGGAATCAGAGGAGGCGAATCAGAGCTGGCGAATCAGAGGCGGGGAATAGAGGTGGGCAATCAGAGCCGGGGAATCAGATATTGGGAAACAGAGGCGGGGAATCAGATATGGGGAATAAGAGGTGGGGAATCAGAGGTTGTGAATCAGAGATGGGGAATCAAGGCAGGGAATCAGAGGCAGGGAATCAGATGCGGGGAATCAGAGGCGTGGATTCAGAGCTGGGGAATCAGAGGCGGGGAATCAGAGTTTGGGAATCAGAGGCAGGGAATCAGATATGGGGAATCAGAGGCGGGGAATCAGAGGCGGGGAAACAGAGGCGGGGAATCAGATATGGGGAATCAGAGGTGGGGAATCAGGGGCAGGGAATCAGTGGCAGGGAATCAGAGGCGGGGAATCAGAGGCGGGGAATCAGAGGCAGGGAATCAGACACGGGGAATCAGAGGCGGGGAATCAGAGATGGGGAATCAGAGGCGGGGAATCAGAGCTGGGGAATCAGAGGCGGGGAATCAGAGTTGGGGAATCAGAGGCGGGGAATCAGATATGGGGAAATAGAGGTGGGGAATCAGATATGGGGAATCAGAGGTGTGGAATCAGAGGTTGGGAATCAGAGGCAGGGAATCAGAGGCGGGGAAACAGAGGCAGGGAATCAGATATGGTGAATCAGAGGTGGCGAATCAAAGGCGGTGAAACAGAGATGGGGAATCAGGGCAGGGAATCAGAGGCAGGGAATCAGAGCTGGGGAAACAGAGGCGGGGAATCAGATATGGGGAATCAGAGGTGGGGAATCAGGGGCGGGGAATCAGTGGCAGGGAATCAGAGCTGGGGAATCGGAGGTGGGGAATCAGAGGTGGGGAAACAGAGGCGGGGAATCAGGTATGGGGAATCAGAGGTGGGGAATCAGGGGCGGGGAATCAGTGGCAGGGAATCAGAGGCCGGGAATAAAAGGCTGGGAATCAGAGATGGAGAATCAGAGGCGGGGAATCAGAGTTGGGGAATCAGAGGTGGGGAATTAGAGGTTGCGAATCAGAGGCAGGGAATCAGAGGCGGGGAATCAGAGGCGGGGAATCAGAGGCAGGGAATCGGATGTGCGGAATCAGAGATGGGGAATCAGAGGTGGGGATTCAGAGGTGGTGAATCAGAGAAGGGGAATCAGAGGCGGGGAATCAGAGGCAGGGAATCAGACGCAGGGAATCAAAGGCGGGGAATCATAGCTCGCGAATTAGAGGAGGGGAATCAGAGTTGGGGAATCAGAGGCGGGGAATCAGATATGGGGAAACAGAGGTGGGGAATCAGAGGCGGGGAAACAGAGGCGGGAAATCAGATATGGGGAATCAGAGGTGGGGAATCAGGGGCAGGGAATCAGTGGCAGGGAATCAGACGTGGGGAATCAGAGGCGGGGAATCAGATGCAGGGAATCAGACACGGGGAATCAGAGGCGGGGAATCAGAGATGGGGAATCAGAGGCGGGGAATCAGAGGCAGGGAATCGGATGCCGGAAATCAGAGGCGGGAAATCAGAGCTGGGGAATCAGAGGAGGGGAATCAGAGTTGGGGAATCAGAGGCGGCGAAGCAGATATGGGGAAAATGAGGCGGGGAATCAGATATGGGGAATCAAAGGCGGGGAATCAGATATGGGGAATCAGAGGCTGGGAATCAGAGGGGGGGAAACAGAGGCGGGGAATAAGATATGGGGAATCAGAGGCGGGGAATCAGAGTTGGGGAATCAGAGGCAGGGAATCAGATATGGGGAATCAGAGGCGGGTAATCAGAGGCAGGGAAACAGGCGGGGAATCAGATATGGGGAATCAGAAGTGGGGAATCAGGGGCAGGGAATCAGTGGCAGGGAATTAGAGGGGGGGAATCAGAGGCGGGGAATCAGAGTAAGGGAATCAGACACGGGGAATCAGAGGCGGGGAATCAGAGATGGGGAATCAGAGGCGGGGAATCAGAGGCCGGGATTCGGACGCCGGGAATCAGAGGCGGGGAATCAGAGCTGGGGAATCAGAGGCGGGGAATCAGAGTTGGGGAATCAGAGGCGGGGAATCAGATATGGGGAAATAGAGTCGGGGAATCAGATATGGGGAATCAGAGGTGTGGAATCAGAGTTTGGGAATCAGAGGCAGGGAATCAGAGGCGGGGAAACAGAGGCGGGGAATCAGATATGGGGAATCAGAGGTGGCGAAACAAAGGCGGTGAAACAGAGATGGGGAATCAGGGCAGGGAATCAGAGGCAGGGAATCAGAGCTGGGGAAACAGAGGCGGGGAATCAGATATGGGGAATCAGAGGTGGGGAATCAGGGGCGGGGAATCAGTGGCAGGGAAAGAGCTGGGGAATCAGAGGTGGGGAATCAGAGCTGGGGAAACAGAGGCGGGGAATCAGATATGGGGAATCAGAGGTGGGGAATCAGGGGCGGGGAATCAGTGGCAGGGAATCAGAGGCCGGGAATAAAAGGCGGGGAATCAGAGCTGGGGAATCAGAGGCGGGGAATCAGAGTTGGGGAAACAGAGGAGGGGAATCAGATATGGGGAAACAGAGGCCGGGAATCAGAAGCAGGGAATCGGATGTGCGGAATCAGAGATGGGGAATCAGAGGTGGGGATTCAGAGGTGGTGAATCAGAGAAGGGGAATCAGAGGCGGGGAATCAGAGGCAGGGAATCAGATGCAGGGAATCAGAGGCGGGGAATCATAGCTGGCGAATTAGAGGAGGGGAATCAGAGTTGGGGAATCAGAGGCGGGGAATCAGATATGGGGAAACAGAGGCGGGGAATCAGAGGCGGGGAAACAGAGGCGGGGAATCAGATATGGGGAATCAGAGGTGGGGAATCAGGGGCAGGGAATCAGTGGCAGGGAATCAGACGCGGGGAATCAGAGGCGGGGAATCAGAGGCAGGGAATCAGACACGGGGAATCAGAGGCGGGAAATCAGAGATGGGGAATCAGAGGCGGGGAATCAGAGGCAGGGAATCGGATGCCGGAAATCAGAGGCGGGAAATCAGAGCTGGGGAATCAGAGGCGGGGAATCAGAGTTGGGGAATCAGACGCGGGGAATCAGAGGCGGGGATTCAGAGCTGGGGAATCAGAGGCGGTGGAATCAGAGTTGGGGAATCAGAGGCGGGGAATCAGATATGGGGAATAAGAGGCAGGGAATAAGAGGCGGGAAAACAGAGGCGGGGAATCAGATATGGGGAATCAGAGGTGGGGAATCAGGGGCAGGGAATCAGTGGCAGGGAATCAGATGAAGGAATCAGAGGCGGGGAATCAGAGGCAGGGAATCAGACACGGGGAATCAGAGGCGGGGAATCAGAGATGGGGAATCAGAGGCGGGGAATCAGAGGCAGGGAATCGGATGCCGGGAATCAGAGGCGGGATATCAGGGCTGGGGAATTAGAGGCGGGGAATCAGAGTTGGGGAATCAGAGGCGGCGAAGCAGATATGGGGAAATAGAGGCGGGGAATCAGATATGGGGAATCAGAGGCAGGGAATCAGATATGGGGAATCAGAGGCTGGGAATCAGGGGCGGGGAATCAGTGGCAGGGAATCAGAGGCGGGGAATCAGAGGCGGGGAATCAGGGGCGGGGAATCAGTGGCAGGGAATCAGAGGCTGGGAATCAGAGGCGGGGAATCAGAGGCTGGGAATCAGACACGGGGAATCAGAGGTGGGGAATCAGAGATGGGGAATCAGAGGCGGGGAATCAGAGGCAGGGAATCAGATGCGGGGAATCAGAGGCGGGGAATCAGAGCTGGGGGAATCAGAGGTGGGGAATCAGAGTCGGGGAATCAAAGGCAGGGAATCGGATGTGCGGAATCAGAAATGGGGAATCAGAGGTGGGGAATCAGAGTCGGTGAATCAGAGATGGGGAATCAGAGGCTGGGAATCAGACGGGGGGAATCAAAGGCGGGGAATCAGAGCTGGTGAATCAGAGGCAGGGCATCAGAGTTGGGGATTCAGAGGCGGGGAATCAGATATGGGGAAACAGAGGCGGGGAATCAGAGGCGGGCAAACAGAGGCGGGGAATTAGATATGGGGAATCAGAGGTGGGGAATCAGAGGTGGTGAATCAGAGATGGGGAATCAAAGGCAGGGAATAGAACGCGGGGAATCAGAGGCAGGGAATCAGAGCTGGGGAATCAGAGGCGGGGAATCAGATATGGGGAAACAGAGGCGGGGAATCAGAGGCGGGGAAACAGAGGCGGGGAATCAGAGCTGGGGAATCAGAGGCGGGGAATCAGAGTTGGGGCATCAGAGGTGGGGAATTAGATATGGGGAAACAGAGGCGGGGAATCAGATGTGCGGAATCAGAGATGGGGAATCAGAGGCAGGGAATCAGAATCAGAAGCGGGGAATCAAAGGCCGGGAATCAGAGGCCGGGAATCAAATGCTGGGAATAAGAGGCCGGGAATCAGAGGTGGGGAATCAGAGTCCGGGAATCAGAGATGGGGATTCAGAGGCGGGGAATGAGATATGGAGAATCAGAGGCGGGGAATCAGAGGCGGGGATTCAGAGCTGGGGAATCAGAGGCGGGGAATCAGAGTTGGGGAATCAGAGGCAGGGATTCAGATATGGGGAATCAGAGGCGGGGAATCAGAGGCGGGGAAACAGAGGCGGGGAATCAGATATGGGGAATCAGAAGTGGGGAATCAGGGGCAGGGAATCAGTGGCAGGGAATCAGAGGCGGGGAATCAGAGGCGGGGAATCAGAGGCAGGGAATCAGACACGGGGAATCAGAGGCGGGGATTCATAGATGGGGAATCAGAGGCGGGGAATCAGAGGCAGGGAATCGGACGCCGGGAATCAGAGGCGGGGAATCAGAGCTGGGGAATCAGAGGCGGGGAATCAGAGTTGGGGAATCAGAGGCGGGGAATCAGATATGGGGAAATAGAGGCGGGGAATCAGATATGGGGAATCAGAGGTTGGGAATCAGAGGCAGGGAATCAGAGGCGGGGAAACAGAGGCGGGGAATCAGATATGGGGAATCAGAGGTGGCGAATGATAGGCGGTGAAACAGAGATGGGGAATCAGGGGAGGGAATCAGAGGCAGGGAATCAGACACGGGGAGTCAGAGGCGGGGAATCAGATATGGGGAATCAGAGGTGGGGAATCAGGGGCGGGGAATCAGTGGCAGGGAATCAGAGGCCGGGAATAAAAGGCGGGGAATCAGAGCTGGGGAATCAGAGGCGGGGAATCAGAGTTGGGGAATCAGAGGAGGGGAATCAGATATGGGGAAACAGAGGCCGGGAATCAGAGGCAGGGAAACAGAGGCGGGGAATCAGATATGGGGAATCAGAGGTGGGGAATTAGAGGTTGCGAATCAGAGGCAGGGAATCAGAGGCGGGGAATCAGAGGCGGGGAATCAGAGGCAGGGAATCGGATGTGCGGAATCAGAGATGGGGAATCAGAGGTGGGGATTCAGAGGTGGTGAATCAGAGAAGGGGAATCAGAGGCGGGGAATCAGAGGCAGGGAATCAGACGCATGGAATCAGAGGAGGGGAATCATAGCTGGCGAATTAGAGGAGGGGAATCAGAGTTGGGGAATCAGATGCGGGGAATCAGAGGTGTGGAAACAGAGGCGGGGAATCAGAGGCGGGGAAACAGAGGCGGGGAATCAGATATGGGGAATCAGAGGTGGGGAATCAGGGGCAGGGAATCAGTGGCAGGGAATCAGACGCGGGGAATCAGAGGTGGGGAATCAGAGGCAGGGAATCAGACACGGGGAGTCAGAGGCGGGGAATCAGAGATGGGGAATCAGAGGCGGGGAATCAGAGGCAGGGAATCGGATGCCGGAAATCAGAGGCGGGAAATCAGAGCTGGGGAATCAGAGGAGGGGAATCAGAGTTGGGGAATCAGAGGCGGCGAAGCAGATATGGGGAAAATAAGGCGGGGAATCAGATATGGGGAATCAGAGGCGGGGAATCAGATATGGGGAATCAGAGGCTGGGAATCAGAGGGGGGGGAAACAGAGGCGGGGAATAAGATATGTGGAATCAGAGGTGGGGAATCAGGGGCTGGGAATCAGTGGCAGGGAATCAGAGGCGGCGAAACAGAGGTGGGGAATCAGATATGGGGAATCAGAGGTGGCGAATCAAAGGCGGTGAATCAGAGATGGGGAATCAGAGGCGGGGAATCAGAGGCAGGGAATCAGATGCGGGGAATCAGAGGCGGGGAATCAGAGCTGGCGAATCAGAGGCGGGGAATCAGAGGTGGGCAATCAGAGCTGGGGAATCAGATATGGGGAATCAGAGGCGGGGAATCAGAGGCGGGGAAACAGATGCGTGGAATCAGATATGGGGAATCAGAGTTGGGGAATCAAAGGTTGTGAATCAGAGATGGGGAATCAAGGCGGGGAATCAGAGGCAGGGAATCAGATGCGGGGAATCAGAGGCGGGGATTCAGAGCTGGGGAATCAGAGGCGGGGAATCACAGTTGGGGAATCAGAGGCAGGGAATCAGATATGGGAAATCAGAGGTGGGGAATCAGAGGCGGGGAAACAGGCGGGGAATCAGATATGGGGAATCAGAAGTGGGGAATCAGGGGCAGGGAATCAGTGGCAGGGAATCAGAGGCGGAGAATCAGAGGCGGGGAATCAGAGGCAGGGAATCAGACACGGGGAATCAGAGGCGGGGAATCAGAGATGGGGAATCAGAGGCGGGGAATCAGAGGCAGGGAATCGGACGCCGGGAATCAGAGGCGGGGAATCAGAGCTGGGGAATCAGAGGTGGGGATTCAGAGCTGGGGAATCAGAGGCGGGGAATGAGATATGGGGAAATAGAGGCGGGGAATCAGATATGGGGAATCAGAGGTGTGGAATCAGAGTTTGGGAATCAGAGGCAGGGAATCAGAGGCGGGGAAACAGAGGCGGGGAATCAGATATGGGGAATCAGAGGTGGCGAATCAAAGGCGGTGAAACAGAGATGGGGAATCAGGGCAGGGAATCAGAGGCAGGGAATCAGAGCTGGGGAAACAGAGGCGGGGAATCAGATATGGGGAATCAGAGGTGGGGAATCAGGGGCGGGAAATCAGTGGCAGGGAATCAGAGCTGGTGAATCCGAGGTGGGGAATCAGAGCTGGGGAAACAGAGGCGGGGAATCAGATATGGGGAATCAGAGGTGGGGAATCAGGGGCGGGGAATCAGTGGCAGGGAATCAGAGGCCGAGAATAAAAGGCGGGAAATCAGAGCTGGGGAATCATAGGCGGGGAATCAGAGTTGGGGAATCAGAGGAGGGGAATCAGATATGGGGAAACAGAGGCCGGGAATCAGAGGCAGGGAAACAGAGGCGGGGAATCAGATTTGGGGAATCAGAGGTGGGGAATTAGAGGTTGCGAATCAGAGGCAGGGAATCAGAGGCGGGGAATCAGAGGCGGGGAATCAGAGGCAGGGAATCGGATGTGCGGAATCAGAGATGGGGAATCAGAGGTGGGGATTCAGAGGTGGTGAATCAGAGAAGGGGAATCAGAGGCGGGGAATCAGAGGCAGGGAATCAGATGCAGGGAATCAGAGGCGGGGAATCATAGCTGGCGAATTAGAGGAGGAGATTCAGAGTTGGGGAATCAGAGGCGGGGAATCAGATATGGGGAAAGAGAGGCGGGGAATCAGAGGCGGGGAAACAGAGGCGGAAAATCAGATATGGGGAATCAGAGGTGGGGAATCAGGGGCAGGGAATCAGTGGCAGGGAATCAGACGAGGGGAATCAGAGGCGGGGAATCAGAGGCAGGGAATCAGACACGGGGAATCAGAGGCGGGGAATCAGAGATGGGGAATCAGAGGCGGGGAATCAGAGGCAGGGAATCGGATGCCGGAAATCAGAGGCGGGAAATCAGAGCTGGGGAATCAGAGGCGGGGAATCAGAGTTGGGGAATCAGAGGCAGGGAATCAGATATGGGGAATCAGAGGCGGGGAATCAGAGGTGGGGAAACAGAGGCGGGGAATCAGATATGGGGAATCAGAAGTGGGGAATCAGGGGCAGGGAATCAGTGGCAGGGAATCAGAGGCGGGGAATCAGAGGCGGGGAATCAGAGGCAGGGAATCAGACACGGGGAATCAGAGGCGGGGAATCAGAGATGGGGAATCAGAGGCGGGGAATCAGAGGCAGGGAATCGGACATCGGGAATCAGAGGCGGGGAATCAGAGCTGGGGAATCAGAGGCAGGGAATCAGAGTTGGGGAATCAGAGGCGGGGAATCAGATATGGGGAAATAGAGGCGGGGAATCAGATATGGGGAATCAGAGGTGTGGAATCAGAGGTTGGGAATCAGAGGCAGGGAATCAGAGGCGGGGAAACAGAGGCGGGGAATAGGATATGGGGAATCAGAGGTGGCGAATCAAAGGCGGTGAAACAGAGATGGGGAATCAGGGCAGGGAATCAGAGGCAGGGAATCAGAGCTGGGGAAACAGAAGGGGGGAATCAGATATGGGGAATCAGAGGTGGGGAATCAGGGGCGGGGAATCAGTGGCAGGGAATCAGAGCTGGGGAATCAGAGGTGGGGAATCAGAGCTGGGGAAACAGAGGCGGGGAATCAGATATGGGGAATCAGAGGTGGGGAATCAGGGGCGGGGAATCAGTGGCAGGGAATCAGAGGCCGGGAATAAAAGGCGGGGAATCAGAGCTGGGGAATCAGAGGCGGGGAATCAGAGTTGGGGAATCAGAGGAGGGGAATCAGATATGGGGAAACAGAGGCCGGGAATCAGAGGCAGGGAAACAGAGGCGGGGAATCAGATATGGGGAATCAGAGGTGGGGAATTAGAGGTTGCGAATCAGAGGCAGGGAATCAGAGGCGGGGAATCAGAGGCGGGGAATCAGAGGCAGGGAATCGGATGTGCGGAATCAGAGATGGGGAATCAGAGGTGGGGATTCAGAGGTGGTGAATCAGAAAAGGGGAATCAGAGGCGGGGAATCAGAGGCAGGGAATCAGACGCAGGGAATCAAAGGTGGGGAATCATAGCTGGCGAATTAGAGGAGGGGAATCAGAGTTGGGGAATCAGAGGCGGGGAATCAGATATGTGGAAACAGAGGCGGGGAATCAGAGGCGGGGAAACAGAGGCGGGGAATCAGATATGGGGAATCAGAGGTGGGGAATCCGGGGCAGGGAATCAGTGGCAGGGAATCAGACGCGGGGAATCAGAGGCGGGGAATCAGATGCAGGGAATCAGACACGGGGAATCAGAGGCGGGGAATCAGAGATGGGGAATCAGAGGCGGGGAATCAGAGGCAGGGAATCGGATGCCGGAATTCAGAGGCGGGAAATCAGAGCTGGGGAATCAGAGGAGGGGAATCAGAGTTGGGGAATCAGAGGCGGCGAAGCAGATATTGGGAAAATGAGGCGGGGAATCAGATATGGGGAATCAAAGGCGGGGAATCAGATATGGGGAATCAGAGGCTGGGAATCAGAGGGGGGGAAACAGAGGCGGGGAATAAGATATGGGGAATCAGAGGCGGGGAATCAGAGTTGGGGAATCAGAGGCAGGGAATCAGATATGGGGAATCAGAGGCGGGGAATCAGAGGTGGGGAAACAGGCGGGGAATCAGATATGGGGAATCAGAAGTGGGGAATCAGGGGCAGGGAATCAGTGGCAGGGAATCAGAGGGGGGGAATCAGAGGCGGGGAATCAGAGTAAGGGAATCAGACACGGGGAATCAGAGGCGGGGAATCAGAGATGGGGAATCAGAGGCGGGGAATCAGAGGCAGGGAATCGGACGCCGGGAATCAGAGGCGGGGAATCAGAGCTGGGGAATCAGAGGCGGGGAATCAGAGTTGGGGAATCAGAGGCGGGGAATCAGATATGGGGAAATAGAGTCGGGGAATCAGATATGGGGAATCAGAGGTGTGGAATCAGAGATTGGGAATCAGAGGCAGGGAATCAGAGGCGGGGAAACAGAGGCGGGGAATCAGATATGGTGAATCAGAGGTTGGGAATCAAAGGCGGTGAAACAGAGATGGGGAATCAGGGCAGGGAATCAGAGGCAGGGAATCAGAGCTGGGGAAACAGAGGCGGGGAATGAGATATGGGGAATCAGAGGTGGGGAATCAGGGGCGGGGAATCAGTGGCAGGGAATCAGAGCTGGGGAATCAAAGGTGGGGAATCAGAGCTGGGGAAACAGAGGCGGGGAATCAGATATGGGGAATCAGAGGTGGGGAATCAGGGGCGGGGAATCAGTGGCAGGGAATCAGAGGCCGGGAATAAAAGGCGGGGAATCAGAGCTGGGGAATCAGAGGCGGGGAATCAGAGTTGGGGAATCAGAGGAGGGGAATCAGATATGGGGAAACAGAGGCCGGGAATCAGAGGCAGGGAAACAGAGGCGGGGAATCAGATATGGGGAATCAGAGGTGGGGAATTAGAGGTTGCGAATCAGAGGCAGGGAATCAGAGGCGGGGAATCAGAGGCGGGGAATCAGAGGCAGGGAATCGGATGTGCGGAATCAGAGATGGGGAATCAGAGGCGGGGAATCAGAGGCAGGGAATCAGATGCAGGGAATCAGAGGCGGGGAATCATAGCTGGCGAATTAGAGGAGGGGAATCAGAGTTGGGGAATCAGAGGCGGGGAATCAGATATGGGGAAACAGAGGCGGGGAATCAGAGGCGGGGAAACAGAGGCGGGGAATCAGATATGGGGAATCAGAGGTGGGGAATCAGGGGCAGGGAATCAGTGGCAGGGAATCAGACGCGGGGAATCAGAGGCGGGGAATCAGAGGCAGGGAATAAGACACGGGGAATAAGAGCCGGGGAATCAGAGATGGGGAATCAGAGCTGGGGAATCAGAGGCGGGGAATCAGAGTTGGGGAATCAGAGGCGGCGAAGCAGATATGGGGAAAATGAGGCGGGGAATCAGATATGGGGAATCAGAGGCGGGGAATCAGATATGGGGAATCAGAGGCTGGGAATCAGAGGGGGGGAAACAGAGGCGGGGAATAAGATATGGGGAATCAGAGGTGGGGAATCATGGGCGGGGAATCAGTGGCAGGGAATCAGAGGCGGGGAATCAGAGGCGGGGATTCAGAGGCAGGGAATCAGACACGGGGAATCAGAGCTGAGGAATCAGAGATGGGGAATCAGAGGCGGGGAATCAGAGGCAGGGAATCAGACGCGGGGAATCAGAGGCGCGGAATCAGAGCTGGGGAATCAGAGGCGGGGAATCAGAGCTGGGGAATCAGAGGCGGGGAATCAGAGGCAGGGAATCAGACGCGGGGAATCAGAGGTGGGGAATCAGAGGCGGTGAATCAGAGATGGGGAATAAGAGGCGGGGAATCAGAGGCTGGAAATCAGACACGGGGATTCAGAGGCTGGGAATCAGACGGGGGGAATCAAAGGCAGGGAATCAGAGCTGGTGAATCAGAGGCAGGGAATCAGAGTTGGGGAATCAGAGGCAGGGAATTAGATATGGGGAAACAGAGGCGGGGAATCAGAGGCGGGCAAACAGAGGCGGGGAATTAGATATGGGGAATCAGAGGTTGGGAATCAGAGGTGGTGAATCAGAGATGGGGAATCACAGGCGGGGAATCAGAGGCAGGGAATAGAACGCGGGGAATCAGAGGCAGGGAATCAGAGCTGGGGAATCAGAGGCGGGGAATCAGATATGGGAAAACAGAAGCGGGGAATCAGAGGCGGGGAAACAGAGGCGGGGAATCAGACATGGGGAATCGGATGCGGAGAATCAGAGGTGGGGAATCAGAGCTGGGGAATCAGAGGCGGGGAATCAGAGTTGGGGCATCAGAGGTGGGGAATTAGATATGGGGAAACAGAGGCGGGGAATCGGAGGCGGGGAAACAGAGGCGGGGAATCAGATATGGGGAATCAGAGGTGAGGAATCAGAGGCAGGGAATCAGATGTGCGGAATCAGAGATGGGGAATCAGAGGCAGGGAATCAGAATCAGAAGCGGGGAATCAGAGGCCGGGAATCAGAGACCGGGAATCAGATGCTGGGAATAAGAGGCCGGGAATCAGAGGTGGGGAATCAGTGTCCGGGAATCAGAGATGGGGATTCAGAGGCGGGGAATGAGATATGGAGAATCAGAGGCGGGGAATCAGAGGCGGGGAAACAGAGGTGGTGAATCAGATATGGGGAATCAGAGGTGGCGAATCAAAGGCGGTGAATCAGAGATGGGGAATCAGAGGCGCGGAATCAGAGGCAGGGAATCAGATGCGGGGAATCAGAGGAGGCGAATCAGAGCTGGCGAATCAGAGGCGGGGAATAGAGGTGGGCAATCAGAGCCGGGGAATCAGATATGGGGAAACAGAGGCGGGGAATCAGATATGGGGAATAAGAGGTGGGGAATCAGAGGTTGTGAATCAGAGATGGGGAATCAAGGCGGGGAATCAGAGGCAGGGAATCAGATGCGGGGAATCAGAGGCGTGGATTCAGAGCTGGGGAATCAGAGGCGGGGAATCAGAGTTGGGGAATCAGAGGCAGGGAATCAGATATGGGGAATCAGAGGCGGGGAATCAGAGGCGGGGAAACAGAGGCGGGGAATCAGATATGGGGAATCAGAGGTGGGGAATCAGGGGCAGGGAATCAGTGGCAGGGAATCAGAGGCGGGGAATCAGAGGCGGGGAATCAGAGGCAGGGAATCAGACACGGGGAATCAGAGGCGGGGAATCAGAGATGGGGAATCAGAGGCGGGGAATCAGAGCTGGGGAATCAGAGGCGGGGAATCAGAGGCAGGGAATCAGACGCGGGGAATCAGAGGTGGGGAATCAGAGGCGGTGAATCAGAGATGGGGAATAAGAGGCGGGGAATCAGAGGCAGGAAATCAGACACGGGGATTCAAAGGCTGGGAATCAGACGCGGGGAATCAGAGGCGGGGCATGAGATATGGAGAATCAGAGGCGGGGAATCAGAGGCGGGGAAACAGAGGTGGTGAATCAGATATGGGGAATCAGAGGTGGCGAATCAAAGGCAGTGAATCAGAGATGGGCAATCAGAGGCGCGGAATCAGAGGCAGGGAATCAGATGCGGGGAATCAGAGGAGGCGAATCAGAGCTGGCGAATCAGAGGCGGGGAATAGAGGTGGGCAATCAGAGCCGGGGAATCAGATATGGGGAAACAGAGGCGGGGAATCAGATATGGGGAATAAGAGGTGGGGAATCAGAGGTTGTGAATTAGAGATGGGGAATCAAGGCAGGGAATCAGAGGCAGGGAATCATATGCGGGGAATCAGAGGCGTGGATTCAGAGCTGGGGAATCAGAGGCGGGGAATCAGAGGCAGGGAATCAGAGGCAGGGAATCAGATATGGGGAATCAGAGGCGGGGAATCAGAGGCGGGGAATCAGAGGCAGGGAATCAGACACGGGGTATCAGAGGCGGGGAATCAGAGATGGGGAATCAGAGGCGGGGAATCAGAGGCAGGGAATCGGACGCCGGGTATCAGAGGCGGGGAATCAGAGCTGGGGAATCAGAGGCGGGGAATCAGAGTTGGGGAATCAGAGGCGGGGAATCAGATATGGGGAAATAGAGGTGGGGAATCAGATATGGGGAATCAGAGGTGTGGAATCAGAGGTTGGGAATCAGAGGCAGGGAATCAGAGGCGGGGAAACAGAGGCGGGGAATCAGATATGGTGAATCAGAGGTGGCGAATCAAAGGCGGTGAAACAGAGATGGGGAATCAGGGCAGGGAATCAGAGGCAGGGAATCAGAGCTGGGGAAACAGAGGCGGGGAATGAGATATGGGGAATCAGAGGTGGGGAATCAGGGGCGGGGAATCAGTGGCAGGGAATCAGAGCTGGGGAATCAGAGATGGGGAATCAGAGCTGGGGAAACAGAGGCGGGTAATCAGATATGGGGAATCAGAGGTGGGGAATCAGGGGTGGGGAATCAGTGGCAGGGAATCAGAGGCCGGGAATAAAAGGCGGGGAATCAGAGATGGAGAATCAGAGGCGGGGAATCAGAGTTGGGGAATCAGAGGTGGGGAATTAGAGGTTGCGAATCAGAGGCAGGGAATCAGAGGCGGGGAATCAGAGGCGGGGAATCAGAGGCAGGGAATCGGATGTGCGGAATCAGAGATGGGGAATCAGAGGTGGGGATTCAGAGGTGGTGAATCAGAGAAGGGGAATCAGAGGTGGGGAATCAGAGGCAGGGAATCAGACGCAGGGAATCAAA
The DNA here is from genome assembly GCF_036971445.1 of Narcine bancroftii. Classification (NCBI taxonomy): domain Eukaryota; kingdom Metazoa; phylum Chordata; class Chondrichthyes; order Torpediniformes; family Narcinidae; genus Narcine; species Narcine bancroftii. Next base: position 265,706,452 of record NC_091470.1, read on the forward strand.
GGCGGGGAATCATAGCTGGCGAATTAGAGGAGGGGAATCAGAGTTGGGGAATCAGAGGCGGGGAATCAGATATGGGGAAACAGAGGCGGGGAATCAGAGGCGGGGAAACAGAGGCGGGAAATCAGATATGGGGAATCAGAGGTGGGGAATCAGGGGCAGGGAATCAGTGGCAGGGAATCAGACGCGGGGAATCAGAGGCGGGGAATCAGATGCAGGGAATCAGACACGGGGAATCAGAGGCGGGGAATCAGAGATGGGGAATCAGAGGCGGGGAATTAGAGCCAGGGAATCGGATGCCGGAAATCAGAGGCGGGAAATCAGAGCTGGGGAATCAGAGGAGGGGAATCAGAGTTGGGGAATCAGAGGCGGCGAAGCAGATATGGGGAAAATGAGGCGGGGAATCAGATATGGGGAATCAAAGGCGGGGAATCAGATATGGGGAATCAGAGGCTGGGAATCAGAGGGGGGCTAACAGAGGCGGGGAATAAGATATGGGGAATCAGAGGCGGGGAATCAGAGTTGGGGAATCAGAGGCAGGGAATCAGATATGGGGAATCAGAGGCGGGGAATCAGAGGCGGGGAAACAGGCGGGGAATCAGATATGGGGAATCAGAAGTGGGGAATCAGGGGCAGGGAATCAGAGGCGGGGAATCAGAGTAAGGGAATCAGACACGGGGAATCAGAGGCGGGGAATCAGAGATGGGGAATCAGAGGCGGGGAATCAGAGGCAGGGAATCGGACGCCGGGAATCAGAGGAGGGGAATCAGAGCTGGGGAATCAGAGGCGGGGAATCAGAGTTGGGGTATCAGAGGCGGGGAATCAGATATGGGGAAATAGAGTCGGGGAATCAGATATGGGGAATCAGAGGTGTGGAATCAGAGGTTGGGAATCAGAGGCAGGGAATCAGAGGCGGGGAAACAGAGGCGGGGAAACAGATATGGGGAATCAGAGGTGGCGAAACAAAGGCGGTGAAACAGAGATGGGGAATCAGGGCAGGGAATCAGAGGCAGGGAATCAGAGCTGGGGAAACAGAGGCGGGGAATCAGATATGGGGAATCAGAGGTGGGGAATCAGGGGCGGGGAATCAGTGGCAGGGAAAGAGCTGGGGAATCAGAGGTGGGGAATCAGAGCTGGGGAAACAGAGGCGGGGAATCAGATATGGGGAATCAGAGGTGGGGAATCAGGGGCGGGGAATCAGTGGCAGGGAATCAGAGGCCGGGAATAAAAGGCGGGGAATCAGAGCTGGGGAATCAGAGGCGGGGAATCAGAGTTGGGGAATCAGAGCAGGGGAATCAGATATGGGGAAACAGAGGCCGGGAAGCAGAGGCAGGGAAACAGAGGCGGGGAATCAGATATGGGGAATCAGAGGTGGGGAATTAGAGGTTGCGAATCAGAGGCAGGGAATCAGAGGCGGGGAATCAGAGGCGGGGAATCAGAGGCAGGGAATCGGATGTGCGGAATCAGAGATGGGGAATCAGAGGTGGGGATTCAGAGGTGGTGAATCAGAGAAGGGGAATCAGAGGCGGGGAATCAGAGGCAGGGAATCAGATGCAGGGAATCAGAGGCGGGGAATCATAGCTGGCGAATTAGAGGAGGGGAATCAGAGTTGGGGAATCAGAGGCGGGGAATCAGATATGGGGAAACAGAGGCGGGGAATCAGAGGCGGGGAAACAGAGGCGGGGAATCAGATATGGGGAATCAGAGGTGGGGAATCAGGGGCAGGGAATCAGTGGCAGGGAATCAGACGCGGGGAATCAGAGGCGGGGAATCAGAGGCAGGGAATCAGACACGGGGAATCAGAGGCGGGGAATCAGAGATGGGGAATCAGAGGCGGGGAATCAGAGGCGGGGAATCAGAGGCGGGGAATCAGAGTTGGGGAATCAGAGGCGGCGAAGCAGATATGGGGAAAATGAGGCGGGGAATCAGATATGGGGAATCAGAGGCGTGGAATCAAATATGGGGAATCAGAGGCTGGGAATCAGAGGGGGGGAAACAGAGGCGGGGAATAAGATATGGGGAATCAGAGGTGGGGAATCAGGGGCGGGGAATCAGTGGCAGGGAATCAGAGGCGGGGAATCAGAGGCGGGGAAACAGAGGCGGGGAATCAGATATGGGGAATCAGAGGTGGGGAATCAGGGGCAGGGAATCAGTGGCAGGGAATCAGAGGCGGGGAATCAGAGGCGGGGAATCAGAGGCAGGGAATCAGACACGGGGAATCAGAGGTGGGGAATCAGAGCTGGGGAATCAGAGGCGGGGAATCAGAGTTGGGGAATCAGAGGCGGGGAATCTGATATGGGGAAATAGAGGTGGGGAATCAGATATGGGGAATCAGAGGTGTGGAATCAGAGGTTGGGAATCAGAGGCAGGGAATCAGAGGCGGGGAAACAGAGGCGGGGAATCAGATATGGTGAATCAGAGGTGGCGAATCAAAGGCGGTGAAACAGAGATGGGGAATCAGGGCAGGGAATCAGAGGCAGGGAATCAGAGCTGGGGAAACAGAGGCGGGGAATCAGATATGGGGAATCAGAGGTGGGGAATCAGGGGCGGGGAATCAGTGGCAGGGAATCAGAGCTGGGGAATCAGAGGTGGGGAATCAGAGCTGGGGAAACAGAGGCGGGGAATCAGATATGGGGAATCAGAGGTGGGGAATCAGGGGCGGGGAATCAGTGGCAGGGAATCAAAGGCCGGGAATAAAAGGCGGGGAATCAGAGATGGAGAATCAGAGGCGGGGAATCAGAGTTGGGGAATCAGAGGTGGGGAATTAGAGGTTGCGAATCAGAGGCAGGGAATCAGAGGCGGGGAATCAGAGGCGGGGAATCAGAGGCAGGGAATCGGATGTGCGGAATCAGAGATGGGGAATCAGAGGTGGGGATTCAGAGGTGGTGAATCAGAGAAGGGGAATCAGAGGCGGGGAATCAGAGGCAGGGAATCAGACGCAGGGAATCAAAGGCGGGGAATCATAGCTGGCGAATTAGAGGAGGGGAATCAGAGTTGGGGAATCAGAGGCGGAGAATCAGATATGGGGAAACAGAGGCGGGGAATCAGAGGCGGGAAATCAGATATGGGGAATCAGAGGTGGGGAATCAGGGGCAGGGAATCAGTGGCAGGGAATCAGACGCGGGGAATCAGAGGCGGGGAATCAGATGCAGGGAATCAGACACGGGGAATCAGAGGCGGGGAATCAGAGATGGGGAATCAGAGGCGGGGAATCAGAGGCAGGGAATCGGATGCCGGAAATCAGAGGCGGGAAATCAGAGCTGGGGAATCAGAGGAGGGGAATCAGAGTTGGGGAATCAGAGGCGGCGAAGCAGATATGGGGAAAATGAGGCGGGGAATCAGATATGGGGAATCAAAGGCGGGGAATCAGATATGGGGAATCAGAGGCTGGGAATCAGAGGGGGGGAAACAGAGGCGGGGAATAAGATATGGGGAATCAGAGGCGGGGAATCTGAGTTGGGGAATCAGAGGCAGGGAATCAGATATGGGGAATCAGAGGCGGGGAATCAGAGGCGGGGAAACAGGCGGGGAATCAGATATGGGGAATCAGAAGTGGGGAATCAGGGGCAGGGAATCAGTGGCAGGGAATAAGAGGGGGGGAATCAGAGGCGGGGAATCAGAGTAAGGGAATCAGACACGGGGAATCAGAGGCGGGGAATCAGAGATGGGGAATCAGAGTTGGGGAATCAGAGGCGGGGAATCAGATATGGGGAAATAGAGTCGGGGAATCAGATATGGGGAATCAGAGGTGTGGAATCAGAGGTTGGGAATCAGAGGCAGGGAATCAGAGGCGGGGAAACAGAGGCGGGGAATCAGATATGGGGAATCAGAGGTGGCGAAACAAAGGCGGTGAAACAGAGATGGGGAATCAGGGCAGGGAATCAGAGGCAGGGAATCAGAGCTGGGGAAACAGAGGCGGGGAATCAGATATGGGGAATCAGAGGTGGGGAATCAGGGGCGGGGAATCAGTGGCAGGGAAAGAGCTGGGGAATCAGAGGTGGGGAATCAGAGCTGGGGAAACAGAGGCGGGGAATCAGATATGGGGAATCAGAGGTGGGGAATCAGGGGCGGGGAATCAGTGGCAGGGAATCAGAGGCCGGGAATAAAAGGCGGGGAATCAGAGCTGGGGAATCAGAGGCGGGGAATCAGAGTTGGGGAATCAGAGGAGGGGAATCAGATATGGGGAAACAGAGGCCGGGAATCAGAGGCAGGGAAACAGAGGCGGGGAATCAGATATGGGGAATCAGAGGTGGGGAATTAGAGGTTGTGAATCAGAGGCAGGGAATCAGAGGCGGGGAATCAGAGGCGGGGAATCAGAGGCAGGGAATCGGATGTGCGGAATCAGAGATGCGGAATCAGAGGTGGGGATTCAGAGGTGGTGAATCAGAGAAGGGGAATCAGAGGCGGGGAATCAGAGGCAGGGAATCAGATGCAGGGAATCAGAGGCGGGGAATCATAGCTGGCGAATTAGAGGAGGGGAATCAGAGTTGGGGAATCAGAGGCGGGGAATCAGATATGGGGAAACAGAGGCGGGGAATCAGAGGCGGGGAAACAGAGGCGGGGAATCAGATATGGGGAATCAGAGGTGGGGAATCAGGGGCAGGGAATCAGTGGCAGGGAATCAGACGCGGGGAATCAGAGGCGGGGAATCAGAGGCAGGGAATCAGACACGGGGAATCAGAGGCGGGGAATCAGAGATGGGGAATCAGAGGCGGGGAATCAGAGGCAGGGAATCGGATGCCGGAAATCAGAGGCGGGAAATCAGAGCTGGGGAATCAGAGGCGGGGAATCAGAGTTGGGGAATCAGAGGCGGCGAAGCAGATATGGGGAAAATGAGGCGGGGAATCAGATATGGGGAATCAGAGGCGTGGAATCAGATATGGGGAATCAGAGGCTGGGAATCAGAGGGGGGGAAACAGAGGCGGGGAATAAGATATGGGGAATCAGAGGTGGGGAATCAGGGGCGGGGAATCAGTGGCAGGGAATCAGAGGCGGGGAATCAGAGGCGGGGATTCAGAGGCAGGGAATCAGACACGGGGAATCAGATGTGGGGAATCAGAGATGGGGAATCAGAGGCGGGGAATCAGAGGCAGGGAATCAGACGCAGGGAATCAGAGGCGGGGAATCAGAGCTGGGGAATCAGAGGCGGGGAATCAGAGCTGGGGAATCAGAGGCGGGGAATCAGAGGCAGGGAATCAGACGCGGGGAATCAGAGGTGGGGAATCAGAGGCGGTGAATCAGAGATGGGGAATAAGAGGCGGGGAATCAGAGGCAGGAAATCAGACACGGGGTTTCAGAGGCTGGGAATCAGACGGGGGAATCAAAGGCGGGGAATCAGAGCTGGTGAATCAGAGGCAGGGAATCAGAGTTGGGGATTCAGAGGCAGGGAATCAGATATGGGGAAACAGAGGCGGGGAATCAGAGGCGGGCAAACAGAGGCGGGGAATTAAATATGGGGAATCAGAGGTGGGGAATCAGAGGTGGTGAATCAGAGATGGGGAATCAGAGGCGGGGAATCAGAGGCAGGGAATAGAACGCGGGGTATCAGAGGCAGGGAATCAGAGCTGGGGAATCAGAGGCGGGGAATCAGATATGGGAAAACAGAAGCGGGGAATCAGAGGCGGGGAAACAGAGGCGGGGAATCAGACATGGGGAATCGGATGCAGAGAATCAGAGGTGGGGAATCAGAGCTGGGGAATCAGAGGCGGGGAATCAGAGTTGGGGCATCAGAGGTGGGGAATTAGATATGGGGAAACAGAGGCGGGGAATCAGAGGCGGGGAAACAGAGGCGGGGAATCAGATATGGGGAATCAGAGGTGGGGAATCAGAGGCAGGGAATCAGATGTGCGGAATCAGAGATGGGGAATCAGAGGCAGGGAATCAGAATCAGAAGTGGGGAATCAGAGGCCGGGAATCAGAGACCGGGTATCAGATGCTGGGAATAAGAGGCCGGGAATCAGAGGTGGGGAATCAGTGTCCGGGAATCAGAGATGGGGATTCAGAGGCGGGGAATGAGATATGGAGAATCAGAGGCGGGGAATCAGAGGCGGGGAAACAGAGGTGGTGAATCAGATATGGGGAATCAGAGGTGGCGAATCAAAGGCGGTGAATCAGAGATGGGGAATCAGAGGCGCGGAATCAGAGGCAGGGAATCAGATGCGGGGAATCAGAGGAGGCGAATCAGAGCTGGCGAATCAGAGGCGGGGAATAGAGGTGGGCAATCAGAGCCGGGGAATCAGATATGGGGAAACACAGGCGGGGAATCAGATATGGGGAATAAGAGGTGGGGAATCAGAGGTTGTGAATGAGAGATGGGGATCAAGGCGGGGAATCAGAGGCAGGGAATCAGATGCGGGGAATCAGAGGCGTGGATTCAGAGCTGGGGAATCAGAGGCGGGGAATCAGAGTTGGGGAATCAGAGGCAGGGAATCAGATGTGGGGAATCAGAGGCGGGGAATCAGAGGCGGGGAAACAGAGGTGGGGAATCAGATATGGGGAATCAGAGGTGGGGAATCAGGGGCAGGGAATCAGTGGCAGGGAATCAGAGGCGGGGAATCAGAGGCGGGGAATCAGAGGCAGGGAATCAGACACGGGGAATCAGAGGCGGGGTATCAGAGATGGGGAATCAGAGGCGGGGAATCAGAGCTGGGGAATCAGAGGCGGGGAATCAGAGGCAGGGAATCAGACGCGGGGAATCAGAGGTGGGGAATCAGAGGCGGTGAATCAGAGATTGGGAATAAGAGGCGGGGAATCAGAGGCAGGAAATCAGATACGGGGATTCAGAGGCTGGGAATCAGACGTGGGGAATCAGAGGCGGGGAATGAGATATGGAGAATCAGAGGCGGGGAATCAGAGGCGGGGAAACAGAGGTGGTGAATCAGATATGGGGAATCAGAGGTGGCGAATAAAAGGCGGTGAATCAGAGATGGGGAATCAGAGGCGCGGAATCAGAGGCAGGGAATCAGATGCGGGGAATCAGAGGAGGCGAATCAGAGCTGGCGAATCAGAGGCGGGGAATAGAGGTGGGCAATCAGAGCCGGGGAATCAGATATGGGGAAACAGAGGCGGGGAATCAGATATGGGGAATAAGAGGTGGGGAATCAGAGGTGGGGAATCGGAGATGGGGAATCAGAGGCGGGGAATCAGAGGCAGGGAATCAGACGCAGGGAATCAGAGGCGGGGAATCAGAGCTGGGGAATCAGAGGCGGGGAATCAGAGCTGGGGAATCAGAGGCGGGGAATCAGAGGCAGGGAATCAGACGCGGGGAATCAGAGGTGGGGAATCAGAGGCGGTGAATCAGAGATGGGGAATAAGAGGCGGCGAAGCAGATATGGGGAAAATGAGGCGGGGAATCAGATATGGGGAATCAAAGGCGGGGAATCAGATATGGGGAATCAGAGGCTGGGAATCAGAGGGGGGGAAACAGAGGCGGGGAATAAGATATGGGGAATCAGAGGCGGGGAATCAGAGTTGGGGAATCAGAGGCAGGGAATCAGATATGGGGAATCAGAGGCGGGGAATCAGAGGCGGGGAAACAGGCGGGGAATCAGATATGGGGAATCAGAAGTGGGGAATCAGGGGCAGGGAATCAGTGGCAGGGAATAAGAGGGGGGGAATCAGAGGCGGGGAATCAGAGTAAGGGAATCAGACACGGGGAATCAGAGGCGGGGAATCAGAGATGGGGAATCAGAGTTGGGGAATCAGAGGCGGGGAATCAGATATGGGGAAATAGAGTCGGGGAATCAGATATGGGGAATCAGAGGTGTGGAATCAGAGGTTGGGAATCAGAGGCAGGGAATCAGAGGCGGGGAAACAGAGGCGGGGAATCAGATATGGGGAATCAGAGGTGGCGAAACAAAGGCGGTGAAACAGAGATGGGGAATCAGGGCAGGGAATCAGAGGCAGGGAATCAGAGCTGGGGAAACAGAGGCGGGGAATCAGATATGGGGAATCAGAGGTGGGGAATCAGGGGCGGGGAATCAGTGGCAGGGAAAGAGCTGGGGAATCAGAGGTGGGGAATCAGAGCTGGGGAAACAGAGGCGGGGAATCAGATATGGGGAATCAGAGGTGGGGAATCAGGGGCGGGGAATCAGTGGCAGGGAATCAGAGGCCGGGAATAAAAGGCGGGGAATCAGAGCTGGGGAATCAGAGGCGGGGAATCAGAGTTGGGGAATCAGAGGAGGGGAATCAGATATGGGGAAACAGAGGCCGGGAATCAGAGGCAGGGAAACAGAGGCGGGGAATCAGATATGGGGAATCAGAGGTGGGGAATTAGAGGTTGTGAATCAGAGGCAGGGAATCAGAGGCGGGGAATCAGAGGCGGGGAATCAGAGGCAGGGAATCGGATGTGCGGAATCAGAGATGCGGAATCAGAGGTGGGGATTCAGAGGTGGTGAATCAGAGAAGGGGAATCAGAGGCGGGGAATCAGAGGCAGGGAATCAGATGCAGGGAATCAGAGGCGGGGAATCATAGCTGGCGAATTAGAGGAGGGGAATCAGAGTTGGGGAATCAGAGGCGGGGAATCAGATATGGGGAAACAGAGGCGGGGAATCAGAGGCGGGGAAACAGAGGCGGGGAATCAGATATGGGGAATCAGAGGTGGGGAATCAGGGGCAGGGAATCAGTGGCAGGGAATCAGACGCGGGGAATCAGAGGCGGGGAATCAGAGGCAGGGAATCAGACACGGGGAATCAGAGGCGGGGAATCAGAGATGGGGAATCAGAGGCGGGGAATCAGAGGCAGGGAATCGGATGCCGGAAATCAGAGGCGGGAAATCAGAGCTGGGGAATCAGAGGCGGGGAATCAGAGTTGGGGAATCAGAGGCGGCGAAGCAGATATGGGGAAAATGAGGCGGGGAATCAGATATGGGGAATCAGAGGCGTGGAATCAGATATGGGGAATCAGAGGCTGGGAATCAGAGGGGGGGAAACAGAGGCGGGGAATAAGATATGGGGAATCAGAGGTGGGGAATCAGGGGCGGGGAATCAGTGGCAGGGAATCAGAGGCGGGGAATCAGAGGCGGGGATTCAGAGGCAGGGAATCAGACACGGGGAATCAGATGTGGGGAATCAGAGATGGGGAATCAGAGGCGGGGAATCAGAGGCAGGGAATCAGACGCAGGGAATCAGAGGCGGGGAATCAGAGCTGGGGAATCAGAGGCGGGGAATCAGAGCTGGGGAATCAGAGGCGGGGAATCAGAGGCAGGGAATCAGACGCGGGGAATCAGAGGTGGGGAATCAGAGGCGGTGAATCAGAGATGGGGAATAAGAGGCGGGGAATCAGAGGCAGGAAATCAGACACGGGGTTTCAGAGGCTGGGAATCAGACGGGGGAATCAAAGGCGGGGAATCAGAGCTGGTGAATCAGAGGCAGGGAATCAGAGTTGGGGATTCAGAGGCAGGGAATCAGATATGGGGAAACAGAGGCGGGGAATCAGAGGCGGGCAAACAGAGGCGGGGAATTAAATATGGGGAATCAGAGGTGGGGAATCAGAGGTGGTGAATCAGAGATGGGGAATCAGAGGCGGGGAATCAGAGGCAGGGAATAGAACGCGGGGTATCAGAGGCAGGGAATCAGAGCTGGGGAATCAGAGGCGGGGAATCAGATATGGGAAAACAGAAGCGGGGAATCAGAGGCGGGGAAACAGAGGCGGGGAATCAGACATGGGGAATCGGATGCAGAGAATCAGAGGTGGGGAATCAGAGCTGGGGAATCAGAGGCGGGGAATCAGAGTTGGGGCATCAGAGGTGGGGAATTAGATATGGGGAAACAGAGGCGGGGAATCAGAGGCGGGGAAACAGAGGCGGGGAATCAGATATGGGGAATCAGAGGTGGGGAATCAGAGGCAGGGAATCAGATGTGCGGAATCAGAGATGGGGAATCAGAGGCAGGGAATCAGAATCAGAAGTGGGGAATCAGAGGCCGGGAATCAGAGACCGGGTATCAGATGCTGGGAATAAGAGGCCGGGAATCAGAGGTGGGGAATCAGTGTCCGGGAATCAGAGATGGGGATTCAGAGGCGGGGAATGAGATATGGAGAATCAGAGGCGGGGAATCAGAGGCGGGGAAACAGAGGTGGTGAATCAGATATGGGGAATCAGAGGTGGCGAATCAAAGGCGGTGAATCAGAGATGGGGAATCAGAGGCGCGGAATCAGAGGCAGGGAATCAGATGCGGGGAATCAGAGGAGGCGAATCAGAGCTGGCGAATCAGAGGCGGGGAATAGAGGTGGGCAATCAGAGCCGGGGAATCAGATATGGGGAAACACAGGCGGGGAATCAGATATGGGGAATAAGAGGTGGGGAATCAGAGGTTGTGAATGAGAGATGGGGATCAAGGCGGGGAATCAGAGGCAGGGAATCAGATGCGGGGAATCAGAGGCGTGGATTCAGAGCTGGGGAATCAGAGGCGGGGAATCAGAGTTGGGGAATCAGAGGCAGGGAATCAGATGTGGGGAATCAGAGGCGGGGAATCAGAGGCGGGGAAACAGAGGCGGGGAATCAGATATGGGGAATCAGAGGTGGGGAATCAGGGGCAGGGAATCAGTGGCAGGGAATCAGAGGCGGGGAATCAGAGGCGGGGAATCAGAGGCAGGGAATCAGACACGGGGAATCAGAGGCGGGGTATCAGAGATGGGGAATCAGAGGCGGGGAATCAGAGCTGGGGAATCAGAGGCGGGGAATCAGAGGCAGGGAATCAGACGCGGGGAATCAGAGGTGGGGAATCAGAGGCGGTGAATCAGAGATTGGGAATAAGAGGCGGGGAATCAGAGGCAGGAAATCAGATACGGGGATTCAGAGGCTGGGAATCAGACGTGGGGAATCAGAGGCGGGGAATGAGATATGGAGAATCAGAGGCGGGGAATAAGAGGCGGGGAAACAGAGGTGGTGAATCAGATATGGGGAATCAGAGGTGGCGAATCAAAGGCGGTGAATCAGAGATGGGGAATCAGAGGCGCGGAATCAGAGGCAGGGAATCAGATGCGGGGAATCAGAGGAGGCGAATCAGAGCTGGCGAATCAGAGGCGGGGAATAGAGGTGGGCAATCAGAGCCGGGGAATCAGATATGGGGAAACAGAGGCGGGGAATCAGATATGGGGAATAAGAGGTGGGGAATCAGAGGTGGGGAATCGGAGATGGGGAATCAGAGGCGGGGAATCAGAGGCAGGGAATCAGACGCAGGGAATCAGAGGCGGGGAATCAGAGCTGGGGAATCAGAGGCGGGGAATCAGAGCTGGGGAATCAGAGGCGGGGAATCAGAGGCAGGGAATCAGACGCGGGGAATCAGAGGTGGGGAATCAGAGGCGGTGAATCAGAGATGGGGAATAAGAGGCGGGGAATCAGAGGCAGGAAATCAGACACGGGGTTTCAGAGGCTGGGAATCAGACGGGGGAATCAAAGGCGGGGAATCAGAGCTGGTGAATCAGAGGCAGGGAATCAGAGTTGGGGATTCAGAGGCAGGGAATCAGATATGGGGAAACAGAGGCGGGGAATCAGAGGCGGGCAAACAGAGGCGGGGAATTAGATATGGGGAATCAGAGGTGGGGAATCAGAGGTGGTGAATCAGAGATGGGGAATCACAGGCGGGGAATCAGAGGCAGGGAATAGAACGCGGGGAATCAGAGGCAGGGAATCAGAGCTGGGGAATCAGAGGCGGGGAATCAGATATGGGAAAACAGAAGCGGGGAATCAGAGGTGGGGAAACAGAGGCGGGGAATCAGACATGGGGAATCGGATGCAGAGAATCAGAGGTGGGGAATCACAGCTGGGGAATCAGAGGCGGGGAATCAGAGTTGGGGCATCAGAGGTGGGGAATTAGATATGGGGAAACAGAGGCGGGGAATCAGAGGCGGGGAAACAGAGGCGAGGAATCAGATATGGGGAATCAGAGGTGGGGAATCAGAGGCAGGGAATCAGATGTGCGGAATCAGAGACCGGGAATCAGATGCTGGGAATAAGAGGCCGGGAATCAGAGGTGGGGAATCAGTGTCCGGGAATCAGAGATGGGGATTCAGAGGCGGGGAATGAGATATGGAGAATCAGAGGCGGGGAATCAGAGGCGGGGAAACAGAGGTGGTGAATCAGATATGGGGAATCAGAGGTGGCGAATCAAAGGCGGTGAATCAGAGATGGGGAATCAGAGGCGCGGAATCAGAGGCAGGGAATCAGATGCGGGGAATCAGAGGAGGCGAATCAGAGCTGGCGAATCAGAGGCGGGGAATAGAGGTGGGCAATCAGAGCCGGGGAATCAGATATGGGGAAACAGAGGCGGGGAATCAGATATGGGGAATAAGAGGTGGGGAATCAGAGGTTGTGAATGAGAGATGGGGATCAAGGCGGGGAATCAGAGGCAGGGAATCAGATGCGGGGAATCAGAGGCGTGGATTCAGAGCTGGGGAATCAGAGGCGGGGAATCAGAGTTGGGCAATCAGAGGCAGGGAATCAGATGTGGGGAATCAGAGGCGGGGAATCAGAGGCGGGGAAACAGAGGCGGGGAATCAGATATGGGGAATCAGAGGTGGGGAATCAGGGGCAGGGAATCAGTGGCAGGGAATCAGAGGCGGGGAATCAGAGGCGGGGAATCAGAGGCAGGGAATCAGACACGGGGAATCAGAGGCGGGGTATCAGAGATGGGGAATCAGAGGCGGGGAATCAGAGCTGGGGAATCAGAGGCGGGGAATCAGACGCAGGGAATCAGACGCGGGGAATCAGAGGTGGGGAATCAGAGGCGGTGAATCAGAGATTGGGAATAAGAGGCGGGGAATCAGAGGCAGGAAATCAGATACGGGGATTCAGAGGCTGGGAATCAGACGCGGGGAATCAGAGGCGGGGAATGAGATATGGAGAATCAGAGGCGGGGAATCAGAGGCGGGGAAACAGAGGTGGTGAATCAGATATGGGGAATCAGAGGTGGCGAATCAAAGGCGGTGAATCAGAGATGGGGAATCAGAGGCGCGGAATCAGAGGCAGGGAATCAGATGCGGGGAATCAGAGGAGGCGAATCAGAGCTGGCGAATCAGAGGCGGGGAATAGAGGTGGGCAATCAGAGCCGGGGAATCAGATATGGGGAAACAGAGGCGGGGAATCAGATATGGGGAATAAGAGGTGGGGAATCAGAGGTTGTGAATCAGAGATGGGGAATCAAGGCGGGGAATCAGAGGCAGGGAATCAGATGCGGGGAATCAGAGGCGTGGATTCAGAGCTGGGGAATCAGAGGCGGGGAATCAGAGTTGGGGAATCAGAGGCAGGGAATCAGATATGGGGAATCAGAGGCGGGGAATCAGAGGCGGGGAAACAGAGGCGGGGAATCAGATATGGGGAATCAGAGGTGGGGAATCAGGGGCAGGGAATCAGTGGCAGGGAATCAGAGGCGGGGAATCAGAGGCGGGGAATCAGAGGCAGGGAATCAGACACGGGGAATCAGAGGCGGGGAATCAGAGATGGGGAATCAGAGGCGGGGAATCAGAGGCAGGGAATCGGACGCCGGGTATCAGAGGCGGGGAATCAGAGCTGGGGAATCAGAGGAGGGGAATCAGAGTTGGGGAATCAGAGGCGGGGAATCAGAGGCGGGGAATCTGATATGGGGAAATAGAGGTGGGGAATCAGATATGGGGAATCAGAGGTGTGGAATCAGAGGTTGGGAATCAGAGGCAGGGAATCAGAGGCGGGGAAACAGAGGCGGGGAATCAGATATGGTGAATCAGAGGTGGCGAATCAAAGGCGGTGAAACAGAGATGGGGAATCAGGGCAGGGAATCAGAGGCAGGGAATCAGAGCTGGGGAAACAGAGGCGAGGAATCAGATATGGGGAATCAGAGGTGGGGAATCAGAGGTGGGGAATTAGATATGGGGAAACAGAGGCGGGGAATCAGAGGCGGGGAAACAGAGGCGAGGAATCAGATATGGGGAATCAGAGGTGGGGAATCAGAGGCAGGGAATCAGATGTGCGGAATCAGAGATGGGGAATCAGAGGCAGGGAATCAGAATCAGAAGTGGGGAATCAGAGGCCGGGAATCAGAGACCGGGAATCAGATGCTGGGAATAAGAGGCCGGGAATCAGAGGTGGGGAATCAGTGTCCGGGAATCAGACATGGGGATTCAGAGGCGGGGAATGAGATATGGAGAATCAGAGGCGGGGAATCAGAGGCGGGGAAACAGAGGTGGTGAATCAGATATGGGGAATCAGAGGTGGCGAATCAAAGGCGGTGAATCAGAGATGGGGAATCAGAGGCGCGGAATCAGAGGCAGGGAATCAGATGCGGGGAATCAGAGGAGGCGAATCAGAGCTGGCGAATCAGAGGCGGGGAATAGAGGTGGGCAATCAGAGCCGGGGAATCAGATATGGGGAAACAGAGGCGGGGAATCAGATATGGGGAATAAGAGGTGGGGAATCAGAGGTTGTGAATGAGAGATGGGGATCAAGGCGGGGAATCAGAGGCAGGGAATCAGATGCGGGGAATCAGAGGCGTGGATTCAGAGCTGGGGAATCAGAGGCGGGGAATCAGAGTTGGGGAATCAGAGGCAGGGAATCAGATGTGGGGAATCAGAGGCGGGGAATCAGAGGCGGGGAAACAGAGGCGGGGAATCAGATATGGGGAATCAGAGGTGGGGAATCAGGGGCAGGGAATCAGTGGCAGGGAATCAGAGGCGGGGAATCAGACACGGGGAATCAGAGGCGGGGTATCAGAGATGGGGAATCAGAGGCGGGGAATCAGAGCTGGGGAATCAGAGGCGGGGAATCAGAGGCAGGGAATCAGACGCGGGGAATCAGAGGTGGGGAATCAGAGGCGGTGAATCAGAGATTGGGAATAAGAGATGGGGAATCAGAGGCAGGAAATCAGATACGGGGATTCAGAGGTTGGGAATCAGACGCGGGGAATCAGAGGCGGGGAATGAGATATGGAGAATCAGAGGCGGGGAATCAGAGGCGGGGAAACAGAGGTGGTGAATCAGATATGGGGAATCAGAGGTGGCGAATCAAAGGCGGTGAATCAGAGATGGGGAATCAGAGGCGCGGAATCAGAGGCAGGGAATCAGATGCGGGGAATCAGAGGAGGCGAATCAGAGCTGGCGAATCAGAGGCGGGGAATAGAGGTGGGCAATCAGAGCCGGGGAATCAGATATGGGGAAACAGAGGCGGGGAATCAGATATGGGGAATAAGAGGTGGGGAATCAGAGGTTGTGAATCAGAGATGGGGAATCAAGGCGGGGAATCAGAGGCAGGGAATCAGATGCGGGGAATCAGAGGCGTGGATTCAGAGCTGGGGAATCAGAGGCGGGGAATCAGAGTTGGGGAATCAGAGGCAGGGAATCAGATATGGGGAATCAGAGGCGGGGAATCAGAGGCGGGGAAACAGAGGCGGGGAATCAGATATGGGGAATCAGAGGTGGGGAATCAGGGGCAGGGAATCAGTGGCAGGGAATCAGAGGCGGGGAATCAGAGGCGGGGAATCAGAGGCAGGGAATCAGACACGGGGAATCAGAGGCGGGGAATCAGAGATGGGGAATCAGAGGCGGGGAATCAGAGGCAGGGAATCGGACGCCGGGTATCAGAGGCGGGGAATCAGAGCTGGGGAATCAGAGGAGGGGAATCAGAGTTGGGGAATCAGAGGCGGGGAATCAGAGGCGGGGAATCTGATATGGGGAAATAGAGGTGGGGAATCAGATATGGGGAATCAGAGGTGTGGAATCAGAGGTTGGGAATCAGAGGCAGGGAATCAGAGGCGGGGAAACAGAGGCGGGGAATCAGATATGGTGAATCAGAGGTGGCGAATGAAAGGCGGTGAAACAGACATGGGGAATCAGGGCAGGGAATCAGAGGCAGGGAATCAGAGCTGGGGAAACAGAGGCGGGGAATCAGATATGGGGAATCAGAGGTGGGGAATCAGGGGCGGGGAATCAGTGGCAGGGAATCAGAGCTGGGGAATCAGAGGTGGGGAATCAGAGCTGGGGAAACAGAGGCGGGGAATCAGATATGGGGAATCAGAGGTGGGGAATCAGGGGCGGGGAATCAGTGGCAGGGAATCAGAGGCCGGGAATAAAAGGCGGGGAATCAGAGATGGAGAATCAGAGGCGGGGAATCAGAGTTGGGGAATCAGAGGTGGGGAATTAGAGGTTGCGAATCAGAGGCAGGGAATCAGAGGCGGGGAATCAGAGGCGGGAATCAGAGGCAGGGAATCGGATGTGCGGAATCAGAGATGGGGAATCAGAGGTGGGGATTCAGAGGTGGTGAATCAGAGAAGGGGAATCAGAGGCGGGGAATCAGAGGCAGGGAATCAGACGCAGGGAATCAAAGGCGGGGAATCATAGCTGGCGAATTAGAGGAGGGGAATCAGAGTTGGGGAATCAGAGGCGGGGAATCAGATATGGGGAAACAGAGGCGGGGAATCAGAGGCGGGAAATCAGATATGGGGAATCAGAGGTGGGGAATCAGGGGCAGGGAATCAGTGGCAGGGAATCAGACGCGGGGAATCAGAGGCGGGGAATCAGATGCAGGGAATCAGACACGGGGAATCAGAGGCGGGGAATCAGAGATGGGGAATCAGAGGCGGGGAATCAGAGGCAGGGAATCGGATGCCGGAAATCAGAGGCGGGAAATCAGAGCTGGGGAATCAGAGGAGGGGAATCAGAGTTGGGGAATCAGAGGCGGCGAAGCAGATATGGGGAAAATGAGGCGGGGAATCAGATATGGGGAATCAAAGGCGGGGAATCAGATATGGGGAATCAGAGGCTGGGAATCAGAGGGGGGGAAACAGAGGCGGGGAATAAGATATGGGGAATCAGAGGCGGGGAATCAGAGTTGGGGAATCAGAGGCAGGGAATCAGATATGGGGAATCAGAGGCGGGGAATCAGAGGCGGGGAAACAGGCGGGGAATCAGATATGGGGAATCAGAAGTGGGGAATCAGGGGCAGGGAATCAGTGGCAGGGAATCAGAGGGGGGGAATCAGAGGCGGGGAATCAGAGTAAGGGAATCAGACACGGGGAATCAGAGGCGGGGAATCAGAGATGGGGAATCAGAGCTGGGGAATCAGAGGCGGGGAATCAGAGTTGGGGAATCAGAGGCGGGGAATCAGATATGGGGAAATAGAGTCGGGGAATCAGATATGGGGAATCAGAGGTGTGGAATCAGAGGTTGGGAATCAGAGGCAGGGAATCAGAGGCGGGGAAACAGAGGCGGGGAATCAGATATGGGGAATCAGAGGTGGCGAAACAAAGGCGGTGAAACAGAGATGGGGAATCAGGGCAGGGAATCAGAGGCAGGGAATCAGAGCTGTGGAAACAGAGGCGGGGAATCAGATATGGGGAATCAGAGGTGGGGAATCAGGGGCGGGGAATCAGTGGCAGGGAAAGAGCTGGGGAATCAGAGGTGGGGAATCAGAGCTGGGGAAACAGAGGCGGGGAATCAGATATGGGGAATCAGAGGTGGGGAATCAGGGGCGGGGAATCAGTGGCAGGGAATCAGAGGCCGGGAATAAAAGGCGGGGAATCAGAGCTGGGGAATCAGAGGCGGGGAATCAGAGTTGGGGAATCAGAGGAGGGGAATCAGATATGGGGAAACAGAGGCCGGGAATCAGAGGCAGGGAAACAGAGGCGGGGAATCAGATATGGGGAATCAGAGGTGGGGAATTAGATGTTGTGAATCAGAGGCAGGGAATCAGAGGCGGGGAATCAGAGGCGGGGAATCAGAGGCAGGGAATCGGATGTGCGGAATCAGAGATGGGGAATCAGAGGTGGGGATTCAGAGGTGGTGAATCAGAGAAGGGGAATCAGAGGCGGGGAATCAGAGGCAGGGAATCAGATGCAGGGAATCAGAGGCGGGGAATCATAGCTGGCGAATTAGAGGAGGGGAATCAGAGTTGGGGAATCAGAGGCGGGGAATCAGATATGGGGAAACAGAGGCGGGGAATCAGAGGCGGGGAAACAGAGGCGGGGAATCAGATATGGGGAATCAGAGGTGGGGAATCAGGGGCAGGGAATCAGTGGCAGGGAATCAGACGCGGGGAATCAGAGGCGGGGAATCAGAGGCAGGGAATCAGACACGGGGAATCAGAGGCGGGGAATCAGAGATGGGGAATCAGAGGCGGGGAATCAGAGGCAGGGAATCGGATGCCGGAAATCAGAGGCGGGAAATCAGAGCTGGGGAATCAGAGGCGGGGAATCAGAGTTGGGGAATCAGAGGCGGCGAAGCAGATATGGGGAAAATGAGGCGGGGAATCAGATATGGGGAATCAGAGGCGTGGAATCAGATATGGGGAATCAGAGGCTGGGAATCAGAGGGGGGGAAACAGAGGCGGGGAATAAGATATGGGGAATCAGAGGTGGGGAATCAGGGGCGGGGAATCAGTGGCAGGGAATCAGAGGCGGGGAATCAGAGGCGGGGATTCAGAGGCAGGGAATCAGACACGGGGAATCAGAGGTGGGGAATCAGAGATGGGGAATCAGAGGCGGGGAATCAGAGGCAGGGAATCAGACGCAGGGAATCAGAGGCGGGGAATCAGAGCTGGGGAATCAGAGGCGGGGAATCAGAGCTGGGGAATCAGAGGCGGGGAATCAGAGGCAGGGAATCAGACGCGGGGAATCAGATTTGGGGAATCAGAGGCGGTGAATCAGAGATGGGGAATAAGAGGCGGGGAATCAGAGGCAGGAAATCAGACACGGGGTTTCAGAGGCTGGGAATCAGACGGGGGAATCAAAGGCGGGGAATCAGAGCTGGTGAATCAGAGGCAGGGAATCAGAGTTGGGGATTCAGAGGCAGGGAATCAGATATGGGGAAACAGAGGCGGGGAATCAGAGGCGGGCAAACAGAGGCGGGGAATTAGATATGGGGAATCAGAGGTGGGGAATCAGAGGTGGTGAATCAGAGATGGGGAATCACAGGCGGGGAATCAGAGGCAGGGAATAGAACGCGGGGAATCAGAGGCAGGGAATCAGAGCTGGGGAATCAGAGGCGGGGAATCAGATATGGGAAAACAGAAGCGGGGAATCAGAGGCGGGGAAACAGAGGCGGGGAATCAGACATGGGGAATCGGATGCAGAGAATCAGAGGTGGGGAATCAGAGCTGGGGAATCAGAGGCGGGGAATCAGAGTTGGGGCATCAGAGGTGGGGAATTAGATATGGGGAAACAGAGGCGGGGAATCAGAGGCGGGGAAACAGAGGCGGGGAATCAGAGGCAGGGAATCAGACGCGGGGAATCAGAGGTGGGGAATCAGAGGCGGTGAATCAGAGATTGGGAATAAGAGGCGGGGAATCAGAGGCAGGAAATCAGATACGGGGATTCAGAGGCTGGGAATCAGACGCGGGGAATCAGAGGCGGGGAATGAGATATGGAGAATCAGAGGCGGGGAATCAGAGGCGGGGAAACAGAGGTGGTGAATCAGATATGGGGAATCAGAGGTGGCGAATCAAAGGCGGTGAATCAGAGATGGGGAATCAGAGGCGCGGAATCAGAGGCAGGGAATCAGATGCGGGGAATCAGAGGAGGCGAATCAAAGCTGGCGAATCAGAGGCGGGGAATAGAGGTGGGCAATCAGAGCCGGGGAATCAGATATGGGGAAACAGAGGCGGGGAATCAGATATGGGGAATAAGAGGTGGGGAATCAGAGGTGGGGAATCAGAGATGGGGAATCAGAGGCGGGGAATCAGAGGCAGGGAATCAGACGCAGGGAATCAGAGGCGGGGAATCAGAGCTGGGGAATCAGAGGCGGGGAATCAGAGCTGGGGAATCAGAGGCGGGGAATCAGAGGCAGGGAATCAGACGCGGGGAATCAGAGGTGGGGAATCAGAGGCGGTGAATCAGAGATGGGGAATAAGAGGCGGGGAATCAGAGGCAGGAAATCAGACACGGGGTTTCAGAGGCTGGGAATCAGACGGGGGAATCAAAGGCGGGGAATCAGAGCTGGTGAATCAGAGGCAGGGAATCAGAGTTGGGGATTCAGAGACAGGGAATCAGATATGGGGAAACAGAGGCGGGGAATCAGAGGCGGGCAAACAGAGGCTGGGAATTAGATATGGGGAATCAGAGGTGGGGAATCAGAGGTGGTGAATCAGAGATGGGGAATCACAGGCGGGGAATCAGAGGCAGGGAATAGAACGCGGGGAATCAGAGGCAGGGAATCAGAGCTGGGGAATCAGAGGCGGGGAATCAGATATGGGAAAACAGAAGCGGGGAATCAGAGGCGGGGAAACAGAGGCGGGGAATCAGACATGGGGAATCGGATGCAGAGAATCAGAGGTGGGGAATCAGAGCTGGGGAATCAGAGGCGGGGAATCAGAGTTGGGGCATCAGAGGTGGGGAATTAGATATGGGGAAACAGAGGCGGGGAATCAGAGGCGGGGAAACAGAGGCGGGGAATCAGATATGGGGAATCAGAGGTGGGGAATCAGAGGCAGGGAATCAGATGTGCGGAATCAGAGATGGGGAATCAGAGGCAGGGAATCAGAATCAGAAGTGGGGAATCAGAGGCCGGGAATCAGAGACCGGGAATCAGATGCTGGGAATAAGAGGCCGGGAATCAGAGGTGGGGAATCAGTGTCCGGGAATCAGAGATGGGGATTCAGAGGCGGGGAATGAGATATGGAGAATCAGAGGCGGGGAATCAGAGGCGGGGAAACAGAGGTGGTGAATCAGATATGGGGAATCAGAGGTGGCGAATCAAAGGCGGTGAATCAGAGATGGGGAATCAGAGGCGCGGAATCAGAGGCAGGGAATCAGATGCGGGGAATCAGAGGAGGCGAATCAGAGCTGGCGAATCAGAGGCGGGGAATAGAGGTGGGCAATCAGAGCCGGGGAATCAGATATGGGGAAACAGAGGCGGGGAATCAGATATGGGGAATAAGAGGTGGGGAATCAGAGGTTGTGAATGAGAGATGGGGATCAAGGCGGGGAATCAGAGGCAGGGAATCAGATGCGGGGAATCAGAGGCGTGGATTCAGAGCTGGGGAATCAGAGGCGGGGAATCAGAGTTGGGGAATCTGAGGCAGGGAATCAGATGTGGGGAATCAGAGGCGGGGAATCAGAGGCGGGGAAACAGAGGCGGGGAATCAGATATGGGGAATCAGAGGTGGGGAATCAGGGGCAGGGAATCAGTGGCAGGGAATCAGAGGCGGGGAATCAGAGGCGGGGAATCAGAGGCAGGGAATCAGACACGGGGAATCAGAGGCGGGGTATCAGAGATGGGGAATCAGAGGCGGGGAATCAGAGCTGGGGAATCAGAGGCGGGGAATCAGAGGTAGGGAATCAGACGCGGGGAATCAGAGGTTGGGAATCAGAGGCGGTGAATCAGAGATTGGGAATAAGAGGCGGGGAATCAGAGGCAGGAAATCAGATACGGGGATTCAGAGGCTGGGAATCAGACGCGGGGAATCAGAGGCGGGGAATGAGATATGGAGAATCAGAGGCGGGGAATCAGAGGCGGGGAAACAGAGGTGGTGAATCAGATATGGGGAATCAGAGGTGGCGAATCAAAGGCGGTGAATCAGAGATGGGGAATCAGAGGCGCGGAATCAGAGGCAGGGAATCAGATGCGGGGAATCAGAGGAGGCGAATCAGAGCTGGCGAATCAGAGGCGGGGAATAGAGGTGGGCAATCAGAGCCGGGGAATCAGATATGGGGAAACAGAGGCGGGGAATCAGATATGGGGAATAAGAGGTGGGGAATCAGAGGCAGGGAATCAGATGCGGGGAATCAGAGGCGTGGATTCAGAGCTGGGGAATCAGAGGTGGGGAATCAGAGTTGGGGAATCAGAGGCAGGGAATCAGATATGGGGAATCAGAGGCGGGGAATCAGAGGCGGGGAAACAGAGGCGGGGAATCAGATATGGGGAATCAGAGGTGGGGAATCAGGGGCAGGGAATCAGTGGCAGGGAATCAGAGGCGGGGAATCAGAGGCGGGGAATCAGAGGCAGGGAATCAGACAGGGGGAATCAGAGGCGGGGAATCAGAGATGGGGAATCAGAGGCGGGGAATCAGAGGCAGGGAATCGGACGCCGGGTATCAGAGGCGGGGAATCAGAGCTGGGGAATCAGAGGAGGGGAATCAGAGTTGGGGAATCAGAGGCGGGGAATCAGATATGGGGAAATAGAGGTGGGGAATCAGATATGGGGATTCAGAGGTGTGGAATCAGAGGTTGGGAATCAGAGGCAGGGAATCAGAGGCGGGGAAACAGAGGCGGGGAATCAGATATGGTGAATCAGAGGTGGCGAATCAAAGGCGGTGAAACAGAGATGGGGAATCAGGGCAGGGAATCAGAGGCAGGGAATCAGAGCTGGGGAAACAGAGGCGGGGAATCAGATATGGGGAATCAGAGGTGGGGAATCAGGGGCGGGGTATCAGTGGCAGGGAATCAGAGCTGGGGAATCAGAGGTGGGGAATCAGAGCTGGGGAAACAGAGGCGGGGAATCAGATATGGGGAATCAGAGGTGGGGAATCAGGGGCGGGGAATCAGTGGCAGGGAATCAGAGGCCGGGAATAAAAGGCGGGGAATCAGAGCTGGAGAATCAGAGGCGGGGAGTCAGAGTTGGGGAATCAGAGGAGGGGAATCAGATATGGGGAAACAGAGGCCAGAAACAGAGGCAAGGAAACAGAGGCGGGGAATCAGATATGGGGAATCAGAGGTGGGGAATTAGAGGTTGCGAATCAGAGGCAGGGAATCAGAGGCGGGGAATCAGAGGCGGGGAATCAGAGGCAGGGAATCGGATGTGCGGAATCAGAGATGG
Organism: Narcine bancroftii; assembly: GCF_036971445.1. Classification (NCBI taxonomy): domain Eukaryota; kingdom Metazoa; phylum Chordata; class Chondrichthyes; order Torpediniformes; family Narcinidae; genus Narcine; species Narcine bancroftii. The sequence goes on from NC_091470.1 coordinate 265,729,163, forward strand.
GGAATCAGAGGTGGGGATTCAGAGGTGGTGAATCAGAGAAGGGGAATCAGAGGTGGGGAATCAGAGGCAGGGAATCAGACGCTGGGAATCAGAGGCGGGGAATCATAGCTGGCGAATTAGAGGATGGGAATCAGAGTTGGGGAATCAGAGGCGGGGAATCAGATATGGGGAAACAGAGGCGGGGAATCAGAGGCGGGGAAACAGAGGCGGTGAATCAGATATGGGGATTCAGAGGTGGGGAATCAGAGGTTGGGAATCAGAGGCAGGGAATCAGAGGCGGGGAATCAGAGGCAGGGAATCAGATGCGGGGAATCAGAGGCGGGGAAACAGAGCTGGGGAATCAGAGGCGGGGAATCAGAGTTGGGGAAGCAGAGGCTAGGAATCAGAGGCGGGGAATCAGAGATGGGGATTCAGAGGCGGGGAATGAGATATGGAGAATCTGAGGCGGGGAATCAGAGGCGGGGAAATAGAGGTGGGGAATCAGATATGGGGAATCAGAGGTGGCGAATCAAAGGCGGTGAATCAGAGATGGGGAATCAGAGGCGGGGAATCAGAGGCAGGGAATCAGATGCGGGGAATCAGAGGCGGGGAAACAGAGGTGGGGAATCAGATATGGGAAAATGAGGCGGGGAATCAGATATGGGGAATCAGAGGCGGGGAATCAGATATGGGGAATCAGAGGCTGGGAATCAGAGGGGGAGAAACAGAGGCAGGGAATAAGATATGGGGAATCAGAGGTGGGGAATCAGGGGCGGGGAATCAGTGGCAGGGAATCAGAGGCGGGGAATCAGAGGCGGGGATTCAGAGGCAGGGAATCAGACACGGGGAATCAGAGCTGGGGAATCAGAGATGGGGAATCAGAGGCGGGGAATCAGAGGCAGGGAATCAGACGCGGGGAATCAGAGGCGGGGAATCAGAGCTGGGGAATCAGAGGCGGGGAATCAGAGCTGGTGAATCAGAGGCAGGGAATCAGAGTTGGGGATTCAGAGGCAGGGAATCAGATGCGGGGAATCAGAGGTGGGGAATCAGAGGCGGTGAATCAGAGATGGGGAATAAGAGGCGGGGAATCAGAGGCAGGAAATCAGACACGGGGATTCAGAGGCTGGGAATCAGACGGGGGGAATCAAAGGCGGGGAATCAGAGCTGGTGAATCAGAGGCAGGGAATCAGAGTTGGTGATTCAGAGGCAGGGAATCAGATATGGGGAAACAGAGGCGGGGAATCAGAGGCGGGCAAACAGAGGCGGGGAATTAGATATGGGGAATCAGAGGTGGGGAATCAGAGGTGGTGAATCAGAGATGGGGAATCACAGGCTGGGAATCAGAGGCAGGGAATAGAACGCGGGGAATCAGAGGCAGGGAATCAGAGCTGGGGAATCAGAGGCGGGGAATCAGATATGGGAAAACAGAAGCGGGGAATCAGAGGCGGGGAAACAGAGGCGGGGAATCAGACATGGGGAATCGGATGCGGAGAATCAGAGGTGGGGAATCAGAGCTGGGGAATCAGAGTCGGGGAATCAGAGTTGGGGCATCAGTGGTGGGGAATTAGATATGGGGAAACAGAGGCGGGGAATCAGAGGCGGGGAAAAAGAGGCGGGGAATCAGATATGGGGAATCAGAGGTGGGGAATCAGAGGCAGGGAATCAGATGTGCGGAATCAGAGATGGGGAATCAGAGGCAGCGAATCAGAATCAGAAGCGGGGAATCAGAGGCCGGGAATCAGAGACCGGGAATCAGATGCTGGGAATAAGAGGCCGGGAATCAGAGGTGGGGAATCAGTGTCCGGGAATCAGAGATGGGGATTCAGAGGCGGGGAATGAGATATGGAGAATCAGAGGTGGGGAATCAGAGGCGGGGAAACAGAGGTGGTGAATCAGATATGGGGAATCAGAGGTGGCGAATCAAAGGCGGTGAATCAGAGATGGGGAATCAGAGGCGCGGAATCAGAGGCAGGGAATCAGATGCGGGGAATCAGAGGAGGCGAATCAGAGCTGGCGAATCAGAGGCTGGGAATAGAGGTGGGCAATCAGAGCCGGGGAATCAGATATGGGGAAACAGAGGCGGGGAATCAGATATGGGGAATAAGATGTGGGGAATCAGAGGTTGTGAATGAGAGATGGGGAATCAAGGCGGGGAATCAGAGGCAGGGAATCAGATGCAGGGAATCAGAGGCGTGGATTCAGAGCTGGGGAATCAGAGGCGGGGAATCAGAGTTGGGGAATCAGAGGCAGGGAATCAGATATGGGGAATCAGAGGCGGGGAATCAGAGGCGGGGAAACAGAGGCGGGGAATCAGATATGGGGAATCAGAGGTGGGGAATCAGGGGCAGGGAATCAGTGGCAGGGAATCAGAGGCGGGGAATCAGAGGCGGGGAATCAGAGGCGGGGAAACAGAGGCGGGGAATCAAATATAGGGAATCAGAGGTGGGGAATCAGAGGTTGTGAATCAGAGATGGGGAATCAAGGCGGGGAATCAGAGGCAGGGAATCAGACACGGGGTATCAGAGGCGGGGATTCAGAGCTGGGGAATCAGAGGCGGGGAATCAGAGTTGGGGAATCAGAGGCAGGGAATCAGATATGGGGAATCAGAGGCGGGGAATCAGAGGCGGGGAAACAGAGGCGCGGAATCAGATATGGGGAATCAGAGGTGGGGAATCAGGGGCAGGGAATCAGTGGCAGGGAATCAGAGGCGGGGAATCAGAGGCGGGGAATCAGAGGCAGGGAATCAGACACGGGGAATCAGAGGCGGGGAATCAGAGATGGGGAATCAGAGGCGGGGAATCAGAGGCAGGGAATCGGACGCCGGGAATCAGAGTCGGGGAATCAGAGCTGGGGAATCAGAGGCGGGGAATCAGAGTTGGGGAATCAGAGGCGGGGAATCAGATATGGGGAAATAGAGGCGGGGAATCAGATATGGGGAATCAGATGTGTGGAATCAGAGGTTGGGAATCAGAGGAAGGGAATCAGAGTCGGGGAAACAGAGGCGGGGAATCAGATATGTGGAATCAGAGGTGGCGAATCAAAGGCGGTGAAACAGTGATGGGGAATCAGGGCAGGGAATCAGAGGCAGGGAATCAAACACGGGGAATCAGAGCTGGGGAATCAGAGGCAGGGAATCAGAGTTGGGAATCAGAGGCGGGGAATCAGAGGCGGGGAAACAGAGGCGGGGAATCAGATATGGGGAATCAGAGGTGGGGAATCAGAGGTTGGGAATCAGAGGCAGGGAATCAGAGGCGGGGAATCAGAGGCGGGGAATCAGAGGAAGGGAATCAGATGTGCGGAATCGGAGATGGGGAATCAGAGGCAGGGAATCAGAGGCGGGGAATCAGAGGCGGGGAATCAGAGGCCGGGAATCAGATATGGGGAAACTGAGGCGGGGAATCCGAGGCGGGGAAACAGAGGCGGGGAATCAGATATGGGGAATCAGAGGTGGGGAATCAGAGGTTGGGAATCAGAGGCAGGGAATCAGAGGCTTGGAATCAGATGCAGGGAATCAGATGCGGGGAATCAGAGGCGGGGAATCAGAGCTGGGGAATCAGAGGCCGGGAAACAGAGGTGGGGAATCAGATATGGGGAATCAGAGGTGGCGAATCAAAGGCGGTGAATCAGAGATGGGGAATCAGAGGCGGGGAATCAGAGGCAGGGAATCAGATGCGGGGAATCAGAGGCGGGGAATCAGAGCTGGCGAATCAGAGGCGGGGAATCAGAGGTGGGCAATCAGAGGCGGGGAATCAGATATGGGGATTTCAGAGGCGGGGAATCAGAGGCGGGGAAACAGAGGCGGGGAATCAAATATAGGGAATCAGAGGTGGGGAATCAGTGGTTGTGAATCAGAGATGGGGAATCAAGGCGGGGAATCAGAGGCAGGGAATCAGACACGGGGAATCAGAGGCGGGGATTCAGAGCTGGGGAATCAGAGGCGGGGAATCAGAGTTGGGGAATCAGAGGCAGGGAATCAGATATGGGGAATCAGAGGCGGGGAATCAGAGGCGGGGAAACAGAGGCGGGGAATCAGATATGGGGAATCAGAGGTGGGGAATCAGGGGCAGGGAATCAGTGGCAGGGAATCAGAGGCGGGGAATCAGAGGCGGGGAATCAGAGGCAGGGAATCAGACACGGGGAATCAGAGGCGGGGAATCAGAGATGGGGAATCAGAGGTGGGGAATCAGAGGCAGGGAATCGGACGCCGGGAATCAGAGTCGGGGAATCAGAGCTGGGGAATCAGAGGCGGGGAATCAGAGTTGGGGAATCAGAGGCGGGGAATCAGATATGGGGAAATAGAGGCGGGGAATCAGATATGGGGAATCAGAGGTGTGGAATCAGAGGTTGGGAATCAGAGGAAGGGAATCAGAGTCGGGGAAACAGAGGCGGGGAATCAGATATGTGGAATCAGAGGTGGCGAATCAAAGGCGGTGAAACAGAGATGGGGAATCAGGGCAGGGAATCAGAGGCAGGGAATCAAACACGGGGAATCAGAGCTGGGGAATCAGAGGCGGGGAATCAGAGTTGGGAATCAGAGGCGGGGAATCAGAGGCGGGGAAACAGAGGCGGGGAATCAGATATGGGGAATCAGAGGTGGGGAATCAGAGGTTGGGAATCAGAGGCAGGGAATCAGAGGCGGGGAATCAGAGGCGGGGAATCAGAGGAAGGGAATCAGATGTGCGGAATCGGAGATGGGGAATCAGAGGCAGGGAATCAGAGGCGGGGAATCAGAGGCGGGGAATCAGAGGCCGGGAATCAGATATGTGGAAACTGAGGCGGGGAATCCGAGGCGGGGAAACAGAGGCGGGGAATCAGATATGGGGAATCAGAGGTGGGGAATCAAAGGTTGGGAATCAGAGGCAGGGAATCAGAGGCTTGGAATCAGAGGCGGGGAATCAGAGGCAGGGAAACAGAATCAGAAGCAGGGAATCAGTGGTCGGGAATCAGAGGCCGGAATCAGATGCTGGGAATCAGAGGCCTGGAATCAGAGGCGGGGAATCAGAGGCAGGGAATCAGATGCGGGGAATCAGAGGCGGGGAATCAGAGCTGGGGAATCAGAGGCGGGGTATTAGAGTTGGGGAATTAGAGGCGGGGAATCAGATATGGGGAAACAGAGGTAGGGAATCAGAGGCGGGGAAACAGAGGCGGGGAATCAGATATGGGGAATCAGAGGTGGGGCATCAGAGGTTGTGAATCACAGATGGGGAATCAGAGGCGGGGAATCAGAGGCAGGGAATCAGACGCGGGGAATCAGAGGCGGGGATTCAGAGCTGGGGAATCAGAAGCGGGGAATCAGAGTTGGGGAATCAGAGGCGGGGAATCAGATATGGGGAATCAGAGGCAGGGAATCAGAGGCGGGGAATCAGAGGCAGGGAATCAGACGCGGGGAATCTGAGGCGGGGAATCAGAGCTGGTGAATCAGAGGTGGGGAATCAGAGTTGGGGAATCAGAGGCAGGGAATTGGATGTGCGGAATCAGAGATGGGGAATCAGAGGTGGGGAATCAGAGGCGGGGAATCAGAGGCAGGAAATCAGACACGGGGATTCAGAGGCTGGGAATCAGACGGGGGGAATCAAAGGCGGGGAATCAGAGCTGGGGAATCTGAGGCAGGGAATCAGAGTTGGGGATTCAGAGGCGGGGAATCAGATATGGGGAAACAGAGGCGGGGAATCAGAGGCGGGCAAACATAGGCGGGGAATTAGATATGGGGAATCAGAGGTAGGGAATCAGAGGTGGTGAATCAGTGATGGGGAATCACAGGCGGGGAATCAGAGGCAGGGAATAGAACGCGGGGAATCAGAGGCAGGGAATCAGAGCTGGGGAATCAGAGGCGGGGAATCATAGTTGGGAATCAGAGGCGGGAATCAGATATGGGGAAACAGAGGTGGGGAATCAGAGGCGGGGAAACAGAGGCGGGGAATCAGATATGGGGAATCGGATGCAGGGAATCAGAGGCGGGGAATCAGAGCTGGGGAATCAGAGGCGGGGAATCAGAGTTGGGGCATCAGAGGTGGGGAATTAGATATAGGGAAACAGAGGCGGGGAATCAGAGGCGGGGAAACAGAGGCGGGGAATCAGATATGGGGAATCAGAGGTGGGGAATCAGAGGCAGGGAATCAGATGTGCGGAATCAGAGATGGGGAATCAGAGGCAGGGAATCAGAATCAGAAGCGGGGAATCAGAGGCCGGGAATCAGAGGCCGGGAATCAGATGCTGGGAATAAGAGGCCGGGAATCAGAGGAGGGGAATCAGAGTCCGGGAATCAGAGATGGGGATTCAGAGGCGGGGAATCAGATATGGAGAATCAGAGATGGGGAATCAGAGGCGGGGAATCAGAGGCAGGGAATCGGACGCCGGGAATCAGAGGCGGGGAATCAGAGCTGGGGAATCAGAGGCAGGGAATCAGAGTTGGGGAATCAGAGGCGGGGAATCAGATATGGGGAAATAGAGGCGGGGAATCAGATATGGGGAATCAGAGGTGTGGAATCAGAGGTTGGGAATCAGAGTTGGGGATTCAGAGACGGGGAATCAGATATGGGGAATCAGAGGTGGCGAATCAAAGGCGGTGAAACAGAGATGGGGAATCAGGGCAGGGAATCAGAGGCAGGGAATCAGAGCTGGGGAAACAGAGGCGGGGAATCAGATATGGGAAATCAGAGGTGGGGAATCATGGGCGGGGAATCAGTGGCAGGGAATCAGAGCTGGGGAATCAGAGGTGGGGAATCAGAGCTGGGGAAACAGAGGCGGGGAATCAGATATGGGGAATCAGAGGTGGGGAATCAGGGGCGGGGAATCAGTGGCAGGGAATCAGAGGCCGGGAATAAAAGGCGGGGAATCTGAGCTGGGGAATCAGAGGCGGGGAATCAGAGTTGGGGAATCAGAGGAGGGGAATCAGATATGGGGAAACAGAAGCCGGGAATCAGAGGCAGGGTAACAGAGGCGGGGAATCAGATATGGGGAATCAGAGGTGGGGAATTAGAGGTTGCGAATCAGAGGCGGGGAAACAGAGGCGGGGAATCAAATATAGGGAATCAGAGGTGGGGAATCAGAGGTTGTGAATCAGAGATGGGGAATCAAGGCGGGGAATCAGAGGCAGGGAATCAGACGCGGGGAATCAGAGGCGGGGATTCAGAGCTGGGGAATCAGAGGCGGTGAATCAGAGTTGGGGAATCAGAGGCAGGGAATCAGATATGGGGAATCAGAGGCGGGGAATCAGAGGCGGGGAAACAGAGGCGGGGAATCAGATATGGGGAATCAGAATTGGGGAATCAGAGGCAGGGAATCGGACGCCGGGAATCAGAGGCGGGGAATCAGAGCTGGGGAATCAGAGGCAGGGAATCAGAGTTGGGGAATCAGAGGCGGGGAATCAGATATGGGGAAATAGAGGCGGGGAATCAGATATGGGGAATCAGAGGTGTGGAATCAGAGGTTGGGAATCAGAGTTGGGGATTCAGAGACGGGGAATCAGATATGGGGAATCAGAGGTGGCGAATCAAAGGCGGTGAAACAGAGATGGGGAATCAGGGCAGGGAATCAGAGGCAGGGAATCAGAGCTGGGGAAACAGAGGCGGGGAATCAGATATGGGAAATCAGAGGTGGGGAATCATGGGCGGGGAATCAGTGGCAGGGAATCAGAGCTGGGGAATCAGAGGTGGGGAATCAGAGCTGGGGAAACAGAGGCGGGGAATCAGATATGGGGAATCAGAGGTGGGGAATCAGGGGCGGGGAATCAGTGGCAGGGAATCAGAGGCCGGGAATAAAAGGCGGGGAATCTGAGCTGGGGAATCAGAGGCGGGGAATCAGAGTTGGGGAATCAGAGGAGGGGAATCAGATATGGGGAAACAGAAGCCGGGAATCAGAGGCAGGGTAACAGAGGCGGGGAATCAGATATGGGGAATCAGAGGTGGGGAATTAGAGGTTGCGAATCAGAGGCGGGGAAACAGAGGCGGGGAATCAAATATAGGGAATCAGAGGTGGGGAATCAGAGGTTGTGAATCAGAGATGGGGAATCAAGGCGGGGAATCAGAGGCAGGGAATCAGACGCGGGGAATCAGAGGCGGGGATTCAGAGCTGGGGAATCAGAGGCGGTGAATCAGAGTTGGGGAATCAGAGGCAGGGAATCAGATATGGGGAATCAGAGGCGGGGAATCAGAGGCGGGGAAACAGAGGCGGGGAATCAGATATGGGGAATCAGAATTGGGGAATCAGGGGCAGGGAATCAGTGGCAGGGAATCAGAGGCCGGGAATCAGAGGCCGGAATCAGATGCTGGGAATCAGAGGCCTGGAATCAGAGGCGGGGAATCAGAGCTGGGGAATCAGAGGCGGGGAATCAGAGTTGTGGAATCAGAGGCGGGGAATCAGATATGGGGAAATAGAGGCGGGGAATCAGATATGGGGAATCAGAGGTGTGGAATCAGAGGTTGGGAATCAGAGGCAGGGAATCAGAGTCGGGGAATCAGATATGGGGAATCAGAGGTGGCGAATCAAAGGCGGTGAAACAGAGATGGGGAATCAGGGCAGGGAATCAGAGGCAGGGAATCAAACACGGGGAATCAGAGCTGGGGAATCAGAGGCGGGGAATCAGAGTTGGGAATCAGAGGCGGGGAATCAGAGGCGGGGAAACAGAGGCGGGGAATCAGATATGGGGAATCAGAGGTGGGGAATCCGAGGTTGGGAATCAGATGTGCGGAATCAGAGATGGGGAATCAGAGGCAGGGAATCAGAATCAGAAGCAGGGAATCAGAGGCCGGGAATCAGAGGCCGGAATCAGATGCTGGGAATCAGAGGCCTGGAATCAGAGGCGGGGAATCAGAGGCAGGGAATCAGATGCGGGGAATCAGAGGCGGGGAATCAGAGCTGGGGAATCAGAGGCGGGGTATTAGAGTTGGGGAATCAGAGGCGGGGAATCAGATATGGGGAAACAGAGGTGGGGAATCAGAGGCGGGGAAACAAAGGCAGGGAATCAGATATGGGGAATCAGAGGTGGGGAATCAGAGATGGGGAATCAGAGGCGGTGAATCAGAGATGGGGAATCAGAGGCGGGGAATCAGAGGCAGGGATTCAGAGGCGGGGAATCAGAGGCAGGGAATCAGACACGGGGAATCAGAGGTGGGGAATCAGAGATGGGGAATCAGAGGCGGTGAATCAGAGATGGGGAATCAGAGGCGGGGAATCAGAGGCAGGAAATCAGACACGGGGATTCAGAGGCTGGGAATCAGACGGGGGGAATAAAAGGCGGGGAATCGAAGCTGGGGAATCAGAGGCAGGGAATCAGAGGCGGGGAATCAGATATGGGGAATCAGAGGCTGGGATTCAGAGGCGGGGAATCAGAGGCAGGGAATCAGACACGGGGAATCAGAGGTGGGGAATCAGAGATGGGGAATCAGAGGCGGGGAATCAGAGGCAGGGAATCAGATGCGGGGAATCTGAGGCGGGGAATCAGAGCTGGGGAATCAGAGGTGGGGAATCAGAGTTGGGGAATCAGAGGCAGGGAATCGGATGTGCGGAAACAGAGATGGGGAATCAGATGTGGGGAATCAGAGGAATCAGAGATGGGGAATCAGAGGCGGGGAATCAGAGGCAGGAAATCAGACACGGGGATTCAGAGGCTGGGAATCAGACGGGGGGAATCAAAGGCGGGGAATCAGAGCTGGGGAATCAGAGGCAGGGAATCAGAGTTGGGGATTCAGAGACGGGGAATCAGATATGGGGAAACAGAGGCGGGGAATCAGAGGCGGGCAAACAGAGGCGGGGAATTAGATATGGGGAATCAGAGGTGGGGAATCAGAGGTGGTGAATCAGTGATGGGGAATCACAGGTGGGGAATCAGAGGCAGGGAATAGAACGCAGGGAATCAGACGCAGGGAATCAGAGCAGGGGAATCAGAGGCGGGGAATCATAGTTGGGAATCAGAGGCGGGGAATCAGATATGGGGAAACAGAGGCGGGGAAACAGAGGCGGGGAATCAGATATGGGGAATCGGATGCGGGGAATCAGAGGCGGGGAATCAGAGCTGGGGAATCAGAGGCGGGGAATCAGAGTTGGGGCATCAGAGGTGGGGAATTAGATATAGGGAAACAGAGGCGGGGAATCAGAGGCGGGGAAACAGAGGCGGGGAATCAGATATGAGGAATCAGAGGTGGGGAATCAGAGGCAGGGATTCAGATGTGCTGAATCAGAGATGGGGAATCAGAGGCAGGGAATCAGAATCAGAAGCGGGGAATCAGAGGCCGGGAATCAGAGGCCGGGAATCAGATGCTGGGAATAAGAGGCCGGAAATCAGAGGTGGGGAATCAGAGTCCGGGAATCAGAGATGGGGATTCAGAGGCGGGGAATGAGATATGGAGAATCAGAGGCGGGGAATCAGAGGCCGGGAAACAGAGGTGGGGAATCAGATATGGGGAATCAGAGGTGGCGAATCAAAGGCGGTGAATCAGAGATGGGGAATCAGAGGCGGGGAATCAGAGGCAGGGAATCAGATGCGCGGAATCAGAGGCGGGGAATCAGAGCTGGCGAATCAGAGGCGGGGAATCAGAGGTGGGCAATCAGAGGCGGGGAATCAGATATGGGGAATCAGAGGTGGGGAATCAGAGGCGGGGAAACAGAGGCGGGGACTCAAATATAGGGAATCAGAGGTGGGGAATCAGAGGTTGTGAATCAGAGATGGGGAATCAAGGCGGGGAATCAGAGGCAGGGAATCAGACACGGGGAATCAGAGGCGGGGATTCAGAGCTGGGGAATCAGAGGCGGGGAATCAGAGTTGGGGAATCAGAGGTAGGGAATCAGATATGGGGAATCAGAGGCGGGGAATCAGAGGCGGGGAAACAGAGGCGGGGAATCAGATATGGGGAATCAGAGGTGGGGAATCAGGGGCAGGGATTCAGTGTCAGTGAATCAGAGGCGGGGAATCAGAGGCGGGGAATCAGAGGCAGGGAATCAGACACGGGGAATCAGAGGCGGGGAATCAGAGATGGGGAATCAGAGGCGGGGAATCAGAGGCAGTGAATCGGACGCCGGGAATCCGAGTCGGGCAATCAGAGCTGGGGAATCAGAGGCGGGGAATCAGAGTTGGGGAATCAGAGGCGGGGATTCAGATATGGGGAAATAGAGGCGGGGAATCAGATATGGGGAATCAGAGGTGTGGAATCAGAGGTTGGGAATCAGAGGAAGGGAATCAGAGTCAGGGAAACAGAGGCGGGGAATCAGATATGTGGAATCAGACGTGGCGAATCAAAGGCGGTGAAACAGAGATGGGGAATCAGGGCAGGGAATCAGAGGCAGGGAATCAAACACGGGGAATCAGAGCTGGGGAATCAGAGGCGGGGAATCAAAGTTGGGAATCAGAGGCGGGGAATCAGAGGCGGGGAAACAGAGGCGGGGAATCAGATATGGGGAATCAGAGGGTGGGAATCAGAGGTTGGGAATCAGAGGCAGGGAATCGGAGATGGGGAATCAGAGGCAGGGAATCAGAGGCGGGGAATCAGAGGCGGGGAATCAGAGGCCGGGAATCAGATATGGGGAAACTGAGGCGGGGAATCCGAGGCGGGGAAACAGAGGCGGGGAATCAGATATGGGGAATCAGAGGTGGGGAATCAGAGGTTGGGAATCAGAGGCAGGGAATCAGAGGCTTGGAATCAGATGCAGGGAATCAGATGCGGGGAATCAGAGGCGGGGAATCAGAGCTGGGGAATCAGAGGTGGGGAATCAGATTTGGGGAATCAGAGGTGGGGACTTAGATATTGGGAAACAGAGGCGGGGAATCAGAGGCGGGGAAACAGAGGCGGGGAATCAGATATGGGGAATCAGAGGTGGGGAATCAGAGGCAGGGAATCAGATGTGCGGAATCAGAGATGGGGAATCAGAGGCAGGGAATCAGAATCAGAAGCAGGGAATCAGAGGCCGGGAATCAGAGGCCGGAATCAGATGATGGGAATCAGAGGCCTGGAATCAGAGGCGGGGAATCAGAGGCAGGGAATCAGATGCGGGGAATCAGAGGCGGGGAATCAGAGCTGGGGAATCAGAGGCGGGGTATTAGAGTTGGGGAATCAGAGGCGGGGAATCAGATATGGGGAAACAGAGGTAGGGAATCAGAGGCGGGGAAACAGAGGCAGGGAATCAGATATGGGGAATCAGAGGCGGGGAATCAGAGGTGGGGAATCATAGGCAGGGAATCGGATGTGCGGAATCAGAGATGGGGAATCAGAGGCCGGGAATCAGAGGTGGTGAATCAGAGATGGGGAATCAGAGGCGGGGAATCAGAGGCAGGGTATCAGACGCGGGGAATCAGAGGTGGGCAATCAGAGGCGGGGAATCAGATATGGGGAATCAGAGGCGGGGAATCGGAGGCGGGGAAACAGAGGCGGGGAATCAGATATGGGGAATCAGAGGTGGGGCATCAGAGGTTGTGAATCACAGATGGGGAATCAGAGGCGGGGAATCAGAGGCAGGGAATCAGACGCGGGGAATCAGAGGCGGGGATTCAGAGCTGGGGAATCAGAAGCGGGGAATCAGAGTTGGGGAATCAGAGGCGGGGAATCAGATATGGGGAATCAGAGGCAGGGAATCAGAGGCGGGGAATCAGAGGCAGGGAATCAGACGCGGGGAATCTGAGGCGGGGAATCAGAGCTGGGGAATCAGAGGTGGGGAATCAGAGTTGGGGAATCAGAGGCAGGGAATTGGATGTGCGGAATCAGAGATGGGGAATCAGAGGTGGGGAATCAGAGGCGGTGAATCAGAGATGGGGAATCAGAGGCGGGGAATCAGAGGCAGGAAATCAGACACGGGGATTCAGAGGCTGGGAATCAGACGGGGGGAATCAAAGGCGGGGAATCAGAGCTGGGGAATCTGAGGCAGGGAATCAGAGTTGGGGATTCAGAGGCTGGGAATCAGATATGGGGAAACAGAGGCGGGGAATTAGATATGGGGAATCAGAGGTAGGGAATCAGAGGTGGTGAATCAGTGATGGGGAATCACAGGCGGGGAATCAGAGGCAGGGAATAGAACGCGGGGAATCAGAGGCAGGGAATCAGAGCTGGGGAATCAGAGGCGGGGAATCATAGTTGGGAATCAGAGGCGGGAATCAGATATGGGGAAACAGAGGCGGGGAATCAGAGGCGGGGAAACAGAGGCGTGGAATCAGATATGGGGAATCGGATGCAGGGAATCAGAGGCGGGGAATCAGAGCTGGGGAATCAGAGGCGGGGAATCAGAGTTGGGGCATCAGAGGTGGGGAATTAGATATAGGGAAACAGAGGCGGGGAATCAGAGGCGGGGAAACAGAGGCGGGGAATCAGAGGCAGGGAATCAGACACGGGGAATCAGAGGCGGGGAATCAGAGATGGGGAATCAGAGGCGGGGAATCAGAGCTGGGGAATCAGAGGCGGGGAATCAGAGGCAGGGAATCAGACGCGGGGAATCAGAGGTAGGGAATCAGAGGCGGTGAATCAGAGATGGAGAATAAGAGGCGGGGAATCAGAGGCAGGAAATCAGACACGGGGATTCAAAGGCTGGGAATCAGACGCGGGGAATCAGAGGCGGGGAATGAGATATGGAGAATCAGAGGCGGGGAATCAGAGGCGGGGAAACAGAGGTGGTGAATCAGATATGGGGAATCAGAGGTGGCGAATCAAAGGCAGTGAATCAGAGATGGGCAATCAGAGGCGCGGAATCAGAGGCAGGGAATCAGATGCGGGGAATCAGAGGAGGCGAATCAGAGCTGGCGAATCAGAGGCGGGGAATAGAGGTGGGCAATCAGAGCCGGGGAATCAGATATGGGGAAACAGAGGCGGGGAATCAGATATGGGGAATAAGAGGTGGGGAATCAGAGGTTGTGAATTAGAGATGGGGAATCAAGGCAGGGAATCAGAGGCAGGGAATCATATGCGGGGAATCAGAGGCGTGGATTCAGAGCTGGGGAATCAGAGGCGGGGAATCAGAGTTTGGGAATCAGAGGCAGGGAATCAGATATGGGGAATCAGAGGCGGGGAATCAGAGGCGGGGAAACAGAGGCGGATAATCAGATATGGGGAATCAGAGGTGGGGAATCAGGGGCAGGGAATCAGTGGCAGGGAATCAGAGGCGGGGAATCAGAGGCAGGGAATCAGAGGTGGGGAATCAAAGGTTGGGAATCAGAGGCAGGGAATCAGAGGCTTGGAATCAGATGCAGGGAATCAGATGCGGGGAATCAGAGGCGGGGAATCAGAGCTGGGGAATCAGAGGTGGGGAATCAGAGGCAGGGAATCAGATGTGGGGAATCAGAAATGGGGAATCAGAGGCAGGGAAACAGAATCAGAAGCAGGGAATCAGTGGCCGGGAATCAGAGGCCGGAATCAGATGCTGGGAATCAGAGGCCTGGAATCAGAGGCGGGGAATCAGAGGCAGGGAATCAGATGCGGGGAATCAGAGGCGGGGAATCAGAGCTGGGGAATCAGAGGCGGGGTATTAGAGTTGGGGAATTAGAGGCGGGGAATCAGATATGGGGAAACAGAGGTAGGGAATCAGAGGCGGGGAAACAGAGGCAGGGAATCAGATATGGGGAATCAGAGGCGGGGAATCAGAGGTGGGGAATCATAGGCAGGGAATCGGATGTGCGGAATCAGAGATTGGGAATCAGAGGCCGGGAATCAGAGGTGGTGAATCAGAGATGGGGAATCAGAGGCGGGGAATCAGAGGCAGGGTATCAGACGCGGGGAATCAGAGGTGGGCAATCAGAGGCGGGGAATCAGATATGGGGAATCAGAGGCGGGGAATCAGAGGCGGGGAAACAGAGTCGGGGAATCAGATATGGGGAATCAGAGGTGGGGCATCAGAGGTTGTGAACCACAGATGGGGAATCAGAGGCGGGGAATCAGAGGCAGGGAATCAGACGCGGGGAATCAGAGGCGGGGATTCAGAGCTAGGGAATCAGAAGCGGGGAATCAGAGTTGGGGAATCAGAGGCGGGGAATCAGATATGGGGAATCAGAGGCAGGGAATCAGAGGCGTGGAATCAGAGGCAGGGAATCAGACGCGGGGAATCTGAGGCGGGGAATCAGAGCTGGTGAATCAGAGGTGGGGAATCAGAGTTGGGGAATCAGAGGCAGGGAATTGGATGTGCGGAATCAGAGATGGGGAATCAGAGGTGGGGAATCAGAGGCGGTGAATCAGAGATGGGGAATCAGAGGCGGGGAATCAGAGGCAGGAAATCAGACACGGGGATTCAGAGGCTGGGAATCAGACGGGGGGAATCAAAGGCGGGGAATCAGAGCTGGGGAATCTGAGGCAGGGAATCAGAGTTGGGGATTCAGAGGCGGGGAATCAGATATGGGGAAACAGAGGCGGGGAATCAGAGGCGGGCAAACATAGGCGGGGAATTAGATATGGGGAATCAGAGGTAGGGAATCAGAGGTGGTGAATCAGTGATGGGGAATCACAGGCGGGGAATCAGAGGCAGGGAATAGAACGCGGGATATCAGAGGCAGGGAATCAGAGCCGGGGAATCAGAGGCGGGGAATCATAGTTGGGAATCAGAGGCGGGAATCAGATATGGGGAAACAGAGGTGGGGAATCAGAGGCGGGGAAACAGAGGCAGGGAATCAGATATGGGGAATCGGATGCAGGGAATCAGAGGCGGGGAATCAGAGCTGGGGAATCAGAGGCGGGGAATCAGAGTTGGGGCATCAGAGGTGGGGAATTAGATATAGGGAAACAGAGGCGGGGAATCAGAGGCGGGGAAACAGAGGCGGGGAATCAGATATGGGGAATCCGAGGTGGGGAATCAGAGGCAGGGAATCAGATGTGCGGAATCAGAGATGGGGAATCAGAGGCAGGGAATCAGAATCAGAAGCGGGGAATCAGAGGCCGGGAATCAGAGGCCGGGAATCAGAAATGGGGATTCAGAGGCGGGGAATCAGATATGGAGAATCAGAGATGGGGAATCAGAAGCGGGGAATCAGAGGCAGGGAATCGGACGCCGGGAATCAGAGGCGGGGAATCAGAGCTGGGGAATCAGAGGCAGGGAATCAGAGTTGGGGAATCAGAGGCGGGGAATCAGATATGGGGAAATAGAGGCGGGGAATCAGATATGGGGAATCAGAGGCGGGGAATAGAGGTGGGCAATCAGAGCCGGGGAATCAGATATGGGGAAACAGAGGCGGGGAATCAGAGGTAGGGAATCAGATGCGGGGAATCAGAGGAGGCGAATCAAAGCTGGCGAATCAGAGGCGGGGAATAGAGGTGGGCAATCAGAGCCGGGGAATCAGATATGGGGAAACAGAGGCGGGGAATCAGATATGGGGAATAAGAGGTGGGGAATCAGAGGTGGGGAATCAGAGATGGGGAATCAGAGGCGGGGAATCAGAGGCAGGGAATCAGACGCAGGGAATCAGAGGCGGGGAATCAGAGCTGGGGAATCAGAGGCGGGGAATCAGAGCTGGGGAATCAGAGGCGGGGAATCAGAGGCAGGGAATCAGACGCAGGGAATCAGAGGTGGGGAATCAGAGGCGGTGAATCAGAGATGGGGAATAAGAGGCGGGGAATCAGAGGCAGGAAATCAGACACGGGGTTTCAGAGGCTGGGAATCAGACGGGGGAATCAAAGGCGGGGAATCAGAGCTGGTGAATCAGAGGCAGGGAATCAGAGTTGGGGATTCAGAGGCAGGGAATCAGATATGGGGAAACAGAGGCGGGGAATCAGAGGCGGGCAAACAGAGGCGGGGAATTAGATATGGGGAATCAGAGGTGGGGAATCAGAGGTGGTGAATCAGAGATGGGGAATCACAGGCGGGGAATCAGAGGCAGGGAATAGAACGCGGAGAATCAGAGGCAGGGAATCAGAGCTGGGGAATCAGAGGCGGGGAATCAGATATGGGAAAACAGAAGCGGGGAATCAGAGGCGGGGAAACAGAGGCGGGGAATCAGACATGGGGAATCGGATGCAGAGAATCAGAGGTGGGGAATCAGAGCTGGGGAATCAGAGGTGGGGAATCAGAGTTGGGGCATCAGAGGTGGGGAATTAGATATGGGGAAACAGAGGCGGGGAATCAGAGGCGGGGAAACAGAGGCGGGGAATCAGATATGGGGAATCAGAGGTGGGGAATCAGAGGCAGGGAATCAGATGTGCGGAATCAGAGATGGGGAATCAGAGGCAGGGAATCAGAATCAGAAGTGGGGAATCAGAGGCCGGGAATCAGAGACCGGGAATCAGATGCTGGGAATAAGAGGCCGGGAATCAGAGGTGGGGAATCAGTGTCCGGGAATCAGAGATGGGGATTCAGAGGCGGGGAATGAGATATGGAGAATCAGAGGCGGGGAATCAGAGGCGGGGAAACAGAGGTGGTGAATCAGATATGGGGAATCAGAGGTGGCGAATCAAAGGCGGTGAATCAGAGATGAGGAATCAGAGGCGCGGAATCAGAGGCAGGGAATCAGATGCGGGGAATCAGAGGAGGCGAATCAGAGCTGGCGAATCAGAGGCGGGGAATAGAGGTGGGCAATCAGAGCCGGGGAATCAGATATGGGGAAACAGAGGCGGGGAATCAGATATGGGGAATAAGAGGTGGGGAATCAGAGGTTGTGAATGAGAGATGGGGATCAAGGCGGGGAATCAGAGGCAGGGAATCAGATGCGGGGAATCAGAGGCGTGGATTCAGAGCTGGGGAATCAGAGGCGGGGAATCAGAGTTGGGGAATCAGAGGCAGGGAATCAGATGTGGGGAATCAGAGGCGGGGAATCAGAGGCGGGGAAACAGAGGCGGGGAATCAGATATGGGGAATCAGAGGTGGGGAATCAGGGGCAGGGAATCAGTGGCAGGGAATCAGAGGCGGGGAATCAGAGGCGGGGAATCAGAGGCAGGGAATCAGACACGGGGAATCAGAGGCGGGGTATCAGAGATGGGGAATCAGAGGCGGGGAATCAGAGCTGGGGAATCAGAGGCGGGGAATCAGAGGCAGGGAATCAGACGCGGGGAATCAGAGGTGGGGAATCAGAGGCGGTGAATCAGAGATTGGGAATAAGAGGCGGGGAATCAGAGGCAGGAAATCAGATACGGGGATTCAGAGGCTGGGAATCAGACGCGGGGAATCAGAGGCGGGGAATGAGATATGGAGAATCAGAGGCGGGGAATCAGAGGCGGGGAAACAGAGGTGGTGAATCAGATATGGGGAATCAGAGGTGGCGAATCAAAGGCGGTGAATCAGAGATGGGGAATCAGAGGCGCGGAATCAGAGGCAGGGAATCAGATGCGGGGAATCAGAGGAGGCGAATCAGAGCTGGCGAATCAGAGGCGGGGAATAGAGGTGGGCAATCAGAGCCGGGGAATCAGATATGGGGAAACAGAGGCGGGGAATCAGATATGGGGAATAAGAGGTGGGGAATCAGAGGCAGGGAATCAGATGCGGGGAATCAGAGGCGTGGATTCAGAGCTGGGGAATCAGAGGCGTGGAATCAGAGTTGGGGAATCAGAGGCAGGGAATCAGATATGGGGAATCAGAGGCGGGGAATCAGAGGCGGGGAAACAGAGGCGGGGAATCAGATATGGGGAATCAGAGGTGGGGAATCAGGGGCAGGGAATCAGTGGCAGGGAATCAGAGGCGGGGAATCAGAGGCGGGGAATCAGAGGCAGGGAATCAGACACGGGGAATCAGAGGCGGGGAATCAGAGATGGGGAATCAGAGGCGGGGAATCAGAGGCAGGGAATCGGACGCCGGGTATCAGAGGTGGGGAATCAGAGCTGGGGAATCAGAGGAGGGGAATCAGAGTTGGGGAATCAGAGGCGGGGAATCAGATATGGGGAAATAGAGGTGGGGAATCAGATATGGGGAATCAGAGGTGTGGAATCAGAGGTTGGGAATCAGAGGCAGGGAATCAGAGGCGGGGAAACAGAGGCGGGGAATCAGATATGGTGAATCAGAGGTGGCGAATCAAAGGCGGTGAAACAGAGATGGGGAATCAGGGCAGGGAATCAGAGGCAGGGAATCAGAGCTGGGGAAACAGAGGCGGGGAATCAGATATGGGGAATCAGAGGTGGGGAATCAGGGGCGGGGTATCAGTGGCAGGGAATCAGAGCTGGGGAATCAGAGGTGGGGAATCAGAGCTGGGGAAACAGAGGCGGGGAATCAGATATGGGGAATCAGAGGTGGGGAATCAGGGGCGGGGAATCAGTGGCAGGGAATCAGAGGCCGGGAATAAAAGGCGGGGAATCAGAGCTGGAGAATCAGAGGCGGGGAATCAGAGTTGGGGAATCAGAGGAGGGGAATCAGATATGGGGAAACAGAGGCCGGAAACAGAGGCAAGGAAACAGAGGCGGGGAATCAGATATGGGGAATCAGAGGTGGGGAATTAGAGGTTGCGAATCAGAGGCAGGGAATCAGAGGCGGGGAATCAGAGGCGGGGAATCAGAGGCAGGGAATCGGATGTGCGGAATCAGAGATGGGGAATCAGAGGTGGGGATTCAGAGGTGGTGAATCAGAGAAGGGGAATCAGAGGTGGGGAATCAGAGGCAGGGAATCAGACGCAGGGAATCAGAGGCGGGGAATCAAAGCTGGCGAATTAGAGGATGGGAATCAGAGTTGGGGAATCAGAGGCGGGGAATCAGATATGGGGAAACAGAGGCGGGGAATCAGAGGCGGGGAAACAGAGGCGGTGAATCAGATATGAGGATTCAGAGGTGGGGAATCAGAGGTTGGGAATCAGAGGCAGGGAATCAGAGGCGGGGAATCAGAGGCAGGGAATCAGATGCGGGGAATCAGAGGCGGGGAAACAGAGCTGGGGAATCAGAGGCGGGGAATCAGAGTTGGGGAAGCAGAGGCTAGGAATCAGAGGCGGGGAATCAGAGATGGGGATTCAGAGGCGGGGAATGAGATATGGAGAATCTGAGGCGGGGAATCAGAGGCGGGGAAATAGAGGTGGGGAATCAGATATGGGAAATCAGAGGTGGCGAATCAAAGGCGGTGAATCAGAGATGGGGAATCAGAGGCGGGGAATCAGAGGCAGGGAATCAGATGCGGGGAATCAGAGGCGGGGAAACAGAGGTGGGGAATCAGATATGGGAAAATGAGGCGGGGAATCAGATATGGGGAATCAGAGGCGGGGAATCAGATATGGGGAATCAGAGGCTGGGAATCAGAGGGGGGGAAACAGAGGCGGGGAATAAGATATGGGGAATCAGAGGTGGGGAATCAGGGGCGGGGAATCAGTGGCAGGGAATCAGAGGCGGGGAATCAGAGGCGGGGATTCAGAGGCAGGGAATCAGACACGGGGAATCAGAGCTGGGGTATCAGAGATGGGGAATCAGAGGCGGGGAATCAGAGGCAGGGAATCAGACGCGGGGAATCAGAGGCGGGGAATCAGAGCTGGGGAATCAGAGGCGGGGAATCAGAGCTGGTGAATCAGAGGCAGGGAATCAGAGTTGGGGATTCAGAGGCAGGGAATCAGATGCGGGGAATCAGAGGTGGGGAATCAGAGGCGGTGAATCAGAGATGGGGAATAAGAGGCGGGGAATCAGAGGCAGGAAATCAGACACGCGGATTCAGAGGCTGGGAATCAGACGGGGGGAATCAAAGGCGGGGAATCAGAGCTGGTGAATCAGAGGCAGGGAATCAGAGTTGGGGATTCAGAGGCAGGGAATCAGATATGGGGAAACAGAGGCGGGGAATCAGAGGCGGGCAAACAGAGGCGGGGAATTAGATATGGGGAATCAGAGGTGGGGAATCAGAGGTGGTGAATCAGAGATGGGGAATCACAGGCAGGGAATCAGAGGCAGGGAATAGAACGCGGGGAATCAGAGGCAGGGAATCAGAGCTGGGGAATCAGAGGCGGGGAATCAGATATGGAAAAACAGAAGCGGGGAATCAGAGGCGGGGAAACAGAGGCGGGGAATCAGACATGGGGAATCGGATGCGGAGAATCAGAGGTGGGGAATCAGAGCTGGGGAATCAGAGGCGGGGAATCAGAGTTGGGGCATCAGTGGTGGGGAATTAGATATGGGGAAACAGAGGCGGGGAATCAGAGGCGGGGAAACAGAGGCGGGGAATCAGATATGGGGAATCAGAGGTGGGGAATCAGAGGCAGGGAATCAGATGTGCGGAATCAGAGATGGGGAATCAGAGGCAGCGAATCAGAATCAGAAGCGGGGAATCAGAGGCCGGGAATCAGAGACCGGGAATCAGATGCTGGGAATAAGAGGCCGGGAATCAGAGGTGGGGAATCAGTGTCCGGGAATCAGAGATGGGGATTCAGAGGCGGGGAATGAGATATGGAGAATCAGAGGTGGGGAATCAGAGGCAGGGAAACAGAGGTGGTGAATCAGATATGGGGAATCAGAGGTGGCGAATCAAAGGCGGTGAATCAGAGATGGGGAATCAGAGGCGCGGAATCAGAGGCAGGGAATCAGATGCGGGGAATCAGAGGAGGCGAATCAGAGCTGGCGAATCAGAGGCTGGGAATAGAGGTGGGCAATCAGAGCCGGGGAATCAGATATGGGGAAACAGAGGCGGGGAATCAGATATGGGGAATAAGATGTGGGGAATCAGAGGTTGTGAATCAGAGATGGGGAATCAAGGCGGGGAATCAGAGGCAGGGAATCAGATGCAGGGAATCAGAGGCGTGGATTCAGAGCTGGGGAATCAGAGGCGGGGAATCAGAGTTGGGGAATCAGAGGCAGGGAATCAGATATGGGGAATCAGAGGCGGGGAATCAGAGGCGGGGAAACAGAGGCGCGGAATCAGATATGGGGAATCAGAGGTGGGGAATCAGGGGCAGGGAATCAGTGGCAGGGAATCAGAGGCGGGGAATCAGAGGCGGGGAATCAGAGGCGGGGAAACAGAGGCGGGGAATCAAATATAGGGAATCAGAGGTGGGGAATCAGAGGTTGTGAATCAGAGATGGGGAATCAAGGCGGGGAATCAGAGGCAGGGAATCAGACACGGGGAATCAGAGGCGGGGATTCAGAGCTGGGGAATCAGAGGCGGGGAATCAGAGTTGGGGAATCAGAGGCAGGGAATCAGATATGGGGAATCAGAGGCGGGGAATCAGAGGCGGGGAAACAGAGGCGGGGAATCAGATATGGGGAATCAGAGGTGGGGAATCAGGGTCAGGGAATCAGTGGCAGGGAATCAGAGGCGGGGAATCAGAGGCGGGGAATCAGAGGCAGGGAATCAGACACGGGGAATCAGAGGCGGGGAATCAGAGATGGGGAATCAGAGGCGGGGAATCAGAGGCAGGGAATCGGACGCCGGGAATCAGATTCGGGGAATCAGAGCTGGGGAATCAGAGGCGGGGAATCAGAGTTGGGGAATCAGAGGCGGGGAATCAGATATGGGGTAATAGAGGCGGGGAATCAGATATGGGGAATCAGATGTGTGGAATCAGAGGTTGGGAATCAGAGGAAGGGAATCAGAGTCAAGGAAACAGAGGCGGGGAATCAGATATGTGGAATCAGAGGTGGCGAATCAAAGGCGGTGAAACAGTGATGGGGAATCAGGGCAGGGAATCAGAGGCAGGGAATCAAACACGGGGAATCAGAGCTGGGGAATCAGAGGCAGGGAATCAGAGTTGGGAATCAGAGGCGGGGAATCAGAGGCGGGGAAACAGAGGCGGGGAATCAGATATGGGGAATCAGAGGTGGGGAATCAGAGGTTGGGAATCAGAGGCAGGGAATCAGAGGCGGGGAATCAGAGGCGGGGAATCAGAGGAAGGGAATCAGATGTGCGGAATCGGAGATGGGGAATCAGAGGCAGGGAATCAGAGGCGGGGAATCAGAGGCGGGGAATCAGAGGCCGGGAATCAGATATGGGGAAACTGAGGCGGTGAATCCGAGGCGGGGAAACAGAGGCGGGGAATCAGATATGGGGAATCAGAGGTGGGGAATCAGAGGTTGGGAATCAGAGGCAGGGAATCAGAGGCTTGGAATCAGATGCAGGGAATCAGATGCGGGGAATCAGAGGCGGGGAATCAGAGCTGGGGAATCAGAGGCCGGGAAACAGAGGTGGGGAATCAGATATGGGGAATCAGAGGTGGCGAATCAAAGGCGTTGAATCAGAGATGGGGAATCAGAGGCGGGGAATCAGAGGCAGGGAATCAGATGCGGGGAATCAGAGGCGGGGAATCAGAGCTGGCGAATCAGAGGCGGGGAATCAGAGGTGGGCAATCAGAGGCGGGGAATCAGATATGGGGATTTCAGAGGCGGGGAATCAGAGGCGGGGAAACAGAGGCGGGGAATCAAATATAGGGAATCAGAGGTGGGGAATCAGTGGTTGTGAATCAGAGATGGGGAATCAAGGCGGGGAATCAGAGGCAGGGAATCAGACACGGGGAATCAGAGGCGGGGATTCAGAGCTGGGGAATCAGAGGCGGGGAATCAGAGTTGGGGAATCAGAGGCAGGGAATCAGATATGGGGAATCAGAGGCGGGGAATCAGAGGCGGGGAAACAGAGGCGGGGAATCAGATATGGGGAATCAGAGGTGGGGAATCAGGGGCAGGGAATCAGTGGCAGGGAATCAGAGGCGGGGAATCAGAGGCGGGGAATCAGAGGCAGGGAATCAGACACGGGGAATCAGAGGCGGGGAATCAGAGATGGGGAATCAGAGGTGGGGAATCAGAGGCAGGGAATCGGACGCCGGGAATCAGAGTCGGGGAATCAGAGCTGGGGAATCAGAGGCGGGGAATCAGATATGGGGAAATAGAGGCGGGGAATCAGATATGTGGAATCAGAGGTGGCGAATCAAAGGCGGTGAAACAGAGATGGGGAATCAGGGCAGGGAATCAGAGGCAGGGAATCAAACACGGGGAATCAGAGCTGGGGAATCAGAGGCGGGGAATCAGAGTTGGGAATCAGAGGCGGGGAATCAGAGGCGGGGAAACAGAGGCGGGGAATCAGATATGGGGAATCAGAGGTGGGGAATCAGAGGTTGGGAATCAGAGGCAGGGAATCAGAGGCGGGGAATCAGAGGCGGGGAATCAGAGGAAGGGAATCAGATGTGCGGAATCGGAGATGGGGAATCAGAGGCAGGGAATCAGAGGCGGGGAATCAGAGGCGGGGAATCAGAGGCCGGGAATCAGATATGGGGAAACTGAGGCGGGGAATCCGAGGCGGGGAAACAGAGGCGGGGAATCAGATATGGGGAATCAGAGGTGGGGAATCAAAGGTTGGGAATCAGAGGCAGGGAATCAGAGGCTTGGAATCAGATGCAGGGAATCAGATGCGGGGAATCAGAGGCGGGGAATCAGAGCTGGGGAATCAGAGGTGGGGAATCAGAGGCAGGGAATCAGATGTGGGGAATCAGAGATGGGGAATCAGAGGCAGGGAAACAGAATCAGAAGCAGGGAATCAGTGGCCGGGAATCAGAGGCCGGAATCAGATGCTGGGAATCAGAGGCCTGGAATCAGAGGCGGGGAATCAGAGGCAGGGAATCAGATGCGGGGAATCAGAGGCGGGGAATCAGAGCTGGGGAATCAGAGGCGGGGTATTAGAGTTGGGGAATTAGAGGCGGGGAATCAGATATGGGGAAACAGAGGTAGGGAATCAGAGGCGGGGAAACAGAGGCGGGGAATCAGATATGGGGAATCAGAGGTGGGGCATCAGAGGTTGTGAATCACAGATGGGGAATCAGAGGCGGGGAATCAGAGGCAGGGAATCAGACGCGGGGAATCAGAGGCGGGGATTCAGAGCTGGGGAATCAGAAGCGGGGAATCAGAGTTGGGGAATCAGAGGCGGGGAATCAGATATGGGGAATCAGAGGCAGGGAATCAGAGGCGGGGAATCAGAGGCAGGGAATCAGACGCGGGGAATCTGAGGCGGGGAATCAGAGCTGGTGAATCAGAGGTGGGGAATCAGAGTTGGGGAATCAGAGGCAGGGAATTGGATGTGCGGAATCAGAGATGGGGAATCAGAGGTGGGGAATCAGAGGCGGTGAATCAGAGATGGGGAATCAGAGGCGGGGAATCAGAGGCAGGAAATCAGACACGGGGATTCAGAGGCTGGGAATCAGACGGGGGGAATCAAAGGCGGGGAATCAGAGCTGGGGAATCTGAGGCAGGGAATCAGAGTTGGGGATTCAGAGGCGGGGAATCAGATATGGGGAAACAGAGGCGGGAAATCAGAGGCGGGCAAACATAGGCGGGGAATTAGATATGGGGAATCAGAGGTAGGGAATCAGAGGTGGTGAATCAGTGATGGGGAATCACAGGCGGGGAATCAGAGGCAGGGAATAGAACGCGGGGAATCAGAGGCAGGGAATCAGAGCTGGGGAATCAGAGGCGGGGAATCATAGTTGGGAATCAGAGGCGGGAATCAGATATGGGGAAACAGAGGTGGGGAATCAGAGGCGGGGAAACAGAGGCGGGGAATCAGATATGGGGAATCGGATGCAGGGAATCAGAGGCGGGGAATCAGAGCTGGGGAATCAGAGGCGGGGAATCAGAGTTGGGGCATCAGAGGTGGGGAATTAGATATAGGGAAACAGAGGCGGGGAATCAGAGGCGGGGAAACAGAGGCGGGGAATCAGATATGGGGAATCAGAGGTGGGGAATCAGAGGCAGGGAATCAGATGTGCGGAATCAGAGATGGGGAATCAGAGGCAGGGAATCAGAATCAGAAGCGGGGAATCAGAGGCCGGGAATCAGAGGCCGGGAATCAGATGCTGGGAATAAGAGGCCGGGAATCAGAGGAGGGGAATCAGAGTCCGGGAATCAGAGATGGGGATTCAGAGGCGGGGAATCAGATATGGAGAATCAGAGATGGGGAATCAGAGGCGGGGAATCAGAGGCAGGGAATCGGACGCCGGGAATCAGAGGCGGGGAATCAGAGCTGGGGAATCAGAGGCAGGGAATCAGAGTTGGGGAATCAGAGGCGGGGAATCAGATATGGGGAAATAGAGGCGGGGAATCAGATATGGGGAATCAGAGGTGTGGAATCAGAGGTTGGGAATCAGAGGCAGGGAATCAGAGTTGGGGAATCAGAGGCGGGGAATCAGATATGGGGAAATAGAGGCGGGGAATCAGATATGGGGAATCAGAGGTGTGGAATCAGAGGTTGGGAATCAGAGGCAGGGAATCAGAGGCGGGGAAACAGAGGCGGGGAATCAGATATGGGGAATCAGAGGTGGCGAATCAAAGGCGGTGAAACAGAGATGGGGAATCAGGGCAGTGAATCAGAGGCAGGGAATCAGAGCTGGGGAAACAGAGGCGGGGAATCAGATATGGGAAATCAGAGGTGGGGAATCAGGGGCGGGGAATCAGTGGCAGGGAATCAGAGCTGGGGAATCAGAGGTGGGGAATCAGAGCTGGGGAAACAGAGGCGGGGAATCAGATATGGGGAATCAGAGGTGGGGAATCAGGGGCGGGGAATCAGTGGCAGGGAATCAGAGGCCGGGAATAAAAGGCGGGGAATCTGAGCTGGGGAATCAGAGGCGGGGAATCAGAGTTGGGGAATCAGAGGAGGGGAATCAGATATGGGGAAACAGAAGCCGGGAATCAGAGGCAGGGTAACAGAGGCGGGGAATCAGATATGGGGAATCAGAGGTGGGGAATTAGAGGTTGCGAATCAGAGGCGGGGATACAGAGGCGGGGAATCAAATATAGGGAATCAGAGGTGGGGAATCAGAGGTTGTGAATCAGAGATGGGGAATCAAGGCGGGGAATCAGAGGCAGGGAATCAGACGCGGGGAATCAGAGGCGGGGATTCAGAGCTGGGGAATCAGAGGCGGTGAATCAGAGTTGGGGAATCAGAGGCAGGGAATCAGATATGGGGAATCAGAGGCGGGGAATCAGAGGCGGGGAAACAGAGGCGGGGAATCAGATATGGGGAATCAGAATTGGGGAATCAGGGGCAGGGAATCAGTGGCAGGGAATCAGAGGCCGGGAATCAGAGGCCGGAATCAGATGCTGGGAATCAGAGGCCTGGTATCAGAGGCGGGGAATCAGAGCTGGGGAATCAGAGGCGGGGAATCAGAGTTGGGGAATCAGAGGCGGGGAATCAGATATGGGGAAATAGAGGCGGGGAATCAGATATGGGGAATCAGAGGTGTGGAATCAGAGGTTGGGAATCAGAGGCAGGGAATCAGAGTCGGGGAATCAGATATGGGGAATCAGAGGTGGCGAATCAAAGGCGGTGAAACAGAGATGGGGAATCAGGGCAGGGAATCAGAGGCAGGGAATCAGATATGGGGAATCAGAGGTGGGGAATCAGAGATGGGGAATCAGAGGCGGTGAATCAGAGATGGGGAATCAGAGGCGGGGAATCAG
The DNA here is from genome assembly GCF_036971445.1 of Narcine bancroftii. Lineage (NCBI taxonomy): Eukaryota > Metazoa > Chordata > Chondrichthyes > Torpediniformes > Narcinidae > Narcine > Narcine bancroftii. The sequence continues at coordinate 265,756,357 of NC_091470.1, forward strand.
AGGCAGGAAATCAGACACGGGGATTCAGAGGCTGGGAATCAGACGGGGGGAATCAAAGGCGGGGAATCAGAGCTGGGGAATCAGAGGCAGGGAATCAGAGGCGGGGAATCAGATATGGGGAATCAGAGGCTGGGATTCAGAGGCGGGGAATCAGAGGCAGGGAATCAGACACGGGGAATCAGAGGTGGGGAATCAGAGATGGGGAATCAGAGGCGGTGAATCAGAGATGGGGAATCAGAGGCGGGGAATCAGAGGCAGGAAATCAGACACGGGGATTCAGAGGCTGGGAATCAGACGGGTGGAATAAAAGGCGGGGAATCGAAGCTGGGGAATCAGAGGCAGGGAATCAGAGGCGGGGAATCAGATATGGGGAATCAGAGGCTGGGATTCAGAGGCGGGGAATCAGAGGCAGGGAATCAGACACGGGGAATCAGAGGTGGGGAATCAGAGATGGGGAATCAGAGGCGGGGAATCAGAGGCAGGGAATCAGACGCGGGGAATCTGAGGCGGGGAATCAGAGCTGGGGAATCAGAGGTGGGGAATCAGAGTTGGGGAATCAGAGGCAGGGAATCGGATGTGCGGAATCAGAGATGGGGAATCAGATGTGGGGAATCAGAGGAATCAGAGATGGGGAATCAGAGGCGGGGAATCAGAGGCAGGAAATCAGACACGGGGATTCAGAGGCTGGGAATCAGACGGGGGGAATCAAAGGCGGGGAATCAGAGCTGGGGAATCAGAGGCAGGGAATCAGAGTTGGGGATTCAGAGACGGGGAATCAGATATGGGGAAACAGAGGCGGGGAATCAGAGGCGGGCAAACAGAGGCGGGGAATTAGATATGGGGAATCAGAGGTGGGGAATCAGAGGTGGTGAATCAGTGATGGGGAATCACAGGTGGGGAATCAGAGGCAGGGAATAGAACGCAGGGAATCAGACGCAGGGAATCAGAGCAGGGGAATCAGAGGCGGGGAATCATAGTTGGGAATCAGAGGCGGGGAATCAGATATGGGGAAACAGAGGCGGGGAAACAGAGGCGGGGAATCAGATATGGGGAATCGGATGCGGGGAATCAGAGGCGGGGAATCAGAGCTGGGGAATCAGAGGCGGGGAATCAGAGTTGGGGCATCAGAGGTGGGGAATTAGATATAGGGAAACAGAGGCGGGGAATCAGAGGCGGGGAAACAGAGGCGGGGAATCAGATATGAGGAATCAGAGGTGGGGAATCAGAGGCAGGGATTCAGATGTGCTGAATCAGAGATGGGGAATCAGAGGCAGGGAATCAGAATCAGAAGCGGGGAATCAGAGGCCGGGAATCAGAGGCCGGGAATCAGATGCTGGGAATAAGAGGCCGGGAATCAGAGGTGGGGAATCAGAGTCCGGGAATCAGAGATGGGGATTCAGAGGCGGGGAATGAGATATGGAGAATCAGAGGCGGGGAATCAGAGGCCGGGAAACAGAGGTGGGGAATCAGATATGGGGAATCAGAGGTGGCGAATCAAAGGCGGTGAATCAGAGATGGGGAATCAGAGGCGGGGAATCAGAGGCAGGGAATCAGATGCGCGGAATCAGAGGCGGGGAATCAGAGCTGGCGAATCAGAGGCGGGGAATCAGAGGTGGGCAATCAGAGGCGGGGAATCAGATATGGGGAATCAGAGGTGGGGAATCAGAGGCGGGGAAACAGAGGCGGGGACTCAAATATAGGGAATCAGAGGTGGGGAATCAGAGGTTGTGAATCAGAGATGGGGAATCAAGGCGGGGAATCAGAGGCAGGGAATCAGACACGGGGAATCAGAGGCGGGGATTCAGAGCTGGGGAATCAGAGGCGGGGAATCAGAGTTGGGGAATCAGAGGCAGGGAATCAGATATGGGGAATCAGAGGCGGGGAATCAGAGGCGGGGAAACAGAGGCGGGGAATCAGATATGGGGAATCAGAGGTGGGGAATCAGGGGCAGGGATTCAGTGTCAGTGAATCAGAGGCGGGGAATCAGAGGCGGGGAATCAGAGGCAGGGAATCAGACACGGGGAATCAGAGGCGGGGAATCAGAGATGGGGAATCAGAGGCGGGGAATCAGAGGCAGGGAATCGGACGCCGGGAATCAGAGTCGGGCAATCAGAGCTGGGGAATCAGAGGCGGGGAATCAGAGTTGGGGAATCAGAGGCGGGGATTCAGATATGGGGAAATAGAGGCGGGGAATCAGATATGGGGAATCAGAGGTGTGGAATCAGAGGTTGGGAATAAGAGGAAGGGAATCAGAGTCAGGGAAACAGAGGCGGGGAATCAGATATGTGGAATCAGAGGTGGCGAATCAAAGGCGGTGAAACAGAGATGGGGAATCAGGGCAGGGAATCAGAGGCAGGGAATCAAACACGGGGAATCAGAGCTGGGGAATCAGAGGCGGGGAATCAAAGTTGGGAATCAGAGGCGGGGAATCAGAGGCGGGGAAACAGAGGTGGGGAATCAGATATGGGGAATCAGAGGGTGGGAATCAGAGCTGGGGAATCAGAGGTGGGGAATCAGATTTGGGGAATCAGAGGTGGGGACTTAGATATTGGGAAACAGAGGCGGGGAATCAGAGGCGGGGAAACAGAGGCGGGGAATCAGATATGGGGAATCAGAGGTGGGGAATCAGAGGCAGGGAATCAGATGTGCGGAATCAGAGATGGGGAATCAGAGGCAGGGAATCAGAATCAGAAGCAGGGAATCAGAGGCCGGGAATCAGAGGCCGGAATCAGATGATGGGAATCAGAGGCCTGGAATCAGAGGCGGGGAATCAGAGGCAGGGAATCAGATGCGGGGAATCAGAGGCGGGGAATCAGAGCTGGGGAATCAGAGGCGGGGTATTAGAGTTGGGGAATCAGAGGCGGGGAATCAGATATGGGGAAACAGAGGTAGGGAATCAGAGGCGGGGAAACAGAGGCAGGGAATCAGATATGGGGAATCAGAGGCGGGGAATCAGAGGTGGGGAATCATAGGCAGGGAATCGGATGTGCGGAATCAGAGATGGGGAATCAGAGGCCGGGAATCAGAGGTGGTGAATCAGAGATGGGGAATCAGAGGCGGGGAATCAGAGGCAGGGTATCAGACGCGGGGAATCAGAGGTGGGCAATCAGAGGCGGGGAATCAGATATGGGGAATCAGAGGCGGGGAATCAGAGGCGGGGAAACAGAGGCGGGAAATCAGATATGGGGAATCAGAGGTGGGGCATCAGAGGTTGTGAATCACAGATGGGGAATCAGAGGCGGGGAATCAGAGGCAGGGAACCAGACGCGGGGAATCAGAGGCGGGGATTCAGAGCTGGGGAATCAGAAGCGGGGAATCAGAGTTGGGGAATCAGAGGCGGGGAATCAGATATGGGGAATCAGAGGCAGGGAATCAGAGGCGGGGAATCAGAGGCAGGGAATCAGACGCGGGGAATCTGAGGCGGGGAATCAGAGCTGGGGAATCAGAGGTGGGGAATCAGAGTTGGGGAATCAGAGGCAGGGAATTGGATGTGCGGAATCAGAGATGGGGAATCAGAGGTGGGGAATCAGAGGCGGTGAATCAGAGATGGGGAATCAGAGGCGGGGAATCAGAGGCAGGAAATCAGACACGGGGATTCAGAGGCTGGGAATCAGACGGGGGGAATCAAAGGCGGGGAATCAGAGCTGGGGAATCTGAGGCAGGGAATCAGAGTTGGGGATTCAGAGGCGGGGAATCAGATATGGGGAATCAGAGGTGGTGAATCAGTGATGGGGAATCACAGGCGGGGAATCAGAGGCAGGGAATAGAACGCGGGGAATCAGAGGCAGGGAATCAGAGCTGGGGAATCGGAGGCGGGGAATCATAGTTGGGAATCAGAGGCGGGAATCAGATATGGGGAAACAGAGGCGGGGAATCAGAGGCGGGGAAACAGAGGCGGGGAATCAGATATGGGGAATCGGATGCAGGGAATCAGAGGCGGGGAATCAGAGCTGGGGAATCAGAGGCGGGGAATCAGAGTTGGGGCATCAGAGGTGGGGAATTAGATATAGGGAAACAGAGGCGGGGAATCAGAGGCGGGGAAACAGAGGCGGGGAATCAGAGGCAGGGAATCAGACACGGGGAATCAGAGGCGGGGAATCAGAGATGGGGAATCAGAGGCGGGGAATCAGAGCTGGGGAATCAGAGGCGGGGAATCAGAGGCAGGGAATCAGACGCGGGGAATCAGAGGTGGGGAATCAGAGGCGGTGAATCAGAGATGGGAAATAAGAGGCGGGGAATCAGAGGCAGGAAATCAGACACGGGGATTCAAAGGCTGGGAATCAGACGCGGGGAATCAGAGACGGGGAATGAGATATGGAGAATCAGAGGCGGGGAATCAGAGGCGGGGAAACAGAGGTGGTGAATCAGATATGGGGAATCAGAGGTGGCGAATCAAAGGCAGTGAATCAGAGATGGGCAATCAGAGGCGCGGAATCAGAGGCAGGGAATCAGATGCGGGGAATCAGAGGAGGCGAATCAGAGCTGGCGAATCAGAGGCGGGGAATAGAGGTGGGCAATCAGAGCCGGGGAATCAGATATGGGGAAACAGAGGCGGGGAATCAGATATGGGGAATAAGAGGTGGGGAATCAGAGGTTGTGAATTAGAGATGGGGAATCAAGGCAGGGAATCAGAGGCAGGGAATCATATGCGGGGAATCAGAGGCGTGGATTCAGAGCTGGGGAATCAGAGGCGGGGAATCAGAGTTTGGGAATCAGAGGCAGGGAATCAGATATGGGGAATCAGAGGCGGGGAATCAGAGGCGGGGAAACAGAGGCGGATAATCAGATATGGGGAATCAGAGGTGGGGAATCAGGGGCAGGGAATCAGTGGCAGGGAATCAGAGGCGGGGAATCAGAGGCAGGGAATCAGAGGTGGGGAATCAAAGGTTGGGAATCAGAGGCAGGGAATGAGAGGCTTGGAATCAGATGCAGGGAATCAGATGCGGGGAATCAGAGGCGGGGAATCAGAGCTGGGGAATCAGAGGTGGGGAATCAGAGGCAGGGAATCAGATGTGGGGAATCAGAGATGGGGAATCAGAGGCAGGGAAACAGAATCAGAAGCAGGGAATCAGTGGCCGGGAATCAGAGGCCGGAATCAGATGCTGGGAATCAGATCCTGGAATCAGAGGCGGGGAATCAGAGGCAGGGAATCAGATGCGGGGAATCAGAGGCGGGGAATCAGAGCTGGGGAATAGGAGGCGGGGTATTAGAGTTGGGGAATTAGAGGCGGGGAATCAGATATGGGGAAACAGAGGTAGGGAATCAGAGGCGGGGAAACAGAGGCAGGGAATCAGATATGGGGAATCAGAGGCGGGGAATCAGAGGTGGGGAATCATAGGCAGGGAATCGGATGTGCGGAATCAGAGATTGGGAATCAGAGGCCGGGAATCAGAGGTGGTGAATCAGAGATGGGGAATCAGAGGCGGGGAATCAGAGGCAGGGTATCAGACGCGGGGAATCAGAGGTGGGCAATCAGAGGCGGGGAATCAGATATGGGGAATCAGAGGCGGGGAATCAGAGGCGGGGAAACAGAGGCGGGGAATCAGATATGGGGAATCAGAGGTGGGGCATCAGAGGTTGTGAACCACAGATGGGGAATCAGAGGCGGGGAATCAGAGGCAGGGAATCAGAAGCGGGGAATCAGAGTTGGGGAATCAGAGGCGGGGAATCAGATATGGGGAATCAGAGGCAGGGAATCAGAGGCGTGGAATCAGAGGCATGGAATCAGACGCGGGGAATCTGAGGCGGGGAATCAGAGCTGGTGAATCAGAGGTGGGGAATCAGAGTTGGGGAATCAGAGGCAGGGAATTGGATGTGCGGAATCAGAGATGGGGAATCAGAGGTGGGGAATCAGAGGCGGTGAATCAGAGATGGGGAATCAGAGGCGGGGAATCAGAGGCAGGAAATCAGACACGGGGATTCAGAGGCTGGGAATCAGACGGGGGGAATCAAAGGCGGGGAATCAGAGCTGGGGAATCTGAGGCAGGGAATCAGAGTTGGGGATTCAGAGGCGGGGAATCAGATATGGGGAAACAGAGGCGGGGAATCAGAGGCGGGCAAACATAGGCGGGGAATTAGATATGGGGAATCAGAGGTAGGGAATCAGAGGTGGTGAATCAGTGATGGGGAATCACAGGCGGGGAATCAGAGGCAGGGAATAGAACGCGGGGAATCAGAGGCAGGGAATCAGAGCCGGGGAATCAGAGGCGGGGAATCATAGTTGGGAATCAGAGGCGGGAATCAGATATGGGGAAACAGAGGTGGGGAATCAGAGGCGGGGAAACAGAGGCGGGGAATCAGATATGGGGAATCGGATGCAGGGAATCAGAGGCGGGGAATCAGAGCTGGGGAATCAGAGGCGGGGAATCAGAGTTGGGGCATCAGAGGTGGGGAATTAGATATAGGGAAACAGAGGCGGGGAATCAGAGGCGGGGAAACAGAGGCGGGGAATCAGATATGGGGAATCCGAGGTGGGGAATCAGAGGCAGGGAATCAGATGTGCGGAATCAGAGATGGGGAATCAGAGGCAGGGAATCAGAATCAGAAGCGGGGAATCAGAGGCCGGGAATCAGAGGCCGGGAATCAGATGCTGGGAATAAGAGGCCGGGAATCAGAGGAGGGGAATCAGAGTCCGGGAATCAGAAATGGGGATTCAGAGGCGGGGAATCAGATATGGAGAATCAGAGATGGGGAATCACAGGCGGGGAATCAGAGGCAGGGAATCGGACGCCGGGAATCAGAGGCGGGGAATCAGAGCTGGGGAATCAGAGGCAGGGAATCAGAGTTGGGGAATCAGAGGCGGGGAATCAGATATGGGGAAATAGAGGCGGGGAATCAGATATGGGGAATAAGAGGTGTGGAATCAGAGGTTGGGAATCAGAGGCAGGGAATCAGAGGCGGGGAAACAGAGGCGGGGAATCAGATATGGGGAATCAGAGGTGGCGAATCAAAGGCGGTGAAACAGAGATGGGGAATCAGGGCAGGGAATCAGAGGCAGGGAATCAGAGCTGGGGAAACAGAGGCGGGGAATCAGATATGGGAAATCAGAGGTCGGGAATCAGGGGCGGGGAATCAGTGGCAGGGAATCAGAGCTGGGGAATCAGAGGTGGGGAATCAGAGCTGGGGAAACAGAGGCGGGGAATCAGATATGTGGAATCAGAGGTGGGGAATCAGGGGCGGGGAATCAGTGGCAGGGAATCAGAGGCCGGGAATAAAAGGCGGGGAATCTGAGCTGGGGAATCAGAGGCGGGGAATCAGAGTTGGGGAATCAGAGGAGGGGAATCAGATATGGGGAAACAGAAGCCGGGAATCAGAGGCAGGGTAACAGAGGCGGGGAATCAGATATGGGGAATCAGAGGTGGGGAATTAGAGGTTGCGAATCAGAGGCGGGGAAACAGAGGCGGGGAATCAAATATAGGGAATCAGAGGTGGGGAATCAGAGGTTGTGAATCAGAGATGGGGAATCAAGGCGGGGAATCAGAGGCAGGGAATCAGACGCGGGGAATCAGAGGCGGGGATTCAGAGCTGGGGAATCAGAGGCGGTGAATCAGAGTTGGGGAATCAGAGGCAGGGAATCAGATATGGGGAATCAGAGGCGGGGAATCAGAGGCGGGGAAACAGAGGCGGGGAATCAGATATGGGGAATCAGAATTGGGGAATCAGGGGCAGGGAATCAGTGGCAGGGAATCAGAGGCCGGGAATCAGAGGCCGGAATCAGATGCTGGGAATCAGAGGCCTGGAATCAGAGGCGGGGAATCAGAGCTGGGGAATCAGAGGCGGGGAATCAGAGATGGGGAATCAGAGGCGGGGAATCAGATATGGGGAAATAGAGGCGGGGAAGCAGATATGGGGAATCAGAGGTGTGGAATCAGAGGTTGGGAATCAGAGGCAGGGAATCAGAGTCGGGGAATCAGATATGGGGAATCAGAGGTGGCGAATCAAAGGCGGTGAAACAGAGATGGGGAATCAGGGCAGGGAATCAGAGGCAGGGAATCAAACACGGGGAATCAGAGCTGGGGAATCAGAGGCGGGGAATCAGAGTTGGGAATCAGAGGCGGGGAATCAGAGGCGGGGAAACAGAGGGTGGGAATCAGATATGGGGAATCAGAGGTGGGGAATCCGAGGTTGGGAATCAGATGTGCGGAATCAGAGATGGGGAATCAGAGGCAGGGAATCAGAATCAGAAGCAGGGAATCAGAGGCCGGGAATAAGAGGCCGGAATCAGATGCTGGGAATCAGAGGCCTGGAATCAGAGGCGGGGAATCAGAGGCAGGGAATCAGATGCGGGGAATCAGAGGCGGGGAATCAGAGCTGGGGAATCAGAGGCGGGGTATTAGAGTTGGGGAATCAGAGGCGGGGAATCAGATATGGGGAAACAGAGGCGGGGAATCAGAGGCGGGGAAACAGAGGCAGGGAATCAGATATGGGGAATCAGAGGTGGGGAATCAGAGATGGGGAATCAGAGGCGGTGAATCAGAGATGGGGAATCAGAGGCGGGGAATCAGAGGCAGGAAATCAGACACGGGGTATCAGAGGCGGGGAATCAGAGCTGGGGAATCAGAGGCGGGGAATCAGAGGCAGGGAATCAGACGCGGGGAATCAGAGGTGGGGAATCAGAGGCGGTGAATCAGAGATGGGAAATAAGTGGCGGGGAATCAGAGGCAGGAAATCAGACACGGGGATTCAAAGGCTGGGAATCAGACGCGGGGAATCAGAGACGGGGAATGAGATATGGAGAATCAGAGGCGGGGAATCAGAGGCGGGGAAACAGAGGTGGTGAATCAGATATGGGGAATCAGAGGTGGCGAATCAAAGGCAGTGAATCAGAGATGGGCAATCAGAGGCGCGGAATCAGAGGCAGGGAATCAGATGCGGGGAATCAGAGGAGGCGAATCAGAGCTGGCGAATCAGAGGCGGGGAATAGAGGTGGGCAATCAGAGCCGGGGAATCAGATATGGGGAAACAGAGGCGGGGAATCAGATATGGGGAATAAGAGGTGGGGAATCAGAGGTTTTGAATTAGAGATGGGGAATCAAGGCAGGGAATCAGAGGCAGGGAATCATATGCGGGGAATCAGAGGCGTGGATTCAGAGCTGGGGAATCAGAGGCGGGGAATCAGAGTTTGGGAATCAGAGGCAGGGAATCAGATATGGGGAATCAGAGGCGGGGAATCAGAGGCGGGGAAACAGAGGCGGATAATCAGATATGGGGAATCAGAGGTGGGGAATCAGGGGCAGGGAATCAGTGGCAGGGAATCAGAGGCGGGGAATCAGAGGCAGGGAATCAGAGGTGGGGAATCAAAGGTTGGGAATCAGAGGCAGGGAATCAGAGGCTTGGAATCAGATGCAGGGAATCAGATGCGGGGAATCAGAGGCGGGGAATCAGAGCTGGGGAATCAGAGGTGGGGAATCAGAGGCAGGGAATCAGATGTGGGGAATCAGAGATGGGGAATCAGAGGCAGGGAAACAGAATCAGAAGCAGGGAATCAGTGGCCGGGAATCAGAGGCCGGAATCAGATGCTGGGAATCAGAGGCCTGGAATCAGAGGCGGGGAATCAGAGGCAGGGAATCAGATGCGGGGAATCAGAGGCGGGGAATCAGAGCTGGGGAATCAGAGGCGGGGTATTAGAGTTGGGGAATTAGAGGCGGGGAATCAGATATGGGGAAACAGAGGTAGGGAATCAGAGGCGGGGAAACAGAGGCAGGGAATCAGATATGGGGAATCAGAGGCGGGGAATCAGAGGTGGGGAATCATAGGCAGGGAATCGGATGTGCGGAATCAGAGATTGGGAATCAGAGGCCGGGAATCAGAGGTGGTGAATCAGAGATGGGGAATCAGAGGCGGGGAATCAGAGGCAGGGTATCAGACGCGGGGAATCAGAGGTGGGCAATCAGAGGCGGGGAATCAGATATGGGGAATCAGAGGCGGGGAATCAGAGGCGGGGAAACAGAGGCGGGGAATCAGATATGGGGAATCAGAGGTGGGGCATCAGAGGTTGTGAACCACAGATGGGGAATCAGAGGCGGGGAATCAGAGGCAGGGAATCAGAAAATCAGAGATGGGGAATCAGAGTTGGGGAATCAGAGGCGGGGAATCAGATATGGGGAATCAGAGGCAGGGAATCAGAGGCGTGGAATCAGAGGCATGGAATCAGACGCGGGGAATCTGAGGCGGGGAATCAGAGCTGGTGAATCAGAGGTGGGGAATCAGAGTTGGGGAATCAGAGGCAGGGAATTGGATGTGCGGAATCAGAGATGGGGAATCAGAGGTGGGGAATCAGAGGCGGTGAATCAGAGATGGGGAATCAGAGGCGGGGAATCAGAGGCAGGAAATCAGACACGGGGATTCAGAGGCTGGGAATCAGACGGGGGGAATCAAAGGCGGGGAATCAGAGCTGGGGAATCTGAGGCAGGGAATCAGAGTTGGGGATTCAGAGGCGGGGAATCAGATATGGGGAAACAGAGGCGGGGAATCAGAGGCGGGCAAACATAGGCGGGGAATTAGATATGGGGAATCAGAGGTAGGGAATCAGAGGTGGTGAATCAGTGATGGGGAATCACAGGCGGGGAATCAGAGGCAGGGAATAGAACGCGGGGAATCAGAGGCAGGGAATCAGAGCCGGGGAATCAGAGGCGGGGAATCATAGTTGGGAATCAGAGGCGGGAATCAGATATGGGGAAACAGAGGTGGGGAATCAGAGGCGGGGAAACAGAGGCGGGGAATCAGATATGGGGAATCGGATGCAGGGAATCAGAGGCGGGGAATCAGAGCTGGGGAATCAGAGGCGGGGAATCAGAGTTGGGGCATCAGAGGTGGGGAATTAGATATAGGGAAACAGAGGCGGGGAATCAGAGGCGGGGAAACAGAGGCGGGGAATCAGATATGGGGAATCCGAGGTGGGGAATCAGAGGCAGGGAATCAGATGTGCGGAATCAGAGATGGGGAATCAGAGGCAGGGAATCAGAATCAGAAGCGGGGAATCAGAGGCCGGGAATCAGAGGCCGGGAATCAGATGCTGGGAATAAGAGGCCGGGAATCAGAGGAGGGGAATCAGAGTCCGGGAATCAGAAATGGGGATTCAGAGGCGGGGAATCAGATATGGAGAATCAGAGATGGGGAATCAGAGGCGGGGAATCAGAGGCAGGGAATCGGACGCCGGGAATCAGAGGCGGGGAATCAGAGCTGGGGAATCAGAGGCAGGGAATCAGAGTTGGGGAATCAGAGGCGGGGAATCAGATATGGGGAAATAGAGGCGGGGAATCAGATATGGGGAATAAGAGGTGTGGAATTAGAGGTTGGGAATCAGAGGCAGGGAATCAGAGGCGGGGAAACAGAGGCGGGGAATCAGATATGGGGAATCAGAGGTGGCGAATCAAAGGCGGTGAAACAGAGATGGGGAATCAGGGCAGGGAATCAGAGGCAGGGAATCAGATCTGGGGAAACAGAGGCGGGGAATCAGATATGGGAAATCAGAGGTGGGGAATCAGGGGCGGGGAATCAGTGGCAGGGAATCAGAGCTGGGGAATCAGAGGTGGGGAATCAGAGCTGGGGAAACAGAGGCGGGGAATCAGATATGTGGAATCAGAGGTGGGGAATCAGGGGCGGGGAATCAGTGGCAGGGAATCAGAGGCCGGGAATAAAAGGCGGGGAATCTGAGCTGGGGAATCAGAGGCGGGGAATCAGAGTTGGGGAATCAGAGGAGGGGAATCAGATATGGGGAAACAGAAGCCGGGAATCAGAGGCAGGGTAACAGAGGCGGGGAATCAGATATGGGGAATCAGAGGTGGGGAATTAGAGGTTGCGAATCAGAGGCGGGGAAACAGAGGCGGGGAATCAAATATAGGGAATCAGAGGTGGGGAATCAGAGGTTGTGAATCAGAGATGGGGAATCAAGGCGGGGAATCAGAGGCAGGGAATCAGACGCGGGGAATCAGAGGCGGGGATTCAGAGCTGGGGAATCAGAGGCGGTGAATCAGAGTTGGGGAATCAGAGGCAGGGAATCAGATATGGGGAATCAGAGGCGGGGAATCAGAGGCGGGGAAACAGAGGCGGGGAATCAGATATGGGGAATCAGAATTGGGGAATCAGGGGCAGGGAATCAGTGGCAGGGAATCAGAGGCCGGGAATCAGAGGCCGGAATCAGATGCTGGGAATCAGAGGCCTGGAATCAGAGGCGGGGAATCAGAGCTGGGGAATCAGAGGCGGGGAATCAGAGATGGGGAATCAGAGGCGGGGAATCAGATATGGGGAAATAGAGGCGGGGAAGCAGATATGGGGAATCAGAGGTGTGGAATCAGAGGTTGGGAATCAGAGGCAGGGAATCAGAGTCGGGGAATCAGATATGGGGAATCAGAGGTGGCGAATCAAAGGCGGTGAAACAGAGATGGGGAATCAGGGCAGGGAATCAGAGGCAGGGAATCAAACACGGGGAATCAGAGCTGGGGAATCAGAGGCGGGGAATCAGAGTTGGGAATCAGAGGCGGGGAATCAGAGGCGGGGAAACAGAGGGTGGGAATCAGATATGGGGAATCAGAGGTGGGGAATCCGAGGTTGGGAATCAGATGTGCGGAATCAGAGATGGGGAATCAGAGGCAGGGAATCAGAATCAGAAGCAGGGAATCAGAGGCCGGGAATAAGAGGCCGGAATCAGATGCTGGGAATCAGAGGCCTGGAATCAGAGGCGGGGAATCAGAGGCAGGGAATCAGATGCGGGGAATCAGAGGCGGGGAATCAGAGCTGGGGAATCAGAGGCGGGGTATTAGAGTTGGGGAATCAGAGGCGGGGAATCAGATATGGGGAAACAGAGGTGGGGAATCAGAGGCGGGGAAACAGAGGCAGGGAATCAGATATGGGGAATCAGAGGTGGGGAATCAGAGATGGGGAATCAGAGGCGGTGAATCAGAGATGGGGAATCAGAGGCGGGGAATCAGAGGCAGGAAATCAGACACGGGGATTCAGAGGCTGGGAATCAGACGGGGGGAATAAAAGGCGGGGAATCAGAGCTGGGGAATCAGAGGCAGGGAATCAGAGGCGGGGAATCAGATATGGGGAATCAGAGGCTGGGATTCCGAGGCGGGGAATCAGAGGCAGGGAATCAGACACGGGGAATCAGAGGTGGGGAATCAGAGATGGGGAATCAGAGGCGGGGAATCAGAGCCAGGGAATCAGACGCGGGGAATCTGAGGCGGGGAATCAGAGCTGGGGAATCAGAGGTGGGGAATCAGAGTTGGGGAATCAGAGGCAGGGAATCGGATGTGCGGAATCAGAGATGGGGAATCAGATGTGGGGAATCAGAGGAATCAGAGATGGGGAATCAGAGGCGGGGAATCAGAGGCAGGAAATCAGACACGGGGATTCAGAGGCTGGGAATCAGACGGGGGGAATCAAAGGCGGGGAATCAGAGCTGGGGAATCAGAGGCAGGGAATCAGAGTTGGGGATTCAGAGACGGGGAATCAGATATGGGGAAACAGAGGCGGGGAATCAGAGGCGGGCAAGCAGAGGCGGGGAATTAGATATGGGGAATCAGAGGTGGGGAATCAGAGGTGGTGAATCAGTGATGGGGAATCACAGGTGGGGAATCAGAGGCAGGGAATAGAACGCAGGGAATCAGACGCAGGGAATCAGAGCAGGGGAATCAGAGGCGGGGAATCATAGTTGGGAATCAGAGGCGGGGAATCAGATATGGGGAAACAGAGGCGGGGAAACAGAGGCGGGGAATCAGATATGGGGAATCGGATGCGGGGAATAAGAGGCGGGGAATCAGAGCTGGGGAATCAGAGGCGGGGAATCAGAGTTGGGGCATCAGAGGTGGGGAATTAGATATAGGGAAACAGAGTTGGGGCATCAGAGGTGGGGAATTAGATATAGGGAAACAGAGGCGGGGAATCAGAGGCGGGGAAACAGAGGCGGGGAATCAGATATGAGGAATCAGAGGTGGGGAATCAGAGGCAGGGATTCAGATGTGCTGAATCAGAGATGGGGAATCAGAGGCAGGGAATCAGAATCAGAAGCGGGGAATCAGAGGCCGGGAATCAGAGGCCGGGAATCAGATGCTGGGAATAAGAGGCCGGGAATCAGAGGTGGGGAATCAGAGTCCGGGAATCAGAGATGGGGATTCAGAGGCGGGGAATGAGATATGGAGAATCAGAGGCGGGGAATCAGAGGCCGGGAAACAGAGGTGGGGAATCAGATATGGGGAATCAGAGGTGGCGAATCAAAGGCGGTGAATCAGAGATGGGGAATCAGAGGCGGGGAATCAGAGGCAGGGAATCAGATGCGCGGAATCAGAGGCGGGGAATCAGAGCTGGCGAATCAGAGGCGGGGAATCAGAGGTGGGCAATCAGAGGCGGGGAATCAGATATGGGGAATCAGAGGTGGGGAATCAGAGGCGGGGAAACAGAGGCGGGGACTCAAATATAGGGAATCAGAGGTGGGGAATCAGAGGTTGTGAATCAGAGATGGGGAATCAAGGCGGGTAATCAGAGGCAGGGAATCAGACACGGGGAATCAGAGGCGGGGATTCAGAGCTGGGGAATCAGAGGCGGGGAATCAGAGTTGGGGAATCAGAGGCAGGGAATCAGATATGGGGAATCAGAGGCGGGGAATCAGAGGCGGGGAAACAGAGGCGGGGAATCAGATATGGGGAATCAGAGGTGGGGAATCAGGGGCAGGGATTCAGTGTCAGTGAATCAGAGGCGGGGAATCAGAGGCAGGGAATCAGACACGGGGAATCAGAGGCGGGGAATCAGAGATGGGGAATCAGAGGCGGGGAATCAGAGGCAGGGAATCGGACGCCGGGAATCAGAGTCGGGCAATCAGAGCTGGGGAATCAGAGGCGGGGAATCAGAGTTGGGGAATCAGAGGCGGGGATTCAGATATGGGGAAATAGAGGCGGGGAATCAGATATGGGGAATCAGAGGTGTGGAATCAGAGGTTGGGAATAAGAGGAAGGGAATCAGAGTCAGGGAAACAGAGGCGGGGAATCAGATATGTGGAATCAGAGGTGGCGAATCAAAGGCGGTGAAACAGAGATGGGGAATCAGGGCAGGGAATCAGAGGCAGGGAATCAAACACGGGGAATCAGAGCTGGGGAATCAGAGGCGGGGAATCAAAGTTGGGAATCAGAGGCGGGGAATCAGAGGCGGGGAAACAGAGGCGGGGAATCAGATATGGGGAATCAGAGGGTGGGAATCAGAGCTGGGGAATCAGAGGTGGGGAATCAGATTTGGGGAATCAGAGGTGGGGACTTAGATATTGGGAAACAGAGGCGGGGAGTCAGAGGCGGGGAAACAGAGGCGGGGAATCAGATATGGGGATTCAGAGGTGGGGAATCAGAGGCAGGGAATCAGATGTGCGGAATCAGAGATGGGGAATCAGAGGCAGGGAATCAGAATCAGAAGCAGGGAATCAGAGGCCGGGAATCAGAGGCCGGAATCAGATGATGGGAATCAGAGGCCTGGAATCAGAGGCGGGGAATCAGAGGCAGGGAATCAGAGGCGGGGAATCAGATATGGGGAATCAGAGGCTGGGATTCCGAGGCGGGGAATCAGAGGCAGGGAATCAGACACGGGGAATCAGAGGTGGGGAATCAGAGATGGGGAATCAGAGGCGGGGAATCAGAGCCAGGGAATCAGACGCGGGGAATCTGAGGCGGGGAATCAGAGCTGGGGAATCAGAGGTGGGGAATCAGAGTTGGGGAATCAGAGGCAGGGAATCGGATGTGCGGAATCAGAGATGGGGAATCAGATGTGGGGAATCAGAGGAATCAGAGATGGGGAATCAGAGGCGGGGAATCAGAGGCAGGAAATCAGACACGGGGATTCAGAGGCTGGGAATCAGACGGGGGGAATCAAAGGCGGGGAATCAGAGCTGGGGAATCAGAGGCAGGGAATCAGAGTTGGGGATTCAGAGACGGGGAATCAGATATGGGGAAACAGAGGCGGGGAATCAGAGGCGGGCAAACAGAGGCGGGGAATTAGATATGGGGAATCAGAGGTGGGGAATCAGAGGTGGTGAATCAGTGATGGGGAATCACAGGTGGGGAATCAGAGGCAGGGAATAGAACGCAGGGAATCAGACGCAGGGAATCAGAGCAGGGGAATCAGAGGCGGGGAATCATAGTTGGGAATCAGAGGCGGGGAATCAGATATGGGGAAACAGAGGCGGGGAAACAGAGGCGGGGAATCAGATATGGGGAATCGGATGCGGGGAATCAGAGGCGGGGAATCAGAGCTGGGGAATCAGAGGCGGGGAATCAGAGTTGGGGCATCAGAGGTGGGGAATTAGATATAGGGAAACAGAGTTGGGGCATCAGAGGTGGGGAATTAGATATAGGGAAACAGAGGCGGGGAATCAGAGGCGGGGAAACAGAGGCGGGGAATCAGATATGAGGAATCAGAGGTGGGGAATCAGAGGCAGGGATTCAGATGTGCTGAATCAGAGATGGGGAATCAGAGGCAGGGAATCAGAATCAGAAGCGGGGAATCAGAGGCCGGGAATCAGAGGCCGGGAATCAGATGCTGGGAATAAGAGGCCGGGAATCAGAGGTGGGGAATCAGAGTCCGGGAATCAGAGATGGGGATTCAGAGGCGGGGAATGAGATATGGAGAATCAGAGGCGGGGAATCAGAGGCCGGGAAACAGAGGTGGGGAATCAGATATGGGGAATCAGAGGTGGCGAATCAAAGGCGGTGAATCAGAGATGGGGAATCAGAGGCGGGGAATCAGAGGCAGGGAATCAGATGCGCGGAATCAGAGGCGGGGAATCAGAGCTGGCGAATCAGAGGCGGGGAATCAGAGGTGGGCAATCAGAGGCGGGGAATCAGATATGGGGAATCAGAGGTGGGGAATCAGAGGCGGGGAAACAGAGGCGGGGACTCAAATATAGGGAATCAGAGGTGGGGAATCAGAGGTTGTGAATCAGAGATGGGGAATCAAGGCGGGTAATCAGAGGCAGGGAATCAGACACGGGGAATCAGAGGCGGGGATTCAGAGCTGGGGAATCAGAGGCGGGGAATCAGAGTTGGGGAATCAGAGGCAGGGAATCAGATATGGGGAATCAGAGGCGGGGAATCAGAGGCGGGGAAACAGAGGCGGGGAATCAGATATGGGGAATCAGAGGTGGGGAATCAGGGGCAGGGATTCAGTGTCAGTGAATCAGAGGCGGGGAATCAGAGGCGGGGAATCAGAGGCAGGGAATCAGACACGGGGAATCAGAGGCGGGGAATCAGAGATGGGGAATCAGAGGCGGGGAATCAGAGGCAGGGAATCGGACGCCGGGAATCAGAGTCGGGCAATCAGAGCTGGGGAATCAGAGGCGGGGAATCAGAGTTGGGGAATCAGAGGCGGGGATTCAGATATGGGGAAATAGAGGCGGGGAATCAGATATGGGGAATCAGAGGTGTGGAATCAGAGGTTGGGAATAAGAGGAAGGGAATCAGAGTCAGGGAAACAGAGGCGGGGAATCAGATATGTGGAATCAGAGGTGGCGAATCAAAGGCGGTGAAACAGAGATGGGGAATCAGGGCAGGGAATCAGAGGCAGGGAATCAAACACGGGGAATCAGAGCTGGGGAATCAGAGGCGGGGAATCAAAGTTGGGAATCAGAGGCGGGGAATCAGAGGCGGGGAAACAGAGGCGGGGAATCAGATATGGGGAATCAGAGGGTGGGAATCAGAGCTGGGGAATCAGAGGTGGGGAATCAGATTTGGGGAATCAGAGGTGGGGACTTAGATATTGGGAAACAGAGGCGGGGAATCAGAGGCGGGGAAACAGAGGCGGGGAATCAGATATGGGGAATCAGAGGTGGGGAATCAGAGGCAGGGAATCAGATGTGCGGAATCAGAGATGGGGAATCAGAGGCAGGGAATCAGAATCAGAAGCAGGGAATCAGAGGCCGGGAATCAGAGGCCGGAATCAGATGATGGGAATCAGAGGCCTGGAATCAGAGGCGGGGAATCAGAGGCAGGGAATCAGATGCGGGGAATCAGAGGCGGGGAATCAGAGCTGGGGAATCAGAGGCGGGGTATTAGAGTTGGGGAATCAGAGGCGGGGAATCAGATATGGGGAAACAGAGGTAGGGAATCAGAGGCGGGGAAACAGAGGCAGGGAATCAGATATGGGGAATCAGAGGCGGGGAATCAGAGGTGGGGAATCATAGGCAGGGAATCGGATGTGCGGAATCAGAGATGGGGAATCAGAGGCCGGGAATCAGAGGTGGTGAATCAGAGATGGGGAATCAGAGGCGGGGAATCAGAGGCGGGGAAACAGAGGCGGGAAATCAGATATGGGGAATCAGAGGTGGGGCATCAGAGGTTGTGAATCACAGATGGGGAATCAGAGGCGGGGAATCAGAGGCAGGGAATCAGACGCGGGGAATCAGAGGCGGGGATTCAGAGCTGGGGAATCAGAAGCGGGGAATCAGAGTTGGGGAATCAGAGGCGGGGAATCAGATATGGGGAATCAGAGGCAGGGAATCAGAGGCGGGGAATCAGAGGCAGGGAATCAGACGCGGGGAATCTGAGGCGGGGAATCAGAGCTGGGGAATCAGAGGTGGGGAATCAGAGTTGGGGAATCAGAGGCAGGGAATTGGATGTGCGGAATCAGAGATGGGGAATCAGAGGTGGGGAATCAGAGGCGGTGAATCAGAGATGGGGAATCAGAGGCGGGGAATCAGAGGCAGGAAATCAGACACGGGGATTCAGAGGCTGGGAATCAGACGGGGGGAATCAAAGGCGGGGAATCAGAGCTGGGGAATCTGAGGCAGGGAATCAGAGTTGGGGATTCAGAGGCGGGGAATCAGATATGGGGAAACAGAGGCGGGGAATTAGATATGGGGAATCAGAGGTAGGGAATCAGAGGTGGTGAATCAGTGATGGGGAATCACAGGCGGGGAATCAGAGGCAGGGAATAGAACGCGGGGAATCAGAGGCAGGGAATCAGAGCTGGGGAATCAGAGGCGGGGAATCATAGTTGGGAATCAGAGGCGGGAATCAGATATGGGGAAACAGAGGCGGGGAATCAGAGGCGGGGAAACAGAGGCGGGGAATCAGATATGGGGAATCGGATGCAGGGAATCAGAGGCGGGGAATCAGAGCTGGGGAATCAGAGGCGGGGAATCAGAGTTGGGGCATCAGAGGTGGGGAATTAGATATAGGGAAACAGTGGCAGGGAATCAGAGGCCGGGAATAAAAGGCGGGGAATCTGAGCTGGGGAATCAGAGGCGGGGAATCAGAGTTGGGGAATCAGAGGCAGGGAATCAGATGTGCGGAATCAGAGATGGGGAATCAGAGGCAGGGAATCAGAATCAGAAGCAGGGAATCAGAGGCCGGGAATCAGAGGCCGGAATCAGATGATGGGAATCAGAGGCCTGGAATCAGAGGCGGGGAATCAGAGGCAGGGAATCAGATGCGGGGAATCAGAGGCGGGGAATCAGAGCTGGGGAATCAGAGGCGGGGTATTAGAGTTGGGGAATCAGAGGCGGGGAATCAGATATGGGGAAACAGAGGTAGGGAATCAGAGGCGGGGAAACAGAGGCAGGGAATCAGATATGGGGAATCAGAGGCGGGGAATCAGAGGTGGGGAATCATAGGCAGGGAATCGGATGTGCGGAATCAGAGATGGGGAATCAGAGGCCGGGAATCAGAGGTGGTGAATCAGAGATGGGGAATCAGAGGCGGGGAATCAGAGGCGGGGAAACAGAGGCGGGAAATCAGATATGGGGAATCAGAGGTGGGGCATCAGAGGTTGTGAATCACAGATGGGGAATCAGAGGCGGGGAATCAGAGGCAGGGAATCAGACGCGGGGAATCAGAGGCGGGGATTCAGAGCTGGGGAATCAGAAGCGGGGAATCAGAGTTGGGGAATCAGAGGCGGGGAATCAGATATGGGGAATCAGAGGCAGGGAATCAGAGGCGGGGAATCAGAGGCAGGGAATCAGACGCGGGGAATCTGAGGCGGGGAATCAGAGCTGGGGAATCAGAGGTGGGGAATCAGAGTTGGGGAATCAGAGGCAGGGAATTGGATGTGCGGAATCAGAGATGGGGAATCAGAGGTGGGGAATCAGAGGCGGTGAATCAGAGATGGGGAATCAGAGGCGGGGAATCAGAGGCAGGAAATCAGACACGGGGATTCAGAGGCTGGGAATCAGACGGGGGGAATCAAAGGCGGGGAATCAGAGCTGGGGAATCTGAGGCAGGGAATCAGAGTTGGGGATTCAGAGGCGGGGAATCAGATATGGGGAAACAGAGGCGGGGAATTAGATATGGGGAATCAGAGGTAGGGAATCAGAGGTGGTGAATCAGTGATGGGGAATCACAGGCGGGGAATCAGAGGCAGGGAATAGAACGCGGGGAATCAGAGGCAGGGAATCAGAGCTGGGGAATCAGAGGCGGGGAATCATAGTTGGGAATCAGAGGCGGGAATCAGATATGGGGAAACAGAGGCGGGGAATCAGAGGCGGGGAAACAGAGGCGGGGAATCAGATATGGGGAATCGGATGCAGGGAATCAGAGGCGGGGAATCAGAGCTGGGGAATCAGAGGCGGGGAATCAGAGTTGGGGCATCAGAGGTGGGGAATTAGATATAGGGAAACAGTGGCAGGGAATCAGAGGCCGGGAATAAAAGGCGGGGAATCTGAGCTGGGGAATCAGAGGCGGGGAATCAGAGTTGGGGAATCAGAGGAGGGGAATCAGATATGGGGAAACAGAAGCCGGGAATCAGAGGCAGGGTAACAGAGGCGGGGAATCAGATATGGGGAATCAGAGGTGGGGAATTAGAGGTTGCGAATCAGAGGCGGCGAAACAGAGGCGGGGAATCAAATATAGGGAATCAGAGGTGGGGAATCAGAGGTTGTGAATCAGAGATGGGGAATCAAGGCGGGGAATCAGAGGCAGGGAATCAGACGCGGGGAATCAGAGGCGGGGATTCAGAGCTGGGGAATCAGAGGCGGTGAATCAGAGTTGGGGAATCAGAGGCAGGGAATCAGATATGGGGAATCAGAGGCGGGGAATCAGAGGCGGGGAAACAGAGGCGGGGAATCAGATATGGGGAATCAGAATTGGGGAATCAGGGGCAGGGAATCAGTGGCAGGGAATCAGAGGCCGGGAATCAGAGGCCGGAATCAGATGCTGGGAATCAGAGGCCTGGAATCAGAGGCGGGGAATCAGAGCTGGGGAATCAGAGGCGGGGAATCAGAGATGGGGAATCAGAGGCGGGGAATCAGATATGGGGAAATAGAGGCGGGGAAGCAGATATGGGGAATCAGAGGTGTGGAATCAGAGGTTGGGAATCAGAGGCAGGGAATCAGAGTCGGGGAATCAGATATGGGGAATCAGAGGTGGCGAATCAAAGGCGGTGAAACAGAGATGGGGAATCAGGGTAGGGAATCAGAGGCAGGGAATCAAACACGGGGAATCAGAGCTGGGGAATCAGAGGCGGGGAATCAGAGTTGGGAATCAGAGGCGGGGAATCAGAGGCGGGGAAACAGAGGGTGGGAATCAGATATGGGGAATCAGAGGTGGGGAATTCGAGGTTGGGAATCAGATGTGCGGAATCAGAGATGGGGAATCAGAGGCAGGGAATCAGAATCAGAAGCAGGGAATCAGAGGCCGGGAATAAGAGGCCGGAATCAGATGCTGGGAATCAGAGGCCTGGAATCAGAGGCCTGGAATCAGAGGCGGGGAATCAGAGGCAGGGAATCAGATGCGGGGAATCAGAGGCGGGGAATCAGAGCTGGGGAATCAGAGGCGGGGTATTAGAGTTGGGGAATCAGAGGCGGGGAATCAGATATGGGGAAACAGAGGTGGGGAATCAGAGGCGGGGAAACAGAGGCAGGGAATCAGATATGGGGAATCAGAGGTGGGGAATCAGAGATGGGGAATCAGAGGCGGTGAATCAGAGATGGGGAATCAGAGGCGGGGAATCAGAGGCAGGAAATCAGACACGGGGATTCAGAGGCTGGGAATCAGACGGGGGGAATCAAAGGCGGGGAATCAGAGCTGGGGAATCAGAGGCAGGGAATCAGAGGCGGGGAATCAGATATGGGGAATCAGAGGCTGGGATTCAGAGGCGGGGAATCAGAGGCAGGGAATCAGACACGGGGAATCAGAGGTGGGGAATCAGAGATGGGGAATCAGAGGCGGTGAATCAGAGATGGGGAATCAGAGGCGGGGAATCAGAGGCAGGAAATCAGACACGGGGATTCAGAGGCTGGGAATCAGACGGGGGGAATAAAAGGCGGGGAATCAGAGCTGGGGAATCAGAGGCAGGGAATCAGAGGCGGGGAATCAGATATGGGGAATCAGAGGCTGGGATTCCGAGGCGGGGAATCAGAGGCAGGGAATCAGACACGGGGAATCAGAGGTGGGGAATCAGAGATGGGGAATCAGAGGCGGGGAATCAGAGCCAGGGAATCAGACGCGGGTAATCTGAGGCGGGGAATCAGAGCTGGGGAATCAGAGGTGGGGAATCAGAGTTGGGGAATCAGAGGCAGGGAATCGGATGTGCGGAATCAGAGATGGGGAATCAGATGTGGGGAATCAGAGGAATCAGAGATGGGGAATCAGAGGCGGGGAATCAGAGGCAGGAAATCAGACACGGGGATTCAGAGGCTGGGAATCAGACGGGGGGAATCAAAGGCGGGGAATCAGAGCTGGGGAATCAGAGGCAGGGAATCAGAGTTGGGGATTCAGAGACGGGGAATCAGATATGGGGAAGCAGAGGCGGGGAATCAGAGGCGGGCAAACAGAGGCGGGGAATTAGATATGGGGAATCAGAGGTGGGGAATCAGAGGTGGTGAATCAGTGATGGGGAATCACAGGTGGGGAATCAGAGGCAGGGAATAGAACGCAGGGAATCAGACGCAGGGAATCAGAGCAGGGGAATCAGAGGCGGGGAATCATAGTTGGGAATCAGAGGCGGGGAATCAGATATGGGGAAACAGAGGCGGGGAAACAGAGGCGGGGAATCAGATATGGGGAATCGGATGCGGGGTATCAGAGGCGGGGAATCAGAGCTGGGGAATCAGAGGCGGGGAATCAGAGTTGGGGCATCAGAGGTGGGGAATTAGATATAGGGAAACAGAGTTGGGGCATCAGAGGTGGGGAATTAGATATAGGGAAACAGAGGCGGGGAATCAGAGGCGGGGAAACAGAGGCGGGGAATCAGATATGAGGAATCAGAGGTGGGGAATCAGAGGCAGGGATTCAGATGTGCTGAATCAGAGATGGGGAATCAGAGGCAGGGAATCAGAATCAGAAGCGGGGAATCAGAGGCCGGGAATCAGAGGCCGGGAATCAGATGCTGGGAATAAGAGGCCGGGAATCAGAGGTGGGGAATCAGAGTCCGGGAATCAGAGATGGGGATTCAGAGGCGGGGAATGAGATATGGAGAATCAGAGGCGGGGAATCAGAGGCCGGGAAACAGAGGTGGGGAATCAGATATGGGGAATCAGAGGTGGCGAATCAAAGGCGGTGAATCAGAGATGGGGAATCAGAGGCGGGGAATCAGAGGCAGGGAATCAGATGCGCGGAATCAGAGGCGGGGAATCAGAGCTGGCGAATCAGAGGCGGGGAATCAGAGGTGGGCAATCAGAGGCGGGGAATCAGATATGGGGAATCAGAGGTGGGGAATCAGAGGCGGGGAAACAGAGGCGGGGACTCAAATATAGGGAATCAGAGGTGGGGAATCAGAGGTTGTGAATCAGAGATGGGGAATCAAGGCGGGTAATCAGAGGCAGGGAATCAGACACGGGGAATCAGAGGCGGGGATTCAGAGCTGGGGAATCAGAGGCGGGGAATCAGAGTTGGGGAATCAGAGGCAGGGAATCAGATATGGGGAATCAGAGGCGGGGAATCAGAGGCGGGGAAACAGAGGCGGGGAATCAGATATGGGGAATCAGAGGTGGGGAATCAGGGGCAGGGATTCAGTGTCAGTGAATCAGAGGTGGGGAATCAGAGGCGGGGAATCAGAGGCAGGGAATCAGACACGGGGAATCAGAGGCGGGGAATCAGAGATGGGGAATCAGAGGCGGGGAATCAGAGGCAGGGAATCGGACGCCGGGAATCAGAGTCGGGCAATCAGAGCTGGGGAATCAGAGGCGGGGAATCAGAGTTGGGGAATCAGAGGCGGGGATTCAGATATGGGGAAATAGAGGCGGGGAATCAGATATGGGGAATCAGAGGTGTGGAATCAGAGGTTGGGAATAAGAGGAAGGGAATCAGAGTCAGGGAAACAGAGGCGGGGAATCAGATATGTGGAATCAGAGGTGGCGAATCAAAGGCGGTGAAACAGAGATGGGGATTCAGGG
Source organism: Narcine bancroftii (assembly GCF_036971445.1). Classification (NCBI taxonomy): domain Eukaryota; kingdom Metazoa; phylum Chordata; class Chondrichthyes; order Torpediniformes; family Narcinidae; genus Narcine; species Narcine bancroftii. Next base: position 265,780,661 of record NC_091470.1, read on the forward strand.
CAGGGAATCAGAGGCAGGGAATCAAACACGGGGAATCAGAGCTGGGGAATCAGAGGCGGGGAATCAAAGTTGGGAATCAGAGGCGGGGAATCAGAGGCGGGGAAACAGAGGCGGGGAATCAGATATGGGGAATCAGAGGGTGGGAATCAGAGCTGGGGAATCAGAGGTGGGGAATCAGATTTGGGGAATCAGAGGTGGGGACTTAGATATTGGGAAACAGAGGCGGGGAATCAGAGGCGGGGAAACAGAGGCGGGGAATCAGATATGGGGAATCAGAGGTGGGGAATCAGAGGCAGGGAATCAGATGTGCGGAATCAGAGATGGGGAATCAGAGGCAGGGAATCAGAATCAGAAGCAGGGAATCAGAGGCCGGGAATCAGAGGCCGGAATCAGATGATGGGAATCAGAGGCCTGGAATCAGAGGCGGGGAATCAGAGGCAGGGAATCAGATGCGGGGAATCAGAGGCGGGGAATCAGAGCTGGGGAATCAGAGGCGGGGTATTAGAGTTGGGGAATCAGAGGCGGGGAATCAGATATGGGGAAACAGAGGTAGGGAATCAGAGGCGGGGAAACAGAGGCAGGGAATCAGATATGGGGAATCAGAGGCGGGGAATCAGAGGTGGGGAATCATAGGCAGGGAATCGGATGTGCGGAATCAGAGATGGGGAATCAGAGGCCGGGAATCAGAGGTGGTGAATCAGAGATGGGGAATCAGAGGCGGGGAATCAGAGGCAGGGTATCAGACGCGGGGAATCAGAGGTGGGCAATCAGAGGCGGGGAATCAGATATGGGGAATCAGAGGCGGGGAATCAGAGGCGGGGAAACAGAGGCGGGAAATCAGATATGGGGAATCAGAGGTGGGGCATCAGAGGTTGTGAATCACAGATGGGGAATCAGAGGCGGGGAATCAGAGGCAGGGAATCAGACGCGGGGAATCAGAGGCGTGGATTCAGAGCTGGGGAATCAGAAGCGGGGAATCAGAGTTGGGGAATCAGAGGCGGGGAATCAGATATGGGGAATCAGAGGCAGGGAATCAGAGGCGGGGAATCAGAGGCAGGGAATCAGACGCGGGGAATCTGAGGCGGGGAATCAGAGCTGGGGAATCAGAGGTGGGGAATCAGAGTTGGGGAATCAGAGGCAGGGAATTGGATGTGCGGAATCAGAGATGGGGAATCAGAGGTGGGGAATCAGAGGCGGTGAATCAGAGATGGGGAATCAGAGGCGGGGAATCAGAGGCAGGAAATCAGACACGGGGATTCAGAGGCTGGGAATCAGACGGGGGGAATCAAAGGCGGGGAATCAGAGCTGGGGAATCTGAGGCAGGGAATCAGAGTTGGGGATTCAGAGGCGGGGAATCAGATATGGGGAAACAGAGGCGGGGAATTAGATATGGGGAATCAGAGGTAGGGAATCAGAGGTGGTGAATCAGAGCTGGGGAATCAGAGGCGGGGAATCATAGTTGGGAATCAGAGGCGGGAATCAGATATGGGGAAACAGAGGCGGGGAATCAGAGGCGGGGAAACAGAGGCGGGGAATCAGATATGGGGAATCGGATGCAGGGAATCAGAGGCGGGGAATCAGAGCTGGGGAATCAGAGGCGGGGAATCAGAGTTGGGGCATCAGAGGTGGGGAATTAGATATAGGGAAACAGAGGCGGGGAATCAGAGGCGGGGAAACAGAGGCGGGGAATCAGAGGCAGGGAATCAGACACGGGGAATCAGAGGCGGGGAATCAGAGATGGGGAATCAGAGGCGGGGAATCAGAGCTGGGGAATCAGAGGCGGGGAATCAGAGGCAGGGAATCAGACGCGGGGAATCAGAGGTGGGGAATCAGAGGCGGTGAATCAGAGATGGGGAATAAGAGGCGGGGAATCAGAGGCAGGAAATCAGACACGGGGATTCAAAGGCTGGGAATCAGACGCGGGGAATCAGAGGCGGGGAATGAGATATGTAGAATCAGAGGCGGGGAATCAGAGGCGGGGAAACAGAGGTGGTGAATCAGATATGGGGAATCAGAGGTGGCGAATCAAAGGCAGTGAATCAGAGATGGGCAATCAGAGGCGCGGAATCAGAGGCAGGGAATCAGATGCGGGGAATCAGAGGAGGCGAATCAGAGCTGGCGAATCAGAGGCGGGGAATAGAGGTGGGCAATCAGAGCCGGGGAATCAGATATGGGGAAACAGAGGCGGGGAATCAGATATGGGGAATAAGAGGTGGGGAATCAGAGGTTGTGAATTAGAGATGGGGAATCAAGGCAGGGAATCAGAGGCAGGGAATCATATGCGGGGAATCAGAGGCGTGGATTCAGAGCTGGGGAATCAGAGGCGGGGAATCAGAGTTTGGGAATCAGAGGCAGGGAATCAGATATGGGGAATCAGAGGCGGGGAATCAGAGGCGGGGAAACAGAGGCGGATAATCAGATATGGGGAATCAGAGGTGGGGAATCAGGGGCAGGGAATCAGTGGCAGGGAATCAGAGGCGGGGAATCAGAGGCAGGGAATCAGAGGTGGGGAATCAAAGGTTGGGAATCAGAGGCAGGGAATCAGAGGCTTGGAATCAGATGCAGGGAATCAGATGCGGGGAATCAGAGGCGGGGAATCAGAGCTGGGGAATCAGAGGTGGGGAATCAGAGGCAGGGAATCAGATGTGGGGAATCAGAGATGGGGAATCAGAGGCATGGAAACAGAATCAGAAGCAGGGAATCAGTGGCCGGGAATCAGAGGCCGGAATCAGATGCTGGGAATCAGAGGCCTGGAATCAGAGGCGGGGAATCAGAGGCAGGGAATCAGATGCGGGGAATCAGAGGTGGGGAATCAGAGCTGGGGAATCAGAGGCGGGGTATTAGAGTTGGGGAATTAGAGGCGGGGAATCAGATATGGGGAAACAGAGGTAGGGAATCAGAGGCGGGGAAACAGAGGCAGGGAATCAGATATGGGGAATCAGAGGCGGGGAATCAGAGGTGGGGAATCATAGGCAGGGAATCGGATGTGCGGAATCAGAGATTGGGAATCAGAGGCCGGGAATGAGAGGTGGTGAATCAGAGATGGGGAATCAGAGGCGGGGAATCAGAGGCAGGGTATCAGACGCGGGGAATCAGAGGTGGGCAATCAGAGGCGGGGAATCAGATATGGGGAATCAGAGGCGGGGAATCAGAGGCGGGGAAACAGAGGCGGGGAATCAGATATGGGGAATCAGAGGTGGGGCATCAGAGGTTGTGAACCACAGATGGGGAATCAGAGGCGGGGAATCAGAGGCAGGGAATCAGAAGCGGGGAATCAGAGTTGGGGAATCAGAGGCGGGGAATCAGATATGGGGAATCAGAGGCAGGGAATCAGAGGCGTGGAATCAGAGGCATGGAATCAGACGCGGGGAATCTGAGGCGGGGAATCAGAGCTGGTGAATCAGAGGTGGGGAATCAGAGTTGGGGAATCAGAGGCAGGGAATTGGATGTGCGGAATCAGAGATTGGGAATCAGAGGTGGGGAATCAGAGGCGGTGAATCAGAGATGGGGAATCAGAGGCGGGGAATCAGAGGCAGGAAATCAGACACGGGGATTCAGAGGCTGGGAATCAGACGGGGGGAATCAAAGGCGGGGAATCAGAGCTGGGGAATCTGAGGCAGGGAATCAGAGTTGGGGATTCAGAGGCGGGGAATCAGATATGGGGAAACAGAGGCGGGGAATCAGAGGCGGGCAAACATAGGCGGGGAATTAGATATGGGGAATCAGAGGTAGGGAATCAGAGGTGGTGAATCAGTGATGGGGAATCACAGGCGGGGAATCAGAGGCAGGGAATAGAACGCGGGGAATCAGAGGCAGGGAATCAGAGCCGGGGAATCAGAGGCGGGGAATCATAGTTGGGAATCAGAGGCGGGAATCAGATATGGGGAAACAGAGGTGGGGAATCAGAGGCGGGGAAACAGAGGCGGGGAATCAGATATGGGGAATCGGATGCAGGGAATCAGAGGCGGGGAATCAGAGCTGGGGAATCAGAGGCGGGGAATCAGAGTTGGGGCATCAGAGGTGGGGAATTAGATATAGGGAAACAGAGGCGGGGAATCAGAGGCGGGGAAACAGAGGCGGGGAATCAGATATGGGGAATCCGAGGTGGGGAATCAGAGGCAGGGAATCAGATGTGCGGAATCAGAGATGGGGAATCAGAGGCAGGGAATCAGAATCAGAAGCGGGGAATCAGAGGCCGGGAATCAGAGGCCGGGAATCAGATGCTGGGAATAAGAGGCCGGGAATCAGAGGAGGGGAATCAGAGTCCGGGAATCAGAAATGGGGATTCAGAGGCGTGGAATCAGATATGGAGAATCAGAGATGGGGAATCAGAGGCGGGGAATCAGAGGCAGGGAATCGGACGCCGGGAATCAGAGGCGGGGAATCAGAGCTGGGGAATCAGAGGCAGGGAATCAGAGTTGGGGAATCAGAGGCGGGGAATCAGATATGGGGAAATAGAGGCGGGGAATCAGATATGGGGAATAAGAGGTGTGGAATCAGAGGTTGGGAATCAGAGGCAGGGAATCAGAGGCGGGGAAACAGAGGCGGGGAATCAGATATGGGGAATCAGAGGTGGCGAATCAAAGGCGGTGAAACAGAGATGGGGAATCAGGGCAGGGAATCAGAGGCAGGGAATCAGAGCTGGGGAAACAGAGGCGGGGAATCAGATATGGGAAATCAGAGGTGGGGAATCAGGGGCGGGGAATCAGTGGCAGGGAATCAGAGCTGGGGAATCAGAGGTGGGGAATCAGAGCTGGGGAAACAGAGGCGGGGAATCAGATATGGGGAATCAGAGGTGGGGAATCAGGGGCGGGGAATCAGTGGCAGGGAATCAGAGGCCGGGAATAAAAGGCGGGGAATCTGAGCTGGGGAATCAGAGGCGGGGAATCAGAGTTGGGGAATCAGAGGAGGGGAATCAGATATGGGGAAACAGAAGCCGGGAATCAGAGGCAGGGTAACAGAGGCGGGGAATCAGATATGGGGAATCAGAGGTGGGGAATTAGAGGTTGCGAATCAGAGGCGGGGAAACAGAGGCGGGGAATCAAATATAGGGAATCAGAGGTGGGGAATCAGAGGTTGTGAATCAGAGATGGGGAATCAAGGCGGGGAATCAGAGGCAGGGAATCAGACGCGGGGAATCAGAGGCGGGGATTCAGAGCTGGGGAATCAGAGGCGGTGAATCAGAGTTGGGGAATCAGAGGCAGGGAATCAGATATGGGGAATCAGAGGCGGGGAATCAGAGGCGGGGAAACAGAGGCGGGGAATCAGATATGGGGAATCAGAATTGGGGAATCAGGGGCAGGGAATCAGTGGCAGGGAATCAGAGGCCGGGAATCAGAGGCCGGAATCAGATGCTGGGAATCAGAGGCCTGGAATCAGAGGCGGGGAATCAGAGCTGGGGAATCAGAGGCGGGGAATCAGAGATGGGGAATCAGAGGCGGGGAATCAGATATGGGGAAATAGAGGCGGGGAAGCAGATATGGGGAATCAGAGGTGTGGAATCAGAGGTTGGGAATCAGAGGCAGGGAATCAGAGTCGGGGAATCAGATATGGGGAATCAGAGGTGGCGAATCAAAGGCGGTGAAACAGAGATGGGGAATCAGGGCAGGGAATCAGAGGCAGGGAATCAAACACGGGGAATCAGAGCTGGGGAATCAGAGGCGGGGAATCAGAGATGGGAATCAGAGGCGGGGAATCAGAGGCGGGGAAACAGAGGGTGGGAATCAGATATGGGGAATCAGAGGTGGGGAATCCGAGGTTGGGAATCAGATGTGCGGAATCAGAGATGGGGAATCAGAGGCAGGGAATCAGAATCAGAAGCAGGGAATCAGAGGCCGGGAATAAGAGGCCGGAATCAGATGCTGGGAATCAGAGGCCTGGAATCAGAGGCGGGGAATCAGAGGCAGGGAATCAGATGCGGGGAATCAGAGGCGGGGAATCAGAGCTGGGGAATCAGAGGCGGGGTATTAGAGTTGGGGAATCAGAGGCGGGGAATCAGATATGGGGAAACAGAGGTGGGGAATCAGAGGCGGGGAAACAGAGGCAGGGAATCAGATATGGGGAATCAGAGGTGGGGAATCAGAGATGGGGAATCAGAGGCGGTGAATCAGAGATGGGGAATCAGAGGCGGGGAATCAGAGGCAGGAAATCAGACACGGGGATTCAGAGGCTGGGAATCAGACGGGGGGAATCAAAGGCGGGGAATCAGAGCTGGGGAATCAGAGGCAGGGAATCAGAGGCGGGGAATCAGATATGGGGAATCAGAGGCTGGGATTCAGAGGCGGGGAATCAGAGGCAGGGAATCAGACACGGGGAATCAGAGGTGGGGAATCAGAGATGGGGAATCAGAGGCGGTGAATCAGAGATGGGGAATCAGAGGCGGGGAATCAGAGGCAGGAAATCAGACACGGGGATTCAGAGGCTGGGAATCAGACGGGGGGAATAAAAGGCGGGGAATCAGAGCTGGGGAATCAGAGGCAGGGAATCAGAGGCGGGGAATCAGATATGGGGAATCAGAGGCTGGGATTCCGAGGCGGGGAATCAGAGGCAGGGAATCAGACACGGGGAATCAGAGGTGGGGAATCAGAGATGGGGAATCAGAGGCGGGGAATCAGAGCCAGGGAATCAGACGCGGGGAATCTGAGGCGGGGAATCAGAGCTGGGGAATCAGAGGTGGGGAATCAGAGTTGGGGAATCAGAGGCAGGGAATCGGATGTGCGGAATCAGAGATGGGGAATCAGATGTGGGGAATCAGAGGAATAAGAGATGGGGAATCAGAGGCGGGGAATCAGAGGCAGGAAATCAGACACGGGGATTCAGAGGCTGGGAATCAGACGGGGGGAATCAAAGGCGGGGAATCAGAGCTGGGGAATCAGAGGCAGGGAATCAGAGTTGGGGATTCAGAGACGGGGAATCAGATATGGGGAAACAGAGGCGGGGAATCAGAGGCGGGCAAACAGAGGCGGGGAATTAGATATGGGGAATCAGAGGTGGGGAATCAGAGGTGGTGAATCAGTGATGGGGAATCACAGGTGGGGAATCAGAGGCAGGGAATAGAACGCAGGGAATCAGACGCAGGGAATCAGAGCAGGGGAATCAGAGGCGGGGAATCATAGTTGGGAATCAGAGGCGGGGAATCAGATATGGGGAAACAGAGGCGGGGAAACAGAGGCGGGGAATCAGATATGGGGAATCGGATGCGGGGAATCAGAGGCGGGGAATCAGAGCTGGGGAATCAGAGGCGGGGAATCAGAGTTGGGGCATCAGAGGTGGGGAATTAGATATAGGGAAACAGAGTTGGGGCATCAGAGGTGGGGAATTAGATATAGGGAAACAGAGGCGGGGAATCAGAGGCGGGGAAACAGAGGCGGGGAATCAGATATGAGGAATCAGAGGTGGGGAATCAGAGGCAGGGATTCAGATGTGCTGAATCAGAGATGGGGAATCAGAGGCAGGGAATCAGAATCAGAAGCGGGGAATCAGAGGCCGGGAATCAGAGGCCGGGAATCAGATGCTGGGAATAAGAGGCCGGGAATCAGAGGTGGGGAATCAGAGTCCGGGAATCAGAGATGGGGATTCAGAGGCGGTGAATGAGATATGGAGAATCAGAGGCGGGGAATCAGAGGCCGGGAAACAGAGGTGGGGAATCAGATATGGGGAATCAGAGGTGGCGAATCAAAGGCGGTGAATCAGAGATGGGGAATCAGAGGCGGGGAATCAGAGGCAGGGAATCAGATGCGGGGAATCAGAGGCGGGGAATCAGAGCTGGCGAATCAGAGGCGGGGAATCAGAGGTGGGCAATCAGAGGCGGGGAATCAGATATGGGGAATCAGATGTGGGGAATCAGAGGTGGGGAAACAGAGGCGGGGAATCAAATATAGGGAATCAGAGGTGGGGAATCAGAGGTTGTGAATCAGAGATGGGGAATCAAGGCGGGGAATCAGAGGCAGGGAATCAGACACGGGGAATCAGATGCGGGGATTCAGAGCTGGGGAATCAGAGGCGGGGAATCAGAGTTGGGGAATCAGAGGCAGGGAATCAGATATGGGGAATCAGAGGCGGGGAATCAGAGGCGGGGAAACAGAGGCGGGGAATCAGATATGGGGAATCAGAGGTGGGGAATCAGGGGCAGGGATTCAGTGTCAGTGAATCAGAGGCGGGGAATCAGAGGAGGGGAATCAGAGGCAGGGAATCAGACACGGGGAATCAGAGGCGGGGAATCAGAGATGGGGAATCAGAGGCGGGGAATCAGAGGCAGGGAATCGGACGCCGGGAATCAGAGTCGGGCAATCAGAGCTGGGGAATCAGAGGCGGGGAATCAGAGTTGGGGAATCAGAGGCGGGGAATCAGAGGCGGGGAATCAGAGGCCGGGAATCAGATATGGGGAAACTGAGGCGGGGAATCCGAGGCGGGGAAACAGAGGCGGGGAATCAGATATGGGGAATCAGAGGTGGGGAATCAGAGGTTGGGAATCAGAGGCAGGGAATCAGAGGCTTGGAATCAGATGCAGGGAATCAGATGCGGGGAATCAGAGGCGGGGAATCAGAGCTGGGGAATCAGAGGTGGGGAATCAGATTTGGGGAATCAGAGGTGGGGACTTAGATATTGGGAAACAGAGGCGGGGAATCAGAGGCGGGGAAACAGAGGCGGGGAATCAGATATGGGGAATCAGAGGTGGGGAATCAGAGGCAGGGAATCAGATGTGCGGAATCAGAGATGGGGAATCAGAGGCAGGGAATCAGAATCAGAAGCAGGGAATCAGAGGCCGGGAATCAGAGGCCGGAATCAGATGATGGGAATCAGAGGCCTGGAATCAGAGGCGGGGAATCAGAGGCAGGGAATCAGATGCGGGGAATCAGAGGCGGGGAATCAGAGCTGGGGAATCAGAGGCGGGGTATTAGAGTTGGGGAATCAGAGGCGGGGAATCAGATATGGGGAAACAGAGGTAGGGAATCAGAGGCGGGGAAACAGAGGCAGGGAATCAGATATGGGGAATCAGAGGCGGGGAATCAGAGGTGGGGAATCATAGGCAGGGAATCGGATGTGCGGAATCAGAGATGGGGAATCAGAGGCCGGGAATCAGAGGTGGTGAATCAGAGATGGGGAATCAGAGGCGGGGAATCAGAGGCAGGGTATCACACGCGGGGAATCAGAGGTGGGCAATCAGAGGCGGGGAATCAGATATGGGGAATCAGAGGCGGGGAATCAGAGGCGGGGAAACAGAGGCGGGGAATCAGATATGGGGAATCAGAGGTGGGGCATCAGAGGTTGTGAATCACAGATGGGGAATCAGAGGCGGGGAATCAGAGGCAGGGAATCAGACGCGGGGAATCAGAGGCGGGGATTCAGAGGCGGGGAATCAGATATGGGGAATCAGAGGCAGGGAATCAGAGGCGGGGAATCAGAGGCAGGGAATCAGACGCGGGGAATCTGAGGCGGGGAATCAGAGCTGGGGAATCAGAGGTGGGGAATCAGAGTTGGGGAATCAGAGGCAGGGAATTGGATGTGCGGAATCAGAGATGGGGAATCAGAGGTGGGGAATCAGAGGCGGTGAATCAGAGATGGGGAATCAGAGGCGGGGAATCAGAGGCAGGAAATCAGACACGGGGATTCAGAGGCTGGGAATCAGACGGGGGGAATCAAAGGCGGGGAATCAGAGCTGGGGAATCTGAGGCAGGGAATCAGAGTTGGGGATTCAGAGGCGGGGAATCAGATATGGGGAAACAGAGGCGGGGAATCAGAGGCGGGCAAACAGAGGCGGAGAATTACATATGGGGAATCAGAGGTAGGGAATCAGAGGTGGTGAATCAGTGATGGGGAATCACAGGCGGGGAATCAGAGGCAGGGAATAGAACGCGGGGAATCAGAGGCAGGGAATCAGAGCTGGGGAATCAGAGGCGGGGAATCATAGTTGGGAATCAGAGGCGGGAATCAGATATGGGGAAACAGAGGCGGGGAATCAGAGGCGGGGAAACAGAGGCGGGGAATCAGATATGGGGAATCGGATGCAGGGAATCAGAGGCGGGGAATCAGAGCTGGGGAATCAGAGGCGGGGAATCAGAGTTGGGGCATCAGAGGTGGGGAATTAGATATAGGGAAACTGAGGCGGGGAATCAGAGGCGGGGAAACAGAGGCGGGGAATCAGAGGCAGGGAATCAGACACGGGGAATCAGAGGCGGGGAATCAGAGATGGGGAATCAGAGGCGGGGAATCAGAGCTGGGTAATCAGAGGCGGGGAATCAGAGGCAGGGAATCAGACGCGGGGAATCAGAGGTGGGGAATCAGAGGCGGTGAATCAGAGATGGGGAATAAGAGGCGGGGAATCAGAGGCAGGAAATCAGACACGGGGATTCAAAGGCTGGGAATCAGAGGCGGGGAATCAGAGGCGGGGAATGAGATATGGAGAATCAGAGGCGTGGAATCAGAGGCGGGGAAACAGAGGTGGTGAATCAGATATGGGGAATCAGAGGTGGCGAATCAAAGGCAGTGAATCAGAGATGGGCAATCAGAGGCGCGGAATCAGAGGCAGGGAATCAGATGCGGGGAATCAGAGGAGGCGAATCAGAGCTGGCGAATCAGAGGCGGGGAATAGAGGTGGGCAATCAGAGCCGGGGAATCAGATATGGGGAAACAGAGGCGGGGAATCAGATATGGGGAATAAGAGGTGGGGAATCAGAGGTTGTGAATTAGAGATGGGGAATCAAGGCAGGGAATCAGAGGCAGGGAATCATATGCGGGGAATCAGAGGCGTGGATTCAGAGCTGGGGAATCACAGGCGGGGAATCAGAGTTTGGGAATCAGAGGCAGGGAATCAGATATGGGGAATCAGAGGCGGGGAATCAGAGGCGGGGAAACAGAGGCGGATAATCAGATATGGGGAATCAGAGGTGGGGAATCAGGGGCAGGGAACCAGTGGCAGGGAATCAGAGGCGGGGAATCAGAGGCGGGGAATCAGAGGCAGGGAATCAGACACGGGGAATCAGAGGCGGGGAATCAGAGATGGGGAATCAGAGGCGGGGAATCAGAGGCAGGGAATCGGACGCCGGGTATCAGAGGCGGGGAATCAGAGCTGGGGAATCAGAGGCGGGGAATCAGAGTTGGGGAATCAGAGGCGGGGAATCAGATATGGGGAAATAGAGGTGGGGAATCAGATATGGGGAATCAGAGGTGTGGAATCGGAGGTTGGGAATCAGAGGCAGGGAATCAGAGGCGGGGAAACAGAGGCGGGGAATCAGATATGGTGAATCAGAGGTGGCGAATCAAAGGCGGTGAAACAGAGATGGGGAATCAGGGCAGGGAATCAGAGGCAGGGAATCAGAGCTGGGGAAACAGAGGCGGGGAATGAGATATGGGGAATCAGAGGTGGGGAATCAGGGGCGGGGAATCAGTGGCAGGGAATCAGAGCTGGGGAATCAGAGATGGGGAATCAGAGCTGGGAAACAGAGGCGGGGAATCAGATATGGGGAATCAGAGGTGGGGAATCAGGGGCGGGGAATCAGTGGCAGGGAATCAGAGGCCGGGAATAAAAGGTGGGGAATCAGAGATGGAGAATCAGAGGCGGGGAATCAGAGTTGGGGAATCAGAGGTGGGGAATTAGAGGTTGCGAATCAGAGGCAGGGAATCAGAGGCGGGGAATCAGAGGCGGGGAATCAGAGGCAGGGAATCGGATGTGCGGAATCAGAGATGGGGAATCAGAGGTGGGGATTCAGAGGTGGTGAATCAGAGAAGGGGAATCAGAGGCGGGGAATCAGAGGCAGGGAATCAGACGCAGGGAATCAAAGGCGGGGAATCATAGCTGGCGAATTAGAGGAGGGGAATCAGAGTTGGGGAATCAGAGGCGGGGAATCAGATATGGGGAAACAGAGGCGGGGAATCAGAGGCGGGGAAACAGAGGCGGGAAATCAGATATCGGGAATCAGAGGTGGGGAATCAGGGGCAGGGAATCAGTGGCAGGGAATCAGACGCGGGGAATCAGAGGCGGGGAATCAGATGCAGGGAATCAGACACGGGGAATCAGAGGCGGGGAATCAGAAATGGGGAATCAGAGGCGGGGAATCAGAGGCAGGGAATCGGATGCCGGAAATCAGAGGCGGGAAATCAGAGCTGGGGAATCAGAGGAGGGGAATCAGAGATGGGGAATCAGAGGCGGCGAAGCAGATATGGGGAAAATGAGGCGGGGAATCAGATATGGGGAATCAAAGGCGGGGAATCAGATATGGGGAATCAGAGGCTGGGAATCAGAGGGGGGGAAACAGAGGCGGGGAATAAGATATGGGGAATCAGAGGCGGGGAATCAGAGTTGGGGAATCAGAGGCAGGGAATCAGATATGGGGAATCAGAGGCGGGGAATCAGAGGCGGGGAAACAGGCGGGGAATCAGATATGGGGAATCAGAAGTGGGGAATTAGGGGCAGGGAATCAGTGGCAGGGAATCAGAGGGGGGGAATCAGAGGCGGGGAAACAGAGGCGGATAATCAGATATGGGGAATCAGAGGTGGGGAATCAGGGGCAGGGAATCAGTGGCAGGGAATCAGAGGCGGGGAATCAGAGGCGGGGAATCAGAGGCAGGGAATCAGACACGGGGAATCAGAGGCGGGGAATCAGAGATGGGGAATCAGAGGCGGGGAATCAGAGGCAGGGAATCGGACGCCGGGTATCAGAGGCGGGGAATCAGAGCTGGGGAATCAGAGGCGGGGAATCAGAGTTGGGGAATCAGAGGCGGGGAATCAGATATGGGGAAATAGAGGTGGGGAATCAGATATGGGGAATCAGAGGTGTGGAATCGGAGGTTGGGAATCAGAGGCAGGGAATCAGAGGCGGGGAAACAGAGGCGGGGAATCAGATATGGTGAATCAGAGGTGGCGAATCAAAGGCGGTGAAACAGAGATGGGGAATCAGGGCAGGGAATCAGAGGCAGGGAATCAGAGCTGGGGAAACAGAGGCGGGGAATGAGATATGGGGAATCAGAGGTGGGGAATCAGGGGCGGGGAATCAGTGGCAGGGAATCAGAGCTGGGGAATCAGAGATGGGGAATCAGAGCTGGGAAACAGAGGCGGGGAATCAGATATGGGGAATCAGAGGTGGGGAATCAGGGGCGGGGAATCAGTGGCAGGGAATCAGAGGCCGGGAATAAAAGGTGGGGAATCAGAGATGGAGAATCAGAGGCGGGGAATCAGAGTTGGGGAATCAGAGGTGGGGGATTAGAGGTTGCGAATCAGAGGCAGGGAATCAGAGGCGGGGAATCAGAGGCGGGGAATCAGAGGCAGGGAATCGGATGTGCGGAATCAGAGATGGGGAATCAGAGGTGGGGATTCAGAGGTGGTGAATCAGAGAAGGGGAATCAGAGGCGGGGAATCAGAGGCAGGGAATCAGACGCAGGGAATCAAAGGCGGGGAATCATAGCTGGCGAATTAGAGGAGGGGAATCAGAGTTGGGGAATCAGAGGCGGGGAATCAGATATGGGGAAACAGAGGCGGGGAATCAGAGGCGGGGAAACAGAGGCGGGAAATCAGATATCGGGAATCAGAGGTGGGGAATCAGGGGCAGGGAATCAGTGGCAGGGAATCAGACGCGGGGAATCAGAGGCGGGGAATCAGATGCAGGGAATCAGACACGGGGAATCAGAGGCGGGGAATCAGAAATGGGGAATCAGAGGCGGGGAATCAGAGGCAGGGAATCGGATGCCGGAAATCAGAGGCGGGAAATCAGAGCTGGGGAATCAGAGGAGGGGAATCAGAGATGGGGAATCAGAGGCGGCGAAGCAGATATGGGGAAAATGAGGCGGGGAATCAGATATGGGGAATCAAAGGCGGGGAATCAGATATGGGGAATCAGAGGCTGGGAATCAGAGGGGGGGAAACAGAGGCGGGGAATAAGATATGGGGAATCAGAGGCGGGGAATCAGAGTTGGGGAATCAGAGGCAGGGAATCAGATATGGGGAATCAGAGGCGGGGAATCAGAGGCGGGGAAACAGGCGGGGAATCAGATATGGGGAATCAGAAGTGGGGAATTAGGGGCAGGGAATCAGTGGCAGGGAATCAGAGGGGGGGAATCAGAGGCGGGGAATCAGAGTAAGGGAATCAGACACGGGGAATCAGAGGCGGGGAATCAGAGATGGGGAATCAGAGGCGGGGAATCAGAGGCAGGGAATCGGACGCCGGGAATCAGAGGCGGGGAATCAGAGCTGGGGAATCAGAGGCGGGGAATCAGAGTTGGGGAATCAGAGGCGGGGAATCAGATATGGGGAAATAGAGTCGGGGAATCAGATATGGGGAATCAGAGGTGTGGAATCAGAGGTTGGGAATCAGAGGCAGGGAATCAGAGGCGGGGAAACAGAGGCGGGGAATCAGATATGGGGAATCAGAGGTGGCGAAACAAAGGCGGTGAAACAGAGATGGGGAATCAGGGCAGGGAATCAGAGGCAGGGAATCAGAGCTGGGGAAACAGAGGCGGGGAATCAGATATGGGGAATCAGAGGTGGGGAATCAGGGGCGGGGAATCAGTGGCAGGGAAAGAGCTGGGGAATCAGAGGTGGGGAATCAGAGCTGGGGAAACAGAGGCGGGGAATCAGATATGGGGAATCAGAGGTGGGGAATCAGGGGCGGGGAATCAGTGGCAGGGAATCAGAGGCCGGGAATAAAAGGCGGGGAATCAGAGCTGGGGAATCAGAGGCGGGGAATCAGAGTTGGGGAATCAGAGGAGGGGAATCAGATATGGGGAAACAGAGGCCGGGAATCAGAGGCAGGGAAACAGAGGCGGGGAATCAGATATGGGGAATCAGAGGTGGGGAATTAGAGGTTGCGAATCAGAGGCAGGGAATCAGAGGCGGGGAATCAGAGGCGGGGAATCAGAGGCAGGGAATCGGATGTGCGGAATCAGAGATGGGGAATCAGAGGTGGGGATTCAGAGGTGGTGAATCAGAGAAGGGGAATGAGAGGCGGGGAATCAGAGGCAGGGAATCAGATGCAGGGAATCAGAGGCGGGGAATCATAGCTGGCGAATTAGAGGAGGGGAATCAGAGTTGGGGAATCAGAGGCGGGGAATCAGATATGGGGAAACAGAGGCGGGGAATCAGAGGCGGGGAAACAGAGGCGGGGAATCAGATATGGGGAATCAGAGGTGGGGAATCAGGGGCAGGGAATCAGTGGCAGGGAATCAGATGCGGGGAATCAGAGGCGGGGAATCAGAGGCAGGGAATCAGACACGGGGAATCAGAGGCGGGGAATCAGAGATGGGGAATCAGAGGCGGGGAATCAGAGGCAGGGAATCGGATGCCGGAAATCAGAGGCGGGAAATCAGAGCTGGGGTATCAGAGGCGGGGAATCAGAGTTGGGGAATCAGAGGCGGCGAAGCAGATATGGGGAAAATGAGGCGGGGAATCAGATATGGGGAATCAGAGGCGTGGAATCAAATATGGGGAATCAGAGGTGGGGAATAAGGGGCGGGGAATCAGTGGCAGGGAATCAGAGGCGGGGAATCAGAGGCGGGGAAACAGAGGCAGGGAATCAGATATGGGGAATCAGAGGTGGGGAATCAGGGGCAGGGAATCAGTGGCAGGGAATCAGAGGCGGGGAATCAGAGGCGGGGAATCAGAGGCAGGGAATCAGACACGGGGAATCAGAGGCGGGGAATCAGAGATGGGGAATCAGAGGCGGGGAATCAGAGGCAGGGAATCGGACGCCGGGTATCAGAGGCGGGGAATCAGAGCTGGGGAATCAGAGGCGGGGAATCAGAGTTGGGGAATCAGAGGCGGGGAATCTGATATGGGGAAATAGAGGTGGGGAATCAGATATGGGGAATCAGAGGTGTGGAATCAGAGGTTGGGAATCAGAGGCAGGGAATCAGAGGCGGGGAAACAGAGGCGGGGAATCAGATATGGTGAATCAGAGGTGGCGAATCAAAGGCGGTGAAACAGAGATGGGGAATCAGGGCAGGGAATCAGAGGCAGGGAATCAGAGCTGGGGAAACAGAGGCGGGGAATCAGATATGGGGAATCAGAGGTGGGGAATCAGGGGCGGGGAATCAGTGGCAGGGAATCAGAGCTGGGGAATCAGAGGTGGGGAATCAGAGCTGGGGAAACAGAGGCGGGGAGTCAGATATGGGGAATCAGAGGTGGGGAATCAGGGGCGGGGCATCAGTGGCAGGGAATCAGAGGCCGGGAATAAAAGGCGGGGAATCAGAGATGGAGAATCAGAGGCGGGGAATCAGAGTTGGGGAATCAGAGGTGGGGAATTAGAGGTTGCGAATCAGAGGCAGGGAATCAGAGGCGGGGAATCAGAGGCGGGGAATCAGAGGCAGGGAATCGGATGTGCGGAATCAGAGATGGGGAATCAGAGGTGGGGATTCAGATGTGGTGAATCAGAGAAGGGGAATCAGAGTCGGGGAATCAGAGGCAGGGAATCAGACGCAGGGAATCAAAGGCGGGGAATCATAGCTGGCGAATTAGAGGAGGGGAATCAGAGTTGGGGAATCAGAGGCGGGTAATCAGATATGGGGAAACAGAGGCGGGGAATCAGAGGCGGGGAAACAGAGGCGGGAAATCAGATATGGGGAATCAGAGGTGGGGAATCAGGGGCAGGGAATCAGTGGCAGGGAATCAGACGCGGGGAATCAGAGGCGGGGAATCAGATGCAGGGAATCAGACACGGGGAATCAGAGGCGGGGAATCAGAGATGGGGAATCAGAGGCGGGGAATCAGAGGCAGGGAATCGGATGCCGGAAATCAGAGGCGGGAAATCAGAGCTGGGGAATCAGAGGAGGGGAATCAGAGTTGGGGAATCAGAGGCTGCGAAGCAGATATGGGGAAAATGAGGTGGGGAATCAGATATGGGGAATCAAAGGCGGGGAATCAGATATGGGGAATCAGAGGCTGGGAATCAGCGGGGGGGAAACAGAGGCGGGGAATAAGATATGGGGAATCAGAGGCGGGGAATCAGAGTTGGGGAATCAGAGGCAGGGAATCAGATATGGGGAATCAGAGGCGGGGAATCAGAGGCGGGGAAACAGGCGGGGAATCAGATATGGGGAATCAGAAGTGGGGAATCAGGGGCAGGGAATCAGTGGCAGGGAATAAGAGGGGGGGAATCAGAGGCGGGGAATCAGAGTAAGGGAATCAGACACGGGGAATCAGAGGCGGGGAATCAGAGATGGGGAATCAGAGGCGGGGAATCAGAGGCAGGGAATCGGACGCCGGGAATCAGAGGCGGGGAATCAGAGCTGGGGAATCAGAGGCGGGGAATCAGAGTTGGGGAATCAGAGGCGGGGAATCAGATATGGGGAAATAGAGTCGGGGAATCAGATATGGGGAATCAGAGGTGTGGAATCAGAGGTTGGGAATCAGAGTCAGGGAATCAGAGGCGGGGAAACAGAGGCGGGGAATCAGATATGGGGAATCAGAGGTGGCGAAACAAAGGCGGTGAAACAGAGATGGGGAATCAGGGCAGGGAATCAGAGGCAGGGAATCAGAGCTGGGGAAACAGAGGCGGGGAATCAGATATGGGGAATCAGAGGTGGGGAATCAGGGGCGGGGAATCAGTGGCAGGGAAAGAGCTGGGGAATCAGAGGTGGGGAATCAGAGCTGGGGAAACAGAGGCGGGGAATCAGATATGGGGAATCAGAGGTGGGGAATCAGGGGCGGGGAATTAGTGGCAGGGAATCAGAGGCCGGGAATAAAAGGCGGGGAATCAGAGCTGGGGAATCAGAGGCGGGGAATCAGAGTTGGGGAATCAGAGGAGGGGAATCAGATATGGGGAAACAGAGGCCGGGAATCAGAGGCAGGGAAACAGAGGCGGGGAATCAGATATGGGGAATCAGAGGTGGGGAATTAGAGGTTGTGAATCAGAGGCAGGGAATCAGAGGCGGGGAATCAGAGGCGGGGAATCAGAGGCAGGGAATCGGATGTGCGGAATCAGAGATGGGGAATCAGAGGTGGGGATTCAGAGGTGGTGAATCAGAGAAGGGGAATCAGAGGCGGGGAATCAGAGGCAGGGAATCAGATGCAGGGAATCAGAGGCGGGGAATCATAGCTGGCGAATTAGAGGAGGGGAATCAGAGTTGGGGAATCAGAGGCGGGGAATCAGATATGGGGAAACAGAGGCAGGGAATCAGAGGCGGGGAAACAGAGGCGGGGAATCAGATATGGGGAATCAGAGGTGGTGAATCAGGGGCAGGGAATCAGTGGCAGGGAATCAGACGCGGGGAATCAGAGGCGGGGAATCAGAGGCAGGGAATCAGACACGGGGAATCAGAGGCGGGGAATCAGAGATGGGGAATCAGAGGCGGGGAATCAGAGGCAGGGAATCGGATGCCGGAAATCAGAGGCGGGAAATCAGAGCTGGGGAATCAGAGGCGGGGAATCAGAGTTGGGGAATCAGAGGCGGCGAAGCAGATATGGGGAAAATGAGGCGGGGAATCAGATATGGGGAATCAGAGGCGTGGAATCAGATATGGGGAATCAGAGGCTGGGAATCAGAGGGGGGGAAACAGAGGCGGGGAATAAGATATGGGGAATCAGAGGTGGGGAATCAGGGGCGGGGAATCAGTGGCAGGGAATCAGAGGCGGGGAATCAGAGGCGGGGATTCAGAGGCAGGGAATCAGACACGGGGAATCAGAGGTGGGGAATCAGAGATGGGGAATCAGAGGTGGGGAATCAGAGGCAGGGAATCAGACGCGGGGAATCAGAGGCGGGGAATCAGAGCTGGGGAATCAGAGGCGGGGAATCAGAGCTGGGGAATCAGAGGCGGGGAATCAGAGGCAGGGAATCAGACGCGGGGAATCAGAGGTGGGGAATCAGAGGCGGTGAATCAGAGAATGGGAATAAGAGGTGGGGAATCAGAGGCAGGAAATCAGAAACGGGGTTTCAGAGGCTGGGAATCAGACGGGGGGAATCAAAGGCGGGGAATCAGAGCTGGTGAATCAGAGGCAGGGAATCAGAGTTGGGGATTCAGAGGCAGGGAATCAGATATGGGGAAACAGAGGCGGGGAATCAGAGGCGGGCAAACAGAGGCGGGGAATTAGATATGGGGAATCAGAGGTGGGGAATCAGAGGTGGTGAATCAGAGATGGGGAATCACAGGCGGGGAATCAGAGGCAGGGAATAGAACGCGGGGAATCAGTGGCAGGGAGTCAGAGCTGGGGAATCAGAGGTGGGGAATCAGAGCTGGGGAAACAGAGGCGGGGAATCAGATATGGGGAATCAGAGGTGGGGAATCAGGGGCGGGGAATCAGTGGCAGGGAATCAGAGGCCGGGAATAAAAGGCAGGGAATCAGAGCTGGAGAATCAGAGGCGGGGAATCAGAGTTGGGGAATCAGAGGAGGGGAATCAGATATGGGGAAACAGAGCTGGAAACAGAGGCAAGGAAACAGAGGCGGGGAATCAGATATGGGGAATCAGAGGTGGGGAATTAGAGGTTGCGAATCAGAGGCAGGGAATCAGAGGCGGGGAATCAGAGGCGGGGAATCAGAGGCAGGGAATCGGATGTGCGGAATCAGAGATGGGGAATCAGAGGTGGGGATTCAGAGGTGGTGAATCAGAGAAGGGGAATCAGAGGTGGGGAATCAGAGGCAGGGAATCAGACGCAGGGAATCAGAGGCGGGGAATCATAGCTGGCGAATTAGAGGATGGGAATCAGAGTTGGGGAATCAAAGGCGGGGAATCAGATATGGGGAAACAGAGGCGGGGAATCAGAGGCGGGGAAACAGAGGCGGTGTATCAGATATGGGGATTCAGAGGTGGGGAATCAGAGGCGGGGAAACAGAGGCGGGAAATCAGATATGGGGAATCAGAGGTGGGGAATCAGGGGCAGGGAATCAGTGGCAGGGAATCAGACGCGGGGAATCAGAGGCGGGGAATCAGATGCAGGGAATCAGACACGGGGAATCAGAGGCGGGGATTCAGAGATGGGGAATCAGAGGCGGGGAATCAGAGGCAGGGAATCGGATGCCGGAAATCAGAGGCGGGAAATCAGAGCTGGGGAATCAGAGGAGGGGAATCAGAGTTGGGGAATCAGAGGCGGCGAAGCAGATATGGGGAAAATGAGGTGGGGAATCAGATATGGGGAATCAAAGGCGGGGAATCAGATATGGGGAATCAGAGGCTGGGAATCAGAGGGGGGGAAACAGAGGCGGGGAATAAGATATTGGGAATCAGAGGCGGGGAATCAGAGTTGGGGAATCAGCGGCAGGGAATCAGATATGGGGAATCAGAGGCGGGGAATCAGAGGCGGGGAAACAGGCGGAGAATCAGATATGGGGATTCAGAAGTGGGGAATCAGGGGCAGGGAATCAGTGGCAGGGAATAAGAGGGGGGGAATCAGAGGCGGGGAATCAGAGTAAGGGAATCAGACACGGGGAATCAGAGGCGGGGAATCAGAGATGGGGAATCAGAGGCGGGGAATCAGAGGCAGGGAATCGGACGCCGGGAATCAGAGGCGGGGAATCAGAGCTGGGGAATCAGAGGCGGGGAATCAGAGTTGGGGAATCAGAGGCGGGGAATCAGATATGGGGAAATAGAGTCGGGGAATCAGATATGGGGAATCAGAGGTGTGGAATCAGAGGTTGGGAATCAGAGGCAGGGAATCAGAGGCGGGGATACAGAGGCGGGGAATCAGATATGGGGTATCAGAGGTGGCGAAACAAAGGCGGTGAAACAGAGATGGGGAATCAGGGCAGGGAATCAGAGGCAGGGAATCAGAGCTGGGGAAACAGAGGCGGGGAATCAGATATGGGGAATCAGAGGTGGGGAATCAGGGGCGGGGAATCAGTGGCAGGGAAAGAGCTGGGGAATCAGAGGTGGGGAATCAGAGCTGGGGAAACAGAGGCGGGGAATCAGATATGGGGAATCAGAGGTGGGGAATCAGGGGCGGGGAATCAGTGGCAGGGAATCAGAGGCCGGGAATAAAAGGCGGGGAATCAGAGCTGGGGAATCAGAGGAGGGGAATCAGAGTTGGGGAATCAGAGGAGGGGAATCAGATATGGGGAAACAGAGGCCGGGAATCAGAGGCAGGGAAACAGAGGCGGGGAATCAGATATGGGGAATCAGAGGTGGGGAATTAGAGGTTGTGAATCAGAGGCAGGGAATCAGAGGCGGGGAATCAGAGGCGGGGAATCAGAGGCAGGGATTCGGATGTGCGGAATCAGAGATGGGGAATCAGAGGTGGGGATTCAGAGGTGGTGAATCAGAGAAGGGGAATCAGAGGCAGGGAATCAGATGCAGGGAATCAGAGGCGGGGAATCATAGCTGGCGAATTAGAGGAGGGGAATCAGAGTTGGGGAATCAGAGGCGGGGAATCAGATATGGGGAAACAGAGGCGGGGAATCAGAGGCGGGGAAACAGAGGCGGGGAATCAGATATGGGGAATCAGAGGTGGGGAATCAGGGGCAGGGAATCAGTGGCAGGGAATCAGACGCGGGGAATCAGAGGCGGGGAATCAGAGGCAGGGAATCAGACACGGGGAATCAGAGGCGGGGAATCAGAGATGGGGAATCAGAGGCGGGGAATCAGAGGCAGGGAATCGGATGCCGGAAATCAGAGGCGGGAAATCAGAGCTGGGGAATCAGAGGCGGGGAATCAGAGTTGGGGAATCAGAGGCGGCGAAGCAGATATGGGGAAAATGAGGCGGGGAATCAGATATGGGGAATCAGAGGCGTGGAATCAGATATGGGGAATCAGAGGCTGGGAATCAGAGGGGGGGAAACAGAGGCGGGGAATAAGATATGGGGAATCAGAGGTGGGGAATCAGGGGCGGGGAATCAGTGGCAGGGAATCAGAGGCGGGGAATCAGAGGCGGGGATTCAGAGGCAGGGAATCAGACACGGGGAATCAGAGGTGGGGAATCAGAGATGGGGAATCAGAGGTGGGGAATCAGAGGCAGGGAATCAGACGCGGGGAATCAGAGGCGGGGAATCAGAGCTGGGGAATCAGAGGCGGGGAATCAGAGCTGGGGAATCAGAGGCGGGGAATCAGAGGCAGGGAATCAGACGCGGGGAATCAGAGGTGGGGAATCAGAGGCGGTGAATCAGAGAATGGGAATAAGAGGTGGGGAATCAGAGGCAGGAAATCAGACACGGGGTTTCAGAGGCTGGGAATCAGACGGGGGGAATCAAAGGCGGGGAATCAGAGCTGGTGAATCAGAGGCAGGGAATCAGAGTTGGGGATTCAGAGGCAGGGAATCAGATATGGGGAAACAGAGGCGGGGAATCAGAGGCGGGCAAACAGAGGCGGGGAATTAGATATGGGGAATCAGAGGTGGGGAATCAGAGGTGGTGAATCAGAGATGGGGAATCACAGGCGGGGAATCAGAGGCAGGGAATAGAACGCGGGGAATCAGTGGCAGGGAGTCAGAGCTGGGGAATCAGAGGTGGGGAATCAGAGCTGGGGAAACAGTGGCGGGGAATCAGATATGGGGAATCAGAGGTGGGGAATCAGGGGCGGGGAATCAGTGGCAGGGAATCAGAGGCCGGGAATAAAAGGCGGGGAATCAGAGCTGGAGAATCAGAGGCGGGGAATCAGAGTTGGGGAATCAGAGGAGGGGAATCAGATATGGGGAAACAGAGGCCGGAAACAGAGGCAAGGAAACAGAGGCGGGGAATCAGATATGGGGAATCAGAGGTGGGGAATTAGAGGTTGCGAATCAGAGGCAGGGAATCAGAGGCGGGGAATCAGAGGCGGGGAATCAGAGGCAGGGAATCGGATGTGCGGAATCAGAGATGGGGAATCAGAGGTGGGGATTCAGAGGTGGTGAATCAGAGAAGGGGAATCAGAGGTGGGGAATCAGAGGCAGGGAATCAGACGCAGGGAATCAGAGGCGGGGAATCATAGCTGGCGAATTAGAGGATGGGAATCAGAGTTGGGGAATCAAAGGCGGGGAATCAGATATGGGGAAACAGAGGCGGGGAATCAGAGGCGGGGAAACAGAGGCGGTGAATCAGATATGGGGATTCAGAGGTGGGGAATCAGAGGTTGGGAATCAGAGGCAGGGAATCAGAGGCGGGGAATCAGAGGCAGGGAATCAGATGCGGGGAATCAGAGGCGGGGAAACAGAGCTGGGGAATCAGAGGCGGGGAATCAGAGTTGGGGAAGCAGAGGCTAGGAATCAGAGGCGGGGAATCAGAGATGGGGATTCAGAGGCGGGGAACGAGATATGGAGAATCTGAGGCGGGGAATCAGAGGCGGGGAAATAGAGGTGGGGAATCAGATATTGGGAATCAGAGGTGGCGAATCAAAGGCGGTGAATCAGAGATGGGGAATCAGAGGCGGGGAATCAGAGGCAGGGAATCCGATGCGGGGAATCAGAGGCGGGGAAACAGAGGTGGGGAATCAGATATGGGGAAAATGAGGCGGGGAATCAGATATGGGGAATCAGAGGCGGGGAATCAGATATGGGGAATCAGAGGCTGGGAATCAGAGTTGGGGAAACAGAGGCGGGGAATAAGATATGGGGAATCAGAGGTGGGGAATCAGGGGCGGGGAATCAGTGGCAGGGAATCAGAGGCGGGGAATCAGAGGCGGGGATTCAGAGGCAGGGAATCAGACACGGGGAATCAGAGCTGGGGAATCAGAGATGGGGAATCAGAGGCGGGGAATCAGAGGCAGGGAATCAGACGCGGGGAATCAGAGGCGGGGAATCAGAGCTGGGGAATCAGAGGCGGGGAATCAGAGCTGGGGAATCAGAGGCGGGGAATCAGAGGCAGGGAATCAGATGCGGGGAATCAGAGGTGGGGAATCAGAGGCGGTGAATCAGAGATGGGGAATAAGAGGCGGGGAATCAGAGGCAGGAAATCAGACACGGGGATTCAGAGGCTGGGAATCAGACGGGGGGAATCAAAGGCGGGGAATCAGAGCTGGTGAATCAGAGGCAGGGAATCAGAGTTGGGGATTCAGAGGCAGGGAATCAGATATGGGGAAACAGAGGCGGGCAATCAGAGGCGGGCAAACAGAGGCGGGGAATTAGATATGGGGAATCAGAGGTGGGGAATCAGAGGTGGTGAATCAGAGATGGGGAATCACAGGCAGGGAATCAGAGGCAGGGAATAGAACGCGGGGAATCAGAGGCAGGGAATCAGAGCTGGGGAATCAGAGGCGGGGAATCAGATATGGGAAAACAGAAGCGGGGAATCAGAGGCGGGGAAACAGAGGCGGGGAATCAGACATGGGGAATCGGATGCGGAGAATCAGAGGTGGGGAATCAGAGCTGGGGAATCAGAGGCGGGGAATCAGAGTTGGGGCATCAGTGGTGGGGAATTAGATATGGGGAAACAGAGGCGGGGAATCAGAGGCGGGGAAACAGAGGCGGGGAATCAGATATGGGGAATCAGAGGTGGGGAATCAGAGGCAGGGAATCAGATGTGCGGAATCAGAGATGGGGAATCAGAGGCAGCGAATCAGAATCAGAAGCGGGGAATCAGAGGCCGGGAATCAGAGACCGGGAATCAGATGCTGGGAATAAGAGGCCGGGAATCAGAGGTGGGGAATCAGTGTCCGGGAATCAGAGATGGGGATTCAGAGGCGGGGAATGAGATATGGAGAATCAGAGGCGGGGAATCAGAGGCGGGGAAACAGAGGTGGTGAATCAGATATGGGGAATCAGAGGTGGCGAATCAAAGGCGGTGAATCAGAGATGGGGAATCAGAGGCGCGGAATCAGAGGCAGGGAATCAGATGCGGGGAATCAGAGGAGGCGAATCAGAGCTGGCGAATCAGAGGCGGGGAATAGAGGTGGGCAATCAGAGCCGGGGAATCAGATATGGGGAAACAGAGGCGGGGAATCAGATATGGGGAATAAGATGTGGGGAATCAGAGGTTGTGAATCAGAGATGGGGAATCAAGGCGGGGAATCAGAGGCAGGGAATCAGATGCAGGGAATCAGAGGCGTGGATTCAGAGCTGGGGAATCAAAGGCGGGGAATCAGAGTTGGGGAATCAGAGGCAGGGAATCAGATATGGGGAATCAGAGGCGGGGAATCAGAGGCGGGGAAACAGAGGCGGGGAATCAGATATGGGGAATCAGAGGTGGGGAATCAGGGGCAGGGAATCAGTGGCAGGGAATCAGAGGCGGGGAATCAGAGGCGGGGAATCAGAGGCGGGGAAACAGAGGCGGGGAATCAAATATAGGGAATCAGAGGTGGGGAATCAGAGGTTGTGAATCAGAGATGGGGAATCAAGGCGGGGAATCAGAGGCAGGGAATCAGACACGGGGAATCAGAGGCGGGGATTCAGAGCTGGGGAATCAGAGGCGGGGAATCAGAGTTGGGGAATCAGAGGCAGGGAATCAGATATGGGGAATCAGAGGCGGGGAATCAGAGGCGGGGAAACAGAGGCGGGGAATCAGATATGGGGAATCAGAGGTGGGGAATCAGGGGCAGGGAATCAGTGGCAGGGAATCAGAGGCGGGGAATCAGAGGCGGGGAATCAGAGGCAGGGAATCAGACACGGGGAATCAGAGGCGGGGAATAAGAGATGGGGAATCAGAGGCGGGGAATCAGAGGCAGGGAATCGGACGCCGGGAATCAGAGTCGGGGAATCAGAGCTGGGGAATCAGAGGCGGGGAATCAGAGTTGGGGAATCAGAGGCGGGGAATCAGATATGGGGAAATAGAGGCGGGGAATCAGATATGGGGAATCAGAGGTGTGGAATCAGAGGTTGGGAATCAGAGGAAGGGAATCAGAGTCGGGGAAACAGAGGCGGGGAATCAGATATGTGGAATCACAGGTGGCGAATCAAAGGCGGTGAAACAGAGATGGGGAATCAGGGCAGGGAATCAGAGGCAGGGAATCAAACACGGGGAATCAGAGCTGGGGAATCAGAGGCGGGGAATCAGAGTTGGGAATCAGAGGCGGGGAATCAGAGGCGGGGAATCAGAGGAAGGGAATCAGATGTGCGGAATCGGAGATGGGGAATCAGAGGCAGGGAATCAGAGGCGGGGAATCAGAGGCGGGGAATCAGAGGCCGGGAATCAGATATGGGGAAACTGAGGCGGGGATTCCGAGGCGGGGAAACAGAGGCGGGGAATCAGATATGGGGAATCAGAGGTGGGGAATCAGAGGTTGGGAATCAGAGGCAGGGAATCAAAGGCTTGGAATCAGATGCAGGGAATCAGATGCGGGGAATCAGAGGCGGGGAATCAGAGCTGGGGAATCAGAGGCCGGGAAACAGAGGTGGGGAATCAGATATGGGGAATCAGAGGTGGCGAATCAAAGGCGGTGAATCAGAGATGGGGAATCAGAGGCGGGGAATCAGAGGCAGGGAATCAGATGCGGGGAATCAGAGGTGGGGAATCAGAGCTGGCGAATCAGAGGCGGGGAATCAGAGGTGTGCAAACAGAGGCGGGGAATCAGATATGGGGATTTCAGAGGCGGGGAATCAGAGGCGGGGAAACAGAGGCGGGGAATCAAATATAGGGAATCAGAGGTGGGGAATCAGTGGTTGTGAATCAGAGATGGGGAATCAAGGCGGGGAATCAGAGGCAGGGAATCAGACACGGGGAATCAGAGGCGGGAATTCAGAGCTGGGGAATCAGAGGCGGGGAATCAGAGTTGGGGAATCAGAGGCAGGGAATCAGATATGGGGAATAAGAGGCGGGGAATCAGAGGCGGGGAAACAGAGGCGGGGAATCAGATATGGGGAATCAGAGGTGGGGAATCAGGGGCAGGGAATCAGTGGCAGGGAATCAGAGGCGGGGAATCAGAGGCGGGGAATCAGAGGCAGGGAATCAGACACGGGGAATCAGAGGCGGGGAATCAGAGATGGGGAATCAGAGGCGGGGAATCAGAGGCAGGGAATCGGACGCCGGGAATCAGAGTCGGGGAATCAGAGCTGGGGAATCAGAGGCGGGGAATCAGAGTTGGGGAATCAGAGGCGGGGAATCAGATATGGGGAAATAGAGGCGGGGAATCAGATATGGGGAATCAGAGGTGTGGAATCAGAGGTTGGGAATCAGAGGAAGGGAATCAGAGTCGGGGAAACAGAGGCGGGGAATCAGATATGTGGAATCAGAGGTGGCGAATCAAAGGCGGTGAAACAGAGATGGGGAATCAGGGCAGGGAATCAGAGGCAGGGAATCAAACACGGGGAATCAGAGCTGGGGAATCAGAGGCGGGGAATCAGAGTTGGGAATCAGAGGCGGGGAATCAGAGGCGGGGAAACAGAGGCGGGGAATCAGATATGGGGAATCAGAGGTGGGGAATAAGAGGTTGGGAATCAGAGGCAGGGAATCAGAGGCGGGGAATCAGAGGCGGGGAATCAGAGGAAGGGAATCAGATGTGCGGAATCGGAGATGGGGAATCAGAGGCAGGGAATCAGAGGCGGGGAATCAGAGGCGGGGAATCAGAGGCGGGGAAACAGAGGCTGGGAATCAGATATGAGGAATCAGAGGTGGGGAATCAGAGGCAGGGATTCAGATGTGCTGAATCAGAGATGGGGAATCAGAGGCAGGGAATCAGAATCAGAAGCGGGGAATCAGAGGCCGGGAATCAGAGGCAGGGAATCAGATTCTGGGAATAAGAGGCCGGGAATCAGAGGTGGGGAATCAGAGTCCGGGAATCAGAGATGGGGATTCAGAGGCGGGGAATGAGATATGGAGAATCAGAGGCGGGGAATCAGAGGCCGGGAAACAGAGGTGGGGAATCAGATATGGGGAATCAGAGGTGGCGAATCAAAGGCGGTGAATCAGAGATGGGGAATCAGAGGCGGGGAATCAGAGGCAGGGAATCAGATGCGGGGAATCAGAGGCGGGGAATCAGATCTGGCGAATCAGAGGCGGGGAATCAGAGGTGGGCAATCAGAGGCGGGGAATCAGATATGGGGAATCAGAGGTGGGGAATCAGAGGCGGGGAAACAGAGGCGGGGAATCAAATATAGGGAATCAGAGGTGGGGAATCAGAGGTTGTGAATCAGAGATGGGGAATCAAGGCGGGGAATCAGAGGCAGGGAATCAGACACGGGGAATCAGAGGCGGGGATTCAGAGCTGGGGAATCAGAGGCGGGGAATCAGAGTTGGGGAATCAGAGGCAGGGAATCAGATATGGGGAATCAGAGGCGGGGAATCAGAGGCGGGGAAACAGAGGCGGGGAATCAGATATGGGGAATCAGAGGTGGGGAATCAGGGGCAGGGATTCAGTGTCAGGGAATCAGAGGCGGGGAATCAGAGGCGGGGAATCAGAGGCAGGGAATCAGACACGGGGAATCAGAGGCGGGGAATCAGAGATGGGGAATCAGAGGCGGGGAATCAGAGGCAGGGAATCAGAGTTGGGGAATCAGAGGCGGGGATTCAGATATGGGGAAATAGAGGCGGGGAATCAGATATGGGGAATCAGAGGTGTGGAATCAGAGGTTGGGAATCAGAGGAAGGGAATCAGAGTCGGGGAAACAGAGGCGGGGAATCAGATATGTGGAATCAGAGGTGGCGAATCAAAGGCGGTGAAACAGAGATGGGGAATCAGGGCAGGGAATCAGAGGCAGGGAATCAAACACGGGGAATCAGAGCTGGGGAATCAGAGGCGGGGAATCAGAGTTGGGAATCAGAGGCGGGGAATCAGAGGCGGGGAAACAGAGGCGGGGAATCAGATATGGGGAATCAGAGGGGGGGAATCAGAGGTTGGGAATCAGAGGCAGGGAATCGGAGATGGGGAATCAGAGGTGGGGAATCAGAGGTTGGGAATCAGAGGCAGGGAATCAGAGGCTTGGAATCAGATGCAGGGAATCAGATGCGGGGAATCAGAGGCGGGGAATCAGAGCTGGGGAATCAGAGGTGGGGAATCAGATTTGGGGAATCAGAGGTGGGGACTTAGATATTGGGAAACAGAGGCGGGGAATCAGAGGCGGGGAAACAGAGGCGGGGAATCAGATATGGGGAATCAGAGGTGGGGAATCAGAGGCAGGGAATCAGATGTGCGGAATCAGAGATGGGGAATCAGAGGCAGGGAATCAGAATCAGAAGCAGGGAATCAGAGGCCGGGAATCAGAGGCCGGAATCAGATGATGGGAATCAGAGGCCTGGAATCAGAGGCGGGGAATCAGAGGCAGGGAATCAGATGCGGGGAATCAGAGGCGGGGAATCAGAGCTGGGGAATCAGAGGCGGGGTATTAGAGTTGGGGAATCATAGGCAGGGAATCGGATGTGCGGAATCAGAGATGGGGAATCAGAGGCCGGGAATCAGAGGTGGTGAATCAGAGATGGGGAATCAGAGACGGGGAATCAGAGGCGGGGAATCAGATATGGGGAATCAGAGGTGGGGCATCAGAGGTTGTGAATCACAGATGGGGAATCAGAGGCGGGGAATCAGAGGCAGGGAATCAGACGCGGGGAATCAGAGGCGGGGATTCAGAGCTGGGGAATCAGAAGCGGGGAATCAGAGTTGGGGTATCAGACGCGGGGAATCAGAGGTTGGCAATCAGAGGCGGGGAATCAGATATGGGGAATCAGAGGCGGGGAATCAGAGGCGGGGAAACAGAGGCGGGGAATCAGATATGGGGAATCAGAGGTGGGGCATCAGAGGTTGTGAATCACAGATGGGGAATCAGAGGCGGGGAATCAGAGGCAGGGAATCAGACGCGGGGAATCAGAGGCGGGGATTCAGAGCTGGGGAATCAGAAGCGGGGAATCAGAGTTGGGGAATCAGAGGCGGGGAATCAGATATGGGGAATCAGAGGCAGGGAATCAGAGGCGGGGAATCAGAGGCAGGGAATCAGACGCGGGGAATCTGAGGCGGGGAATCAGAGCTGGGGAATCAGAGGTGGGGAATCAGAGTTGGGGAATCAGAGGCAGGGAATTGGATGTGCGGAATCAGAGATGGGGAATCAGAGGTGGGGAATCAGAGGCGGTGAATCAGAGATGGGGAATCAGAGGCGGGGAATCAGAGGCAGGAAATCAGACACGGGGATTCAGAGGCTGGGAATCAGACGGGGGGAATCAAAGGCGGGGAATCAGAGCTGGGGAATCTGAGGCAGGGAATCAGAGTTGAGGATTCAGAGGCGGGGAATCAGATATGGGGAAACAGAGGCGGGGAATCAGAGGCGGGCAAACAGAGGCGGAGAATTAGATATGGGGAATCAGAAGTAGGGAATCAGAGGTGGTGAATCAGTGATGGGGAATCACAGGCGGGGAATCAGAGGCAGGGAATAGAACGCCGGGAATCAGAGGCAGAGAATCAGAGCTGGGGAATCAGAGGCGGGGAATCATAGTTGGGAATCAGAGGCGGGAATCAGATATGGGGAAACAGAGGCGGGGAATCAGAGGCGGGGAAACAGAGGCGGGGAATCAGATATGGGGAATCGGATGCAGGGAATCAGAGGCGGGGAATCAGAGCTGGGGAATCAGAGGCGGGGAATCAGAGTTGGGGCATCAGAGGTGGGGAATTAGATATATTGAAACAGAGGCGGGGAATCAGAGGCGGGGAAACAGAGGCGGGGAATCAGAGGCAGGGAATCAGACACGGGGAATCAGAGGCGGGGAATCAGAGATGGGGAATCAGAGGCGGGGAATCAGAGCTGGGGAATCAGAGGCGGGGAATCAGAGGCAGGGAATCAGACGCGGGGAATCAGAGGTGGGGAATCAGAGGCGGTGAATCAGAGATGGGGAATAAGAGGCGGGGAATCAGAGGCAGGAAATCAGACACGGGGATTCAAAGGCTGGGAATCAGACGCGGGGAATCAGAGGCGGGGAATGAGATATGGAGAATCAGAGGCGGGGAATCAGAGGCGGGGAAACAGAGGTGGTGAATCAGATATGGGGAATCAGAGGTGGCGAATCAAAGGCAGTGAATCAGAGATGGGGAATCAGAGGCGCGGAATCAGAGGCAGGGAATCAGATGCGGGGAATCAGAGGAGGCGAATCAGAGCTGGCGAATCAGAGGCGGGGAATAGAGGTGGGCAATCAGAGCCGGGGAATCAGATATGGGGAAACAGAGGCGGGGAATCAGATATGGGGAATAAGAGGTGGGGAATCAGAGGTTGTGAATTAGAGATGGGGAATCAAGGCAGGGAATCAGAGGCAGGGAATCATATGCGGGGAATCAGAGGCGTGGATTCAGAGCTGGGGAATCAGAGGCGGGGAATCAGAGTTTGGGAATCAGAGGCAGGGAATCAGATATGGGGAATCAGAGGCGGGGAATCAGAGGCGGGGAAACAGAGGCGGATAATCAGATATGGGGAATCAGAGGTGGGGAATCAGGGGCAGGGAATCAGTGGCAGGGAATCAGAGGCTGGGAATCAGAGGCGGGGAATCAGAGGCAGGGAATCAGACACGGGGAATCAGAGGCGGGGAATCAGAGATGGGGAATCAGAGGCGGGAAATCAGAGGCAGGGAATCGGACGCCGGGTATCAGAGGCGGGGAATCAGAGCTGGGGAATCAGAGGCGGGGAATCAGAGTTGGGGAATCAGAGGCGGGGAATCAGATATGGGGAAATAGAGGTGGGGAATCAGATATGGGGAATCAGAGGTGTGGAATCAGAGGTTGGGAATCAGAGGCAGGGAATCAGAGGCGGGGAAACAGAGGCGGGGAATCAGATATGGTGAATCAGAGGTGGCGAATCAAAGGCGGTGAAACAGAGATGGGGAATCAGGGCAGGGAATCAGAGGCAGGGAATCAGAGCTGGGGAAACAGAGGCGGGGAAAGAGATATGGGGAATCAGAGGTGGGGAATCAGGGGCGGGGAATCAGTGGCAGGGAATCAGAGGCCGGGAATAAAAGGCGGGGAATCAGAGATGGAGAATCAGAGGCGGGGAATCAGAGTTGGGGAATCAGAGGTGGGGAATTAGAGGTTGCGAATCAGAGGCAGGGAATCAGAGGCGGGGAATCAGAGGCGGGGAATCAGAGGCAGGGAATCGGATGTGCGGAATCAGAGATGGGGAATCAGAGGTGGGGATTCAGAGGTGGTGAATCAGAGAAGGGGAATCAGAGGCGGGGAATCAGAGGCAGGGAATCAGATGCAGGGAATCAAAGGCGGGGAATCATAGCTGGCGAATTAGAGGAGGGGAATCAGAGTTGGGGAATCAGAGGCGGGGAATTAGATATGGGGAAACAGAGGCAGGGAATCAGAGGCGGGGAAACAGAGGCGGGAAATCAGATATGGGGAATCAGAGGTGGGGAATCAGGGGCAGGGTATCAGTGGCAGGGAATCAGACGCGGGGAATCAGAGGCGGGGAATCAGATGCAGGGAATCAGACACGGGGAATCAGAGGCGGGGAATCAGAGATGGGGAATCAGAGGCGGGGAATCAGAGGCAGGGAATCGGATGCCGGAAATCAGAGGCGGGAAATCAGAGCTGGGGAATCAGAGGAGGGGAATCAGAGTTGGGGAATCATAGGCGGCGAAGCAGATATGGGGAAAATGAGGCGGGGAATCAGATATGGGGAATCAAAGGCGGGGAATCAGATATGGGGAATCAGAGGCTGGGAATCAGAGGGGGGGAAACAGAGGCGGGGAATAAGATATGTGGAATCAGAGGCGGGGAATCAGAGTTGGGGAATCAGAGGCAGGGAATCAGATATGGGGAATCAGAGGCGGGGAATCAGAGGCGGGGAAACAGGCGGGGAATCAGATATGGGGAATCAGAAGTGGGGAATCAGGGGCAGGGAATCAGTGGCAGGGAATCAGAGGGGGTGAATCAGAGGCGGGGAATCAGAGTAAGGGAATCAGACACGGGGAATCAGAGGCGGTGAATCAGAGATGGGGAATCAGAGGCGGGGAATCAGAGGCAGGGAATCGGACGCCGGGAATCAGAGGCGGGGAATCAGAGCTGGGGAATCAGAGGCGGGGAATCAGAGTTGGGGAATCAGAGGCGGGGAATCAGATATGGGGAAATAGAGTCGGGGAATCAGATATGGGGAATCAGAGGTGTGGAATCAGAGGTTGGGAATCAGAGGCAGGGAATCAGAGGCGGGGAAACAGAGGCGGGGAATCAGATATGGGGAATCAGAGGTGGCGAAACAAAGGCGGTGAAACAGAGATGGGGAATCAGGGCAGGGAATCAGAGGCAGGGAATCAGAGCTGGGGAAACAGAGGCGGGGAATCAGATATGGGGAATCAGAGGTGGGGAATCAGGGGCGGGGAATCAGTGGCAGGGAAAGAGCTGGGGAATCAGAGGTGGGGAATCAGAGCTGGGGAAACAGAGGCGGGGAATCAGATATGGGGAATCAGAAGTGGGGAATCAGGGGCGGGGAATCAGTGGCAGGGAATCAGAGGCCGGGAATAAAAGGCGGGGAATCAGAGCTGGGGAATCAGAGGCGGGGAATCAGAGTTGGGGAATCAGAGGAGGGGAATCAGATATGGGGAAACAGAGGCCGGGAATCAGAGGCAGGGAAACAGAGGCGGGGAATCAGATATGGGGAATCAGAGGTGGGGAATTAGAGGTTGCGAATCAGAGGCAGGGAATCAGAGGCGGGGAATCAGAGGCGGGGAATCAGAGGCAGGGAATCGGATGTGCGGAATCAGAGATGGGGAATCAGAGGTGGGGATTCAGAGGTGGTGAATCAGAGAAGGGGAATCAGAGGCGGGGAATCAGAGGAAGGGAATCAGATGCAGGGAATCAGAGGCGGGGAATCATAGCTGGCGAATTAGAGGAGGGGAATCAGAGTTGGGGAATCAGAGGCGGGGAATCAGATATGGGGAAACAGAGGCGGGGAATCAGAGGCGGGGAAACAGAGGCGGGGAATCAGATATGGGGAATCAGAGGTGGGGAATCAGGGGCAGGGAATCAGTGGCAGGGAATCAGACGCGGGGAATCAGAGGCGGGGAATCAGAGGCAGGGAATCAGACACGGGGAATCAGAGGCGGGGAATCAGAGATGGGGAATCAGAGGCGGGGAATCAGAGGCAGGGAATCGGATGCCGGAAATCAGAGGCGGGAAATCAGAGCTGGGGAATCAGAGGCGGGGAATCAAGTTGGGGAATCAGAGGCGGCGAAGCAGATATGGGGAAAATGAGGCGGGGAATCAGATATGGGGAATCAGAGGCGTGGAATAAAATATGGGGAATCAGAGGCTGGGAATCAGAGGGGGGGAAACAGAGGCGGGGAATAAGATATGGGGAATCAGAGGTGGGGAATCAGGGGCGGGGAATCAGTGGCAGGGAATCAGAGGCGGGGAATCAGAGGGGGGGAAACAGAGGCGGGGAATCAGATATGGGGAATCAGAGGTGGGGAATCAGGGGCAGGGAATCAGTGGCAGGGAATCAGAGGCGGGGAATCAGAGGCGGGGAATCAGAGGCGGGGAATCAGAGGCAGGGAATCAGACACGGGGAATCAGAGGCGGGGAATCAGAGATGGGGAATCAGAGGCGGGGAATCAGAGGCAGGGAATCGGACGCCGGGTATCAGAGGCGGGGAATTAGAGCTGGGGAATCAGAGGCGGGGAATCAGAGTTGGGGAATCAGAGGCGGGGAATCTGATATGGGGAAATAGAGGTGGGGAATCAGATATGGGGAATCAGAGGTGTGGAATCAGAGGTTGGGAATCAGAGGCAGGGAATCAGAGGCGGGGAAACAGAGGCGGGGAATCAGATATGGTGAATCAGAGGTGGCGAATCAAAGGCGGTGAAACAGAGATGGGGAATCAGGGCAGGGAATCAGAGGCAGGGAATCAGAGCTGGGGAAACAGAGGCGGGGAATCAGATATGGGGAATCAGAGGTGGGGAATCAGGGGCGAGGAATCAGTGGCAGGGAATCAGAGCTGGGGAAACAGAGGCGGGGAATCAGATATGGGGAATCAGAGGTGGGGAATCAGGGGCGGGGAATCAGTGGCAGGGAATCAGAGGCCGGGAATAAAAGGCGGGGAATCAGAGATGGAGAATCAGAGGCGGGGAATCAGAGTTGGGGAATCAGAGGTGGGGAATTAGAGGTTGCGAATCGGAGGCAGGGAATCAGAGGCGGGGAATCAGAGGCGGGGAATCAGAGGCAGGGAATCGGATGTGCGGAATCAGAGATGGGGAATCAGAGGTGGGGATTCAGAGGTGGTGAATCAGAGAAGGGGAATCAGAGGCGGGGAATCAGAGGCAGGGAATCAGACGCAGGGAATCAAAGGCAGGGAATCATAGCTGGCGAATTAGAGGAGGGGAATCAGAGTTGGGGAATCAGAGGCGGGGAATCAGATATGGGGAAACAGAGGCGGGGAATCAGAGGCGGGGAAACAGAGGCGGGAAATCAGATATGGGGAATCAGAGGTGGGGAATCAGGGGCAGGGAATCAGTGGCAGGGAATCAGACGCGGGGAATCAGAGGCGGGGAATCAGATGCAGGGAATCAGACACGGGGAATCAGAGGCGGGGAATCAGAGATGGGGAATCAGAGGCGGGGAATCAGAGGCAGGGAATCGGATGCCGGAAATCAGAGGCGGGAAATCAGAGCTGGGGAATCAGAGGAGGGGAATCAGAGTTGGGGAATCAGAGGCGGCGAAGCAGATATGGGGAAAATGAGGCGGGGAATCAGATATGGGGAATCAAAGGCGGGGAATCAGATATGGGGAATCAGAGGCTGGGAATCAGAGGGGGGGAAACAGAGGCAGGGAATAAGATATGGGGAATCAGAGGCGGGGAATCAGAGTTGGGGAATCAGAAGCAGGGAATCAGATATGGGGAATCAGAGGCGGGGAATCAGAGGCGGGGAAACAGGCGGGGAATCAGATATGGGGAATCAGAAGTGGGGAATCAGGGGCAGGGAATCAGTGGCAGGGAATCAGAGGGGGGGAATCAGAGGCGGGGAATCAGAGTAAGGGAATCAGACACGGGGAATCAGAGGCGGGGAATCAGAGATGGGGAATCAGAGGCGGGGAATCAGAGGCAGGGAATCGGACGCCGGGAATCAGAG
Source organism: Narcine bancroftii (assembly GCF_036971445.1). Taxonomy (NCBI): domain Eukaryota; kingdom Metazoa; phylum Chordata; class Chondrichthyes; order Torpediniformes; family Narcinidae; genus Narcine; species Narcine bancroftii. Next base: position 265,816,449 of record NC_091470.1, read on the forward strand.
GCAGGGAATCAGAGCTGGGGAATCAGAGGCGGGGAATCAGAGTTGGGGAATCAGAGGCGGGGAATCAGATATGGGGAAATAGAGTCGGGGAATCAGATATGGGGAATCAGAGGTGTGGAATCAGAGGTTGGGAATCAGAGGCAGGGAATCAGAGGCGGGGAAACAGAGGCGGGGAATCAGATATGGGGAATCAGAGGTGGCGAAACAAAGGCGGTGAAACAGAGATGGGGAATCAGGGCAGGGAATCAGAGGCAGGGGATCAGAGCTGGGGAAACAGAGGCGGGGAATCAGATATGGGGAATCAGAGGTGGGGAATCAGGGGCGGGGAATCAGTGGCAGGGAAAGAGCTGGGGAATCAGAGGTGGGGAATCAGAGCTGGGGAAACAGAGGCGGGGAATCAGATATGGGGAATCAGAGGTGGGGAATCAGGGGCGGGGAATCAGTGGCAGGGAATCAGAGGCCGGGAATAAAAGGCGGGGAATCAGAGCTGGGGAATCAGAGGCGGGGAATCAGAGTTGGGGAATCAGAGGAGGGGAATCAGATATGGGGAAACAGAGGCCGGGAATCAGAGGCAGGGAAACAGAGGCGGGGAATCAGATATGGGGAATCAGAGGTGGGGAATTAGAGGTTGTGAATCAGAGGCAGGGAATCAGAGGCGGGGAATTAGAGGCGGGGAATCAGAGGCAGGGAATCGGATGTGCGGAATCAGAGATGGGGAATCAGAGGTGGGGATTCAGAGGTGGTGAATCAGAGAAGGGGAATCAGAGGCGGGGAATCAGGGGAAGGGAATCAGATGCAGGGAATCAGAGGCGTGGAATCATAGCTGGCGAATTAGAGGAGGGGAATCAGAGTTTGGGAATCAGAGGCGGGGAATCAGATATGGGGAAACAGAGGCGGGCAATCAGAGGCGGGGAAACAGAGGCGGGAATCAGATATGGGGAATCAGAGGTGGGGAATCAGGGGCAGGGAATCAGTGGCAGGGAATCAGACGCGGGGAATCAGAGGCGGGGAATCAGAGGCAGGGAATCAGACACGGGGAATCAGAGGCGGGGAATCAGAGATGGGGAATCAGAGGTGGGGAATCAGAGGCAGGGAATCGGATGCCGGAAATCAGAGGCGGGAAATCAGAGCTGGGGAATCAGAGGCGGGGAATCAGAGTTGGGGAATCAGAGGCGGCGAAGCAGATATGGGGAAAATGAGGCGGGGAATCAGATATGGGGAATCAGAGGCGTGGAATCAGATATGGGGAATCAGAGGCTGGGAATCAGAGGGGGGGAAACAGAGGCGGGGAATAAGATATGGGGAATCAGAGGTGGGGAATCAGGGGCGGGGAATCAGTGGCAGGGAATCAGAGGCGGGGAATCAGAGGCGGGGATTCAGAGGCAGGGAATCAGACACGGGGAATCAGAGGTGGGGAATCAGAGATGGGGAATCAGAGGCGGGGAATCAGAGGCAGGGAATCAGACGCGGGGAATCAGAGGCGGGGAATCAGAGCTGGGGAATCAGAGGCGGGGAATCAGAGCTGGGGAATCAGAGGCGGGGAATCAGAGGCAGGGAATCAGACGCGGGGAATCAGAGGTGGGGAATCAGAGGCGGTGAATCAGAGATGGGGAATAAGAGGCGGGGAATCAGAGGCAGGAAATCAGACACGGGGTTTCAGAGGCTGGGAATCAGACGGGGGGAATCAAAGGCGGGGAATCAGAGCTGGTGAATCAGAGGCAGGGAATCAGAGTTGGGGATTCAGAGGCAGGGAATAAGATATGGGGAAACAGAGGCGGGGAATCAGAGGCGGGCAAACAGAGGCGGGGAATTAGATATGGGGAATCAGAGGTGGGGAATCAGAGGTGGTGAATCAGAGATGGGGAATCACAGGCGGGGAATCAGAGGCAGGGAATAGAACGCGGGGAATCAGTGGCAGGGAATCAGAGCTGGGGAATCAGAGGTGGGGAATCAGAGCTGGGGAAACAGAGGCGGGGAATCAGATATGGGGAATCAGAGGTGGGGAATCAGGGGCGGGGAATCAGTGGCAGGGAATCAGAGGCCGGGAATAAAAGGCGGGGAATCAGAGCTGGAGAATCAGAGGCGGGGAATCAGAGTTGGGGAATCAGAGGAGGGGAATCAGATATGGGGAAACAGAGGCCGGAAACAGAGGCAAGGAAACAGAGGCGGGGAATCAGATATGGGGAATCAGAGGTGGGGAATCAGAGGCGGGGAAACAGAGGCGGGGAATCAGATATGGGGAATCAGAGGTGGGGAATCAGATATTGGGAATCAGAGGTGGCGAATCAAAGGCGGTGAATCAGAGATGGGGAATCAGAGGCGGGGAATCAGAGGCAGGGAATCCGATGCGGGGAATCAGAGGCGGGGAAACAGAGGTGGGGAATCAGATATGGGGAAAATGAGGCGGGGAATCAGATATGGGGAATCAGAGGCGGGGAATCAGATATGGGGAATCAGAGGCTGGGAATCAGAGTTGGGGAAACAGAGGCGGGGAATAAGATATGGGGAATCAGAGGTGGGGAATCAGGGGCGGGGAATCAGTGGCAGGGAATCAGAGGCGGGGAATCAGAGGCGGGGATTCAGAGGCAGGGAATCAGACACGGGGAATCAGAGCTGGGGAATCAGAGATGGGGAATCAGAGGCGGGGAATCAGAGGCAGGGAATCAGACGCGGGGAATCAGAGGCGGGGAATCAGAGCTGGGGAATCAGAGGCGGGGAATCAGAGCTGGGGAATCAGAGGCGGGGAATCAGAGGCAGGGAATCAGATGCGGGGAATCAGAGGTGGGGAATCAGAGGCGGTGAATCAGAGATGGGGAATAAGAGGCGGGGAATCAGAGGCAGGAAATCAGACACGGGGATTCAGAGGCTGGGAATCAGACGGGGGGAATCAAAGGCGGGGAATCAGAGCTGGTGAATCAGAGGCAGGGAATCAGAGTTGGGGATTCAGAGGCAGGGAATCAGATATGGGGAAACAGAGGCGGGCAATCAGAGGCGGGCAAACAGAGGCGGGGAATTAGATATGGGGAATCAGAGGTGGGGAATCAGAGGTGGTGAATCAGAGATGGGGAATCACAGGCAGGGAATCAGAGGCAGGGAATAGAACGCGGGGAATCAGAGGCAGGGAATCAGAGCTGGGGAATCAGAGGCGGGGAATCAGATATGGGAAAACAGAAGCGGGGAATCAGAGGCGGGGAAACAGAGGCGGGGAATCAGACATGGGGAATCGGATGCGGAGAATCAGAGGTGGGGAATCAGAGCTGGGGAATCAGAGGCGGGGAATCAGAGTTGGGGCATCAGTGGTGGGGAATTAGATATGGGGAAACAGAGGCGGGGAATCAGAGGCGGGGAAACAGAGGCGGGGAATCAGATATGGGGAATCAGAGGTGGGGAATCAGAGGCAGGGAATCAGATGTGCGGAATCAGAGATGGGGAATCAGAGGCAGCGAATCAGAATCAGAAGCGGGGAATCAGAGGCCGGGAATCAGAGACCGGGAATCAGATGCTGGGAATAAGAGGCCGGGAATCAGAGGTGGGGAATCAGTGTCCGGGAATCAGAGATGGGGATTCAGAGGCGGGGAATGAGATATGGAGAATCAGAGGCGGGGAATCAGAGGCGGGGAAACAGAGGTGGTGAATCAGATATGGGGAATCAGAGGTGGCGAATCAAAGGCGGTGAATCAGAGATGGGGAATCAGAGGCGCGGAATCAGAGGCAGGGAATCAGATGCGGGGAATCAGAGGAGGCGAATCAGAGCTGGCGAATCAGAGGCGGGGAATAGAGGTGGGCAATCAGAGCCGGGGAATCAGATATGGGGAAACAGAGGCGGGGAATCAGATATGGGGAATAAGATGTGGGGAATCAGAGGTTGTGAATCAGAGATGGGGAATCAAGGCGGGGAATCAGAGGCAGGGAATCAGATGCAGGGAATCAGAGGCGTGGATTCAGAGCTGGGGAATCAAAGGCGGGGAATCAGAGTTGGGGAATCAGAGGCAGGGAATCAGATATGGGGAATCAGAGGCGGGGAATCAGAGGCGGGGAAACAGAGGCGGGGAATCAGATATGGGGAATCAGAGGTGGGGAATCAGGGGCAGGGAATCAGTGGCAGGGAATCAGAGGCGGGGAATCAGAGGCGGGGAATCAGAGGCGGGGAAACAGAGGCGGGGAATCAAATATAGGGAATCAGAGGTGGGGAATCAGAGGTTGTGAATCAGAGATGGGGAATCAAGGCGGGGAATCAGAGGCAGGGAATCAGACACGGGGAATCAGAGGCGGGGATTCAGAGCTGGGGAATCAGAGGCGGGGAATCAGAGTTGGGGAATCAGAGGCAGGGAATCAGATATGGGGAATCAGAGGCGGGGAATCAGAGGCGGGGAAACAGAGGCGGGGAATCAGATATGGGGAATCAGAGGTGGGGAATCAGGGGCAGGGAATCAGTGGCAGGGAATCAGAGGCGGGGAATCAGAGGCGGGGAATCAGAGGCAGGGAATCAGACACGGGGAATCAGAGGCGGGGAATAAGAGATGGGGAATCAGAGGCGGGGAATCAGAGGCAGGGAATCGGACGCCGGGAATCAGAGTCGGGGAATCAGAGCTGGGGAATCAGAGGCGGGGAATCAGAGTTGGGGAATCAGAGGCGGGGAATCAGATATGGGGAAATAGAGGCGGGGAATCAGATATGGGGAATCAGAGGTGTGGAATCAGAGGTTGGGAATCAGAGGAAGGGAATCAGAGTCGGGGAAACAGAGGCGGGGAATCAGATATGTGGAATCACAGGTGGCGAATCAAAGGCGGTGAAACAGAGATGGGGAATCAGGGCAGGGAATCAGAGGCAGGGAATCAAACACGGGGAATCAGAGCTGGGGAATCAGAGGCGGGGAATCAGAGTTGGGAATCAGAGGCGGGGAATCAGAGGCGGGGAATCAGAGGAAGGGAATCAGATGTGCGGAATCGGAGATGGGGAATCAGAGGCAGGGAATCAGAGGCGGGGAATCAGAGGCGGGGAATCAGAGGCCGGGAATCAGATATGGGGAAACTGAGGCGGGGATTCCGAGGCGGGGAAACAGAGGCGGGGAATCAGATATGGGGAATCAGAGGTGGGGAATCAGAGGTTGGGAATCAGAGGCAGGGAATCAAAGGCTTGGAATCAGATGCAGGGAATCAGATGCGGGGAATCAGAGGCGGGGAATCAGAGCTGGGGAATCAGAGGCCGGGAAACAGAGGTGGGGAATCAGATATGGGGAATCAGAGGTGGCGAATCAAAGGCGGTGAATCAGAGATGGGGAATCAGAGGCGGGGAATCAGAGGCAGGGAATCAGATGCGGGGAATCAGAGGTGGGGAATCAGAGCTGGCGAATCAGAGGCGGGGAATCAGAGGTGTGCAAACAGAGGCGGGGAATCAGATATGGGGATTTCAGAGGCGGGGAATCAGAGGCGGGGAAACAGAGGCGGGGAATCAAATATAGGGAATCAGAGGTGGGGAATCAGTGGTTGTGAATCAGAGATGGGGAATCAAGGCGGGGAATCAGAGGCAGGGAATCAGACACGGGGAATCAGAGGCGGGAATTCAGAGCTGGGGAATCAGAGGCGGGGAATCAGAGTTGGGGAATCAGAGGCAGGGAATCAGATATGGGGAATAAGAGGCGGGGAATCAGAGGCGGGGAAACAGAGGCGGGGAATCAGATATGGGGAATCAGAGGTGGGGAATCAGGGGCAGGGAATCAGTGGCAGGGAATCAGAGGCGGGGAATCAGAGGCGGGGAATCAGAGGCAGGGAATCAGACACGGGGAATCAGAGGCGGGGAATCAGAGATGGGGAATCAGAGGCGGGGAATCAGAGGCAGGGAATCGGACGCCGGGAATCAGAGTCGGGGAATCAGAGCTGGGGAATCAGAGGCGGGGAATCAGAGTTGGGGAATCAGAGGCGGGGAATCAGATATGGGGAAATAGAGGCGGGGAATCAGATATGGGGAATCAGAGGTGTGGAATCAGAGGTTGGGAATCAGAGGAAGGGAATCAGAGTCGGGGAAACAGAGGCGGGGAATCAGATATGTGGAATCAGAGGTGGCGAATCAAAGGCGGTGAAACAGAGATGGGGAATCAGGGCAGGGAATCAGAGGCAGGGAATCAAACACGGGGAATCAGAGCTGGGGAATCAGAGGCGGGGAATCAGAGTTGGGAATCAGAGGCGGGGAATCAGAGGCGGGGAAACAGAGGCGGGGAATCAGATATGGGGAATCAGAGGTGGGGAATAAGAGGTTGGGAATCAGAGGCAGGGAATCAGAGGCGGGGAATCAGAGGCGGGGAATCAGAGGAAGGGAATCAGATGTGCGGAATCGGAGATGGGGAATCAGAGGCAGGGAATCAGAGGCGGGGAATCAGAGGCGGGGAATCAGAGGCGGGGAAACAGAGGCTGGGAATCAGATATGAGGAATCAGAGGTGGGGAATCAGAGGCAGGGATTCAGATGTGCTGAATCAGAGATGGGGAATCAGAGGCAGGGAATCAGAATCAGAAGCGGGGAATCAGAGGCCGGGAATCAGAGGCAGGGAATCAGATTCTGGGAATAAGAGGCCGGGAATCAGAGGTGGGGAATCAGAGTCCGGGAATCAGAGATGGGGATTCAGAGGCGGGGAATGAGATATGGAGAATCAGAGGCGGGGAATCAGAGGCCGGGAAACAGAGGTGGGGAATCAGATATGGGGAATCAGAGGTGGCGAATCAAAGGCGGTGAATCAGAGATGGGGAATCAGAGGCGGGGAATCAGAGGCAGGGAATCAGATGCGGGGAATCAGAGGCGGGGAATCAGATCTGGCGAATCAGAGGCGGGGAATCAGAGGTGGGCAATCAGAGGCGGGGAATCAGATATGGGGAATCAGAGGTGGGGAATCAGAGGCGGGGAAACAGAGGCGGGGAATCAAATATAGGGAATCAGAGGTGGGGAATCAGAGGTTGTGAATCAGAGATGGGGAATCAAGGCGGGGAATCAGAGGCAGGGAATCAGACACGGGGAATCAGAGGCGGGGATTCAGAGCTGGGGAATCAGAGGCGGGGAATCAGAGTTGGGGAATCAGAGGCAGGGAATCAGATATGGGGAATCAGAGGCGGGGAATCAGAGGCGGGGAAACAGAGGCGGGGAATCAGATATGGGGAATCAGAGGTGGGGAATCAGGGGCAGGGATTCAGTGTCAGGGAATCAGAGGCGGGGAATCAGAGGCGGGGAATCAGAGGCAGGGAATCAGACACGGGGAATCAGAGGCGGGGAATCAGAGATGGGGAATCAGAGGCGGGGAATCAGAGGCAGGGAATCGGACGCGGGGAATCAGAGTCGGGCAATCAGAGCTGGGGAATCAGAGGCGGGGAATCAGAGTTGGGGAATCAGAGGCGGGGATTCAGATATGGGGAAATAGAGGCGGGGAATCAGATATGGGGAATCAGAGGTGTGGAATCAGAGGTTGGGAATCAGAGGAAGGGAATCAGAGTCGGGGAAACAGAGGCGGGGAATCAGATATGTGGAATCAGAGGTGGCGAATCAAAGGCGGTGAAACAGAGATGGGGAATCAGGGCAGGGAATCAGAGGCAGGGAATCAAACACGGGGAATCAGAGCTGGGGAATCAGAGGCGGGGAATCAGAGTTGGGAATCAGAGGCGGGGAATCAGAGGCGGGGAAACAGAGGCGGGGAATCAGATATGGGGAATCAGAGGGGGGGAATCAGAGGTTGGGAATCAGAGGCAGGGAATCGGAGATGGGGAATCAGAGGTGGGGAATCAGAGGTTGGGAATCAGAGGCAGGGAATCAGAGGCTTGGAATCAGATGCAGGGAATCAGATGCGGGGAATCAGAGGCGGGGAATCAGAGCTGGGGAATCAGAGGTGGGGAATCAGATTTGGGGAATCAGAGGTGGGGACTTAGATATTGGGAAACAGAGGCGGGGAATCAGAGGCGGGGAAACAGAGGCGGGGAATCAGATATGGGGAATCAGAGGTGGGGAATCAGAGGCAGGGAATCAGATGTGCGGAATCAGAGATGGGGAATCAGAGGCAGGGAATCAGAATCAGAAGCAGGGAATCAGAGGCCGGGAATCAGAGGCCGGAATCAGATGATGGGAATCAGAGGCCTGGAATCAGAGGCGGGGAATCAGAGGCAGGGAATCAGATGCGGGGAATCAGAGGCGGGGAATCAGAGCTGGGGAATCAGAGGCGGGGTATTAGAGTTGGGGAATCATAGGCAGGGAATCGGATGTGCGGAATCAGAGATGGGGAATCAGAGGCCGGGAATCAGAGGTGGTGAATCAGAGATGGGGAATCAGAGACGGGGAATCAGAGGCGGGGAATCAGATATGGGGAATCAGAGGTGGGGCATCAGAGGTTGTGAATCACAGATGGGGAATCAGAGGCGGGGAATCAGAGGCAGGGAATCAGACGCGGGGAATCAGAGGCGGGGATTCAGAGCTGGGGAATCAGAAGCGGGGAATCAGAGTTGGGGTATCAGACGCGGGGAATCAGAGGTTGGCAATCAGAGGCGGGGAATCAGATATGGGGAATCAGAGGCGGGGAATCAGAGGCGGGGAAACAGAGGCGGGGAATCAGATATGGGGAATCAGAGGTGGGGCATCAGAGGTTGTGAATCACAGATGGGGAATCAGAGGCGGGGAATCAGAGGCAGGGAATCAGACGCGGGGAATCAGAGGCGGGGATTCAGAGCTGGGGAATCAGAAGCGGGGAATCAGAGTTGGGGAATCAGAGGCGGGGAATCAGATATGGGGAATCAGAGGCAGGGAATCAGAGGCGGGGAATCAGAGGCAGGGAATCAGACGCGGGGAATCTGAGGCGGGGAATCAGAGCTGGGGAATCAGAGGTGGGGAATCAGAGTTGGGGAATCAGAGGCAGGGAATTGGATGTGCGGAATCAGAGATGGGGAATCAGAGGTGGGGAATCAGAGGCGGTGAATCAGAGATGGGGAATCAGAGGCGGGGAATCAGAGGCAGGAAATCAGACACGGGGATTCAGAGGCTGGGAATCAGACGGGGGGAATCAAAGGCGGGGAATCAGAGCTGGGGAATCTGAGGCAGGGAATCAGAGTTGAGGATTCAGAGGCGGGGAATCAGATATGGGGAAACAGAGGCGGGGAATCAGAGGCGGGCAAACAGAGGCGGAGAATTAGATATGGGGAATCAGAAGTAGGGAATCAGAGGTGGTGAATCAGTGATGGGGAATCACAGGCGGGGAATCAGAGGCAGGGAATAGAACGCCGGGAATCAGAGGCAGAGAATCAGAGCTGGGGAATCAGAGGCGGGGAATCATAGTTGGGAATCAGAGGCGGGAATCAGATATGGGGAAACAGAGGCGGGGAATCAGAGGCGGGGAAACAGAGGCGGGGAATCAGATATGGGGAATCGGATGCAGGGAATCAGAGGCGGGGAATCAGAGCTGGGGAATCAGAGGCGGGGAATCAGAGTTGGGGCATCAGAGGTGGGGAATTAGATATATTGAAACAGAGGCGGGGAATCAGAGGCGGGGAAACAGAGGCGGGGAATCAGAGGCAGGGAATCAGACACGGGGAATCAGAGGCGGGGAATCAGAGATGGGGAATCAGAGGCGGGGAATCAGAGCTGGGGAATCAGAGGCGGGGAATCAGAGGCAGGGAATCAGACGCGGGGAATCAGAGGTGGGGAATCAGAGGCGGTGAATCAGAGATGGGGAATAAGAGGCGGGGAATCAGAGGCAGGAAATCAGACACGGGGATTCAAAGGCTGGGAATCAGACGCGGGGAATCAGAGGCGGGGAATGAGATATGGAGAATCAGAGGCGGGGAATCAGAGGCGGGGAAACAGAGGTGGTGAATCAGATATGGGGAATCAGAGGTGGCGAATCAAAGGCAGTGAATCAGAGATGGGGAATCAGAGGCGCGGAATCAGAGGCAGGGAATCAGATGCGGGGAATCAGAGGAGGCGAATCAGAGCTGGCGAATCAGAGGCGGGGAATAGAGGTGGGCAATCAGAGCCGGGGAATCAGATATGGGGAAACAGAGGCGGGGAATCAGATATGGGGAATAAGAGGTGGGGAATCAGAGGTTGTGAATTAGAGATGGGGAATCAAGGCAGGGAATCAGAGGCAGGGAATCATATGCGGGGAATCAGAGGCGTGGATTCAGAGCTGGGGAATCAGAGGCGGGGAATCAGAGTTTGGGAATCAGAGGCAGGGAATCAGATATGGGGAATCAGAGGCGGGGAATCAGAGGCGGGGAAACAGAGGCGGATAATCAGATATGGGGAATCAGAGGTGGGGAATCAGGGGCAGGGAATCAGTGGCAGGGAATCAGAGGCTGGGAATCAGAGGCGGGGAATCAGAGGCAGGGAATCAGACACGGGGAATCAGAGGCGGGGAATCAGAGATGGGGAATCAGAGGCGGGAAATCAGAGGCAGGGAATCGGACGCCGGGTATCAGAGGCGGGGAATCAGAGCTGGGGAATCAGAGGCGGGGAATCAGAGTTGGGGAATCAGAGGCGGGGAATCAGATATGGGGAAATAGAGGTGGGGAATCAGATATGGGGAATCAGAGGTGTGGAATCAGAGGTTGGGAATCAGAGGCAGGGAATCAGAGGCGGGGAAACAGAGGCGGGGAATCAGATATGGTGAATCAGAGGTGGCGAATCAAAGGCGGTGAAACAGAGATGGGGAATCAGGGCAGGGAATCAGAGGCAGGGAATCAGAGCTGGGGAAACAGAGGCGGGGAAAGAGATATGGGGAATCAGAGGTGGGGAATCAGGGGCGGGGAATCAGTGGCAGGGAATCAGAGGCCGGGAATAAAAGGCGGGGAATCAGAGATGGAGAATCAGAGGCGGGGAATCAGAGTTGGGGAATCAGAGGTGGGGAATTAGAGGTTGCGAATCAGAGGCAGGGAATCAGAGGCGGGGAATCAGAGGCGGGGAATCAGAGGCAGGGAATCGGATGTGCGGAATCAGAGATGGGGAATCAGAGGTGGGGATTCAGAGGTGGTGAATCAGAGAAGGGGAATCAGAGGCGGGGAATCAGAGGCAGGGAATCAGATGCAGGGAATCAAAGGCGGGGAATCATAGCTGGCGAATTAGAGGAGGGGAATCAGAGTTGGGGAATCAGAGGCGGGGAATTAGATATGGGGAAACAGAGGCAGGGAATCAGAGGCGGGGAAACAGAGGCGGGAAATCAGATATGGGGAATCAGAGGTGGGGAATCAGGGGCAGGGTATCAGTGGCAGGGAATCAGACGCGGGGAATCAGAGGCGGGGAATCAGATGCAGGGAATCAGACACGGGGAATCAGAGGCGGGGAATCAGAGATGGGGAATCAGAGGCGGGGAATCAGAGGCAGGGAATCGGATGCCGGAAATCAGAGGCGGGAAATCAGAGCTGGGGAATCAGAGGAGGGGAATCAGAGTTGGGGAATCATAGGCGGCGAAGCAGATATGGGGAAAATGAGGCGGGGAATCAGATATGGGGAATCAAAGGCGGGGAATCAGATATGGGGAATCAGAGGCTGGGAATCAGAGGGGGGGAAACAGAGGCGGGGAATAAGATATGTGGAATCAGAGGCGGGGAATCAGAGTTGGGGAATCAGAGGCAGGGAATCAGATATGGGGAATCAGAGGCGGGGAATCAGAGGCGGGGAAACAGGCGGGGAATCAGATATGGGGAATCAGAAGTGGGGAATCAGGGGCAGGGAATCAGTGGCAGGGAATCAGAGGGGGTGAATCAGAGGCGGGGAATCAGAGTAAGGGAATCAGACACGGGGAATCAGAGGCGGTGAATCAGAGATGGGGAATCAGAGGCGGGGAATCAGAGGCAGGGAATCGGACGCCGGGAATCAGAGGCGGGGAATCAGAGCTGGGGAATCAGAGGCGGGGAATCAGAGTTGGGGAATCAGAGGCGGGGAATCAGATATGGGGAAATAGAGTCGGGGAATCAGATATGGGGAATCAGAGGTGTGGAATCAGAGGTTGGGAATCAGAGGCAGGGAATCAGAGGCGGGGAAACAGAGGCGGGGAATCAGATATGGGGAATCAGAGGTGGCGAAACAAAGGCGGTGAAACAGAGATGGGGAATCAGGGCAGGGAATCAGAGGCAGGGAATCAGAGCTGGGGAAACAGAGGCGGGGAATCAGATATGGGGAATCAGAGGTGGGGAATCAGGGGCGGGGAATCAGTGGCAGGGAAAGAGCTGGGGAATCAGAGGTGGGGAATCAGAGCTGGGGAAACAGAGGCGGGGAATCAGATATGGGGAATCAGAAGTGGGGAATCAGGGGCGGGGAATCAGTGGCAGGGAATCAGAGGCCGGGAATAAAAGGCGGGGAATCAGAGCTGGGGAATCAGAGGCGGGGAATCAGAGTTGGGGAATCAGAGGAGGGGAATCAGATATGGGGAAACAGAGGCCGGGAATCAGAGGCAGGGAAACAGAGGCGGGGAATCAGATATGGGGAATCAGAGGTGGGGAATTAGAGGTTGCGAATCAGAGGCAGGGAATCAGAGGCGGGGAATCAGAGGCGGGGAATCAGAGGCAGGGAATCGGATGTGCGGAATCAGAGATGGGGAATCAGAGGTGGGGATTCAGAGGTGGTGAATCAGAGAAGGGGAATCAGAGGCGGGGAATCAGAGGAAGGGAATCAGATGCAGGGAATCAGAGGCGGGGAATCATAGCTGGCGAATTAGAGGAGGGGAATCAGAGTTGGGGAATCAGAGGCGGGGAATCAGATATGGGGAAACAGAGGCGGGGAATCAGAGGCGGGGAAACAGAGGCGGGGAATCAGATATGGGGAATCAGAGGTGGGGAATCAGGGGCAGGGAATCAGTGGCAGGGAATCAGACGCGGGGAATCAGAGGCGGGGAATCAGAGGCAGGGAATCAGACACGGGGAATCAGAGGCGGGGAATCAGAGATGGGGAATCAGAGGCGGGGAATCAGAGGCAGGGAATCGGATGCCGGAAATCAGAGGCGGGAAATCAGAGCTGGGGAATCAGAGGCGGGGAATCAAGTTGGGGAATCAGAGGCGGCGAAGCAGATATGGGGAAAATGAGGCGGGGAATCAGATATGGGGAATCAGAGGCGTGGAATAAAATATGGGGAATCAGAGGCTGGGAATCAGAGGGGGGGAAACAGAGGCGGGGAATAAGATATGGGGAATCAGAGGTGGGGAATCAGGGGCGGGGAATCAGTGGCAGGGAATCAGAGGCGGGGAATCAGAGGGGGGGAAACAGAGGCGGGGAATCAGATATGGGGAATCAGAGGTGGGGAATCAGGGGCAGGGAATCAGTGGCAGGGAATCAGAGGCGGGGAATCAGAGGCGGGGAATCAGAGGCGGGGAATCAGAGGCAGGGAATCAGACACGGGGAATCAGAGGCGGGGAATCAGAGATGGGGAATCAGAGGCGGGGAATCAGAGGCAGGGAATCGGACGCCGGGTATCAGAGGCGGGGAATTAGAGCTGGGGAATCAGAGGCGGGGAATCAGAGTTGGGGAATCAGAGGCGGGGAATCTGATATGGGGAAATAGAGGTGGGGAATCAGATATGGGGAATCAGAGGTGTGGAATCAGAGGTTGGGAATCAGAGGCAGGGAATCAGAGGCGGGGAAACAGAGGCGGGGAATCAGATATGGTGAATCAGAGGTGGCGAATCAAAGGCGGTGAAACAGAGATGGGGAATCAGGGCAGGGAATCAGAGGCAGGGAATCAGAGCTGGGGAAACAGAGGCGGGGAATCAGATATGGGGAATCAGAGGTGGGGAATCAGGGGCGAGGAATCAGTGGCAGGGAATCAGAGCTGGGGAAACAGAGGCGGGGAATCAGATATGGGGAATCAGAGGTGGGGAATCAGGGGCGGGGAATCAGTGGCAGGGAATCAGAGGCCGGGAATAAAAGGCGGGGAATCAGAGATGGAGAATCAGAGGCGGGGAATCAGAGTTGGGGAATCAGAGGTGGGGAATTAGAGGTTGCGAATCGGAGGCAGGGAATCAGAGGCGGGGAATCAGAGGCGGGGAATCAGAGGCAGGGAATCGGATGTGCGGAATCAGAGATGGGGAATCAGAGGTGGGGATTCAGAGGTGGTGAATCAGAGAAGGGGAATCAGAGGCGGGGAATCAGAGGCAGGGAATCAGACGCAGGGAATCAAAGGCAGGGAATCATAGCTGGCGAATTAGAGGAGGGGAATCAGAGTTGGGGAATCAGAGGCGGGGAATCAGATATGGGGAAACAGAGGCGGGGAATCAGAGGCGGGGAAACAGAGGCGGGAAATCAGATATGGGGAATCAGAGGTGGGGAATCAGGGGCAGGGAATCAGTGGCAGGGAATCAGACGCGGGGAATCAGAGGCGGGGAATCAGATGCAGGGAATCAGACACGGGGAATCAGAGGCGGGGAATCAGAGATGGGGAATCAGAGGCGGGGAATCAGAGGCAGGGAATCGGATGCCGGAAATCAGAGGCGGGAAATCAGAGCTGGGGAATCAGAGGAGGGGAATCAGAGTTGGGGAATCAGAGGCGGCGAAGCAGATATGGGGAAAATGAGGCGGGGAATCAGATATGGGGAATCAAAGGCGGGGAATCAGATATGGGGAATCAGAGGCTGGGAATCAGAGGGGGGGAAACAGAGGCAGGGAATAAGATATGGGGAATCAGAGGCGGGGAATCAGAGTTGGGGAATCAGAAGCAGGGAATCAGATATGGGGAATCAGAGGCGGGGAATCAGAGGCGGGGAAACAGGCGGGGAATCAGATATGGGGAATCAGAAGTGGGGAATCAGGGGCAGGGAATCAGTGGCAGGGAATCAGAGGGGGGGAATCAGAGGCGGGGAATCAGAGTAAGGGAATCAGACACGGGGAATCAGAGGCGGGGAATCAGAGATGGGGAATCAGAGGCGGGGAATCAGAGGCAGGGAATCGGACGCCGGGAATCAGAGGCAGGGAATCAGAGCTGGGGAATCAGAGGCGGGGAATCAGAGTTGGGGAATCAGAGGCGGGGAATCAGATATGGGGAAATAGAGTCGGGGAATCAGATATGGGGAATCAGAGGTGTGGAATCAGAGGTTGGGAATCAGAGGCAGGGAATCAGAGGCGGGGAAACAGAGGCGGGGAATCAGATATGGGGAATCAGAGGTGGCGAAACAAAGGCGGTGAAACAGAGATGGGGAATCAGGGCAGGGAATCAGAGGCAGGGGATCAGAGCTGGGGAAACAGAGGCGGGGAATCAGATATGGGGAATCAGAGGTGGGGAATCAGGGGCGGGGAATCAGTGGCAGGGAAAGAGCTGGGGAATCAGAGGTGGGGAATCAGAGCTGGGGAAACAGAGGCGGGGAATCAGATATGGGGAATCAGAGGTGGGGAATCAGGGGCGGGGAATCAGTGGCAGGGAATCAGAGGCCGGGAATAAAAGGCGGGGAATCAGAGCTGGGGAATCAGAGGCGGGGAATCAGAGTTGGGGAATCAGAGGAGGGGAATCAGATATGGGGAAACAGAGGCCGGGAATCAGAGGCAGGGAAACAGAGGCGGGGAATCAGATATGGGGAATCAGAGGTGGGGAATTAGAGGTTGTGAATCAGAGGCAGGGAATCAGAGGCGGGGAATTAGAGGCGGGGAATCAGAGGCAGGGAATCGGATGTGCGGAATCAGAGATGGGGAATCAGAGGTGGGGATTCAGAGGTGGTGAATCAGAGAAGGGGAATCAGAGGCGGGGAATCAGGGGAAGGGAATCAGATGCAGGGAATCAGAGGCGTGGAATCATAGCTGGCGAATTAGAGGAGGGGAATCAGAGTTTGGGAATCAGAGGCGGGGAATCAGATATGGGGAAACAGAGGCGGGCAATCAGAGGCGGGGAAACAGAGGCGGGAATCAGATATGGGGAATCAGAGGTGGGGAATCAGGGGCAGGGAATCAGTGGCAGGGAATCAGACGCGGGGAATCAGAGGCGGGGAATCAGAGGCAGGGAATCAGACACGGGGAATCAGAGGCGGGGAATCAGAGATGGGGAATCAGAGGTGGGGAATCAGAGGCAGGGAATCGGATGCCGGAAATCAGAGGCGGGAAATCAGAGCTGGGGAATCAGAGGCGGGGAATCAGAGTTGGGGAATCAGAGGCGGCGAAGCAGATATGGGGAAAATGAGGCGGGGAATCAGATATGGGGAATCAGAGGCGTGGAATCAGATATGGGGAATCAGAGGCTGGGAATCAGAGGGGGGGAAACAGAGGCGGGGAATAAGATATGGGGAATCAGAGGTGGGGAATCAGGGGCGGGGAATCAGTGGCAGGGAATCAGAGGCGGGGAATCAGAGGCGGGGATTCAGAGGCAGGGAATCAGACACGGGGAATCAGAGGTGGGGAATCAGAGATGGGGAATCAGAGGCGGGGAATCAGAGGCAGGGAATCAGACGCGGGGAATCAGAGGCGGGGAATCAGAGCTGGGGAATCAGAGGCGGGGAATCAGAGCTGGGGAATCAGAGGCGGGGAATCAGAGGCAGGGAATCAGACGCGGGGAATCAGAGGTGGGGAATCAGAGGCGGTGAATCAGAGATGGGGAATAAGAGGCAGGGAATCAGAGGCAGGAAATCAGACACGGGGTTTCAGAGGCTGGGAATCAGACGGGGGGAATCAAAGGCGGGGAATCAGAGCTGGTGAATCAGAGGCAGGGAATCAGAGTTGGGGATTCAGAGGCAGGGAATAAGATATGGGGAAACAGAGGCGGGGAATCAGAGGCGGGCAAACAGAGGCGGGGAATTAGATATGGGGAATCAGAGGTGGGGAATCAGAGGTGGTGAATCAGAGATGGGGAATCACAGGCGGGGAATCAGAGGCAGGGAATAGAACGCGGGGAATCAGTGGCAGGGAATCAGAGCTGGGGAATCAGAGGTGGGGAATCAGAGCTGGGGAAACAGAGGCGGGGAATCAGATATGGGGAATCAGAGGTGGGGAATCAGGGGCGGGGAATCAGTGGCAGGGAATCAGAGGCCGGGAATAAAAGGCGGGGAATCAGAGCTGGAGAATCAGAGGCGGGGAATCAGAGTTGGGGAATCAGAGGAGGGGAATCAGATATGGGGAAACAGAGGCCGGAAACAGAGGCAAGGAAACAGAGGCGGGGAATCAGATATGGGGAATCAGAGGTGGGGAATTAGAGGTTGCGAATCAGAGGCAGGGAATCAGAGGCGGGGAATCAGAGGCGGGGAATCAGAGGCAGGGAATCGGATGTGCGGAATCAGAGATGGGTAATCAGAGGTGGGGATTCAGAGGTGGTGAATCAGAGAAGGGGAATCAGAGGTGGGGAATCAGAGGCAGAGAATCAGACGCAGGGAATCAGAGGCGGGGAATCATAGCTGGCGAATTAGAGGATGGGAATCAGAGGTGGGGAATCAGAGGCGGGGAATCAGATATGGGGAAACAGAGGCGGGGAATCAGAGGCGGGGAAACAGAGGCGGTGAATCAGATATGGGGATTCAGAGGTGGGGAATCAGAGGTTGGGAATCAGAGGCAGGGAATCAGAGGCGGGGAATCAGAGGCAGGGAATCAGATGCGGGGAATCAGAGGCGGGGAAACAGAGCTGGGGAATCAGAGGCGGGGAATCAGAGTTGGGGAAGCAGAGGCTAGGAATCAGAGGCGGGGAATCAGAGATGGGGATTCAGAGGCGGGGAATGAGATATGGAGAATCTGAGGCGGGGAATCAGAGGCGGGGAAATAGAGGTGGGGAATCAGATATGGGGAATCAGAGGTGGCGAATCAAAGGCGGTGAATCAGAGATGGGGAATCAGAGGCGGGGAATCAGAGGCAGGGAATCAGATGCGGGGAATCAGAGGCGGGGAAACAGAGGTGGGAAATCAGATATGGGGAAAATGAGGCGGGGAATCAGATATGGGGAATCAGAGGTGGGGAATCAGATATGGGGAATCAGAGGCTGGGAATCAGAGGGGGAAAACAGAGGCGGGGAATAAGATATGGGGAATCAGAGGTGGGGAATCAGGGGCGGGGAATCAGTGGCAGGGAATCAGACGCGGGGAATCAGAGGCGGGGAATCAGAGCTGGGGAATCAGAGGCGGGGAATCAGAGCTGGGGAATCAGAGGCGGGGAATCAGAGGCAGGGAATCAGATGCGGGGAATCAGAGGTGGGGAATCAGAGGCGGTGAATCAGAGATGGGGAATAAGAGGCGGGGAATCAGAGGCAGGAAATCAGACACGGGGATTCAGAGGCTGGGAATCAGACGGGGGGAATCAAAGGCGGGGAATCAGAGCTGGTGAATCAGAGGCAGGGAATCAGAGTTGGGGATTCAGAGGCAGGGAATCAGATATGGGGAAACAGAGGCGGGGAATCAGAGGCGGGCAAACAGAGGCGGGGAATTAGATATGGGGAATCAGAGGTGGGGAATCAGAGGTGGTGAATCAGAGATGGGGAATCACAGGCAGGGAATCAGAGGCAGGGAATAGAACGCGGGGAATCTGAGGCAGGGAATCAGAGCTGGGGAATCAGAGGCGGGGAATCAGATATGGGAAAACAGAAACGGGGAATCAGAGGCGGGGAAACAGAGGCGGGGAATCAGACATGGGGAATCGGATGCGGAGAATCAGAGGTGGGGAATCAGAGCTGGGGAATCAGAGGCGGGGAATCAGAGTTGGGGCATCAGTGGTGGGGAATTAGATATGGGGAAACAGAGGCGGGGAATCAGAAGCGGGGAAACAGAGGCGGGGAATCAGATATGGGGAATCAGAGGTGGGGAATCAGAGGCAGGGAATCAGATGTGCGGAATCAGAGATTGGGAATCAGAGGCAGCGAATCAGAATCAGAAGCGGGGAATCAGAGGCCGGGAATCAGAAACCGGGAATCAGATGCTGGGAATAAGAGGCCGGGAATCAGAGGTGGGGAATCAGTGTACGGGAATCAGAGATGGGGATTCAGAGGCGGGGAATGAGATATGGAGAATCAGAGGCGGGGAATCAGAGGCGGGGAAACAGAGGTGGTGAATCAGATATGGGGAATCAGAGGTGGCGAATCAAAGGCGGTGAATCAGAGATGGGGAATCAGAGGCGCGGAATCAGAGGCAGGGAATCAGATGCGGGGAATCAGAGGAGGCGAATCAGAGCTGGCGAATCAGAGGCGGGGAATAGAGGTGGGCAATCAGAGCCGGGGAATCAGATATGGGGAAACAGAGGCGGGGAATCAGATATGGGGAATAAGATGTGGGGAATCAGAGGTTGTGAATCAGAGATGGGGAATCAAGGCGGGGAATCAGAGGCAGGGAATCAGATGCAGGGAATCAGAGGCGTGGATTCAGAGCTGGGGAATCAGAGGCGGGGAATCAGAGTTGGTGAATCAGAGGCAGGGAATCAGATATGGGGAATCAGAGGCGGGGAATCAGAGGCGGGGAAACAGAGGCGGGGAATCAGATATGGGGAATCAGAGGTGGGGAATCAGGGGCAGGGAATCAGTGGCAGGGAATCAGAGGCGGGGAATCAGAGGCGGGGAATCAGAGGCGGGGAAACAGAGGCGGGGAATCAAATATAGGGAATCAGAGGTGGGGAATCAGAGGTTGTGAATCAGAGATGGGGAATCAAGGCGGGGAATCAGAGGCAGGGAATCAGACACGGGGAATCAGAGGCGGGGATTCAGAGCTGGGGAATCAGAGGCGGGGAATCAGAGGCGGGCAATCAGAGGCGGGGAATCAGAGGCCGGGAATCAGATATGGGGAAACTGAGGCGGGGAATCCGAAGCGGGGAAACAGAGGCGGGGAATCAGATATGGGGAATCAGAGGTGGGGAATCAGAGGTTGGGAATCAGAGGCAGGGAATCAGAGGTTTGGAATCAGATGCAGGGAATCAGATGCGGGGAATCAGAGGCGGGGAATCAGAGCTGGGGAATCAGAGGCCGGGAAACAGAGGTGGGGAATCAGATATGGGGAATCAGAGGTGGCGAATCAAAGGCGGTGAATCAGAGATGGGGAATCAGAGGCGGGGAATCAGAGGCAGGGAATCAGATGCGGGGAATCAGAGGCGGGGAATCAGAGCTGGCGAATCAGAGGCGGGGATTCAGAGGTGGGCAATCAGAGGCGGGGAATCAGATATGGTGATTTCAGATGCGGGGAATCAGAGACGGGGAAACAGAGGCGGGGAATCAAATATAGGGAATCAGAGGTGGGGAATCAGTGGTTGTGAATCAGAGATGGGGAATCAAGGCGGGGAATCAGAGGCAGGGAATCAGACACGGGGAATCAGAGGCGGGGATTCAGAGCTGGGGAATCAGAGGCGGGGAATCAGAGTTGGGGAATCAGAGGCAGGGAATCAGATATGGGGAATCAGAGGCGGGGAATCAGAGGCGGTTAAACAGAGGCGGGGAATCAGATATGGGGAATCAGAGGTGGGGAATCAGGGGCAGGGAATCAGTGGCAGGGAATCAGAGGCGGGGAATCAGAGGCGGGGAATCAGAGGCAGGGAATCAGACACGGGGAATCAGAGGCGGGGAATCAGAGATGGGGAATCAGAGGTGGGGAATCAGAGGCAGGGAATCGGACGCCGGGAATCAGAGTCGGGGAATCAGAGCTGGGGAATCAGAGGCGGGGAATCAGAGTTGGGGAATCAGAGGCAGGGAATCAGATATGGGGAAATAGAGGCGGGGAATCAGATATGGGGAATCAGAGGTGTGGAATCAGAGGTTGGGAATCAGAGGAAGGGAATCAGAGTCGGGGAAACAGAGGCGGGGAATCAGATATGTGGAATCAGAGGTGGCGAATCAAAGGCGGTGAAACAGAGATGGGGAATCAGGGCAGGGAATCAGAGGCAGGGAATCAAACACGGGGAATCAGAGCTGGGGAATCAGAGGCGGGGAATCAGAGTTGGGAATCAGAGGCGGGGAATCAGAGGCGGGGAAACAGAGGCGGGGAATCAGATATGGGGAATCAGAGGTGGGGAATCAGAGGTTGGGAATCAGAGGCAGGGAATCAGAGGCGGGGAATCAGAGGCGGGGAATCAGAGGAAGGGAATCAGATGTGCGGAATCGGAGATGGGGAATCAGAGGCAGGGAATCAGAGGCGGGGAATCAGAGGCGGTGAATCAGAGGCCGGGAATCAGATATGGGGAAACTGAGGCGGGGAATCCGAGGCGGGGAAACAGACGCGGGGAATCAGATATGGGGAATCAGAGGTGGGGAATCAAAGGTTGGGAATCAGAGGCAGGGAATCAGAGGCTTGAAATCAGATGCAGGGAATCAGATGCGGGGAATCAGAGGCGGGGAATCAGAGCTGGGGAATCAGAGGTGGGGAATCAGAGGCAGGGAATCAGATGTGGGGAATCAGAGATGGGGAATCAGAGGCAGGGAAACAGAATCAGAAGCAGGGAATCAGTGGCCGGGAATCAGAGGCCGGAATCAGATGCTGGGAATCAGAGGCCTGGAATCAGAGGCGGGGAATCAGAGGCAGGGAATCAGATGCGGGGAATCAGAGGCGGGGAATCAGAGCTGGGGAATCAGAGGCGGGGTATTAGAGTTGGGGAATTAAAGGCGGGGAATCAGATATGGGGAATCAGAGGCGGGGAATCAGAGGTGGGGAATCATAGGCAGGGAATCGGATGTGCGGAATCAGAGATTGGGAATCAGAGGCCGGGAATCAGAGGTGGTGAATCAGAGATGGGGAATCAGAGGCGGGGAATCAGAGGCAGGGTATCAGACGCGGGGAATCAGAGGTGGGCAATCAGAGGCGGGGAATCAGATATGGGGAATCAGAGGTGGGGAATCAGAGGCGGGGAAACAGAGGCGGGGAATCAGATATGGGGAATCAGAGGTGGGGCATCAGAGGTTGTGAATCACAGATGGGGAATCAGAGGCGGGGAATCAGAGGCAGGGAATCAGACGCGGGGAATCAGAGGCGGGGATTCAGAGCTGGGGAATCAGAAGCGGGGAATCAGAGTTGGGGAATCAGAGGCGGGGAATCAGATATGGGGAATCAGAGGCAGGGAATCAGATGCGGGGATTCAGAGGCAGGGAATCAGACGCGGGGAATCTGAGGCGGGGAATCAGAGCTGGTGAATCAGAGGTGGGGAATCAGAGTTGGGGAATCAGAGGCAGGGAATTGGATGTGCGGAATCAGAGATGGGGAATCAGAGGTGGGGAATCAGAGGCGGTGAATCAGAGATGGGGAATCAGAGGCGGGGAATCAGAGGCAGGAAATCAGACACGGGGATTCAGAGGCTGGGAATCAGACGGGGGGAATCAAAGGCGGGGAATCAGAGCTGGGGAATCTGAGGCAGGGAATCAGAGTTGGGGATTCAGAGGCGGGGAATCAGATATGGGGAAACAGAGGCGGGGAATCAGAGGCGGGCAAACATAGGCGGGGAATTAGAAATGGGGAATCAGAGGTAGGGAATCAGAGGTGGTGAATCAGTGATGGGGAATCACAGGCGGGGAATCAGAGGCAGGGAATAGAACGCGGGGAATCAGAGGCAGGGAATCAGAGCTGGGGAATCAGAGGCGGGGAATCATAGTTGGGAATCAGAGGCGGGAATCAGATATGGGGAAACAGAGGTGGGGAATCAGAGGCGGGGAAACAGAGGCGGGGAATCAGATATGGGGAATCGGATGCAGGGAATCAGAGGCGGGGAATCAGAGCTGGGGAATCAGAGGCGGGGAATCAGAGTTGGGGCATCAGAGGTGGGGAATTAGATATAGGGAAACAGAGGCGGGGAATCAGAGGCGGGGAAACAGAGGCGGGGAATCAGATATGGGGAATCAGAGGTGGGGAATCAGAGGCAGGGAATCAGATGTGCGGAATCAGAGATGGGGAATCAGAGGCAAGGAATCAGAATCAGAAGCGGGGAATCAGAGGCCGGGAATCAGAGGCCGGGAATCAGATGCTGGGAATAAGAGGCCGGGAATCAGAGGAGGGGAATCAGAGTCCGGGAATCAGAGATGGGGATTCAGAGGCGGGGAATCAGATATGGAGAATCAGAGATGGGGAATCAGAGGCGGGGAATCAGAGGCAGGGAATCGGACGCCGGGAATCAGAGGGGGGGAATCAGAGCTGGGGAATCAGAGGCAGGGAATCAGAGTTGGGGAATCAGAGGCGGGGAATCAGATATGGGGAAATAGAGGCGGGGAATCAGATATGGGGAATCAGAGGTGTGGAATCAGAGGTTGGGAATCAGAGGCAGGGAATCAGAGGCTGGGAAACAGAGGCGGGGAATCAGATATGGGGAATCAGAGGTGGCGAATCAAAGGCGGTGAAACAGAGATGGGGAATCAGGGCAGGGAATCAGAGGCAGGGAATCAGAGCTGGGGAAACAGAGGCGGGGAATCAGATATGGGGAATCAGAGGTGGGGAATCAGGGGCGGGGAATCAGAGTTGGGGAATCAGAGGAGGGGAATCAGATATGGGGAAACAGAGGCCGGGAATCAGAGGCAGGGTAACAGAGGCGGGGAATCAGATATGGGGAATCAGAGGTGGGGAATTAGAGGTTGCGAATCAGAGGCGGGGAAACAGAGGCGGGGAATCAAATATAGGGAATCAGAGGTGGGGAATCAGAGGTTGTGAATCAGAGATGGGGAATCAAGGCGGGGAATCAGAGGCAGGGAATCAGACGCGGGGAATCAGAGGCGGGGATTCAGAGCTGGGGAATCAGAGGCGGTGAATCAGAGTTGGGGAATCAGAGGCAGGGAATCAGATATGGGGAATCAGAGGCGGGGAATCAGAGGCGGGGAAACAGAGGCGGGGAATCAGATATGGGGAATCAGAATTGGGGAATCAGGGGCAGGGAATCAGTGGCAGGGAATCAGAGGCGGGGAATCAGAGGCGGGGAATCAGAGGCAGGGAATCAGACACGGGGTATCGGAGGTGGGGAATCAGAGATGGGGAATCAGAGGCGGGGAATCAGAGGCAGGGAATCGGACTCCGGGAATCAGAGTCGGGGAATCAGAGCTGGGGAATCAGAGGCGGGGAATCAGAGTTGGGGAATCAGAGGCGGGGAATCAGATATGGGGAAATAGAGGCGGGGAATCAGATATGGGGAATCAGAGGTGTGGAATCAGAGGTTGGGAATCAGAGGCAGGGAATCAGAGTCGGGGAATCAGATATGGGGAATCAGATGTGGCGAATCAAAGGCGGTGAAACAGAGATGGGGAATCAGGGCAGGGAATCAGAGGCAGGGAATCAAACACGGGGAATCAGAGCTGGGGAATCAGAGGCGGGGAATCAGAGTTGGGAATCAGAGGCGGGGAATCAGAGGCGGGGAAACAGAGGCAGGGAATCAGAATCAGAAGCAGGGAATCAGAGGCCGGGAATCAGAGGCCGGAATCAGATGCTGGGAATCAGAGGCCTGGAATCAGAGGCGGGGAATCAGAGGCAGGGAATCAGATGCGGGGAATCAGAGGCGGGGAATCAGAGCTGGGGAATCAGAGGCGGGGTATTAGAGTTGGGGAATCAGAGGCGGGGAATCAGATATGGGGAAACAGAGGTGGGGAATCAGAGGCGGGGAAACAGAGGCAGGGAATCAGATATGGGGAATCAGAGGTGGGGAATCAGAGATGGGGAATCAGAGGCGGTGAATCAGAGATGGGGAATCAGAGGCGGGGAATCAGAGGCAGGAAATCAGACACGGGGATTCAGAGGCTGGGAATCAGACGGGGGGAATCAAAGGCGGGGAATCAGAGCTGGGGAATCAGAGGCAGGGAATCAGAGGCGGGGAATCAGATATGGGGAATCAGAGGCTGGGATTCAGAGGCGGGGAATCAGAGTTGGGGAATCAGAGGAGGGGAATCAGATATGGGGAAACAGAGGCCGGGAATCAGAGGCAGGGTAACAGAGGCGGGGAATCAGATATGGGGAATCAGAGGTGGGGAATTAGAGGTTGCGAATCAGAGGCGGGGAAACAGAGGCGGTGAATCAAATATAGGGAATCAGAGGTGGGGAATCAGAGGTTGTGAATCAGAGATGGGGAATCAAGGCGGGGAATCAGAGGCAGGGAATCAGACGCGGGGAATCAGAGGCGGGGATTCAGAGCTGGGGAATCAGAGGCGGTGAATCAGAGTTGGGGAATCAGAGGCAGGGAATCAGATATGGGTATCAGAGGCGGGGAATCAGAGGCGGGGAAACAGAGGCGGGGAATCAGATATGGGGAATCAGAATTGGGGAATCAGGGGCAGGGAATCAGTGGCAGGGAATCAGAGGCGGGGAATCAGAGGCGGGGAATCAGAGGCAGGGAATCAGACACGGGGAATCGGAGGCGGGGAATCAGAGATGGGGAATCAGAGGCGGGGAATCAGAGGCAGGGAATCGGACTCCGGGAATCAGAGTCGGGGAATCAGAGCTGGGGAATCAGAGGCGGGGAATCAGAGTTGGGGAATCAGAGGCGGGGAATCAGATATGGGGAAATAGAGGCGGGGAATCAGATATGGGGAATCAGAGGTGTGGAATCAGATGTTGGGAATCAGAGGCAGGGAATCAGAGTCGGGGAATCAGATATGGGGAATCAGAGGTGGCGAATCAAAGGCGGTGAAACAGAGATGGGGAATCAGGGCAGGGAATCAGAGGCAGGGAATCAAACACGGGGAATCAGAGCTGGGGAATCAGAGGCGGGGAATCAGAGTTGGGAATCAGAGGCGGGGAATCAGAGGCGGGGAAACAGAGGCAGGGAATCAGAATCAGAAGCAGGGAATCAGAGGCCGGGAATCAGAGGCCGGAATCAGATGCTGGGAATCAGAGGCCTGGAATCAGAGGCGGGGTATCAGAGGCAGGGAATCAGATGCGGGGAATCAGAGGCGGGGAATCAGAGCTGGGGAATCAGAGGCGGGGTATTAGAGTTGGGGAATCAGAGGCGGGGAATCAGATATGGGGAAACAGAGGTGGGGAATCAACAGAGGCGGGGAAACAGAGGCAGGGAATCAGATATGGGGAATCAGAGGTGGGGAATCAGAGATGGGGAATCAGAGGCGGTGAATCAGAGGCAGGGAATCAGAATCAGAAGCAGGGAATCAGAGGCCGGGAATCAGAGGCCGGAATCAGATGCTGGGAATCAGAGGCCTGGAATCAGAGGCGGGGTATCAGAGGCAGGGAATCAGATGCGGGGAATCAGAGGCGGGGAATCAGAGCTGGGGAATCAGAGGCGGGGTATTAGAGTTGGGGAATCAGAGGCGGGGAATCAGATATGGGGAAACAGAGGTGGGGAATCAACAGAGGCGGGGAAACAGAGGCAGGGAATCAGATATGGGGAATCAGAGGTGGGGAATCAGAGATGGGGAATCAGAGGCGGTGAATCAGAGATGGGGAATCAGAGGCGGGGAATCAGAGGCAGGAAATCAGACACGGGGATTCAGAGGCTGGGAATCAGACGGGGGGAATCAAAGGCGGGGAATCAGAGCTGGGGAATCAGAGGCAGGGAATCAGAGGCGGGGAATCAGATATGGGGAATCAGAGGCTGGGATTCAGAGGCGGGGAATCAGAGGCAGGGAATCAGACACGGGGAATCAGAGGTGGGGAATCAGAGATGGGGAATCAGAGGCGGTGAATCAGAGATGGGGAATCAGAGGCGGGGAATCAGAGGCAGGAAATCAGACACGGGGATTCAGAGGCTGGGAATCAGACGGGGGGAATCAAAGGCGGGGAATCAGAGCTGGGGAATCAGAGGCAGGGAATCAGAGGCGGGGAATCAGATATGGGGAATCAGAGGCTGGGATTAAGAGGCGGGGAATCAGAGGCAGGGAATCAGACACGGGGAATCAGAGGTGGGGAATCAGAGATGGGGAATCAGAGGCGGGGAATCAGAGGCAGGGAATCAGACGCGGGGAATCTGAGGCGGGGAATCAGAGCTGGGGAATCAGAGGTGGGGAATCAGAGTTGGGGAATCAGAGGCAGGGAATCGGATGTGCGGAATCAGAGATGTGGAATCAGATGTGGGGAATCAGAGGAATCAGAGATGGGGAATCAGAGGCGGGGAATCAGAGGCAGGAAATCAGACACGGGGATTCAGAGGCAGGGAATCAGACACGTGGAATCGGATGCGGGGAATCAGAGGCGGGGAATCAGAGCTGGGGAATCAGAGGCGGGGAATCAGAGTTGGGGCATCTGAGGTGGGGAATTAGATATAGGGAAACAGAGGCGGGGAATCAGAGGCGGGGAAACAGAGGCGGGGAATCAGATATGAGGAATCAGAGGTGGGGAATCAGAGGCAGGGATTCAGATGTGCTGAATCAGAGATGGGGAATCAGAGGCAGGGAATCAGAATCAGAAGCGGGGAATCAGAGGCCGGAAATCAGAGGCCGGGAATCAGATGCTGGGAATAAGAGGCCGGGAATCAGAGGTGGGGAATCAGAGTCCGGGAATCAGAGATGGGGATTCAGAGGCGGGGAATGAGATATGGAGAATCAGAGGCGGGGAATCAGAGGCCGGGAAACAGAGGTGGGGAATCAGATATGGGGAATCAGAGGTGGCGAATCAAAGGCGGTGAATCAGAGATGGGGAATCAGAGGCGGGGAATCAGAGGCAGGGAATCAGATGCGGGGAATCAGAGGCGGGGAATCAGAGCTGGCGAATCAGAGGCGGGGAATCAGAGGTGGGCAATCAGAGGCGGGGAATCAGATATGGGGAATCAGAGGTGGGGAATCAGAGGCGGGGAAACAGAGGCGGGGAATCAAATATAGGGAATCAGAGGTGGGGAATCAGAGGTTGTGAATCAGAGATGGGGAATCAAGGCGGGGAATCAGAGGCAGGGAATCAGACACGGGGAATCAGAGGCGGGGATTCAGAGCTGGGGAATCAGAGGCGGGGAATCAGAGTTGGGGAATCAGAGGCAGGGAATCAGATATGGTGAATCAGAGGCGGGGAATCAGAGGCAGGAAATCAGACACGGGGATTCAGAGGCTGGCAATCAGACGGGGGGAATCAAAGGCGGGGAATCAGAGGCGGGGAATCAGATATGGGGAATCAGAGGCTGGGATTCAGAGGCGGGGAATCAGAGGCAGGGAATCAGACACGGGGAATCAGAGGTGGGGAATCAGAGATGGGGAATCAGAGGCGGTGAATCAGAGATGGGGAATCAGAGGCGGGGAATCAGAGGCAGGAAATCAGACACGGGGATTCAGAGGCTGGGAATCAGACGGGGGGAATCAAAGGCGGGGAATCAGAGCTGGGGAATCAGAGGCAGGGAATCAGAGGCGGGGAATCAGATATGGGGAATCAGAGGCTGGGATTAAGAGGCGGGGAATCAGAGGCAGGGAATCAGACACGGGGAATCAGAGGTGGGGAATCAGAGATGGGGAATCAGAGGCGGGGAATCAGAGGCAGGGAATCAGACGCGGGGAATCTGAGGCGGGGAATCAGAGCTGGGCAATCAGAGGTGGGGAATCAGAGTTGGGGAATCAGAGGCAGGGAATCGGATGTGCGGAATCAGAGATGTGGAATCAGATGTGGGGAATCAGAGGAATCAGAGATGGGGAATCAGAGGCGGGGAATCAGAGGCAGGAAATCAGACACGGGGATTCAGAGGCTGGGAATCAGACGGGGGGAATCAAAGGTGGGGAATCAGAGCTGGGGAATCAGAGGCAGGGAATCAGAGTTGGGGATTCAGAGACGGGGAATCAGATATGGGGAAACAGAGGCGGGGAATCAGAGGCGGGCAAACAGAGGCGGGGAATTAGATATGGGGAATCAGAGGTGGGGAATCAGAGGTGGTGAATCAGTGATGGGGAATCACAGGTGGGGAATCAGAGGCAGGGAATAGAACGCAGGGAATCAGACGCAGGGAATCAGAGCAGGGGAATCAGAGGCGGGGAATCATAGTTGGGAATCAGAGGCGGGGAATCAGATATGGGGAAACAGAGGCGGGGAAACAGAGGCGGGGAATCAGATATGGGGAATCGGATGCGGGGAATCAGAGGCGGGGAATCAGAGCTGGGGAATCAGAGGCGGGGAATCAGAGTTGGGGCATCAGAGGTGGGGAATTAGATATAGGGAAACAGAGGCGGGGAATCAGAGGCGGGGAAACAGAGGCGGGGAATCAGATATGAGGAATCAGAGGTGGGGAATCAGAGGCAGGGATTCAGATGTGCTGAATCAGAGATGGGGAATCAGAGGCAGGGAATCAGAATCAGAAGCGGGGAATCAGAGGCCGGGAATCAGAGGCCGGGAATCAGATGCTGGGAATAAGAGGCCGGGAATCAGAGGTGGGGAATCAGAGTCCGGGAATCAGAGATGGGGATTCAGAGGCGGGGAATGAGATATGGAGAATCAGAGGCGGGGAATCAGAGGCCGGGAAACAGAGGTGGGGAATCAGATATGGGGAATCAGAGGTGGCGAATCAAAGGCGGTGAATCAGAGATGGGGAATCAGAGGCGGGGAATCAGAGGCAGGGAATCAGATGCGGGGAATCAGAGGCGGGGAATCAGAGCTGGCGAATAAGAGGCGGGGAATCAGAGGTGGGCAATCAGAGGCGGGGAATCAGATATGGGGAATCAGAGGTGGGGAATCAGAGGCGGGGAAACAGAGGCGGGGAATCAAATATAGGGAATCAGAGGTGGGGAATCAGAGGTTGTGAATCAGAGATGGGGAATCAAGGCGGGGAATCAGAGGCAGGGAATCAGACACGGGGAATCAGAGGCGGGGATTCAGAGCTGGGGAATCAGAGGCGGGGAATCAGAGTTGGGGAATCAGAGGCAGGGAATCAGATATGGGGAATCAGAGGCGGGGAATCAGAGGCGGGGAAACAGAGGCGGGGAATCAGATATGGGGAATCAGAGGTGGGGAATCAGGGGCAGGGATTCAGTGTCAGGGAATCAGAGGCGGGGAATCAGAGGCGGGGAATCAGAGGCAGGGAATCAGACACGGGGAATCAGAGGCGGGGAATCAGAGATGGGGAATCAGAGGCGGGGAATCAGAGGCAGGGAATCGGACGCCGGGAATCAGAGTCGGGCAATCAGAGCTGGGGAATCAGAGGCGGGGAATCAGAGTTGGGGAATCAGAGGCGGGGATTCAGATATGGGGAAATAGAGGCGGGGAATCAGATATGGGGAATCAGAGGTGTGGAATCAGAGGTTGGGAATCAGAGGAAGGGAATCAGAGTCGGGGAAACAGAGGCGGGGAATCAGATATGTGGAATCAGAGGTGGCGAATCAAAGGCGGTGAAACAGAGATGGGGAATCAGGGCAGGGAATCAGAGGCAGGGAATCAAACACGGGGAATCAGAGCTGGGGAATCAGAGGCGGGGAATCAGAGTTGGGAATCAGAGGCGGGGAATCAGAGGCGGGGAAACAGAGGCGGGGAATCAGATATGGGGAATCAGAGGGGGGGAATCAGAGGTTGGGAATCAGAGGCAGGGAATCGGAGATGGGGAATCAGAGGCAGGGAATCAGAGGCGGGGAATCAGAGGCGGGGAATCAGAGGCCGGGAATCAGATATGGGGAAACTGAGGCGGGGAATCCGAGGCGGGGAAACAGCGGCGGGGAATCAGATATGGGGAATCAGAGGTGGGGAATCAGATATGGTGAATCAGAGGCGGGGAATCAGAGGCAGGAAATCAGACACGGGGATTCAGAGGCTGGCAATCAGAAGGGGGGAATCAAAGGCGGGGAATCAGAGGCGGGGAATCAGATATGGGGAATCAGAGGCTGGGATTCAGAGGCGGGGAATCAGAGGCAGGGAATCAGACACGGGGAATCAGAGGTGGGGAATCAGAGATGGGGAATCAGAGGCGGTGAATCAGAGATGGGGAATCAGAGGCGGGGAATCAGAGGCAGGAAATCAGACACGGGGATTCAGAGGCTGGGAATCAGACGGGGGGAATCAAAGGCGGGGAATCAGAGCTGGGGAATCAGAGGCAGGGAATCAGAGGCGGGGAATCAGATATGGGGAATCAGAGGCTGGGATTAAGAGGCGGGGAATCAGAGGCAGGGAATCAGACACGGGGAATCAGAGGTGGGGAATCAGAGATGGGGAATCAGAGGCGGGGAATCAGAGGCAGGGAATCAGACGCGGGGAATCTGAGGCGGGGAATCAGAGCTGGGCAATCAGAGGTGGGGAATTAGAGTTGGGGAATCAGAGGCAGGGAATCGGATGTGCGGAATCAGAGATGTGGAATCAGATGTGGGGAATCAGAGGAATCAGAGATGGGGAATCAGAGGCGGGGAATCAGAGGCAGGAAATCAGACACGGGGATTCAGAGGCTGGGAATCAGACGGGGGGAATCAAAGGTGGGGAATCAGAGCTGGGGAATCAGAGGCAGGGAATCAGAGTTGGGGATTCAGAGACGGGGAATCAGATATGGGGAAACAGAGGCGGGGAATCAGAGGCGGGCAAACAGAGGCGGGGAATTAGATATGGGGAATCAGAGGTGGGGAATCAGAGGTGGTGAATCAGTGATGGGGAATCACAGGTGGGGAATCAGAGGCAGGGAATAGAACGCAGGGAATCAGACGCAGGGAATCAGAGCAGGGGAATCAGAGGCGGGGAATCATAGTTGGGAATCAGAGGCGGGGAATCAGATATGGGGAAACAGAGGCGGGGAAACAGAGGCGGGGAATCAGATATGGGGAATCGGATGCGGGGAATCAGAGGCGGGGAATCAGAGCTGGGGAATCAGAGGCGGGGAATCAGAGTTGGGGCATCAGAGGTGGGGAATTAGATATAGGGAAACAGAGGCGGGGAATCAGAGGCGGGGAAACAGAGGCGGGGAATCAGATATGAGGAATCAGAGGTGGGGAATCAGAGGCAGGGATTCAGATGTGCTGAATCAGAGATGGGGAATCAGAGGCAGGGAATCAGAATCAGAAGCGGGGAATCAGAGGCCGGGAATCAGAGGCCGGGAATCAGATGCTGGGAATAAGAGGCCGGGAATCAGAGGTGGGGAATCAGAGTCCGGGAATCAGAGATGGGGATTCAGAGGCGGGGAATGAGATATGGAGAATCAGAGGCGGGGAATCAGAGGCCGGGAAACAGAGGTGGGGAATCAGATATGGGGAATCAGAGGTGGCGAATCAAAGGCGGTGAATCAGAGATGGGGAATCAGAGGCGGGGAATCAGAGGCAGGGAATCAGATGCGGGGAATCAGAGGCGGGGAATCAGAGCTGGCGAATCAGAGGCGGGGAATCAGAGGTGGGCAATCAGAGGCGGGGAATCAGATATGGGGAATCAGAGGTGGGGAATCAGAGGCGGGGAAACAGAGGCGGGGAATCAAATATAGGGAATCAGAGGTGGGGAATCAGAGGTTGTGAATCAGAGATGGGGAATCAAGGCGGGGAATCAGAGGCAGGGAATCAGACACGGGGAATCAGAGGCGGGGATTCAGAGCTGGGGAATCAGAGGCGGGGAATCAGAGTTGGGGAATCAGAGGCAGGGAATCAGATATGGGGAATCAGAGGCGGGGAATCAGAGGCGGGGAAACAGAGGCGGGGAATCAGATATGGGGAATCAGAGGTGGGGAATCAGGGGCAGGGATTCAGTGTCAGGGAATCAGAGGCGGGGAATCAGAGGCGGGGAATCAGAGGCAGGGAATCAGACACGGGGAATCAGAGGCGGGGAATCAGAGATGGGGAATCAGAGGCGGGGAATCAGAGGCAGGGAATCGGACGCCGGGAATCAGAGTCGGGCAATCAGAGCTGGGGAATCAGAGGCGGGGAATCAGAGTTGGGGAATCAGAGGCGGGGATTCAGATATGGGGAAATAGAGGCGGGGAATCAGATATGGGGAATCAGAGGTGTGGAATCAGAGGTTGGGAATCAGAGGAAGGGAATCAGAGTCGGGGAAACAGAGGCGGGGAATCAGATATGTGGAATCAGAGGTGGCGAATCAAAGGCGGTGAAACAGAGATGGGGAATCAGGGCAGGGAATCAGAGGCAGGGAATCAAACACGGGGAATCAGAGCTGGGGAATCAGAGGCGGGGAATCAGAGTTGGGAATCAGAGGCGGGGAATCAGAGGCGGGGAAACAGAGGCGGGGAATCAGATATGGGGAATCAGAGGGGGGGAATCAGAGGTTGGGAATCAGAGGCAGGGAATCGGAGATGGGGAATCAGAGGCAGGGAATCAGAGGCGGGGAATCAGAGGCGGGGAATCAGAGGCCGGGAATCAGATATGGGGAAACTGAGGCGGGGAATCCGAGGCGGGGAAACAGCGGCGGGGAATCAGATATGGGGAATCAGAGGTGGGGAATCAGATTTGGGGAATCAGAGGTGGGGACTTAGATATTGGGAAACAGAGGCGGGGAATCAGAGGCGGGGAAACAGAGGCGGGGAATCAGATATGGGGAATCAGAGGTGGGGAATCAGAGGCAGGGAATCAGATGTGCGGAATCAGAGATGGGGAATCAGCGGCAGGGAATCAGAATCAGAAGCAGGGAATCAGAGGCCGGGAATCAGAGGCCGGAATCAGATGATGGGAATCAGAGGCCTGGAATCAGAGGCGGGGAATCAGAGGCAGGGAATCAGATGCGGGGAATCAGAGGCGGGGTATCAGAGCTGGGGAATCAGAGGCGGGGTATTAGAGTTGGGGAATCAGAGGCGGGGAATCAGATATGGGGAAACAGAGGTAGGGAATCAGATATGGGGAATCAGAGGCGGGGAATCAGAGGTGGGGAATCATAGGCAGGGAATCGGATGTGCGGAATCAGAGATGGGGAATCAGAGGCCGGGAATCAGAGGTGGTGAATCAGAGATGGGGAATCAGAGGCGGGGAATCAGAGGCAGGGTATCAGACGCGGGGAATCAGAGGTGGGCAATCAGAGGCGGGGAATCAGATATGGGGAATCAGAGGCGGGGAATCAGAGGCGGGGAAACAGAGGCGGGGAATCAGATATGGGGAATCAGAGGTGGGGCATCAGAGGTTGTGAATCACAGATGGGGAATCAGAGGCGGGGAATCAGAGGCAGGGAATCAGACGCGGGGAATCAGAGGCGGGGATTCAGAGCTGGGGAATCAGAAGCGGGGAATCAGAGTTGGGGAATCAGAGGCGGGGAATCAGATATGGGGAATCAGAGGCAGGGAATCAGAGGCGGGGAATCAGAGGCAGGGAATCAGACGCGGGGAATCTGAGGCGGGGAATCAGAGCTGGGGAATCAGAGGTGGGGAATCAGAGTTGGGGAATCAGAGGCAGGGAATTGGATGTGCGGAATCAGAGATGGGGAATCAGAGGTGGGGAATCAGAGGCGGTGAATCAGAGATGGGGAATCAGAGACGGGGAATCAGAGGCAGGAAATCAGACATGGGGATTCAGAGGCTGGGAATCAGACGGGGGGAATCAAAGGCGGGGAATCAGAGCTGGGGAATCTGAGGCAGGGAATCAGAGTTGGGGATTCAGAGGCGGGGAATCAGATATGGGGAAACAGAGGCGGGGAATCAGAGGCGGGCAAACAGAGGCGGAGAATTAGATATGGGGAATCAGAGGTAGGGAATCAGAGGTGGTGAATCAGTGATGGGGAATCACAGGCGGGGAATCAGAGGCAGGGAATAGAAAGCGGGGAATCAGAGGCAGGGTATCAGAGCTGGGGAATCAGAGGCGGGGAATCATAGTTGGGAATCAGAGGCGGGAATCAGATATGGGGAAACAGAGGCGGGGAATCAGAGGCGGGGAAACAGAGGCGGGGAATCAGATATGGGGAATCGGATGCAGGGAATCAGAGGCGGGGAATCAGAGCTGGGGAATCAGAGGCGGGGAATCAGAGTTGGGGCATCAGAGGTGGGGAATTAGATATAGGGAAACAGAGGCGGGGAATCAGAGGCGGTGAAACAGAGGCGGGGAATCAGAGGCAGGGAATCAGATGTGCAGAATCAGAGATGGGGAATAAGAGGCAGGGAATCAGAAACAGAAGCGGGGAATCAGAGGCCGGGAATCAGAGGCCGGGAATCAGATGCTGGGAATAAGAGGCGGGGAATCAGAGGCGGGGAAACAGAGGCGGGGAATCTGATATGGGGAATCAGAGGTGGGGAATCAGAGGCAGGGAATCAGATGTGCGGAATCAGAGATGGGGAATAAGAGGCAGGGAATCAGAATCAGAAGCGGGGAATCAGAGGCCGGGAATCAGAGGCCGGGAATCAGATGCTGGGAATAAGAGGCCGGGAATCAGAGGTGGGGAATCAGATATGGGGAATCAGAGGTGGCGAATCAAAGGCGGTGAATCAGAGATGGGGAATCAGAGGCGGGGAATCAGAGGCAGGGAATCAGATGCGGGGAATCAGAGGCGGGGAATCAGAGCTGGCGAATCAGAAGCTGGGAATCAGAGGTGGGCAATCAGAGGCGGGGAATCAGATATGGGGAATCAGAGGCGGGGAATCAGAGGCGGGGAAACAGAGGCGGGGAATCAAATATAGGGAATCAGAGGTGGGGAATCAGAGGTTGTGAATCAGAGATGGGGAATCAAGGCGGGGAATCAGAGGCAGGGAATCAGACGCGGGGAATCAGAGGCGGGGATTCAGAGCTGGGGAATCAGAGGCGGGGAATCAAAGTTGGGGAATCAGAGGCAGGGAATCAGATATGGGGAATCAGAGGCGGGGAATCAGAGGCGGGGAAACAGAGGCGGGGAATCAGATGTGGGGAATCAGAGGTGGGGAATCAGGGGCAGGGAATCAGTGGCAGGGAATCAGAGGCGGGGAATCAGAGGCGGGGAATCAAAGGCAGGGAATCAGACACGGGGAATCAGAGGCGGGGAATCAGAGATGGGGAATCAGAGGCGGGGAATCAGAGGCAGGGAATCGGTTGCCGGGAATCAGAGTCGGGGAATCAGAGCTGGGGAATCAGAGGCGGGGAATCAGATATGGGGAATCGGATGCAGGGAATCAGAGGCGGGGAATCAGAGCTGGGGAATCAGAGGCGGGGAATCAGAGTTGGGGCATCAGAGGCGGGGAATCAGAGCTGGGGAATCAGAGGCGGGGAATCAGAGTTGGGGCATCAGAGGTGGGGAATTAGATATAGGGAAACAGAGGCGGGGAATCAGAGGCGGGGAAACAGAGGCGGGGAATCAGATATGGGGAATCAGAGGTGGGGAATCAGAGGCAGGGAATCAGATGTGCGGAATCAGAGATGGGGAATCAGAGGCAGGGAATCAGAATCAGAAGCGGGGAATCAGAGGCCGGGAATCAGAGGCCGGGAATCAGATGCTGGGAATAAGAGGCCGGGAATCAGAGGAGGGGAATCAGAGTCCGGGAATCAGAGATGGGGATTCAGAGGCGGGGAATCAGATATGGAGAATCAGAGATGGGGAATCAGAGGCGGGGAATCAGAGGCAGGGAATCGGACGCCGGGAATCAGAGGCGGGGAATCAGAGCTGGGGAATCAGAGGCGGGGAATCAGAGTTGGGGAATCAGAGGCGGGGAATCAGATATGGGGAAATAGAGGCGAGGAATCAGATATGGGGAATCAGAGGTGTGGAATCAGAGGTTGGGAATCAGAGGCAGTGAATCAGAGGCGGGGAAACAGAGGCGGGGAATCAGATATGGGGAATCAGAGGTGGCGAATCAAAGGCGGTGAAACAGAGATGGGGAATCAGGGCAGGGAATCAGAGGCAGGGAATCAGAGCTGGGGAAACAGAGGCGGGGAATCAGATATGGGAAATCAGAGGTGGGGAATCAGGGGCGGGGAATCAGTGGCAGGGAATCAGAGCTGGGGAATCAGAGGTGGGGAATCAGAGCTGGGGAAACAGAGGCGGGGAATCAGATATGGGGAATCAGAGGTGGGGAATCAGGGGCGGGGAATCAGTGGCAGGGAATCAGAGGCCGGGAATAAAAGGCGGGGAATCAGAGCTGGGGAATCAGAGGCGGGGAATCAGAGTTGGGGAATCAGAGGAGGGGAATCAGATATGGGGAAACAGAGGCCGGGAATCAGAGGCAGGGTAACAGAGGCGGGGAATCAGATATGGGGAATCAGAGGTGGGGAATTAGAGGTTGCGAATCAGAGGCGGGGAAACAGAGTCGGGGAATCAAACATAGGGAATCAGAGGTGGGGAATCAGAGGTTGTGAATCAGAGATGGGGAATCAAGGCGGGGAATCAGAGGCAGGGAATCAGACGCGGGGAATCAGAGGCGGGGATTCAGAGCTGGGGAATCAGAGGCGGTGAATCAGAGTTGGGGAATCAGAGGCAGGGAATCAGATATGGGGAATCAGAGGCGGGGAATCAGAGGCGGGGAAACAGAGGCGGGGAATCAGATATGGGGAATCAGAATTGGGGAATCAGGGGCAGGGAATCAGTGGCAGGGAATCAGAGGCGGGGAATCAGAGGCGGGGATTCAGAGGCAGGGAATCAGACACGGGGAATCGGAGGCGGGGAATCAGAGATGGGGAATCAGAGGCGGGGAATCAGAGGCAGGGAATCGGACTCCGGGAATCAGAGTCGGGGAATCAGAGCTGGGGAATCAGAGGCGGGGAATCAGAGTTGGGGAATCAGAGGCGGGGAATCAGATATGGGGAAATAGAGGCGGGGAATCAGATATGGGGAATCAGAGGTGTGGAAACAGAGGTTGGGAATCAGAGGCAGGGAATCAGAGTCGGGGAATCAGATATGGGGAATCAGAGGTGGCGAATCAAAGGCGGTGAAACAGAGATGGGGAATCAGGGCAGGGAATCAGAGGCAGGGAATCAAACACGGGGAATCAGAGCTGGGGAATCAGAGGCGGGGAATCAGAGTTGGGAATCAGAGGCGGGGAATCAGAGGCGGGGAATCAGAGGTGGGGAATCCGAGGTTGGGAATCAGATGTGCGGAATCAGAGATGGGGAATCAGAGGCAGGGAATCAGAATCAGAAGCAGGGAATCAGAGGCCGGGAATCAGAGGCCGGAATCAGATGCTGGGAATCAGAGGCCTGGAATCAGAGGCGGGGAATCAGAGGCAGGGAATCAGATGCGGGGAATCAGAGGCGGGGAATCAGAGCTGGGGAATCAGAGGCGGGGTATTAGAGTTGGGGAATCAGAGGCGGGGAATCAGATATGGGGAAACAGAGGTGGGGAATCAGAGGCGGGGAAACAGAGGCAGGGAATCAGATATGGGGAATCAGAGGTGGGGAATCAGAGATGGGGAATCAGAGGCGGTGAATCAGACACGGGGATTCAGAGGCTGGGAATCAGACGGGAGGAATCAAAGGCGGGGAATAAGAGCTGGGGAATCAGAGGCTGGGAATCAGAGGCGGGGAATCAGATATGGGGAATCAGAGGCAGGGATTCAGAGGCGGGGAATCAGAGGCAGGGAATCAGACACGGGGAATCAGAGGTGGGGAATCAGAGATGGGGAATCAGAGGCGGTGAATCAGAGATGGGGAATCAGAGGCGGGGAATCAGAGGCAGGAAATCAGACACGGGGATTCAGAGGCTGGGAATCAGATGGGGGGAATCAAAGGCGGGGAATCAGAGCTGGGGAATCAGAGGCAGGGAATCAGAGGCGGGGAATCAGAGAGGGGGAAACAGAGGCGGGGAATAAGATATGGGGAATCAGAGGCGGGGAATCAGAGTTGGGGAATCAGAGGCAGGGAATCAGATATGGGGAATCAGAGGCGGGGAATCAGAGGCGGGGAAACAGGCGGGGAATCAGATATGGGGAATCAGAAGTGGGGAATCAGGGGCAGGGAATCAGTGGCAGGGAATCAGAGGGGGGGAATCAGAGGCGGGGAATCAGAGTAAGGGAATCAGACACGGGGAATCAGAGGCGGGGAATCAGAGATGGGGAATCAGAGGCTGGGAATCAGAGGCAGGGAATCGGACGCCGGGAATCAGAGGCGGGGAATCAGAGCTGGGGAATCAGAGGCGGGGAATCAGAGTTGGGGAATCAGAGGCGGGGAATCAGATATGGGGAAATAGAGTCGGGGAATCAGATATGGGGAATCAGAGGTGTGGAATCAGAGGTTGGGAATCAGAGGCAGGGAATCAGAGGCGGGGAAACAGAGGCAGGGAATCAGATATGGGGAATCAGAGGTGGCGAAACAAAGGCGGTGAAACAGAGATGGGGAATCAGGGCAGGGAATCAGAGGCAGGGAATCAGAGCTGGGGAAACAGAGGCGGGGAATCAGATATGGGGAATCAGAGGTGGGGAATCAGGGGCGGGGAATCAGTGGCAGGGAAAGAGCTGGGGAAACAGAGGTGGGGAATCAGAGCTGGGGAAACAGAGGCGGGGAATCAGATATGGGGAATCAGAGGTGGGGAATCAGGGGCGGGGAATCAGTGGCAGGGAATCAGAGGCCGGGAATAAAAGGCGGGGAATCAGAGCTGGGGAATCAGAGGCGGGGAATCAGAGTTGGGGAATCAGAGGAGGGGAATCAGATATGGGGAAACAGAGGCCGGGAATCAGAGGCAGGGAAACAGAGGCGGGGAATCAGATATGGGGAATCAGAGGTGGGGAACTAGAGGTTGCGAATCAGAGGCAGGGAATCAGAGGCGAGGAATCAGAGGCGGGGAATCAGAGGCAGGGAATCGGATGTGCGGAATCAGAGATGGGGAATCAGAGGTGGGGATTCAGAGGTGGTGAATCAGAGAAGGGGAATCAGAGGCGGGGAATCAGAGGAAGGGAATCAGATGCAGGGAATCAGAGGCGGGGAATCATAGCTGGCGAATTAGAGGGGGGGAATCAGAGTTGGGGAATCAGAGGGGCGGAATCAGATATGGGGAAACAGAGGCGGGGAATCAGAGGCGGGGAAACAGAGGCGGGGAATCAGATATGGGGAATCAGAGGTGGGGAATCAGGGGCAGGGAATCAGTGGCAGGGAATCAGACGCGGGGAATCAGAGGCGGGGAATCAGAGGCAGGGAATCAGACACGGGGAATCAGAGGCGGGGAATCAGAGATGGGGAATCAGAGGCGGGGAATCAGAGGCAGGGAATCGGATGCCGGAAATCAGACGCGGGAAATCAGAGCTGGGGAATCAGAGGCGGGGAATCAGAGTTGGGGAATCAGAGGCGGCGAAGCAGATATGGGGAAAATGAGGCGGGGAATCAGATATGGGGAATCAGAGGCGTGGAATCAGATATGGGGAATCAGAGGCTGGGAGTCAGAGGGGGGGAAACAGAGGCGGGGAATAAGATATGGGGAATCAGAGGTGGGGAATCAGGGGCGGGGAATCAGTGGCAGGGAATCAGAGGCGGGGAATCAGAGGCGGGGATTCAGAGGCAGGGCATCAGACACGGGGAATCAGAGGTGGGGAATCAGAGATGGGGAATCAGAGGCGGGGAATCAGAGGCAGGGAATCAGACGCGGGGAATCAGAGGCGGGGAATCAGAGCTGGGGAATCAGAGGCGGGGAATCAGAGCTGGGGAATCAGAGGCGGGGAATCAGAGGCAGGGAATCAGACGCGGGGAATCAGAGGTGGGGAATCAGAGGCGGTGAATCAGAGATGGGGAATAAGAGGCGGGGAATCAGAGGCAGGAAATCAGACACGGGGTTTCAGAGGCTGGGAATCAGACGGGGGGAATCAAAGGCGGGGATTCAGAGCTGGGGAATCAGAGGCAGGGAATCAGAGTTGGGGATTCAGAGGCAGGGAATCAGATATGGGGAAACAGAGGCGGGGAATCAGAGGCGGGCAAACAGAGGCGGGGAATTAGGTATGGGGAATCAGAGGTGGGGAATCAGAGGTGGTGAATCAGAGATGGGGAATCACAGGCGGGGAATCAGAGGCAGGGAATAGAACGTGGGGAATCAGAGGCAGGGAATCAGAGCTGGGGAATCAGAGGCGGGGAATCAGATATGG
Source organism: Narcine bancroftii (assembly GCF_036971445.1). Taxonomy (NCBI): domain Eukaryota; kingdom Metazoa; phylum Chordata; class Chondrichthyes; order Torpediniformes; family Narcinidae; genus Narcine; species Narcine bancroftii. Next base: position 265,857,054 of record NC_091470.1, read on the forward strand.
GAAAACAGAAGCGGGGAATCAGAGGCGGGGAAACAGAGGCGGGGAATCAGACATGGGGAATCGGATGCAGAGAATCAGAGGTGGGGAATCAGAGCTGGGGAATCAGAGGCGGGGAATCAGAGTTGGGGCATCAGAGGTGGGGAATTAGATATGGGGAAACAGAGGCGGGGAATCAGAGGCATGGAAACAGAGGCGGGGAATCAGATATGGGGAATCAGAGGTGGGGAATCAGAGGCAGGGAATCAGATGTGCGGAATCAGAGATGGGGAATCAGAGGCAGGGAATCAGAGTCCGGGAATCAGATGCTGGGAATAAGAGGCCGGGAATCAGAGGTGGGGAATCAGTGTCCGGGAATCAGAGATGGGGATTCAGAGGCGGGGAATGAGATATGGAGAATCAGAGGCGGGGAATCAGAGGCGGGGAAACAGAGGTGGTGAATCAGATATGGGGAATCAGAGGTGGCGAATCAAAGGCGGTGAATCAGAGATGGGGAATCAGAGGCGCGGAATCAGAGGCAGGGAATCAGATGCGGGGAATCAGAGGAGGCGAATCAGAGGTGGCGAATCAGAGGCGGGGAATAGAGGTGGGCAATCAGAGCCGGGGAATCAGATATGGGGAAACAGAGGCGGGAAATCAGATATGGGGAATAAGAGGTGGGGAATCAGAGGTTGTGAATCAGAGATGGGGAATCAACGCGGGGAATCAGAGGCAGGCAATCAGATGCGGGGAATCAGAGGCGTGGATTCAGAGCTGGGGAATCAGAGGCGGGGAATCAGAGTTGGGGAATCAGAGGCAGGGAATCAGATGTGGGGAATCAGAGGCGGGGAATCAGAGGCGGGGAAACAGAGGCGGGGAATCAGATATGGGGAATCAGAGGTGGGGAATCAGGGGCAGAGAATCAGTGGCAGGGAATCAGAGGCGGGGAATCAGAGGCGGGGAATCAGAGGCAGGGAATCAGACACGGGGAATCAGAGGCGGGGTATCAGAGATGGGGAATCAGAGGCGGGGAATCAGAGCTGGGGAATCAGAGGCGGGGAATCAGAGGCAGGGAATCAGACGCGGGGAATCAGAGGTGGGTAATCAGAGGCGGTGAATCAGAGATTGGGAATAAGAGGCGGGGAATCAGAGGCAGGAAATCAGACACGGGGATTCAGAGGCTGGGAATCAGACGCGGGGAATCAGAGGCGGGGAATGAGATATGGAGAATCAGAGGCGGGGAATCAGAGGCGGGGAAACAGAGGTGGTGAATCAGATATGGGGAATCAGAGGTGGCGAATCAAAGGCGGTGAATCAGAGATGGGGAATCAGAGGCGCGGAATCAGAGGCAGGGAATCAGATGCGGGGAATCAGAGGAGGCGAATAAGAGCTGGCGAATCAGAGGCGGGGAATAGAGGTGGGCAATCAGAGCCGGGGAATCAGATATGGGGAAACAGAGGCGGGGAATCAGATATGGGGAATAAGAGGTGGGGAATCAGAGGTTGTGAATCAGAGATGGGGAATCAAGGCGGGGAATCAGAGGCAGGGAATCAGATGCGGGGAATCAGAGGCGTGGATTCAGAGCTGGGGAATCAGAGGCGGGGAATCAGAGTTGGGGAATCAGAGGCAGGGAATCAGATATGGGGAATCAGAGGCGGGGAATCAGAGGCGGGGAAACAGAGGCGGGGAATCAGATATGGGGAATCAGAGGTGGGGAATCAGGGGCAGGGAATCAGTGGCAGGGAATCAGAGGCGGGGAATCAGAGGCGGGGAATCAGAGGCAGGGAATCAGACACGGGGAATCAGAGGCGGGGAATCAGAGATGGGGAATCAGAGGCGGGGAATCAGAGGCAGGGAATCGGACGCCGGGTATCAGAGGCGGGGAATCAGAGCTGGGGAATCAGAGGAGGGGAATCAGAGTTGGGGAATCAGAGGCGGGGAATCAGATATGGGGAAATAGAGATGGGGAATCAGATATGGGGAATCAGAGGTGTGGAATCAGAGGTTGGGAATCAGAGGCAGGGAATCAGAGGCGGGGAAACAGAGGCGGGGAATCAGATATGGTGAATCAGAGGTGGCGAATCAAAGGCGGTGAAACAGAGATGGGGAATCAGGGCAGGGAATCAGAGGCAGGGAATCAGAGCTGGGGAAACAGAGGCGGGGAATCAGATATGGGGAATCAGAGGTGGGGAATCAGGGGCGGGGAATCAGTGGCAGGGAATCAGAGCTGGGGAATCAGAGGTGGGGAATCAGAGCTGGGGAAAGAGGCGGGGAATCAGATATGGGGAATCAGAGGTGGGGAATCAGGGGCGGGGAATCAGTGGCAGGGAATCAGAGGCCGGGAATAAAAGGCGGGGAATCAGAGCTGGAGAATCAGAGGCGGGGAATCAGAGTTGGGGAATCAGAGGAGGGGAATCAGATATGGGGAAACAGAGGCCGGAAACAGAGGCAAGGAAACAGAGGCGGGGAATCAGATATGGGGAATCAGAGGTGGGGAATTAGAGGTTGCGAATCAGAGGCAGGGAATCAGAGGCGGGGAATCAGAGGCGGGGAATCAGAGGCAGGGAATCGGATGTGCGGAATCAGAGATGGGGAATCAGAGGTGGGGATTAAGAGGTGGTGAATCAGAGAAGGGGAATCAGAGGTGGGGAATCAGAGGCAGGGAATCAGACGCAGGGAATGAGAGGCGGGGAATCATAGCTGGCGAATTAGAGGAGGGGAATCAGAGTTGGGGAATCAGAGGCGGGGAATCAGATATGGGGAAACAGAGGCGGGGAATCAGAGGCGGGGAAACAGAGGCGGTGAATCAGATATGGGGATTCAGAGGTGGGGAATCAGAGGTTGGGAATCAGAGGCAGGGAATCAGAGGCGGGGAATCAGAGGCAGGGAATCAGATGCGGGGAATCAGAGGCGGGGAAACAGAGCTGGGGAATCAGAGGCGGGGAATCAGAGTTGGGGAAGCAGAGGCTAGGAATCAGAGGCGGGGAATCAGAGATGGGGATTCAGAGGCGGGGAATGAGATATGGAGAATCTGAGGCGGGGCATCAGAGGCGGGGAAATAGAGGTGGGGAATCAGATATGGGGAATCAGAGGTGGCGAATCAAAGGCGGTGAATCAGAGATGGGGAATCAGAGGCGGGGAATCAGAGGCAGGGAATCAGATGCGGGGAATCAGAGGCGGGGAAACAGAGGTGGGGAATCAGATATGGGGAAAATGAGGCGGGGAATCAGATATGGGGAATCAGAGGCGGGGAATCAGATATGGGGAATCAGAGGCTGGGAATCAGAGGGGGGGAATCAGTGGCGGGGAATAAGATATGGGGAATCAGAGGTGGGGAATCAGGGGCGGGGAATCAGTGGCAGGGAATCAGAGGCGGGGAATCAGAGGCGGGGATTCAGAGGCAGGGAATCAGACACGGGGAATCAGAGCTGGGGAATCAGAGATGGGGAATCAGAGGCGGGGAATCAGAGGCAGGGAATCAGACGCGGGGAATCAGAGGCGGGGAATCAGAGCTGGGGAATCAGAGGCGGGGAATCAGAGCTGGGGAATCAGAGGCGGGGAATCAGAGGCAGGGAATCAGATGCGGGGAATCAGAGGTGGGGAATCAGAGGCGGTGAATCAGAAATGGGGAATAAGAGGCGGGGAATCAGAGGCAGGAAATCAGACACGGGGATTCAGAGGCTGGGAATCAGACGGGGGGAATCAAAGGCGGGGAATCAGAGCTGGTGAATCAGAGGCAGGGAATCAGAGTTGGGGATTCAGAGGCAGGGAATCAGATATGGGGAAACAGAGGCGGGGAATCAGAGGCGGGCAAACAGAGGCGGGGAATTAGATATGGGGAATCAGAGGTGGGGAATCAGAGGTGGTGAATCCGAGATGGGGAATCACAGGCAGGGAATCAGAGGCAGGGAATAGAACGCGGGGAATCAGAGGCAGGGAATCAGAGCTGGGGAATCAGAGGCGGGGAATCAGATATGGGAAAACAGAAGCGGGGAATCAGAGGCGGGGAAACAGAGGCGGGGAATCAGACATGGGGAATCGGATGCGGAGAATCAGAGGTGGGGAATCAGAGCTGGGGAATCAGAGGCGGGGAATCAGAGTTGGGGCATCAGTGGTGGGGAATTAGATATGGGGAAACAGAGGCGGTGAATCAGAGGCGGGGAAACAGAGGCGGGGAATCAGATATGGGGAATCAGAGGTGGGGAATCAGAGGCAGGGAATCAGATGTGCGGAATCAGAGATGGGGAATCAGAGGCAGCGAATCAGAATCAGAAGCGGGGAATCAGAGGCCGGGAATCAGAGACCGGGAATCAGATGCTGGGAATAAGAGGCCGGGAATCAGAGGTGGGGAATCAGTGTCCGGGAATCAGAGATGGGGATTCAGAGGCGGGGAATGAGATATGGAGAATCAGAGGCGGGGAATCAGAGGCGGGGAAACAGAGGTGGTGAATCAGATATGGGGAATCAGAGGTGGCGAATCAAAGGCGGTGAATCAGAGATGGGGAATCAGAGGCGCGGAATCAGAGGCAGGGAATCAGATGCGGGGAATCAGAGGAGGCGAATCAGAGCTGGCGAATCAGAGGCGGGGAATAGAGGTGGGCAATCAGAGCCGGGGAATCAGATATGGGGAAAGAGAGGCGGGGAATCAGATATGGGGAATAAGATGTGGGGAATCAGAGGTTGTGAATCAGAGATGGGGAATCAAGGCGGGGAATCAGAGGCAGGGAATCAGATGCAGGGAATCAGAGGCGTGGATTCAGAGCTGGGGAATCAGAGGCGGGGAATCAGAGTTGGGGAATCAGAGGCAGGGAATCAGATATGGAGAATCAGAGGCGGGGAATCAGAGGCGGGGAATCAGACGCGGGGAATCAGAGGTGGGGAATCAGAGGCGGTGAATCAGAGATGGGGAATAAGAGGCGGGGAATCAGAGGCAGGAAATCAGACACGGTGTTTCAGAGGCTGGGAATCAGACGGGGGGAATCAAAGGCGGGGAATCAGAGCTGGTGAATCAGAGGCAGGGAATCAGAGTTGGGGATTCAGAGGCAGGGAATCAGATATGGGGAAACAGAGGCGGGGAATCAGAGGCGGGCAAACAGAGGCGGGGAATTAGATATGGGGAATCAGAGGTGGGGAATCAGAGGTGGTGAATCAGAGATGGGGAATCACAGGCGGGGAATCAGAGGCAGGGAATAGAACGTGGGGAATCAGAGGCAGGGAATCAGAGCTGGGGAATCAGAGGCGGGGAATCAGATATGGGAAAACAGAAGCGGGGAATCAGAGGCGGGGAAACAGAGGCGGGGAATCAGACATGGGGAATCGGATGCAGAGAATCAGAGGTGGGGAATCAGAGCTGGGGAATCAGAGGCGGGGAATCAGAGTTGGGGCATCAGAGGTGGGGAATTAGATATGGGGAAACAGATGCGGGGAATCAGAGGCGGGGAAACAGAGGCGGGGAATCAGATATGGGGAATCAGAGGTGGGGAATCAGAGGCAGGGAATCAGATGTGCGGAATCAGAGATGGGGAATCAGAGGCAGGGAATCAGAATCAGAAGTGGGGAATCAGAGGCCGGGAATTAGAGACCGGGAATCAGATGCTGGGAATAAGAGGCCGGGAATCAGAGGTGGGGAATCAGTGTCCGGGAATCAGAGATGGGGATTCAGAGGCGGGGAATGAGATATGGAGAATCAGAGGCGGGGAATCAGAGGCGGGGAAACAGAGGTGGTGAATCAGATATGGGGAATCAGAGGTGGCGAATCAAAGGCGGTGAATCAGAGATGGGGAATCAGAGGCGCGGAATCAGAGGCAGGGAATCAGATGCGGGGAATCAGAGGAGGCGAATCAGAGGTGGCGAATCAGAGGCGGGGAATAGAGGTGGGCAATCAGAGCCGGGGAATCAGATATGGGGAAACAGAGGCGGGGAATCAGATATGGGGAATAAGAGGTGGGGAATCAGAGGTTGTGAATCAGAGATGGGGAATCAACGCGGGGAATCAGAGGCAGGCAATCAGATGCGGGGAATCAGAGGCGTGGATTCAGAGCTGGGGAATCAGAGGCGGGGAATCAGAGTTGGGGAATCAGAGGCAGGGAATCAGATGTGGGGAATCAGAGGCGGGGAATCAGAGGCGGGGAAACAGAGGCGGGGAATCAGATATGGGCAATCAGAGGTGGGGAATCAGGGGCAGGGAATCAGTGGCAGGGAATCAGAGGCGGGGTATCAGAGGCGGGGAATCAGAGGCGGGGAATCAGACACGGGGAATCAGAGGCGGGGTATCAGAGATGGGGAATCAGAGGCGGGGAATCAGAGCTGGGGAATCAGAGGCGGGGAATCAGAGGCAGGGAATCAGACGCGGGGAATCAGAGGTGGGGAATCAGAGGCGGTGAATCAGAGATTGGGAATAAGAGGCGGGGAATCAGAGGCAGGAAATCAGACACGGGGATTCAGAGGCTGGGAATCAGACGCGGGGAATCAGAGGCGGGGAATGAGATATGGAGAATCAGAGGCGGGGAATCAGAGGCGGGGAAACAGAGGTGGTGAATCAGATATGGGGAATCAGAGGTGGCGAATCAAAGGCGGTGAATCAGAGATGGGGAATCAGAGGCGCGGAATCAGAGGCAGGGAATCAGTTGCGGGGAATCAGAGGAGGCGAATCAGAGCTGGCGAATCAGAGGCGGGGAATAGAGGTGGGCAATCAGAGCCGGGGAATCAGATATGGGGAAACAGAGGCGGGGAATCAGATATGGGGAATAAGAGGTGGGGAATCAGAGGTTGTGAATCAGAGATGGGGAATCAAGGCGGGGAATCAGAGGCAGGGAATCAGATGCGGGGAATCAGAGGCGTGGATTCAGAGCTGGGGAATCAGAGGCGGGGAATCAGAGTTGGGGAATCAGAGGCAGGGAATCAGATATGGGGAATCAGAGGCGGGGAATCAGAGGCGGGGAAACAGAGGCGGGGAATCAGATATGGTGAATCAGAGGTGGGGAATCAGGGGCAGGGAATCAGTGGCAGGGAATCAGAGGCGGGGAATCAGAGGCGGGGAATCAGGGGAAGGGAATCAGTGGCAGGGAATCAGAGGCGGGGAATCAGAGGCGGGGAAACAGAGGCGGGGAATCAGATATGGCGAATCAGAGGTGGCGAATCAAAGGCGGTGAAACAGAGATGGGGAATCAGGGCAGGGAATCAGAGGTAGGGAATCAGAGCTGGGGAAACAGAGGCGGGGAATCAGATATTTGGAATCAGAGGTGGGGAATCAGGGGCGGGGAATCAGTGGCAGCGAATCAGAGCTGGGGAATCAGAGGTGGGGAATCAGAGCTGGGGAAAGAGGCGGGGAATCAGATATGGGGAATCAGAGGTGGGGAATCAGGGGCGGGGAATCAGTGGCAGGGAATCAGAGGCCGGGAATAAAAGGCGGGGAATCAGAGCTGGAGAATCAGAGGCGGGGAATCAGAGTTGGGGAATCAGAGGAGGGGAATCAGATATGGGGAAACAGAGGCCGGAAACAGAGGCAAGGAAACAGAGGCGGGGAATCAGATATGGGGAATCAGTGGTGGGGAATTAGAGGTTGCGAATCAGAGGCAGGGAATCAGAGGCGGGGAATCAGAGGCGGGGAATCAGAGGCAGGGAATCGGATGTGCGGAATCAGAGATGGGGAATCAGAGGTGGGGATTCAGAGGTGGTGAATCAGAGAAGGGGAATCAGAGGTGGGGAATCAGAGGCAGGGAATCAGACGCAGGGAATCAGAGGCGGGGAATCATAGCTGGCGAATTAGAGGAGGGGAATCAGAGTTGGGGAATCAGAGGCGGGGAATCAGATATGGGGAAACAGAGGCGGGGAATCAGAGGCGGGGAAACAGAGGCGGTGAATCAGATATGGGGATTCAGAGGTGGGGAATCAGAGGTTGGGAATCAGAGGCAGGGAATCAGAGGCGGGGAATCAGAGGCAGGGAATCAGATGCGGGGTATCAGAGGCGGGGAAACAGAGCTGGGGAATCAGAGGCGGGGAATCAGAGTTGGGGAAGCAGAGGCTAGGAATCAGAGGCGGGGAATCAGAGATGGGGATTCAGAGGCGGGGAATGAGATACGGAGAATCTGAGGCGGGGAATCAGAGGCGGGGAAATAGAGGTGGGGAATCAGATATGGGGAATCAGAGGTGGCGAATCAAAGGCGGTGAATCAGAGATGGGGAATCAGAGGCGGGGAATCAGAGGCAGGGAATCAGATGCGGGGAATCAGAGGCGGGGAAACAGAGGTGGGGAATCAGATATGGGGAAAATGAGGCGGGGAATCAGATATGGGGAATCAGAGGCGGGGAATCAGATATGGGGAATCAGAGGCTGGGAATCAGAGGGGGGGAAACAGTGGCGGGGAATAAGATATGGGGAATCAGAGGTGGGGAATCAGGGGCGGGGAATCAGTGGCAGGGAATCAGAGGCGGGGAATCAGAGGCGGGGATTCAGAGGCAGGGAATCAGACACGGGGAATCAGAGCTGGGGAATCAGAGATGGGGAATCAGAGGCGGGGAATCAGAGGCAGGGAATCAGACGCGGGGAATCAGAGGCGGGGAATCAGAGCTGGGGAATCAGAGGCGGGGAATCAGAGCTGGGGAATCAGAGGCGGGGAATCAGAGGCAGGGAATCAGATGCGGGGAATCAGAGGTGGGGAATCAGAGGCGGTGAATCAGAGATGGGGAATAAGAGGCGGGGAATCAGAGGCAGGAAATCAGACACGGGGATTCAGAGGCTGGGAATCAGACGGGGGGAATCAAAGGCGGGGAATCAGAGCTGGTGAATCAGAGGCAGGGAATCAGAGTTGGGGATTCAGAGGCAGGGAATCAGATATGGGGAAACAGAGGCGGGGAATCAGAGGTGGGCAAACAGAGGCGGGGAATTAGATATGGGGAATCAGAGGTGGGGAATCAGAGGTGGTGAATCCGAGATGGGGAATCACAGGCAGGGAATCAGAGGCAGGGAATAGAACGCGGGGAATCAGAGGCAGGGAATCAGAGCTGGGGAATCAGAGGCGGGGAATCAGATATGGGAAAACAGAAGCGGGGAATCAGAGGCGGGGAAACAGAGGCGGGGATTCAGACATGGGGAATCGGATGCGGAGAATCAGAGGTGGGGAATCAGAGCTGGGGAATCAGAGGCGGGGAATCAGAGTTGGGGCATCAGTGGTGGGGAATTAGATATGGGGAAACAGAGGCGGGGAATCAGAGGCGGGGAAACAGAGGCGGGGAATCAGATATGGGGAATCAGAGGTGGGGAATCAGAGGCAGGGAATCAGATGTGCGGAATCAGAGATGGGGAATCAGAGGCAGCGAATCAGAATCAGAAGCGGGGAATCAGAGGCCGGGAATCAGAGACCGGGAATCAGATGCTGGGAATAAGAGGCCGGGAATCAGAGGTGGGGAATCAGTGTCCGGGAATCAGAGATGGGGATTCAGAGGCGGGGAATGAGATATGGAGAATCAGAGGCGGGGAATCAGAGGCGGGGAAACAGAGGTGGTGAATCAGATATGGGGAATCATAGGTGGCGAATCAAAGGCGGTGAATCAGAGATGGGGAATCAGAGGCGCGGAATCAGAGGCAGGGAATCAGATGCGGGGAATCAGAGGAGGCGAATCAGAGCTGGCGAATCAGAGGCGGGGAATAGAGGTGGGCAATCAGAGCCGGGGAATCAGATATGGGGAAAGAGAGGCGGGGAATCAGATATGGGGAATAAGATGTGGGGAATCAGAGGTTGTGAATCAGAGATGGGGAATCAAGGCGGGGAATCAGAGGCAGGGAATCAGATGCAGGGAATCAGAGGCGTGGATTCAGAGCTGGGGAATCAGAGGCGGGGAATCAGAGTTGGGGAATCAGAGGCAGGGAATCAGATATGGAGAATCAGAGGCGGGGAATCAGAGGCGGGGAATCAGACGCGGGGAATCAGAGGTGGGGAATCAGAGGCGGTGAATCAGAGATGGGGAATAAGAGGCGGGGAATCAGAGGCAGGAAATCAGACACGGGGTTTCAGAGGCTGGGAATCAGACGGGGGGAATCAAAGGCGGGGAATCAGAGCTGGTGAATCAGAGGCAGGGAATCAGAGTTGGGGATTCAGAGGCAGGGAATCAGATATGGGGAAACAGAGGCGGGGAATCAGAGGCGGGCAAACAGAGGCGGGGAATTAGATATGGGGAATCAGAGGTGGGGAATCAGAGGTGGTGAATCAGAGATGGGGAATCACAGGCGGGGAATCAGAGGCAGGGAATAGAACGTGGGGAATCAGAGGCAGGGAATCAGAGCTGGGGAATCAGAGGCGGGGAATCAGATATGGGAAAACAGAAGCGGGGAATCAGAGGCGGGGAAACAGAGGCGGGGAATCAGACATGGGGAATCGGATGCAGAGAATCAGAGGTGGGGAATCAGAGCTGGGGAATCAGAGGCGGGGAATCAGAGTTGGGGCATCAGAGGTGGGGAATTAGATATGGGGAAACAGAGGCGGGGAATCAGAGGCGGGGAAACAGAGGCGGGGAATCAGATATGGGGAATCAGAGGTGGGGAATCAGAGGCAGGGAATCAGATGTGCGGAATCAGAGATGGGGAATCAGAGGCAGGGAATCAGAATCAGAAGTGGGGAATCAGAGGCCGGGAATCAGAGACCGGGAATCAGATGCTGGGAATAAGAGGCCGGGAATCAGAGGTGGGGAATCAGTGTCCGGGAATCAGAGATGGGGATTCAGAGGCGGGGAATGAGATATGGAGAATCAGAGGCGGGGAATCAGAGGCGGGGAAACAGAGGTGGTGAATCAGATATGGGGAATCAGAGGTGGCGAATCAAAGGCGGTGAATCAGAGATGGGGAATCAGAGGCGCGGAATCAGAGGGAGGGAATCAGATGCGGGGAATCAGAGGAGGCGAATCAGAGGTGGCGAATCAGAGGCGGGGAATAGAGGTGGGCAATCAGAGCCGGGGAATCAGATATGGGGAAACAGAGGCGGGGAATCAGATATGGGGAATAAGAGGTGGGGAATCAGAGGTTGTGAATCAGAGATGGGGAATCAACGCGGGGAATCAGAGGCAGGCAATCAGATGCGGGTAATCAGAGGCGTGGATTCAGAGCTGGGGAATCAGAGGCGGGGAATCAGAGTTGGGGAATCAGAGGCAGGGAATCAGATGTGGGGAATCAGAGGCGGGGAATCAGAGGCGGGGAAACAGAGGCGGGGAATCAGATATGGGCAATCAGAGGTGGGGAATCAGGGGCAGGGAATCAGTGGCAGGGAATCAGAGGCGGGGAATCAGAGGCGGGGAATCAGAGGCGGGGAATCAGACACGGGGAATCAGAGGTGGGGTATCAGAGATGGGGAATCAGAGGCGGGGAATCAGAGCTGGGGAATCAGAGGCGGGGAATCAGAGGCAGGGAATCAGACGCGGGGAATCAGAGGTGGGGAATCAGAGGCGGTGAATCAGAGATTGGGAATAAGAGGCGGGGAATCAGAGGCAGGAAATCAGACACGGGGATTCAGAGGCTGGGAATCAGACGCGGGGAATCAGAGGCGGGGAATGAGATATGGAGAATCAGAGGCGGGGAATCAGAGGCGGGGAAACAGAGGTGGTGAATCAGATATGGGGAATCAGAGGTGGCGAATCAAAGGCGGTGAATCAGAGATGGGGAATCAGAGGCGCGGAATCAGAGGCAGGGAATCAGTTGCGGGGAATCAGAGGAGGCGAATCAGAGCTGGCGAATCAGAGGCGGGGAATAGAGGTGGGCAATCAGAGCCGGGGAATCAGATATGGGGAAACAGAGGCGGGGAATCAGATATGGGGAATAAGAGGTGGGGAATCAGAGGTTGTGAATCAGAGATGGGGAATCAAGGCGGGGAATCAGAGGCAGGGAATCAGATGCGGGGAATCAGAGGCGTGGATTCAGAGCTGGGGAATCAGAGGCGGGGAATCAGAGTTGGGGAATCAGAGGCAGGGAATCAGATATGGGGAATCAGAGGCGGGGAATCAGAGGCGGGGAAACAGAGGCGGGGAATCAGATATGGGGAATCAGAGGTGGGGAATCAGGGGCAGGGAATCAGTGGCAGGGAATCAGAGGCGGGGAATCAGAGGCGGGGAATCAGAGGCAGGGAATCAGACACGGGGAATCAGAGGCGGGGAATCAGAGATGGGGAATCAGAGGCGGGGAATCAGAGGCAGGGAATCGGACGCCGGGTATCAGAGGCGGGGAATCAGAGCTGGGGAATCAGAGGAGGGGAATCAGAGTTGGGGAATCAGAGGCGGGGAATCAGATATGGGGAAATAGAGATGGGGAATCAGATATGGGGAATCAGAGGTGTGGAATCAGAGGTTGGGAATCAGAGGCAGGGAATCAGAGGCGGGGAAACAGAGGCGGGGAATCAGATATGGCGAATCAGAGGTGGCGAATCAAAGGCGGTGAAACAGAGATGGGGAATCAGGGCAGGGAATCAGAGGTAGGGAATCAGAGCTGGGGAAACAGAGGCGGGGAATCAGATATGGGGAATCAGAGGTGGGGAATCAGGGGCGGGGAATCAGTGGCAGGGAATCAGAGCTGGGGAATCAGAGGTGGGGAATCAGAGCTGGGGAAAGAGGCGGGGAATCAGATATGGGGAATCAGAGGTGGGGAATCAGGGGCGGGGAATCAGTGGCAGGGAATCAGAGGCCGGGAATAAAAGGCGGGGAATCAGAGCTGGAGAATCAGAGGCGGGGAATCAGAGTTGGGGAATCAGAGGAGGGGAATCAGATATGGGGAAACAGAGGCCGGAAACAGAGGCAAGGAAACAGAGGCGGGGAATCAGATATGGGGAATCAGTGGTGGGGAATTAGAGGTTGCGAATCAGAGGCAGGGAATCAGAGGCGGGGAATCAGAGGCGGGGAATCAGAGGCAGGGAATCGGATGTGCGGAATCAGAGATGGGGAATCAGAGGTGGGGATTCAGAGGTGGTGAATCAGAGAAGGGGAATCAGAGGTGGGGAATCAGAGGCAGGGAATCAGACGCAGGGAATCAGAGGCGGGGAATCATAGCTGGCGAATTAGAGGAGGGGAATCAGAGTTGGGGAATCAGAGGCGGGGAATCAGATATGGGGAAACAGAGGCGGGGAATCAGAGGCGGGGAAACAGAGGCGGTGAATCAGATATGGGGATTCAGAGGTGGGGAATCAGAGGTTGGGAATCAGAGGCAGCGAATCAGAGGCGGGGAATCAGAGGCAGGGAATCAGATGCGGGGTATCAGAGGCGGGGAAACAGAGCTGGGGAATCAGAGGCGGGGAATCAGAGTTGGGGAAGCAGAGGCTAGGAATCAGAGGCGGGGAATCAGAGATGGGGATTCAGAGGCGGGGAATGAGATACGGAGAATCTGAGGCGGGGAATCAGAGGCGGGGAAATAGAGGTGGGGAATCAGATATGGGGAATCAGAGGTGGCGAATCAAAGGCGGTGAATCAGAGATGGGGAATCAGAGGCGGGGAATCAGAGGCAGGGAATCAGATGCGGGGAATCAGAGGCGGGGAAACAGAGGTGGGGAATCAGATATGGGGAAAATGAGGCGGGGAATCAGATATGGGGAATCAGAGGCGGGGAATCAGATATGGGGAATCAGAGGCTGGGAATCAGAGGGGGGGAAACAGTGGCGGGGAATAAGATATGGGGAATCAGAGGTGGGGAATCAGGGGCGGGGAATCAGTGGCAGGGAATCAGAGGCGGGGAATCAGAGGCGGGGATTCCGAGGCAGGGAATCAGACACGGGGAATCAGAGCTGGGGAATCAGAGATGGGGAATCAGAGGCGGGGAATCAGAGGCAGGGAATCAGACGCGGGGAATCAGAGGCGGGGAATCAGAGCTGGGGAATCAGAGGCGGGGAATCAGAGCTGGGGAATCAGAGGCGGGGAATCAGAGGCAGGGAATCAGATGCGGGGAATCAGAGGTGGGGAATCAGAGGCGGTGAATCAGAGATGGGGAATAAGAGGCGGGGAATCAGAGGCAGGAAATCAGACACGGGGATTCAGAGGCTGGGAATCAGACGGGGGGAATCAAAGGCGGGGAATCAGAGCTGGTGAATCAGAGGCAGGGAATCAGAGTTGGGGATTCAGAGGCAGGGAATCAGATATGGGGAAACAGAGGCGGGGAATCAGAGGCGGGCAAACAGAGGCGGGGAATTAGATATGGGGAATCAGAGGTGGGGAATCAGAGGTGGTGAATCCGAGATGGGGAATCACAGGCAGGGAATCAGAGGCAGGGAATAGAACGCGGGGAATCAGAGGCAGGGAATCAGAGCTGGGGAATCAGAGGCGGGGAATCAGATATGGGAAAACAGAAGCGGGGAATCAGAGGCGGGGAAACAGAGGCGGGGAATCAGACATGGGGAATCGGATGCGGAGAATCAGAGGTGGGGAATCAGAGCTGGGGAATCAGAGGCGGGGAATCAGAGTTGGGGCATCAGTGGTGGGGAATTAGATATGGGGAAACAGAGGCGGGGAATCAGAGGCGGGGAAACAGAGGCGGGGAATCAGATATGGGGAATCAGAGGTGGGGAATCAGAGGCAGGGAATCAGATGTGCGGAATCAGAGATGGGGAATCAGAGGCAGCGAATCAGAATCAGAAGCGGGGAATCAGAGGCCGGGAATCAGAGACCGGGAATCAGATGCTGGGAATAAGAGGCCGGGAATCAGAGGTGGGGAATCAGTGTCCGGGAATCAGAGATGGGGATTCAGAGGCGGGGAATGAGATATGGAGAATCAGAGGCGGGGAATCAGAGGCGGGGAAACAGAGGTGGTGAATCAGATATGGGGAATCAGAGGTGGCGAATCAAAGGCGGTGAATCAGAGATGGGGAATCAGAGGCGCGGAATCAGAGGCAGGGAATCAGATGCGGGGAATCAAAGGAGGCGAATCAGAGCTGGCGAATCAGAGGCGGGGAATAGAGGTGGGCAATCAGAGCCGGGGAATCAGATATGGGGAAAGAGAGGCGGGGAATCAGATATGGGGAATAAGATGTGGGGAATCAGAGGTTGTGAATCAGAGATGGGGAATCAAGGCGGGGAATCAGAGGCAGGGAATCAGATGCAGGGAATCAGAGGCGTGGATTCAGAGCTGGGGAATCAGAGGCGGGGAATCAGAGTTGGGGAATCAGAGGCAGGGAATCAGATATGGGGAATCAGAGGCGGGGAATCAGAGGCGGGGAAACAGAGGCGGGGAATCAGATATGGGGAATCAGAGGTGGGGAATCAGGGGCAGGGAATCAGTGGCAGGGAATCAGAGGCGGGGAATCAGAGGTGGGGAATCAG
This sequence comes from Narcine bancroftii, assembly GCF_036971445.1. NCBI lineage: Eukaryota > Metazoa > Chordata > Chondrichthyes > Torpediniformes > Narcinidae > Narcine > Narcine bancroftii. The sequence goes on from NC_091470.1 coordinate 265,872,308, forward strand.
AGGCGGGGAAACAGAGGCGGGGAATCAAATATAGGGAATCAGAGGTGGGGAATCAGAGGTTGTGAATCAGAGATGGGGAATCAAGGCGGGGAATCAGAGGCAGGGAATCAGTCACGGGGAATCAGAGGCGGGGATTCAGAGCTGGGGAATCAGAGGCGGGGAATCAGAGTTGGGGAATCAGAGGCAGGGAATCAGATATGGGGAATCAGAGGCGGGGAATCAGAGGCGGGGAAACAGAGGCGGGGAATCAGATATGGGGAATCAGAGGTGGGGAATCAGGGGCAGGGAATCTGTGGCAGGGAATCAGAGGCGGGGAATCAGAGGCAGGGAATCAGAGGCAGGGAATCAGACACGGGGAATCAGAGGCGGGGAATCAGAGATGGGGAATCAGAGGCTGGGAATCAGAGGCAGGGAATCGGACCCCGGGAATCAGAGTCGGGGAACCAGAGCTGGGGAATCAGAGGCGGGGAATCAGAGTTGGGGAATCAGAGGCGGGGAATCAGATATGGGGAAATAGAGGCGGGGAATCAGATATGGGGAATCAGAGGTGTGGAATCAGAGGTTGGGAATCAGAGGAAGGGAATCAGAGTCGGGGAAACAGAGGCGGGGAATCAGATATGTGGAATCAGAGGTGGCGAATCAAAGGCGGTGAAACAGAGATGGGGAATCAGAGCAGGGAATCAGAGGCAGGGAATCAAACACGGGGAATCAGAGCTGGGGAATCAGAGGCGGGGAATCAGAGTTGGGAATCAGAGGCGGGGAATCAGGGGCGGGGAAACAGAGGCGGGGAATCAGATATGGGGAATCAGAGGTGGGGAATCAGAGGTTGGGAATCAGAGGCAGGGAATCAGAGGCGGGGAATCAGAGGCGGGGAATCAGAGGAAGGGAATCAGATGTGCGGAATCGGAGATGGGGAATCAGAGGCAGGGAATCAGAGGCGGGGAATCAGAGGCGGGGAATCAGAGGCCGGGAATCAGATATGGGGAAACTGAGGCGGGGAATCCGAGGCGGGGAAACAGAGGCGGGGAATCAGATATGGGGAATCAGAGGTGGGGAATCAGAGGTTGGGAATCAGAGGCAGGGAATCAGAGGCTTGGAATCAGATGCAGGGAATCAGATGCGGGGAATCAGAGGCGGGGAATCAGAGCTGGGGAATCAGAGGCCGGGAAACAGAGGTGGGGAATCAGATATGGGGAATCAGAGGTGGCGAATCAAAGGCGGTGAATCAGAGATGGGGATCAGAGGCGGGGAATCAGAGGCAGGGAATCAGATGCGGGGAATCAGAGGCGGGGAATCAGAGCTGGCGAATCAGAGGCGGGGAATCAGAGGTGGGCAATCAGAGATGGGGAATCAAGGCGGGGAATCAGAGGCAGGGAATCAGATGCGGGGAATCAGAGGCGTGGATTCAGAGCTGGGGAATCAGAGGCGGGGAATCAGAGTTGGGGAATCAGAGGCAGGGAATCAGATATGGGGAATCAGAGGCGGGGAATCAGAGGCGGGGAAACAGAGGCGGGGAATCAGATATGGTGAATCAGAGGTGGGGAATCAGGGGCAGGGAATCAGTGGCAGGGAATCAGAGGCGGGGAATCAGAGGCGGGGAATCAGAGGCAGGGAATCAGACACGGGGAATCAGAGGCGGGGAATCAGAGATGGGGAATCAGAGGCGGGGAATCAGAGGCAGGGAATCGGACGCCGGGTATCAGAGGCGGGGAATCAGAGCTGGGGAATCAGAGGAGGGGAATCAGAGTTGGGGAATCAGAGGCGGGGAATCAGATATGGGGAAATAGAGGTGGGGAAGCAGATATGGGGAATCAGAGGTGTGGAATCAGAGGTTGGGAATCAGAGGCAGGGAATCAGAGGCGGGGAAACAGAGGCGGGGAATCAGATATGGTGAATCAGAGGTGGCGAATCAAAGGCGGTGAAACAGAGATGGGGAATCAGGGCAGGGAATCAGAGGCAGGGAATCAGAGCTGGGGAAACAGAGGCGGGGAATCAGATATGGGGAATCAGAGGTGGGGAATCAGGGGCGGGGAATCAGAGCTGGGGAAACAGAGGCGGGGAATCAGATATGGGGAATCAGAGGTGGGGAATCAGGGGCGGGGAATCAGTGGCAGGGAATCAGAGGCCGGGAATAAAAGGCGGGGAATCAGAGCTGGAGAATCAGAGGCGGGGAATCAGAGTTGGGGAATCAGAGGATGGGAATCAGATATGGGGAAACAGAGGCCGGAAACAGAGGCAAGGAAACAGAGGCGGGGAATCAGATATGGGGAATCAGAGGTGGGGAATTAGAGGTTGCGAATCAGAGGCAGGGAATCAGAGGCGGGGAATCAGAGGCGGGGAATCAGAGGCAGGGAATCGGATGTGCGGAATCAGAGATGGGGAATCAGAGGTGGGGATTCAGAGGTGGTGAATCAGAGAAGGGGAATCAGAGGTGGGGAATCAGAGGCAGGGAATCAGACGCCGGGTATCAGAGGCGGGGAATCAGAGCTGGGGAATCAGAGGAGGGGAATCAGAGTTGGGGAATCAGAGGCGGGGAATCAGATATGGGGAAATAGAGATGGGGAATCAGATATGGGGAATCAGAGGTGTGGAATCAGAGGTTGGGAATCAGAGGCAGGGAATCAGAGGCGGGGAAACAGAGGCGGGGAATCAGATATGGCGAATCAGAGGTGGCGAATCAAAGGCGGTGAAACAGAGATGGGGAATCAGGGCAGGGAATCAGAGGCAGGGAATCAGAGCTGGGGAAACAGAGGCGGGGAATCAGATATGGGGAATCAGAGGTGGGGAATCAGGGGCGGGGAATCAGTGGCAGGGAATCAGAGCTGGGGAATCAGAGGTGGGGAATCAGAGCTGGGGAAAGAGGCGTGGAATCAGATATGGGGAATCAGAGGTGGGGAATCAGGGGCGGGGAATCAGTGGCAGGGAATCAGAGGCCGGGAATAAAAGGCGGGGAATCAGAGCTGGAGAATCAGAGGCGGGGAATCAGAGTTGGGGAATCAGAGGAGGGGAATCAGATATGGGGAAACAGAGGCCGGAAACAGAGGCAAGGAAACAGAGGCGGGGAATCAGATATGGGGAATCAGAGGTTGGGAATTAGAGGTTGCGAATCAGAGGCAGGGAATCAGAGGCGGGGAATCAGAGGCGGGGAATCAGAGGCAGGGAATCGGATGTGCGGAATCAGAGATGGGGAATCAGAGGTGGGGATTCAGAGGTGGTGAATCAGAGAAGGGGAATCAGAGGTGGGGAATCAGAGGCAGGGAATCAGACGCAGGGAATCAGAGGCGGGGAATCATAGCTGGCGAATTAGAGGAGGGGAATCAGAGTTGGGGAATCAGAGGCGGGGAATCAGATATGGGGAAGCAGAGGCGGGGAATCAGAGGCGGGGAAACAGAGGCGGTGAATCAGATATGGGGATTCAGAGGTGGGGAATCAGAGGTTGGGAATCAGTGGCAGGGAATCAGAGGCGGGGAATCAGAGGCAGGGAATCAGATGCGGGGAATCAGAGGCGGGGAAACAGAGCTGGGGAATCAGAGGCGGGGAATCAGAGTTGGGGAAGCAGAGGCTAGGAATCAGAGGCGGGGAATCAGAGATGGGGATTCAGAGGCGGGGAATGAGATACGGAGAATCTGAGGCGGGGAATCAGAGGCGGGGAAATAGAGGTGGGGAATCAGATATGGGGAATCAGAGGTGGCGAATCAAAGGCGGTGAATCAGAGATGGGGAATCAGAGGCGGGGAATCAGAGGCAGGGAATCAGATGCGGGGAATCAGAGGCGGGGAAACAGAGGTGGGGAATCAGATATGGGGAAAATGAGGCGGGGAATCAGATATGGGGAATCAGAGGCGGGGAATCAGATATGGGGAATCAGAGGCTGGGAATCAGAGGGGGGGAAACAGTGGCGGGGAATAAGATATGTGGAATCAGAGGTGGGGAATCAGGGGCGGGGAATCAGTGGCAGGGAATCAGAGGCGGGGAATCAGAGGCGGGGATTCAGAGGCAGGGAATCAGACACGGGGAATCAGAGCTGGGGAATCAGAGATGGGGAATCAGAGGCGGGGAATCAGAGGCAGGGAATCAGACGCGGGGAATCAGAGGCGGGGAATCAGAGCTGGGGAATCAGAGGCGGGGAATCAGAGCTGGGGAATCAGAGGCGGGGAATCAGAGGCAGGGAATCAGATGCGGGGAATCAGAGGTGGGGAATCAGAGGCGGTGAATCAGAGATGGGGAATAAGAGGCGGGGAATCAGAGGCAGGAAATCAGACACGGGGATTCAGAGGCTGGGAATCAGACGGGGGGAATCAAAGGCGGGGAATCAGAGCTGGTGAATCAGAGGCAGGGAATCAGAGTTGGGGATTCAGAGGCAGGGAATCAGATATGGGGAAACAGAGGCGGGGAATCAGAGGTGGGCAAACAGAGGCGGGGAATTAGATATGGGGAATCAGAGGTGGGGAATCAGAGGTGGTGAATCCGAGATGGGGAATCACAGGCAGGGAATCAGAGGCAGGGAATAGAACGCGGGGAATCAGAGGCAGGGAATCAGAGCTGGGGAATCAGAGGCGGGGAATCAGATATGGGAAAACAGAAGCGGGGAATCAGAGGCGGGGAAACAGAGGCGGGGAATCAGACATGGGGAATCGGATGCGGAGAATCAGAGGTGGGGAATCAGAGCTGGGGAATCAGAGGCGGGGAATCAGAGTTGGGGCATCAGTGGTGGGGAATTAGATATGGGGAAACAGAGGCGGGGAATCAGAGGCGGGGAAACAGAGGCGGGGAATCAGATATGGGGAATCAGAGGTGGGGAATCAGAGGCAGGGAATCAGATGTGCGGAATCAGAGATGGGGAATCAGAGGCAGCGAATCAGAATCAGAAGCGGGGAATCAGAGGCCGGGAATCAGAGACCGGGAATCAGATGCTGGGAATAAGAGGCCGGGAATCAGAGGTGGGGAATCAGTGTCCGGGAATCAGAGATGGGGATTCAGAGGCGGGGAATGAGATATGGAGAATCAGAGGCGGGGAATCAGAGGCGGGGAAACAGAGGTGGTGAATCAGATATGGGGAATCAGAGGTGGCGAATCAAAGGCGGTGAATCAGAGATGGGGAATCAGAGGCGCGGAATCAGAGGCAGGGAATCAGATGCGGGGAATCAAAGGAGGCGAATCAGAGCTGGCGAATCAGAGGCGGGGAATAGAGGTGGGCAATCAGAGCCGGGGAATCAGATATGGGGAAAGAGAGGCGGGGAATCAGATATGGGGAATAAGATGTGGGGAATCAGAGGTTGTGAATCAGAGATGGGGAATCAAGGCGGGGAATCAGAGGCAGGGAATCAGATGCAGGGAATCAGAGGCGTGGATTCAGAGCTGGGGAATCAGAGGCGGGGAATCAGAGTTGGGGAATCAGAGGCAGGGAATCAGATATGGGGAATCAGAGGCGGGGAATCAGAGGCGGGGAAACAGAGGCGGGGAATCAGATATGGGGAATCAGAGGTGGGGAATCAGGGGCAGGGAATCAGTGGCAGGGAATCAGAGGCGGGGAATCAGAGGTGGGGAATCAGAGGCGGGGAAACAGAGGCGGGGAATCAAATATAGGGAATCAGAGGTGGGGAATCAGAGGTTGTGAATCAGAGATGGGGAATCAAGGCGGGGAATCAGAGGCAGGGAATCAGTCACGGGGAATCAGAGGCGGGGATTCAGAGCTGGGGAATCAGAGGCGGGGAATCAGAGTTGGGGAATCAGAGGCAGGGAATCAGATATGGGGAATCAGAGGCGGGGAATCAGAGGCGGGGAAACAGAGGCGGGGAATCAGATATGGGGAATCAGAGGTGGGGAATCAGGGGCAGGGAATCTGTGGCAGGGAATCAGAGGCGGGGAATCAGAGGCAGGGAATCAGAGGCAGGGAATCAGACACGGGGAATCAGAGGCGGGGAATCAGAGATGGGGAATCAGAGGCTGGGAATCAGAGGCAGGGAATCGGACCCCGGGAATCAGAGTCGGGGAACCAGAGCTGGGGAATCAGAGGCGGGGAATCAGAGTTGGGGAATCAGAGGCGGGGAATCAGATATGGGGAAATAGAGGCGGGGAATCAGATATGGGGAATCAGAGGTGTGGAATCAGAGGTTGGGAATCAGAGGAAGGGAATCAGAGTCGGGGAAACAGAGGCGGGGAATCAGATATGTGGAATCAGAGGTGGCGAATCAAAGGCGGTGAAACAGAGATGGGGAATCAGAGCAGGGAATCAGAGGCAGGGAATCAAACACGGGGAATCAGAGCTGGGGAATCAGAGGCGGGGAATCAGAGTTGGGAATCAGAGGCGGGGAATCAGGGGCGGGGAAACAGAGGCGGGGAATCAGATATGGGGAATCAGAGGTGGGGAATCAGAGGTTGGGAATCAGAGGCAGGGAATCAGAGGCGGGGAATCAGAGGCGGGGAATCAGAGGAAGGGAATCAGATGTGCGGAATCGGAGATGGGGAATCAGAGGCAGGGAATCAGAGGCGGGGAATCAGAGGCGGGGAATCAGAGGCCGGGAATCAGATATGGGGAAACTGAGGCGGGGAATCCGAGGCGGGGAAACAGAGGCGGGGAATCAGATATGGGGAATCAGAGGTGGGGAATCAGAGGTTGGGAATCAGAGGCAGGGAATCAGAGGCTTGGAATCAGATGCAGGGAATCAGATGCGGGGAATCAGAGGCGGGGAATCAGAGCTGGGGAATCAGAGGCCGGGAAACAGAGGTGGGGAATCAGATATGGGGAATCAGAGGTGGCGAATCAAAGGCGGTGAATCAGAGATGGGGAATCAGAGGCGGGGAATCAGAGGCAGGGAATCAGATGCGGGGAATCAGAGGCGGGGAATCAGAGCTGGCGAATCAGAGGCGGGGAATCAGAGGTGGGCAATCAGAGATGGGGAATCAAGGCGGGGAATCAGAGGCAGGGAATCAGATGCGGGGAATCAGAGGCGTGGATTCAGAGCTGGGGAATCAGAGGCGGGGAATCAGAGTTGGGGAATCAGAGGCAGGGAATCAGATATGGGGAATCAGAGGCGGGGAATCAGAGGCGGGGAAACAGAGGCGGGGAATCAGATATGGTGAATCAGAGGTGGGGAATCAGGGGCAGGGAATCAGTGGCAGGGAATCAGAGGCGGGGAATCAGAGGCGGGGAATCAGAGGCAGGGAATCAGACACGGGGAATCAGAGGCGGGGAATCAGAGATGGGGAATCAGAGGCGGGGAATCAGAGGCAGGGAATCGGACGCCGGGTATCAGAGGCGGGGAATCAGAGCTGGGGAATCAGAGGAGGGGAATCAGAGTTGGGGAATCAGAGGCGGGGAATCAGATATGGGGAAATAGAGGTGGGGAAGCAGATATGGGGAATCAGAGGTGTGGAATCAGAGGTTGGGAATCAGAGGCAGGGAATCAGAGGCGGGGAAACAGAGGCGGGGAATCAGATATGGTGAATCAGAGGTGGCGAATCAAAGGCGGTGAAACAGAGATGGGGAATCAGGGCAGGGAATCAGAGGCAGGGAATCAGAGCTGGGGAAACAGAGGCGGGGAATCAGATATGGGGAATCAGAGGTGGGGAATCAGGGGCGGGGAATCAGAGCTGGGGAAACAGAGGCGGGGAATCAGATATGGGGAATCAGAGGTGGGGAATCAGGGGCGGGGAATCAGTGGCAGGGAATCAGAGGCCGGGAATAAAAGGCGGGGAATCAGAGCTGGAGAATCAGAGGCGGGGAATCAGAGTTGGGGAATCAGAGGATGGGAATCAGATATGGGGAAACAGAGGCCGGAAACAGAGGCAAGGAAACAGAGGCGGGGAATCAGATATGGGGAATCAGAGGTGGGGAATTAGAGGTTGCGAATCAGAGGCAGGGAATCAGAGGCGGGGAATCAGAGGCGGGGAATCAGAGGCAGGGAATCGGATGTGCGGAATCAGAGATGGGGAATCAGAGGTGGGGATTCAGAGGTGGTGAATCAGAGAAGGGGAATCAGAGGTGGGGAATCAGAGGCAGGGAATCAGACGCCGGGTATCAGAGGCGGGGAATCAGAGCTGGGGAATCAGAGGAGGGGAATCAGAGTTGGGGAATCAGAGGCGGGGAATCAGATATGGGGAAATAGAGATGGGGAATCAGATATGGGGAATCAGAGGTGTGGAATCAGAGGTTGGGAATCAGAGGCAGGGAATCAGAGGCGGGGAAACAGAGGCGGGGAATCAGATATGGCGAATCAGAGGTGGCGAATCAAAGGCGGTGAAACAGAGATGGGGAATCAGGGCAGGGAATCAGAGGCAGGGAATCAGAGCTGGGGAAACAGAGGCGGGGAATCAGATATGGGGAATCAGAGGTGGGGAATCAGGGGCGGGGAATCAGTGGCAGGGAATCAGAGCTGGGGAATCAGAGGTGGGGAATCAGAGCTGGGGAAAGAGGCGTGGAATCAGATATGGGGAATCAGAGGTGGGGAATCAGGGGCGGGGAATCAGTGGCAGGGAATCAGAGGCCGGGAATAAAAGGCGGGGAATCAGAGCTGGAGAATCAGAGGCGGGGAATCAGAGTTGGGGAATCAGAGGAGGGGAATCAGATATGGGGAAACAGAGGCCGGAAACAGAGGCAAGGAAACAGAGGCGGGGAATCAGATATGGGGAATCAGAGGTTGGGAATTAGAGGTTGCGAATCAGAGGCAGGGAATCAGAGGCGGGGAATCAGAGGCGGGGAATCAGAGGCAGGGAATCGGATGTGCGGAATCAGAGATGGGGAATCAGAGGTGGGGATTCAGAGGTGGTGAATCAGAGAAGGGGAATCAGAGGTGGGGAATCAGAGGCAGGGAATCAGACGCAGGGAATCAGAGGCGGGGAATCATAGCTGGCGAATTAGAGGAGGGGAATCAGAGTTGGGGAATCAGAGGCGGGGAATCAGATATGGGGAAGCAGAGGCGGGGAATCAGAGGCGGGGAAACAGAGGCGGTGAATCAGATATGGGGATTCAGAGGTGGGGAATCAGAGGTTGGGAATCAGTGGCAGGGAATCAGAGGCGGGGAATCAGAGGCAGGGAATCAGATGCGGGGAATCAGAGGCGGGGAAACAGAGCTGGGGAATCAGAGGCGGGGAATCAGAGTTGGGGAAGCAGAGGCTAGGAATCAGAGGCGGGGAATCAGAGATGGGGATTCAGAGGCGGGGAATGAGATACGGAGAATCTGAGGCGGGGAATCAGAGGCGGGGAAATAGAGGTGGGGAATCAGATATGGGGAATCAGAGGTGGCGAATCAAAGGCGGTGAATCAGAGATGGGGAATCAGAGGCGGGGAATCAGAGGCAGGGAATCAGATGCGGGGAATCAGAGGCGGGGAAACAGAGGTGGGGAATCAGATATGGGGAAAATGAGGCGGGGAATCAGATATGGGGAATCAGAGGCGGGGAATCAGATATGGGGAATCAGAGGCTGGGAATCAGAGGGGGGGAAACAGTGGCGGGGAATAAGATATGTGGAATCAGAGGTGGGGAATCAGGGGCGGGGAATCAGTGGCAGGGAATCAGAGGCGGGGAATCAGAGGCGGGGATTCAGAGGCAGGGAATCAGACACGGGGAATCAGAGCTGGGGAATCAGAGATGGGGAATCAGAGGCGGGGAATCAGAGGCAGGGAATCAGACGCGGGGAATCAGAGGCGGGGAATCAGAGCTGGGGAATCAGAGGCGGGGAATCAGAGCTGGGGAATCAGAGGCGGGGAATCAGAGGCAGGGAATCAGATGCGGGGAATCAGAGGTGGGGAATCAGAGGCGGTGAATCAGAGATGGGGAATAAGAGGCGGGGAATCAGAGGCAGGAAATCAGACACGGGGATTCAGAGGCTGGGAATCAGACGGGGGGAATCAAAGGCGGGGAATCAGAGCTGGTGAATCAGAGGCAGGGAATCAGAGTTGGGGATTCAGAGGCAGGGAATCAGATATGGGGAAACAGAGGCGGGGAATCAGAGGCGGGCAAACAGAGGCGGGGAATTAGATATGGGGAATCAGAGGTGGGGAATCAGAGGTGGTGAATCCGAGATGGGGAATCACAGGCAGGGAATCAGAGGCAGGGAATAGAACGCGGGGAATCAGAGGCAGGGAATCAGAGCTGGGGAATCAGAGGCGGGGAATCAGATATGGGAAAACAGAAGCGGGGAATCAGAGGCGGGGAAACAGAGGCGGGAAATCAGACATGGGGAATCGGATGCGGAGAATCAGAGGTGGAGAATCAGAGCTGGGGAATCAGAGGCGGGGAATCAGAGTTGGGGCATCAGTGGTGGGGAATTAGATATGGGGAAACAGAGGCGGGGAATCAGAGGCGGGGAAACAGAGGCGGGGAATCAGATATGGGGAATCAGAGGTGGGGAATCAGAGGCAGGGAATCAGATGTGCGGAATCAGAGATGGGGAATCAGAGGCAGCGAATCAGAATCAGAAGCGGGGAATCAGAGGCCGGGAATCAGAGACCGGGAATCAGATGCTGGGAATAAGAGGCCGGGAATCAGAGGTGGGGAATCAGTGTCCGGCAATCAGAGATGGGGATTCAGAGGCGGGGAATGAGATATGGAGAATCAGAGGCGGGGAATCAGAGGCGGGGAAACAGAGGTGGTGAATCAGATATGGGGAATCATAGGTGGCGAATCAAAGGCGGTGAATCAGAGATGGGGAATCAGAGGCGCGGAATCAGAGGCAGGGAATCAGATGCGGGGAATCAGAGGAGGCGAATCAGAGCTGGCGAATCAGAGGCGGGGAATAGAGGTGGGCAATCAGAGCCGGGGAATCAGATATGGGGAAAGAGAGGCGGGGAATCAGATATGGGGAATAAGATGTGGGGAATCAGAGGTTGTGAATCAGAGATGGGGAATCAAGGCGGGGAATCAGAGGCAGGGAATCAGATGCAGGGAATCAGAGGCGTGGATTCAGAGCTGGGGAATCAGAGGCGGGGAATCAGAGTTGGGGAATCAGAGGCAGGGAATCAGATATGGAGAATCAGAGGCGGGGAATCAGAGGCGGGGAATCAGACGCGGGGAATCAGAGGTGGGGAATCAGAGGCGGTGAATCAGAGATGGGGAATAAGAGGCGGGGAATCAGAGGCAGGAAATCAGACACGGGGTTTCAGAGGCTGGGAATCAGACGGGGGGAATCAAAGGCGGGGAATCAGAGCTGGTGAATCAGAGGCAGGGAATCAGAGTTGGGGATTCAGAGGCAGGGAATCAGATATGGGGAAACAGAGGCGGGGAATCAGAGGCGGGCAAACAGAGGCGGGGAATTAGATATGGGGAATCAGAGGTGGGGAATCAGAGGTGGTGAATCAGAGATGGGGAATCACAGGCGGGGAATCAGAGGCAGGGAATAGAACGTGGGGAATCAGAGGCAGGGAATCAGAGCTGGGGAATCAGAGGCGGGGAATCAGATATGGGAAAACAGAAGCGGGGAATCAGAGGCGGGGAAACAGAGGCGGGGAATCAGACATGGGGAATCGGATGCAGAGAATCAGAGGTGGGGAATCAGAGCTGGGGAATCAGAGGCGGGGAATCAGAGTTGGGGCATCAGAGGTGGGGAATTAGATATGGGGAAACAGAGGCGGGGAATCAGAGGCGGGGAAACAGAGGCGGGGAATCAGATATGGGGAATCAGAGGTGGGGAATCAGAGGCAGGGAATCAGATGTGCGGAATCAGAGATGGGGAATCAGAGGCAGGGAATCAGAATCAGAAGTGGGGAATCAGAGGCCGGGAATCAGAGACCGGGAATCAGATGCTGGGAATAAGAGGCCGGGAATCAGAGGTGGGGAATCAGTGTCCGGGAATCAGAGATGGGGATTCAGAGGCGGGGAATGAGATATGGAGAATCAGAGGCGGGGAATCAGAGGCGGGGAAACAGAGGTGGTGAATCAGATATGGGGAATCAGAGGTGGCGAATCAAAGGCGGTGAATCAGAGATGGGGAATCAGAGGCGCGGAATCAGAGGGAGGGAATCAGATGCGGGGAATCAGAGGAGGCGAATCAGAGGTGGCGAATCAGAGGCGGGGAATAGAGGTGGGCAATCAGAGCCGGGGAATCAGATATGGGGAAACAGAGGCGGGGAATCAGATATGGGGAATAAGAGGTGGGGAATCAGAGGTTGTGAATCAGAGATGGGGAATCAACGCGGGGAATCAGAGGCAGGCAATCAGATGCGGGGAATCAGAGGCGTGGATTCAGAGCTGGGGAATCAGAGGCGGGGAATCAGAGTTGGGGAATCAGAGGCAGGGAATCAGATGTGGGGAATCAGAGGCGGGGAATCAGAGGCGGGGAAACAGAGGCGGGGAATCAGATATGGGCAATCAGAGGTGGGGAATCAGGGGCAGGGAATCAGTGGCAGGGAATCAGAGGCGGGGAATCAGAGGCGGGGAATCAGAGGCGGGGAATCAGACACGGGGAATCAGAGGTGGGGTATCAGAGATGGGGAATCAGAGGCGGGGAATCAGAGCTGGGGAATCAGAGGCGGGGAATCAGAGGCAGGGAATCAGACGCGGGGAATCAGAGGTGGGGAATCAGAGGCGGTGAATCAGAGATTGGGAATAAGAGGCGGGGAATCAGAGGCAGGAAATCAGACACGGGGATTCAGAGGCTGGGAATCAGACGCGGGGAATCAGAGGCGGGGAATGAGATATGGAGAATCAGAGGCGGGGAATCAGAGGCGGGGAAACAGAGGTGGTGAATCAGATATGGGGAATCAGAGGTGGCGAATCAAAGGCGGTGAATCAGAGATGGGGAATCAGAGGCGCGGAATCAGAGGCAGGGAATCAGTTGCGGGGAATCAGAGGAGGCGAATCAGAGCTGGCGAATCAGAGGCGGGGAATAGAGGTGGGCAATCAGAGCCGGGGAATCAGATATGGGGAAACAGAGGCGGGGAATCAGATATGGGGAATAAGAGGTGGGGAATCAGAGGTTGTGAATCAGAGATGGGGAATCAAGGCGGGGAATCAGAGGCAGGGAATCAGATGCGGGGAATCAGAGGCGTGGATTCAGAGCTGGGGAATCAGAGGCGGGGAATCAGAGTTGGGGAATCAGAGGCAGGGAATCAGATATGGGGAATCAGAGGCGGGGAATCAGAGGCGGGGAAACAGAGGCGGGGAATCAGATATGGGGAATCAGAGGTGGGGAATCAGGGGCAGGGAATCAGTGGCAGGGAATCAGAGGCGGGGAATCAGAGGCGGGGAATCAGAGGCAGGGAATCAGACACGGGGAATCAGAGGCGGGGAATCAGAGATGGGGAATCAGAGGCGGGGAATCAGAGGCAGGGAATCGGACGCCGGGTATCAGAGGCGGGGAATCAGAGCTGGGGAATCAGAGGAGGGGAATCAGAGTTGGGGAATCAGAGGCGGGGAATCAGATATGGGGAAATAGAGATGGGGAATCAGATATGGGGAATCAGAGGTGTGGAATCAGAGGTTGGGAATCAGAGGCAGGGAATCAGAGGCGGGGAAACAGAGGCGGGGAATCAGATATGGCGAATCAGAGGTGGCGAATCAAAGGCGGTGAAACAGAGATGGGGAATCAGGGCAGGGAATCAGAGGTAGGGAATCAGAGCTGGGGAAACAGAGGCGGGGAATCAGATATTTGGAATCAGAGGTGGGGAATCAGGGGCGGGGAATCAGTGGCAGCGAATCAGAGCTGGGGAATCAGAGGTGGGGAATCAGAGCTGGGGAAAGAGGCGGGGAATCAGATATGGGGAATCAGAGGTGGGGAATCAGGGGCGGGGAATCAGTGGCAGGGAATCAGAGGCCGGGAATAAAAGGCGGGGAATCAGAGCTGGAGAATCAGAGGCGGGGAATCAGAGTTGGGGAATCAGAGGAGGGGAATCAGATATGGGGAAACAGAGGCCGGAAACAGAGGCAAGGAAACAGAGGCGGGGAATCAGATATGGGGAATCAGTGGTGGGGAATTAGAGGTTGCGAATCAGAGGCAGGGAATCAGAGGCGGGGAATCAGAGGCGGGGAATCAGAGGCAGGGAATCGGATGTGCGGAATCAGAGATGGGGAATCAGAGGTGGGGATTCAGAGGTGGTGAATCAGAGAAGGGGAATCAGAGGTGGGGAATCAGAGGCAGGGAATCAGACGCAGGGAATCAGAGGCGGGGAATCATAGCTGGCGAATTAGAGGAGGGGAATCAGAGTTGGGGAATCAGAGGCGGGGAATCAGATATGGGGAAACAGAGGCGGGGAATCAGAGGCGGGGAAACAGAGGCGGTGAATCAGATATGGGGATTCAGAGGTGGGGAATCAGAGGTTGGGAATCAGAGGCAGGGAATCAGAGGCGGGGAATCAGAGGCAGGGAATCAGATGCGGGGTATCAGAGGCGGGGAAACAGAGCTGGGGAATCAGAGGCGGGGAATCAGAGTTGGGGAAGCAGAGGCTAGGAATCAGAGGCGGGGAATCAGAGATGGGGATTCAGAGGCGGGGAATGAGATACGGAGAATCTGAGGCGGGGAATCAGAGGCGGGGAAATAGAGGTGGGGAATCAGATATGGGGAATCAGAGGTGGCGAATCAAAGGCGGTGAATCAGAGATGGGGAATCAGAGGCGGGGAATCAGAGGCAGGGAATCAGATGCGGGGAATCAGAGGCGGGGAAACAGAGGTGGGGAATCAGATATGGGGAAAATGAGGCGGGGAATCAGATATGGGGAATCAGAGGCGGGGAATCAGATATGGGGAATCAGAGGCTGGGAATCAGAGGGGGGGAAACAGTGGCGGGGAATAAGATATGGGGAATCAGAGGTGGGGAATCAGGGGCGGGGAATCAGTGGCAGGGAATCAGAGGCGGGGAATCAGAGGCGGGGATTCAGAGGCAGGGAATCAGACACGGGGAATCAGAGCTGGGGAATCAGAGATGGGGAATCAGAGGCGGGGAATCAGAGGCAGGGAATCAGACGCGGGGAATCAGAGGCGGGGAATCAGAGCTGGGGAATCAGAGGCGGGGAATCAGAGCTGGGGAATCAGAGGCGGGGAATCAGAGGCAGGGAATCAGATGCGGGGAATCAGAGGTGGGGAATCAGAGGCGGTGAATCAGAGATGGGGAATAAGAGGCGGGGAATCAGAGGCAGGAAATCAGACACGGGGATTCAGAGGCTGGGAATCAGACGGGGGGAATCAAAGGCGGGGAATCAGAGCTGGTGAATCAGAGGCAGGGAATCAGAGTTGGGGATTCAGAGGCAGGGAATCAGATATGGGGAAACAGAGGCGGGGAATCAGAGGTGGGCAAACAGAGGCGGGGAATTAGATATGGGGAATCAGAGGTGGGGAATCAGAGGTGGTGAATCCGAGATGGGGAATCACAGGCAGGGAATCAGAGGCAGGGAATAGAACGCGGGGAATCAGAGGCAGGGAATCAGAGCTGGGGAATCAGAGGCGGGGAATCAGATATGGGAAAACAGAAGCGGGGAATCAGAGGCGGGGAAACAGAGGCGGGGAATCAGACATGGGGAATCGGATGCGGAGAATCAGAGGTGGGGAATCAGAGCTGGGGAATCAGAGGCGGGGAATCAGAGTTGGGGCATCAGTGGTGGGGAATTAGATATGGGGAAACAGAGGCGGGGAATCAGAGGCGGGGAAACAGAGGCGGGGAATCAGATATGGGGAATCAGAGGTGGGGAATCAGAGGCAGGGAATCAGATGTGCGGAATCAGAGATGGGGAATCAGAGGCAGCGAATCAGAATCAGAAGCGGGGAATCAGAGGCCGGGAATCAGAGACCGGGAATCAGATGCTGGGAATAAGAGGCCGGGAATCAGAGGTGGGGAATCAGTGTCCGGGAATCAGAGATGGGGATTCAGAGGCGGGGAATGAGATATGGAGAATCAGAGGCGGGGAATCAGAGGCGGGGAAACAGAGGTGGTGAATCAGATATGGGGAATCATAGGTGGCGAATCAAAGGCGGTGAATCAGAGATGGGGAATCAGAGGCGCGGAATCAGAGGCAGGGAATCAGATGCGGGGAATCAGAGGAGGCGAATCAGAGCTGGCGAATCAGAGGCGGGGAATCGAGGTGGGCAATCAGAGCCGGGGAATCAGATATGGGGAAAGAGAGGCGGGGAATCAGATATGGGGAATAAGATGTGGGGAATCAGAGGTTGTGAATCAGAGATGGGGAATCAAGGCGGGGAATCAGAGGCAGGGAATCAGATGCAGGGAATCAGAGGCGTGGATTCAGAGCTGGGGAATCAGAGGCGGGGAATCAGAGTTGGGGAATCAGAGGCAGGGAATCAGATATGGAGAATCAGAGGCGGGGAATCAGAGGCGGGGAATCAGACGCGGGGAATCAGAGGTGGGGAATCAGAGGCGGTGAATCAGAGATGGGGAATAAGAGGCGGGGAATCAGAGGCAGGAAATCAGACACGGGGTTTCAGAGGCTGGGAATCAGACGGGGGGAATCAAAGGCGGGGAATCAGAGCTGGTGAATCAGAGGCAGGGAATCAGAGTTGGGGATTCAGAGGCAGGGAATCAGATATGGGGAAACAGAGGCGGGGAATCAGAGGCGGGCAAACAGAGGCGGGGAATTAGATATGGGGAATCAGAGGTGGGGAATCAGAGGTGGTGAATCAGAGATGGGGAATCACAGGCGGGGAATCAGAGGCAGGGAATAGAACGTGGGGAATCAGAGGCAGGGAATCAGAGCTGGGGAATCAGAGGCGGGGAATCAGATATGGGGAATAAGAGGTGGGGAATCAGAGGTTGTGAATCAGAGATGGGGAATCAAGGCGGGGAATCAGAGGCAGGGAATCAGATGCGGGGAATCAGAGGCGTGGATTCAGAGCTGGGGAATCAGAGGCGGGGAATCAGAGTTGGGGAATCAGAGGCAGGGAATCAGATATGGGGAATCAGAGGCGGGGAATCAGAGGCGGGGAAACAGAGGCGGGGAATCAGATATGGGGAATCAGAGGTGGGGAATCAGGGGCAGGGAATCAGTGGCAGGGAATCAGAGGCGGGGAATCAGAGGCGGGGAATCAGAGGCAGGGAATCAGACACGGGGAATCAGAGGCGGGGAATCAGAGATGGGGAATCAGAGGCGGGGAATCAGAGGCAGGGAATCGGACGCCGGGTATCAGAGGCGGGGAATCAGAGCTGGGGAATCAGAGGAGGGGAATCAGAGTTGGGGAATCAGAGGCGGGGAATCAGATATGGGGAAATAGAGATGGGGAATCAGATATGGGGAATCAGAGGTGTGGAATCAGAGGTTGGGAATCAGAGGCAGGGAATCAGAGGCGGGGAAACAGAGGCGGGGAATCAGATATGGCGAATCAGAGGTGGCGAATCAAAGGCGGTGAAACAGAGATGGGGAATCAGGGCAGGGAATCAGAGGTAGGGAATCAGAGCTGGGGAAACAGAGGCGGGGAATCAGATATGGGGAATCAGAGGTGGGGAATCAGGGGCGGGGAATCAGTGGCAGGGAATCAGAGCTGGGGAATCAGAGGTGGGGAATCAGAGCTGGGGAAAGAGGCGGGGAATCAGATATGGGGAATCAGAGGTGGGGAATCAGGGGCGGGGAATCAGTGGCAGGGAATCAGAGGCCGGGAATAAAAGGCGGGGAATCAGAGCTGGAGAATCAGAGGCGGGGAATCAGAGTTGGGGAATCAGAGGAGGGGAATCAGATATGGGGAAACAGAGGCCGGAAACAGAGGCAAGGAAACAGAGGCGGGGAATCAGATATGGGGAATCAGTGGTGGGGAATTAGAGGTTGCGAATCAGAGGCAGGGAATCAGAGGCGGGGAATCAGAGGCGGGGAATCAGAGGCAGGGAATCGGATGTGCGGAATCAGAGATGGGGAATCAGAGGTGGGGATTCAGAGGTGGTGAATCAGAGAAGGGGAATCAGAGGTGGGGAATCAGAGGCAGGGAATCAGACGCAGGGAATCAGAGGCGGGGAATCATAGCTGGCGAATTAGAGGAGGGGAATCAGAGTTGGGGAATCAGAGGCGGGGAATCAGATATGGGGAAACAGAGGCGGGGAATCAGAGGCGGGGAAACAGAGGCGGTGAATCAGATATGGGGATTCAGAGGTGGGGAATCAGAGGTTGGGAATCAGAGGCAGCGAATCAGAGGCGGGGAATCAGAGGCAGGGAATCAGATGCGGGGTATCAGAGGCGGGGAAACAGAGCTGGGGAATCAGAGGCGGGGAATCAGAGTTGGGGAAGCAGAGGCTAGGAATCAGAGGCGGGGAATCAGAGATGGGGATTCAGAGGCGGGGAATGAGATACGGAGAATCTGAGGCGGGGAATCAGAGGCGGGGAAATAGAGGTGGGGAATCAGATATGGGGAATCAGAGGTGGCGAATCAAAGGCGGTGAATCAGAGATGGGGAACCAGAGGCGGGGAATCAGAGGCAGGGAATCAGATGCGGGGAATCAGAGGCGGGGAAACAGAGGTGGGGAATCAGATATGGGGAAAATGAGGCGGGGAATCAGATATGGGGAATCAGAGGCGGGGAATCAGATATGGGGAATCAGAGGCTGGGAATCAGAGGGGGGGAAACAGTGGCGGGGAATAAGATATGGGGAATCATAGGTGGGGAATCAGGGGCGGGGAATCAGTGGCAGGGAATCAGAGGCGGGGAATCAGAGGCGGGGATTCCGAGGCAGGGAATCAGACACGGGGAATCAGAGCTGGGGAATCAGAGATGGGGAATCAGAGGCGGGGAATCAGAGGCAGGGAATCAGACGCGGGGAATCAGAGGCGGGGAATCAGAGCTGGGGAATCAGAGGCGGGGAATCAGAGCTGGGGAATCAGAGGCGGGGAATCAGAGGCAGGGAATCAGATGCGGGGAATCAGAGGTGGGGAATCAGAGGCGGTGAATCAGAGATGGGGAATAAGAGGCGGGGAATCAGAGGCAGGAAATCAGACACGGGGATTCAGAGGCTGGGAATCAGACGGGGGGAATCAAAGGCGGGGAATCAGAGCTGGTGAATCAGAGGCAGGGAATCAGAGTTGGGGATTCAGAGGCAGGGAATCAGATATGGGGAAACAGAGGCGGGGAATCAGAGGCGGGCAAACAGAGG
Organism: Narcine bancroftii; assembly: GCF_036971445.1. NCBI lineage: Eukaryota > Metazoa > Chordata > Chondrichthyes > Torpediniformes > Narcinidae > Narcine > Narcine bancroftii. The sequence goes on from NC_091470.1 coordinate 265,891,321, forward strand.
CGGGGAATTAGATATGGGGAATCAGAGGTGGGGAATCAGAGGTGGTGAATCCGAGATGGGGAATCACAGGCAGGGAATCAGAGGCAGGGAATAGAACGCGGGGAATCAGAGGCAGGGAATCAGAGCTGGGGAATCAGAGGCGGGGAATCAGATATGGGAAAACAGAAGCGGGGAATCAGAGGCGGGGAAACAGAGGCGGGGAATCAGACATGGGGAATCGGATGCGGAGAATCAGAGGTGGGGAATCAGAGCTGGGGAATCAGAGGCGGGGAATCAGAGTTGGGGCATCAGTGGTGGGGAATTAGATATGGGGAAACAGAGGCGGGGAATCAGAGGCGGGGAAACAGAGGCGGGGAATCAGATATGGGGAATCAGAGGTGGGGAATCAGAGGCAGGGAATCAGATGTGCGGAATCAGAGATGGGGAATCAGAGGCAGCGAATCAGAATCAGAAGCGGGGAATCAGAGGCCGGGAATCAGAGACCGGGAATCAGATGCTGGGAATAAGAGGCCGGGAATCAGAGGTGGGGAATCAGTGTCCGGGAATCAGAGATGGGGATTCAGAGGCGGGGAATGAGATATGGAGAATCAGAGGCGGGGAATCAGAGGCGGGGAAACAGAGGTGGTGAATCAGATATGGGGAATCAGAGGTGGCGAATCAAAGGCGGTGAATCAGAGATGGGGAATCAGAGGCGCGGAATCAGAGGCAGGGAATCAGATGCGGGGAATCAAAGGAGGCGAATCAGAGCTGGCGAATCAGAGGCGGGGAATAGAGGTGGGCAATCAGAGCCGGGGAATCAGATATGGGGAAAGAGAGGCGGGGAATCAGATATGGGGAATAAGATGTGGGGAATCAGAGGTTGTGAATCAGAGATGGGGAATCAAGGCGGGGAATCAGAGGCAGGGAATCAGATGCAGGGAATCAGAGGCGTGGATTCAGAGCTGGGGAATCAGAGGCGGGGAATCAGAGTTGGGGAATCAGAGGCAGGGAATCAGATATGGGGAATCAGAGGCGGGGAATCAGAGGCGGGGAAACAGAGGCGGGGAATCAGATATGGGGAATCAGAGGTGGGGAATCAGGGGCAGGGAATCAGTGGCAGGGAATCAGAGGCGGGGAATCAGAGGTGGGGAATCAGAGGCGGGGAAACAGAGGCGGGGAATCAAATATAGGGAATCAGAGGTGGGGAATCAGAGGTTGTGAATCAGAGATGGGGAATCAAGGCGGGGAATCAGAGGCAGGGAATCAGTCACGGGGAATCAGAGGCGGGGATTCAGAGCTGGGGAATCAGAGGCGGGGAATCAGAGTTGGGGAATCAGAGGCAGGGAATCAGATATGGGGAATCAGAGGCGGGGAATCAGAGGCGGGGAAACAGAGGCGGGGAATCAGATATGGGGAATCAGAGGTGGGGAATCAGGGGCAGGGAATCTGTGGCAGGGAATCAGAGGCGGGGAATCAGAGGCAGGGAATCAGAGGCAGGGAATCAGACACGGGGAATCAGAGGCGGGGAATCAGAGATGGGGAATCAGAGGCTGGGAATCAGAGGCAGGGAATCGGACCCCGGGAATCAGAGTCGGGGAACCAGAGCTGGGGAATCAGAGGCGGGGAATCAGAGTTGGGGAATCAGAGGCGGGGAATCAGATATGGGGAAATAGAGGCGGGGAATCAGATATGGGGAATCAGAGGTGTGGAATCAGAGGTTGGGAATCAGAGGAAGGGAATCAGAGTCGGGGAAACAGAGGCGGGGAATCAGATATGTGGAATCAGAGGTGGCGAATCAAAGGCGGTGAAACAGAGATGGGGAATCAGAGCAGGGAATCAGAGGCATGGAATCAAACACGGGGAATCAGAGCTGGGGAATCAGAGGCGGGGAATCAGAGTTGGGAATCAGAGGCGGGGAATCAGGGGCGGGGAAACAGAGGCGGGGAATCAGATATGGGGAATCAGAGGTGGGGAATCAGAGGTTGGGAATCAGAGGCAGGGAATCAGAGGCGGGGAATCAGAGGCGGGGAATCAGAGGAAGGGAATCAGATGTGCGGAATCGGAGATGGGGAATCAGAGGCAGGGAATCAGAGGCGGGGAATCAGAGGCGGGGAATCAGAGGCCGGGAATCAGATATGGGGAAACTGAGGCGGGGAATCCGAGGCGGGGAAACAGAGGCGGGGAATCAGATATGGGGAATCAGAGGTGGGGAATCAGAGGTTGGGAATCAGAGGCAGGGAATCAGAGGCTTGGAATCAGATGCAGGGAATCAGATGCGGGGAATCAGAGGCGGGGAATCAGAGCTGGGGAATCAGAGGCCGGGAAACAGAGGTGGGGAATCAGATATGGGGAATCAGAGGTGGCGAATCAAAGGCGGTGAATCAGAGATGGGGAATCAGAGGCGGGGAATCAGAGGCAGGGAATCAGATGCGGGGAATCAGAGGCGGGGAATCAGAGCTGGCGAATCAGAGGCGGGGAATCAGAGGTGGGCAATCAGAGATGGGGAATCAAGGCGGGGAATCAGAGGCAGGGAATCAGATGCGGGGAATCAGAGGCGTGGATTCAGAGCTGGGGAATCAGAGGCGGGGAATCAGAGTTGGGGAATCAGAGGCAGGGAATCAGATATGGGGAATCAGAGGCGGGGAATCAGAGGCGGGGAAACAGAGGCGGGGAATCAGATATGGTGAATCAGAGGTGGGGAATCAGGGGCAGGGAATCAGTGGCAGGGAATCAGAGGCGGGGAATCAGAGGCGGGGAATCAGAGGCAGGGAATCAGACACGGGGAATCAGAGGCGGGGAATCAGAGATGGGGAATCAGAGGCGGGGAATCAGAGGCAGGGAATCGGACGCCGGGTATCAGAGGCGGGGAATCAGAGCTGGGGAATCAGAGGAGGGGAATCAGAGTTGGGGAATCAGAGGCGGGGAATCAGATATGGGGAAATAGAGGTGGGGAAGCAGATATGGGGAATCAGAGGTGTGGAATCAGAGGTTGGGAATCAGAGGCAGGGAATCAGAGGCGGGGAAACAGAGGCGGGGAATCAGATATGGTGAATCAGAGGTGGCGAATCAAAGGCGGTGAAACAGAGATGGGGAATCAGGGCAGGGAATCAGAGGCAGGGAATCAGAGCTGGGGAAACAGAGGCGGGGAATCAGATATGGGGAATCAGAGGTGGGGAATCAGGGGCGGGGAATCAGAGCTGGGGAAACAGAGGCGGGGAATCAGATATGGGGAATCAGAGGTGGGGAATCAGGGGCGGGGAATCAGTGGCAGGGAATCAGAGGCCGGGAATAAAAGGCGGGGAATCAGAGCTGGAGAATCAGAGGCGGGGAATCAGAGTTGGGGAATCAGAGGATGGGAATCAGATATGGGGAAACAGAGGCCGGAAACAGAGGCAAGGAAACAGAGGCGGGGAATCAGATATGGGGAATCAGAGGTGGGGAATTAGAGGTTGCGAATCAGAGGCAGGGAATCAGAGGCGGGGAATCAGAGGCGGGGAATCAGAGGCAGGGAATCGGATGTGCGGAATCAGAGATGGGGAATCAGAGGTGGGGATTCAGAGGTGGTGAATCAGAGAAGGGGAATCAGAGGTGGGGAATCAGAGGCAGGGAATCAGACGCCGGGTATCAGAGGCGGGGAATCAGAGCTGGGGAATCAGAGGAGGGGAATCAGAGTTGGGGAATCAGAGGCGGGGAATCAGATATGGGGAAATAGAGATGGGGAATCAGATATGGGGAATCAGAGGTGTGGAATCAGAGGTTGGGAATCAGAGGCAGGGAATCAGAGGCGGGGAAACAGAGGCGGGGAATCAGATATGGCGAATCAGAGGTGGCGAATCAAAGGCGGTGAAACAGAGATGGGGAATCAGGGCAGGGAATCAGAGGCAGGGAATCAGAGCTGGGGAAACAGAGGCGGGGAATCAGATATGGGGAATCAGAGGTGGGGAATCAGGGGCGGGGAATCAGTGGCAGGGAATCAGAGCTGGGGAATCAGAGGTGGGGAATCAGAGCTGGGGAAAGAGGCGTGGAATCAGATATGGGGAATCAGAGGTGGGGAATCAGGGGCGGGGAATCAGTGGCAGGGAATCAGAGGCCGGGAATAAAAGGCGGGGAATCAGAGCTGGAGAATCAGAGGCGGGGAATCAGAGTTGGGGAATCAGAGGAGGGGAATCAGATATGGGGAAACAGAGGCCGGAAACAGAGGCAAGGAAACAGAGGCGGGGAATCAGATATGGGGAATCAGAGGTTGGGAATTAGAGGTTGCGAATCAGAGGCAGGGAATCAGAGGCGGGGAATCAGAGGCGGGGAATCAGAGGCAGGGAATCGGATGTGCGGAATCAGAGATGGGGAATCAGAGGTGGGGATTCAGAGGTGGTGAATCAGAGAAGGGGAATCAGAGGTGGGGAATCAGAGGCAGGGAATCAGACGCAGGGAATCAGAGGCGGGGAATCATAGCTGGCGAATTAGAGGAGGGGAATCAGAGTTGGGGAATCAGAGGCGGGGAATCAGATATGGGGAAGCAGAGGCGGGGAATCAGAGGCGGGGAAACAGAGGCGGTGAATCAGATATGGGGATTCAGAGGTGGGGAATCAGAGGTTGGGAATCAGTGGCAGGGAATCAGAGGCGGGGAATCAGAGGCAGGGAATCAGATGCGGGGAATCAGAGGCGGGGAAACAGAGCTGGGGAATCAGAGGCGGGGAATCAGAGTTGGGGAAGCAGAGGCTAGGAATCAGAGGCGGGGAATCAGAGATGGGGATTCAGAGGCGGGGAATGAGATACGGAGAATCTGAGGCGGGGAATCAGAGGCGGGGAAATAGAGGTGGGGAATCAGATATGGGGAATCAGAGGTGGCGAATCAAAGGCGGTGAATCAGAGATGGGGAATCAGAGGCGGGGAATCAGAGGCAGGGAATCAGATGCGGGGAATCAGAGGCGGGGAAACAGAGGTGGGGAATCAGATATGGGGAAAATGAGGCGGGGAATCAGATATGGGGAATCAGAGGCGGGGAATCAGATATGGGGAATCAGAGGCTGGGAATCAGAGGGGGGGAAACAGTGGCGGGGAATAAGATATGTGGAATCAGAGGTGGGGAATCAGGGGCGGGGAATCAGTGGCAGGGAATCAGAGGCGGGGAATCAGAGGCGGGGATTCAGAGGCAGGGAATCAGACACGGGGAATCAGAGCTGGGGAATCAGAGATGGGGAATCAGAGGCGGGGAATCAGAGGCAGGGAATCAGACGCGGGGAATCAGAGGCGGGGAATCAGAGCTGGGGAATCAGAGGCGGGGAATCAGAGCTGGGGAATCAGAGGCGGGGAATCAGAGGCAGGGAATCAGATGCGGGGAATCAGAGGTGGGGAATCAGAGGCGGTGAATCAGAGATGGGGAATAAGAGGCGGGGAATCAGAGGCAGGAAATCAGACACGGGGATTCAGAGGCTGGGAATCAGACGGGGGGAATCAAAGGCGGGGAATCAGAGCTGGTGAATCAGAGGCAGGGAATCAGAGTTGGGGATTCAGAGGCAGGGAATCAGATATGGGGAAACAGAGGCGGGGAATCAGAGGCGGGCAAACAGAGGCGGGGAATTAGATATGGGGAATCAGAGGTGGGGAATCAGAGGTGGTGAATCCGAGATGGGGAATCACAGGCAGGGAATCAGAGGCAGGGAATAGAACGCGGGGAATCAGAGGCAGGGAATCAGAGCTGGGGAATCAGAGGCGGGGAATCAGATATGGGAAAACAGAAGCGGGGAATCAGAGGCGGGGAAACAGAGGCGGGAAATCAGACATGGGGAATCGGATGCGGAGAATCAGAGGTGGAGAATCAGAGCTGGGGAATCAGAGGCGGGGAATCAGAGTTGGGGCATCAGTGGTGGGGAATTAGATATGGGGAAACAGAGGCGGGGAATCAGAGGCGGGGAAACAGAGGCGGGGAATCAGATATGGGGAATCAGAGGTGGGGAATCAGAGGCAGGGAATCAGAATCAGAAGCGGGGAATCAGAGGCCGGGAATCAGAGACCGGGAATCAGATGCTGGGAATAAGAGGCCGGGAATCAGAGGTGGGGAATCAGTGTCCGGGAATCAGAGATGGGGATTCAGAGGCGGGGAATGAGATATGGAGAATCAGAGGCGGGGAATCAGAGGCGGGGAAACAGAGGTGGTGAATCAGATATGGGGAATCAGAGGTGGCGAATCAAAGGCGGTGAATCAGAGATGGGGAATCAGAGGCGCGGAATCAGAGGCAGGGAATCAGATGCGGGGAATCAGAGGAGGCGAATCAGAGCTGGCGAATCAGAGGCGGGGAATAGAGGTGGGCAATCAGAGCCGGGGAATCAGATATGGGGAAAGAGAGGCGGGGAATCAGATATGGGGAATAAGATGTGGGGAATCAGAGGTTGTGAATCAGAGATGGGGAATCAAGGCGGGGAATCAGAGGCAGGGAATCAGATGCAGGGAATCAGAGGCGTGGATTCAGAGCTGGGGAATCAGAGGCGGGGAATCAGAGTTGGGGAATCAGAGGCAGGGAATCAGATATGGGGAATCAGAGGCGGGGAATCAGAGGCGGGGAAACAGAGGCGGGGAATCAGATATGGGGAATCAGAGGTGGGGAATCAGGGGCAGGGAATCAGTGGCAGGGAATCAGAGGCGGGGAATCAGAGGCGGGGAATCAGAGGCGGGGAAACAGAGGCGGGGAATCAAATATAGGGAATCAGAGGTGGGGAATAAGAGGTTGTGAATCAGAGATGGGGAATCAAGGCGGGGAATCAGAGGCAGGGAATCAGACACGGGGAATCAGAGGCGGGGATTCAGAGCTGGGGAATCAGAGGCGGGGAATCAGAGTTGGGGAATCAGAGGCAGGGAATCAGATATGGGGAATCAGAGGCGGGGAATCAGAGGCGGGGAAACAGAGGCGGGGAATCAGATATGGGGAATCAGAGGTGGGGAATCAGGGGCAGGGAATCTGTGGCAGGGAATCAGAGGCGGGGAATCAGAGGCGGGGAATCAGAGGCAGGGAATCAGACACGGGGAATCAGAGGCGGGGAATCAGAGATGGGGAATCAGAGGCGGGGAATCAGAGGCAGGGAATCGGACCCCGGGAATCAGAGTCGGGGAATCAGAGCTGGGGAATCAGAGGCGGGGAATCAGAGTTTTGGAATCAGAGGCGGGGAATCAGATATGGGGAAATAGAGGCGGGGAATCAGATATGGGGAATCAGAGGTGTGGAATCAGAGGTTGGGAATCAGAGGAAGGGAATCAGAGTCGGGGAAACAGAGGCGGGGAATCAGATATGTGGAATCAGAGGTGGCGAATCAAAGGCGGTGAAACAGAGATGGGGAATCAGAGCAGGGAATCAGAGGCAGGGAATCAAACACGGGGAATCAGAGCTGGGGAATCAGAGGCGGGGAATCAGAGTTGCGAATCAGAGGCGGGGAATCAGAGGCGGGGAAACAGAGGCGGGGAATCAGATATGGGGAATCAGAGGTGGGGAATCAGAGGTTGGGAATCAGAGGCAGGGAATCAGAGGCGGGGAATCAGAGGCGGGGAATCAGAGGAAGGGATTCAGATGTGCGGAATCGGAGATGGGGAATCAGAGGCAGGGAATCAGAGGCGGGGAATCAGAGGCGGGGAATCAGAGGCCGGGAATCAGATATGGGGAAACTGAGGCGGGGAATCCGAGGCGGGGAAACAGAGGCGGGGAATCAGATATGGGGAATCAGAGGTGGGGAATCAGAGGTTGGGAATCAGAGGCAGGGAATCAGAGGCTTGGAATCAGATGCAGGGAATCAGATGCGGGGCATCAGAGGCGGGGAATCAGAGCTGGGGAATCAGAGGCCGGGAAACAGAGGTGGGGTATCAGATATGGGGAATCAGAGGTGGCGAATCAAAGGAGGTGAATCAGAGATGGGGAATCAGAGGCGGGGAATCAGAGGCAGGGAATCAGATGCGGGGAATCAGAGGCGGGGAATCAGAGCTGGCGAATCAGAGGCGGGGAATCAGAGGTGGGCAATCAGAGATGGGGAATCAAGGCGGGGAATCAGAGGCAGGGAATCAGATGCGGGGAATCAGAGGCGTGGATTCACAGCTGGGGAATCAGAGGCGGGGAATCAGAGTTGGGGAATCAGAGGCAGGGAATCAGATATGGGGAATCAGAGGCGGGGAATCAGAGGCGGGGAAACAGAGGCGGGGAATCAGATATGGTGAATCAGAGGTGGGGAATCAGGGGCAGGGAATCAGTGGCAGGGAATCAGAGGCGGGAAATCAGAGGCGGGGAATCAGAGGCAGGGAATCAGACACGGGGAATCAGAGGCGGGGAATCAGAGATGGGGAATCAGAGGCGGGGAATCAGAGGCAGGGAATCGGACGCCGGGTATCAGAGGCGGGGAATCAGAGCTGGGGAATCAGAGGATGGGAATCAGAGTTGGGGAATCAGATGCGGGGAATCAGATATGGGGAAATAGAGGTGGGGAATCAGATATGGGGAATCAGAGGTGTGGAATCAGAGGTTGGGAATCAGAGGCAGGGAATCAGAGGCGGGGAAACAGAGGCGGGGAATCAGATATGGTGAATCAGAGGTGGCGAATCAAAGGCGGTGAAACAGAGATGGGGAATCAGGGCAGGGAATCAGAGGCAGGGAATCAGAGCTGGGGAAACAGAGGCGGGGAATCAGATATGGGGAATCAGAGGTGGGGAATCAGGGGCGGGGAATCAGTGGCAGGGAATCAGAGCTGGGGAATCAGAGGTGGGGAATCAGAGCTGGGGAAACAGAGGCGGGGAATCAGATATGGGGAATCAGAGGTGGGGAATCAGGGGCGGGGAATCAGTGGCAGGGAATCAGAGGCCGGGAATAAAAGGCGGGGAATCAGAGCTGGGGAATCAGAGGCGGGGAATCAGAGTTGGGGAATCAGAGGAGGGGAATCAGATATGGGGAAACAGAGGCCGGAAACAGAGGCAAGGAAACAGAGGCGGGGAATCAGATATGGGGAATCAGAGGTGGGGAATTAGAGTTTGCGAATCAGAGGCAGGGAATCAGAGGCGGGGAATCAGAGGCGGGGAATCAGAGGCAGGGAATCGGATGTGCGGAATCAGAGATGGGGAATCAGAGGTGGGGATTCAGAGGTGGTGAATCAGAGAAGGGGAATCAGAGGTGGGGAATCAGAGGCAGGGAATCAGACGCAGGGAATCAGAGGCGGGGAATCATAGCTGGCGAATTAGAGGAGGGGAATCAGAGTTGGGGAATCAGAGGCGGGGAATCAGATATGGGGAAACAGAGGCGGGGAATCAGAGGCGGGGAAACAGAGGCAGGGAATCAGATGCGGGGAATCAGAGGCTGGGAAACAGAGCTGGGGAATCAGAGGCGGGGAATCAGAGTTGGGGAAGCAGAGGCTAGGAATCAGAGGCGGGGAATCAGAGATGGGGATTCAGAGGCGGGGAATGAGATATGGAGAATCTGAGGCGGGGAATCAGAGGCGGGGAAATAGAGGTGGGGAATCAGATATGGGGAATCAGAGGTGGCGAATCAAAGGCGGTGAATCAGAGATGGGGAATCAGAGGCGGGGAATCAGAGGCAGGGAATCAGATGCGGGGAATCAGAGGCGGGGAAACAGAGGTGGGGAATCAGATATGGGGAAAATGAGGCGGGGAATCAGATATGGGGAATCAGAGGCGGGGAATCAGATATGGGGAATCAGAGGCTGGGAATCAGAGGGGGGGAAACAGAGGCGGGGAATAAGATATGGGGAATCAGAGGTGGGGAATCAGGGGCGGGGAATCAGTGGCAGGGAATCAGAGGCGGGGAATCAGAGGCGGGGATTCAGAGGCAGGGAATCAGACACGGGGAATCAGAGCTGGGGAATCAGATATGGGGAATCAGAGGTGGGGAATCAGAGGTTGGGAATCAGAGGCAGGGAATCAGAGGCGGGGAATCAGAGGCGGGGAATCAGAGGAAGGGAATCAGATGTGCGGAATCGGAGATGGGGAATCAGAGGCAGGGAATCAGAGGCGGGGAATCAGAGGCGGGGAATCAGAGGCCGGGAATCAGATATGGGGAAACTGAGGCGGGGAATCCGAGGCGGGGAAACAGAGGCGGGGAATCAGATATGGGGAATCAGAGGTGGGGAATCAGAGGTTGGGAATCAGAGGCAGGGAATCAGAGGCTTGGAATCAGATGCAGGGAATCAGATGCGGGGAATCAGAGGCGGGGAATCAGAGCTGGGGAATCAGAGGCCGGGAAACAGAGGTGGGGAATCAGATATGGGGAATCAGAGGTGGCGAATCAAAGGAGGTGAATCAGAGATGGGGAATCAGAGGCGGGGAATCAGAGGCAGGGAATCAGATGCGGGGAATCAGAGGCGGGGAATCAGAGCTGGCGAATCAGAGGCGGGGAATCAGAGGTGGGCAATCAGAGATGGGGAATCAAGGCGGGGAATCAGAGGCAGGGAATCAGATGCGGGGAATCAGAGGCGTGGATTCAGAGCTGGGGAATCAGAGGCGGGGAATCAGAGTTGGGGATTCAGAGGCAGGGAATCAGATATGGGGAATCAGAGGCGGGGAATCAGAGGCGGGGAAACAGAGGCGGGGAATCAGATATGGTGAATCAGAGGTGGGGAATCAGGGGCAGGGAATCAGTGGCAGGGAATCAGAGGCGGGGAATCAGAGGCGGGGAATCAGAGGCAGGGAATCAGACACGGGGAATCAGAGGCGGGGAATCAGAGATGGGGAATCAGAGGCGGGGAATCAGAGGCAGGGAATCGGACGCCGGGTATCAGAGGCGGGGAATCAGAGCTGGGGAATCAGAGGATGGGAATCAGAGTTGGGGAATCAGAGGCGGGGAATCAGATATGGGGAAATAGAGGTGGGGAATCAGATATGGGGAATCAGAGGTGTGGAATCAGAGGTTGGGAATCAGAGGCAGGGAATCAGAGGCGGGGAAACAGAGGCGGGGAATCAGATATGGTGAATCAGAGGTGGCGAATCAAAGGCGGTGAAACAGAGATGGGGAATCAGGGCAGGGAATCAGAGGCAGGGAATCAGAGCTGGGGAAACAGAGGCGGGGAATCAGATATGGGGAATCAGAGGTGGGGAATCAGGGGCGGGGAATCAGTGGCAGGGAATCAGAGCTGGGGAATCAGAGGTGGGGAATCAGAGCTGGGGAAACAGAGGCGGGGAATCAGATATGGGGAATCAGAGGTGGGGAATCAGGGGCGGGGAATCAGTGGCAGGGAATCAGAGGCCGGGAATAAAAGGCGGGGAATCAGAGCTGGAGAATCAGAGGCGGGGAATCAGAGTTGGGGAATCAGAGGAGGGGAATCAGATATGGGGAAACAGAGGCCGGAAACAGAGGCAAGGAAACAGAGGCGGGGAATCAGATATGGGGAATCAGAGGTGGGGAATTAGAGTTTGCGAATCAGAGGCAGGGAATCAGAGGCGGGGAATCAGAGGCGGGGAATCAGAGGCAGGGAATCGGATGTGCGGAATCAGAGATGGGGAATCAGAGGTGGGGATTCAGAGGTGGTGAATCAGAGAAGGGGAATCAGAGGTGGGGAATCAGAGGCAGGGAATCAGACGCAGGGAATCAGAGGCGGGGAATCATAGCTGGCGAATTAGAGGAGGGGAATCAGAGTTGGGGAATCAGAGGCGGGGAATCAGATATGGGGAAACAGAGGCGGGGAATCAGAGGCGGGGAAACAGAGGCGGTGAATCAGATATGGGGATTCAGAGGTGGGGAATCAGAGGTTGGGAATCAGAGGCAGGGAATCAGAGGCGGGGAATCAGAGGCAGGGAATCAGATGCGGGGAATCAGAGGCTGGGAAACAGAGCTGGGGAATCAGAGGCGGGGAATCAGAGTTGGGGAAGCAGAGGCTAGGAATCAGAGGCGGGGAATCAGAGATGGGGATTCAGAGGCGGGGAATGAGATATGGAGAATCTGAGGCGGGGAATCAGAGGCGGGGAAATAGAGGTGGGGAATCAGATATGGGGAATCAGAGGTGGCGAATCAAAGGCGGTGAATCAGAGATGGGGAATCAGAGGCGGGGAATCAGAGGCAGGGAATCAGATGCGGGGAATCAGAGGCGGGGAAACAGAGGTGGGGAATCAGATATGGGGAAAATGAGGCGGGGAATCAGATATGGGGAATCAGAGGCGGGGAATCAGATATGGGGAATCAGAGGCTGGGAATCAGAGGGGGGGAAACAGAGGCGGGGAATAAGATATGGGGAATCAGAGGTGGGGAATCAGGGGCGGGGAATCAGTGGCAGGGAATCAGAGGCGGGGAATCAGAGGCGGGGATTCAGAGGCAGGGAATCAGACACGGGGAATCAGAGCTGGGGAATCAGAGATGGGGAATCAGAGGCGGGGAATCAGAGGCAGGGAATCAGACGCGGGGAATCAGAGGCGGGGAATCAGAGCTGGGGAATCAGAGGCGGGGAATCAGAGCTGGGGAATCAGAGGCAGGGAATCAGAGGCAGGGAATCAGATGCGGGGAAACAGAGGTGGGGAATCAGAGGCGGTGAATCAGAGATGGGGAATAAGAGGCGGGGAATCAGAGGCAGGAAATCAGACACGGGGATGCAGAGGCTGGGAATCAGACGGGGGGAATCAAAGGCGGGGAATCAGAGCTGGTGAATCAGAGGCAGGGAATCAGAGTTGGGGATTCAGAGGCAGGGAATCAGATATGGGGAAACAGAGGCGGGGAATCAGAGGCGGGCAAACAGAGGCGGGGAATTAGATATGGGGAATCAGAGGTGGGGAATCAGAGGTGGTGAATCAGAGATGGGGAATCACAGGCAGGGAATCAGAGGCAGGGAATAGAACGCGGGCAATCAGAGGCAGGGAATCAGAGCTGGGGAATCAGAGGCGGGGAATCAGATATGGGAAAACAGAAGCGGGGAATCAGAGGCGGGGAAACAGAGGCGGGGAATCAGACATGGGGAATCGGATGCGGAGAATCAGAGGTGGGGAATCAGAGCTGGAGAATCAGAGGCGGGGAATCAGAGTTGGGGCATCAATGGTGGGGAATTAGATATGGGGAAACAGAGGCGGGGAATCAGAGGCGGGGAAACAGAGGCGGGGAATCAGATATGGGGAATCAGAGGTGGGGAATCAGAGGCAGGGAATCAGATGTGCGGAATCAGAGATGGGGAATCAGAGGCAGCGAATCAGAATCAGAAGCGGGGAATCAGAGGCCGGGAATCAGAGACCGGGAATCAGATGCTGGGAATAAGAGGCCGGGAATCAGAGGTGGGGAATCAGTGTCCGGGAATCAGAGATGGGGATTCAGAGGCGGGGAATGAGATATGGAGAATCAGAGGCGGGGAATCAGAGGCGGGGAAACAGAGGTGGTGAATCAGATATGGGGAATCAGAGGTGGCGAATCAAAGGCGGTGAATCAGAGATGGGGAATCAGAGGCGCGGAATCAGAGGCAGGGAATCAGATGCGGGGAATCAGAGGAGGCGAATCAGAGCTGGCGAATCAGAGGCGGGGAATAGAGGTGGGCAATCAGAGCCGGGGAATCAGATATGGGGAAACAGAGGCGGGGAATCAGATATGGGGAATAAGATGTGGGGAATCAGAGGTTGTGAATCAGAGATGGGGAATCAAGGCGGGGAATCAGAGGCAGGGAATCAGATGCAGGGAATCAGAGGCGTGGATTCAGAGCTGGGGAATCAGAGGCGGGGAATCAGAGTTGGGGAATCAGAGGCAGGGAATCAGATATGGGGAATCAGAGGCGGGGAATCAGAGGCGGGGAAACAGAGGCGGGGAATCAGATATGGGGAATCAGAGGTGGGGAATCAGGGGCAGGGAATCAGTGGCAGGGAATCAGAGGCGGGGAATCAGAGGCGGGGAATCAGAGGCGGGGAATCAAATATAGGGAATCAGAGGTGGGGAATCAGAGGTTGTGAATCAGAGCTGGGGAATCAGAGGCGGGGAAACAGAGGCGGGGAATCAGATATGGGGAATCAGAGGTGGGGAATCAGGGGCAGGGAATCAGTGGCAGGGAATCAGGGGCAGGGAATCAGAGGCGGGGAATCAGAGGCAGGGAATCAGACACGGGGAATCAGAGGCGGGGAATCAGAGATGGGGAATCAGAGGCGGGGAATCAGAGGCAGGGAATCGGACGCCAGGAATCAGAGTCGGGGAATCAGAGCTGGGGAATCAGAGGCGGGGAATCAGAGTTGGGGAATCAGAGGCGGGGAATCAGATATGGGGAAATAGAGGCGGGGAATCAGATATGGGGAATCAGAGGTGTGGAATCAGAGGTTGGGAATCAGAGGAAGGGAATCAGAGTCGGGGAAACAGAGGCGGGGAATCAGATATGTGGAATCAGAGGTGGCGAATCAAAGGCGGTGAAACAGAGATGGGGAATCAGGGCAGGGAATCAAAGGCAGGGAATCAAACACGGGGAATCAGAGCTGGGGAATCAGAGGCGGGGAATCAGAGTTGGGAATCAGAGGCGGGGAATCAGAGGCGGGGAAACAGGCGGGGAATCAGATATGGGGAATCAGAGGTGGGGAATCAGAGGTTGGGAATCAGAGGCAGGGAATCAGAGGCGGGGAATCAGAGGCGGGGAATCAGAGGAAGGGAATCAGATGTGCGGAATCGGAGATGGGGAATCAGAGGCAGGGAATCAGAGGCGGGGAATCAGAGGCGGGGAATCAGAGGCCGGGAATCAGATATGGGGAAACTGAGGCGGGGAATCCGAGGCGGGGAAACAGAGGCGGGGAATCAGATATGGGGAATCAGAGGTGGGGAATCAGAGGTTGGGAATCAGAGGCAGGGAATCAGAGGCTTGGAATCAGATGCAGGGAATCAGATGCGGGGAATCAGAGGCGGGGAATCAGAGCTGGGGAATCAGAGGCCGGGAAACAGAGGTGTGGAATCAGATATGGGGAATCAGAGGTGGCGAATCAAAGGCGGTGAATCAGAGATGGGGAATCAGAGGCGGGGAATCAGAGGCAGGGAATCAGATGCGGGGAATCAGAGGCGGGGAATCAGAGCTGGCGAATCAGAGGCGGGGAATCAGAGGTGGGCAATCAGAGGCGGGGAATCAGATATGGGGATTTCAGAGGCGGGGAATCAGAGGCGGGGAAACAGAGGCGGGGAATCAAATATAGGGAATCAGAGGTGGGGAATCAGAGGTTGTGAATCAGAGATGGGGAATCAAGGCGGGGAATCAGAGGCAGGGAATCAGACACGGGGAATCAGAGGCGGGGATTCAGAGCTGGGGAATCAGAGGCGGGGAATCAGAGTTGGGGAATCAGAGGCAGGGAATCAGATATGGGGAATCAGAGGCGGGGAATCAGAGGCGGGGAAACAGAGGCGGGGAATCAGATATGGGGAATCAGAGGTGGGGAATCAGTGGCAGGGAATCAGTGGCAGGGAATCAGAGGCGGGGAATCAGAGGCGGGGAATCAGACGGAGGGAATCAGACACGGGGAATCAGAGGCGGGGAATCAGAGATGGGGAATCAGAGGCGGGGAATCAGAGGCAGGGAATCGGACGCCGGGAATCAGAGTCGGGGAATCAGAGCTGGGGAATCAGAGGCGGGGAATCAGAGTTGGGGAATCAGAGGCGGGGAATCAGATATGGGGAAATAGAGGCGGGGAATCAGATATGGGGAATCAGAGGTGTGGAATCAGAGGTTGGGAATCAGAGGAAGGGAATCAGAGTCGGGGAAACAGAGGCGGGGAATCAGATATGTGGAATCAGAGGTGGCGAATCAAAGGCGGTGAAACAGAGATGGGGAATCAGGGCAGGGAATCAGAGGCAGGGAATCAAACACGGGGAATCAGAGCTGGGGAATCAGAGGCGGGGAATCAGAGTTGGGAATCAGAGGCGGGGAATCAGAGGCGGGGAAACAGAGGCGGGGAATCAGATATGGGGAATCAGAGGTGGGGAATCAGAGGTTGGGAATCAGAGGCAGGGAATCAGAGGCGGGGAATCAGAGGCGGGGAATCAGAGGAAGGGAATCAGATGTGCGGAATCGGAGATGGGGAATCAGAGGCAGGGAATCAGAGGCGGGGAATCAGAGGCGGGGAATCAGAGGCCGGGAATCAGATATGGGGAAACTGAGGCGGGGAATCCGAGGCGGGGAAACAGAGGCGGGGAATCAGATATGGGGAATCAGAGGTGGGGAATCAAAGGTTGGGAATCAGAGGCAGGGAATCAGAGGCTTGGAATCAGATGCAGGGAATCAGATGCGGGGAATCAGAGGCGGGGAATCAGAGCTGGGGAATCAGAGGTGGGGAATCAGAGGCAGGGAATCAGATGTGGGGAATCAGAGATGGGGAATCAGAGGCAGGGAAACAGAATCAGAAGCAGGGAATCAGTGGCCGGGAATCAGAGGCCGGAATCAGATGCTGGGAATCAGATGCCTGGAATCAGAGGCGGGGAATCAGAGGCAGGGAATCAGATGCGGGGAATCAGAGGCGGGGAATCAGAGCTGGGGAATCAGAGGCGGGGTATTAGAGTTGGGGAATTAGAGGCGGGGAATCAGATATGGGGAAACAGAGGTAGGGAATCAGAGGCGGGGAAACAGAGGCAGGGAATCAGATATGGGGAATCAGAGGCGGGGAATCAGAGGTGGGGAATCATAGGCAGGGAATCGGATGTGCGGAATCAGAGATTGGGAATCAGAGGCCGGGAATCAGAGGTGGTGAATCAGAGATGGGGAATCAGAGGCGGGGAATCAGAGGCAGGGAATCAGAGGCGGGGAATCAGAGGCCGGGAATCAGATATGGGGAAACTGAGGCGGGGAATCCGAGGCGGGGAAACAGAGGCGGGGAATCAGATATGGGGAATCAGAGGTGGGGAATCAAAGGTTGGGAATCAGAGGCAGGGAATCAGAGGCTTGGAATCAGATGCAGGGAATCAGATGCGGGGAATCAGAGGCGGGGAATCAGAGCTGGGGAATCAGAGGTGGGGAATCAGAGGCAGGGAATCAGATGTGGGGAATCAGAGATGGGGAATCAGAGGCAGGGAAACAGAATCAGAAGCAGGGAATCAGTGGCCGGGAATCAGAGGCCGGAATCAGATGCTGGGAATCAGATGCCTGGAATCAGAGGCGGGGAATCAGAGGCAGGGAATCAGATGCGAGGAATCAGAGGCGGGGAATCAGAGCTGGGGAATCAGAGGCGGGGTATTAGAGTTGGGGAATTAGAGGCGGGGAATCAGATATGGGGAAACAGAGGTAGGGAATCAGAGGCGGGGAAACAGAGGCAGGGAATCAGATATGGGGAATCAGAGGCGGGGAATCAGAGGTGGGGAATCATAGGCAGGGAATCGGATGTGCGGAATCAGAGATTGGGAATAAGAGGCCGGGAATCAGAGGTGGTGAATCAGAGATGGGGAATCAGAGGCGGGGAATCAGAGGCAGGGTATCTGACGCGGGGAATCAGAGGTGGGCAATCAGAGGCGGGGAATCAGATATGGGGAATCAGAGGCGGGGAATCAGAGGCGGGGAAACAGAGGCGGGGAATCAGATATGGGGAATCAGAGGTGGGGCATCAGAGGTTGTGAATCACAGATGGGGAATCAGAGGCGGGGAATCAGAGGCAGGGAATCAGACGCGGGGAATCAGAGGCGGGGAATCAGAGCTGGGGAACCAGAAGCGGGGAATCAGAGTTGGGGAATCAGAGGCGGGGAATCAGATATGGGGAATCAGAGGCAGGGAATCAGAGGCGGGGAATCAGAGGCAGGGAATCAGACGCGGGGAATCTGAGGCGGGGAATCAGAGCTGGTGAATCAGAGGTGGGGAATCAGAGTTGGGGAATCAGAGGCAGGGAATTGGATGTGCGGAATCAGAGATGGGGAATCAGAGGTGGGGAATCAGAGGCGGTGAATCAGAGATGGGGAATCAGGGGCGGGGAATCAGAGGCAGGAAATCAGACACGGGGATTCAGAGGCTGGGAATCAGACGGGGGGAATCAAAGGCGGGGAATCAGACCTGGGGAATCTGAGGCAGGGAATCAGAGTTGGGGATTCAGAGGCGGGGAATCAGATATGGGGAAACAGAGGCGGGGAATCAGAGGCGGGCAAACATAGGCGGGGAATTAGATATGGGGAATCAGAGGTAGGGAATCAGAGGTGGTGAATCAGTGATGGGGAATCACAGGCGGGGAATCAGAGGCAGGGAATAGAACGCGGGGAATCAGAGGCAGGGAATCAGAGCTGGGGAATCAGAGGCGGGGAATCATAGTTGGGAATCAGAGGCGGGAATCAGATATGGGGAAACAGAGGTGGGGAATCAGAGGCGGGGAAACAGAGGCGGGGAATCAGATATGGGGAATCGGATGCAGGGAATCAGAGGCGGGGAACCAGAGCTGGGGAATCAGAGGCGGGGAATCAGAGTTGGGGCATCAGAGGTGTGGAATTAGATATAGGGAAACAGAGGCGGGGAATCAGAGGCGGGGAAACAGAGGCGGGGAATCAGATATGGGGAATCAGAGGTGGGGAATCAGAGGCAGGGATTCAGATGTGCGGAATCAGAGATGGGGAATCAGAGGCAGGGAATCAGAATCAGAAGCGGGGAATCAGAGGCCGGGAATCAGAGGCCGGGAATCAGATGCTGGGAATAAGAGGCCGGGAATCAGAGGAGGGGAATCAGAGTCCGGGAATCAGAGATGGGGATTCAGAGGCGGGGAATCAGATATGGAGAATCAGAGATGGGGAATCAGAGGCGGGGAATCAGAGTTGGGGAATCAGAGGCGGGGAATCAGATATGGGGAAATAGAGGCGGGGAATCAGATATGGGGAATCAGAGGTGTGGAATCAGAGGTTGGGAATCAGAGGCAGGGAATCAGAGGCGGGGAAACAGAGGCGGGGAATCAGATATGGGGAATCAGAGGTGGCGAATCAAAGGCGGTGAAACAGAGATGGGGAATCAGGGCAGGGAATCAGAGGCAGGGAATCAGAGCTGGGGAAACAGAGGCGGGGAATCAGATATGGGAAATCAGAGGTGGGGAATCAGGGGCGGGGAATCAGTGGCAGGGAATCAGAGCTGGGGAATCAGAGGTGGGGAATCAGAGCTGGGGAAACAGAGGCGGGGAATCAGATATGGGGAATCAGAGGTGGGGAATCAGGGGCGGGGAATCAGTGGCAGGGAATCAGAGGCCGGGAATAAAAGGCGGGGAATCTGAGCTGGGGAATCAGAGGCGGGGAATCAGAGTTGGGGAATTAGAGGAGGGGAATCAGATATGGGGAAACAGAGGCCGGGAATCAGAGGCAGGGTAACAGAGGCGGGGAATCAGATATGGGGAATCAGAGGTGGGGAATTAGAGGTTGCGAATCAGAGGCGGGGAAACAGAGGCCGGGAATCAGAGGCAGGGTAACAGAGGCGGGGAATCAGATATGGGGAATCAGAGGTGGGGAATTAGAGGTTGCGAATCAGAGGCGGGGAAACAGAGGCGGGGAATCAAATATAGGGAATCAGAGGTGGGGAATCAGAAGTTGTGAATCAGAGATGGGGAATCAAGGCGGGGAATCAGAGGCAGGGAATCAGACGCGGGGAATCAGAGGCGGGGATTCAGAGCTGGGGAATCAGAGGCGGTGAATCAGAGTTGGGGAATCAGAGGCAGGGAATCAGATATGGGGAATCAGAGGCGTGGAATCAGAGGCGGGGAAACAGAGGCGGGGAATCAGATATGGGGAATCAGAGGCGTGGAATCAGATATGGGGAATCAGAGGCTGGGAATCAGAGGGGGGGAAACAGAGGCGGGGAATAAGATGTGGGGAATCAGAGGTGGGGAATCAGGGGCGGGGAATCAGTGGCAGGGAATCAGAGGCGGGGAATCAGAGGCGGGGATTCAGAGGCAGGGAATCAGACACGGGGAATCAGAGGTGGGGAATCAGAGATGGGGAATCAGAGGCGGGGAATCAGAGGCAGGGAATCAGACGCGGGGAATCAGAGGCGGGGAATCAGAGCTGGGGAATCAGAGGCGGGGAATCAGAGCTGGGGAATCAGAGGCGGTGAATCAGAGATGGGGAATAAGAGGCGGGGAATCAGAGGCAGGAAATCAGACATGGGGTTTCAGAGGCTGGGAATCAGACGGGGGGAATCAAAGGCGGGGAATCAGAGCTGGTGAATCAGAGGCAGGGAATCAGAGTTGGGGATTCAGAGGCAGGGAATCAGATATGGGGAAACAGAGGCAAGGAATCAGAGGCGGGCAAACAGAGGCGGGGAATTAGATATGGGGAATCAGAGGTGGGGAATCAGAGGTGGTGAATCAGAGATGGGGAATCACAGGCGGGGAATCAGAGGCAGGGAATAGAACGCGGGGAATCAGAGGCAGGGAATCAGAGCTGGGGAATCAGAGGCGGGGAATCAGATATGGGAAAACAGAAGCGGGGAATCAGAGGCGGGGAAACAGAGGCGGGGAATCAGACATGGGGAATTGGATGCAGAGAATCAGAGGTGGGGAATCAGAGCTGGGGAATCAGAGGCGGGGAATCAGAGTTGGGGCATCAGAGGTGGGGAATTAGATATGGGGAAACAGAGGCGGGGAATCAGAGGCGGGGAAACAGAGGCGGGGAATCAGATATGGGGAATCAGAGGTGGGGAATCAGAGGCAGGGAATCAGATGTGCGGAATCAGAGATGGGGAATCAGAGGCAGGGAATCAGAATCAGAAGTGGGGATTCAGAGGCCAGGAATCAGAGACCGGGAATCAGATGCTGGGAATAAGAGGCCGGGAATCAGAGGTGGGGAATCAGTGTCCGGGAATCAGAGATGGGGATTCAGAGGCGGGGAATGAGATATGGAGAATCAGAGGCGGGGAATCAGAGGCGGGGAAACAGAGGTGGTGAATCAGATATGGGGAATCAGAGGTGGCGAATCAAAGGCGGTGAATCAGAGATGGGGAATCAGAGGCGCGGAATCAGAGGCAGGGAATCAGATGCGGGGAATCAGAGGAGGCGAATCAGAGCTGGCGAATCAGAGGCGGGGAATAGAGGTGGGCAATCAGAGCCGGGGAATCAGATATGGGGAAACAGAGGCGGGGAATCAGATATGGGGAATAAGAGGTGGGGAATCAGAGGTTGTGAATCAGAGATGGGGAATCAAGGCGGGGAATCAGAGGCAGGGAATCAGATGCGGGGAATCAGAGGCGTGGATTCAGAGCTGGGGAATCAGAGGCGGGGAATCAGAGTTGGGGAATCAGAGGCAGGAAATCAGATGTGGGGAATCAGAGGCGGGGAATCAGAGGCGGGGAAACAGAGGCGGGGAATCAGATATGGGGAATCAGAGGTGGGGAATCAGGGGCAGGGAATCAGTGGCAGGGAATCAGAGGCGGGGAATCAGAGGCGGGGAATCAGAGGCAGGGAATCAGACACGGGGAATCAGAGGCGGGGTATCAGAGATGGGGAATCAGAGGCGGGGAATCAGAGCTGGGGAATCAGAGGCGGGGAATCAGAGGCAGGGAATCAGACGCGGGGAATCAGAGGTGGGGAATCAGAGGCGGTGAATCAGAGATTGGGAATAAGAGGCGGGGAATCAGAGGCAGGAAATCAGACACGGGGATTCAGAGGCTGGGAATCAGACGCGGGGAATCAGAGGCGGGGAATGAGATATGGAGAATCAGAGGCGGGGAATCAGAGGCGGGGAAACAGAGGTGGTGAATCAGATATGGGGAATCAGAGGTGGCGAATCAAAGGCGGTGAATCAGAGATGGGGAATCAGAGGCGCGGAATCAGAGGCAGGGAATCAGATGCGGGGAATCAGAGGAGGGGAATCAGAGCTGGCGAATCAGAGGCGGGGAATAGAGGTGGGCAATCAGAGCCGGGGAATCAGATATGTGGAAACAGAGGCGGGGAATCAGATATGGGGAATAAGAGGTGGGGAATCAGAGGTTGTGAATCAGAGATGGGGAATCAAGGCGGGGAATCAGAGGCAGGGAATCAGATGCGGGGAATCAGAGGCGTGGATTCAGAGCTGGGGAATCAGAGGCGGGGAATCAGAGTTGGGGAATCAGAGGCAGGGAATCAGATATGGGGAATCAGAGGCGGGGAATCAGAGGCGGGGAAACAGAGGCGGGGAATCAGATATGGGGAATCAGAGGTGGGGAATCAGGGGCAGGGAATCAGTGGCAGGGAATCAGAGGCGGGGAATCAGAGGCGGGGAATCAGAGGCAGGGAATCAGACACGGGGAATCGGAGGCGGGGAATCAGAGCTGGGGAATCAGAGGAGGGGAATCAGAGTTGGGGAATCAGAGGCGGGGAATCAGATATGGGGAAATAGAGGCGGGGAATCAGATATGGTGAATCAGAGGTGGCGAATCAAAGGCGGTGAAACAGAGATGGGGAATCAGGGCAGGGAATCAGAGCTGGGGAATCAGAGCTGGGGAAACAGAGGCGGGGAATCAGATATGGGGAATCAGAGGTGGGGAATCAGGGGCGGGGAATCAGTGGCAGGGAATCAGAGGCCGGGAATAAAAGGCGGGGAATCAGAGCTGGAGAATCAGAGGCGGGGAATCAGAGTTGGGGAATCAGAGGAGGGGAATCAGATATGGGGAAACAGAGGCCGGAAACAGAGGCAAGGAAACAGAGGCGGGGAATCAGATATGGGGAATCAGAGGTGGGGAATTAGAGGTTGCGAATCAGAGGCAGGGAATCAGAGGCGGGGAATCAGAGGCGGGGAATCAGAGGCAGGGAATCGGATGTGCGGAATCAGAGATGGGGAATCAGAGGTGGGGATTCAGAGGTGGTGAATCAGAGAAGGGGAATCAGAGGTGGGGAATCAGAGGCGGTGAATCAGAGATGGGGAATAAGAGGCGGGGAATCAGAGGCAGGAAATCAGACACGGGGATTCAGAGGCTGGGAATCAGACGGGGGGAATCAAAGGCGGGGAATCAGAGCTGGTGAATCAGAGGCAGGGAATCAGAGTTGGGGATTCAGAGGCAGGGAATCAGATATGGGGAAACAGAGGCGGGGAATCAGAGGCGGGCAAACAGAGGCGGAGAATTAGATATGGGGAATCAGAGGTGGGGAATCAGAGGTGGTGAATCAGAGATGGGGAATCACAGGCAGGGAATCAGAGGCAGGGAATAGAACGCGGGGAATCAGAGGCAGGGAATCAGAGCTGGGGAATCAGAGGTGGGGAATCAGATATGGGAAAACAGAAGCGGGGAATCAGAGGCGGGGAAACAGAGGCGGGGAATCAGACATGGGGAATCGGATGCGGAGAATCAGAGGTGGGGAATCAGAGCTGGGGAATCAGAGGCGGGGAATCAGAGTTGGGGAATCAGTGGTGGGGAATTAGATATGGGGAAACAAAGGCGGGGAATCAGAGGCGGGGAAACAGAGGCGGGGAATCAGATATGGGGAATCAGAGGTGGGGAATCAGAGGCAGGGAATCAGATGTGCGGAATCAGAGATGGGGAATCAGAGGCAGCGAATCAGAATCAGAAGCGGGGAATCAGAGGCCGGGAATCAGAGACCGGGAATCAGATGCTGGGAATAAGAGGCCGGGAATCAGAGGTGGGGAATCAGTGTCCGGGAATCAGAGATGGGGATTCAGAGGCGGGGAATGAGATATGGAGAATCAGAGGCGGGGAATCAGAGGCGGGGAAACAGAGGTGGTGAATCAGATATGGGGAATAAGGAGTGGCGAATCAAAGGCGGTGAATCAGAGATGGGGAATCAGAGGCGCGGAATCAGAGGCAGGGAATCAGATGCGGGGAATCAGAGGAGGCGAATCAGAGCTGGCGAATCAGAGGCGGGGAATAGAGGTGGGCAATCAGAGCCGGGGAATCAGATATGGGGAAACAGAGGCGGGGAATCAGATATGGGGAATAAGATGTGGGGAATCAGAGGTTGTGAATCAGAGATGGGGAATCAAGGCGGGGAATCAGAGGCAGGGAATCAGATGCAGGGAATCAGAGGCCTGGATTCAGAGCTGGGGAATCAGAGGCGGGGAATCAGAGTTGGGGAATCAGAGGCAGGGAATCAGATATGGGGAATCAGAGGCGGGGAATCAGAGGCGGGGAAACAGAGGCGGGGAATCAGATATGGGGAATCAGAGGTGGGGAATCAGGGGCAGGGAATCAGTGGCAGGAAATCAGAGGCGGGGAATCAGAGGCGGGGAATCAGAGGCGGGGAAACAGAGGCGGGGAATCAAATATAGGTGAATCAGAGTTGGGGAATCAGAGCCGGGGAATCAGATATGGGGAATCAGAGGCGGGGAATCAGAGGCGGGGAAACAGAGGCGGGGAATCAGATATGGGGAATCAGAGGTGGGGAATCAGGGGCAGGGAATCAGTGGCAGGGAATCAGAGGCGGGGAATCAGAGGCGGGGAATCAGAGGCAGGGAATCAGACACGGGGAATCAGAGGCGGGGAATCAGAGATGGGGAATCAGAGGCGGGGAATCAGAGGCAGGGAATCGGACGCCGGGAATCAGAGTCGGGGAATCAGAGCTGGGGAATCAGAGGCGGGGAATCAGAGTTGGGGAATCAGAGGCGGGGAATCAGATATGGGGAAATAGAGGCGGGGAATCAGATATGGGGAATCAGAGGTGTGGAATCAGAGTTTGGGAATCAGAGGAAGGGAATCAGAGTCGGGGAAACAGAGGCGGGGAATCAGATATGTGAAATCAGAGGTGGCGAATCAAAGGCGGTGAAACAGAGATGGGAAATCAGGCCAGGGAATCAGAGGCAGGGAATCAAACACGGGGAATCAGAGCTGGGGAATCAGAGGCGGGGAATCAGAGTTGGGAATCAGAGGCGGGGAATCAGAGGCGGGGAAACAGAGGCGGGGAATCAGATATGGGGAATCAGAGGTGGGGAATCAGAGGTTGGGAATCAGAGGCAGGGAATCAGAGGCGGGGAATCAGAGGCGGGGAATCAGAGGCCGGGAATCAGATATGGGGAAACTGAGGCGGGGAATCCGAGGCGGGGAAACAGAGCTAGGGAATCAGAGGCCGGGAAACAGAGGTGGGGAATCAGATATGGGGAATCAGAGGTGGCGAATCAAAGGCGGTGAATCAGAGATGGGGAATCAGAGGCGGGGAATCAGAGGCAGGGAATCAGATGCGGGGAATCAGAGGCGGGGAATCAGAGCTGGCGAATCAGAGGCAGGGAATCAGAGGTGGGCAATCAGAGGCGGGGAATCAGATATGTGGATTTCAGAGGCGGGGAATCAGAGGCGGGGAAACAGAGGCGGGGAATCAAATATAGGGAATCAGAGGTGGGGAATCAGAGGTTGTGAATCAGAGATGGGGAATCAAGGCGGGGAATCAGAGGCAGGGAATCAGACACGGGGAATCAGAGGCGGGGATTCAGAGCTGGGGAATTAGAGGAGGGGAATCAGAGTTGGGGAATCAGAGGCAGGGAATCAGATATGGGGAATCAGAGGCGGGGAATCAGAGGCGGGGAAACAGAGGCGGGGAATCAGATATGGGGAATCAGAGGTGGGGAATCAGGGGCAGGGAATCAGTGGCAGGGAATCAGAGGCGGGGAATCAGAGGCGGGGAATCAGAGGCGGGGAAACAGAGGCGGGGAATCAAATATAGGGAATCAGAGGTGGGGAATCAGAGGTTGTGAATCAGAGATGGGGAATCAAGGCGGGGAATCAGAGGCAGGGAATCAGACACGGGGAATCAGAGGCGGGGATTCAGAGCTGGGGAATCAGAGGCGGGGAATCAGAGTTGGGGAATCAGAGGCAGGGAATCAGATATGGGGAATCAGAGGCGGGGAATCAGAGGCGGGGAAACAGAGGCGGGGAATCAGATATGGGGAATCAGAGGTGGGGAATCAGGGGCAGGGAATCAGTGGCAGGGAATCAGAGGCGGGGAATCAGAGGCGGGGAATCAGAGGCAGGGAATCAGACACGGGGAATCAGAGGCGGGGAATCAGAGATGGGGAATCAGAGGCGGGGAATCAGAGGCAGGGAATCGGACGCCGGGAATCAGAGTCGGGGAATCAGAGCTGGGGAATCAGAGGCGGGGAATCAGAGTTTGGGAATCAGAGGCGGGGAATCAGATATGGGGAAATAGAGGCGGGGAATCAGATATGGGGAATCAGAGGTGTGGAATCAGAGGTTGGGAATCAGAGGAAGGGAATCAGAGTCGGGGAAACAGAGGCGGGGAATCAGATATGTGGAATCAGAGGTGGCGAATCAAAGGCGGTGAAACAGAGATGGGGAATCAGGCCAGGGAATCAGAGGCAGGGAATCAAACACGGGGAATCAGAGCTGGGGAATCAGAGGCGGGGAATCAGAGTTGGGAATCAGAGGCGGGGAATCAGAGGCGGGGAAACAGAGGCGGGGAATCAGATATGGGGAATCAGAGGTGGGGAATCAGAGGTTGGGAATCAGAGGCAGGGAATCAGAGGCGGGGAATCAGAGGCGGGGAATCAGAGGAAGGGAATCAGATGTGCGGAATCGGAGATGGGGAATCAGAGGCAGGGAATCAGAGGCGGGGAATCAGAGGCGGGGAATCAGAGGCCGGGAATCAGATATGGGGAAACTGAGGCGGGGAATCCGAGGGGGGGAAACAGAGGCGGGGAATTAGATATGGGGAATCAGAGGTGGGGAATCAGAGGTTGGGAATCAGAGGCAGGGAATCAGAGGCTTGGAATCAGATGCAGGGAATCAGATGCGGGGAATCAGAGGCGGGGAATCAGAGCTGGGGAATCAGAGGCCGGGAAACAGAGGTGGGGAATCAGATATGGGGAATCAGAGGTGGCGAATCAAAGGCGGTGAATCAGAGATGGGGAATCAGAGGCGGGGAATCAGAGGCAGGGAATCAGATGCGGGGAATCAGAGGCGGGGAATCAGAGCTGGCGAATCAGAGGCAGGGAATCAGAGGTGGGCAATCAGAGGCGGGGAATCAGATATGTGGATTTCAGAGGCGGGGAATCAGAGGCGGGGAAACAGAGGCGGGGAATCAAATATAGGGAATCAGAGGTGGGGAATCAGAGGTTGTGAATCAGAGATGGGGAATCAAGGCGGGGAATCAGAGGCAGGGAATCAGACACGGGGAATCAGAGGCGGGGATTCAGAGCTGGGGAATCAGAGGAGGGGAATCAGAGTTGGGGAATCAGAGGCAGGGAATCAGATATGGGGAATCAGAGGCGGGGAATCAGAGGCGGGGAAACAGAGGCGGGGAATCAGATATGGGGAATCAGAGGTGGGGAATCAGGGGCAGGGAATCAGTGGCAGGGAATCAGAGGCGGGGAATCAGAGGCGGGGAATCAGAGGCGGGGAAACAGAGGCGGGGAATCAAATACAGGGAATCAGAGGTGGGGAATCAGAGGTTGTGAATCAGAGATGGGGAATCAAGGCGGGGAATCAGAGGCAGGGAATCAGACACGGGGAATCAGAGGCGGGGATTCAGAGCTGGGGAATCAGAGGCGGGGAATCAGAGTTGGGGAATCAGAGGCAGGGAATCAGATATGGGGAATCTGAGGCGGGGAATCAGAGGCGGGGAAACAGAGGCGGGGAATCAGATATGGGGAATCAGAGGTGGGGAATCAGGGGCAGGGAATCAGTGGCAGGGAATCAGAGGCGGGGAATCAGAGGCGGGGAATCAGAGGCAGGGAATCAGACACGGGGAATCAGAGGCGGGGAATCAGAGATGGGGAATCAGAGGCGGGGAATCAGAGGCAGTGAATCGGACGCCGGGAATCAGAGTCGGGGAATCAGAGCTGGGGAATCAGAGGCGGGGAATCAGAGTTGGGGAATCAGAGGCGGGGAATCAGATATGGGGAAAGAGAGGCGGGGAATCAGATATGGGGAATCAGAGGTGTGGAATCAGAGGTTGGGAATCAGAGGAAGGGAATCAGAGTCGGGGAAACAGAGGCGGGGAATCAGATATGTGGAATCAGAGGTGGCGAATCAAAGGCGGTGAAACAGAGATGGGGAATCAGGGCAGGGAATCAGAGGCAGGGAATCAAACACGGGGAATCAGAGCTGGGGAATCAGAGGCGGGGAATCAGAGTTGGGAATCAGAGGCGGGGAATCAGAGGCGGGGAAACAGAGGCGGGGAATCAGATATGGGGAATCAGAGGTGGGGAATCAGAGGTTGGGAATCAGAGGCAGGGAATCAGAGGCGGGGAATCAGAGGCGGGGAATCAGAGGAAGGGAATCAGATGTGCGGAATCGGAGATGGGGAATCAGAGGCAGGGAATCAGAGGCGGGGAATCAGAGGCGGGGAATCAGAGGCCGGGAATCAGATATGGGGAAACTGAGGCGGGGAATCCGAGGCGGGGAAACAGAGGCGGGGAATCAGATATGGGGAATCAGAGGTGGGGAATCAGAGGTTGGGAATCAGAGGCAGGGAATCAGAGGCTTGGAATCAGATGCAGGGAATCAGATGCAGGGAATCAGAGGCGGGGAATCAGAGCTGGGGAATCAGAGGCCGGGAAACAGAGGTGGGGAATCAGATATGGGGAATCAGAGGTGGCGAATCAAAGGCGGTGAATCAGAGATGGGGAATCAGAGGCGGGGAATCAGAGGCAGGGAATCAGATGCGGGGAATCAGAGGCGGGGAATCAGAGCTGGCGAATCAGAGTCAGGGAATCAGAGGTGGGCAATCAGAGGCGGGGAATCAGATATGTGGATTTCAGAGGCGGGGAATCAGAGGCGGGGAAACAGAGGTTGTGAATCAGAGATGGGGAATCAAGGCGGGGAATCAGAGGCAGGGAGTCAGACACGGGGAATCAGAGGCGGGGATTCAGAGCTGGGGAATCAGAGGCGGGGAATCAGAGTTGGGGAATCAGAGGCATGGAATCAGATATGGGGAATCAGAGGCGGGGAATCAGAGGCGGGGAAACAGAGGCGGGGAATCAGATATGGGGAATCAGAGGTGGGGAATCAGGGGCAGGGAATCAGTGGCAGGGAATCAGAGGCGGGGAATCAGAGGCGGGGAATCAGAGGCAGGGAATCAGACACGGGGAATCAGAGGCGGGGAATCAGAGATGGGGAATCAGAGGTGGGGAATCAGAGGCAGGGAATCGGACGCCGGGAATCAGAGTCGGGGAATCAGAGCTGGGGAATCAGAGGCGGGGAATCAGAGTTGGGGAATCAGAGGCGGGGAATCAGATATGGGGAAATAGAGGCGGGGAATCAGATATGGGGAATCAGAGGTGTGGAATCAGAGGTTGGGAATCAGAGGAAGGGAATCAGAGTCGGGGAAACAGAGGCGGGGAATCAGATATGTGGAATCAGAGGTGGCGAATCAAAGGCGGTGAAACAGAGATGGGGAATCAGGGCAGGGAATCAGAGGCAGGGAATCAAACACGGGGAATCAGAGCTGGGGAATCAGAGGCGGGGAATCAGAGTTGGGAATCAGAGGCGGGGAATCAGAGGCGGGGAAACAGAGGCGGGGAATCAGATATGGGGAATCAGAGGTGGGGAATCAGAGGTTGGGAATCAGAGGCGGGGAATCAGAGGAAGGGAATCAGATGTGCGGAATCGGAGATGGGGAATCAGAGGCAGGGAATCAGAGGCGGGGAATCAGAGGCGGGGAATCAGAGGCCGGGAATCAGATATGGGGAAACTGAGGCGGGGAATCCGAGGCGGGGAATCAGAGGCGGGGAATCAGAGGCGGGGAATCAGAGGCCGGGAATCAGATATGGGGAAACTGAGGCGGGGAATCCGAGGCGGGGAAACAGAGGCAGGGAATCAGATATGGGGAATCAGAGGTGGGGAATCAAAGGTTGGGAATCAGAGGCAGGGAATCAGAGGCTTGGAATCAGATGCAGGGAATCAGATGCGGGGAATCAGAGGCGGGGAATCAGAGCTGGGGAATCAGAGGTGGGGAATCAGAGGCAGGGAATCAGATGTGGGGAATCAGAGATGGGGAATCAGATGCAGGGAAACAGAATCAGAAGCAGGGAATCAGTGGCCGGGAATCAGAGGCCGGAATCAGATGGTGGGAATCAGAGGCCTGGAATCAGAGGCGGGGAATCAGAGGCAGGGAATCAGATGCGGGGAATCAGAGGCGGGGAATCAGAGCTGGGGAATCAGAGGCGGGGTATTAGAGTTGGGGAATTAGAGGCGGGGAATCAGATATGGGGAAACAGAGGTAGGGAATCAGAGGCGGGGAAACAGAGGCAGGGAATCAGATATGGGGAATCAGAGGCGGGGAATCAGAGGTGGGGAATCATAGGCAGGGAATCGGATGTGCGGAATCAGAGATTGGGAATCAGAGGCCGGGAATCAGAGGTGGTGAATCAGAGATGGGAAATCAGATGCGGGGAATCAGAGGCAGGGTATCAGACGCGGGGAATCAGAGGTGGGCAATCAGAGGCGGGGAATCAGATATGGGGAATCAGAGGCGGGGAATCAGAGGCGGGGAAACAGAGGCGGGGAATCAGATATGGGGAATCAGAGGTGGGGCATCAGAGGTTGTGAATCACAGATGGGGAATCAGAGGCGGGGAATCAGAGGCAGGGAATCAGACGCGGGGAATCAGAGGCGGGGAATCAGAGCTGGGGAATCAGAAGCGGGGAATCAGAGTTGGGGAATCAGAGGCGGGGAATCAGATATGGGGAATCAGAGGCAGGGAATCAGAGGCGGGGAATCAGAGGCAGGGAATCAGACGCGGGGAATCTGAGGCGGGGAATCAGAGCTGGTGAATCAGAGGTGGGGAATCAGAGTTGGGGAATCAGAGGCAGGGAATTGGATGTGCGGAATCAGAGATGGGGAATCAGAGGTGGGGAATCAGAGGCGGTGAATCAGAGATGGGGAATCAGAGGCGGGGAATCAGAGGCAGGAAATCAGACACGGGGATTCAGAGGCTGGGAATCAGACGGGGGGAATCAAAGGCGGGGAATCAGAGCTGGGGAATCTGAGGCAGGGAATCAGAGTTGGGGATTCAGAGGCGGGGAATCAGATATGGGGAAACAGAGGCGGGGAATCAGAGGCGGGCAAACATAAGCGGGGAATTAGATATGGGGAATCAGAGGTAGGGAATCAGAGGTGGTGAATCAGTGATGGGGAATCACAGGCGGGGAATCAGAGGCAGGGAATAGAACGCGGGGAATCAGAGGCAGGGAATCAGAGCTGGGGAATCAGAGGCGGGGAATCATAGTTGGGAATCAGAGGCGGGAATCAGATATGGGGAAACAGAGGTGGGGAATCAGAGGCGGGGAAACAGAGGCGGGGAATCAGATATGGGGAATCGGATGCAGGGAATCAGAGGCGGGGAATCAGAGCTGGGGAATCAGAGGCGGGGAATCAGAGTTGGGGCATCAGAGGTGGGGAATTAGATATAGGGAAACAGAGGCGGGGAATCAGAGGCGGGGAAACAGAGGCGGGGAATCAGATATGGGGAATCAGAGGTGGGGAATCAGAGGCAGGGAATCAGATGTGCGGAATCAGAGATGGGGAATCAGAGGCAGGGAATCAGAATCAGAAGCGGGGAATCAGAGGCCGGGAATCAGAGGCCGGGAATCAGATGCTGGGAATAAGAGGCCGGGAATCAGAGGAGGGGAATCAGAGTCCGTGAATCAGAGATGGGGATTCAGAGGCGGGGAATCAGATATGGAGAATCAGAGATGGGGAATCAGAGGCGGGGAATCAGAGGCAGGGAACCGGACACCGGGAATCAGAGGCGGGGAATCAGAGCTGGGGAATCAGAGGCAGGGAATCAGAGTTGGGGAATCAGAGGCGGGGAATCAGATATGGGGAAATAGAGGCGGGGAATCAGATATGGGGAATCAGAGGTGTGGAATCAGAGGTTGGGAATCAGAGGCAGGGAATCAGAGGCGGGGAAACAGAGGCGGGGAATCAGATATGGGGAATCAGAGGTGGCGAATCAAAGGCGGTGAAACAGAGATGGGGAATCAGGGCAGGGAATCAGAGGCAGGGAATCAGAGCTGGGGAAACAGAGGCGGGGAATCAGATATGGGGAATCAGAGGTGGGGAATCAGGGGCGGGGAATCAGTGGCAGGGAATCAGAGCTGGGGAATCAGAGGTGGGGAATCAGAGCTGGGGAAACAGAGGCGGGGAATCAGATATGGGGAATCAGAGGTGGGGAATCAGGGGCGGGGAATCAGTGGCAGGGAATCAGAGGCCGGGAATAAAAGGCGGGGAATCTGAGCTGGGGAATCAGAGGTGGGGAATCAGAGTTGGGGAATCAGAGGAGGGCAATCAGATATGGGGAATCAGATATGGTGAATCAGAGGTGTGGAATCAGAGGTTGGGAATCAGAGGAAGGGAATCAGAGTCGGGGAAACAGAGGCGGGGAATCAGATATGTGGAATCAGAGGTGGCGAATCAAAGGCGGTGAAACAGAGATGGGGAATCAGGCCAGGGAATCAGAGGCAGGGAATCAAACACGGGGAATCAGAGCTGGGGAATCAGAGGCGGGGAATCAGAGTTGGGAATCAGAGGCGGGGAATCAGAGGCGGGGAAACAGAGGCGGGGAATCAGATATGGGGAATCAGAGGTGGGGAATCAGAGGTTGGGAATCAGAGGCAGGGAATCAGAGGCGGGGAATCAGAGGCGGGGAATCAGAGGAAGGGAATCAGATGTGCGGAATCAGATATGGGGAATCAGAGGTGGGGAATCAGAGGTTGGGAATCAGAGGCAGGGAATCAGAGGCGGGGAATCAGAGGCGGGGAATCAGAGGAAGGGAATCAGATGTGCGGAATCGGAGATGGGGAATCAGAGGCAGGGAATCAGAGGCGTGGAATCAGAGGCGGGGAATCAGAGGCCGGGAATCAGATATGGGGAAACTGAGGCGGGGAATCCGAGGCGGGGAAACAGAGGCGGGGAATCAGATATGGGGAATCAGAGGTGGGGAATCAGAGGTTGGGAATCAGAGGCAGGGAATCAGAGGCTTGGAATCAGATGCAGGGAATCAGATGCGGGGAATCAGAGGCGGGGAATCAGAGCTGGGGAATCAGAGGCCGGGAAACAGAGGTGGGGAATCAGATATGGGGAATCAGAGGTGGCGAATCAAAGGCGGTGAATCAGAGATGGGGAATCAGAGGCGGGGAATCAGAGGC
This sequence comes from Narcine bancroftii, assembly GCF_036971445.1. Taxonomy (NCBI): domain Eukaryota; kingdom Metazoa; phylum Chordata; class Chondrichthyes; order Torpediniformes; family Narcinidae; genus Narcine; species Narcine bancroftii. Next base: position 265,924,236 of record NC_091470.1, read on the forward strand.
AGGGAATCAGATGCGGGGAATCAGAGGCGGGGAATCAGAGCTGGCGAATCAGAGGCAGGGAATCAGAGGTGGGCAATCAGAGGCGGGGAATCAGATATGTGGATTTCAGAGGCGGGGAATCAGAGGCGGGGAAACAGAGGCGGGGAATCAAATATAGGGAATCAGAGGTGGGGAATCAGAGGTTGTGAATCAGAGATGGGGAATCAAGGCGGGGAATCAGAGGCAGGGAATCAGACACGGGGAATCAGAGGCGGGGATTCAGAGCTGGGGAATCAGAGGAGGGGAATCAGAGTTGGGGAATCAGAGGCAGGGAATCAGATATGGGGAATCAGAGGCGGGGAATCAGAGGCGGGGAAACAGAGGCGGGGAATCAGATATGGCGAATCAGAGGTGGGGAATCAGGGGCAGGGAATCAGTGGCAGGGAATCAGAGGCGGGGAATCAGAGGCGGGGAATCAGAGGCGGGGAAACAGAGGCGGGGAATCAAATATAGGGAATCAGAGGTGGGGAATCAGAGGTTGTGAATCAGAGATGGGGAATCAAGGCGGGGAATCAGAGGCAGGGAATCAGACACGGGGAATCAGAGGCGGGGATTCAGAGCTGGGGAATCAGAGGCGGGGAATCAGAGTTGGGGAATCAGAGGCAGGGAATCAGATATGGGGAATCTGAGGCGGGGAATCAGAGGCGGGGAAACAGAGGCGGGGAATCAGATATGGGGAATCAGAGGTGGGGAATCAGGGGCAGGGAATCAGTGGCAGGGAATCAGAGGCGGGGAATCAGAGGCGGGGAATCAGAGGCAGGGAATCAGACACGGGGAATCAGAGGCGGGGAATCAGAGATGGGGAATCAGAGGCGGGGAATCAGAGGCAGGGAATCGGACGCCGGGAATCAGAGTCGGGGAATCAGAGCTGGGGAATCAGAGGCGGGGAATCAGAGTTGGGGAATCAGAGGCGGGGAATCAGATATGGGGAAATAGAGGCGGGGAATCAGATATGGGGAATCAGAGGTGTGGAATCAGAGGTTGGGAATCAGAGGAAGGGAATCAGAGTCGGGGAAACAGAGGCGGGGAATCAGATATGTGGAATCAGAGGTGGCGAATCAAAGGCGGTGAAACAGAGATGGGGAATCAGGGCAGGGAATCAGAGGCAGGGAATCAAACACGGGGAATCAGAGCTGGGGAATCAGAGGCGGGGAATCAGACTTGGGAATCAGAGGCGGGGAATCAGAGGCGGGGAAACAGAGGCGGGGAATCAGATATGGGGAATCAGAGGTGGGGAATCAGAGGTTGGGAATCAGAGGCAGGGAATCAGAGGCGGGGAATCAGAGGCGGGGAATCAGAGGAAGGGAATCAGATGTGCGGAATCGGAGATGGGGAATCAGAGGCAGGGAATCAGAGGCGGGGAATCAGAGGCGGGGAATCAGAGGCCGGGAATCAGATATGGGGAAACTGAGGCGGGGAATCCGAGGCGGGGAAACAGAGGCGGGGAATCAGATATGGGGAATCAGAGGTGGGGAATCAGAGGTTGGGAATCAGAGGCAGGGAATCAGAGGCTTGGAATCAGATGCAGGGAATCAGATGCGGGGAATCAGAGGCGGGGAATCAGAGCTGGGGAATCAGAGGCCGGGAAACAGAGGTGGGGAATCAGATATGGGGAATCAGAGGTGGCGAATCAAAGGCGGTGAATCAGAGATGGGGAATCAGAGGCGGGGAATCAGAGGCAGGGAATCAGATGCGGGGAATCAGAGGCGGGGAATCAGAGCTGGCGAATCAGAGGCAGGGAATCAGAGGTGGGCAATCAGAGGCGGGGAATCAGATATGTGGATTTCAGAGGCGGGGAATCAGAGGCGGGGAAACAGAGGCGGGGAATCAAATATAGGGAATCAGAGGTGGGGAATCAGAGGTTGTGAATCAGAGATGGGGAATCAAGGCGGGGAATCAGAGGCAGGGAGTCAGACACGGGGAATCAGAGGCGGGGATTCAGAGCTGGGGAATCAGAGGCGGGGAATCAGAGTTGGGGAATCAGAGGCAGGGAATCAGATATGGGGAATCAGAGGCGGGGAATCAGAGGCGGGGAAACAGAGGCGGGGAATCAGATATGGGGAATCAGAGGTGGGGAATCAGGGGCAGGGAATCAGTGGCAGGGAATCAGAGGCGGGGAATCAGATATGGGGAAATAGAGGCGGGGAATCATATATGGGGAATCAGAGGTGTGGAATCAGAGGTTGGGAATCAGATGCGGGGAATCAGATGAGGGGAAACAGAGGCGGGGAATCAAATATGTGGATTTCAGAGGCGGGGAATCAGAGGCGGGGAAACAGAGGCGGGGAATCAAATATAGGGAATCAGAGGTGGGGAATCAGAGGTTGTGAATCAGAGATGGGGAATCAAGGCGGGGAATCAGAGGCAGGGAATCAGACACGGGGAATCAGAGGCGGGGATTCAGAGCTGGGGAATCAGAGGAGGGGAATCAGAGTTGGGGAATCAGAGGCAGGGAATCAGAAATGGGGAATCAGAGGCGGGGAATCAGAGGCGGGGAAACAGAGGCGGGGAATCAGATATGGCGAATCAGAGGTGGGGAATCAGGGGCAGGGAATCAGTGGCAGGGAATCAGAGGCGGGGAATCAGAGGCGGGGAATCAGAGGCGGGGAAACAGAGGCGGGGAATCAAATATAGGGAATCAGAGGTGGGGAATAAGAGGTTGTGAATCAGAGATGGGGAATCAAGGCGGGGAATCAGAGGCAGGGAATCAGACACGGGGAATCAGAGGCGGGGATTCAGAGCTGGGGAATCGGAGGCGGGGAATCAGAGTTGGGGAATCAGAGGCAGGGAATCAGATATGGGGAATCTGAGGCGGGGAATCAGAGGCGGGGAAACAGAGGCGGGGAATCAGATATGGGGAATCAGAGGTGGGGAATCAGGGGCAGGGAATCAGTGGCAGGGAATCAGAGGCGGGGAATCAGAGGCGGGGAATCAGAGGCAGGGAATCAGACACGGGGAATCAGAGGCGGGGAATCAGAGATGGGGAATCAGAGGCGGGGAATCAGAGGCAGGGAATCGGACGCCGGGAATCAGAGTCGGGGAATCAGAGCTGGGGAATCAGAGGCGGGGAATCAGATATGGCGAATCAGAGGTGGGGAATCAGGGGCAGGGAATCAGTGGCAGGGAATCAGAGGCGGGGAATCAGAGGCGGGGAATCAGAGGCGGGGAAACAGAGGCGGGGAATCAAATATAGGGAATCAGAGGTGGGGAATCAGAGGTTGTGAATCAGAGATGGGGAATCAAGGCGGGGAATCAGAGGCAGGGAATCAGACACGGGGAATCAGAGGCGGGGATTCAGAGCTGGGGAATCAGAGGCGGGGAATCAGAGTTGGGGAATCAGAGGCAGGGAATCAGATATGGGGAATCTGAGGCGGGGAATCAGAGGCGGGGAAACAGAGGCGGGGAATCAGATATGGGGAATCAGAGGTGGGGAATCAGGGGCAGGGAATCAGTGGCAGGGAATCAGAGGCGGGGAATCAGAGGCGGGGAATCAGAGGCAGGGAATCAGACACGGGGAATCAGAGGCGGGGAATCAGAGATGGGGAATCAGAGGCGGGGAATCAGAGGCAGGGAATCGGACGCCGGGAATCAGAGTCGGGGAATCAGAGCTGGGGAATCAGAGGCGGGGAATCAGAGTTGGGGAATCAGAGGCGGGGAATCAGATATGGGGAAATAGAGGCGGGGAATCAGATATGGGGAATCAGAGGTGTGGAATCAGAGGTTGGGAATCAGAGGAAGGGAATCAGAGTCGGGGAAACAGAGGCGGGGAATCAGATATGTGGAATCAGAGGTGGCGAATCAAAGGCGGTGAAACAGAGATGGGGAATCAGGGCAGGGAATCAGAGGCAGGGAATCAAACACGGGGAATCAGAGCTGGGGAATCAGAGGCGGGGAATCAGACTTGGGAATCAGAGGCGGGGAATCAGAGGCGGGGAAACAGAGGCGGGGAATCAGATATGGGGAATCAGAGGTGGGGAATCAGAGGTTGGGAATCAGAGGCAGGGAATCAGAGGCGGGGAATCAGAGGCGGGGAATCAGAGGAAGGGAATCAGATGTGCGGAATCGGAGATGGGGAATCAGAGGCAGGGAATCAGAGGCGGGGAATCAGAGGCGGGGAATCAGAGGCCGGGAATCAGATATGGGGAAACTGAGGCGGGGAATCCGAGGCGGGGAAACAGAGGCGGGGAATCAGATATGGGGAATCAGAGGTGGGGAATCAGAGGTTGGGAATCAGAGGCAGGGAATCAGAGGCTTGGAATCAGATGCAGGGAATCAGATGCGGGGAATCAGAGGCGGGGAATCAGAGCTGGGGAATCAGAGGCCGGGAAACAGAGGTGGGGAATCAGATATGGGGAATCAGAGGTGGCGAATCAAAGGCGGTGAATCAGAGATGGGGAATCAGAGGCGGGGAATCAGAGGCAGGGAATCAGATGCGGGGAATCAGAGGCGGGGAATCAGAGCTGGCGAATCAGAGGCAGGGAATCAGAGGTGGGCAATCAGAGGCGGGGAATCAGATATGTGGATTTCAGAGGCGGGGAATCAGAGGCGGGGAAACAGAGGCGGGGAATCAAATATAGGGAATCAGAGGTGGGGAATCAGAGGTTGTGAATCAGAGATGGGGAATCAAGGCGGGGAATCAGAGGCAGGGAGTCAGACACGGGGAATCAGAGGCGGGGATTCAGAGCTGGGGAATCAGAGGCGGGGAATCAGAGTTGGGGAATCAGAGGCAGGGAATCAGATATGGGGAATCAGAGGCGGGGAATCAGAGGCGGGGAAACAGAGGCGGGGAATCAGATATGGGGAATCAGAGGTGGGGAATCAGGGGCAGGGAATCAGTGGCAGGGAATCAGAGGCGGGGAATCAGATATGGGGAAATAGAGGCGGGGAATCATATATGGGGAATCAGAGGTGTGGAATCAGAGGTTGGGAATCAGATGCGGGGAATCAGATGAGGGGAAACAGAGGCGGGGAATCAGATATGTGGATTTCAGAGGCGGGGAATCAGAGGCGGGGAAACAGAGGCGGGGAATCAAATATAGGGAATCAGAGGTGGGGAATCAGAGGTTGTGAATCAGAGATGGGGAATCAAGGCGGGGAATCAGAGGCAGGGAATCAGACACGGGGAATCAGAGGCGGGGATTCAGAGCTGGGGAATCAGAGGAGGGGAATCAGAGTTGGGGAATCAGAGGCAGGGAATCAGAAATGGGGAATCAGAGGCGGGGAATCAGAGGCGGGGAAACAGAGGCGGGGAATCAGATATGGCGAATCAGAGGTGGGGAATCAGGGGCAGGGAATCAGTGGCAGGGAATCAGAGGCGGGGAATCAGAGGCGGGGAATCAGAGGCGGGGAAACAGAGGCGGGGAATCAAATATAGGGAATCAGAGGTGGGGAATAAGAGGTTGTGAATCAGAGATGGGGAATCAAGGCGGGGAATCAGAGGCAGGGAATCAGACACGGGGAATCAGAGGCGGGGATTCAGAGCTGGGGAATCGGAGGCGGGGAATCAGAGTTGGGGAATCAGAGGCAGGGAATCAGATATGGGGAATCTGAGGCGGGGAATCAGAGGCGGGGAAACAGAGGCGGGGAATCAGATATGGGGAATCAGAGGTGGGGAATCAGGGGCAGGGAATCAGTGGCAGGGAATCAGAGGCGGGGAATCAGAGGCGGGGAATCAGAGGCAGGGAATCAGACACGGGGAATCAGAGGCGGGGAATCAGAGATGGGGAATCAGAGGCGGGGAATCAGAGGCAGGGAATCGGACGCCGGGAATCAGAGTCGGGGAATCAGAGCTGGGGAATCAGAGGCGGGGAATCAGAGTTGGGGAATCAGAGGCGGGGAATCAGATATGGGGAAATAGAGGCGGGGAATCAGATATGGGGAATCAGAGGTGTGGAATCAGAGGTTGGGAATCAGAGGAAGGGAATCAGAGTCGGGGAAACAGAGGCGGGGAATCAGATATGTGGAATCAGAGGTGGCGAATCAAAGGCGGTGAAACAGAGATGGGGAATCAGGGCAGGGAATCAGAGGCAGGGAATCAAACACGGGGAATCAGAGCTGGGGAATCAGAGGCGGGGAATCAGACTTGGGAATCAGAGGCGGGGAATCAGAGGCGGGGAAACAGAGGCGGGGAATCAGATATGGGGAATCAGAGGTGGGGAATCAGAGGTTGGGAATCAGAGGCAGGGAATCAGAGGCGGGGAATCAGAGGCGGGGAATCAGAGGAAGGGAATCAGATGTGCGGAATCGGAGATGGGGAATCAGAGGCAGGGAATCAGAGGCGGGGAATCAGAGGCGGGGAATCAGAGGCCGGGAATCAAATATGGGGAAACTGAGGCGGGGAATCCGAGGCGGGGAAACAGAGGCGGGGAATCAGATATGGGGAATCAGAGGTGGGGAATCAGAGGTTGGGAATCAGAGGCAGGGAATCAGAGGCTTGGAATCAGATGCAGGGAATCAGATGCGGGGAATCAGAGGCGGGGAATCAGAGCTGGGGAATCAGAGGCCGGGAAACAGAGGTGGGGAATCAGATATGCGGAATCAGAGGTGGCGAATCAAAGGCGGTGAATCAGAGATGGGGAATCAGAGGCGGGGAATCAGAGGCAGGGAATCAGATGCGGGGAATCAGAGGCGGGGAATCAGAGCTGGCGAATCAGAGGCAGGGAATCAGAGGTGGGCAATCAGAGGCGGGGAATCAGATATGTGGATTTCAGAGGCGGGGAATCAGAGGCGGGGAAACAGAGGCGGGGAATCAAATATAGGGAATCAGAGGTGGGGAATCAGAGGTTGTGAATCAGAGATGGGGAATCAAGGCGGGGAATCAGAGGCAGGGAGTCAGACACGGGGAATCAGAGGCGGGGATTCAGAGCTGGGGAATCAGAGGCGGGGAATCAGAGTTGGGGAATCAGAGGCAGGGAATCAGATATGGGGAATCAGAGGCGGGGAATCAGAGGCGGGGAAACAGAGGCGGGGAATCAGATATGGGGAATCAGAGGTGGGGAATCAGGGGCAGGGAATCAGTGGCAGGGAATCAGAGGCGGGGAATCAGAGGCGGGAAATCAGAGGCAGGGAATTAGACACGGGGAATCAGAGGCGGGGAATCAGAGATGGGGAATCAGAGGTGGGGAATCAGAGGCAGGGAATCGGACGCCGGGAATCAGAGTCGGGGAATCAGAGCTGGGGAATCAGAGGCGGGGAATCAGAGTTGGGGAATCAGAGGCGGGGAATCAGATATGGGGAAATAGATGCGGGGAATCAGATATGGGGAATCAGAGGTGTGGAATCAGAGGTTGGGAATCAGAGGAAGGGAATCAGAGTCGGGGAAACAGAGGCGGGGAATCAGATATGTGGAATCAGAGGTGGCGAATCAAAGGCGGTGAAACAGAGATGGGGAATCAGGGCAGGGAATCAGAGGCAGGGAATCAAACACGGGGAATCAGAGCTGGGGAATCAGAGGCGGGGAATCAGAGTTGGGAATCAGAGGTGGGGAATCAGAGGCGGGGAAACAGAGGCGGGGAATCAGATATGGGGAATCAGAGGTGGGGAATCAGAGGTTGGGAATCAGAGGCGGGGAATCAGAGGAAGGGAATCAGATGTGCGGAATCGGAGATGGGGAATCAGAGGCAGGGAATCAGAGGCGGGGAATCAGAGGCGGGGAATCAGAGGCCGGGAATCAGATATGGGGAAACTGAGGCGGGGAATCCGAGGCGGGGAATCAGAGGCGGGGAATCAGAGGCGGGGAATCAGAGGCCGGGAATCAGATATGGGGAAACTGAGGCGGGGAATCCGAGGCGGGGAAACAGAGGCGGGGAATCAGATATGGGGAATCAGAGGTGGGGAATCAAAGGTTGGGAATCAGAGGCAGGGAATCAGAGGCTTGGAATCAGATGCAGGGAATCAGATGCGGGGAATCAGAGGCGGGGAATCAGAGCTGGGGAATCAGAGGTGGGGAATCAGAGGCAGGGAATCAGATGTGGGGAATCAGAGATGGGGAATCAGATGCAGGGAAACAGAATCAGAAGCAGGGAATCAGTGGCCGGGAATCAGAGGCCGGAATCAGATGGTGGGAATCAGAGGCCTGGAATCAGAGGCGGGGAATCAGAGGCAGGGAATCAGATGCGGGGAATCAGAGGCGGGGAATCAGAGCTGGGGAATCAGAGGCGGGGTATTAGAGTTGGGGAATTAGAGGCGGGGAATCAGATATGGGGAAACAGAGGTAGGGAATCAGAGGCGGGGAAACAGAGGCAGGGAATCAGATATGGGGAATCAGAGGCGGGGAATCAGAGGTGGGGAATCATAGGCAGGGAATCGGATGTGCGGAATCAGAGATTGGGAATCAGAGGCCGGGAATCAGAGGTGGTGAATCAGAGATGGGGAATCAGAGGCGGGGAATCAGAGGCAGGGTATCAGACGCGGGGAATCAGAGGTGGGCAATCAGAGGCGGGGAATCAGATATGGGGAAATAGAGGCGGGGAATCAGATATGGGGAATCAGAGGTGTGGAATCAGAGGTTGGGAATCAGAGGCAGGGAATCAGAGGCGGGGAAACAGAGGCGGGGAATCAGATATGGGGAATCAGAGGTGGCGAATCAAAGGCGGTGAAACAGAGATGGGGAATCAGGGCAGGGAATCAGAGGCAGGGAATCAGAGCTGGGGAAACAGAGGCGGGGAATCAGATATGGGAAATCAGAGGTGGGGAATCAGGGGCGGGGAATCAGTGGCAGGGAATCAGAGCTGGGGAATCAGAGGTGGGGAATCAGAGCTGGGGAAACAGAGGCGGGGAATCAGATATGGGGAATCAGAGGTGGGGAATCAGGGGCGGGGAATCAGTGGCAGGGAATCAGAGGCCGGGAATAAAAGGCGGGGAATCTGAGCTGGGGAATCAGAGGCGGGGAATCAGAGTTGGGGAATCAGAGGAGGGGAATCAGATATGGGGAAACAGAGGCCGGGAATCAGAGGCAGGGTAACAGAGGCGGGGAATCAGATATGGGGAATCAGAGGTGGGGAATTAGAGGTTGCGAATCAGAGGCGGGGAAACAGAGGCGGGGAATCAAATATAGGGAATCAGAGGTGGGGAATCAGAGGTTGTGAATCAGAGATGGGGAATCAAGGCGGGGAATCAGAGGCAGGGAATCAGACGCGGGGAATCAGAGGCGGGGATTCAGAGCTGGGGAATCAGAGGCGGTGAATCAGAGTTGGGGAATCAGAGGCAGGGAATCAGATATGGGGAATCAGAGGCGGGGAATCAGAGGCGGGGAAACAGAGGCGGGGAATCAGATATGGGGAATCAGAATTGGGGAATCAGGGGCAGGGAATCAGTGGCAGGGAATCAGAGGCGGGGAATCAGAGGCGGGGAATCAGAGGCAGGGAATCAGACACGGGGAATCGGAGGCGGGGAATCAGAGATGGGGAATCAGAGGCGGGGAATCAGAGGCAGGGAATCGGACTCCGGGAATCAGAGTCGGGGAATCAGACACGGGGAATCAGAGGCGGGGAATCAGAGATGGGAATCAGAGGCGGGGAATCAGAGGTTGGGAATCAGAGGAAGGGAATCAGAGTCGGGGAAACAGAGGCGGGGAATCAGATATGTGGAATCAGAGGTGGCGAATCAAAGGCGGTGAAACAGAGATGGGGAATCAGGGCAGGGAATCAGAGGCAGGGAATCAAACACGGGGAATCAGAGCTGGGGAATCAGAGGCGGGGAATCAGAGTTGGGAATCAGAGGCGGGGAATCAGAGGCGGGGAAACAGAGGCGGGGAATTAGATATGGGGAATCAGAGGTGGGGAATCAGAGGTTGGGAATCAGAGGCAGGGAATCGGAGATGGGGAATCAGAGGCAGGGAATCAGAGGCGGGGAATCAGAGGCGGGGAATCAGAGTTGGGGAATCAGAGGCGGGGAATCAGATATGGGGAAATCGAGGCGGGGAATCAGATATGGGGAATCAGAGGTGTGGAATCAGAGGTTGGGAATCAGAGGCAGGGAATCAGAGTCGGGGAATCAGATATTGGGAATCAGAGGTGGCGAATCAAAGGCGGTGAAACAGAGATGGGGAATCAGGGCAGGGAATCAGAGGCAGGGAATCAAACACGGGGAATCAGAGCTGGGGAATCAGAGGCGGGGAATCAGAGTTGGGAATCAGAGGCGGGGAATCAGAGGCGGGGAAACAGAGGCGGGGAATCAGATATGGGGAATCAGAGGTGGGGAATCCGAGGTTGGGAATCAGATGTGCGGAATCAGAGATGGGGAATCAGAGGCAGGGAATCAGAATCAGAAGCAGGGAATCAGAGGCCGGGAATCAGAGGCCGGAATCAGATGCTGGGAATCAGAGGCCTGGAATCAGAGGCGGGGAATCAGAGGCAGGGAATCAGATGCAGGGAATCAGAGGCGGGGAATCAGAGCTGGGGAATCAGAGGCGGGGTATTAGAGTTGGGGAATCAGAGGCGGGGAATCAGATATGGGGAAACAGAGGTGGGGAATCAGAGGCGGGGAAACAGAGGCAGGGAATCAGATATGGGGAATCAGAGGTGGGGAATCAGAGATGGGGAATCAGAGGCGGTGAATCAGAGATGGGGAATCAGAGGCGGGGAATCAGAGGCAGGAAATCAGATTCGGGGATTCAGAGGCTGGGATTCAGAGGCGGGGAATCAGAGGCAGGGAATCAGACACGGGGAATCAGAGGTGGGGAATCAGAGATGGGGAATCAGAGGCGGTGAATCAGAGATGGGGAATCAGAGGCGGGGAATCAGAGGCAGGAAATCAGACACGGGGATTCAGAGGCTGGGAATCAGACGGGGGGAATCAAAGGCGGGGAATCAGAGCTGGGGAATCAGAGGCAGGGAATCAGAGGCGGGGAATCAGATATGGGGAATCAGAGGCTGGGATTCAGAGGCGGGGAATCAGAGGCAGGGAATCAGACACGGGGAATCAGAGGTGGGGAATCAGAGATGGGGAATCAGAGGCGGGGAATCAGAGGCAGGGAATCAGACGCGGGGAATCTGAGGTGGGGAATCAGAGCTGGGGTATCAGAGGTGGGGAATCAGAGTTGGGGAATCAGAGGCAGGGAATCGGATGTGCGGAATCAGAGATGGGGAATCAGATGTGGGGAATCAGAGGAATCAGAGATGGGGAATCAGAGGCGGGGAATCAGAGGCAGGAAATCAGACACGGGGATTCAGAGGCTGGGAATCAGACGGGGGGAATCAAAGGCGGGGAATCAGAGCTGGGGAATCTGAGGCAGGGAATCAGAGTTGGGGATTCAGAGACGGGGAATCAGATATGGGGAAACAGAGGCGGGGAATCAGAGGTGGGCAAACAGAGGCGGGGAATTAGATATGGGGAATCAGAGGTGGGGAATCAGAGGTGGTGAATCAGTGATGGGGAATCACAGGTGGGGAATCAGAGGCAGGGAATAGAACGCAGGGAATCAGACGCAGGGAATCAGAGCAGGGGAATCAGAGGCGGGGAATCATAGTTGGGAATCAGAGGCGGCGAATCAGATATGAGGTAACAGAGGCGGGGAATCAGAGGCGGGGAAACAGAGGCGGGGAATCAGATATGGGGAATCGGATGCGGGGAATCAGAGGCGGGTAATCAGAGTTGGGGCATCAGAGGTGGGGAATTAGATATAGGGAAACAGAGGCGGGGAATCAGAGGCGGGGAAACAGAGGCGGGGAATCAGATATGAGGAATCAGAGGTGGGGAATCAGAGGCAGGGATTCAGATGTGCTGAATCAGAGATGGGGAATCAGAGGCAGGGAATCAGAATCAGAAGCGGGGAATCAGAGGCCGGGAATCAGAGGCCGGGAATCAGATGCTGGGAATAAGAGGCCGGGAATCAGAGGTGGGGAATCAGAGTCCGGGAATCAGAGATGGGTATTCAGAGGCGGGGAATGAGATATGGAGAATCAGAGGTGGCGAATCAAAGGCGGTGAATCAGAGATGGGGAATCAGAGGCGGGGAATCAGAGGCAGGGAATCAGATGCGGGGAATCAGAGGCGGGGAATCAGAGCTGGCGAATCAGAGGCGGCGAATCAGAGGTGGGCAATCAGAGGCGGGGAATCAGATATGGGGAATCAGAGGTGGGGAATCAGAGGCGGGAAAACAGAGGCGGGGAATCAAATATAGGGAATCAGAGGTGGGGAATCAGAGGTTGTGAATCAGAGATGGGGAATCAAGGCGGGGAATCAGAGGCAGGGAATCAGACACGGGGAATCAGAGGCGGGGATTCAGAGCTGGGGAATCAGAGGCGGGGAATAAGAGTTGGGGAATCAGAGGCAGGGAATCAGATATGGGGAATCAGAGGCGGGGAATCAGAGGCGGGGAAACAGAGGCGGGGAATCAGATATGGGGAATCAGAGGTGGGGAATCAGGGGCAGGGATTCAGTGTCAGGGAATCAGAGGCGGGGAATCAGAGGCGGGGAATCAGAGGCAGGGAATCAGATGCGGGGAATCAGAGGAGGCGAATCAGAGCTGGCGAATCAGAGGCGGGGAATAGAGGTGGGCAATCAGAGCCGGGGAATCAGATATGGGGAAACAGAGGCGGGGAATCAGATATGGGGAATAAGAGGTGGGGAATCAGAGGTTGTGAATCAGAGATGGGGAATCAAGGCGGGGAATCAGAGGCAGGGAATCAGATGCGGGGAATCAGAGGCGTGGATTCAGAGCTGGGGAATCAGAGGCGGGGAATCAGAGTTGGGGAATCAGAGGCAGGGAATCAGATGTGGGGAATCAGAGGCGGGGAATCAGAGGCGGGGAAACAGAGGCGGGGAATCAGATATGGGGAATCAGAGGTGGGGAATCAGGGGCAGGGAATCAGTGGCAGGGAATCAGAGGCGGGGAATCAGAGGCGGGGAATCAGAGGCAGGGAATCAGACACGGGGAATCAGAGGCGGGGTATCAGAGATGGGGAATCAGAGGCGGGGAATCAGAGCTGGGGAATCAGAGGCGGGGAATCAGAGGCTGGGAATCAGACGCGGGGAATCAGAGGTGGGGAATCAGAGGCGGTGAATCAGAGATTGGGAATAAGAGGCGGGGAATCAGAGGCAGGAAATCAGACACGGGGATTCAGAGGCTGGGAATCAGACGCGGGGAATCAGAGGCGGGGAATGAGATATGGAGAATCAGAGGCGGGGAATCAGAGGCGGGGAAACTGAGGTGGTGAATCAGATATGGGGAAACAGAGGTGGGGAATCAGAGGCGGGGAAACAGAGGCGGGGAATCAGATATGGGGAATCGGATGCAGGGAATCAGAGGCGGGGAATCAGAGCTGGGGAATCAGAGGCGGGGAATCAGAGTTGGGGCATCAGAGGTGGGGTATTAGATATAGGGAAACAGAGGCGGGGAATCAGAGGCGGGGAAACAGAGGCGGGGAATCAGATATGGGGAATCAGAGGTGGGGAATCAGAGGCAGGGAATCAGATGTGCGGAATCAGAGATGGGGAATCAGAGGCAGGGAATCAGAATCAGAAGCGGGGAATCAGAGGCTGGGAATCAGAGGCCGGGAATCAGATGCTGGGAATAAGAGGCCGGGAATCAGAGGAGGGGAATCAGAGTCCGGGAATCAGAGATGGGGATTCAGAGGCGGGGAATCAGATATGGAGAATCAGAGATGGGGAATCAGAGGCGGGGAATCAGAGGCAGGGAATCGGACACCGGGAATCAGATGCGGGGAATCAGAGCTGGGGAATCAGAGGCAGGGAATCAGAGTTGGGGAATCAGAGGCGGGGAATCAGATATGGGGAAATAGAGGCGGGGAATCAGATATGGGGAATCAGAGGTGTGGAATCAGAGGTTGGGAATCAGAGGCAGGGAATCAGAGGCGGGGAAACAGAGGCGGGGAATCAGATATGGGGAATCAGAGGTGGCGAATCAAAGGCGGTGAAACAGAGATGGGGAATCAGGGCAGGGAATCAGAGGCAGGGAATCAGAGCAGGGGAAACAGAGGCGGGGAATCAGATATGGGGAATCAGAGGTGGGGAATCAGGGGCGGGGAATCAGTGGCAGGGAATCAGAGCTGGGGAATCAGAGGTGGGGAATCAGAGCTGGGGAAACAGAGGCGGGGAATCAGATATGGGGAATCAGAGGTGGGGAATCAGGGGCGGGGAATCAGTGGCAGGGAATCAGAGGCCGGGAATAAAAGGCGGGGAATCTGAGCTGGGGAATCAGAGGCGGGGAATCAGAGTTGGGGAATCAGAGGAGGGGAATCAGATATGGGGAATCAGATATGGGGAATCAGAGGTGTGGAATCAGAGGTTGGGAATCAGAGGAAGGGAATCAGAGTCGGGGAAACAGAGGCGGGGAATCAGATATGTGGAATCAGAGGTGGCGAATCAAAGGCGGTGAAACAGAGATGGGGAATCAGGCCAGGGAATCAGAGGCAGGGAATCAAACACGGGGAATCAGAGCTGGGGAATCAGAGGCGGGGAATCAGAGTTGGGAATCAGAGGCGGGGAATCAGAGGCGGGGAAACAGAGGCGGGGAATCAGATATGGGGAATCAGAGGTGGGGAATCAGAGGTTGGGAATCAGAGGCAGGGAATCAGAGGCGGGGAATCAGAGGCGGGGAATCAGAGGAAGGGAATCAGATGTGCGGAATCGGAGATGGGGAATCAGAGGCAGGGAATCAGAGGCGGGGAATCAGAGGCGGGGAATCAGAGGCCGGGAATCAGATATGGGGAAACTGAGGCGGGGAATCTGAGGCGGGGAAACAGAGGCGGGGAATCAGATATGGGGAATCAGAGGTGGGGAATCAGAGGTTGGGAATCAGAGGCAGGGAATCAGAGGCTTGGAATCAGATGCAGGGAATCAGATGCAGGGAATCAGAGGCGGGGAATCAGAGCTGGGGAATCAGAGGCCGGGAAACAGAGGTGGGGAATCAGATATGGGGAATCAGAGGTGGCGAATCAAAGGCGGTGAATCAGAGATGGGGAATCAGAGGCGGGGAATCAGAGGCAGGGAATCAGATGCGGGGAATCAGAGGCGGGGAATCAGAGCTGGCGAATCAGAGGCAGGGAATCAGAGGTGGGCAATCAGAGGCGGGGAATCAGATATGTGGATTTCAGAGGCGGGGAATCAGAGGCGGGGAAACAGAGGCGGGGAATCAAATATAGGGAATCAGAGGTGGGGAATCAGAGGTTGTGAATCAGAGATGGGGAATCAAGGCGGGGAATCAGAGGCAGGGAATCAGACACGGGGAATCAGAGGCGGGGATTCAGAGCTGGGGAATCAGAGGAGGGGAATCAGAGTTGGGGAATCAGAGGCAGGGAATCAGATATGGGGAATCAGAGGCGGGGAATCAGAGGCGGGGAAACAGAGGCGGGGAATCAGATATGGCGAATCAGAGGTGGGGAATCAGGGGCAGGGAATCAGTGGCAGGGAATCAGAGGCGGGGAATCAGAGGCGGGGAATCAGAGGCGGGGAAACAGAGGCGGGGAATCAAATATAGGGAATCAGAGGTGGGGAATCAGAGGTTGTGAATCAGAGATGGGGAATCAAGGCGGGGAATCAGAGGCAGGGAATCAGACACGGGGAATCAGAGGCGGGGATTCAGAGCTGGGGAATCAGAGGCGGGGAATCAGAGTTGGGGAATCAGAGGCAGGGAATCAGATATGGGGAATCTGAGGCGGGGAATCAGAGGCGGGGAAACAGAGGCGGGGAATCAGATATGGGGAATCAGAGGTGGGGAATCAGGTGCAGGGAATCAGTGGCAGGGAATCAGAGGCGGGGAATCAGAGGCGGGGAATCAGAGGCAGGGAATCAGACACGGGGAATCAGAGGCGGGGAATCAGAGATGGGGAATCAGAGGCAGGGAATCAGAGGCAGGGAATCGGACGCCGGGAATCAGAGTCGGGGAATCAGAGCTGGGGAATCAGAGGCGGGGAATCAGAGTTGGGGAATCAGAGGCGGGGAATCAGATATGGGGAAATAGAGGCGGGGAATCATATATGGGGAATCAGAGGTGTGGAATCAGAGGTTGGGAATCAGAGGAAGGGAATCAGAGTCGGGGAAACAGAGGCGGGGAATCCGATATGTGGAATCAGAGGTGGCGAATCAAAGGCGGTGAAACAGAGATGGGGAATCAGGGCAGGGAATCAGAGGCAGGGAATCAAACACGGGGAATCAGAGCTGGGGAATCAGAGGCGGGGAATCAGAGTTGGGAATCAGAGGCGGGGAATCAGAGGCGGGGAAACAGAGGCGGGGAATCAGATATGGGGAATCAGAGGTGGGGAATCAGAGGTTGGGAATCAGAGGCAGGGAATCAGAGGCGGGGAATCAGAGGCGGGGAATCAGAGGAAGGGAATCAGATGTGTGGAATCGGAGATGGGGAATCAGAGGCAGGGAATCAGAGGCGGGGAATCAGAGGCGGGGAATCAGAGGCCGGGAATCAGATATGGGGAAACTGAGGCGGGGAATCCGAGGCGGGGAAACAGAGGCGGGGAATCAGATATGGGGAATCAGAGGTGGGGAATCAGAGGTTGGGAATCAGAGGCAGGGAATCAGAGGCTTGGAATCAGATGCAGGGAATCAGATGCGGGGAATCAGAGGCGGGGAATCAGAGCTGGGGAATCAGAGGCCGGGAAACAGAGGTGGGGAATCAGATATGGGGAATCAGAGGTGGCGAATCAAAGGCGGTGAATCAGAGATGGGGAATCAGAGGCGGGGAATCAGAGGCAGGGAATCAGATGCGGGGAATCAGAGGCGGGGAATCAGAGCTGGCGAATCAGAGGCAGGGAATCAGAGGTGGGCAATCAGAGGCGGGGAATCAGATATGTGGATTTCAGAGGCGGGGAATCAGAGGCGGGGAAACAGAGGCGGGGAATCAAATATAGGGAATCAGAGGTGGGGAATCAGAGGTTGTGAATCAGAGATGGGGAATCAAGGCGGGGAATCAGAGGCAGGGAGTCAGACACGGGGAATCAGAGGCGGGGATTCAGAGCTGGGGAATCAGAGGCGGGGAATCAGAGTTGGGGAATCAGAGGCAGGGAATCAGATATGGGGAATCAGAGGCGGGGAATCAGAGGCGGGGAAACAGAGGCGGGGAATCAGATATGGGGAATCAGAGGTGGGGAATCAGGGGCAGGGAATCAGTGGCAGGGAATCAGAGGCGGGGAATCAGAGGCGGGGAATCAGAGGCAGGGAATCAGACACGGGGAATCAGAGGCGCGGAATCAGAGATGGGGAATCAGAGGTGGGGAATCAGAGGCAGGGAATCGGACGCCGGGAATCAGAGTCGGGGAATCAGAGCTGGGGAATCAGAGGCGGGGAATCAGAGTTGGGGAATCAGAGGCGGGGAATCAGATATGGGGAAATAGAGGCGGGGAATCAGATATGGGGAATCAGAGGTGTGGAATCAGAGGTTGGGAATCAGAGGAAGGGAATCAGAGTCGGGGAAACAGAGGCGGGGAATCAGATATGTGGAATCAGAGGTGGCGAATCAAAGGCGGTGAAACAGAGATGGGGAATCAGGGCAGGGAATCAGAGGCAGGGAATCAAACACGGGGAATCAGAGCTGGGGAATCAGAGGCGGGGAATCAGAGTTGGGAATCAGAGGAGGGGAATCAGAGGCGGGGAAACAGAGGCGGGGAATCAGATATGGGGAATCAGAGGTGGGGAATCAGAGGTTGGGAATCAGAGGCGGGGAATCAGAGGAAGGGAATCAGATGTGCGGAATCGGAGATGGGGAATCAGAGGCAGGGAATCAGAGGCGGGGAATCAGAGGCGGGGAATCAGAGGCCGGGAATCAGATATGGGGAAACTGAGGCGGGGAATCCGAGGCGGGGAATCAGAGGCGGGGAATCAGAGGCGGGGAATCAGAGGCCGGGAATCAGATATGGGGAAACTGAGGCGGGGAATCCGAGGCGGGGAAACAGAGGCGGGGAATCAGATATGGGGAATCAGAGGTGGGGAATCAAAGGTTGGGAATCAGAGGCAGGGAATCAGAGGCTTGGAATCAGATGCAGGGAATCAGATGCGGGGAATCAGAGGCGGGGAATCAGAGCTGGGGAATCAGAGGTGGGGAATCAGAGGCAGGGAATCAGATGTGGGGAATCAGAGATGGGGAATCAGATGCAGGGAAACAGAATCAGAAGCAGGGAATCAGTGGCCGGGAATCAGAGGCCGGAATCAGATGGTGGGAATCAGAGGCCTGGAATCAGAGGCGGGGAATCAGAGGCAGGGAATCAGATGCGGGGAATCAGAGGCGGGGAATCAGAGCTGGGGAATCAGAGGCGGGGTATTAGAGTTGGGGAATTAGAGGCGGGGAATCAGATATGGGGAAACAGAGGTAGGGAATCAGAGGCGGGGAAACAGAGGCAGGGAATCAGATATGGGGAATCAGAGGCGGGGAATCAGAGGTGGGGAATCATAGGCAGGGAATCGGATGTGCGGAATCAGAGATTGGGAATCAGAGGCCGGGAATCAGAGGTGGTGAATCAGAGATGGGGAATCAGAGGCGGGGAATCAGAGGCAGGGTATCAGACGCGGGGAATCAGAGGTGGGCAATCAGAGGCGGGGAATCAGATATGGGGAATCAGAGGCGGGGAATCAGAGGCGGGGAAACAGAGGCGGGGAATCAGATATGGGGAATCAGAGGTGGGGCATCAGAGGTTGTGAATCACAGATGGGGAATCAGAGGCGGGGAATCAGAGGCAGCGAATCAGACGCGGGGAATCAGAGGCGGGGAATCAGAGCTGGGGAATCAGAAGCGGGGAATCAGAGTTGGGGAATCAGAGGCGGGGAATCAGATATGGGGAATCAGAGGCAGGGAATCAGAGGCGGGGAATCAGAGGCAGGGAATCAGACGCGGGGAATCTGAGGCGGGGAATCAGAGCTGGTGAATCAGAGGTGGGGAATCAGAGTTGGGGAATCAGAGGCAGGGAATTGGATGTGCGGAATCAGAGATGGGGAATCAGAGGTGGGGAATCAGAGGCGGTGAATCAGAGATGGGGAATCAGAGGCGGGGAATCAGAGGCAGGAAATCAGACACGGGGATTCAGAGGCTGGGAATCAGACGGGGGGAATCAAAGGCGGGGAATCAGAGCTGGGGAATCTGAGGCAGGGAATCAGAGTTGGGGATTCAGAGGCGGGGAATCAGATATGGGGAAACAGAGGCGGGGAATCAGAGTCGGGCAAACATAGGCGGGGAATTAGATATGGTGAATCAGAGGTAGGGAATCAGAGGTGGTGAATCAGTGATGGGGAATCACAGGCGGGGAATCAGAGGCAGGGAATAGAACGCGGGGAATCAGAGGCAGGGAATCAGAGCTGGGGAATCAGAGGCGGGGAATCATAGTTGGGAATCAGAGGCGGGAATCAGATATGGGGAAACAGAGGTGGGGAATCAGAGGCGGGGAAACAGAGGCGGGGAATCAGATATGGGGAATCGGATGCAGGGAATCAGAGGCGGGGAATCAGAGCTGGGGAATCAGAGGCGGGGAATCAGAGTTGGGGCATCAGAGGTGGGGAATTAGATATAGGGAAACAGAGGCGGGGAATCAGAGGCGGGGAAACAGAGGCGGGGAATCAGATATGGGGAATCAGAGGTGGGGAATCAGAGGCAGGGAATCAGATGTGCGGAATCAGAGATGGGGAATCAGAGGCAGGGAATCAGAATCAGAAGCGGGGAATCAGAGGCCGGGAATCAGAGGCCGGGAATCAGATGCTGGGAATAAGAGGCCGGGAATCAGAGGAGGGGAATCAGAGTCCGGGAATCAGAGATGGGGATTCAGAGGCGGGGAATCAGATATGGAGAATCAGAGATGGGGAATCAGAGGCGGGGAATCAGAGGCAGGGAATCGGACACCGGGAATCAGAGGCGGGGAATCAGAGCTGGGGAATCAGAGGCAGGGAATCAGAGTTGGGGAATCAGAGGCGGGGAATCAGATATGGGGAAATAGAGGCGGGGAATCAGATATGGGGAATCAGAGGTGTGGAATCAGAGGTTGGGAATCAGAGGCAGGGAATCAGAGGCGGGGAAACAGAGGCGGGGAATCAGATATGGGGAATCAGAGGTGGCGAATCAAAGGCGGTGAAACGGAGATGGGGAATCAGGGCAGGGAATCAGAGGCAGGGAATCAGAGCTGGGGAAACAGAGGCGGGGAATCAGATATGGGAAATCAGAGGTGGGGAATCAGGGGCGGGGAATCAGTGGCAGGGAATCAGAGCTGGGGAATCAGAGGTGGGGAATCAGAGCTGGGGAAACAGAGGCGGGGAATCAGATATGGGGAATCAGAGGTGGGGAATCAGGGGCGGGGAATCAGTGGCAGGGAATCAGAGGCCGGGAATAAAAGGCGGGGAATCTGAGCTGGGGAATCAGAGGCGGGGAATCAGAGTTGGGGAATCAGAGGAGGGGAATCAGATATGGGGAAACAGAGGCCGGGAATCAGAGGCAGGGTAACAGAGGCGGGGAATCAGATATGGGGAATCAGAGGTGGGGAATTAGAGGTTGCGAATCAGAGGCGGGGAAACAGAGGCGGGGAATCAAATATAGGGAATCAGAGGTGGGGAATCAGAGGTTGTGAATCAGAGATGGGGAATCAAGGCGGGGAATCAGAGGCAGGGAATCAGACGCGGGGAATCAGAGGCGGGGATTCAGAGCTGGGGAATCAGAGGCGGTGAATCAGAGTTGGGGAATCAGAGGCAGGGAATCAGATATGGGGAATCAGAGGCGGGGAATCAGAGGCGGGGAAACAGAGGCGGGGAATCAGATATGGGGAATCAGAATTGGGGAATCAGGGGCAGGGAATCAGTGGCAGGGAATCAGAGGCGGGGAATCAGAGGCGGGGAATCAGAGGCAGGGAATCAGACACGGAGAATCGGAGGCGGGGAATCAGAGATGGGGAATCAGAGGCGGGGAATCAGAGGCAGGGAATCGGACTCCGGGAATCAGAGTCGGGGAATCAGACACGGGGAATCAGAGGCGGGGAATCAGAGATGGGGAATCAGAGGCGGGGAATCAGAGGTTGGGAATCAGAGGAAGGGAATCAGAGTCGGGGAAACAGAGGCGGGGAATCAGATATGTGGAATCAGAGGTGGCGAATCAAAGGCGGTGAAACAGAGATGGGGAATCAGGGCAGGGAATCAGAGGCAGGGAATCAAACACGGGGAATCAGAGCTGGGGAATCAGAGGCGGGGAATCAGAGTTGGGAATCAGAGGCGGGGAATCAGAGGCGGGGAAACAGAGGCGGGGAATCAGATATGGGGAATCAGAGGTGGGGAATCAGAGGTTGGGAATCAGAGGCAGGGAATCGGAGATGGGGAATCAGAGGCAGGGAATCAGAGGCGGGGAATCAGAGGCGGGGAATCAGAGTTGGGGAATCAGAGGCGGGGAATCAGATATGGGGAAATAGAGGCGGGGAATCAGATATGGGGAATCAGAGGTGTGGAATCAGAGGTTGGGAATCAGAGGCAGGGAATCAGAGTCGGGGAATCAGATATTGGGAATCAGAGGTGGCGAATCAAAGGCGGTGAAACAGAGATGGGGAATCAGGGCAGGGAATCAGAGGCAGGGAATCAAACATGGGGAATCAGAGCTGGGGAATCAGAGGCGGGGAATCAGAGTTGGGAATCAGAGGCGGGGAATCAGAGGCGGGGAAACAGAGGCGGGGAATCAGATATGGGGAATCAGAGGTGGGGAATCCGAGGTTGGGAATCAGATGTGCGGAATCAGAGATGGGGAATCAGAGGCAGGGAATCAGAATCAGAAGCAGGGAATCAGAGGCCGGGAATCAGAGGCCGGAATCAGATGCTGGGAATCAGAGGCCTGGAATCAGAGGCGGGGAATCAGAGGCAGGGAATCAGATGCGGGGAATCAGAGGCGGGGAATCAGAGCTGGGGAATCAGAGGCGGGGTATTAGAGTTGGGGAATCAGAGGCGGGGAATCAGATATGGGGAAACAGAGGTGGGGAATCAGAGGCGGGGAAACAGAGGCAGGGAATCAGATATGGGGAATCAGAGGTGGGGAATCAGAGATGGGGAATCAGAGGCGGTGAATCAGAGATGGGGAATCAGAGGCGGGGAATCAGAGGCAGGAAATCAGACACGGGGATTCAGAGGCTGGGAATCAGACGGGGGGAATCAAAGGCGGGGAATCAGAGCTGGGGAATCAGAGGCAGGGAATCAGAGGCGGGGAATCAGATATGGGGAATCAGAGGCTGGGATTCAGAGGCGGGGAATCAGAGGCAGGGAATCAGACACGGGGAATCAGAGGTGGGGAATCAGAGATGGGGAATCAGAGGCGGTGAATCAGAGATGGGGAATCAGAGGCGGGGAATCAGAGGCAGGAAATCAGACACGGGGATTCAGAGGCTGGGAATCAGACGGGGGGAATCAAAGGCGGGGAATCAGAGCTGGGGAATCAGAGGCAGGGAATCAGAGGCGGGGAATCAGATATGGGGAATCAGAGGCTGGGATTCAGAGGCGGGGAATCAGAGGCAGGGAATCAGACACGGGGAATCAGAGGTGGGGAATCAGAGATGGGGAATCAGAGGCGGGGAATCAGAGGCAGGGAATCAGATGCGGGGAATCTGAGGCGGGGAATCAGAGCTGGGGTATCAGAGGTGGGGAATCAGAGTTGGGGAATCAGAGGCAGGGAATCGGATGTGCGGAATCAGAGATGGGGAATCAGATGTGGGGAATCAGAGGAATCAGAGATGGGGAATCAGAGGCGGGGAATCAGAGGCAGGAAATCAGACACGGGGATTCAGAGGCTGGGAATCAGACGGGGGGAATCAAAGGCGGGGAATCAGAGCTGGGGAATCAGAGGCAGGGAATCAGAGTTGGGGATTCAGAGACGGGGAATCAGATATGGGAAAACAGAGGCAGGGAATCAGAGGTGGGCAAACAGAGGCGGGGAATTAGATATGGGGAATCAGAGGTGGGGAATCAGAGGTGGTGAATCAGTGATGGGGAATCACAGGTGGGGA
The DNA here is from genome assembly GCF_036971445.1 of Narcine bancroftii. Lineage (NCBI taxonomy): Eukaryota > Metazoa > Chordata > Chondrichthyes > Torpediniformes > Narcinidae > Narcine > Narcine bancroftii. The sequence goes on from NC_091470.1 coordinate 265,947,190, forward strand.
ATCAGAGGCAGGGAATAGAACGCAGGGAATCAGACGCAGGGAATCAGAGCAGGGGAATCAGAGGCGGGGAATCATAGTTGGGAATCAGAGGCGGCGAATCAGATATGAGGTAACAGAGGCGGGGAATCAGAGGCGGGGAAACAGAGGCGGGGAATCAGATATGGGGAATCGGATGCGGGGAATCAGAGGCGGGTAATCAGAGTTGGGGCATCAGAGGTGGGGAATTAGATATAGGGAAACAGAGGCGGGGAATCAGAGGCGGGGAAACATAGGCGGGGAATCAGATATGAGGAATCAGAGGTGGGGAATCAGAGGCAGGGATTCAGATGTGCTGAATCAGAGATGGGGAATCAGAGGCAGGGAATCAGAATCAGAAGCGGGGAATCAGAGGTCGGGAATCAGAGGCCGGGAATCAGATGCTGGGAATAAGAGGCCGGGAATCAGAGGTGGGGAATCAGAGTCCGGGAATCAGAGATGGGGATTCAGAGGCGGGGAATGAGATATGGAGAATCAGAGGCGGGGAATCGGAGGCCGGGAAACAGAGGTGGGGAATCAGATATGGGGAATCAGAGGTGGCGAATCAAAGGCGGTGAATCAGAGATGGGGAATCAGAGGCGGGGAATCAGAGGCAGGGAATCAGATGCGGGGAATCAGAGGCGGGGAATCAGAGCTGGCGAATCAGAGGCGGCGAATCAGAGGTGGGCAATCAGAGGCGGGGAATCAGATATGGGGAATCAGAGGTGGGGAATCAGAGGCGGGAAAACAGAGGCGGGGAATCAAATATAGGGAATCAGAGGTGGGGAATCAGAGGTTGTGAATCAGAGATGGGGAATCAAGGCGGGGAATCAGAGGCAGGGAATCAGACACGGGGAATCAGAGGCGGGGATTCAGAGCTGGGGAATCAGAGGCGGGGAATAAGAGTTGGGGAATCAGAGGCAGGGAATCAGATATGGGGAATCAGAGGCGGGGAATCAGAGGCGGGGAAACAGAGGCGGGGAATCAGATATGGGGAATCAGAGGTGGGGAATCAGGGGCAGGGATTCAGTGTCAGGGAATCAGAGGCGGGGAATCAGAGGCGGGGAATCAGAGGCAGGGAATCAGATGCGGGGAATCAGAGGAGGCGAATCAGAGCTGGCAAATCAGAGGCGGGGAATAGAGGTGGGCAATCAGAGCCGGGGAATCAGATATGGGGAAACAGAGGCGGGGAATCAGATATGGGGAATAAGAGGTGGGGAATCAGAGGTTGTGAATCAGAGATGGGGAATCAAGGCGGGGAATCAGAGGCAGGGAATCAGATGCGGGGAATCAGAGGCGTGGATTCAGAGCTGGGGAATCAGAGGCGGGGAATCAGAGTTGGGGAATCAGAGGCAGGGAATCAGATGTGGGGAATCAGAGGCGGGGAATCAGAGGCGGGGAAACAGAGGCGGGGAATCAGATATGGGGAATCAGAGGTGGGGAATCAGGGGCAGGGAATCAGTGGCAGGGAATCAGAGGCGGGGAATCAGAGGCGGGGAATCAGAGGCAGGGAATCAGACACGGGGAATCAGAGGCGGGGTATCAGAGATGGGGAATCAGAGGCGGGGAATCAGAGCTGGGGAATCAGAGGCGGGGAATCAGAGGCTGGGAATCAGACGCGGGGAATCAGAGGTGGGGAATCAGAGGCGGTGAATCAGAGATTGGGAATAAGAGGCGGGGAATCAGAGGCAGGAAATCAGACACGGGGATTCAGAGGCTGGGAATCAGACGCGGGGAATCAGAGGCGGGGAATGAGATATGGAGAATCAGAGGCGGGGAATCAGAGGCGGGGAAACAGAGGTGGTGAATCAGATATGGGGAATCAGAGGTGGCGAATCAAAGGCGGTGAATCAGAGATGGGGAATCAGAGGCGCGGAATCAGAGGCAGGGAATCAGATGCGGGGAATCAGAGGAGGCGAATCAGAGCTGGCGAATCAGAGGCGGGGAATAGAGGTGGGCAATCAGAGCCGGGGAATCAGATATGGGGAAACAGAGGCGGGGAATCAGATATGGGGAATAAGAGTTGGGGAATCAGAGGTTGAGAATCAGAGATGGGGAATCAAGGCGGGGAATCAGAGGCATGGAATCAGATGCGGGGAATCAGAGGCGTGGATTCAGAGCTGGGGAATCAGAGGCGGGGAATCAGAGTTGGGGAATCAGAGGCAGGGAATCAGATATGGGGAATCAGAGGCGGGGAATCAGAGGCGGGGAAACAGAGGCGGGGAATCAGATATGGGGAATCAGAGGTGGGGAATCAGGGGCAGGGAATCAGTGGCAGGGAATCAGAGGCGGGGAATCAGAGGCGGGGAATCAGAGGCAGGGAATCAGACACGGGGAATCGGAGGCGGGGAATCAGAGATGGGGAATCAGAGGCGGGGAATCAGAGGCAGGGAATCGGACGCCGGGTATCAGAGGCGGGGAATCAGAGCTGGGGAATCAGAGGAGGGGAATCAGAGTTGGGGAATCAGAGGCGGGGAATCAGATATGGGGAAATAGAGGTGGGGAATCAGATATGGGGAATCAGAGGTGTGGAATCAGAGGTTGGGAATCAGAGGCAGGGAATCAGAGGCGGGGAAACAGAGGCGGGGAATCAGATATGGTGAATCAGAGGTGGCGAATCAAAGGCGGTGAAACAGAGATGGGGAATCAGGGCAGGGAATCAGAGGCAAGGAATCAGAGCTGGGGAAACAGAGGCGGGGAATCAGATATGGGGAATCAGAGGTGGGGAATCAGGGGCGGGGAATCAGTGGCAGGGAATCAGAGCTGGGGAATCAGAGCTGGGGAATCAGAGCTGGGGAAACAGAGGCGGGGAAGCAGATATGGGGAATCAGAGGTGGGGAATCAGGGGCGGGGAATCAGTGGCAGGGAATCAGAGGCCGGGAATAAAAGGCGGGGAATCAGAGCTGGAGAATCAGAGGCGGGGAATCAGAGTTGGGGAATAAGAGGAGGGGAATCAGATATGGGGAAACAGAGGCCGGAAACAGAGGCAAGGAAACAGAGGCGGGGAATCAGATATGGGGAATCAGAGGTGGGGAATTAGAGGTTGCGAATCAGAGGCAGGGAATCAGAGGCGTGGAATCAGAGGCGGGGAATCAGAGGCAGGGAATCGGATGTGCGGAATCAGAGATGGGGAATCAGAGGTCGGGATTCAGAGGTGGTGAATCAGAGAAGGGGAATCAGAGGTGGGGAATCAGAGGCAGGGAATCAGACGCAGGGAATCAGAGGCGGGGAATCATAGCTGGCGAATTAGAGGAGGGGAATCAGAGTTGGGGAATCAGAGGCGGGGAATCAGATATGGGGAAACAGAGGCGGGGAATCAGAGGCGGGGAAACAGAGGCGGTGAGTCAGATATGGGGATTCAGAGGTGGGGAATCAGAGGTTGGGAATCAGAGGCAGGGAATCAGAGGCGGGGAATCAGAGGCAGGGAATCAGATGCGGGGAATCAGAGGCGGGGAAACAGAGCTGGGGAATCAGAGGCGGGGAATCAGAGTTGGGGAAGCAGAGGCTAGGAATCAGAGGCGGGGAATCAGAGATGGGGATTCAGAGGCGGGGAATGAGATATGGAGAATCTGAGGCGGGGAATCAGAGGCGGGGATATAGAGGTGGGGAATCAGATATGGGGAATCAGAGGTGGCGAATCAAAGGCGGTGAATCAGAGATGGGGAATCAGAGGCGGGGAATCAGAGGCAGGGAATCAGATGCGGGGAATCAGAGGCGGGGAAACAGAGGTGGGGAATCAGATATGGGGAAAATGAGGCGGGGAATCAGATATGGGGAATCAGAGGCGGGGAATCAGATATGGGGAATCAGAGGCTGGGAATCAGAAGGGGGGGAAACAGAGGCGGGGAATAAGATATGGGGAATCAGAGGTGGGGAATCAGGGGCGGGGAATCAGTGGCAGGGAATCAGAGGCGGGGTATCAGAGGCGGGGATTCAGAGGCAGGGAATCAGACACGGGGAATCAGAACTGGGGAATCAGAGATGGGGAATCAGAGGCGGGGAATCAGAGGCAGGGAATCAGACGCGGGGAATCAGAGGCGGGGAATCAGAGCTGGGGAATCAGAGGCGGGGAATCAGAGCTGGGGCATCAGAGGCGGGGAATCAGAGGCAGGGAATCAGATGCGGGGAATCAGAGGTGGGGAATCAGAGGCGGTGAATCAGAGATGGGGAATAAGAGGCGGGGAATCAGAGGCAGGAAATCAGACACGGGGATTCAGAGGCTGGGAATCAGACGGGGGGAATCAAAGGCGGGGAATCAGAGCTGGTGAATCAGAGGCAGGGAATCAGAGTTGGGGATTCAGAGGCAGTGAATCAGATATGGGGAAACAGAGGCGGGGAATCAGAGGCGGGCAAACAGAGGCGGGGAATTAGATATGGGGAATCAGAGGTGGGGAATCAGAGGTGGTGAATCAGAGATGGGGAATCACAGGCAGGGAATCAGAGGCAGGGAATAGAACGCGGGGAATCAGAGGCAGGGAATCAGAGCTGGGGAATCAGAGGTGGGGAATCAGATATGGGAAAACAGAAGCGGGGAATCAGAGGCGGGGAAACAGAGGCGGGGAATCAGACATGGGGAATCGGATGCGGAGAATCAGAGGTGGGGAATCAGAGCTGGGGAATCAGAGGCGGGGAATCAGAGTTGGGGAATCAGTGGTGGGGAATTAGATATGGGGAAACAGAGGCGGGGAATCAGAGGCGGGGAAACAGAGGCGGGGAATCAGATATGGGGAATCAGAGGTGGGGAATCAGAGGCAGGGAATCAGATGTGCGGAATCAGAGATGGGGAATCAGAGGCAGCGAATCAGAATCAGAAGCGGGGAATCAGAGGCCGGGAATCAGAGACCGGGAATCAGATGCTGGGAATAAGAGGCCGGGAATCAGAGGTGGGGAATCAGTGTCCGGGAATCAGAGATGGGGATTCAGAGGCGGGGAATGAGATATGGAGAATCAGAGGCGGGGAATCAGAGGCGGGGAAACAGAGGTGGTGAATCAGATATGGGGAATAAGGGGTGGCGAATCAAAGGCGGTGAATCAGAGATGGGGAATCAGAGGCGCGGAATCAGAGGCAGGGAATCAGATGCGGTGAATCAGAGGAGGCGAATCAGAGCTGGCGAATCAGAGGCGGGGAATAGAGGTGGGCAATCAGAGCCGGGGAATCAGATATGGGGAAACAGAGGCGGGGAATCAGATATGGGGAATAAGATGTGGGGAATCAGAGGTTGTGAATCAGAGATGGGGAATCAAGGCGGGGAATCAGAGGCAGGGAATCAAATGCAGGGAATCAGAGGCCTGGATTCAGAGCTGGGGAATCAGAGGCGGGGAATCAGAGTTGGGGAATCAGAGGCAGGGAATCAGATATGGGGAATCAGAGGCGGGGAATCAGAGGCGGGGAAAAAGAGGCGGGGAATCAGATATGGGGAATCAGAGGTGGGGAATCAGGGGCAGGGAATCAGTGGCAGGGAATCAGAGGCGGGGAATCAGAGGCGGGGAATCAGAGGCGGGGAAACAGAGGCGGGGAATCAAATATAGGGAATCAGAGGTGGGGAATCAGAGGTTGTGAATCAGAGATGGGGAATCAGAGGCGGGGAATCAGAGGCGGGGAATCAGAGGCCGGGAATCAGATATGGGGAAACTGAGGCGGGGAATCCGAGGCGGGGAATCAGAGGCGGGGAATCAGAGGCGGGGAATCAGAGGCCGGGAATCAGATATGGGGAAACTGAGGCGGGGAATCCGAGGCGGGGAAACAGAGGCGGGGAATCAGATATGGGGAATCAGAGGTGGGGAATCAAAGGTTGGGAATCAGAGGCAGGGAATCAGAGGCTTGGAATCAGATGCAGGGAATCAGATGCGGGGAATCAGAGGCGGGGAATCAGAGCTGGGGAATCAGAGGTGGGGAATCAGAGGCAGGGAATCAGATGTGGGGAATCAGAGATGGGGAATCAGAGGCAGGGAAACAGAATCAGAAGCAGGGAATCAGTGGCCGGGAATCAGAGGCCGGAATCAGATGGTGGGAATCAGAGGCCTGGAATCAGAGGCGGGGAATCAGAGGCAGGGAATCAGATGCGGGGAATCAGAGGCGGGGAATCAGAGCTGGGGAATCAGAGGCGGGGTATTAGAGTTGGGGAATTAGAGGCGGGGAATCAGATATGGGGAAACAGAGGTAGGGAATCAGAGGAGGGGAAACAGAGGCAGGGAATCAGATATGGGGAATCAGAGGCGGGGAATCAGAGGTGGGGAATCATAGGCAGGGAATCGGATGTGCGGAATCAGAGATTGGGAATCAGAGGCCGGGAATCAGAGGAGGTGAATCAGAGATGGGGAATCAGAGGCGGGGAATCAGAGGCAGGGTATCAGACGCGGGGAATCAGAGGTGGGCAATCAGAGGCGGGGAATCAGATATGGGGAATCAGAGGCGGGGAAACAGAGGCGGGGAATCAGATATGGGGAATCAGAGGTGGGGCATCAGAGGTTGTGAATCACAGATGGGGAATCAGAGGCGGGGAATCAGAGGCAGGGAATCAGACGCGGGGAATCAGAGGCGGGGAATCAGAGCTGGGGAATCAGAAGCGGGGAATCAGAGTTGGGGAATCAGAGGCGGGGAAGCAGATATGGGGAATCAGAGGCAGGGAATCAGAGGCGGGGAATCAGAGGCAGGGAATCAGACGCGGGGAATCTGAGGCGGGGAATCAGAGCTGGTGAATCAGAGGTGGGGAATCAGAGTTGGGGAATCAGAGGCAGGGAATTGGATGTGCGGAATCAGAGATGGGGAATCAGAGGTGGGGAATCAGAGGCGGTGAATCAGAGATGGGGAATCAGAGGCGGGGAATCAGAGGCAGGAAATCAGACACGGGGATTCAGAGGCTGGGAATCAGACGGGGGGAATCAAAGGCGGGGAATCAGAGCTGGGGAATCTAAGGCAGGGAATCAGAGTTGGGGATTCAGAGGCGGTGAATCAGATATGGGGAAACAGAGGCGGGGAATCAGAGGCGGGCAAACATAGGCGGGGAATTAGATATGGGGAATCAGAGGTAGGGAATCAGAGGTGGTGAATCAGTGATGGGGAATCACAGGCGGGGAATCAGAGGCAGGGAATAGAACGCGGGGAATCAGAGGCAGGGAATCAGAGCTGGGGAATCAGAGGCGGGGAATCATAGTTGGGAATCAGAGGCGGGAATCAGATATGGGGAAACAGAGGTGGGGAATCAGAGGCGGGGAAACAGAGGCGCGGAATCAGATATGGGGAATCGGATGCAGGGAATCAGAGGCGGGGAATCAGAGCTGGGAAATCAGAGGCGGGGAATCAGAGTTGGGGCATCAGAGGTGGGGAATTAGATATAGGGAAACAGAGGCGGGGAATCAGAGGCGGGGAAACAGAGGCGGGGAATCAGATATGGGGAATCAGAGGTGGGGAATCAGAGGCAGGGAATCAGATGTGCGGAATCAGAGATGGGGAATCAGAGGCAGGGAATCAGAATCAGAAGCGGGGAATCAGAGGCCGGGAATCAGAGGCCGGGAATCAGATGCTGGGAATAAGAGGCCGGGAATCAGAGGAGGGGAATCAGAGTCCGGGAAACAGAGGCGGGGAATCAGATATGGGGAATCAGAGGTGGGGAATCAGAGGCAGGGAATCAGATGTGCGGAATCAGAGATGGGGAATCAGAGGCAGGGAATCAGAATCAGAAGCGGGGAATCAGAGGCCGGGAATCAGAGGCCGGGAATCAGATGCTGGGAATAAGAGGCCGGGAATCAGAGGAGGGGAATCAGAGTCCGGGAATCAGAGATGGGGATTCAGAGGCGGGGAATCAGATATGGAGAATCAGAGATGGGGAATCAGAGGCGGGGAATCAGAGGCAGGGAATCGGACACCGGGAATCAGAGGCGGGGAATCAGAGCTGGGGAATAAGAGGCAGGGAATCAGAGTTGGGGAATCAGAGGCGGGGAATCAGATATGGGGAAATAGAGGCGGGGAATCAGATATGGGGAATCAGAGGTGTGGAATCAGAGGTTGGGAATCAGAGGCAGGGAATCAGAGGCGGGGAAACAGAGGCGGGGAATCAGATATGGGGAATCAGAGGTGGCGAATCAAAGGCGGTGAAACAGAGATGGGGAATCAGGGCAGGGAATCAGAGGCAGGGAATCAGAGCTGGGGAAACAGAGGCGGGGAATCAGATATGGGAAATCAGAGGTGGGGAATCAGGGGCGGGGAATCAGTGGCAGGGAATCAGAGCTGGGGAATCAGAGGTGGGGAATCAGAGCTGGGGAAACAGAGGCGGGGAATCAGATATGGGGAATCAGAGGTGGGGAATCAGGGGCGGGGAATCAGTGGCAGGGAATCAGAGGCCGGGAATAAAAGGCGGGGAATCTGAGCTGGGGAATCAGAGGCGGGGAATCAGAGTTGGGGAATCAGAGGAGGGGAATCAGATATGGGGAATCAGAGGTGGGGAATTAGAGGTTGCGAATCAGAGGCGGGGAAACAGAGGCGGGGAATCAAATATAGGGAATCAGAGGTGGGGAATCAGAGGTTGTGAATCAGAGATGGGGAATCAAGGCGGGGAATCAGAGGCAGGGAATCAGACGCGGGGAATCAGAGGCGGGGATTCAGAGCTGGGGAATCAGAGGCGGTGAATCAGAGTTGGGGAATCAGAGGCAGGGAATCAGATATGGGGAATCAGAGGCGGGGAATCAGAGGCGGGGAAACAGAGGCGGGGAATCAGATATGGGGAATCAGAATTGGGGAATCAGGGGCAGGGAATCAGTGGCAGGGAATCAGAGGCGGGGAATCAGAGGCGGGGAATCAGAGGCAGGGAATCAGACACGGGGAATCGGAGGCGGGGAATCAGAGATGGGGAATCAGAGGCGGGGAATCAGAGGCAGGGAATCGGACTCCGGGAATCAGAGTCGGGGAATCAGACACGGGGAATCAGAGGCGGGGAATCAGAGATGGGGAATCAGAGGCGGGGAATCAGAGGTTGGGAATCAGAGGAAGGGAATCAGAGTCGGGGAAACAGAGGCGGGGAATCAGATATGTGGAATCAGAGGTGGCGAATCAAAGGCGGTGAAACAGAGATGGGGAATCAGGGCAGGGAATCAGAGGCAGGGAATCAAACACGGGGAATCAGAGCTGGGGAATCAGAGGCGGGGAATCAGAGTTGGGAATCAGAGGCGGGGAATCAGAGGCGGGGAAACAGAGGCGGGGAATCAGATATGGGGAATCAGAGGTGGGGAATCAGAGGTTGGGAATCAGAGGCAGGGAATCGGAGATGGGGAATCAGAGGCAGGGAATCAGAGGCGGGGAATCAGAGGCGGGGAATCAGAGTTGGGGAATCAGAGGCGGGGAATCAGATATGGGGAAATAGAGGGAGGGAATCAGATATGGGGAATCAGAGGTGTGGAATCAGAGGTTGGGAATCAGAGGCAGGGAATCAGAGTCGGGGAATCAGATATTGGGAATCAGAGGTGGCGAATCAAAGGCGGTGAAACAGAGATGGGGAATCAGGGCAGGGAATCAGAGGCAGGGAATCAAACACGGGGAATCAGAGCTGGGGAATCAGAGGCGGGGAATCAGAGTTGGGAATCAGAGGCGGGGAATCAGAGGCGGGGAAACAGAGGCGGGGAATCAGATATGGGGAATCAGAGGTGGGGAATCCGAGGTTGGGAATCAGATGTGCGGAATCAGAGATGGGGAATCAGAGGCAGGGAATCAGAATCAGAAGCAGGGAATCAGAGGCCGGGAATCAGAGGCCGGAATCAGATGCTGGGAATCAGAGGCCTGGAATCAGAGGCGGGGAATCAGAGGCAGGGAATCAGATGCGGGGAATCAGAGGCGGGGAATCAGAGCTGGGGAATCAGAGGCGGGGTATTAGAGTTGGGGAATCAGAGGCGGTGAATCAGATATGGGGAAACAGAGGTGGGGAATCAGAGGCGGGGAAACAGAGGCAGGGAATCAGATATGGGGAATCAGAGGTGGGGAATCAGAGATGGGGAATCAGAGGCGGTGAATCAGAGATTGGGAATCAGAGGCGGGGAATCAGAGGCAGGAAATCAGACACGGGGATTCAGAGGCTGGGAATCAGACGCGGGGAATCAAAGGCGGGGAATCAGAGCTGGGGAATCAGAGGCAGGGAATCAGAGGCGGGGAATCAGATGTGGGGAATCAGAGGCTGGGATTCAGAGGCGGGGAATCAGAGGCAGGGAATCAGACACGGGGAATCAGAGGTGGGGAATCAGAGATGGGGAATCAGAGGCGGTGAATCAGAGATGGGGAATCAGAGGCGGGGAATCAGAGGCAGGAAATCAGACACGGGGATTCAGAGGCTGGGAATCAGACGGGGGGAATCAAAGGCGGGGAATCAGAGCTGGGGAATCAGAGGCAGGGAATCAGAGGCGGGGAATCAGATATGGGGAATCAGAGGCTGGGATTCAGAGGCGGGGAATCAGAGGCAGGGAATCAGACACGGGGAATCAGAGGTGGGGAATCAGAGATGGGGAATCAGAGGCGGGGAATCAGAGGCAGGGAATCAGACGCGGGGAATCTGAGGCGGGGAATCAGAGCTGGGGTATCAGAGGTGGGGAATCAGAGTTGGGGAATCAGAGGCAGGGAATCGGATGTGCGGAATCAGAGATGGGGAATCAGATGTGGGGAATCAGAGGAATCAGAGATGGGGAATCAGAGGCGGGGAATCAGAGGCAGGAAATCAGACACGGGGATTCAGAGGCTGGGAATCAGACGGGGGGAATCAAAGGTGGGGAATCAGAGCTGGGGAATCAGAGGCAGGGAATCAGAGTTGGGGATTCAGAGACGGGGAATCAGATATGGGGAAACAGATGCGGGGAATCAGAGGTGGGCAAACAGAGGCGGGGAATTAGATATGGGGAATCAGAGGTGGGGAATCAGAGGTGGTGAATCAGTGATGGGGAATCACAGGTGGGGAATCAGAGGCAGGGAATAGAACGCAGGGAATCAGACGCAGGGAATCAGAGCAGGGGAATCAGAGGCGGGGAATCATAGTTGGGAATCAGAGGCGGCGAATCAGATATGAGGTAACAGAGGCGGGGAATCAGAGGCGGGGAAACAGAGGCGGGGAATCAGATATGGGGAATCGGATGCGGGGAATCAGAGGCGGGTAATCAGAGTTGGGGCATCAGAGGTGGGAAATTAGATATAGGGAAACAGAGGCGGGGAATCAGAGGCGGGGAAACGGAGGCGGGGAATCAGATATGAGGAATCAGAGGTGGGGAATCAGAGGCAGGGATTCAGATGTGCTGAATCAGAGATGGGGAATCAGAGGCAGGGAATCAGAATCAGAAGCGGGGAATCAGAGGCCGGGAATCAGAGGCCGGGAATCAGATGCTGGGAATAAGAGGCCGGGAATCAGAGGTGGGGAATCAGAGTCCGGGAATCAGAGATGGGGATTCAGAGGCGGGGAATGAGATATGGAGAATCAGAGGCGGGGAATCAGAGGCCGGGAAACAGAGGTGGGGAATCAGATATGGGGAATCAGAGGTGGCGAATCAAAGGCGGTGAATCAGAGATGGGGAATCAGAGGCGGGGAATCAGAGGCAGGGAATCAGATGCGGGGAATCAGAGGCGGGGAATCAGAGCTGGCGAATCAGAGGCGGCGAATCAGAGGTGGGCAATCAGAGGCGGGGAATCAGATATGGGGAATCAGAGGTGGGGAATCAGAGGCGGGAAAACAGAGGCGGGGAATCAAATATAGGGAATCAGAGGTGGGGAATCAGAGGTTGTGAATCAGAGATGGGGAATCAAGGCGGGGAATCAGAGGCAGGGAATCAGACACGGGGAATCAGAGGCGGGGATTCAGAGCTGGGGAATCAGAGGCGGGGAATAAGAGTTGGGGAATCAGAGGCAGGGAATCAGATATGGGGAATCAGAGGCGGGGAATCAGAGGCGGGGAAACAGAGGCGGGGAATCAGATATGGGGAATCAGAGGTGGGGAATCAGGGGCAGGGATTCAGTGTCAGGGAATCAGAGGCGGGGAATCAGAGGCGGGGAATCAGAGGCAGGGAATCAGACACGGGGAATCAGAGGCGGGGAATCAGAGATGGGGAATCAGAGGCGGGGAATCAGAGGCAGGGAATCGGACGCCGGGAATCAGAGTCGGGCAATCAGAGCTGGGGAATCAGAGGCGGGGAATCAGAGTTGGGGAATCAGAGGCGGGGATTCAGATATGGGGAAATAGAGGCGGGGAATCAGGTATGGGGAATCAGAGGTGTGGAATCAGAGGTTGGGAATCAGAGGAAGGGAATCAGAGTCGGGGAAACAGAGGCGGGGAATCAGATATGTGGAATCAGAGGTGGCGAATCAAAGGCGGTGAAACAGAGATGGGGAATCAGGGCAGGGAATCAGAGGCAGGGAATCAAACACGGGGAATCAGAGCTGGGGAATCAGAGGCGGGGAATCAGAGTTGGGAATCAGAGGCGGGGAATCAGAGGCGGGGAAACAGAGGCGGGGAATCAGATATGGGGAATCAGAGGTGGGGAATCAGAGGTTGGGAATCAGAGGCAGGGAATCGGACGCCGGGAATCAGAGTCGGGCAATCAGAGCTGGGGAATCAGAGGCGGGGAATCAGAGTTGGGGAATCAGAGGCGGGGATTCAGATATGGGGAAATAGAGGCGGGGAATCAGATATGGGGAATCAGAGGTGTGGAATCAGAGGTTGGGAATCAGAGGACGGGAATCTGAGTCGGGGAAACAGAGGCGGGGAATCATATATGTGGAATCAGAGGTGGCGAATCAAAGGCGGTGAAACAGAGATGGGGAATCAGGGCAGGGAATCAGAGGCAGGGAATCAAACACGGGGAATCAGAGCTGGGGAATCAGAGGCGGGGAATCAGAGTTGGGAATCAGAGGCGGGGAATCAGAGGCGGGGAAACAGAGGCGAGGAATCAGATATGGGGAATCAGAGGTGGGGAATCAGAGGTTGGGAATCAGAGGCAGGGAATCGGAGATGGGGAATCAGAGGCAGGGAATCAGAGGCGGGGAATCAGAGGCGGGGAATCAGAGGCCGGGAATCAGATATGGGAAAACTGAGGCGGGGAATCCGAGGCGGGGAAACAGAGGCGGGGAATCAGATATGGGGAATCAGAGGTGGGGAATCAGAGGTTGGGAATCAGAGGCAGGGAATCAGAGGCTTGGAATCAGATGCAGGGAATCAGATGCGGGGAATCAGAGGCGGGGAATCAGAGCTGGGGAATCAGAGGTGGGGAATCAGATTTGGGGAATCAGAGGTGGGGACTTAGATATTGGGAAACAGAGGCGGGGAATCAGAGGCGGGGAAACAGAGGCGGGGAATCAGATATGGGGAATCAGAGGTGGGGAATCAGAGGCAGGGAATCAGATGTGAGGAATCAGAGATGGGGAATCAGAGGCAGGGAATCAGAATCAGAAGCAGGGAATCAGAGGCCGGGAATCAGAGGCCGGAATCAGATGATGGGAATCAGAGGCCTGGAATCAGAGGCGGGGAATCAGAGGCAGGGAATCAGATGCGGGGAATCAGAGGCGGGGAATCAGAGCTGGGGAATCAGAGGCGGGGTATTAGAGTTGGGGAATCAGAGGCGGGGAATCAGATATGGGGAAACAGAGGTAGGGAATCAGAGGCGGGGAAACAGAGGCAGGGAATCAGATATGGGGAATCAGAGGCGGGGAATCAGAGGTGGGGAATCATAGGCAGGGAATCGGATGTGCGGAATCAGAGATGGGGAATCAGAGGCCGGGAATCAGAGGTGGTGAATCAGAGATGGGGAATCAGAGGCGGGGAATCAGAGGCAGGGTATCAGACACGGGGAATCAGAGGTGGGCAATCAGAGGCGGGGAATCAGATATGGGGAATCAGAGGCGGGGAATCAGAGGCAGGGAAACAGAGGCGGGGAATCAGATATGGGGAATCAGAGGTGGGGCATCAGAGGTTGTGAATCACAGATGGGGAATCAGAGGCGGGGAATCAGAGGCAGGGAATCAGACGCGGGGAATCAGAGGCGGGGATTCAGAGCTGGGGAATCAGAAGCGGGGAATCAGAGTTGGGGAATCAGAGGCGGGGAATCAGATATGGGGAATCAGAGGCAGGGAATCAGAGGCGGGGAATCAGAGGCAGGGAATCAGACGCGGGGAATCTGAGGCGGGGAATCAGAGCTGTGGAAACAGAGGTGGGGAATCAGAGTTGGGGAATCAGAGGCAGGGAATTGGATGTGCGGAATCAGAGATGGGGAATCAGAGGTGGGGAATCAGAGGCGGTGAATCAGAGATGGGGAATCAGAGGCGTGGAATCAGAGGCAGGAAATCAGACACGGGGATTCAGAGGCTGGGAATCAGACGGGGGGAATCAAAGGCGGGGAATCAGAGCTGGGGAATCTGAGGCAGGGAATCAGAGTTGGGGATTCAGAGGCGGGGAATCAGATATGGGGAAACAGAGGCGGGGAATCAGAGGCGGGCAAACAGAGGCGGAGAATTAGATATGGGGAATCAGAGGTAGGGAATCAGAGGTGGTGAATCAGTGATGGGGAATCACAGGCGGGGAATCAGAGGCAGGGAATAGAACGCGCGGAATCAGAGGCAGGGAATAAGAGCTGGGGAATCAGAGGCGGGGAATCATAGTTGGGAATCAGAGGCGGGAATCAGATATGGGGAAACAGAGGCGGGGAATCAGAGGCGGGGAAACAGAGGCGGGGAATCAGATATGGGGAATCGGATGCAGGGAATCAGAGGCAGGGAATCAGATGTGCGGAATCAGAGATGGGGAATAAGAGGCAGGGAATCAGAATCAGAAGCGGGGAATCAGAGGCCGGGAATCAGAGGCCGGGAATCAGATGCTGGGAATAAGAGGCCGGGAATCAGAGGTGGGGAATCAGATATGGGGAATCAGAGGTGGCGAATCAAAGGCGGTGAATCAGAGATGGGGAATCAGAGGCGGGGAATCAGAGGCAGGGAATCAGATGCGGGGAATCAGAGGCGGGGAATCAGAGCTGGCGAATCAGAGGCTGGGAATCAGAGGTGGGCAATCAGAGGCGGGGAATCAAAGGCAGGGAATCAGACACGGGGAATCAGAGGCGGGGAATCAGAGATGGGGAATCAGAGGCGGGGAATCAGAGGCAGGGAATCGGATGCCGGGAATCAGAGTCGGGGAATCAGAGCTGGGGAATCAGAGGCGGGGAATCAGATATGGGGAATCGGATGCAGGGAATCAGAGGCGGGGAATCAGAGCTGGGGAATCAGAGGCGGGGAATCAGAGTTGGGGCATCAGAGGTGGGGAATTAGATATAGGGAAACAGAGGCGGGGAATCAGAGGCGGGGAAACAGAGGCGGGGAATCAGATATGGGGAATCAGAGGTGGGGAATCAGAGGCAGGGAATCAGATGTGCGGAATCAGAGATGGGGAATCAGAGGCAGGGAATCAGAATCAGAAGCGGGGAATCAGAGGCCGGGAATCAGAGGACGGGAATCAGATGCTGGGAATAAGAGGCCGGGAATCAGAGGAGGGGAATCAGAGTCCGGGAATCAGAGATGGGGATTCAGAGGCGGGGAATCAGATATGGAGAATCAGAGATGGGGAATCAGAGGCGGGGAATCAGAGGCAGGGAATCGGACGCCGGGAATCAGAGGCGGGGAATCAGAGCTGGGGAATCAGAGGCGGGGAATCAGAGTTGGGGACTCAGAGGCGGGGAATCAGATATGGGGAAATAGAGGCGGGGAATCAGATATGGGGAATCAGAGGTGTGGAATCAGAGGTTGGGAATCAGAGGCAGGGAATCAGAGGCGGGGAAACAGAGGCGGGGAATCAGATATGGGGAATCAGAGGTGGCGAATCAAAGGCGGTGAAACAGAGATGGGGAATCATGGCAGGGAATCAGAGGCAGGGAATCAGAGCTGGGGAATCAGGGGCGGGGAATCAGTGGCAGGGAATCAGAGCTGGGGAATCAGAGGTGGGGAATCAGAGCTGGGGAAACAGAGGCGGGGAATCAGATATGGGGAATCAGAGGTGGGGAATCAGGGGCGGGGAATCAGTGGCAGGGAATCAGAGGCCGGGAATAAAAGGCGGGGAATCAGAGCTGGGGAATCAGAGGCGGGGAATCAGAGTTGGGGAATCAGAGGAGGGGAATCAGATATGGGGAAACAGAGGCCGGGAATCAGAGGCAGGGTAACAGAGGCGGGGAATCAGATATGGGGAATCAGAGGTGGGGAATTAGAGGTTGCGAATCAGAGGCGGGGAAACAGAGTCGGGGAATCAAACATAGGGAATCAGAGGTGGGGAATCAGAGGTTGTGAATCAGTGATGGGGAATCAAGGCGGGGAATCAGAGGCAGGGAATCAGACGCGGGGAATCAGAGGCGGGGATTCAGAGCTGGGGAATCAGAGGCGGTGAATCAGAGTTGGGGAATCAGAGGCAGGGAATCAGATATGGGGAATCAGAGGCGGGGAATCAGAGGCGGGGAAACAGAGGCGGGGAATCAGATATGGGGAATCAGAATTGGGGAATCAGGGGCAGGGAATCAGTGGCAGGGAATCAGAGGCGGGGAATCAGAGGCGGGGAATCCGAGGCAGGGAATCAGACACGGGGAATCGGAGGCGGGGAATCAGAGATGGGGAATCAGAGGCGGGGAATCAGAGGCAGGGAATCGGACTCCGGGAATCAGAGTCGGGGAATCAGAGCTGGGGAATCAGAGGCGGGGAATCAGAGTTGGGGAATCAGAGGCGGGGAATCAGATATGGGGAAATAGAGGTGGGGAATCAGATATGGGGAATCAGAGGTGTGGAATCAGAGGTTGGGAATCAGAGGCAGGGAATCAGAGTCGGGGAATCAGATATGGGGAATCAGAGGTGGCGAATCAAAGGTGGTGAAACAGAGATGGGGAATCAGGGCAGGGAATCAGAGGCAGGGAATCAAACACGGGGAATCAGAGCTGGGGAATCAGAGGCGGGGAATCAGAGTTGGGAATCAGAGGCGGGGAATCAGAGGCGGGGAAACAGAGGCGGGGAATCAGATATGGGGAATCAGAGGTGGGGAATCCGAGGTTGGGAATCAGATGTGCGGAATCAGAGATTGGGAATCAGAGGCAGGGAATCAGAATCAGAAGCAGGGAATCAGAGGCCGGGAATCAGAGGCCGGAATCAGATGCTGGGAATCAGAGGCCTGGAATCAGAGGCGGGGAATCAGAGGCAGGGAATCAGATGCGGGGAATCAGAGACGGGGAATCAGAGCTGGGGAATCAGAGGCGGGGTATTAGAGTTGGGGAATCAGAGGCGGGGAATCAGATATGGGGAAACAGAGGTGGGGAATCAGAGGCGGGGAAACAGAGGCAGGGAATCAGAGGCGGGGAATCAGAGGTGGGGAATCAGAGATGGGGAATCAGAGGCGGTGAATCAGAGATGGGGAATCAGAGGCGGGGAATCAGAGGCAGGAAATCAGACACGGGGATTCAGAGGCTGGGAATCAGACGGGGGGAATCAAAGGCGGGGAATAAGAGCTGGGGAATCAGAGGCAGGGAATCAGAGGCGGGGAATCAGATATGGGGAATCAGAGGCTGGGATTCAGAGGCAGGGAATCAGAGGCAGGGAATCAGACACGGGGAATCAGAGGTGGGGAATCAGAGATGGGGAATCAGAGGCGGTGAATCAGAGATGGGGAATCAGAGGCAGGAAATCAGACACGGGGATTCAGAGGCTGGGAATCAGATGGGGGGAATCAAAGGCGGGGAATCAGAGCTGGGGAATCAGAGGCAGGGAATCAGAGGCGGGGAATCAGAGATGGGGAATCAGAGGCGGTGAATCAGAGATGGGGAATCAGAGGCAGGAAATCAGACGCGGGGAATCTGAGGCGGGGAATCAGAGCTGGGGAATCAGAGGTGGGGAATCAGAGTTGGGGAATCAGAGGCAGGGAATCGGATGTGCGGAATCAGAGATGGGGAATCAGATGTGGGGAATCAGAGGAATCAGAGATGGGGAATCAGAGGCGGGGAATCAGAGGCAGGAAATCAGACACGGGGATTCAGAGGCTGGGAATCAGACGGGGGGAATCAAAGGCGGGGAATCAGAGCTGGGGAATCAGAGGCAGGGAATCAGAGTTGGGGATTCAGAGACAGGGAATCAGATATGGGGAAACAGAGGCGGGGAATCAGAGGCGGGCAAACAGAGGCGGGGAATTAGATATGGGGAATAAGAGGTGGGGAATCAGAGGTGGTGAATCAGTGATGGGGAATCACAGGTGGGGAATCAGAGGCAGGGAATAGAACGCAGGGAATCAGACGCAGGGAATCAGAGCTGGGGAATCAGAGGCGGGGAATCATAGTTGGGAATCAGAGGCGGGGAATCAGATATGGGGAAACAGAGGCGGGGAATCAGAGGCGGGGAAACAGAGGCGGGGAATCAGATATGGGGAATCGGATGCGGGGAATCAGAGGCGGGGAATCAGAGCTGGGGAATCAGAGGCGGGGAATCAGAGTTGGGGCATCAGAGGTGGGGAATTAGATATAGGGAAACAGAGGCGGGGAATCAGAGGCGGGGAAACAGAGGCGGGGAATCAGATATGAGGAATCAGAGGTGGGGAATCAGAGGCAGGGATTCAGATGTGCTGAATCAGAGATGGGGAATCAGAGGCAGGGAATCAGAATCAGAAGCGGGGAATCAGAGGCCGGGAATCAGAGGCCGGGAATCAGATGCTGGGAATAAGAGGCCGGGAATCAGAGGTGGGGAATCAGAGTCCGGGAATCAGAGATGGGGATTCAGAGGCGGGGAATGAGATATGGAGAATCAGAGGCGGGGAATCAGAGGCCGGGAAACAGAGGTGGGGAATCAGATATGGGGAATCAGAGGTGGCGAATCAAAGGCGGTGAATCAGAGATGGGGAATCAGAGGCGGGGAATCAGAGGCAGGGAATCAGATGCGGGGAATCAGAGGTGGGGAATCAGAGCTGGCGAATCAGAGGCGGGGAATCAGAGGTGGGCAATCAGAGGCGGGGAATCAGATATCGGGAATCAGAGGCGGGGAAACAGAGGCGGGGAATCAAATATAGGGAATCAGAGGTGGGGAATCAGAGGTTGTGAATCAGAGATGGGGAATCAAGGCGGGGAATCAGAGGCAGGGAATCAGACACGGGGAATCAGAGGCGGGGATTCAGAGCTGGGGAATCAGAGGTGGGGAATCAGATTTGGGGAATCAGAGGCAGGGAATCAGATATGGGGAATCAGAGGCGGGGAATCAGAGGCGGGTAAACAGAGGCGGGGAATCAGATATGGGGAATCAGAGGTGGGGAATCAGGGGCAGGGATTCAGTGTCAGGGAATCAGAGGCGGGGAATCAGAGGCGGAGAATCAGAGGCAGGGAATCAGACACGGGGAATCAGAGGCGGGGAATCAGAGATGGGGAATCAGAGGCGGGGAATCAGAGGTTGGGAATCAGAGGAAGGGAATCAGAGTCGGGGAAACAGAGGCGGGGAAACAGATATGTGGAATCAGAGGTGGCGAATCAAAGGCGGTGAAACAGAGATGGGGAATCAGGGCAGGGAATCAGAGGCAGGGAATCAAACACGGGGAATCAGAGCTGGGGAATCAGAGGCGGGGAATCAGAGTTGGGAATCAGAGGCGGGGAATCAGAGGCGGGGAAACAGAGGCGGGGAATCAGATATGGGGAATCAGAGGTGGGGAATCAGAGGTTGGGAATCAGAGGCAGGGAATCGGAGATGGGGAATCAGAGGCAGGGAATCAGAGGCGGGGAATCAGAGGCGGGGAATCAGAGGCCGGGAATCAGATATGGGGAAACTGAGGCGGGGAATCCGAGGCGGCGAAACAGAGGCGGGGAATCAGATATGGGGAATCAGAGGTGGGGAATCAGAGGTTGGGAATCAGAGGCAGGGAATCAGAGTCTTGGAATCAGATGCAGGGAATCAGATGCGGGGAATCAGAGGCGGGGAATCAGAGCTGGGGAATCAGAGGTGGGGAATCAGATTTGGGGAATCAGAGGTCGGGACTTAGATATTGGGAAAAAGAGGCGGGGAATCGGATGCGTGGAAACAGAGGCGGGGAATCAGATATGGGGAATCAGAGGTGGGGAATCAGAGGCAGGGAATCAGATGTGCGGAATCAGAGATGGTGAATCTGAGGCAGGGAATCAGAATCAGAAGCAGGGAATCAGAGGCCGGGAATCAGATGCCGGAATCAGATGATGGGAATCAGAGGCCTGGAATCAGAGGCGGGGAATAAGAGGCAGGGAATCAGATATGTGGAATCAGAGGTGGCGAATCAAAGGCGGTGAAACAGAGATGGGGAATCAGGGCAGGGAATCAGATGCAGGGAATCAAACACGGGGAATCAGAGCTGGGGAATCAGAGGCGGGGAATCAGAGTTGGGAATCAGAGGCGGGGAATCAGAGGCGGGGAAACAGAGGCGTGGAATCAGATATGGGGAATCAGAGGTGGGGAATCAGAGGTTGGGAATCAGAGGCAGGGAATCGGAGATGGGGAATCAGAGGCAGGGAATCAGAGGCGGGGAATCAGAGGCGGGGAATCAGAGGCCGGGAATCAGATATGGGGAAACTGAGGCGGGGAATCCGAGGCGGGGAAACAGAGGCGGGGAATCAGATATGGGGAATCAGAGGTGGGGAATCAGAGGTTGGGAATCAGAGGCAGGGAATCAGAGGCTTGGAATCAGATGCAGGGAATCAAATGCGGGGAATCAGAGGCGGGGAATCAGAGCTGGGGAATCAGAGGTGGGGAATCAGATTTGGGGAATCAGAGGTGGGGACTTAGATATTGGGAAACAGAGGCGGGGAATCAGAGGCGGGGAAACAGAGGCGGGGAATCAGATATGGGGAATCAGAGGTGGGGAATCAGAGGCAGGGAATCAGATGTGCGGAATCAGAGATGGGGAATCAGAGGCAGGGAATCAGAATCAGAAGCAGGGAATCAGAGGCCGGGAATCAGAGGCCGGAATCAGATGATGGGAATCAGATGCCTGGAATCAGAGGCGGGGAATCAGAGGCAGGGATTCAGATGCGGGGAATCAGAGGCGGGGAATAAGAGCTGGGGAATCAGAGGCGGGGTATTAGAGTTGGGGAATCAGAGGCGGGGAATCAGATATGGGGAAACAGAGGTAGGAAATCAGAGGCGGGGAAACAGAGGCAGGGAATCAGATATGGGGAATCAGAGGCGGGGAATCAGAGGTGGGGAATCAGATATGGGGAATCAGAGGTGGGGAATCAGAGGCAGGGTAATCAGAGGCAGGGTATCAGACGCGGGGAATCAGAGGTGGGCAATCAGAGGCGGGGAATCAGATATGGGGAATCAGAGGCGGGGAATCAGAGGCGGGGAAACAGAGGCGGGGAATCAGATATGGGGAATCAGAGGTGGGGCATCAGAGGTTGTGAATCACAGATGGGGAATCAGAGGCGGGGAATCAGAGGCAGGGAATCAGACGCGGGGAATCAGAGGCGGGGATTCAGAGCTGGGGAATCAGAAGCGGGGAATCAGAGTTGGGGAATCAGAGGCGGGGAATCAGATATGGGGAATCAGAGGCAGGGAATCAGAGGCGGGGAATCAGAG
Organism: Narcine bancroftii; assembly: GCF_036971445.1. Taxonomy (NCBI): domain Eukaryota; kingdom Metazoa; phylum Chordata; class Chondrichthyes; order Torpediniformes; family Narcinidae; genus Narcine; species Narcine bancroftii. The sequence goes on from NC_091470.1 coordinate 265,968,749, forward strand.
GCAGGGAATCAGACGCGGGGAATCTGAGGCGGGGAATGAGAGCTGGTTAATCAGAGGTGGGGAATCAGATATGGGGAATCGGATGCAGGGAATCAGAGGCGGGGAATCAGAGCTGGGGAATCAGAGGCGGGGAATCAGAGATGGGGCATCAGAGGTGGGGAATTAGATATAGGGAAACAGAGGCGGGGAATCAGAGGCGGGGAAACAGAGGTGGGGAATCAGATATGGGGAATCAGAGGTGGGGAATCAGAGGCAGGGAATCAGATGTGCGGAATCAGAGATGGGGAATCAGAGGCAGGGAATCAGAAGCGGGGAATCAGAGGCCGGGAATCAGAGGCCGGGAATCAGATGCTGGGAATAAGAGGCCGGGAATCAGAGGAGGGGAATCAGAGTCCGGGAATCAGAGATGGGGATTCAGAGGCGGGGAATGAGATATGGAGAATCAGAGGCGGGGAATCAGAGGCGGGGAAACAGAGGCAGGGAATCAGATGTGCGGAATCAGAGATGGGGAATCAGAGGCAGGGAATCAGAAGCGGGGAATCAGAGGCCGGGAATCAGAGGCCGGGAATCAGATGCTGGGAATAAGAGGCCGGGAATCAGAGGAGGGGAATCAGAGTTGGGGCATCAAAGGTGGGGAATTAGATATAGGGAAACAGAGGCGGGGAATCAGAGGCGGGGAAACAGAGGCGGGGAATCAGATATGGGGAATCAGAGGTGGGGAATCAGAGGCAGGGAATCAGATGTGCGGAATCAGAGATGGGGAATCAGAGGCAGGGAATCAGAAGCGGGGAATCAGAGGCCGGGAATCAGAGGCCGGGAATCAGATGCTGGGAATAAGAGGCCGGGAATCAGAGGAGGGGAATCAGAGTCCGGGAATCAGAGATGGGGATTCAGAGGCGGGGAATGAGATATGGAGAATCAGAGGCGGGGAATCAGAGGCGGGGAAACAGAGGCGGGGAATCAGATATGGGGAATCAGAGGTGGCGAATCAAAGGTGGTGAATCAGAGATGGGGAATCAGAGGCGGGGAATCAGAGGCAGGGAATCAGATGCGGGGAATCAGAGGCGGGGAATCAGAGCTGGCGAATCAGAGGCTGGGAATCAGAGGTGGGCAATCAGAGGCGGGGAATCAGATATGGGGAATCAGAGGCGGGGAATCAGAGGCGGGGAAACAGAGGCGGGGAATCAAATATAGGGAATCAGAGGTGGGGAATCAGAGGTTGTGAATCAGAGATGGGGAATCAAGGCGGGGAATCAGAGGCAGGGAATCAGACGCGGGGAATCAGAGGCGGGGATTCAGAGCTGGGGAATCAGAGGCGGGGAATCAGAGTTGGGGAATCAGAGGCAGGGAATCAGATATGGGGAATCAGAGGCGGGGAATCAGAGGCCGGGAATCAGATGTGGGGAAACAGAGGCGGGGAATCCGAGGCGGGGAAACAGAGGCGGGGAATCAGATATGGGGAATCAGAGGTGGGGAATCAGAGGTTGGGAATCAGAGGCAGGGAATCAGAGGATTGGAATCAGATGCAGGGTATCAGATGCAAGGAATCAGAGGCGGGGAATCAGAGCTGGGGAATCAGAGGTGGGGAATCAGATTTGGGGAATCAGAGGTGGGGACTTAGATATTGGGAAACAGAGGCGGGGAATCAGAGGTGGGGAAACAGAGGCGGGGAATCAGATATGGGGAATCAGAGGTGGGGAATCAGAGGCAGGGAATCAGATGTGCGGAATCAGAGATGGGGAATCAGAGGCAGGGAATCAGAATCAGAAGCAGGGAATCAGATGCCGGGAATCAGAGGCCGGAATCAGATGCTGGGAATCAGATGCGGGGAATCAGAGGCGGGGAATCAGAGCTGGGGAATCAGAGGCGGGGTATTAGAGTTGGGGAATCAGAGGTGGGGAATCAGATATGGGGAAACAGAGGTGGGGAATCAGAGGCGGGGAAACAGAGGCAGGGAATCTGATATGGGGAATCAGAGGTGGGGCATCAGAGGTTGTGAATCACAGATGGGGAATCAGAGGCGGGGAATCAGAGGCAGGGAATCAGACGCGGGGAATCAGAGGCGGGGATTCAGAGCTGGGGAATCAGAAGCGGGGAATCAGAGTTGGGGAATCAGAGGCGGGGAATCAGATATGGGGAATCAGAGGCAGGGAATCAGAGGCGGGGAATCAGAGGCAGGGAATCAGACGCGGGGAATCTGAGGCGGGGAATCAGAGCTTGGGAACCAGAGGTGGGGAATCAGAGTTGGGGAATCAGAGGCAGGGAATTGGATGTGCGGAATCAGAGAGGGGGAATCAGAGGTGGGGAATCAGAGGAGGTGAATCAGAGATGGGGAATCAGAGGCGGGGAATCAGAGGCAGGAAATCAGACACGGGGATTCAGAGGCTGGGAATCAGACGTGGGGAATCAAAGGCGGGGAATCAGAGCTGGGGAATCCGAGGCAGGGAATCAGAGTTGGGGATTCAGAGGCGGGGAATCAGATATGGGGAAACAGAGGCGGGGAATCAGAGGCGGGCAAACAGAGGCGGGGAATTAGATATGGGGAATCAGAGGTAGGGAATCAGAGGTGGTGAATCAGTGATGGGGAATCACAGGCGGGGAATCAGAGGCAGGGAATAGAACGCGGGGAATCAGAGGCAGGGAATCAGAGCTGGGGAATCAGAGGAGGGGATTCATAGTTGGGAATCAGAGGCGGGAATCAGATATGGGGAAACAGAGGCAGGGAATCAGAGGCGGTGAAACAGAGGCGGGGAATCAGATATGGGGTATCGGTTGCAGGGAATCAGAGGCGGGGAATCAGAGCTGGGGAATAAGAGGCCGGGAATCAGAGATGGGGAATCAGATATGGGGAATCAGAGGTGGCGAATCAAAGGCGGTGAATCAGAGATGGGGAATCAGAGGCGGGGAATCAGAGGCAGGGAATCAGATGCGGGGAATCGGAGGCGGGGAATCAGAGCTGGCGAATCAGAGGCTGGGAATCAGAGGTGGGCAATCAGAGGCGGGGAATCAGATATGGGGAATCAGAGGCGGGGAATCAGAGGCGGGGAAACAGAGGCGGGGAATCAAATATAGGGAATCAGAGGTGGGGAATCAGAGGTTGTGAATCAGAGATGGGGAATCAAGGCGGGGAATCAGAGGCAGGGAATCAGACGCGGGGAATCAGAGGCGGGGATTCAGAGCTGGGGAATCAGAGGCGGGGAATCAGAGTTGGGGAATCAGAGGCAGGGAATCAGATATGGGGAATCAGAGGCGGGGAATCAGAGGCGGGGAAACAGAGGCGGGGAATCAGATGTGGGGAATCAGAGGTGGGGAATCAGGGGCAGGGAATCAGTGGCAGGGAAACAGAGGCGGGGAATCAGAGGCGGGGAATCAAAGGCAGGGAATCAGACACGGGGAATCAGAGGCGGGGAATCAGAGATGGGGAATCAGAGGCGGGGAATCAGAGGCAGGGAATCGGATGCCGGGAATCAGAGTCGGTGAATCAGAGCTGGGGAATCAGAGGCGGGGAATCAGTGTTGGGGAATCAGAGGCGGGGAATCAGATATGGGGAAATAGAGGCGGGGAATCAGATATGGGGAATCAGAGGTGTGGAATCAGAGGTTGGGAATCAGAGGCAGGGAATCAGAGTCGGGGAAACAGAGGCGGGGAATCAGATATGGGGAATCAGAGGTGGCGAATCAAAGGCGGTGAAACAGAGATGGGGAATCAGGGCAGGGAATCAGAGGCAGGGAATCAAACACGGGGAATCAGAGCTGGGGAATCAGAGGCGGGGAATCAGAGTTGGGAATCAGAGGCGGGGAATCAGAGGCGGGGAAACAGAGGCGGGGAATCAGATATGGGGAATCAGAGGCGGGGAATCCGAGGTTGGGAATCAGAGGCAGGGGATCAGAGGCGGAAAATCAGAGGCGGGGAATCAGAGGAAGGGAATCAGATGTGCGGAATCGGAGATGGGGAATCAGAGGCAGGGAATCAGAGGCAGGGAATCAGAGGCGGGGAATCAGAGGCCGGGAATCAGATATGGGGAAACAGAGGCGGGGAATCCGAGGCGGGGAAACAGAGGCGGGGAATCAGATATGGGGAATCAGAGGTGGGGAATCAGAGGTTGGGAATCAGAGGCAGGGAATCAGAGGCTTGGAATCAGATACAGGGAATCAGATGCGGGGAATCAGAGGCGGGGAATCAGAGCTGGGGAATCAGAGGTGGGGAATCAGATTTGGGGAATCAGAGGCGGGGACTTAGATATTGGGAAACAGAGGCGGGGAATCAGAGGCGGGGAAACCCAGGCGGGGAATCAGATATGGGGAATCAGAGGTGGGGAATCAGAGGCAAGGAATCAGATGTGCGGAATCAGAGATGGGGAATCAGAGGCAGGGAATCAGAATCAGAAGCAGGGAATCAGAGGCCGGGAATCAGAGGCCGGAATCAGATGCTGGGAATCAGAGGCCTGGAATCAGAGGCGGGGAATCAGAGGCAGGGAATCAGATGCGGGGAATCAGAGGCGGGGAATAGGAGCTGGGGAATCAGAGGCGGGGATTCAGAGTTGGGGAATCACAGGCGGGGAATCAGAGGCGGGGAAACAGAGGCGGGGAATCAGATATGGGGAATCAGAGGTGGGGAATCAGAGGTTGGGAATCAGAAGCAGGGAATCAGAGGCGGGGAATCAGAGGCGGGGAATCAGAGGCAGGGAATCCGATGTGCGGAATCGGAGATGGGGAATCAGAGGCAGGGAATCAGAGGCGGGGAATCAGAGGCGGAGAATCAGAGGCCGGGAATCAGATATGGGGAAACAGAGGCGGGGAATCAGAGGCGGGGAAACAGAGGCGGGGAATCAGATGCGGGGAATCAGAGGCGGGGAATCAGAGCTGGGGAATCAATGGTGGGGAATCAGAGTTGGGGAATCAGAGTCGGGGACTTAGATATGGGGAAACAGAGGCGGGGAATCAGAGGCGGAGAAACAGACGCGGGGAATCAGAGGCGGGGATTCAGAGCTGGGGAATCAGAGGCGGGGAATCAGAGTTGGGGGATCAGAGGCGGGGAATCAGATATGGGGAATCAGAGGCGGGGAATCAGAGGCGGGGAAACAGAGGCAGGGAATCAGATATGGGGAATCAGAGGTGGGGTATCAGGGGCAGGGAATCAGTGGCAGGGAATCAGAGGCGGGGAAACAGAGGCGGGGAATCAGAGGTGGGGAATCAGATTTGGGGAATCAGTGGTGGGGACTTAGATATTGGGAAACAGAGGCGGGGAATCAGAGGTGGGGAAACAGAGGCGGGGAATCAGATATGGGGAATCAGAGGTGGGGAATCAGAGGCAGGGAATCAGATGTGCGGAATCAGAGATGGGGAATCAGAGGCAGGGAATCAGAATCAGAAGCAGGGAATCAGAGGCCGGGAATCAGAGGCCGGAATCAGATGCTGGGAATCAGATGCGGGGAATCAGAGGCGGGGAATCAGAGCTGGGGAATCAGAGGCGGGGTATTAGAGTTGGGGAATCAGAGGTGGGGAATCAGATATGGGGAAACAGAGGTGGGGAATCAGAGGCGGGGAAACAGAGGCAGGGAATCAGATATGGGGAATCAGAGGTGGGGCATCAGAGGTTGTGAATCACAGATGGGGAATCAGAGGCGGGGAATCAGAGGCAGGGAATCAGACGCGGGGAATCAGAGGCGGGGATTCAGAGCTGGGGAATCATAAGCGGGGAATCAGAGTTGGGGAATCAGAGGCGGGGAATCAGATATGGGGAATCAGAGGCAGGGAATCAGAGGCGGGGAATCAGAGGCAGGGAATCAGACGCGGGGAATCTGAGGCGGGGAATCAGAGCTGGGGAACCAGAGGTGGGGAATCAGAGTTGGGGAATCAGAGGCAGGGAATTGGATGTGCGGAATCAGAGAGGGGGAATCAGAGGTGGGGTATCAGAGGAGGTGAATCAGAGATGGGGAATCAGAGGCGGGGAATCAGAGGCAGGAAATCAGACACGGGGATTCAGAGGCTGGGAATCAGACGGGGGGAATCAAAGGCGGGGAATCAGAGCTGGGGAATCTGAGGCAGGGAATCAGAGTTGGGGATTCAGAGGCGGGGAATCAGATATGGGGAAACAGAGGCGGGGAATCAGAGGCGGGCAAACAGAGGCGGGGAATTAGATATGGGGAATCAGAGGTAGGGAATCAGAGGTGGTGAATCAGTGATGGGGAATCACAGGCGGGGAATCAGAGGCAGGGAATAGAACGCGGGGAATCAGAGGCAGGGAATCAGAGCTGGGGAATCAGAGGAGGGGATTCATAGTTGGGAATCAGAGGCGGGAATCAGATATGGGGAAACAGAGGTGGGGAATCAGAGGCGGTGAAACAGAGGCGGGGAATCAGAGGCGGGGAATCAGAGGTGGGGAATCAGATGCGGGGAATCAGAGGCGGGGAATCAGAGGCGGGGAATCAAAGGCAGGGAATCAGACACGGGGAATCAGAGGCGGGGAATCAGAGATGGGGAATCAGAGGCGGGGAATCAGAGGCAGGGAATCGGATGCCGGGAATCAGAGTCGGTGAATCAGAGCTGGGGAATCAGAGGCGGGGAATCAGTGTTGGGGAATCAGAGGCGGGGAATCAGATATGGGGAAATAGAGGCGGGGAATCAGATATGGGGAATCAGAGGTGTGGAATCAGAGGTTGGGAATCAGAGGCAGGGAATCAGAGTCGGGGAAACAGAGGCGGGGAATCAGATATGGGGAATCAGAGGTGGCGAATCAAAGGCGGTGAAACAGAGATGGGGAATCAGGGCAGGGAATCAGAGGCAGGGAATCAAACACGGGGAATCAGAGCTGGGGAATCAGAGGCGGGGAATCAGAGTTGGGAATCAGAGGCGGGGAATCAGAGGCGGGGAAACAGAGGCGGGGAATCAGATATGGGGAATCAGAGGCGGGGAATCCGAGGTTGGGAATCAGAGGCAGGGGATCAGAGGCGGAAAATCAGAGGCGGGGAATCAGAGGAAGGGAATCAGATGTGCGGAATCGGAGATGGGGAATCAGAGGCAGGGAATCAGAGGCAGGGAATCAGAGGCGGGGAATCAGAGGCCGGGAATCAGATATGGGGAAACAGAGGCGGGGAATCCGAGGCGGGGAAACAGAGGCGGGGAATCAGATATGGGGAATCAGAGGTGGGGAATCAGAGGTTGGGAATCAGAGGCAGGGAATCAGAGGCTTGGAATCAGATACAGGGAATCAGATGCGGGGAATCAGAGGCGGGGAATCAGAGCTGGGGAATCAGAGGTGGGGAATCAGATTTGGGGAATCAGAGGCGGGGACTTAGATATTGGGAAACAGAGGCGGGGAATCAGAGGCGGGGAAACCCAGGCGGGGAATCAGATATGGGGAATCAGAGGTGGGGAATCAGAGGCAAGGAATCAGATGTGCGGAATCAGAGATGGGGAATCAGAGGCAGGGAATCAGAATCAGAAGCAGGGAATCAGAGGCCGGGAATCAGAGGCCGGAATCAGATGCTGGGAATCAGAGGCCTGGAATCAGAGGCGGGGAATCAGAGGCAGGGAATCAGATGCGGGGAATCAGAGGCGGGGAATAGGAGCTGGGGAATCAGAGGCGGGGATTCAGAGTTGGGGAATCACAGGCGGGGAATCAGAGGCGGGGAAACAGAGGCGGGGAATCAGATATGGGGAATCAGAGGTGGGGAATCAGAGGTTGGGAATCAGAAGCAGGGAATCAGAGGCGGGGAATCAGAGGCGGGGAATCAGAGGCAGGGAATCCGATGTGCGGAATCGGAGATGGGGAATCAGAGGCAGGGAATCAGAGGCGGGGAATCAGAGGCGGAGAATCAGAGGCCGGGAATCAGATATGGGGAAACAGAGGCGGGGAATCAGAGGCGGGGAAACAGAGGCGGGGAATCAGATGCGGGGAATCAGAGGCGGGGAATCAGAGCTGGGGAATCAATGGTGGGGAATCAGAGTTGGGGAATCAGAGTCGGGGACTTAGATATGGGGAAACAGAGGCGGGGAATCAGAGGCGGAGAAACAGACGCGGGGAATCAGAGGCGGGGATTCAGAGCTGGGGAATCAGAGGCGGGGAATCAGAGTTGGGGGATCAGAGGCGGGGAATCAGATATGGGGAATCAGAGGCGGGGAATCAGAGGCGGGGAAACAGAGGCAGGGAATCAGATATGGGGAATCAGAGGTGGGGTATCAGGGGCAGGGAATCAGTGGCAGGGAATCAGAGGCGGGGAAACAGAGGCGGGGAATCAGAGGTGGGGAATCAGATTTGGGGAATCAGTGGTGGGGACTTAGATATTGGGAAACAGAGGCGGGGAATCAGAGGTGGGGAAACAGAGGCGGGGAATCAGATATGGGGAATCAGAGGTGGGGAATCAGAGGCAGGGAATCAGATGTGCGGAATCAGAGATGGGGAATCAGAGGCAGGGAATCAGAATCAGAAGCAGGGAATCAGAGGCCGGGAATCAGAGGCCGGAATCAGATGCTGGGAATCAGATGCGGGGAATCAGAGGCGGGGAATCAGAGCTGGGGAATCAGAGGCGGGGTATTAGAGTTGGGGAATCAGAGGTGGGGAATCAGATATGGGGAAACAGAGGTGGGGAATCAGAGGCGGGGAAACAGAGGCAGGGAATCAGATATGGGGAATCAGAGGTGGGGCATCAGAGGTTGTGAATCACAGATGGGGAATCAGAGGCGGGGAATCAGAGGCAGGGAATCAGACGCGGGGAATCAGAGGCGGGGATTCAGAGCTGGGGAATCATAAGCGGGGAATCAGAGTTGGGGAATCAGAGGCGGGGAATCAGATATGGGGAATCAGAGGCAGGGAATCAGAGGCGGGGAATCAGAGGCAGGGAATCAGACGCGGGGAATCTGAGGCGGGGAATCAGAGCTGGGGAACCAGAGGTGGGGAATCAGAGTTGGGGAATCAGAGGCAGGGAATTGGATGTGCGGAATCAGAGAGGGGGAATCAGAGGTGGGGTATCAGAGGAGGTGAATCAGAGATGGGGAATCAGAGGCGGGGAATCAGAGGCAGGAAATCAGACACGGGGATTCAGAGGCTGGGAATCAGACGGGGGGAATCAAAGGCGGGGAATCAGAGCTGGGGAATCTGAGGCAGGGAATCAGAGTTGGGGATTCAGAGGCGGGGAATCAGATATGGGGAAACAGAGGCGGGGAATCAGAGGCGGGCAAACAGAGGCGGGGAATTAGATATGGGGAATCAGAGGTAGGGAATCAGAGGTGGTGAATCAGTGATGGGGAATCACAGGCGGGGAATCAGAGGCAGGGAATAGAACGCGGGGAATCAGAGGCAGGGAATCAGAGCTGGGGAATCAGAGGAGGGGATTCATAGTTGGGAATCAGAGGCGGGAATCAGATATGGGGAAACAGAGGTGGGGAATCAGAGGCGGTGAAACAGAGGCGGGGAATCAGATATGGGGAATCGGATGCAGGGAATCAGAGGCGGGGAATCAGAGCTGGGGAATCAGAGGCGGGGAATCAGAGTTGGGGCATCAGAGGTGGGGAATTAGATATAGGGAAACAGAGGCGGGGAATCAGAGGCGGGGAAACAGAGGCGGGGAATCAGATATGGGGAATCAGAGGTGGGGAATCAGAGGCAGGGAATCAGATGTGCGGAATCAGAGATGGGGAATAAGAGGCAGGGAATCAGAATCAGAAGCGGGGAATCAGAGGCCGGGAATCAGAGGCCGGGAATCAGATGCTGGGAATAAGAGGCCGGGAATCAGAGGCGGGGAAACAGAGGCGGGGAATCAGATATGGGGAATCAGAGGTGGGGAATCAGAGGCAGGGAATCAGATGTGCGGAATCAGAGATGGGGAATAAGAGGCAGGGAATCAGAATCAGAAGCGGGGAATCAGAGGCCGGGAATCAGAGGCCGGGAATCAGATGCTGGGAATAAGAGGCCGGGAATCAGAGGTGGGGAATCAGATATGGGGAATCAGAGGTGGCGAATCAAAGGCGGTGAATCAGAGATGGGGAATCAGAGGCGGGGAATCAGAGGCAGGGAATCAGATGCGGGGAATCGGAGGCGGGGTATCAGAGCTGGCGAATCAGAGGCTGGGAATCAGAGGTGGGCAATCAGAGGCGGGGAATCAGATATGGGGAATCAGAGGCGGGGAAACAGAGGCGGGGAATCAAATATAGGGAATCAGAGGTGGGGAATCAGAGGTTGTGAATCAGAGATGGGGAATCAAGGCGGGGAATCAGAGGCAGGGAATCAGACGCGGGGAATCAGAGGCGGGGATTCAGAGCTGGGGAATCAGAGGCGGGGAATCAGAGTTGGGGAATCAGAGGCAGGGAATCAGATATGGGGAATCAGAGGCGGGGAATCAGAGGCGGGGAAACAGAGGCGGGGAATCAGATGTGGGGAATCAGAGGTGGGGAATCAGGGGCAGGGAATCAGTGGCAGGGAATCAGAGGCGGGGAATCAGAGGCGGGGAATCAAAGGCAGGGAATCAGACACGGGGAATCAGAGGCGGGGAATCAGAGATGGGGAATCAGAGGCGGGGAATCAGAGGCAGGGAATCGGATGCCGGGAATCAGAGTCGGGGAATCAGAGCTGGGGAATCAGAGGCGGGGAATCAGAGTTGGGGAATCAGAGGCGGGGAATCAGATATGGGGAAATAGAGGCGGGGAATCAGATATGGGGAATCAGAGGTGTGGAATCAGAGGTTGGGAATCAGAGGCAGGGAATCAGAGTCGGGGAAACAGAGGCGGGGAATCAGATATGGGGAATCAGAGGTGTCGAATCAAAGGCGGTGAAACAGAGATGGGGAATCAGGGCAGGGAATCAGAGGCAGGGAATCAAACACGGGGAATCAGAGCTGGGGAATCAGAGGCGGGGAATCAGAGTTGGGAATCAGAGGCGGGGAATCAGAGGCGGGGAAACAGAGGCGGGGAATCAGATATGGGGAATCAGAGGCGGGGAATCCGAGGTTGGGAATCAGAGGCAGGGAATCAGAGGCGGAAAATCAGAGGCGGGGAATCAGAGGAAGGGAATCAGATGTGCGGAATCGGAGATGGGGAATCAGAGGCAGGGAATCAGAGGCAGGGAATCAGAGGCGGGGAATCAGAGGCCGGGAATCAGATATGGGGAAACAGAGGCGGGGAATCCGAGGCGGGGAAACAGAGGCGGGGAATCAGATATGGGGAATCAGAGGTGGGGAATCAGAGGTTGGGAATCAGAGGCAGGGAATCAGAGGCTTGGAATCAGATACAGGGAATCAGATGCGGGGAATCAGAGGCGGGGAATCAGAGCTGGGGAATCAGAGGTGGGGAATCAGATTTGGGGAATCAGAGGCGGGGACTTAGATATTGGGAAACAGAGGCGGGGAATCAGAGGCGGGGAAACCCAGGCGGGGAATCAGATATGGGGAATCAGAGGTGGGGAATCAGAGGCAAGGAATCAGATGTGCGGAATCAGAGATGGGGAATCAGAGGCAGGGAATCAGAATCAGAAGCAGGGAATCAGAGGCCGGGAATCAGAGGCCGGAATCAGATGCTGGGAATCAGAGGCCTGGAATCAGAGGCGGGGAATCAGAGGCAGGGAATCAGATGCGGGGAATCAGAGGCGGGGAATCAGAGCTGGGGAATCAGAGGCGGGGATTCAGAGTTGGGGAATCAGAGGCGGGGAATCAGAGGCGGGGAAACAGAGGCGGGGTATCAGATATGGGGAATCAGAGGTGGGGAATCAGAGGTTGGGAATCAGAAGCAGGGAATCAGAGGCGGGGAATCAGAGGCGGGGAATCAGAGGCAGGGAATCCGATGTGCGGAATCGGAGATGGGGAATCAGAGGCAGGGAATCAGAGGCGGGGAATCAGAGGCGGAGAATAAGGGGCCGGGAATCAGATATGGGGAAACAGAGGCGGGGAATCAGAGGCGGGGAAACAGAGGCGGGGAATCAGATATGGGGAATCAGAGGTGGGGAATCAGAGGTTGGGAATCAGAGGCAGGGAATCAGAGGCTGGGAATCAGATGCAGGGAATCAGATGCGGGGAATCAGAGGCGGGGAATCAGAGCTGGGGAATCAGAGGTGGGGAATCAGAGTTGGGGAATCAGAGTCGGGGACTTAGATATGGGGAAACAGAGGCGGGGAATCAGAGGCGGGGAAACAGACGCGGGGAATCAGAGGCGGGGATTCAGAGCTGGGGAATCAGAGGCGGGGAATCAGAGTTGGGGGATCAGAGGCGGGGAATCAGATATGGGGAATCAGAGGCGGGGAATCAGAGGCGGGGAAACAGAGGCAGGGAATCAGATATGGGGAATCAGAGGTGGGGTATCAGGGGCAGGGAATCAGTGGCAGGGAATCAGAGGCGGGGAAACAGAGGCGGGGAATCAGAGGTGGGGAATCAGATTTGGGGAATCAGAGGTGGGGACTTAGATATTGGGAAACAGAGGCGGGGAATCAGAGGTGGGGAAACAGAGGCGGGGAATCAGATAAGGGGAATCAGAGGTGGGGAATCAGAGGCAGGGAATCAGATGTGCGGAATCAGAGATGGGGAATCAGAGGCAGGGAATCAGAATCAGAAGCAGGGAATCAGAGGCCGGGAATCAGAGGCCGGAATCAGATGCTGGGAATCAGATGCGGGGAATCAGAGGCGGGGAATCAGAGCTGGGGAATCAGAGGCGGGGTATTAGAGTTGGGGAATCAGAGGTGGGGAATCAGATATGGGGAAACAGAGGTGGGGAATCAGAGGCGGGGAAACAGAGGCAGGGAATCAGATATGGGGAATCAGAGGTGGGGCATCAGAGGTTGTGAATCACAGATGGGGAATCAGAGGCGGGGAATCAGAGGCAGGGAATCAGACGCGGGGAATCAAAGGCGGGGATTCAGAGCTGGGGAATCAGAAGCGGGGAATCAGAGTTGGGGAATCAGAGGCGGGGAATCAGATATGGGGAATCAGAGGCAGGGAATCAGAGGCGGGGAATCAGAGGCAGGGAATCAGATGCGGGGAATCTGAGGCGGGGAATCAGAGCTGGGGAACCAGAGGTGGGGAATCAGAGTTGGGGAATCAGAGGCAGGGAATTGGATGTGCGGAATCAGAGAGGGGGAATCAGAGGTGGGGAATCAGAGGAGGTGAATCAGAGATGGGGAATCAGAGGCGGGGAATCAGAGGCAGGAAATCAGACACGGGGATTCAGAGGCTGGGAATCAGACGGGGGGAATCAAAGGCGGGGAATCAGAGCTGGGGAATCTGAGGCAGGGAATCAGAGTTGGGGATTCAGAGGCGGGGAATCAGATATGGGGAAACAGAGGCGGGGAATCAGAGGCGGTCAAACAGAGGCGGGGAATCAGAGCTGGGGATAGAACGCGGGGAATCAGAGGCAGGAAATCAGACACGGGGATTCAGAGGCTGGGAATCAGACGGGGGGAATCAAAGGCGGGGAATCAGAGCTGGGGAATCTGAGGCAGGGAATCAGAGTTGGGGATTCAGAGGCGGGGAATCAGATATGGGGAATCAGAGGTGGTGAATCAGTGATGGGGAATCACAGGCGGGGAATCAGAGGCAGGGAATAGAACGCGGGGAATCAGAGGCAGGGAATCAGAGCTGGGGAATCAGAGGAGGGGATTCATAGTTGGGAATCAGAGGCGGGAATCAGATGTGGGGAAACAGAGGCGGGGAATCAGAGGCGGTGAAACAGAGGCGGGGAATCAGATATGGGGAATCGGATGCAGGGAATCAGAGGCGGGGAATCAGAGCTGGGGAATCAGAGGCGGGGAATCAGAGTTGGGGCATCAGAGGTGGGGAATTAGATATAGGGAAACAGAGGCGGGGAATCAGAGGCGGGGAAACAGAGGCGGGGAATCAGATATGGGGAATCAGAGGTGGGGAATCAGAGGCAGTGAATCAGATGTGCGGAATCAGAGATGGGGAATAAGAGGCAGGGAATCAGAATCAGAAGCGGGGAATCAGAGGCCGGGAATCAGAGGCCGGGAATCAGATGCTGGGAATAAGAGGCCGGGAATCAGAGGCGGGGAAACAGAGGCGGGGAATCAGATATGGGGAATCAGAGGTGGGGAATCAGAGGCAGGGAATCAGATGTGCGGAATCAGAGATGGGGAATAAGAGGCAGGGAATCAGAATCAGAAGCGGGGAATCAGAGGCCGGGAATCAGAGGCCGGGAATCAGATGCTGGGAATAAGAGGCCGGGAATCAGAGGTGGGGAATCAGATATGGGGAATCAGAGGTGGCGAATCAAAGGCGGTGAATCAGAGATGGGGAATCAGAGGCGGGGAATCAGAGCTGGCGAATCAGAGGCTGGGAATCAGAGGTGGGCAATCAGAGGCGGGGAATCAGATATGGGGAATCAGAGGCGGGGAATCAGAGGCGGGGAAACAGAGGCGGGGAATCAAATATAGGGAATCAGAGGTGGGGAATCAGAGGTTGTGAATCAGAGATGGGGAATCAAGGCGGGGAATCAGAGGCAGGGAATCAGACGCGGGGAATCAGAGGCGGGGATTCAGAGCTGGGGAATCAGAGGCGGGGAATCAGAGTTGGGGAATCAGAGGCAGGGAATCAGATATGGGGAATCAGAGGCGGGGAATCAGAGGCGGGGAAACAGAGGCGGGGAATCAGATGTGGGGAATCAGAGGTGGGGAATCAGGGGCAGGGAATCAGTGGCAGGGAAACAGAGGCGGGGAATCAGAGGCGGGGAATCAAAGGCAGGGAATCAGACACGGGGAATCAGAGGCGGGGAATCAGAGATGGGGAATCAGAGGCGGGGAATCAGAGGCAGGGAATCGGATGCCGGGAATCAGAGTCGGTGAATCAGAGCTGGGGAATCAGAGGCGGGGAATCAGTGTTGGGGAATCAGAGGCGGGGAATCAGATATGGGGAAATAGAGGCGGGGAATCAGATATGGGGAATCAGAGGTGTGGAATCAGAGGTTGGGAATCAGAGGCAGGGAATCAGAGTCGGGGAAACAGAGGCGGGGAATCAGATATGGGGAATCAGAGGTGGCGAATCAAAGGCGGTGAAACAGAGATGGGGAATCAGGGCAGGGAATCAGAGGCAGGGAATCAAACACGGGGAATCAGAGCTGGGGAATCAGAGGCGGGGAATCAGAGTTGGGAATCAGAGGCGGGGAATCAGAGGCGGGGAAACAGAGGCGGGGAATCAGATATGGGGAATCAGAGGCGGGGAATCCGAGGTTGGGAATCAGAGGCAGGGGATCAGAGGCGGAAAATCAGAGGCGGGGAATCAGAGGAAGGGAATCAGATGTGCGGAATCGGAGATGGGGAATCAGAGGCAGGGAATCAGAGGCAGGGAATCAGAGGCGGGGAATCAGAGGCCGGGAATCAGATATGGGGAAACAGAGGCGGGGAATCCGAGGCGGGGAAACAGAGGCGGGGAATCAGATATGGGGAATCAGAGGTGGGGAATCAGAGGTTGGGAATCAGAGGCAGGGAATCAGAGGCTTGGAATCAGATACAGGGAATCAGATGCGGGGAATCAGAGGCGGGGAATCAGAGCAGGGGAATCAGAGGTGGGGAATCAGATTTGGGGAATCAGAGGCGGGGACTTAGATATTGGGAAACAGAGGCGGGGAATCAGAGGCGGGGAAACCCAGGCGGGGAATCAGATATGGGGAATCAGAGGTGGGGAATCAGAGGCAAGGAATCAGATGTGCGGAATCAGAGATGGGGAATCAGAGGCAGGGAATCAGAATCAGAAGCAGGGAATCAGAGGCCGGGAATCAGAGGCCGGAATCAGATGCTGGGAATCAGAGGCCTGGAATCAGAGGCGGGGAATCAGAGGCAGGGAATCAGATGCGGGGAATCAGAGGCGGGGAATAGGAGCTGGGGAATCAGAGGCGGGGATTCAGAGTTGGGGAATCACAGGCGGGGAATCAGAGGCGGGGAAACAGAGGCGGGGAATCAGATATGGGGAATCAGAGGTGGGGAATCAGAGGTTGGGAATCAGAAGCAGGGAATCAGAGGCGGGGAATCAGAGGCGGGGAATCAGAGGCAGGGAATCCGATGTGCGGAATCGGAGATGGGGAATCAGAGGCAGGGAATCAGAGGCGGGGAATCAGAGGCGGAGAATCAGAGGCCGGGAATCAGATATGGGGAAACAGAGGCGGGGAATCAGAGGCGGGGAAACAGAGGCGGGGAATCAGATGCGGGGAATCAGAGGCGGGGAATCAGAGCTGGGGAATCAATGGTGGGGAATCAGAGTTGGGGAATCAGAGTCGGGGACTTAGATATGGGGAAACAGAGGCGGGGAATCAGAGGCGGAGAAACAGACGCGGGGAATCAGAGGCGGGGATTCAGAGCTGGGGAATCAGAGGCGGGGAATCAGAGTTGGGGGATCAGAGGCGGGGAATCAGATATGGGGAATCAGAGGCGGGGAATCAGAGGCGGGGAAACAGAGGCAGGGAATCAGATATGGGGAATCAGAGGTGGGGTATCAGGGGCAGGGAATCAGTGGCAGGGAATCAGAGGCGGGGAAACAGAGGCGGGGAATCAGAGGTGGGGAATCAGATTTGGGGAATCAGTGGTGGGGACTTAGATATTGGGAAACAGAGGCGGGGAATCAGAGGTGGGGAAACAGAGGCGGGGAATCAGATATGGGGAATCAGAGGTGGGGAATCAGAGGCAGGGAATCAGATGTGCGGAATCAGAGATGGGGAATCAGAGGCAGGGAATCAGAATCAGAAGCAGGGAATCAGAGGCCGGGAATCAGAGGCCGGAATCAGATGCTGGGAATCAGATGCGGGGAATCAGAGGCGGGGAATCAGAGCTGGGGAATCAGAGGCGGGGTATTAGAGTTGGGGAATCAGAGGTGGGGAATCAGATATGGGGAAACAGAGGTGGGGAATCAGAGGCGGGGAAACAGAGGCAGGGAATCAGATATGGGGAATCAGAGGTGGGGCATCAGAGGTTGTGAATCACAGATGGGGAATCAGAGGCGGGGAATCAGAGGCAGGGAATCAGACGCGGGGAATCAGAGGCGGGGATTCAGAGCTGGGGAATCATAAGCGGGGAATCAGAGTTGGGGAATCAGAGGCGGGGAATCAGATATGGGGAATCAGAGGCAGGGAATCAGAGGCGGGGAATCAGAGGCAGGGAATCAGACGCGGGGAATCTGAGGCGGGGAATCAGAGCTGGGGAACCAGAGGTGGGGAATCAGAGTTGAGGAATCAGAGGCAGGGAATTGGATGTGCGGAATCAGAGAGGGGGAATCAGAGGTGGGGTATCAGAGGAGGTGAATCAGAGATGGGGAATCAGAGGCGGGGAATCAGAGGCAGGAAATCAGACACGGGGATTCAGAGGCTGGGAATCAGACGGGGGGAATCAAAGGCGGGGAATCAGAGCTGGGGAATCTGAGGCAGGGAATCAGAGTTGGGGATTCAGAGGCGGGGAATCAGATATGGGGAAACAGAGGCGGGGAATCAGAGGCGGGCAAACAGAGGCGGGGAATTAGATATGGGGAATCAGAGGTAGGGAATCAGAGGTGGTGAATCAGTGATGGGGAATCACAGGCGGGGAATCAGAGGCAGGGAATAGAACGCGGGGAATCAGAGGCAGGGAATCAGAGCTGGGGAATCAGAGGAGGGGATTCATAGTTGGGAATCAGAGGCGGGAATCAGATATGGGGAAACAGAGGTGGGGAATCAGAGGCGGTGAAACAGAGGCGGGGAATCAGATATGGGGAATCGGATGCAGGGAATCAGAGGCGGGGAATCAGAGCTGGGGAATCAGAGGCGGGGAATCAGAGTTGGGGCATCAGAGGTGGGGAATTAGATATAGGGAAACAGAGGCGGGGAATCAGAGGCGGGGAAACAGAGGCGGGGAATCAGATATGGGGAATCAGAGGTGGGGAATCAGAGGCAGGGAATCAGATGTGCGGAATCAGAGATGGGGAATAAGAGGCAGGGAATCAGAATCAGAAGCGGGGAATCAGAGGCCGGGAATCAGAGGCCGGGAATCAGATGCTGGGAATAAGAGGCCGGGAATCAGAGGCGGGGAAACAGAGGCGGGGAATCAGATATGGGGAATCAGAGGTGGGGAATCAGAGGCAGGGAATCAGATGTGCGGAATCAGAGATGGGGAATAAGAGGCAGGGAATCAGAATCAGAAGCGGGGAATCAGAGGCCGGGAATCAGAGGCCGGGAATCAGATGCTGGGAATAAGAGGCCGGGAATCAGAGGTGGGGAATCAGATATGGGGAATCAGAGGTGGCGAATCAAAGGCGGTGAATCAGAGATGGGGAATCAGAGGCGGGGAATCAGAGGCAGGGAATCAGATGCGGGGAATCGGAGGCGGGGTATCAGAGCTGGCGAATCAGAGGCTGGGAATCAGAGGTGGGCAATCAGAGGCGGGGAATCAGATATGGGGAATCAGAGGCGGGGAAACAGAGGCGGGGAATCAAATATAGGGAATCAGAGGTGGGGAATCAGAGGTTGTGAATCAGAGATGGGGAATCAAGGCGGGGAATCAGAGGCAGGGAATCAGACGCGGGGAATCAGAGGCGGGGATTCAGAGCTGGGGAATCAGAGGCGGGGAATCAGAGTTGGGGAATCAGAGGCAGGGAATCAGATATGGGGAATCAGAGGCGGGGAATCAGAGGCGGGGAAACAGAGGCGGGGAATCAGATGTGGGGAATCAGAGGTGGGGAATCAGGGGCAGGGAATCAGTGGCAGGGAATCAGAGGCGGGGAATCAGAGGCGGGGAATCAAAGGCAGGGAATCAGACACGGGGAATCAGAGGCGGGGAATCAGAGATGGGGAATCAGAGGCGGGGAATCAGAGGCAGGGAATCGGATGCCGGGAATCAGAGTCGGGGAATCAGAGCTGGGGAATCAGAGGCGGGGAATCAGAGTTGGGGAATCAGAGGCGGGGAATCAGATATGGGGAAATAGAGGCGGGGAATCAGATATGGGGAATCAGAGGTGTGGAATCAGAGGTTGGGAATCAGAGGCAGGGAATCAGAGTCGGGGAAACAGAGGCGGGGAATCAGATATGGGGAATCAGAGGTGTCGAATCAAAGGCGGTGAAACAGAGATGGGGAATCAGGGCAGGGAATCAGAGGCAGGGAATCAAACACGGGGAATCAGAGCTGGGGAATCAGAGGCGGGGAATCAGAGTTGGGAATCAGAGGCGGGGAATCAGAGGCGGGGAAACAGAGGCGGGGAATCAGATATGGGGAATCAGAGGCGGGGAATCCGAGGTTGGGAATCAGAGGCAGGGAATCAGAGGCGGAAAATCAGAGGCGGGGAATCAGAGGAAGGGAATCAGATGTGCGGAATCGGAGATGGGGAATCAGAGGCAGGGAATCAGAGGCAGGGAATCAGAGGCGGGGAATCAGAGGCCGGGAATCAGATATGGGGAAACAGAGGCGGGGAATCCGAGGCGGGGAAACAGAGGCGGGGAATCAGATATGGGGAATCAGAGGTGGGGAATCAGAGGTTGGGAATCAGAGGCAGGGAATCAGAGGCTTGGAATCAGATACAGGGAATCAGATGCGGGGAATCAGAGGCGGGGAATCAGAGCTGGGGAATCAGAGGTGGGGAATCAGATTTGGGGAATCAGAGGCGGGGACTTAGATATTGGGAAACAGAGGCGGGGAATCAGAGGCGGGGAAACCCAGGCGGGGAATCAGATATGGGGAATCAGAGGTGGGGAATCAGAGGCAAGGAATCAGATGTGCGGAATCAGAGATGGGGAATCAGAGGCAGGGAATCAGAATCAGAAGCAGGGAATCAGAGGCCGGGAATCAGAGGCCGGAATCAGATGCTGGGAATCAGAGGCCTGGAATCAGAGGCGGGGAATCAGAGGCAGGGAATCAGATGCGGGGAATCAGAGGCGGGGAATCAGAGCTGGGGAATCAGAGGCGGGGATTCAGAGTTGGGGAATCAGAGGCGGGGAATCAGAGGCGGGGAAACAGAGGCGGGGTATCAGATATGGGGAATCAGAGGTGGGGAATCAGAGGTTGGGAATCAGAAGCAGGGAATCAGAGGCGGGGAATCAGAGGCGGGGAATCAGAGGCAGGGAATCCGATGTGCGGAATCGGAGATGGGGAATCAGAGGCAGGGAATCAGAGGCGGGGAATCAGAGGCGGAGAATAAGGGGCCGGGAATCAGATATGGGGAAACAGAGGCGGGGAATCAGAGGCGGGGAAACAGAGGCGGGGAATCAGATATGGGGAATCAGAGGTGGGGAATCAGAGGTTGGGAATCAGAGGCAGGGAATCAGAGGCTGGGAATCAGATGCAGGGAATCAGATGCGGGGAATCAGAGGCGGGGAATCAGAGCTGGGGAATCAGAGGTGGGGAATCAGAGTTGGGGAATCAGAGTCGGGGACTTAGATATGGGGAAACAGAGGCGGGGAATCAGAGGCGGGGAAACAGACGCGGGGAATCAGAGGCGGGGATTCAGAGCTGGGGAATCAGAGGCGGGGAATCAGAGTTGGGGGATCAGAGGCGGGGAATCAGATATGGGGAATCAGAGGCGGGGAATCAGAGGCGGGGAAACAGAGGCAGGGAATCAGATATGGGGAATCAGAGGTGGGGTATCAGGGGCAGGGAATCAGTGGCAGGGAATCAGAGGCGGGGAAACAGAGGCGGGGAATCAGAGGTGGGGAATCAGATTTGGGGAATCAGAGGTGGGGACTTAGATATTGGGAAACAGAGGCGGGGAATCAGAGGTGGGGAAACAGAGGCGGGGAATCAGATAAGGGGAATCAGAGGTGGGGAATCAGAGGCAGGGAATCAGATGTGCGGAATCAGAGATGGGGAATCAGAGGCAGGGAATCAGAATCAGAAGCAGGGAATCAGAGGCCGGGAATCAGAGGCCGGAATCAGATGCTGGGAATCAGATGCGGGGAATCAGAGGCGGGGAATCAGAGCTGGGGAATCAGAGGCGGGGTATTAGAGTTGGGGAATCAGAGGTGGGGAATCAGATATGGGGAAACAGAGGTGGGGAATCAGAGGCGGGGAAACAGAGGCAGGGAATCAGATATGGGGAATCAGAGGTGGGGCATCAGAGGTTGTGAATCACAGATGGGGAATCAGAGGCGGGGAATCAGAGGCAGGGAATCAGACGCGGGGAATCAAAGGCGGGGATTCAGAGCTGGGGAATCAGAAGCGGGGAATCAGAGTTGGGGAATCAGAGGCGGGGAATCAGATATGGGGAATCAGAGGCAGGGAATCAGAGGCGGGGAATCAGAGGCAGGGAATCAGATGCGGGGAATCTGAGGCGGGGAATCAGAGCTGGGGAACCAGAGGTGGGGAATCAGAGTTGGGGAATCAGAGGCAGGGAATTGGATGTGCGGAATCAGAGAGGGGGAATCAGAGGTGGGGAATCAGAGGAGGTGAATCAGAGATGGGGAATCAGAGGCGGGGAATCAGAGGCAGGAAATCAGACACGGGGATTCAGAGGCTGGGAATCAGACGGGGGGAATCAAAGGCGGGGAATCAGAGCTGGGGAATCTGAGGCAGGGAATCAGAGTTGGGGATTCAGAGGCGGGGAATCAGATATGGGGAAACAGAGGCGGGGAATCAGAGGCGGTCAAACAGAGGCGGGGAATCAGAGCTGGGGATAGAACGCGGGGAATCAGAGGCAGGAAATCAGACACGGGGATTCAGAGGCTGGGAATCAGACGGGGGGAATCAAAGGCGGGGAATCAGAGCTGGGGAATCTGAGGCAGGGAATCAGAGTTGGGGATTCAGAGGCGGGGAATCAGATATGGGGAATCAGAGGTGGTGAATCAGTGATGGGGAATCACAGGCGGGGAATCAGAGGCAGGGAATAGAACGCGGGGAATCAGAGGCAGGGAATCAGAGCTGGGGAATCAGAGGAGGGGATTCATAGTTGGGAATCAGAGGCGGGAATCAGATGTGGGGAAACAGAGGCGGGGAATCAGAGGCGGTGAAACAGAGGCGGGGAATCAGATATGGGGAATCGGATGCAGGGAATCAGAGGCGGGGAATCAGAGCTGGGGAATCAGAGGCGGGGAATCAGAGTTGGGGCATCAGAGGTGGGGAATTAGATATAGGGAAACAGAGGCGGGGAATCAGAGGCGGGGAAACAGAGGCGGGGAATCAGATATGGGGAATCAGAGGTGGGGAATCAGAGGCAGTGAATCAGATGTGCGGAATCAGAGATGGGGAATAAGAGGCAGGGAATCAGAATCAGAAGCGGGGAATCAGAGGCCGGGAATCAGAGGCCGGGAATCAGATGCTGGGAATAAGAGGCCGGGAATCAGAGGCGGGGAAACAGAGGCGGGGAATCAGATATGGGGAATCAGAGGTGGGGAATCAGAGGCAGGGAATCAGATGTGCGGAATCAGAGATGGGGAATAAGAGGCAGGGAATCAGAATCAGAAGCGGGGAATCAGAGGCCGGGAATCAGAGGCCGGGAATCAGATGCTGGGAATAAGAGGCCGGGAATCAGAGGTGGGGAATCAGATATGGGGAATCAGAGGTGGCGAATCAAAGGCGGTGAATCAGAGATGGGGAATCAGAGGCGGGGAATCAGAGCTGGCGAATCAGAGGCTGGGAATCAGAGGTGGGCAATCAGAGGCGGGGAATCAGATATGGGGAATCAGAGGCGGGGAATCAGAGGCGGGGAAACAGAGGCGGGGAATCAAATATAGGGAATCAGAGGTGGGGAATCAGAGGTTGTGAATCAGAGATGGGGAATCAAGGCGGGGAATCAGAGGGAGGGAATCAGACGCGGGGAATCAGAGGCGGGGATTCAGAGCTGGGGAATCAGAGGCGGGGAATCAGAGTTGGGGAATCAGAGGCAGGGAATCAGATATGGGGAATCAGAGGCGGGGAATCAGAGGCGGGGAAACAGAGGCGGGGAATCAGATGTGGGGAATCAGAGGTGGGGAATCAGGGGCAGGGAATCAGTGGCAGGGAATCAGAGGCGGGGAATCAGAGGCGGGGAATCAAAGGCAGGGAATCAGACACGGGGAATCAGAGGCGGGGAATCAGAGATGGGGAATCAGAGGCGGGGAATCAGAGGCAGGGAATCGGATGCCGGGAATCAGAGTCGGGGAATCAGAGCTGGGAAATAAGAGGCGGGGAATCAGAGTTGGGGAATCAGAGGCGGGGAATCAGATATGGGGAAATAGAGGCGGGGAATCAGATATGGGGAATCAGAGGTGTGGAATCAGAGGTTGGGAATCAGAGGCAGGGAATCAGAGTCGGGGAAACAGAGGCGGGGAATCAGATATGGGGAATCAGAGGTGGCGAATCAAAGGCGGTGAAACAGAGATGGGGAATCAGGGCAGGGAATCAGAGGCAGGGAATCAAACACGGGGAATCAGAGCTGGGGAATCAGAGTTGGGAATCAGAGGCGGGGAATCAGAGGCGGGGAAACAGAGGCGGGGAATCAGATATGAGGAATCAGAGGCGGGGAATCCGAGGTTGGGAATCAGAGGCAGGGAATCAGAGGCGGAAAATCAGAGGCGGGGAATCAGAGGAAGGGAATCAGATGTGCGGAATCGGAGATGGGGAATCAGAGGAAGGGAATCAGAGGCAGGGAATCAGAGGCGGGGAATCAGAGGCCGGGAATCAGATATGGGGAAACAGAGGCGGGGAATCCGAGGCGGGGAAACAGAGGCGGGGAATCAGATATGGGGAATCAGAGGTGGGGAATCAGAGGTTGGGAATCAGAGGCAGGGAATCAGAGGCTTGGAATCAGATGCAGGGAATCAGATGCGGGGAATCAGAGGCGGGGAATCAGAGCTGGGGAATCAGAGGTGGGGAATCAGATTTGGGGAATCAGAGGCGGGGACTTAGATATTGGGAAACAGAGGCGGGGAATCAGAGGCGGGGAAACCCAGGCGGGGAATCAGATATGGGGAATCAGAGGTGGGGAATCAGAGGCAAGGAATCAGATGTGCGGAATCAGAGATGGGGAATCAGAGGCAGGGAATCAGAATCAGAAGCAGGGAATCAGAGGCCGGGAATCAGAGGCCGGAATCAGATGCTGGGAATCAGAGGCCCGGAATCAGAGGCGGGGAATCAGAGGCAGGGAATCAGATGCGGGGAATCAGAGGCGGGGAATCAGAGCTGGGGAATCAGAGGCGGGGATTCAGAGTTGGGGAATCAGAGGCGGGGAATCAGAGGCGGGGAAACAGAGGCGGGGAATCAGATATGGGGAATCAGAGGTGGGGAATCAGAGGTTGGGAATCAGAAGCAGGGAATCAGAGGCGGGGAATCAGAGGCGGGGAATCAGAGGCAGGGAATCCGATGTGCGGAATCGGAGATGGGGAATCAGAGGCAGGGAATCAGAGGCGGGGAATCAGAGGCGGAGAATCAGAGGCCGGGAATCAGATATGGGGAAACAGAGGCGGGGAATCAGAGGCGGGGAAACAGAGGCGGGAATCAGATATGGGGAATCAGAGGTGGGAGATCAGAGGTTGGGAATCAGAGGCGGGGAATCAGAGCTGGGGAATCAGAGGTGGGGAATCAGAGTTGGGGAATCAGAGTCGGGGACTTAGATATGGGGAAACAGAGGCGGGGAATCAGAGGCGGGGAAACAGACGCGGGGAATCAGAGGCGGGGATTCAGAGCTGGGGAATCAGAGGCGGGGAATCAGAGTTGGGGGATCAGAGGCGGGGAATCAGATATGGGGAATCAGAGGCGGGGAATCAGAGGCGGGGAAACAGAGGCAGGGAATCAGATATGGGGAATCAGAGGTGGGGTATCAGGGGCAGGGAATCAGTGGCAGGGAATCAGAGGCGGGGAAACAGAGGCGGGGAATCAGAGGCAGGGAATCAGACACGGGGAATCAGATATGGGGAAACAGAGGCGGGGAATCAGAGGCGGGCAAACAGAGGCGGGGAATTAGATATGGGGAATCAGAGGTGGGGAATCAGAGGTGGTGAATCAGAGATGGGGAATCACAGGCGGGGAATCAGAGGCAGGGAATAGAACGCGGGGAATCAGAGGCGGGGAATCAGAGCTGGGGAATCAGAGGCGGGGAATCATAGTTGGGAATCAGAGGCGGGGAATCAGATATGGGGAAACAGAGGCGGGGAATCAAAGGCGGGGAAACAGAGGCGGGGAATCAGATATTGGGAATCGGATGCGGGGAATCAGAGGCGGGGAATAGGAGCTGGGGAATCAGAGGCGGGGTATCAGAGGCAGGGAATCGGACTCCGGGAATCAGAGTCGGGGAATCAGAGATAGTGAATCAGAGGCGGGGAATCAGAGGCAGGGAATCGGATGCCGGGAATCAGAGGCGGGGAATCAGAGCTGGGGAATCAGAGGCGGGGAATCAGAGTTGGGGAATCAGAGGCGGGGAATCAGATATGGGGAAATAGAGGCGGGGAATCAGATATGGGGAATCAGAGGTGTGGAATCAGAGGTTGGGAATCAGAGGCAGGGAATCAGAGTCGGGGAATCAGATATGGGGAATCAGAGGTGGCGAATCAAAGGCGGTGAAACAGAGATGGGGAATCAGGGCAGGGAATCAGAGGCAGGGAATCAAACACGGGGAATCAGAGCTGGGGAATCAGAGGCGGGGAATCAGAGTTGGGAATCAGAGGCGGGGAATCAGAGGCGGGGAAACAGAGGCGGGGAATCAGATATGGGGAATCAGAGGTGGGGAATCCGAGGTTGGGAATCAGATGTGCGGAATCAGAGATGGGGAATCAGAGGCAGGGAATCAGAATCAGAAGCAGGGAATCAGAGGCCGGGAATCAGAGGCCGGAATCAGATGCTGGGAATCAGAGGCCTGGAATCAGAGGCGGGGAATCAGAGGCAGGGAATCAGATGCGGGGAATCAGAGGCGGGGAATCAGAGCTGGGGAATCAGAGGCGGGGTATTAGAGTTGGGGAATCAGAGGCGGGGAATCAGATATGGGGAAACAGAGGTGGGGAATCAGAGGCGGGGAAACAGAGGCAGGGAATCAGATATGGGGAATCAGAGGTGGGGAATCAGAGATGGGGAATCAGAGGCGGTGAATCAGAGATGGGGAATCAGAGGCAGGAAATCAGACACGGGGATTCAGAGGTTGGGAATCAGACGGGGGGAATCAAAGGCGGGGAATCAGAGCTGGGGAATCAGAGGCAGGGAATCAGAGTTGGGGATTCAGAGACGGGGAATCAGATATGGGGAAACAGAGGCGGGGAATCAGAGGCGGGCAAACAGAGGCGGGGAATTAGATATGGGGAATCAGAGGTGGGGAATCAGAGGTGGTGAATCAGTGATGGGGAATCACAGGTGGGGAATCAGAGGCAGGGAATAGAACGCAGGGAATCAGACGCAGGGAATCAGAGCTGGGGAATCAGAGGCGGGGAATCATAGTTGGGAATCAGACGCGGGGAATCAGATATGGGGAATCAGAGGCGGGGAATCAGAGGCGGGGAAACGGAGGTGGGGAATCAGATATGGGGAATCGGATGCTTGGAATCAGAGGCGGGGAATCAGAGCTGGGGAATCAGAGGCGGGGAATCAGAGTTGGGGCATCAGAGGTGGGGAATTAGATATAGGGAAACAGAGGCGGGGAATCAGAGGCGGGGAAACAGAGGCGGGGAATCAGATATGAGGAATCAGAGGTGGGGAATCAGAGGCAGGGATTCAGATGTGCTGAATCAGAGATGGGGAATCAGAGGCAGGGAATCAGAATCAGAAGCGGGGAATCAGAGGCCGGGAATCAGAGGCCGGGAATCAGATGCTGGGAATAAGAGGCCGGGAATCAGAGGTGGGGAATCATAGTCCGGGAATCAGAGATGGGGATTCAGAGGCGGGGAATGAGATATGGAGAATCAGAGGCAGGGAATCAGAGGCCGGGAAACAGAGGTGGGGAATCAGATATGGGGAATCAGAGGTGGCGAATCAAAGGAGGTGAATCAGAGATGGGGAATCAGAGGCGGGGAATCAGAGGCAGGGAATCAGATGCGGGGAATCAGAGGCGGGGAATCAGAGCTGGCGAATCAGAGGCGGGGAATCAGAGGTGGGCAATCAGAGGCGGGGAATCAGATATGGGGAATCAGAGGCGGGGAATCAGAGGCGGGGAAACAGAGGCGGGGAATCAAATATAGGGAATCAGAGGTGGGGAATCAGAGGTTGTGAATCAGAGATGGGGAATCAAGGCGGGGAATCAGAGGCAGGGAATCAGACACGGGGAATCAGAGGCGGGGATTCAGAGCTGGGGAATCAGAGGCGGGGAATCAGAGTTGGGGAATCAGAGGCAGGGAATCAGATATGGGGAATCAGAGGCGGGGAATCAGAGGCGGGGAAACAGAGGCGGGGAATCAGATATGGGGAATCAGAGGTGGGGAATCAGGGGCAGGGAATCAGATATGAGGAATCAGAGGTGGGGAATCAGAGGCAGGGATTCAGATGTGCTGAATCAGAGATGGGGAATCAGAGGCAGGGAATCAGAATCAGAAGCGGGGAATCAGAGGCCGGGAATCAGAGGCCGGGAATCAGATGCTGGGAATAAGAGGCCGGGAATCAGAGGTGGGGAATCATAGTCCGGGAATCAGAGATGGGGATTCAGAGGCGGGGAATGAGATATGGAGAATCAGAGGCAGGGAATCAGAGGCCGGGAAACAGAGGTGGGGAATCAGATATGGGGAATCAGAGGTGGCGAATCAAAGGAGGTGAATCAGAGATGGGGAATCAGAGGCGGGGAATCAGAGGCAGGGAATCAGATGCGGGGAGTCAGAGGCGGGGAATCAGAGCTGGCGAATCAGAGGCGGGGAATCAGAGGTGGGCAATCAGAGGCGGGGAATCAGATATGGGGAATCAGAGGCGGGGAATCAGAGGCGGGGAAACAGAGGCGGGGAATCAAATATAGGGAATCAGAGGTGGGGAATCAGAGGTTGTGAATCAGAGATGGGGAATCAAGGCGGGGAATCAGAGGCAGGGAATCAGACACGGGGAAACAGAGGCGGGGAATCAGATATGGGGAATCAGAGGTGGGGAATCAGGGGCAGGGATTCAGTGTCAGGGAATCAGAGGCGGGGAATCAGAGGCGGGGAATCAGAGGCAGGGAATCAGACACGGGGAATCAGAGGCGGGGAATCAGAGATGGGGAATCAGAGGCGGGGAATCAGAGGCAGGGAATTGGACGCCGGGAATCAGAGTCGGGGAATCAGAGCTGGGGAATCAGAGGCGGGAAATTAGAGTTGGGGAATCAGAGGCGGGGATTCAGATATGGGGAAATAGAGGCGGGGAATCAGATATGGGGAATCAGAGGTGTGGAATCAGAGGTTGGGAATCAGAGGAAGGGAATCAGAATCGGGGAAACAGAGGCGGGGAATCAGATATGTGGAATCAGAGGTGGCGAATCAAAGGCGGTGAAACAGAGATGGGTAATCAGGGCAGGGAATCAGAGGCAGGGAATCAAACACGGGGAATCAGAGCTGGGGAATCAGAGGCGGGGAATCAGAGTTGGGAATCAGAGGCGGGGAATCAGAGGCGGCGAAACAGAGGCGGGGAATCAGATATGGGGAATCAGAGATGGGGAATCAGAGGTTGGGAATCAGAGGCAGGGAATCGGAGATGGGGAATCAGAGGCAGGGAATCAGAGGCGGGGAATCAGAGGCGGGGAATCAGAGGCCGGGAATCAGATATGGGGAAACTGAGGCGGGGAATCCGAGGCGGGGAAACAGAGGCGGGGAATCAGATATGGGGAATCAGAGGTGGGGAATCAGAGGTTGGGAATCAGAGGCAGGGAATCAGAGGCTTGGAATCAGATGCAGGGAATCAGATGCGGGGAATCAGAGGCGGGGAATCAGAGCTGGGGAATCAGAGGTGGGGAATCAGATTTGGGGAATCAGAGGTGGGGACTTAGATATTGGGAAACAGAGGCGGGGAATCAGAGGTGGGGAAACAGAGGCGGGGAATCAGATATGGGGAATCAGAGGTGGGGAATCAGAGGCAAGGAATCAGATGTGCGGAATCAGAGATGGGGAATCAGAGGCAGGGAATCAGAATCAGAAGCAGGGAATCAGAGGCCGGGAATCAGAGGCCGGAATCAGATGCTGGGAATCAGAGGCCCGGAATCAGAGGCGGGGAATCAGAGGCAGGGAATCAGATGCGGGGAATCAGAGGCGGGGAATCAGAGCTGGGGAATCAGAGGCGGGGATTCAGAGTTGGGGAATCAGAGGCGGGGAATCAGAGGCGGGGAAACAGAGGCGGGGAATCAGATATGGGGAATCAGAGGTGGGGAATCAGAGGTTGGGAATCAGAAGCAGGGAATCAGAGGCGGGGAATCAGAGGCGGGGAATCAGAGGCAGGGAATCCGATGTGCTGAATCGGAGATGGGGAATCAGAGGCAGGGAATCAGAGGCGGGGAATCAGAGGCGGAGAATCAGAGGCCGGGAATCAGATATGGGGAAACAGAGGCGGGGAATCAGAGGCGGGGAAACAGAGGCGGGAATCAGATATGGGGAATCAGAGGTGGGGAATCAGAGGTTGGGAATCAGAGGCGGGGAATCAGAGCTGGGGAATCAGAGGTGGGGAATCAGAGTTGGGGAATCAGAGTCGGGGACTTAGATATGGGGAAACAGAGGCGGGGAATCAGAGGCGGGGAAACAGACGCGGGGAATCAGAGGCGGGGATTCAGAGCTGGGGAATCAGAGGCGGGGAATCAGAGTTGGGGGATCAGAGGCGGGGAATCAGATATGGGGAATCAGAGGCGGGGAATCAGAGGCGGGGAAACAGAGGCAGGGAATCAGATATGGGGAATCAGAGGTGGGGTATCAGGGGCAGGGAATCAGTGGCAGGGAATCAGAGGCGGGGAAACAGAGGCGGGGAATCAGAGGCAGGGAATCAGACACGGGGAATCAGATATGGGGAAACAGAGGCGGGGAATCAGAGGCGGGCAAACAGAGGCGGGGAATTAGATATGGGGAATCAGAGGTGGGGAATCAGAGGTGGTGAATCAGAGATGGGGAATCACAGGCGGGGAATCAGAGGCAGGGAATAGAACGCGGGGAATCAGAGGCGGGGAATCAGAGCTGGGGAATCAGAGGCGGGGAATCATAGTTGGGAATCAGAGGCGGGGAATCAGATATGGGGAAACAGAGGCGGGGAATCAAAGGCGGGGAAACAGAGGCGGGGAATCAGATATTGGGAATCGGATGCGGGGAATCAGAGGCGGGGAATAGGAGCTGGGGAATCAGAGGCGGGGTATCAGAGGCAGGGAATCGGACTCCGGGAATCAGAGTCGGGGAATCAGAGATAGTGAATCAGAGGCGGGGAATCAGAGGCAGGGAATCGGATGCCGGGAATCAGAGGCGGGGAATCAGAGCTGGGGAATCAGAGGCGGGGAATCAGAGTTGGGGAATCAGAGGCGGGGAATCAGATATGGGGAAATAGAGGCGGGGAATCAGATATGGGGAATCAGAGGTGTGGAATCAGAGGTTGGGAATCAGAGGCAGGGAATCAGAGTCGGGGAATCAGATATGGGGAATCAGAGGTGGCGAATCAAAGGCGGTGAAACAGAGATGGGGAATCAGGGCAGGGAATCAGAGGCAGGGAATCAAACACGGGGAATCAGAGCTGGGGAATCAGAGGCGGGGAATCAGAGTTGGGAATCAGAGGCGGGGAATCAGAGGCGGGGAAACAGAGGCGGGGAATCAGATATGGGGAATCAGAGGTGGGGAATCCGAGGTTGGGAATCAGATGTGCGGAATCAGAGATGGGGAATCAGAGGCAGGGAATCAGAATCAGAAGCAGGGAATCAGAGGCCGGGAATCAGAGGCCGGAATCAGATGCTGGGAATCAGAGGCCTGGAATCAGAGGCGGGGAATCAGAGGCAGGGAATCAGATGCGGGGAATCAGAGGCGGGGAATCAGAGCTGGGGAATCAGAGGCGGGGTATTAGAGTTGGGGAATCAGAGGCGGGGAATCAGATATGGGGAAACAGAGGTGGGGAATCAGAGGCGGGGAAACAGAGGCAGGGAATCAGATATGGGGAATCAGAGGTGGGGAATCAGAGATGGGGAATCAGAGGCGGTGAATCAGAGATGGGGAATCAGAGGCAGGAAATCAGACACGGGGATTCAGAGGTTGGGAATCAGACGGGGGGAATCAAAGGCGGGGAATCAGAGCTGGGGAATCAGAGGCAGGGAATCAGAGGCGGGGAATCAGATATGGGGAATCAGAGGCTGGGATTCAGAGGCGGGGAATCAGAGGCAGGGAATCAGACACGGGGAATCAGAGGTGGGGAATCAGAGATGGGGAATCAGAGGCGGTGAATCAGAGATGGGGAATCAGAAGCGGGGAATCAGAGGCAGGAAATCAGACACGGGGATTCAGAGTCTGGGAATCAGATGGGGGGAATCAAAGGCGGGGAATCAGAGCTGGGGAATCAGAGGCAGGGAATCAGAGGCGGGGAATAAGATATGGGGAATCAGAGGCTGGGATTCAGAGGCGGGGAATCAGAGGCAGGGAATCAGACACGGGGAATCAGAGGTGGGGAATCAGAGATGGGGAATCAGAGGTGGGGAATCAGAGGCAGGGAATCAGACGCGGGGAATCTGAGGCGGGGAATCAGAGCTGGGGAATCAGAGGTGGGGAATCAGAGTTGGGGAATCAGAGGCAGGGAATCGGATGTGCGGAATCAGAGATGGGGAATCAGATGTGGGGAATCAGAGGAATCAGAGATGGGGAATCAGAGGCGGGGAATCAGAGGCAGGAAATCAGACACGGGGATTCAGAGGCTGGGAATCAGACGGGGGGAATCAAAGGCGGGGAATCAGAGCTGGGGAATCAGAGGCAGGGAATCAGAGTTGGGGATTCAGAGACGGGGAATCAGATATGGGGAAACAGAGGCGGGGAATCAGAGGCGGGCAAACAGAGGCGGGGAATTAGATATGGGGAATCAGAGGTGGGGAATCAGAGGTGGTGAATCAGTGATGGGGAATCACAGGTGGGGAATCAGAGGCAGGGAATAGAACGCAGGGAATCAGACGCAGGGAATCAGAGCTGGGGAATCAGAGGCGGGGAATCATAGTTGGGAATCAGACGCGGGGAATCAGATATGGGGAATCAGAGGCGGGGAATCAGAGGCGGGGAAACGGAGGTGGGGAATCAGATATGGGGAATCGGATGCTTGGAATCAGAGGCGGGGAATCAGAGCTGGGGAATCAGAGGCGGGGAATCAGAGTTGGGGCATCAGAGGTGGGGAATTAGATATAGGGAAACAGAGGCGGGGAATCAGAGGCGGGGAAACAGAGGCGGGGAATCAGATATGAGGAATCAGAGGTGGGGAATCAGAGGCAGGGATTCAGATGTGCTGAATCAGAGATGGGGAATCAGAGGCAGGGAATCAGAATCAGAAGCGGGGAATCAGAGGCCGGGAATCAGAGGCCGGGAATCAGATGCTGGGAATAAGAGGCCGGGAATCAGAGGTGGGGAATCATAGTCCGGGAATCAGAGATGGGGATTCAGAGGCGGGGAATGAGATATGGAGAATCAGAGGCAGGGAATCAGAGGCCGGGAAACAGAGGTGGGGAATCAGATATGGGGAATCAGAGGTGGCGAATCAAAGGAGGTGAATCAGAGATGGGGAATCAGAGGCGGGGAATCAGAGGCAGGGAATCAGATGCGGGGAATCAGAGGCGGGGAATCAGAGCTGGCGAATCAGAGGCGGGGAATCAGAGGTGGGCAATCAGAGGCGGGGAATCAGATATGGGGAATCAGAGGCGGGGAATCAGAGGCGGGGAAACAGAGGCGGGGAATCAAATATAGGGAATCAGAGGTGGGGAATCAGAGGTTGTGAATCAGAGATGGGGAATCAAGGCGGGGAATCAGAGGCAGGGAATCAGACACGGGGAATCAGAGGCGGGGATTCAGAGCTGGGGAATCAGAGGCGGGGAATCAGAGTTGGGGAATCAGAGGCAGGGAATCAGATATGGGGAATCAGAGGCGGGGAATCAGAGGCGGGGAAACAGAGGCGGGGAATCAGATATGGGGAATCAGAGGTGGGGAATCAGGGGCAGGGAATCAGATATGAGGAATCAGAGGTGGGGAATCAGAGGCAGGGATTCAG
The DNA here is from genome assembly GCF_036971445.1 of Narcine bancroftii. Taxonomy (NCBI): domain Eukaryota; kingdom Metazoa; phylum Chordata; class Chondrichthyes; order Torpediniformes; family Narcinidae; genus Narcine; species Narcine bancroftii. Next base: position 266,001,722 of record NC_091470.1, read on the forward strand.
ATGTGCTGAATCAGAGATGGGGAATCAGAGGCAGGGAATCAGAATCAGAAGCGGGGAATCAGAGGCCGGGAATCAGAGGCCGGGAATCAGATGCTGGGAATAAGAGGCCGGGAATCAGAGGTGGGGAATCATAGTCCGGGAATCAGAGATGGGGATTCAGAGGCGGGGAATGAGATATGGAGAATCAGAGGCAGGGAATCAGAGGCCGGGAAACAGAGGTGGGGAATCAGATATGGGGAATCAGAGGTGGCGAATCAAAGGAGGTGAATCAGAGATGGGGAATCAGAGGCGGGGAATCAGAGGCAGGGAATCAGATGCGGGGAGTCAGAGGCGGGGAATCAGAGCTGGCGAATCAGAGGCGGGGAATCAGAGGTGGGCAATCAGAGGCGGGGAATCAGATATGGGGAATCAGAGGCGGGGAATCAGAGGCGGGGAAACAGAGGCGGGGAATCAAATATAGGGAATCAGAGGTGGGGAATCAGAGGTTGTGAATCAGAGATGGGGAATCAAGGCGGGGAATCAGAGGCAGGGAATCAGACACGGGGAAACAGAGGCGGGGAATCAGATATGGGGAATCAGAGGTGGGGAATCAGGGGCAGGGATTCAGTGTCAGGGAATCAGAGGCGGGGAATCAGAGGCGGGGAATCAGAGGCAGGGAATCAGACACGGGGAATCAGAGGCGGGGAATCAGAGATGGGGAATCAGAGGCGGGGAATCAGAGGCAGGGAATTGGACGCCGGGAATCAGAGTCGGGGAATCAGAGCTGGGGAATCAGAGGCGGGAAATTAGAGTTGGGGAATCAGAGGCGGGGATTCAGATATGGGGAAATAGAGGCGGGGAATCAGATATGGGGAATCAGAGGTGTGGAATCAGAGGTTGGGAATCAGAGGAAGGGAATCAGAATCGGGGAAACAGAGGCGGGGAATCAGATATGTGGAATCAGAGGTGGCGAATCAAAGGCGGTGAAACAGAGATGGGTAATCAGGGCAGGGAATCAGAGGCAGGGAATCAAACACGGGGAATCAGAGCTGGGGAATCAGAGGCGGGGAATCAGAGTTGGGAATCAGAGGCGGGGAATCAGAGGCGGCGAAACAGAGGCGGGGAATCAGATATGGGGAATCAGAGATGGGGAATCAGAGGTTGGGAATCAGAGGCAGGGAATCGGAGATGGGGAATCAGAGGCAGGGAATCAGAGGCGGGGAATCAGAGGCGGGGAATCAGAGGCCGGGAATCAGATATGGGGAAACTGAGGCGGGGAATCCGAGGCGGGGAAACAGAGGCGGGGAATCAGATATGGGGAATCAGAGGTGGGGAATCAGAGGTTGGGAATCAGAGGCAGGGAATCAGAGGCTTGGAATCAGATGCAGGGAATCAGATTCGGGGAATCAGAGGCGGGGAATCAGAGCTGGGGAATCAGAGGTGGGGAATCAGATTTGGGGAATCAGAGGTGGGGACTTAGATATTGGGAAACAGAGGCGGGGAATCAGAGGTGGGGAAACAGAGGCGGGGAATCAGATATGGGGAATCAGAGGTGGGGAATCAGAGGCAAGGAATCAGATGTGCGGAATCAGAGATGGGGAATCAGAGGCAGGGAATCAGAATCAGAAGCAGGGAATCAGAGGCCGGGAATCAGAGGCCGGAATCAGATGCTGGGAATCAGAGGCCCGGAATCAGAGGCGGGGAATCAGAGGCAGGGAATCAGATGCGGGGAATCAGAGGCGGGGAATCAGAGCTGGGGAATCAGAGGCGGGGATTCAGAGTTGGGGAATCAGAGGCGGGGAATCAGAGGCGGGGAAACAGAGGCGGGGAATCAGATATGGGGAATCAGAGGTGGGGAATCAGAGGTTGGGAATCAGAAGCAGGGAATCAGAGGCGGGGAATCAGAGGCGGGGAATCAGAGGCAGGGAATCCGATGTGCGGAATCGGAGATGGGGAATCAGAGGCAGGGAATCAGAGGCGGGGAATCAGAGGCGGAGAATCAGAGGCCGGGAATCAGATATGGGGAAACAGAGGCGGGGAATCAGAGGCGGGGAAACAGAGGCGGGAATCAGATATGGGGAATCAGAGGTGGGGAATCAGAGGTTGGGAATCAGAGGCGGGGAATCAGAGCTGGGGAATCAGAGGTGGGGAATCAGAGTTGGGGAATCAGAGTCGGGGACTTAGATATGGGGAAACAGAGGCGGGGAATCAGAGGCGGGGAAACAGACGCGGGGAATCAGAGGCGGGGATTCAGAGCTGGGGAATCAGAGGCGGGGAATCAGAGTTGGGGGATCAGAGGCGGGGAATCAGATATGGGGAATCAGAGGCGGGGAATCAGAGGCGGGGAAACAGAGGCAGGGAATCAGATATGGGGAATCAGAGGTGGGGTATCAGGGGCAGGGAATCAGTGGCAGGGAATCAGAGGCGGGGAAACAGAGGCGGGGAATCAGAGGCAGGGAATCAGACACGGGGAATCAGATATGGGGAAACAGAGGCGGGGAATCAGAGGCGGGCAAACAGAGGCGGGGAATTAGATATGGGGAATCAGAGGTGGGGAATCAGAGGTGGTGAATCAGAGATGGGGAATCACAGGCGGGGAATCAGAGGCAGGGAATAGAACGCGGGGAATCAGAGGCGGGGAATCAGAGCTGGGGAATCAGAGGCGGGGAATCATAGTTGGGAATCAGAGGCGGGGAATCAGATATGGGGAAACAGAGGCGGGGAATCAAAGGCGGGGAAACAGAGGCGGGGAATCAGATATTGGGAATCGGATGCGGGGAATCAGAGGCGGGGAATAGGAGCTGGGGAATCAGAGGCGGGGTATCAGAGGCAGGGAATCGGACTCCGGGAATCAGAGTCGGGGAATCAGAGATAGTGAATCAGAGGCGGGGAATCAGAGGCAGGGAATCGGATGCCGGGAATCAGAGGCGGGGAATCAGAGCTGGGGAATCAGAGGCGGGGAATCAGAGTTGGGGAATCAGAGGCGGGGAATCAGATATGGGGAAATAGAGGCGGGGAATCAGATATGGGGAATCAGAGGTGTGGAATCAGAGGTTGGGAATCAGAGGCAGGGAATCAGAGTCGGGGAATCAGATATGGGGAATCAGAGGTGGCGAATCAAAGGCGGTGAAACAGAGATGGGGAATCAGGGCAGGGAATCAGAGGCAGGGAATCAAACACGGGGAATCAGAGCTGGGGAATCAGAGGCGGGGAATCAGAGTTGGGAATCAGAGGCGGGGAATCAGAGGCGGGGAAACAGAGGCGGGGAATCAGATATGGGTAATCAGAGGTGGGGAATCCGAGGTTGGGAATCAGATGTGCGGAATCAGAGATGGGGAATCAGAGGCAGGGAATCAGAATCAGAAGCAGGGAATCAGAGGCCGGGAATCAGAGGCCGGAATCAGATGCTGGGAATCAGAGGCCTGGAATCAGAGGCGGGGAATCAGAGGCAGGGAATCAGATGCGGGGAATCAGAGGCGGGGAATCAGAGCTGGGGAATCAGAGGCGGGGTATTAGAGTTGGGGAATCAGAGGCGGGGAATCAGATATGGGGAAACAGAGGTGGGGAATCAGAGGCGGGGAAACAGAGGCAGGGAATCAGATATGGGGAATCAGAGGTGGGGAATCAGAGATGGGGAATCAGAGGCGGTGAATCAGAGATGGGGAATCAGAGGCAGGAAATCAGACACGGGGATTCAGAGGTTGGGAATCAGACGGGGGGAATCAAAGGCGGGGAATCAGAGCTGGGGAATCAGAGGCAGGGAATCAGAGGCGGGGAATCAGATATGGGGAATCAGAGGCTGGGATTCAGAGGCGGGGAATCAGAGGCAGGGAATCAGACACGGGGAATCAGAGGTGGGGAATCAGAGATGGGGAATCAGAGGCGGTGAATCAGAGATGGGGAATCAGAAGCGGGGAATCAGAGGCAGGAAATCAGACACGGGGATTCAGAGTCTGGGAATCAGATGGGGGGAATCAAAGGCGGGGAATCAGAGCTGGGGAATCAGAGGCAGGGAATCAGAGGCGGGGAATCAGATATGGGGAATCAGAGGCTGGGATTCAGAGGCGGGGAATCAGAGGCAGGGAATCAGACACGGGGAATCAGAGGTGGGGAATCAGAGATGGGGAATCAGAGGTGGGGAATCAGAGGCAGGGAATCAGACGCGGGGAATCTGAGGCGGGGAATCAGAGCTGGGGAATCAGAGGTGGGGAATCAGAGTTGGGGAATCAGAGGCAGGGAATCGGATGTGCGGAATCAGAGATGGGGAATCAGATGTGGGGAATCAGAGGAATCAGAGATGGGGAATCAGAGGCGGGGAATCAGAGGCAGGAAATCAGACACGGGGATTCAGAGGCTGGGAATCAGACGGGGGGAATCAAAGGCGGGGAATCAGAGCTGGGGAATCAGAGGCAGGGAATCAGAGTTGGGGATTCAGAGACGGGGAATCAGATATGGGGAAACAGAGGCGGGGAATCAGAGGCGGGCAAACAGAGGCGGGGAATTAGATATGGGGAATCAGAGGTGGGGAATCAGAGGTGGTGAATCAGTGATGGGGAATCACAGGTGGGGAATCAGAGGCAGGGAATAGAACGCAGGGAATCAGACGCAGGGAATCAGAGCTGGGGAATCAGAGGCGGGGAATCAGAGTTGGGAATCAGAGGCGGGGAATCAGAGGCGGCGAAACAGAGGCGGGGAATCAGATATGGGGAATCAGAGATGGGGAATCAGAGGTTGGGAATCAGAGGCAGGGAATCGGAGATGGGGAATCAGAGGCAGGGAATCAGAGGCGGGGAATCAGAGGCGGGGAATCAGAGGCCGGGAATCAGATATGGGGAAACTGAGGCGGGGAATCCGAGGCGGGGAAACAGAGGCGGGGAATCAGATATGGGGAATCAGAGGTGGGGAATCAGAGGTTGGGAATCAGAGGCAGGGAATCAGAGGCTTGGAATCAGATGCAGGGAATCAGATGCGGGGAATCAGAGGCGGGGAATCAGAGCTGGGGAATCAGAGGTGGGGAATCAGATTTGGGGAATCAGAGGTGGGGACTTAGATATTGGGAAACAGAGGCGGGGAATCAGAGGTGGGGAAACAGAGGCGGGGAATCAGATATGGGGAATCAGAGGTGGGGAATCAGAGGCAAGGAATCAGATGTGCGGAATCAGAGATGGGGAATCAGAGGCAGGGAATCAGAATCAGAAGCAGGGAATCAGAGGCCGGGAATCAGAGGCCGGAATCAGATGCTGGGAATCAGAGGCCCGGAATCAGAGGCGGGGAATCAGAGGCAGGGAATCAGATGCGGGGAATCAGAGGCGGGGAATCAGAGCTGGGGAATCAGAGGCGGGGATTCAGAGTTGGGGAATCAGAGGCGGGGAATCAGAGGCGGGGAAACAGAGGCGGGGAATCAGATATGGGGAATCAGAGGTGGGGAATCAGAGGTTGGGAATCAGAAGCAGGGAATCAGAGGCGGGGAATCAGAGGCGGGGAATCAGAGGCAGGGAATCCGATGTGCGGAATCGGAGATGGGGAATCAGAGGCAGGGAATCAGAGGCGGGGAATCAGAGGCGGAGAATCAGAGGCCGGGAATCAGATATGGGGAAACAGAGGCGGGGAATCAGAGGCGGGGAAACAGAGGCGGGAATCAGATATGGGGAATCAGAGGTGGGGAATCAGAGGTTGGGAATCAGAGGCGGGGAATCAGAGCTGGGGAATCAGAGGTGGGGAATCAGAGTTGGGGAATCAGAGTCGGGGACTTAGATATGGGGAAACAGAGGCGGGGAATCAGAGGCGGGGAAACAGACGCGGGGAATCAGAGGCGGGGATTCAGAGCTGGGGAATCAGAGGCGGGGAATCAGAGTTGGGGGATCAGAGGCGGGGAATCAGATATGGGGAATCAGAGGCGGGGAATCAGAGGCGGGGAAACAGAGGCAGGGAATCAGATATGGGGAATCAGAGGTGGGGTATCAGGGGCAGGGAATCAGTGGCAGGGAATCAGAGGCGGGGAAACAGAGGCGGGGAATCAGAGGCAGGGAATCAGACACGGGGAATCAGATATGGGGAAACAGAGGCGGGGAATCAGAGGCGGGCAAACAGAGGCGGGGAATTAGATATGGGGAATCAGAGGTGGGGAATCAGAGGTGGTGAATCAGAGATGGGGAATCACAGGCGGGGAATCAGAGGCAGGGAATAGAACGCGGGGAATCAGAGGCGGGGAATCAGAGCTGGGGAATCAGAGGCGGGGAATCATAGTTGGGAATCAGAGGCGGGGAATCAGATATGGGGAAACAGAGGCGGGGAATCAAAGGCGGGGAAACAGAGGCGGGGAATCAGATATTGGGAATCGGATGCGGGGAATCAGAGGCGGGGAATAGGAGCTGGGGAATCAGAGGCGGGGTATCAGAGGCAGGGAATCGGACTCCGGGAATCAGAGTCGGGGAATCAGAGATAGTGAATCAGAGGCGGGGAATCAGAGGCAGGGAATCGGATGCCGGGAATCAGAGGCGGGGAATCAGAGCTGGGGAATCAGAGGCGGGGAATCAGAGTTGGGGAATCAGAGGCGGGGAATCAGATATGGGGAAATAGAGGCGGGGAATCAGATATGGGGAATCAGAGGTGTGGAATCAGAGGTTGGGAATCAGAGGCAGGGAATCAGAGTCGGGGAATCAGATATGGGGAATCAGAGGTGGCGAATCAAAGGCGGTGAAACAGAGATGGGGAATCAGGGCAGGGAATCAGAGGCAGGGAATCAAACACGGGGAATCAGAGCTGGGGAATCAGAGGCGGGGAATCAGAGTTGGGAATCAGAGGCGGGGAATCAGAGGCGGGGAAACAGAGGCGGGGAATCAGATATGGGGAATCAGAGGTGGGGAATCCGAGGTTGGGAATCAGATGTGCGGAATCAGAGATGGGGAATCAGAGGCAGGGAATCAGAATCAGAAGCAGGGAATCAGAGGCCGGGAATCAGAGGCCGGAATCAGATGCTGGGAATCAGAGGCCTGGAATCAGAGGCGGGGAATCAGAGGCAGGGAATCAGATGCGGGGAATCAGAGGCGGGGAATCAGAGCTGGGGAATCAGAGGCGGGGTATTAGAGTTGGGGAATCAGAGGCGGGGAATCAGATATGGGGAAACAGAGGTGGGGAATCAGAGGCGGGGAAACAGAGGCAGGGAATCAGATATGGGGAATCAGAGGTGGGGAATCAGAGATGGGGAATCAGAGGCGGTGAATCAGAGATGGGGAATCAGAGGCAGGAAATCAGACACGGGGATTCAGAGGTTGGGAATCAGACGGGGGGAATCAAAGGCGGGGAATCAGAGCTGGGGAATCAGAGGCAGGGAATCAGAGGCGGGGAATCAGATATGGGGAATCAGAGGCTGGGATTCAGAGGCGGGGAATCAGAGGCAGGGAATCAGACACGGGGAATCAGAGGTGGGGAATCAGAGATGGGGAATCAGAGGCGGTGAATCAGAGATGGGGAATCAGAAGCGGGGAATCAGAGGCAGGAAATCAGACACGGGGATTCAGAGTCTGGGAATCAGATGGGGGGAATCAAAGGCGGGGAATCAGAGCTGGGGAATCAGAGGCAGGGAATCAGAGGCGGGGAATCAGATATGGGGAATCAGAGGCTGGGATTCAGAGGCGGGGAATCAGAGGCAGGGAATCAGACACGGGGAATCAGAGGTGGGGAATCAGAGATGGGGAATCAGAGGTGGGGAATCAGAGGCAGGGAATCAGACGCGGGGAATCTGAGGCGGGGAATCAGAGCTGGGGAATCAGAGGTGGGGAATCAGAGTTGGGGAATCAGAGGCAGGGAATCGGATGTGCGGAATCAGAGATGGGGAATCAGATGTGGGGAATCAGAGGAATCAGAGATGGGGAATCAGAGGCGGGGAATCAGAGGCAGGAAATCAGACACGGGGATTCAGAGGCTGGGAATCAGACGGGGGGAATCAAAGGCGGGGAATCAGAGCTGGGGAATCAGAGGCAGGGAATCAGAGTTGGGGATTCAGAGACGGGGAATCAGATATGGGGAAACAGAGGCGGGGAATCAGAGGCGGGCAAACAGAGGCGGGGAATTAGATATGGGGAATCAGAGGTGGGGAATCAGAGGTGGTGAATCAGTGATGGGGAATCACAGGTGGGGAATCAGAGGCAGGGAATAGAACGCAGGGAATCAGACGCAGGGAATCAGAGCTGGGGAATCAGAGGCGGGGAATCATAGTTGGGAATCAGACGCGGGGAATCAGATATGGGGAATCAGAGGCGGGGAATCAGAGGCGGGGAAACGGAGGTGGGGAATCAGATATGGGGAATCGGATGCTTGGAATCAGAGGCGGGGAATCAGAGCTGGGGAATCAGAGGCGGGGAATCAGAGTTGGGGCATCAGAGGTGGGGAATTAGATATAGGGAAACAGAGGCGGGGAATCAGAGGCGGGGAAACAGAGGCGGGGAATCAGATATGAGGAATCAGAGGTGGGGAATCAGAGGCAGGGATTCAGATGTGCTGAATCAGAGATGGGGAATCAGAGGCAGGGAATCAGAATCAGAAGCGGGGAATCAGAGGCCGGGAATCAGAGGCCGGGAATCAGATGCTGGGAATAAGAGGCCGGGAATCAGAGGTGGGGAATCATAGTCCGGGAATCAGAGATGGGGATTCAGAGGCGGGGAATGAGATATGGAGAATCAGAGGCAGGGAATCAGAGGCCGGGAAACAGAGGTGGGGAATCAGATATGGGGAATCAGAGGTGGCGAATCAAAGGAGGTGAATCAGAGATGGGGAATCAGAGGCGGGGAATCAGAGGCAGGGAATCAGATGCGGGGAATCAGAGGCGGGGAATCAGAGCTGGCGAATCAGAGGCGGGGAATCAGAGGTGGGCAATCAGAGGCGGGGAATCAGATATGGGGAATCAGAGGCGGGGAATCAGAGGCGGGGAAACAGAGGCGGGGAATCAAATATAGGGAATCAGAGGTGGGGAATCAGAGGTTGTGAATCAGAGATGGGGAATCAAGGCGGGGAATCAGAGGCAGGGAATCAGACACGGGGAATCAGAGGCGGGGATTCAGAGCTGGGGAATCAGAGGCGGGGAATCAGAGTTGGGGAATCAGAGGCAGGGAATCAGATATGGGGAATCAGAGGCGGGGAATCAGAGGCGGGGAAACAGAGGCGGGGAATCAGATATGGGGAATCAGAGGTGGGGAATCAGGGGCAGGGAATCAGATATGAGGAATCAGAGGTGGGGAATCAGAGGCAGGGATTCAGATGTGCTGAATCAGAGATGGGGAATCAGAGGCAGGGAATCAGAATCAGAAGCGGGGAATCAGAGGCCGGGAATCAGAGGCCGGGAATCAGATGCTGGGAATAAGAGGCCGGGAATCAGAGGTGGGGAATCATAGTCCGGGAATCAGAGATGGGGATTCAGAGGCGGGGAATGAGATATGGAGAATCAGAGGCAGGGAATCAGAGGCCGGGAAACAGAGGTGGGGAATCAGATATGGGGAATCAGAGGTGGCGAATCAAAGGAGGTGAATCAGAGATGGGGAATCAGAGGCGGGGAATCAGAGGCAGGGAATCAGATGCGGGGAGTCAGAGGCGGGGAATCAGAGCTGGCGAATCAGAGGCGGGGAATCAGAGGTGGGCAATCAGAGGCGGGGAATCAGATATGGGGAATCAGAGGCGGGGAATCAGAGGCGGGGAAACAGAGGCGGGGAATCAAATATAGGGAATCAGAGGTGGGGAATCAGAGGTTGTGAATCAGAGATGGGGAATCAAGGCGGGGAATCAGAGGCAGGGAATCAGACACGGGGAAACAGAGGCGGGGAATCAGATATGGGGAATCAGAGGTGGGGAATCAGGGGCAGGGATTCAGTGTCAGGGAATCAGAGGCGGGGAATCAGAGGCGGGGAATCAGAGGCAGGGAATCAGACACGGGGAATCAGAGGCGGGGAATCAGAGATGGGGAATCAGAGGCGGGGAATCAGAGGCAGGGAATTGGACGCCGGGAATCAGAGTCGGGGAATCAGAGCTGGGGAATCAGAGGCGGGAAATTAGAGTTGGGGAATCAGAGGCGGGGATTCAGATATGGGGAAATAGAGGCGGGGAATCAGATATGGGGAATCAGAGGTGTGGAATCAGAGGTTGGGAATCAGAGGAAGGGAATCAGAATCGGGGAAACAGAGGCGGGGAATCAGATATGTGGAATCAGAGGTGGCGAATCAAAGGCGGTGAAACAGAGATGGGTAATCAGGGCAGGGAATCAGAGGCAGGGAATCAAACACGGGGAATCAGAGCTGGGGAATCAGAGGCGGGGAATCAGAGTTGGGAATCAGAGGCGGGGAATCAGAGGCGGCGAAACAGAGGCGGGGAATCAGATATGGGGAATCAGAGATGGGGAATCAGAGGTTGGGAATCAGAGGCAGGGAATCGGAGATGGGGAATCAGAGGCAGGGAATCAGAGGCGGGGAATCAGAGGCGGGGAATCAGAGGCCGGGAATCAGATATGGGGAAACTGAGGCGGGGAATCCGAGGCGGGGAAACAGAGGCGGGGAATCAGATATGGGGAATCAGAGGTGGGGAATCAGAGGTTGGGAATCAGAGGCAGGGAATCAGAGGCTTGGAATCAGATGCAGGGAATCAGATGCGGGGAATCAGAGGCGGGGAATCAGAGCTGGGGAATCAGAGGTGGGGAATCAGATTTGGGGAATCAGAGGTGGGGACTTAGATATTGGGAAACAGAGGCGGGGAATCAGAGGTGGGGAAACAGAGGCGGGGAATCAGATATGGGGAATCAGAGGTGGGGAATCAGAGGCAGGGAATCAGATGTGCGGAATCAGAGATGGGGAATCAGAGGCAGGGAATCAGAATCATAAGCAGGGAGTCAGAGGCCGGGAATCAGAGGCCGGAATAAGATGATGGGAATCAGAGGCCTGGAATCAGAGGCGGGGGATCAGAGGCAGGGAATCAGATGCGGGGAATCAGAGGCGGGGAATCAGAGCTGGGGAATCAGAGACGGGGTATTAGAGTTGGGGAATCAGAGGCGGGGAATCAGATATGGGGAAACAGAGGTAGGGAATCAGAGGCGGGGAAACAGAGGCAGGGAATCAGATATGGGGAATCAGAGGCGGGGAATCAGAGGTGGGGAATCATAGGCAGCGAATCGGATGTGCGGAATCAGAGATGGGGAATCAGAGGCCGGGAATCAGAGGTGGTGAATCAGAGATGGGGAATCAGAGGCGGGGAATCAGAGGCAGGGTATCAGACGCGGGGAATCAGAGGTGGGCAATCAGAGGCGGGGAATCAGATATGGGGAATCAGAGGCGGGGAATCAGAGGCGGGGAAACAGAGGCGGGGAATCAGATATGGGGAATCAGAGGTGGGGCATCAGAGGTTGTGAATCACAGATGGGGAATCAGAGGCGGGGAATCAGAGGCAGGGAATCAGATGCGGGGAATCAGAGGCGGGGATTCAGAGCTGGGGAATCAGAAGCGGGGAATCAGAGTTGGGGAATCAGAGGCGGGGAATCAGATATGGGGAATCAGAGGCAGGGAATCAGAGGCGGGGAATCAGAGGCAGGGAATCAGACGCGGGGAATCTGAGGCGGGGAATCAGAGCTGGGGAATCAGAGGTGGGGAATCAGAGTTGGGGAATCAGAGGCAGGGAATTGGATGTGCGGAATCAGAGATGGGGAATCAGAGGTGGGGAATCAGAGGCGGTGAATCAGAGATGGGGAATCAGAGGCGGGGAATCAGAGGCAGGAAATCAGACACGGGGATTCAGAGGCTGGGAATCAGACGGGGGGAATCAAAGGCGGGGAATCAGAGCTGGGGAATCTGAGGCAGGGAATCAGAGTTGGGGATTCAGAGGCGGGGAATCAGATATGGGGAAAAAGAGGCGGGGAATCAGAGGTGGGCAAACAGAGGCGGGGAATTAGATATGGGGAATCAGAGGTAGGGAATCAGAGGTGGTGAATCAGTGATGGGGAATCACAGGCGGGGAATCAGAGGCAGGGAATAGAACGCGGGGAATCAGAGGCAGGGAATCAGAGCTAGGGAATCAGAGGCGGGGAATCATAGTTGGGAATCAGAGGCGGGAATCAGATATGGGGAAACAGAGGCGGGGAATCAGAGGCGGGGAAACAGAGGCGGGGAATCAGATATGGGGAATCGGATGCAGGGAATCAGAGGCGGGGAATCAGAGCTGGGGAATCAGAGGCAGGGAATCAGAGTTGGGGCATCAGAGGTGGGGAATTAGATATAGGGAAACAGAGGCGGGGAATCAGAGGCGGGGAAACAGAGGCGGGGAATCAGATATGGGGAATCAGAGGTGGGGAATCAGAGGCAGGTAATCAGATGTGCGGAATCAGAGATGGGGAATCAGAGGCAGGGAATCAGAAGCGGGGAATCAGAGGCCGGGAATCAGAGGCCGGGAATCAGATGCTGGGAATAAGAGGCCGGGAATCAGAGGAGGGGAATCAGAGTCCGGGAATCAGAGATGGGGATTCAGAGGCGGGGAATGAGATATGGAGAATCAGAGGCGGGGAATCAGAGGCGGGGAAACAGAGGCGGGGAATCAGATATGTGGAATCAGAGGTGGCGAATCAAAGGCGGTGAATCAGAGATGGGGAATCAGAGGCGGGGAATCAGAGGCAGGGAATCAGATGCGGGGAATCAGAGGCGGGGAATCAGAGCTGGCGAATCAGAGGCTGGGAATCAGAGGTGGGCAATCAGAGGCGGGGAATCAGATATGGGGAATCAGAGGCGGGGAATCAGAGGCGGGGAAACAGAGGCGGGGAATCAAATATAGGGAATCAGAGGTGGGGAATCAGAGGTTGTGAATCAGAGATGGGGAATCAAGGCGGGGAATCAGAGGCAGTGAATCAGACGCGGGGTATCAGAGGCGGGGATTCAGAGCTGGGGAATCAGAGGCGGGGAATCAGAGTTGGGGAATCAGAGGCAGGGAATCAGATATGGGGAATCAGAGGCGGGGAATCAGAGGCCGGGAATCAGATGTGGGGAAACAGAGGCGGGGAATCCAGGGCGGGGAAACAGAGGCGGGGAATCAGATATGGGGAATCAGAGGTGGGGAATCAGAGGTTGGGAATCAGAGGCAGGGAATCAGAGGCTTGGAATCAGATGCAGGGTATCAGATGCGGGGAATCAGAGGCGGGGAATCAGAGCTGGGGAATCAGAGGTGGGGAATCAGATTTGGGGAATCAGAGGTGGGGACTTAGATATTGGGAAACAGAGGCGGGGAATCAGAGGCGGGGAAACAGAGGCGGGGAATCAGATATGGGGAATCAGAGGTGGGGAATCAGAGGCAGGGAATCAGATGTGCGGAATCAGAGATGGGGAATCAGAGGCAGGGAATCAGAATCAGAAGCAGGGAATCAGAGGCCGGGAATCAGAGGCCGGAATCAGATGCTGGGAATCAGGGGCCTGGAATCAGAGGCGGGGAATCAGAGGCAGGGAATCAGATGCGGGGAATCAGAGGCGGGGAATCAGAGCTGGGGAATCAGAGGCGGGGTATTAGAGTTGGGGAATCAGAGGTGGGGAATCAGATATGGGGAAACAGAGGTGGGGAATCAGAGGCGGGGAAACAGAGGCAGGGAATCAGATATGGGGAATCAGAGGTGGGGCATCAGAGGTTGTGAATCACAGATGGGGAATCAGAGGCGGGGAATCAGAGGCAGGGAATCAGATGCGGGGAATCAGAGGCGGGGATTCAGAGCTGGGGAATCAGAAGCGGGGAATCAGAGTTGGGGAATCAGAGGCGGGGAATCAGATATGGGGAATCAGAGGCAGGGAATCAGAGGCGGGGAATCAGAGGCAGGGAATCAGACGCGGGGAATCTGAGGCGGGGAATCAGAGCTGGGGAATCAGAGGTGGGGAATCAGAGTTGGGGAATCAGAGGCAGGGAATTGGATGTGCGGAATCAGAGAGGGGGAATCAGAGGTGGGGAATCAGAGGAGGTGAATCAGAGATGGGGAATCAGAGGCGGGGAATCAGAGGCAGGAAATCAGACACGGGGATTCAGAGGCTGGGAATCAGACGGGGGGAATCAAAGGCGGGGAATCAGAGCTGGGGAATCTGAGGCAGGGAATCAGAGTTGGGGATTCAGAGGCGGGGAATCAGATATGGGGAAACAGAGGCGGGGAATCAGAGGCGGGCAAACAGAGGCGGGGAATTAGATATGGGTAATCAGAGGTAGGGAATCAGAGGTGGTGAATCAGTGATGGGGAATCACAGGCGGGGAATCAGAGGCAGGGAATAGAACGCGGGGAATCAGAGGCAGGGAATCAGAGCTGGGGAATCAGAGGAGGGGATTCATAGTTGGGAATCAGAGGCGGGAATCAGATATGGGGAAACAGAGGCGGGGAATCAGAGGCGGTGAAACAGAGGCGGGGAATCAGATATGGGGAATCGGATGCAGGGAATCAGAGGCGGGGATTCAGAGCTGGGGTATCAGAGGCGGGGAATCAGAGTTGGGGCATCAGAGGTGGGGAATTAGATATAGGGAAACAGAGGCGGGGAATCAGAGGCGGGGAAACAGAGGCGGGGAATCAGATATGGGGAATCAGAGGTGGGGAATCAGAGGCAGGGTATCAGATGTGCGGAATCAGAGATGGGGAATAAGAGGCAGGGAATCAGAATCAGAAGCGGGGAATCAGAGGCCGGGAATCAGAGGCCGGGAATCAGATGCTGGGAATAAGAGGCCGGGAATCAGAGGTGGGGAAACAGAGGCGGGGAATCAGATATGGGGAATCAGAGGTGGGGAATCAGAGGCAGGGAATCAGATGTGCGGAATCAGAGATGGGGAATAAGAGGCAGGGAATCAGAATCAGAAGCGGGGAATCAGAGGCTGGGAATCAGAGGCCGGGAATCAGATGCTGGGAATAAGAGGCCGGGAATCAGAGGTGGGGAATCAGATATGGGGAATCAGAGGTGGCGAATCAAAGGCGGTGAATCAGAGATGGGGAATCAGAGGCGGGGAATCAGAGGCAGGGAATCAGATGCGGGGAATCAGAGGCGGGGAATCAGAGCTGGCGAATCAGAGGCTGGGAATCAGAGGTGGGCAATCAGAGGTGGGGAATCAGATATGGGGAATCAGAGGCGGGGAATCAGAGGCGGGGAAACAGAGGCGGGGAATCAAATATAGGGAATCAGAGGTGGGGAATCAGAGGTTGTGAATCAGAGATGGGGAACCAAGGCGGGGAATCAGAGGCAGGGAATCAGACGCGGGGAATCAGAGGCGGGGATTCAGAGCTGGGGAATCAGAGGCGGGGAATCAGAGTTGGGGAATCAGAGGCAGGGAATCAGATATGGGGAATCAGAGGCGGGGAATCAGAGGCGGGGAAACAGAGGCGGGGAATCAGATGTGGGGAATCAGAGGTGGGGAATCAGGGGCAGGGAATCAGTGGCAGGGAATCAGAGGCGGGGAATCAGAGGCGGGGAATCAAAGGCAGGGAATCAGACACGGGGAATCAGACGGGGGGAATCAAAGGCGGGGAATCAGAGCTGGGGAATCTGAGGCAGGGAATCAGAGTTGGGGATTCAGAGGCGGGGAATCAGATATGGGGAAACAGAGGCGGGGAATCAGAGGCGGGCAAACAGAGGCGGGGAATTAGATATGGGTAATCAGAGGTAGGGAATCAGAGGTGGTGAATCAGTGATGGGGAATCACAGGCGGGGAATCAGAGGCAGGGAATAGAACGCGGGGAATCAGAGGCAGGGAATCAGAGCTGGGGAATCAGAGGAGGGGATTCATAGTTGGGAATCAGAGGCGGGAATCAGATATGGGGAAACAGAGGAGGGGAATCAGAGGCGGTGAAACAGAGGCGGGGAATCAGATATGGGGAATCGGATGCAGGGAATCAGAGGCGGGGATTCAGAGCTGGGGTATCAGAGGCGGGGAATCAGAGTTGGGGCATCAGAGGTGGGGAATTAGATATAGGGAAACAGAGGCGGGGAATCAGAGGCGGGGAAACAGAGGCGGGGAATCAGATATGGGGAATCAGAGGTGGGGAATCAGAGGCAGGGTATCAGATGTGCGGAATCAGAGATGGGGAATAAGAGGCAGGGAATCAGAATCAGAAGCGGGGAATCAGAGGCCGGGAATCAGATGCTGGGAATAAGAGGCCGGGAATCAGAGGCGGGGAAACAGAGGCGGGGAATCAGATATGGGGAATCAGAGGTGGGGAATCAGAGGCAGGGAATCAGATGTGCGGAATCAGAGATGGGGAATAAGAGGCAGGGAATCAGAATCAGAAGCGGGGAATCAGAGGCTGGGAATCAGAGGCCGGGAATCAGATGCTGGGAATAAGAGGCCGGGAATCAGAGGTGGGGAATCAGATATGGGGAATCAGAGGTGGCGAATCAAAGGCGGTGAATCAGAGATGGGGAATCAGAGGCGGGGAATCAGAGGCAGGGAATCAGATGCGGGGAATCAGAGGCGGGGAATCAGAGCTGGCGAATCAGAGGCTGGGAATCAGAGGTGGGCAATCAGAGGTGGGGAATCAGATATGGGGAATCAGAGGCGGGGAATCAGAGGCGGGGAAACAGAGGCGGGGAATCAAATATAGGGAATCAGAGGTGGGGAATCAGAGGTTGTGAATCAGAGATGGGGAATCAAGGCGGGGAATCAGAGGCAGGGAATCAGAAGCGGGGAATCAGAGGCGGGGATTCAGAGCTGGGGAATCAGAGGCGGGGAATCAGAGTTGGGGAATCAGAGGCATGGAATCAGATATGGGGAATCAGAGGCGGGGAATCAGAGGCGGGGAAACAGAGGCGGGGAATCAGATGTGGGGAATCAGAGGTGGGGAATCAGGGGCAGGGAATCAGTGGCAGGGAATCAGAGGCGGGGAATCAGAGGCGGGGAATCAAAGGCAGGGAATCAGACACGGGGAATCAGAGGCGGGGAATCAGAGATGGGGAATCAGAGGCGGGGAATCAGAGGCAGGGAATCGGATGCCGGGAATCAGAGTCGGGGAATCAGAGCTGGGGAATCAGAGGCGGGGAATCAGAGTTGGGGAATCAGAGGCGGGGAATCAGATATGGGGAAATAGAGGCGGGGAATCAGATATGGGGAATCAGAGGTGTGGAATCAGAGGTTGGGAATCAGAGGCAGGGAATCAGAGTCGGGGAAACAGAGGCGGGGAATCAGATATGGGGAATCAGAGGTGGCGAATCAAAGGCGGTGAAACAGAGATGGGGAATCAGGGCAGGGAATCAGAGGCAGGGAATCAAACACGGGGAATCAGAGCTGGGGAATCAGAGGCGGGGAATCAGAGTTGGTAATCAGAGGCGGGGAATCAGAGGCGGGGAAACAGAGGCGGGGAATCAGTTATGGGGAATCAGAGGCGGGGAATCCGAGGTTGGGAATCAGAGGCAGGGAATCAGAGGCGGAATATCAGAGGCGGGGAATCAGAGGAAGGGAATCAGATCTGCGGAATCGGAGATGGGGAATCAGAGGCAGGGAATCAGAGGCGGGGAATCAGAGGCGGGGATTCAGAGGCCGGGAATCAGATATGGGGAAACAGAGGCGGGGAATCCGAGGCGGGGAAACAGAGGCGGGGAATCAGATATGGGGAATCAGAGGTGGGGAATCAGAGGTTGGGAATCAGAGGCAGGGAATCAGATGCGGGGAATCAGAGGCGGGGAATCAGAGCTGGGGAATCAGAGGTGGGGAATCAGATTTGGGGAATCAGAGGCGGGGACTTAGATATTGGGAAACAGAGGCGGGGAATCAGAGGCGGGGAAACCCAGGCGGGGAATCAGATATGGGGAATCAGAGGTGGGGAATCAGAGGCAAGGAATCAGATGTGAGGAATCAGAGATGGGGAATCAGAGGCAGGGAATCAGAATCAGAAGCAGGGAATCAGAGGCCGGGAATCAGAGGCCGGAATCAGATGCTGGGAATCAGAGGCCTGGAATCAGACGCGGGGAATCTGAGGCGGGGAATCAGAGCTGGGGAACCAGAGGTGGGGAATCAGAGTTGGGGAATCAGAGGCAGGGAATTGGATGTGCGGAATCAGAGAGGGGGAATCAGAGGTGGGGAATCAGAGGAGGTGAATCAGAGATGGGGAATCAGAGGCGGGGAATCAGAGGCAGGAAATCAGACACGGGGATTCAGAGGCTGGGAATCAGACGTGGGGAATCAAAGGCGGGGAATCAGAGCTGGGGAATCCGAGGCAGGGAATCAGAGTTGGGGATTCAGAGGCGGGGAATCAGATATGGGGAAACAGAGGCGGGGAATCAGAGGCGGGCAAACAGAGGCGGGGAATTAGATATGGGGAATCAGAGGTAGGGAATCAGAGGTGGTGAATCAGTGATGGGGAATCACAGGCGGGGAATCAGAGGCAGGGAATAGAACGCGGGGAATCAGAGGCAGGGAATCAGAGCTGGGGAATCAGAGGAGGGGATTCATAGTTGGGAATCAGAGGCGGGAATCAGATATGGGGAAACAGAGGCAGGGAATCAGAGGCGGTGAAACAGAGGCGGGGAATCAGATATGGGGAATCGGTTGCAGGGAATCAGAGGCGGGGAATCAGAGCTGGGGAATCAGAGGCGGGGAATCAGAGTTGGGGCATCAGAGGTGGGGAATTAGATATAGGGAAACAGAGGCGGGGAATCAGAGGCGGGGAAACAGAGGCGGGGAATCAGATATGGGGAATCAGAGGTGGGGAATCAGAGCAGGGAATCAGATGTGCGGAATCAGAGATGGGGAATAAGAGGCAGGGAATCAGAATCAGAAGCGGGGAATCAGAGGCCGGGAATCAGAGGCCGGGAATCAGATGCTGGGAATAAGAGGCCGGGAATCAGAGGCGGGGAAACAGAGGCGGGGAATCAGATATGGGGAATCAGAGGTGGGGAATCAGAGGCAGGGAATCAGATGTGCGGAATCAGAGATGGGGAATAAGAGGCAGGGAATCAGAATCAGAAGCGGGGAATCAGAGGCCGGGAATCAGAGGCCGGGAATCAGATGCTGGGAATAAGAGGCCGGGAATCAGAGGTGGGCAATCAGAGGCGGGGAATCAGATATGGGGAATCAGAGGCGGGGAATCAGAGGCGGGGAAACAGAGGTTGTGAATCAGAGATGGGGAATCAAGGCGGGGAATCAGAGGCAGGGAATCAGACGCGGGGAATCAGAGGCGGGGATTCAGAGCTGGGGAATCAGAGGCGGGGAATCAGAGTTGGGGAATCAGAGGCAGGGAATCAGATATGGGGAATCAGAGGCGGGGAATCAGAGGCGGGGAAACAGAGGCGGGGAATCAGATGTGGGGAATCAGAGGTGGGGAATCAGGGGCAGGGAATCAGTGGCAGGGAAACAGAGGCGGGGAATCAGAGGCGGGGAATCAAAGGCAGGGAATCAGACACGGGGAATCAGAGGCGGGGAATCAGAGATGGGGAATCAGAGGCGGGGAATCAGAGGCAGGGAATCGGATGCCGGGAATCAGAGTCGGTGAATCAGAGCTGGGGAATCAGAGGCGGGGAATCAGAGTTGGGGAATCAGAGGCGGGGAATCAGATATGGGGAAATAGAGGCGGGGAATCAGATATGGGGAATCAGAGGTGTGGAATCAGAGGTTGGGAATCAGAGGCAGGGAATCAGAGTCGGGGAAACAGAGGCGGGGAATCAGATATGGGGAATCAGAGGTGGCGAATCAAAGGCGGTGAAACAGAGATGGGGAATCAGGGCAGGGAATCAGAGGCAGGGAATCAAACACGGGGAATCAGAGCTGGGGAATCAGAGGCGGGGAATCAGAGTTGGGAATCAGAGGCGGGGAATCAGAGGCGGGGAAACAGAGGCGGGGAATCAGTTATGGGGAATCAGAGGCGGGGAATCCGAGGTTGGGAATCAGAGGCAGGGAATCAGAGGCGGAAAATCAGAGGCGGGGAATCAGAGGAAGGGAATCAGATGTGCGGAATCGGAGATGGGGAATCAGAGGCAGGGAATCAGAGGCGGGGAATCAGAGGCGGGGATTCAGAGGCCGGGAATCAGATATGGGGAAACAGAGGCGGGGAATCCGAGGCGGGGAAACAGAGGCGGGGAATCAGATATGGGGAATCAGAGGTGGGGAATCAGAGGTTGGGAATCAGAGGCAGGGAATCAGATGCGGGGAATCAGAGGCGGGGAATCAGAGCTGGGGAATCAGAGGTGGGGAATCAGATTTGGGGAATCAGAGGCGGGGACTTAGATATTGGGAAACAGAGGCGGGGAATCAGAGGCGGGGAAACCCAGGCGGGGAATCAGATATGGGGAATCAGAGGTGGGGAATCAGAGGCAAGGAATCAGATGTGAGGAATCAGAGATGGGGAATCAGAGGCAGGGAATCAGAATCAGAAGCAGGGAATCAGAGGCCGGGAATCAGAGGCCGGAATCAGATGCTGGGAATCAGAGGCCTGGAATCAGACGCGGGGAATCTGAGGCGGGGAATCAGAGCTGGGGAACCAGAGGTGGGGAATCAGAGTTGGGGAATCAGAGGCAGGGAATTGGATGTGCGGAATCAGAGAGGGGGAATCAGAGGTGGGGAATCAGAGGAGGTGAATCAGAGATGGGGAATCAGAGGCGGGGAATCAGAGGCAGGAAATCAGACACGGGGATTCAGAGGCTGGGAATCAGACGTGGGGAATCAAAGGCGGGGAATCAGAGCTGGGGAATCCGAGGCATGGAATCAGAGTTGGGGATTCAGAGGCGGGGAATCAGATATGGGGAAACAGAGGCGGGGAATCAGAGGCGGGCAAACAGAGGCGGGGAATTAGATATGGGGAATCAGAGGTAGGGAATCAGAGGTGGTGAATCAGTGATGGGGAATCACAGGCGGGGAATCAGAGGCAGGGAATAGAACGCGGGGAATCAGAGGCAGGGAATCAGAGCTGGGGAATCAGAGGAGGGGATTCATAGTTGGGAATCAGAGGCGGGAATCAGATATGGGGAAACAGAGGCAGGGAATCAGAGGCGGTGAAACAGAGGCGGGGAATCAGATATGGGGAATCGGTTGCAGGGAATCAGAGGCGGGGAATCAGAGCTGGGGAATCAGAGGCGGGGAATCAGAGTTGGGGCATCAGAGGTGGGGAATTAGATATAGGGAAACAGAGGCGGGGAATCAGAGGCGGGGAAACAGAGGCGGGGAATCAGATATGGGGAATCAGAGGTGGGGAATCAGAGCAGGGAATCAGATGTGCGGAATCAGAGATGGGGAATAAGAGGCAGGGAATCAGAATCAGAAGCGGGGAATCAGAGGCCGGGAATCAGAGGCCGGGAATCAGATGCTGGGAATAAGAGGCCGGGAATCAGAGGCGGGGAAACAGAGGCGGGGAATCAGATATGGGGAATCAGAGGTGGGGAATCAGAGGCAGGGAATCAGATGTGCGGAATCAGAGATGGGGAATAAGAGGCAGGGAATCAGAATCAGAAGCGGGGAATCAGAGGCCGGGAATCAGAGGCCGGGAATCAGATGCTGGGAATAAGAGGCCGGGAATCAGAGGTGGGCAATCAGAGGCGGGGAATCAGATATGGGGAATCAGAGGCGGGGAATCAGAGGCGGGGAAACAGAGGTTGTGAATCAGAGATGGGGAATCAAGGCGGGGAATCAGAGGCAGGGAATCAGACGCGGGGAATCAGAGGCGGGGATTCAGAGCTGGGGAATCAGAGGCGGGGAATCAGAGTTGGGGAATCAGAGGCAGGGAATCAGATATGGGGAATCAGAGGCGGGGAATCAGAGGCGGGGAAACAGAGGCGGGGAATCAGATGTGGGGAATCAGAGGTGGGGAATCAGGGGCAGGGAATCAGTGGCAGGGAAACAGAGGCGGGGAATCAGAGGCGGGGAATCAAAGGCAGGGAATCAGACACGGGGAATCAGAGGCGGGGAATCAGAGATGGGGAATCAGAGGCGGGGAATCAGAGGCAGGGAATCGGATGCCGGGAATCAGAGTCGGTGAATCAGAGCTGGGGAATCAGAGGCGGGGAATCAGAGTTGGGGAATCAGAGGCGGGGAATCAGATATGGGGAAATAGAGGCGGGGAATCAGATATGGGGAATCAGAGGTGTGGAATCAGAGGTTGGGAATCAGAGGCAGGGAATCAGAGTCGGGGAAACAGAGGCGGGGAATCAGATATGGGGAATCAGAGGTGGCGAATCAAAGGCGGTGAAACAGAGATGGGGAATCAGGGCAGGGAATCAGAGGCAGGGAATCAAACACGGGGAATCAGAGCTGGGGAATCAGAGGCGGGGAATCAGAGTTGGGAATCAGAGGCGGGGAATCAGAGGCGGGGAAACAGAGGCGGGGAATCAGATATGGGGAATCAGAGGCGGGGAATCCGAGGTTGGGAATCAGAGGCAGGGGATCAGAGGCGGAAAATCAGAGGCGGGGAATCAGAGGAAGGGAATCAGATGTGCGGAATCGGAGATGGGGAATCAGAGGCAGGGAATCAGAGGCAGGGAATCAGAGGCGGGGAATCAGAGGCCGGGAATCAGATATGGGGAAACAGAGGCGGGGAATCCGAGGCGGGGAAACAGAGGCGGGGAATCAGATATGGGGAATCAGAGGTGGGGAATCAGAGGTTGGGAATCAGAGGCAGGGAATCAGAGGCTTGGAATCAGATACAGGGAATCAGATGCGGGGAATCAGAGGCGGGGAATCAGAGCTGGGGAATCAGAGGTGGGGAATCAGATTTGGGGAATCAGAGGCGGGGACTTAGATATTGGGAAACAGAGGCGGGGAATCAGAGGCGGGGAAACCCAGGCGGGGAATCAGATATGGGGAATCAGAGGTGGGGAATCAGAGGCAAGGAATCAGATGTGCGGAATCAGAGATGGGGAATCAGAGGCAGGGAATCAGAATCAGAAGCAGGGAATCAGAGGCCGGGAATCAGAGGCCGGAATCAGATGCTGGGAATCAGAGGCCTGGAATCAGAGGCGGGGAATCAGAGGCAGGGAATCAGATGCGGGGAATCAGAGGCGGGGAATAGGAGCTGGGGAATCAGAGGCGGGGATTCAGAGTTGGGGAATCACAGGCGGGGAATCAGAGGCGGGGAAACAGAGGCGGGGAATCAGATATGGGGAATCAGAGGTGGGGAATCAGAGGTTGGGAATCAGAAGCAGGGAATCAGAGGCGGGGAATCAGAGGCGGGGAATCAGAGGCAGGGAATCCGATGTGCGGAATCGGAGATGGGGAATCAGAGGCAGGGAATCAGAGGCGGGGAATCAGAGGCGGAGAATCAGAGGCCGGGAATCAGATATGGGGAAACAGAGGCGGGGAATCAGAGGCGGGGAAACAGAGGCGGGGAATCAGATATGGGGAATCAGAGGTGGGGAATCAGAGGTTGGGAATCAGAGGCAGGGAATCAGAGGCTGGGAATCAGATGCAGGGAATCAGATGCGGGGAATCAGAGGCGGGGAATCTGAGCTGGGGAATCAATGGTGGGGAATCAGAGTTGGGGAATCAGAGTCGGGGACTTAGATATGGGGAAACAGAGGCGGGGAATCAGAGGCGGAGAAACAGACGCGGGGAATCAGAGGCGGGGATTCAGAGCTGGGGAATCAGAGGCGGGGAATCAGAGTTGGGGGATCAGAGGCGGGGAATCAGATATGGGGAATCAGAGGCGGGGAATCAGAGGCGGGGAAACAGAGGCAGGGAATCAGATATGGGGAATCAGAGGTGGGGTATCAGGGGCAGGGAATCAGTGGCAGGGAATCAGAGGCGGGGAAACAGAGGCGGGGAATCAGAGGTGGGGAATCAGATTTGGGGAATCAGTGGTGGGGACTTAGATATTGGGAAACAGAGGCGGGGAATCAGAGGTGGGGAAACAGAGGCGGGGAATCAGATATGGGGAATCAGAGGTGGGGAATCAGAGGCAGGGAATCAGATGTGCGGAATCAGAGATGGGGAATCAGAGGCAGGGAATCAGAATCAGAAGCAGGGAATCAGAGGCCGGGAATCAGAGGCCGGAATCAGATGCTGGGAATCAGATGCGGGGAATCAGAGGCGGGGAATCAGAGCTGGGGAATCAGAGGCGGGGTATTAGAGTTGGGGAATCAGAGGTGGGGAATCAGATATGGGGAAACAGAGGTGGGGAATCAGAGGCGGGGAAACAGAGGCAGGGAATCAGATATGGGGAATCAGAGGTGGGGCATCAGAGGTTGTGAATCACAGATGGGGAATCAGAGGCGGGGAATCAGAGGCAGGGAATCAGACGCGGGGAATCAGAGGCGGGGATTCAGAGCTGGGGAATCATAAGCGGGGAATCAGAGTTGGGGAATCAGAGGCGGGGTATCAGATATGGGGAATCAGAGGCAGGGAATCAGAGGCGGGGAATCAGAGGCAGGGAATCAGACGCGGGGAATCTGAGGCGGGGAATCAGAGCTGGGGAACCAGAGGTGGGGAATCAGAGTTGGGGAATCAGAGGCAGGGAATTGGATGTGCGGAATCAGAGAGGGGGAATCAGAGGTGGGGTATCAGAGGAGGTGAATCAGAGATGGGGAATCAGAGGCGGGGAATCAGAGGCAGGAAATCAGACACGGGGATTCAGAGGCTGGGAATCAGACGGGGGGAATCAAAGGCGGGGAATCAGAGCTGGGAAATCTGAGGCAGGGAATCAGAGTTGGGGATTCAGAGGCGGGGAATCAGATATGGGGAAACAGAGGCGGGGAATCAGAGGCGGGCAAACAGAGGCGGGGAATTAGATATGGGGAATCAGAGGTAGGGAATCAGAGGTGGTGAATCAGTGATGGGGAATCACAGGCGGGGAATCAGAGGCAGGGAATAGAACGCGGGGAATCAGAGGCAGGGAATCAGAGCTGGGGAATCAGAGGAGGGGATTCATAGTTGGGAATCAGAGGCGGGAATCAGATATGGGGAAACAGAGGTGGGGAATCAGAGGCGGTGAAACAGAGGCGGGGAATCAGATATGGGGAATCGGATGCAGGGAATCAGAGGCGGGGAATCAGAGCTGGGGAATCAGAGGCGGGGAATCAGAGTTGGGGCATCAGAGGTGGGGAATTAGATATAGGGAAACAGAGGCGGGGAATCAGAGGCGGGGAAACAGAGGCGGGGAATCAGATATGGGGAATCAGAGGTGGGGAATCAGAGGCAGGGAATCAGATGTGCGGAATCAGAGATGGGGAATAAGAGGCAGGGAATCAGAATCAGAAGCGGGGAATCAGAGGCCGGGAATCAGAGGCCGGGAATCAGATGCTGGGAATAAGAGGCCGGGAATCAGAGGCGGGGAAACAGAGGCGGGGAATCAGATATGGGGAATCAGAGGTGGGGAATCAGAGGCAGGGAATCAGATGTGCGGAATCAGAGATGGGGAATAAGAGGCAGGGAATCAGAATCAGAAGCGGGGAATCAGAGGCCGGGAATCAGAGGCCGGGAATCAGATGCTGGGAATAAGAGGCCGGGAATCAGAGGTGGGGAATCAGATATGGGGAATCAGAGGTGGCGAATCAAAGGCGGTGAATCAGAGATGGGGAATCAGAGGTGGGCAATCAGAGGCGGGGAATCAGATATGGGGAATCAGAGGCGGGGAAACAGAGGCGGGGAATCAAATATAGGGAATCAGAGGTGGGGAATCAGAGGTTGTGAATCAGAGATGGGGAATCAAGGCGGGGAATCAGAGGCAGCGAATCAGACGCGGGGAATCAGAGGCGGGGATTCAGAGCTGGGGAATCAGAGGCGGGGAATCAGAGTTGGGGAATCAGAGGCAGGGAATCAGATATGGGGAATCAGAGGCGGGGAATCAGAGGCGGGGAAACAGAGGCGGGGAATCAGATGTGGGGAATCAGAGGTGGGGAATCAGGGGCAGGGAATCAGTGGCAGGGAATCAGAGGCGGGGAATCAGAGGCGGGGAATCAAAGGCAGGGAATCAGACACGGGGAATCAGAGGCGGGGAATCAGAGATGGGGAATCAGAGGCGGGGAATCAGAGGCAGGGAATCGGATGCCGGGAATCAGAGTCGGGGAATCAGAGCTGGGGAATCAGAGGCGGGGAATCAGAGTTGGGGAATCAGAGGCGGGGAATCAGATATGGGGAAATAGAGGCGGGGAATCAGATATGGGGAATCAGAGGTGTGGAATCAGAGGTTGGGAATCAGAGGCAGGGAATCAGAGTCGGGGAAACAGAGGCGGGGAATCAGATATGGGGAATCAGAGGTGGCGAATCAAAGGCGGTGAAACAGAGATGGGGAATCAGGGCAGGGAATCAGAGGCAGGGAATCAAACACGGGGAATCAGAGCTGGGGAATCAGAGGCGGGGAATCAGAGTTGGGAATCAGAGGCGGGGAATCAGAGGCGGGGAAACAGAGGCGGGGAATCAGATATGGGGAATCAGAGGCGGGGAATCCGAGGTTGGGAATCAGAGGCAGGGAATCAGAGGCGGAAAATCAGAGGCGGGGAATCAGAGGAAGGGAATCAGATGTGCGGAATCGGAGATGGGGAATCAGAGGCAGGGAATCAGAGGCAGGGAATCAGAGGCGGGGAATCAGAGGCCGGGAATCAGATATGGGGAAACAGAGGCGGGGAATCCGAGGCGGGGAAACAGAGGCGGGGAATCAGATATGGGGAATCAGAGGTGGGGAATCAGAGGTTGGGAATCAGAGGCAGGGAATCAGAGGCTTGGAATCAGATACAGGGAATCAGATGCGGGGAATCAGAGGCGGGGAATCAGAGCTGGGGAATCAGAGGTGGGGAATCAGATTTGGGGAATCAGAGGCGGGGACTTAGATATTGGGAAACAGAGGCGGGGAATCAGAGGCGGGGAAACCCAGGCGGGGAATCAGATATGGGGAATCAGAGGTGGGGAATCAGAGGCAAGGAATCAGATGTGCGGAATCAGAGATGGGGAATCAGAGGCAGGGAATCAGAATCAGAAGCAGGGAATCAGAGGCCGGGAATCAGAGGCCGGAATCAGATGCTGGGAATCAGAGGCCTGGAATCAGAGGCGGGGAATCAGAGGCAGGGAATCAGATGCGGGGAATCAGAGGCGGGGAATCAGAGCTGGGGAATCAGAGGCGGGGATTCAGAGTTGGGGAATCAGAGGCGGGGAATCAGAGGCGGGGAAACAGAGGCGGGGTATCAGATATGGGGAATCAGAGGTGGGGAATCAGAGGTTGGGAATCAGAAGCAGGGAATCAGAGGCGGGGAATCAGAGGCGGGGAATCAGAGGCAGGGAATCCGATGTGCGGAATCGGAGATGGGGAATCAGAGGCAGGGAATCAGAGGCGGGGAATCAGAGGCGGAGAATCAGAGGCCGGGAATCAGATATGGGGAAACAGAGGCGGGGAATCAGAGGCGGGGAAACAGAGGCGGGGAATCAGATATGGGGAATCAGAGGTGGGGAATCAGAGGTTGGGAATCAGAGGCAGGGAATCAGAGGCTGGGAATCAGATGCAGGGAATCAGATGCGGGGAATCAGAGGCGGGGAATCAGAGCTGGGGAATCAGAGGTGGGGAATCAGAGTTGGGGAATCAGAGTCGGGGACTTAGATATGGGGAAACAGAGGCGGGGAATCAGAGGCGGGGAAACAGACGCGGGGAATCAGAGGCGGGGATTCAGAGCTGGGGAATCAGAGGCGGGGAATCAGAGTTGGGGGATCAGAGGCGGGGAATCAGATATGGGGAATCAGAGGCGGGGAATCAGAGGCGGGGAAACAGAGGCAGGGAATCAGATATGGGGAATCAGAGGTGGGGTATCAGGGGCAGGGAATCAGTGGCAGGGAATCAGAGGCGGGGAAACAGAGGCGGGGAATCAGAGGTGGGGATCAGATTTGGGGAATCAGAGGTGGGGACTTAGATATTGGGAAACAGAGGCGGGGAATCAGAGGTGGGGAAACAGAGGCGGGGAATCAGATATGGGGAATCAGAGGTGGGGAATCAGAGGCAGGGAATCAGATGTGCGGAATCAGAGATGGGGAATCAGAGGCAGGGAATAAGAATCAGAAGCAGGGAATCAGAGGCCGGGAATCAGAGGCCGGAATCAGATGCTGGGAATCAGATGCGGGGAATCAGAGGCGGGGAATCAGAGCTGGGGAATCAGAGGCGGGGTATTAGAGTTGGGGAATCAGAGGTGGGGAATCAGATATGGGGAAACAGAGGTGGGGAATCAGAGGCGGGGAAACAGAGGCAGGGAATCAGATATGGGGAATCAGAGGTGGGGCATCAGAGGTTGTGAATCACAGATGGGGAATCAGAGGCGGGGAATCAGAGGCAGGGAATCAGACGCGGGGAATCAAAGGCGGGGATTCAGAGCTGGGGAATCAGAAGCGGGGAATCAGAGTTGGGGAATCAGAGGCGGGGAATCAGATATGGGGAATCAGAGGCAGGGAATCAGAGGCGGGGAATCAGAGGCAGGGAATCAGATGCGGGGAATCTGAGGCGGGGAATCAGAGCTGGGGAACCAGAGGTGGGGAATCAGAGTTGGGGAATCAGAGGCAGGGAATTGGATGTGCGGAATCAGAGAGGGGGAATCAGAGGTGGGGAATCAGAGGAGGTGAATCAGAGATGGGGAATCAGAGGCGGGGAATCAGAGGCAGGAAATCAGACACGGGGATTCAGAGGCTGGGAATCAGACGGGGGGAATCAAAGGCGGGGAATCAGAGCTGGGGAATCTGAGGCAGGGAATCAGAGTTGGGGATTCAGAGGCGGGGAATCAGATATGGGGAAACAGAGGCGGGGAATCAGAGGCGGTCAAACAGAGGCGGGGAATCAGAGCTGGGGATAGAACGCGGGGAATCAGAGGCAGGAAATCAGACACGGGGATTCAGAGGCTGGGAATCAGACGGGGGGAATCAAAGGCGGGGAATCAGAGCTGGGGAATCTGAGGCAGGGAATCAGAGTTGGGGATTCAGAGGCGGGGAATCAGATATGGGGAATCAGAGGTGGTGAATCAGTGATGGGGAATCACAGGCGGGGAATCAGAGGCAGGGAATAGAACGCGGGGAATCAGAGGCAGGGAATCAGAGCTGGGGAATCAGAGGAGGGGATTCATAGTTGGGAATCAGAGGCGGGAATCAGATATGGGGAAACAGAGGCGGGAAATCAGAGGCGGTGAAACAGAGGCGGGGAATCAGATATGGGGAATCGGATGCAGGGAATCAGAGGCGGGGAATCAGAGCTGGGGAATCAGAGGCGGGGAATCAGAGTTGGGGCATCAGAGGTGGGGAATTAGATATAGGGAAACAGAGGCGGGGAATCAGAGGCGGGGAAACAGAGGCGGGGAATCAGATATGGGGAATCAGAGGTGGGGAATCAGAGGCAGTGAATCAGATGTGCGGAATCAGAGATGGGGAATAAGAGGCAGGGAATCAGAATCAGAAGCGGGGAATCAGAGGCCGGGAATCAGAGGCCGGGAATCAGATGCTGGGAATAAGAGGCCGGGAATCAGAGGCGGGGAAACAGAGGCGGGGAATCAGATATGGGGAATCAGAGGTGGGGAATCAGAGGCAGGGAATCAGATGTGCGGAATCAGAGATGGGGAATAAGAGGCAGGGAATCAGAATCAGAAGCGGGGAATCAGAGGCCGGGAATCAGAGGCCGGGAATCAGATGCTGGGAATAAGAGGCCGGGAATCAGAGGTGGGGAATCAGATATGGGGAATCAGAGGTGGCGAATCAAAGGCGGTGAATCAGAGATGGGGAATCAGAGGCGGGGAATCAGAGGCAGGGAATCAGATGCGGGGAATCAGAGGCGGGGAATCAGAGCTGGCGAATCAGAGGCTGGGAATCAGAGGTGGGCAATCAGAGGCGGGGAATCAGATATGGGGAATCAGAGGCGGGGAATCAGAGGCGGGGAAACAGAGGCGGGGAATCAAATATAGGGAATCAGAGGTGGGGAATCAGAGGTTGTGAATCAGAGATGGGGAATCAAGGCGGGGAATCAGAGGGAGGGAATCAGACGCGGGGAATCAGAGGCGGGGATTCAGAGCTGGGGAATCAGAGGCGGGGAATCAGAGTTGGGGAATCAGAGGCAGGGAATCA
The DNA here is from genome assembly GCF_036971445.1 of Narcine bancroftii. Lineage (NCBI taxonomy): Eukaryota > Metazoa > Chordata > Chondrichthyes > Torpediniformes > Narcinidae > Narcine > Narcine bancroftii. The sequence continues at coordinate 266,031,659 of NC_091470.1, forward strand.
GATATGGGGAATCAGAGGCGGGGAATCAGAGGCGGGGAAACAGAGGCGGGGAATCAGATGTGGGGAATCAGAGGTGGGGAATCAGGGGCAGGGAATCAGTGGCAGGGAATCAGAGGCGGGGAATCAGAGGCGGGGAATCAAAGGCAGGGAATCAGACACGGGGAATCAGAGGCGGGGAATCAGAGATGGGGAATCAGAGGCGGGGAATCAGAGGCAGGGAATCGGATGCCGGGAATCAGAGTCGGGGAATCAGAGCTGGGAAATCAGAGGCGGGGAATCAGAGTTGGGGAATCAGAGGCGGGGAATCAGATATGGGGAAATAGAGGCGGGGAATCAGATATGGGGAATCAGAGGTGTGGAATCAGAGGTTGGGAATCAGAGGCAGGGAATCAGAGTCGGGGAAACAGAGGCGGGGAATCAGATATGGGGAATCAGAGGTGGCGAATCAAAGGCGGTGAAACAGAGATGGGGAATCAGGGCAGGGAATCAGAGGCAGGGAATCAAACACGGGGAATCAGAGCTGGGGAATCAGAGTTGGGAATCAGAGGCGGGGAATCAGAGGCGGGGAAACAGAGGCGGGTAATCAGATATGGGGAATCAGAGGCGGGGAATCCGAGGTTGGGAATCAGAGGCAGGGAATCAGAGGCGGAAAATCAGAGGCGGGGAATCAGAGGAAGGGAATCAGATGTGCGGAATCGGAGATGGGGAATCAGAGGAAGGGAATCAGAGGCAGGGAATCAGAGGCGGGGAATCAGAGGCCGGGAATCAGATATGGGGAAACAGAGGCGGGGAATCCGAGGCGGGGAAACAGAGGCGGGGAATCAGATATGGGGAATCAGAGGTGGGGAATCAGAGGTTGGGAATCAGAGGCAGGGAATCAGAGGCTTGGAATCAGATGCAGGGAATCAGATGCGGGGAATCAGAGGCGGGGAATCAGAGCTGGGGAATCAGAGGTGGGGAATCAGATTTGGGGAATCAGAGGCGGGGACTTAGATATTGGGAAACAGAGGCGGGGAATCAGAGGCGGGGAAACCCAGGCGGGGAATCAGATATGGGGAATCAGAGGTGGGGAATCAGAGGCAAGGAATCAGATGTGCGGAATCAGAGATGGGGAATCAGAGGCAGGGAATCAGAATCAGAAGCAGGGAATCAGAGGCCGGGAATCAGAGGCCGGAATCAGATGCTGGGAATCAGAGGCCCGGAATCAGAGGCGGGGAATCAGAGGCAGGGAATCAGATGCGGGGAATCAGAGGCGGGGAATCAGAGCTGGCGAATCAGAGGCTGGGAATCAGAGGTGGGCAATCAGATGCGGGGAATCAGATATGGGGAATCAGAGGCGGGGAATCAGAGGCGGGGAAACAGAGGCGGGGAATCAAATATAGGGAATCAGAGGTGGGGAATCAGAGGTTGTGAATCAGAGATGGGGAATCAAGGCGGGGAATCAGAGGGAGGGAATCAGACGCGGGGAATCAGAGGCGGGGATTCAGAGCTGGGGAATCAGAGGCGGGGAATCAGAGTTGGGGAATCAGAGGCAGGGAATCAGATATGGGGAATCAGAGGCGGGGAATCAGAGGCGGGGAAACAGAGGCGGGGAATCAGATGTGGGGAATCAGAGGTGGGGAATCAGGGGCAGGGAATCAGTGGCAGGGAATCAGAGGCGGGGAATCAGAGGCGGGGAATCAAAGGCAGGGAATCAGACACGGGGAATCAGAGGCGGGGAATCAGAGATGGGGAATCAGAGGCGGGGAATCAGAGGCAGGGAATCGGATGCCGGGAATCAGAGTCGGGGAATCAGAGCTGGGAAATCAGAGGCGGGGAATCAGAGTTGGGGAATCAGAGGCGGGGAATCAGATATGGGGAAATAGAGGCGGGGAATCAGATATGGGGAATCAGAGGTGTGGAATCAGAGGTTGGGAATCAGAGGCAGGGAATCAGAGTCGGGGAAACAGAGGCGGGGAATCAGATATGGGGAATCAGAGGTGGCGAATCAAAGGCGGTGAAACAGAGATGGGGAATCAGGGCAGGGAATCAGAGGCAGGGAATCAAACACGGGGAATCAGAGCTGGGGAATCAGAGTTGGGAATCAGAGGCGGGGAATCAGAGGCGGGGAAACAGAGGCGGGTAATCAGATATGGGGAATCAGAGGCGGGGAATCCGAGGTTGGGAATCAGAGGCAGGGAATCAGAGGCGGAAAATCAGAGGCGGGGAATCAGAGGAAGGGAATCAGATGTGCGGAATCGGAGATGGGGAATCAGAGGAAGGGAATCAGAGGCAGGGAATCAGAGGCGGGGAATCAGAGGCCGGGAATCAGATATGGGGAAACAGAGGCGGGGAATCCGAGGCGGGGAAACAGAGGCGGGGAATCAGATATGGGGAATCAGAGGTGGGGAATCAGAGGTTGGGAATCAGAGGCAGGGAATCAGAGGCTTGGAATCAGATGCAGGGAATCAGATGCGGGGAATCAGAGGCGGGGAATCAGAGCTGGGGAATCAGAGGTGGGGAATCAGATTTGGGGAATCAGAGGCGGGGACTTAGATATTGGGAAACAGAGGCGGGGAATCAGAGGCGGGGAAACCCAGGCGGGGAATCAGATATGGGGAATCAGAGGTGGGGAATCAGAGGCAAGGAATCAGATGTGCGGAATCAGAGATGGGGAATCAGAGGCAGGGAATCAGAATCAGAAGCAGGGAATCAGAGGCCGGGAATCAGAGGCCGGAATCAGATGCTGGGAATCAGAGGCCCGGAATCAGAGGCGGGGAATCAGAGGCAGGGAATCAGATGCGGGGAATCAGAGGCGGGGAATCAGAGCTGGGGAATCAGAGGCGGGGATTCAGAGTTGGGGAATCAGAGGCGGGGAATCAGAGGCGGGGAAACAGAGGCGGGGAATCAGATATGGGGAATCAGAGGTGGGGAATCAGAGGTTGGGAATCAGAAGCAGGGAATCAGAGGCGGGGAATCAGAGGCGGGGAATCAGAGGCAGGGAATCCGATGTGCGGAATCGGAGATGGGGAATCAGAGGCAGGGAATCAGAGGCGGGGAATCAGAGGCGGAGAATCAGAGGCCGGGAATCAGATATGGGGAAACAGAGGCGGGGAATCAGAGGCGGGGAAACAGAGGCGGGAATCAGATATGGGGAATCAGAGGTGGGGAATCAGAGGTTGGGAATCAGAGGCGGGGAATCAGAGCTGGGGAATCAGAGGTGGGGAATCAGAGTTGGGGAATCAGAGTCGGGGACTTAGATATGGGGAAACAGAGGCGGGGAATCAGAGGCGGGGAAACAGACGCGGGGAATCAGAGGCGGGGATTCAGAGCTGGGGAATCAGAGGCGGGGAATCAGAGTTGGGGGATCAGAGGCGGGGAATCAGATATGGGGAATCAGAGGCGGGGAATCAGAGGCGTGGAAACAGAGGCAGGGAATCAGATATGGGGAATCAGAGGTGGGGTATCAGGGGCAGGGAATCAGTGGCAGGGAATCAGAGGCGGGGAAACAGAGGCGGGGAATCAGAGGCAGGGAATCAGACACGGGGAATCAGATATGGGGAAACAGAGGCGGGCAATCAGAGGCGGTCAAACAGAGGCGGGGAATTAGATATGGGGAATCAGAGGTGGGGAATCAGAGGTGGTGAATCAGAGATGGGGAATCACAGGCGGGGAATCAGAGGCAGGGAATAGAACGCGGGGAATCAGAGGCGGGGAATCAGAGCTGGGGAATCAGAGGCGGGGAATCATAGTTGGGAATCAGAGGCGGGGAATCAGATATGGGGAAACAGAGGCGGGGAATCAAAGGCGGGGAAACAGAGGCGGGGAATCAGATATTGGGAATCGGATGCGGGGAATCAGAGGCGGGGAATAGGAGCTGGGGAATCAGAGGCGGGGTATCAGAGGCAGGGAATCGGACTCCGGGAATCAGAGTCGGGGAATCAGAGATAGTGAATCAGAGGCGGGGAATCAGAGGCAGGGAATCGGATGCCGGGAATCAGAGGCGGGGAATCAGAGCTGGGGAATCAGAGGCGGGGAATCAGAGTTGGGGAATCAGAGGCGGGGAATCAGATATGGGGAAATAGAGGCGGGGAATCAGATATGGGGAATCAGAGGTGTGGAATCAGAGGTTGGGAATCAGAGGCAGGGAATCAGAGTCGGGGAATCAGATATGGGGATTCAGAGGTGGCGAATCAAAGGCGGTGAAACAGAGATGGGGAATCAGGGCAGGGAATCAGAGGCAGGGAATCAAACACGGGGAATCAGAGCTGGGGAATCAGAGGCGGGGAATCAGAGTTGGGAATCAGAGGCGGGGAATCAGAGGCGGGGAATCAGAGGCGGGGAAACAGAGGCGGGGAATCAGATATGGGGAATCAGAGGTGGGGAATCCGAGGTTGGGAATCAGATGTGCGGAATCAGAGATGGGGAATCAGAGGCAGGGAATCAGAATCAGAAGCAGGGAATCAGAGGCCGGGAATCAGAGGCCGGAATCAGATGCGGGGAATCAGAGGCGGGGAATCAGAGCTGGGGAATCAGAGACGGGGTATTAGAGTTGGGGAATCAGAGGCGGGGAATCAGATATGGGGAAACAGAGGTAGGGAATCAGAGGCGGGGAAACAGAGGCAGGGAATCAGATATGGGGAATCAGAGGCGGGGAATCAGAGGTGGGGAATCATAGGCAGCGAATCGGATGTGCGGAATCAGAGATGGGGAATCAGAGGCCGGGAATCAGAGGTGGTGAATCAGAGATGGGGAATCAGAGGCGGGGAATCAGAGGCAGGGTATCAGACGCGGGGAATCAGAGGTGGGCAATCAGAGGCGGGGAATCAGATATGGGGAATCAGAGGCGGGGAATCAGAGGCGGGGAAACAGAGGCGGGGAATCAGATATGGGGAATCAGAGGTGGGGCATCAGAGGTTGTGAATCACAGATGGGGAATCAGAGGCGGGGAATCAGAGGCAGGGAATCAGATGCGGGGAATCAGAGGCGGGGATTCAGAGCTGGGGAATCAGAAGCGGGGAATCAGAGTTGGGGAATCAGAGGCGGGGAATCAGAGGCAGGGAATCAGACGCGGGGAATCTGAGGCGGGGAATCAGAGCTGGGGAATCAGAGGTGGGGAATCAGAGTTGGGGAATCAGAGGCAGGGAATTGGATGTGCGGAATCAGAGATGGGGAATCAGAGGTGGGGAATCAGAGGCGGTGAATCAGAGATGGGGAATCAGAGGCGGGGAATCAGAGGCAGGAAATCAGACACGGGGATTCAGAGGCTGGGAATCAGACGGGGGGAATCAAAGGCGGGGAATCAGAGCTGGGGAATCTGAGGCAGGGAATCAGAGTTGGGGATTCAGAGGCGGGGAATCAGATATGGGGAAAAAGAGGCGGGGAATCAGAGGCGGGCAAACAGAGGCGGGGAATTAGATATGGGGAATCAGAGGTAGGGAATCAGAGGTGGTGAATCAGTGATGGGGAATCACAGGCGGGGAATCAGAGGCAGGGAATAGAACGCGGGGAATCAGAGGCAGGGAATCAGAGCTAGGGAATCAGAGGCGGGGAATCATAGTTGGGAATCAGAGGCGGGAATCAGATATGGGGAAACAGAGGCGGGGAATCAGAGGCGGGGAAACAGAGGCGGGGAATCAGATATGGGGAATCGGATGCAGGGAATCAGAGGCGGGGAATCAGAGCTGGGGAATCAGAGGCAGGGAATCAGAGTTGGGGCATCAGAGGTGGGGAATTAGATATAGGGAAACAGAGGCGGGGAATCAGAGGCGGGGAAACAGAGGCGGGGAATCAGATATGGGGAATCAGAGGTGGGGAATCAGAGGCAGGTAATCAGATGTGCGGAATCAGAGATGGGGAATCAGAGGCAGGGAATCAGAAGCGGGGAATCAGAGGCCGGGAATCAGAGGCCGGGAATCAGATGCTGGGAATAAGAGGCCGGGAATCAGAGGAGGGGAATCAGAGTCCGGGAATCAGAGATGGGGATTCAGAGGCGGGGAATGAGATATGGAGAATCAGAGGCGGGGAATCAGAGGCGGGGAAACAGAGGCGGGGAATCAGATATGTGGAATCAGAGGTGGCGAATCAAAGGCGGTGAATCAGAGATGGGGAATCAGAGGCGGGGAATCAGAGGCAGGGAATCAGATGCGGGGAATCAGAGGCGGGGAATCAGAGCTGGCGAATCAGAGGCTGGGAATCAGAGGTGGGCAATCAGAGGCGGGGAATCAGATATGGGGAATCAGAGGCGGGGAATCAGAGGCGGGGAAACAGAGGCGGGGAATCAAATATAGGGAATAAGATGTGGGGAATCAGAGGTTGTGAATCAGAGATGGGGAATCAAGGCGGGGAATCAGAGGCAGGGAATCAGACGCGGGGTATCAGAGGCGGGGATTCAGAGCTGGGGAATCAGAGGCGGGGAATCAGAGTTGGGGAATCAGAGGCAGGGAATCAGATATGGGGAATCAGAGGCGGGGAATCAGAGGCCGGGAATCAGATGTGGGGAAACAGAGGCGGGGAATCCAGGGCGGGGAAACAGAGGCGGGGAATCAGATATGGGGAATCAGAGGTGGGGAATCAGAGGTTGGGAATCAGAGGCAGGGAATCAGAGGCTTGGAATCAGATGCAGGGTATCAGATGCGGGGAATCAGAGGCGGGGAATCAGAGCTGGGGAATCAGAGGTGGGGAATCAGATTTGGGGAATCAGAGGTGGGGACTTAGATATTGGGAAACAGAGGCGGGGAATCAGAGGCGGGGAAACAGAGGCGGGGAATCAGATATGGGGAATCAGAGGTGGGGAATCAGAGGCAGGGAATCAGATGTGCGGAATCAGAGATGGGGAATCAGAGGCAGGGAATCAGAATCAGAAGCAGGGAATCAGAGGCCGGGAATCAGAGGCCGGAATCAGATGCTGGGAATCAGGGGCCTGGAATCAGAGGCGGGGAATCAGAGGCAGGGAATCAGATGCGGGGAATCAGAGGCGGGGAATCAGAGCTGGGGAATCAGAGGCGGGGTATTAGAGTTGGGGAATCAGAGGTGGGGAATCAGATATGGGGAAACAGAGGTGGGGAATCAGAGGCGGGGAAACAGAGGCAGGGAATCAGATATGGGGAATCAGAGGTGGGGCATCAGAGGTTGTGAATCACAGATGGGGAATCAGAGGCGGGGAATCAGAGGCAGGGAATCAGATGCGGGGAATCAGAGGCGGGGATTCAGAGCTGGGGAATCAGAAGCGGGGAATCAGAGTTGGGGAATCAGAGGCGGGGAATCAGATATGGGGAATCAGAGGCAGGGAATCAGAGGCGGGGAATCAGAGGCAGGGAATCAGACGCGGGGAATCTGAGGCGGGGAATCAGAGCTGGGGAATCAGAGGTGGGGAATCAGAGTTGGGGAATCAGAGGCAGGGAATTGGATGTGCGGAATCAGAGAGGGGGAATCAGAGGTGGGGAATCAGAGGAGGTGAATCAGAGATGGGGAATCAGAGGCGGGGAATCAGAGGCAGGAAATCAGACACGGGGATTCAGAGGCTGGGAATCAGACGGGGGGAATCAAAGGCGGGGAATCAGAGCTGGGGAATCTGAGGCAGGGAATCAGAGTTGGGGATTCAGAGGCGGGGAATCAGATATGGGGAAACAGAGGCGGGGAATCAGAGGCGGGCAAACAGAGGCGGGGAATTAGATATGGGTAATCAGAGGTAGGGAATCAGAGGTGGTGAATCAGTGATGGGGAATCACAGGCGGGGAATCAGAGGCAGGGAATAGAACGCGGGGAATCAGAGGCAGGGAATCAGAGCTGGGGAATCAGAGGAGGGGATTCATAGTTGGGAATCAGAGGCGGGAATCAGATATGGGGAAACAGAGGCGGGGAATCAGAGGCGGTGAAACAGAGGCGGGGAATCAGATATGGGGAATCGGATGCAGGGAATCAGAGGCGGGGATTCAGAGCTGGGGTATCAGAGGCGGGGAATCAGAGTTGGGGCATCAGAGGTGGGGAATTAGATATCGGGAAACAGAGGCGGGGAATCAGAGGCGGGGAAACAGAGGCGGGGAATCAGATATGGGGAATCAGAGGTGGGGAATCAGAGGCAGGGTATCAGATGTGCGGAATCAGAGATGGGGAATAAGAGGCAGGGAATCAGAATCAGAAGCGGGGAATCAGAGGCCGGGAATCAGAGGCCGGGAATCAGATGCTGGGAATAAGAGGCCGGGAATCAGAGGCGGGGAAACAGAGGCGGGGAATCAGATATGGGGAATCAGAGGTGGGGAATCAGAGGCAGGGAATCAGATGTGCGGAATCAGAGATGGGGAATAAGAGGCAGGGAATCAGAATCAGAAGCGGGGAATCAGAGGCTGGGAATCAGAGGCCGGGAATCAGATGCTGGGAATAAGAGGCCGGGAATCAGAGGTGGGGAATCAGATATGGGGAATCAGAGGTGGCGAATCAAAGGCGGTGAATCAGAGATGGGGAATCAGAGGCGGGGAATCAGAGGCAGGGAATCAGATGCGGGGAATCAGAGGCGAGGAATCAGAGCTGGCGAATCAGAGGCTGGGAATCAGAGGTGGGCAATCAGAGGTGAGGAATCAGATATGGGGAATCAGAGGCGGGGAATCAGAGGCGGGGAAACAGAGGCGGGGAATCAAATATAGGGAATCAGAGGTGGGGAATCAGAGGTTGTGAATCAGAGATGGGGAACCAAGGCGGGGAATCAGAGGCAGGGAATCAGACGCGGGGAATCAGAGGCGGGGATTCAGAGCTGGGGAATCAGAGGCGGGGAATCAGAGTTGGGGAATCAGAGGCAGGGAATCAGATATGGGGAATCAGAGGCGGGGAATCAGAGGCGGGGAAACAGAGGCGGGGAATCAGATGTGGGGAATCAGAGGTGGGGAATCAGGGGCAGGGAATCAGTGGCAGGGAATCAGAGGCGGGGAATCAGAGGCGGGGAATCAAAGGCAGGGAATCAGACACGGGGAATCAGACGGGGGGAATCAAAGGCGGGGAATCAGAGCTGGGGAATCTGAGGCAGGGAATCAGAGTTGGGGATTCAGAGGCGGGGAATCAGATATGGGGAAACAGAGGCGGGGAATCAGAGGCGGGCAAACAGAGGCGGGGAATTAGATATGGGTAATCAGAGGTAGGGAATCAGAGGTGGTGAATCAGTGATGGGGAATCACAGGCGGGGAATCAGAGGCAGGGAATAGAACGCGGGGAATCAGAGGCAGGGAATCAGAGCTGGGGAATCAGAGGAGGGGATTCATAGTTGGGAATCAGAGGCGGGAATCAGATATGGGGAAACAGAGGAGGGGAATCAGAGGCGGTGAAACAGAGGCGGGGAATCAGATATGGGGAATCGGATGCAGGGAATCAGAGGCGGGGATTCAGAGCTGGGGTATCAGAGGCGGGGAATCAGAGTTGGGGCATCAGAGGTGGGGAATTAGATATAGGGAAACAGAGGCGGGGAATCAGAGGCGGGGAAACAGAGGCGGGGAATCAGATATGGGGAATCAGAGGTGGGGAATCAGAGGCAGGGTATCAGATGTGCGGAATCAGAGATGGGGAATAAGAGGCAGGGAATCAGAATCAGAAGCGGGGAATCAGAGGCCGGGAATCAGATGCTGGGAATAAGAGGCCGGGAATCAGAGGCGGGGAAACAGAGGCGGGGAATCAGATATGGGGAATCAGAGGTGGGGAATCAGAGGCAGGGAATCAGATGTGCGGAATCAGAGATGGGGAATAAGAGGCAGGGAATCAGAATCAGAAGCGGGGAATCAGAGGCTGGGAATCAGAGGCCGGGAATCAGATGCTGGGAATAAGAGGCCGGGAATCAGAGGTGGGGAATCAGATATGGGGAATCAGAGGTGGCGAATCAAAGGCGGTGAATCAGAGATGGGGAATCAGAGGCGGGGAATCAGAGGCAGGGAATCAGATGCGGGGAATCAGAGGCGGGGAATCAGAGCTGGCGAATCAGAGGCTGGGAATCAGAGGTGGGCAATCAGAGGTGGGGAATCAGATATGGGGAATCAGAGGCGGGGAATCAGAGGCGGGGAAACAGAGGCGGGGAATCAAATATAGGGAATCAGAGGTGGGAAATCAGAGGTTGTGAATCAGAGATGGGGAATCAAGGCGGGGAATCAGAGGCAGGGAATCAGAAGCGGGGAATCAGAGGCGGGGATTCAGAGCTGGGGAATCAGAGGCGGGGAATCAGAGTTTGGGAATCAGAGGCAGGGAATCAGATATGGGGAATCAGAGGCGGGGAATCAGAGGCGGGGAAACAGAGGCGGGGAATCAGATGTGGGGAATCAGAGGTGGGGAATCAGGGGCAGGGAATCAGTGGCAGGGAATCAGAGGCGGGGAATCAGAGGCGGGGAATCAAAGGCAGGGAATCAGACACGGGGAATCAGAGGCGGGGAATCAGAGATGGGGAATCAGAGGCGGGGAATCAGAGGCAGGGAATCGGATGCCGGGAATCAGAGTCGGGGAATCAGAGCTGGGGAATCAGAGGCGGGGAATCAGAGTTGGGGAATCAGAGGCGGGGAATCAGATATGGGGAAATAGAGGCGGGGAATCAGATATGGGGAATCAGAGGTGTGGAATCAGAGGTTGGGAATCAGAGGCAGGGAATCAGAGTCGGGGAAACAGAGGCGGGGAATCAGATATGGGGAATCAGAGGTGGGGCATCAGAGGTTGTGAATCACAGATGGGGAATCAGAGGCGGGGAATCAGAGGCAGGGAATCAGATGCGGGGAATCAGAGGCGGGGATTCAGAGCTGGGGAATCAGAAGCGGGGAATCAGAGTTGGGGAATCAGAGGCGGGGAATCAGATATGGGGAATCAGAGGCAGGGAATCAGAGGCGGGGAATCAGAGGCAGGGAATCAGACGCGGGGAATCTGAGGCGGGGAATCAGAGCTGGGGAATCAGAGGTGGGGAATCAGAGTTGGGGAATCAGAGGCAGGGAATTGGATGTGCGGAATCAGAGATGGGGAATCAGAGGTGGGGAATCAGAGGCGGTGAATCAGAGATGGGGAATCAGAGGCGGGGAATCAGAGGCAGGAAATCAGACACGGGGATTCAGAGGCTGGGAATCAGACGGGGGGAATCAAAGGCGGGGAATCAGAGCTGGGGAATCTGAGGCAGGGAATCAGAGTTGGGGATTCAGAGGCGGGGAATCAGATATGGGGAAAAAGAGGCGGGGAATCAGAGGCGGGCAAACAGAGGCGGGGAATTAGATATGGGGAATCAGAGGTAGGGAATCAGAGGTGGTGAATCAGTGATGGGGAATCACAGGCGGGGAATCAGAGGCAGGGAATAGAACGCGGGGAATCAGAGGCAGGGAATCAGAGCTAGGGAATCAGAGGCGGGGAATCATAGTTGGGAATCAGAGGCGGGAATCAGATATGGGGAAACAGAGGCGGGGAATCAGAGGCGGGGAAACAGAGGCGGGGAATCAGATATGGGGAATCGGATGCAGGGAATCAGAGGCGGGGAATCAGAGCTGGGGAATCAGAGGCAGGGAATCAGAGTTGGGGCATCAGAGGTGGGGAATTAGATATAGGGAAACAGAGGCGGGGAATCAGAGGCGGGGAAACAGAGGCGGGGAATCAGATATGGGGAATCAGAGGTGGGGAATCAGAGGCAGGTAATCAGATGTGCGGAATCAGAGATGGGGAATCAGAGGCAGGGAATCAGAAGCGGGGAATCAGAGGCCGGGAATCAGAGGCCGGGAATCAGATGCTGGGAATAAGAGGCCGGGAATCAGAGGAGGGGAATCAGAGTCCGGGAATCAGAGATGGGGATTCAGAGGCGGGGAATGAGATATGGAGAATCAGAGGCGGGGAATCAGAGGCGGGGAAACAGAGGCGGGGAATCAGATATGTGGAATCAGAGGTGGCGAATCAAAGGCGGTGAATCAGAGATGGGGAATCAGAGGCGGGGAATCAGAGGCAGGGAATCAGATGCGGGGAATCAGAGGCGGGGAATCAGAGCTGGCGAATCAGAGGCTGGGAATCAGAGGTGGGCAATCAGAGGCGGGGAATCAGATATGGGGAATCAGAGGCGGGGAATCAGAGGCGGGGAAACAGAGGCGGGGAATCAAATATAGGGAATAAGATGTGGGGAATCAGAGGTTGTGAATCAGAGATGGGGAATCAAGGCGGGGAATCAGAGGCAGGGAATCAGACGCGGGGTATCAGAGGCGGGGATTCAGAGCTGGGGAATCAGAGGCGGGGAATCAGAGTTGGGGAATCAGAGGCAGGGAATCAGATATGGGGAATCAGAGGCGGGGAATCAGAGGCCGGGAATCAGATGTGGGGAAACAGAGGCGGGGAATCCAGGGCGGGGAAACAGAGGCGGGGAATCAGATATGGGGAATCAGAGGTGGGGAATCAGAGGTTGGGAATCAGAGGCAGGGAATCAGAGGCTTGGAATCAGATGCAGGGTATCAGATGCGGGGAATCAGAGGCGGGGAATCAGAGCTGGGGAATCAGAGGTGGGGAATCAGATTTGGGGAATCAGAGGTGGGGACTTAGATATTGGGAAACAGAGGCGGGGAATCAGAGGCGGGGAAACAGAGGCGGGGAATCAGATATGGGGAATCAGAGGTGGGGAATCAGAGGCAGGGAATCAGATGTGCGGAATCAGAGATGGGGAATCAGAGGCAGGGAATCAGAATCAGAAGCAGGGAATCAGAGGCCGGGAATCAGAGGCCGGAATCAGATGCTGGGAATCAGGGGCCTGGAATCAGAGGCGGGGAATCAGAGGCAGGGAATCAGATGCGGGGAATCAGAGGCGGGGAATCAGAGCTGGGGAATCAGAGGCGGGGTATTAGAGTTGGGGAATCAGAGGTGGGGAATCAGATATGGGGAAACAGAGGTGGGGAATCAGAGGCGGGGAAACAGAGGCAGGGAATCAGATATGGGGAATCAGAGGTGGGGCATCAGAGGTTGTGAATCACAGATGGGGAATCAGAGGCGGGGAATCAGAGGCAGGGAATCAGATGCGGGGAATCAGAGGCGGGGATTCAGAGCTGGGGAATCAGAAGCGGGGAATCAGAGTTGGGGAATCAGAGGCGGGGAATCAGATATGGGGAATCAGAGGCAGGGAATCAGAGGCGGGGAATCAGAGGCAGGGAATCAGACGCGGGGAATCTGAGGCGGGGAATCAGAGCTGGGGAATCAGAGGTGGGGAATCAGAGTTGGGGAATCAGAGGCAGGGAATTGGATGTGCGGAATCAGAGAGGGGGAATCAGAGGTGGGGAATCAGAGGAGGTGAATCAGAGATGGGGAATCAGAGGCGGGGAATCAGAGGCAGGAAATCAGACACGGGGATTCAGAGGCTGGGAATCAGACGGGGGGAATCAAAGGCGGGGAATCAGAGCTGGGGAATCTGAGGCAGGGAATCAGAGTTGGGGATTCAGAGGCGGGGAATCAGATATGGGGAAACAGAGGCGGGGAATCAGAGGCGGGCAAACAGAGGCGGGGAATTAGATATGGGTAATCAGAGGTAGGGAATCAGAGGTGGTGAATCAGTGATGGGGAATCACAGGCGGGGAATCAGAGGCAGGGAATAGAACGCGGGGAATCAGAGGCAGGGAATCAGAGCTGGGGAATCAGAGGAGGGGATTCATAGTTGGGAATCAGAGGCGGGAATCAGATATGGGGAAACAGAGGCGGGGAATCAGAGGCGGTGAAACAGAGGCGGGGAATCAGATATGGGGAATCGGATGCAGGGAATCAGAGGCGGGGATTCAGAGCTGGGGTATCAGAGGCGGGGAATCAGAGTTGGGGCATCAGAGGTGGGGAATTAGATATAGGGAAACAGAGGCGGGGAATCAGAGGCGGGGAAACAGAGGCGGGGAATCAGATATGGGGAATCAGAGGTGGGGAATCAGAGGCAGGGTATCAGATGTGCGGAATCAGAGATGGGGAATAAGAGACAGGGAATCAGAATCAGAAGCGGGGAATCAGAGGCCGGGAATCAGAGGCCGGGAATCAGATGCTGGGAATAAGAGGCCGGGAATCAGAGGCGGGGAAACAGAGGCGGGGAATCAGATATGGGGAATCAGAGGTGGGGAATCAGAGGCAGGGAATCAGATGTGCGGAATCAGAGATGGGGAATAAGAGGCAGGGAATCAGAATCAGAAGCGGGGAATCAGAGGCTGGGAATCAGAGGCCGGGAATCAGATGCTGGGAATAAGAGGCCGGGAATCAGAGGTGGGGAATCAGATATGGGGAATCAGAGGTGGCGAATCAAAGGCGGTGAATCAGAGATGGGGAATCAGAGGCGGGGAATCAGAGGCAGGGAATCAGATGCGGGGAATCAGAGGCGAGGAATCAGAGCTGGCGAATCAGAGGCTGGGAATCAGAGGTGGGCAATCAGAGGTGAGGAATCAGATATGGGGAATCAGAGGCGGGGAATCAGAGGCGGGGAAACAGAGGCGGGGAATCAAATATAGGGAATCAGAGGTGGGGAATCAGAGGTTGTGAATCAGAGATGGGGAACCAAGGCGGGGAATCAGAGGCAGGGAATCAGACGCGGGGAATCAGAGGCGGGGATTCAGAGCTGGGGAATCAGAGGCGGGGAATCAGAGTTGGGGAATCAGAGGCAGGGAATCAGATATGGGGAATCAGAGGCGGGGAATCAGAGGCGGGGAAACAGAGGCGGGGAATCAGATGTGGGGAATCAGAGGTGGGGAATCAGGGGCAGGGAATCAGTGGCAGGGAATCAGAGGCGGGGAATCAGAGGCGGGGAATCAAAGGCAGGGAATCAGACACGGGGAATCAGACGGGGGGAATCAAAGGCGGGGAATCAGAGCTGGGGAATCTGAGGCAGGGAATCAGAGTTGGGGATTCAGAGGCGGGGAATCAGATATGGGGAAACAGAGGCGGGGAATCAGAGGCGGGCAAACAGAGGCGGGGAATTAGATATGGGTAATCAGAGGTAGGGAATCAGAGGTGGTGAATCAGTGATGGGGAATCACAGGCGGGGAATCAGAGGCAGGGAATAGAACGCGGGGAATCAGAGGCAGGGAATCAGAGCTGGGGAATCAGAGGAGGGGATTCATAGTTGGGAATCAGAGGCGGGAATCAGATATGGGGAAACAGAGGAGGGGAATCAGAGGCGGTGAAACAGAGGCGGGGAATCAGATATGGGGAATCGGATGCAGGGAATCAGAGGCGGGGATTCAGAGCTGGGGTATCAGAGGCGGGGAATCAGAGTTGGGGCATCAGAGGTGGGGAATTAGATATAGGGAAACAGAGGCGGGGAATCAGAGGCGGGGAAACAGAGGCGGGGAATCAGATATGGGGAATCAGAGGTGGGGAATCAGAGGCAGGGTATCAGATGTGCGGAATCAGAGATGGGGAATAAGAGGCAGGGAATCAGAATCAGAAGCGGGGAATCAGAGGCCGGGAATCAGATGCTGGGAATAAGAGGCCGGGAATCAGAGGCGGGGAAACAGAGGCGGGGAATCAGATATGGGGAATCAGAGGTGGGGAATCAGAGGCAGGGAATCAGATGTGCGGAATCAGAGATGGGGAATAAGAGGCAGGGAATCAGAATCAGAAGCGGGGAATCAGAGGCTGGGAATCAGAGGCCGGGAATCAGATGCTGGGAATAAGAGGCCGGGAATCAGAGGTGGGGAATCAGATATGGGGAATCAGAGGTGGCGAATCAAAGGCGGTGAATCAGAGATGGGGAATCAGAGGCGGGGAATCAGAGGCAGGGAATCAGATGCGGGGAATCAGAGGCGGGGAATCAGAGCTGGCGAATCAGAGGCTGGGAATCAGAGGTGGGCAATCAGAGGTGGGGAATCAGATATGGGGAATCAGAGGCGGGGAATCAGAGGCGGGGAAACAGAGGCGGGGAATCAAATATAGGGAATCAGAGGTGGGGAATCAGAGGTTGTGAATCAGAGATGGGGAATCAAGGCGGGGAATCAGAGGCAGGGAATCAGAAGCGGGGAATCAGAGGCGGGGATTCAGAGCTGGGGAATCAGAGGCGGGGAATCAGAGTTGGGGAATCAGAGGCAGGGAATCAGATATGGGGAATCAGAGGCGGGGAATCAGAGGCGGGGAAACAGAGGCGGGGAATCAGATGTGGGGAATCAGAGGTGGGGAATCAGGGGCAGGGAATCAGTGGCAGGGAATCAGAGGCGGGGAATCAGAGGCGGGGAATCAAAGGCAGGGAATCAGACACGGGGAATCAGAGGCGGGGAATCAGAGATGGGGAATCAGAGGCGGGGAATCAGAGGCAGGGAATCGGATGCCGGGAATCAGAGTCGGGGAATCAGAGCTGGGGAATCAGAGGCGGGGAATCAGAGTTGGGGAATCAGAGGCGGGGAATCAGATATGGGGAAATAGAGGCGGGGAATCAGATATGGGGAATCAGAGGTGTGGAATCAGAGGTTGGGAATCAGAGGCAGGGAATCAGAGTCGGGGAAACAGAGGCGGGGAATCAGATATGGGGAATCAGAGGTGGCGAATCAAAGGCGGTGAAACAGAGATGGGGAATCAGGGCAGGGAATCAGAGGCAGGGAATCAAACACGGGGAATCAGAGCTGGGGAATCAGAGGCGGGGAATCAGAGTTGGTAATCAGAGGCGGGGAATCAGAGGCGGGGAAACAGAGGCGGGGAATCAGTTATGGGGAATCAGAGGCGGGGAATCCGAGGTTGGGAATCAGAGGCAGGGAATCAGAGGCGGAAAATCAGAGGCGGGGAATCAGAGGCGGGGAATCAGAGGCAGGGAATCAGAGGCGGGGAATCAGAGGCGGGGATTCAGAGGCCGGGAATCAGATATGGGGAAACAGAGGCGGGGAATCCGAGGCGGGGAAACAGAGGCGGGGAATCAGATATGGGGAATCAGAGGTGGGGAATCAGAGGTTGGGAATCAGAGGCAGGGAATCAGATGCGGGGAATCAGAGGCGGGGAATCAGAGCTGGGGAATCAGAGGTGGGGAATCAGATTTGGGGAATCAGAGGCGGGGACTTAGATATTGGGAAACAGAGGCGGGGAATCAGAGGCGGGGAAACCCAGGCGGGGAATCAGATATGGGGAATCAGAGGTGGGGAATCAGAGGCAAGGAATCAGATGTGCGGAATCAGAGATGGGGAATCAGAGGCAGGGAATCAGAATCAGAAGCAGGGAATCAGAGGCCGGGAATCAGAGGCCGGAATCAGATGCTGGGAATCAGAGGCCTGGAATCAGAGGCGGGGAATCAGAGGCAGGGAATCAGATGCGGGGAATCAGAGGCGGGGAATCAGAGCTGGGGAATCAGAGGCGGGGATTCAGAGTTGGGGAATCAGAGGCGGGGAATCAGAGGCGGGGAAACAGAGGCGGGGAATCAGATATGGGGAATCAGAGGTGGGGAATCAGAGGTTGGGAATCAGAAGCAGGGAATCAGAGGCGGGGAATCAGAGGCGGGGAATCAGAGGCAGGGAATCCGATGTGCGGAATCGGAGATGGGGAATCAGAGGCAGGGAATCAGAGGCGGGGAATCAGAGGCGGAGAATCAGAGGCCGGGAATCAGATATGGGGAAACAGAGGCGGGGAATCAGAGGCGGGGAAACAGAGGCGGGGAATCAGATAATGGGAATCAGAGGTGGGGAATCAGAGGTTGGGAATCAGAGGCAGGGAATCAGAGGCTGGGAATCAGATGCAGGGAATCAGATGCGGGGAATCAGAGGCGGGGAATCAGAGCTGGGGAATCAGAGGTGGGGAATCAGAGTTGGGGAATCAGAGTCGGGGACTTAGATATGGGGAAACAGAGGCGGGGAATCAGAGGCGGGGAAACAGACGCGGGGAATCAGAGGCGGGGATTCAGAGCTGGGGAATCAGAGGCGGGGAATCAGAGTTGGGGAATCAGAGGCGGGGAATCAGATATGGGGAATCAGAGGCGGGGAATCAGAGGCGGGGAAACAGAGGCAGGGAATCAGATGTGGGGAATCAGAAGTGGGGTATCAGGGGCAGGGAATCAGTGGCAGGGAATCAGAGGCGGGGAAACAGAGGCGGGGAATCAGAGGCAGGGAATCAGACACGGGGAATCAGAGGTGGGGAATCAGAGGCAGGGAATCAGATGTGCGGAATCAGAGATGGGGAATAAGAGGCAGGGAATCAGAATCAGAAGCGGGGAATCAGAGGCCGGGAATCAGAGGCCGGGAAT
The DNA here is from genome assembly GCF_036971445.1 of Narcine bancroftii. NCBI lineage: Eukaryota > Metazoa > Chordata > Chondrichthyes > Torpediniformes > Narcinidae > Narcine > Narcine bancroftii. The sequence goes on from NC_091470.1 coordinate 266,049,786, forward strand.
CAGATGCTGGGAATAAGAGGCCGGGAATCAGAGGTGGGGAATCAGATATGGGGAATCAGAGGTGGCGAATCAAAGGCGGTGAATCAGATATGGGGAATCAGAGGCGGGGAATCAGAGGCAGGGAATCAGATGCGGTGAATCAGAGGCGGGGAATCAGAGCTGGCGAATCAGAGGCGGGGAATCAGAGATGGGGAATCAGAGGCGGGGAATCAGAGGCAGGGAATCGGATGCCGGGAATCAGAGTCGGGGAATCAGAGCTGGGGAATCAGAGGCGGGGAATCAGAGTTGGGGAATCAGAGGCGGGGAATCAGATATGGGGAAATAGAGGCGGGGAATCAGATATGGGGAATCAGAGGTGTGGAATCAGAGGTTGGGAATCAGAGGCAGGGAATCAGAGTCGGGGAAACAGAGGCGGGGAATCAGATATGGGGAATCAGAGGTGGCGAATCAAAGGCGGTGAAACAGAGATGGGGAATCAGGGCAGGGAATCAGAGGCAGGGAATCAAACACGGGGAATCAGAGCTGGGGAATCAGAGGCGGGGAATCAGAGTTGGTAATCAGAGGCGGGGAATCAGAACCGGGGAAACAGAGGCGGGGAATCAGTTATGGGGAATCAGAGGCGGGGAATCCGAGGTTGGGAATCAGAGGCAGGGAATCAGAGGCGGAAAATCAGAGGCGGGGAATCAGAGGAAGGGAATCAGATGTGCGGAATCGGAGATGGGGAATCAGAGGCAGGGAATCAGAGGCGGGGAATCAGAGGCGGGGATTCAGAGGCCGGGAATCAGATATGGGGAAACAGAGGCGGGGAATCCGAGGCGGGGAAACAGAGGCGGGGAATCAGATATGGGGAATCAGAGGTGGGGAATCAGAGGTTGGGAATCAGAGGCAGGGAATCAGATGCGGGGAATCAGAGGCGGGGAATCAGAGCTGGGGAATCAGAGGTGGGGAATCAGATTTGGGGAATCAGAGGCGGGGACTTAGATATTGGGAAACAGAGGCGGGGAATCAGAGGCGGGGAAACCCAGGCGGGGAATCAGATATGGGGAATCAGAGGTGGGGAATCAGAGGCAAGGAATCAGATGTGCGGAATCAGAGATGGGGAATCAGAGGCAGGGAATCAGAATCAGAAGCAGGGAATCAGAGGCCGGGAATCAGAGGCCGGAATCAGATGCTGGGAATCAGAGGCCTGGAATCAGAGGCGGGGAATCAGAGGCAGGGAATCAGATGCGGGGAATCAGAGGCGGGGAATCAGAGCTGGGGAATCAGAGGCGGGGATTCAGAGTTGGGGAATCAGAGGCGGGGAATCAGAGGCGGGGAAACAGAGGCGGGGAATCAGATATGGGGAATCAGATGTGGGGAATCAGAGGTTGGGAATCAGAAGCAGGGAATCAGAGGCGGGGAATCAGAGGCGGGGAATCAGAGGCAGGGAATCCGATGTGCGGAATCGGAGATGGGGAATCAGAGGCAGGGAATCAGAGGCGGGGAATCAGAGGCGGAGAATCAGAGGCCGGGAATCAGATATGGGGAAACAGAGGCGGGGAATCAGAGGCGGGGAAACAGAGGCGGGGAATCAGATAATGGGAATCAGAGGTGGGGAATCAGAGGTTGGGAATCAGAGGCAGGGAATCAGAGGCTGGGAATCAGATGCAGGGAATCAGATGCGGGGAATCAGAGGCGGGGAATCAGAGCTGGGGAATCAGAGGTGGGGAATCAGAGTTGGGGAATCAGAGTCGGGGACTTAGATATGGGGAAACAGAGGCGGGGAATCAGAGGCGGGGAAACAGACGCGGGGAATCAGAGGCGGGGATTCAGAGCTGGGGAATCAGAGGCGGGGAATCAGAGTTGGGGAATCAGAGGCGGGGAATCAGATATGGGGAATCAGAGGCGGGGAATCAGAGGCGGGGAAACAGAGGCAGGGAATCAGATGTGGGGAATCAGAAGTGGGGTATCAAGGGCAGGGAATAAGTGGCAGGGAATCAGAGGCGGGGAAACAGAGGCGGGGAATCAGAGGCAGGGAATCAGACACGGGGAATCAGAGGTGGGGAATCAGAGGCAGGGAATCAGATGTGCGGAATCAGAGATGGGGAATAAGAGGCAGGGAATCAGAATCAGAAGCGGGGAATCAGAGGCCGGGAATCAGAGGCCGGGAATCAGATGCTGGGAATAAGAGGCCGGGAATCAGAGGTGGGGAATCAGATATGGGGAATCAGAGGTGGCGAATCAAAGGCGGTGAATCAGAGATGGGGAATCAGAGGCGGGGAATCAGAGGCAGGGAATCAGATGCGGGGAATCAGAGGCGGGGAATCAGAGCTGGCGAATCAGAGGCTGGGAATCAGAGGTGGGCAATCAGAGGTGGGGAATCAGATATGGGGAATCAGAGGCGGGGAATCAGAGGCGGGGAAACAGAGGCGGGGAATCAAATATAGGGAATCAGAGGTGGGGAATCAGAGGTTGTGAATCAGAGATGGGGAATCAAGGCGGGGAATCAGAGGCAGGGAATCAGACGCGGGGAATCAGAGGCGGGGATTCAGAGCTGGGGAATCAGAGGCGGGGAATCAGAGTTGGGGAATCAGAGGCAGGGAATCAGATATGGGGAATCAGAGGCGGGGAATCAGAGGCGGGGAAACAGAGGCGGGGAATCAGATGTGGGGAATCAGAGGTGGGGAATCAGGGGCAGGGAATCAGTGGCAGGGAATCAGAGGCGGGGAATCAGAGGCGGGGAATCAAAGGCAGGGAATCAGACACGGGGAATCAGAGGCGGGGAATCAGAGATGGGGAATCAGAGGCGGGGAATCAGAGGCAGGGAATCGGATGCCGGGAATCAGAGTCGGGGAATCAGAGCTGGGGAATCAGAGGCGGGGAATCAGAGTGGGGGAATCAGAGGCGGGGAATCAGATATGGGGAAATAGAGGCGGGGAATCAGATATGGGGAATCAGAGGTGTGGAATCAGAGGTTGGGAATCAGAGGCAGGGAATCAGAGTCGGGGAAACAGAGGCGGGGAATCAGATATGGGGAATCAGAGGTGGCGAATCAAAGGCGGTGAAACAGAGATGGGGAATCAGGGCAGGGAATCAGAGGCAGGGAATCAAACACGGGGAATCAGAGCTGGGGAATCAGAGGCGGGGAATCAGAGTTGGGAATCAGAGGCGGGGAATCAGAGGCGGGGAAACAGAGGCGGGGAATCAGATATGGGGAATCAGAGGCGGGGAATCCGAGGTTGGGAATCAGAGGCAGGGAATCAGAGGCGGAAAATCAGAGGCGGGGAATCAGAGGAAGGGAATCAGATGTGCGGAATCGGAGATGGGGAATCAGAGGCAGGGAATCCGAGGCGGGGAATCAGAGGCGGGGAATCAGAGGCCGGGAATCAGATATGGGGAAACAGAGGCGGGGAATCCGAGGCGGGGAAACAGAGGCGGGGATTCAGATATGGGGAATCAGAGGTGGGGAATCAGAGGTTGGGAATCAGAGGCAGGGAATCAGAGGCTTGGAATCAGATGCAGGGAATCAGATGCGGGGAATCAGAGGCGGGGAATCAGAGCTGGGGAATCAGAGGTGGGGAATCAGATTTGGGGAATCAGAGGCGGGGACTTAGATATTGGGAAACAGAGGCGGGGAATCAGAGGCGGGGAAACCCAGGCGGGGAATCAGATATGGGGAATCAGAGGTGGGGTATCAGAGGCAAGGAATCAGATGTGCGGAATCAGAGATGGGGAATCAGAGGCAGGGAATCAGAATCAGAAGCAGGGAATCAGAGGCCGGGAATCAGAGGCCGGAATCAGATGCTGGGAATCAGAGGCCTGGAATCAGAGGCGGGGAATCAGAGGCAGGGAATCAGATGCGGGGAATCAGAGGCGGGGAATCAGAGCTGGGGAATCAGAGGCGGGGATTCAGAGTTGGGGAATCAGAGGCGGGGAATCAGAGGCGGGGAAACAGAGGCGGGGAATCAGATATGGGGAATCAGAGGTGGGGAATCAGAGGTTGGGAATCAGAAGCAGGGAATCAGAGGCGGGGAATCAGAGGCGGGGAATCAGAGGCAGGGAATCCGATGTGCGGAATCGGAGATGGGGAATCAGAGGCAGGGAATCAGAGGCGGGGAATCAGAGGCGGAGAATCAGAGGCCGGGAATCAGATATGGGGAAACAGAGGTGGGGAATCAGAGGCGGGGAAACAGAGGCGGGGAATCAGATAATGGGAATCAGAGGTGGGGAATCAGAGGTTGGGAATCAGAGGCAGGGAATCAGAGGCTGGGAATCAGATGCAGGGAATCAGATGCGGGGAATCAGAGGCGGGGAATCAGAGCTGGGGAATCAGAGGTGGGGAATCAGAGTTGGGCAATCAGAGTTGGGGACTTAGATATGGGGAAACAGAGGCGGGGAATCAGAGGCGGGGAAACAGACGCGGGGAATCAGAGGCGGGGATTCAGAGCTGGGGAATCAGAGGCGGGGAATCAGAGTTGGGGAATCAGAGGCGGGGAATCAGATATGGGGAATCAGAGGCGGGGAATCAGAGGCGGGGAAACAGAGGCAGGGAATCAGATATGGGGAATCAGAAGTGGGGTATCAGGGGCAGGGAATCAGTGGCAGGGAATCAGAGGCGGGGAAACAGAGGCGGGGAATCAGAGGCAGGGAATCAGACACGGGGAATCAGATATGGGGAAACAGAGGCGGGGAATCAGAGGCGGGCAAACAGAGGCGGGGAATTAGATATGGGGAATCAGAGGTGGGGAATCAGAGGTGGTGAATCAGAGATGGGGAATCACAGGCGGGGAATCAGAGGCAAAGAATAGAACGCGGGGAATCAGAGGCGGGGAATCAGAGCTGGGGAATCAGAGGCGGGGAATCATAGTTGGGAATCAGAGGCGGGGAATCAGATATGGGGAAACAGAGGCGGGGAATCAAATGCGGGGAAACAGAGGCGGGGAATCAGATATGGGGAATCGGATGCGGGGAATCAGAGGCGGGGAATAGGAGCTGGGGAATCAGAGGCGGGGTATCAGAGGCAGGGAATCGGACTCCGGGAATCAGAGTCTGGGAATCAGAGCTGGGGAATCAGAGGCGGGGAATCAGAGTTGGGGAATCAGAGGCGGGGAATCAGATATGGGGAAATAGAGGCGGGGAATCAGATATGGGGAATCTGAGGTGTGGAATCAGAGGTTGGGAATCAGAGGCAGGGAATCAGAGTCGGGGAATCAGATATGGGGAATCAGAGGTGGCGAATCAAAGGCGGTGAAACAGAGATGGGGAATCAGGGCAGGGAATCAGAGGCAGGGAATCAAACACGGGGAATCAGAGCTGGGGAATCAGAGGCGGGGAATCAGAGTTGGGAATCAGAGGCGGGGAATCAGAGGCGGGGAAACAGAGGCGGGGAAACAGATATGGGGAATCAGAGGTGGGGAATCCGAGGTTGGAAATCAGATGTGCGGAATCAGAGATGGGGAATCAGAGGCAGGGAATCAGAATCAGAAGCAGGGAATCAGAGGCCGGGAATCAGAGGCCGGAATCAGATGCTGGGAATCAGAGGCCTGGAATCAGAGGCGGGGAATCAGAGCTGGGGAATCAGAGGCGGGGAATCAGAGTTGGGGAATCAGAGGCGGGGAATCAGATATGGGGAAATAGAGGCGGGGAATCAGATATGGGGAATCAGAGGTGTGGAATCAGAGGTTGGGAATCAGAGGCAGGGAATCAGAGTCGGGGAATCAGATATGGGGAATCAGAGGTGGCGAATCAAAGGCGGTGAAACAGAGATGGGGAATCAGGGCAGGGAATCAGAGGCAGGGAATCAAACACGGGGAATCAGAGCTGGGGAATCAGAGGCGGGGAATCAGAGTTGGGAATCAGAGGCGGGGAATCAGAGGCGGGGAAACAGAGGCGGGGAATCAGATATGGGGAATCAGAGGTGGGGAATCCGAGGTTGGGAATCAGATGTGCGGAATCAGAGATGGGGAATCAGAGGCAGGGAATCAGAATCAGAAGCAGGGAATCAGAGGCCGGGAATCAGAGGCCGGAATCAGATGCTGGGAATCAGAGGCCTGGAATCAGAGGCGGGGAATCAGAGGCAGGGAATCAGATGCGGGGAATCAGAGGCGGGGAATCAGAGCTGGGGAATCAGAGGCGGGGTATTAGAGTTGGGGAATCAGAGGCGGGGAATCAGATATGGGGAAACAGAGGTGGGGAATCAGAGGCGGGGAAACAGAGGCAGGGAATCAGATATGGGGAATCAGAGGTGGGGAATCAGAGATGGGGAATCAGAGGCGGTGAATCAGAGATGGGGAATCAGAGGCGGGGAATCAGAGGCAGGAAATCAGACACGGGGATTCAGAGGTTGGGAATCAGACGGGGGGAATCAAAGGCGGGGAATCAGAGCTGGGGAATCAGAGGCAGGGAATCAGAGGCGGGGAATCAGATATGGGGAATCAGAGGCTGGGATTCAGAGGCGGGGAATCAGAGGCAGGGAATCAGACACGGGGAATCAGAGGTGGGGAATCAGAGATGGGGAATCATAGGCGGTGAATCAGAGATGGGGAAACAGAGGCGGGGAAACAGATATGGGGAATCAGAGGTGGGGAATCCGAGGTTGGGAATCAGATGTGCGGAATCAGAGATGGGGAATCAGAGGCAGGGAATCAGAATCAGAAGCAGGGAATCAGAGGCCGGGAATCAGAGGCCGGAATCAGATGCTGGGAATCAGAGCCTGGAATCAGAGGCGGGGAATCAGAGCTGGGGAATCAGAGGCGGGGAATCAGAGTTGGGGAATCAGAGGCGGGGAATCAGATATGGGGAAATAGAGGCGGGGAATCAGATATGGGGAATCAGAGGTGTGGAATCAGAGGTTGGGAATCAGAGGCAGGGAATCAGAGTCGGGGAATCAGATATGGGGAATCAGAGGTGGCGAATCAAAGGCGGTGAAACAGAGATGGGGAATCAGGGCAGGGAATCAGAGGCAGGGAATCAAACACGGGGAATCAGAGCTGGGGAATCAGAGGCGGGGAATCAGAGTTGGGAATCAGAGGTGGGGAATCAGAGGCGGGGAAACAGAGGCGGGGAATCAGATATGGGGAATCAGAGGTGGGGAATCCGAGGTTGGGAATCAGATGTGCGGAATCAGAGATGGGGAATCAGAGGCAGGGAATCAGAATCAGAAGCAGGGAATCAGAGGCCGGGAATCAGAGGCCGGAATCAGATGCTGGGAATCAGAGGCCTGGAATCAGAGGCGGGGAATCAGAGGCAGGGAATCAGATGCGGGGAATCAGAGGCGGGGAATCAGAGCTGGGGAATCAGAGGCGGGGTATTAGAGTTGGGGAATCAGAGGCGGGGAATCAGATATGGGGAAACAGAGGTGGGGAATCAGAGGCGGGGAAACAGAGGCAGGGAATCAGATATGGGGAATCAGAGGTGGGGAATCAGAGATGGGGAATCAGAGGCGGTGAATCAGAGATGGGGAATCAGAGGCGGGGAATCAGAGGCAGGAAATCAGACACGGGGATTCAGAGGTTGGGAATCAGACGGGGGGAATCAAAGGCGGGGAATCAGAGCTGGGGAATCAGAGGCAGGGAATCAGAGGCGGGAAATCAGATATGGGGAATCAGAGGCTGGGATTCAGAGGCGGGGAATCAGAGGCAGGGAATCAGACACGGGGAATCAGAGGCGGGGAATCAGAGATGGGGAATCAGAGGCGGGGAATCAGAGGCAGGGAATCGGACGCCGGGAATCAGAGTCTGGGAATCAGAGCTGGGGAATCAGAGGCGGGGAATTAGAGTTGGGGAATCAGAGGCGGGGATTCAGATATGGGGAAATAGAGGCGGGGAATCAGATATGGGGAATCAGAGGTGTGGAATCAGAGGTTGGGAATCAGAGGAAGGGAATCAGAATCGGGGAAACAGAGGCGGGGAATCAGATATGTGGAATCAGAGGTGGCGAATCAAAGGCGGTGAAACAGAGATGGGTAATCAGGGCAGGGAATCAGAGGCAGGGAATCAAACACGGGGAATCAGAGCTGGGGAATCAGAGGCGGGGAATCAGAGTTGGGAATCAGAGGAGGGGAATCAGAGGCGGCGAAACAGAGGCGGGGAATCAGATATGGGGAATCAGAGGTGGGGAATCAGAGGTTGGGATTCAGAGGCAGGGAATCGGAGATGGGGAATCAGAGGCAGGGAATCAGAGGCGGGGAATCAGAGGCGGGGAATCAGAGGCCGGGAATCAGATATGGGGAAACTGAGGCGGGGAATCCGAGGCGGGGAAACAGAGGCGGGGAATCAGATATGGGGAATCAGAGGTGGGGAATCAGAGGTTGGGAATCAGAGGCAGGGAATCAGAGGCTTGGAATCAGATGCAGGGAATCAGATGCGGGGAATCAGAGGCGGGGAATCAGAGCTGGGTAATCAGAGGTGGGGAATCAGATTTGGGGAATCAGAGGTGGGGACTTAGATATTGGGAAACAGAGGCGGGGAATCAGAGGCGGGGAAACAGAGGCGGGGAATCAGATATGGGGAATCAGAGGTGGGGAATCAGAGGCAGGGAATCAGATGTGCGGAATCAGAGATGGGGAATCAGAGGCAGGGAATCAGAATCAGAAGCAGGGAATCAGAGGCCGGGAATCAGAGGCCGGAATAAGATGATGGGAATCAGAGGCCTGGAATCAGAGGCGGGGGATCAGAGGCAGGGAATCAGATGCGGGGAATCAGAGGCGGGGAATCAGAGCTGGGGAATCAGAGGCAGGGAATCAGAATCAGAAGCAGGGAATCAGAGGCCGGGAATCAGAGGCCGGAATCAGATGCTGGGAATCAGAGGCCTGGAATCAGAGGCGGGGAATCAGAGGCAGGGAATCAGATGCGGGGAATCAGAGGCGGGGAATCAGAGCTGGGGAATCAGAGGCGGGGTATTAGAGTTGGGGAATCAGAGGCGGGGAATCAGATATGGGGAAACAGAGGTGGGGAATCAGAGGCGGGGAAACAGAGGCAGGGAATCAGATATGGGGAATCAGAGGTGGGGAATCAGAGATGGGGAATCAGAGGCGGTGAATCAGAGATGGGGAATCAGAGGCGGGGAATCAGAGGCAGGAAATCAGACACGGGGATTCAGAGGTTGGGAATCAGACGGGGGGAATCAAAGGCGGGGAATCAGAGCTGGGGAATCAGAGGCAGGGAATCAGAGGCGGGAAATCAGATATGGGGAATCAGAGGCTTGGATTCAGAGGCGGGGAATCAGAGGCAGGGAATCAGACACGGGGAATCAGAGGCGGGGAATCAGAGATGGGGAATCAGAGGCGGGGAATCAGAGGCAGGGAATCAGAGGCGGGAAATCAGATATGGGGAATCAGAGGCTGGGATTCAGAGGCGGGGAATCAGAGGCAGGGAATCAGACACGGGGAATCAGAGGCGGGGAATCAGAGATGGGGAATCAGAGGCGGGGAATCAGAGGCAGGGAATCGGACGCCGGGAATCAGAGTCTGGGAATCTGAGCTGGGGAATCAGAGGCGGGGAATTAGAGTTGGGGAATCAGAGGCGGGGATTCAGATATGGGGAAATAGAGGCGGGGAATCAGATATGGGGAATCAGAGGTGTGGAATCAGAGGTTGGGAATCAGAGGAAGGGAATCAGAATCGGGGAAACAGAGGCGGGGAATCAGATATGTGGAATCAGAGGTGGCGAATCAAAGGCGGTGAAACAGAGATGGGTAATCAGGGCAGGGAATCAGAGGCAGGGAATCAAACACGGGGAATCAGAGCTGGGGAATCAGAGGCGGGGAATCAGAGTTGGGAATCAGAGGCGGGGAATCAGAGGCGGCGAAACAGAGGCGGGGAATCAGATATGGGGAATCAGAGGTGGGGAATCAGAGGTTGGGATTCAGAGGCAGGGAATCGGAGATGGGGAATCAGAGGCAGGGAATCAGAGGCGGGGAATCAGAGGCGGGGAATCAGAGGCCGGGAATCAGATATGGGGAAACTGAGGCGGGGAATCCGAGGCGGGGAAACAGAGGCGGGGAATCAGATATGGGGAATCAGAGGTGGGGAATCAGAGGTTGGGAATCAGAGGCAGGGAATCAGAGGCTTGGAATCAGATGCAGGGAATCAGATGCGGGGAATCAGAGGCGGGGAATCAGAGCTGGGTAATCAGAGGTGGGGAATCAGATTTGGGGAATCAGAGGTGGGGACTTAGATATTGGGAAACAGAGGCGGGGAATCAGAGGCGGGGAAACAGAGGCGGGGAATCAGATATGGGGAATCAGAGGTGGGGAATCAGAGGCAGTGAATCAGATGTGCGGAATCAGAGATGGGGAATCAGAGGCAGGGAATCAGAATCAGAAGCAGGGAATCAGAGGCCGGGAATCAGAGGCCGGAATAAGATGATGGGAATCAGAGGCCTGGAATCAGAGGCGGGGGATCAGAGGCAGGGAATCAGATGCGGGGAATCAGAGGCGGGGAATCAGAGCTGGGGAATCAGAGGCGGGGTATTAGAGTTGGGGAATCAGAGGCGGGGAATCAGATATGGGGAAACAGAGGTAGGGAATCAGAGGCGGGGAAACAGAGGCAGGGAATCAGATATGGGGAATCAGAGGCGGGGAATCAGAGGTGGGGAATCATAGGCAGGGAATCGGATGTGCGGAATCAGAGATGGGGAATCAGAGGCCGGGAATCAGAGGTGGTGAATCAGAGATGGGGAATCAGAGGCGGGGAATCAGAGGCAGGGTATCAGACGCGGGGAATCAGAGGTGGGCAATCAGAGGCGGGGAATCAGATATGGGGAATCAGAGGCGGGGAATCAGAGGCGGGGAAACAGAGGCGGGGAATCAGATATGGGGAATCAGAGGTGGGGCATCAGAGGTTGTGAATCACAGATGGGGAATCAGAGGCGGGGAATCAGAGGCAGGGAATCAGACGCGGGGAATCAGAGGTGGGGATTCAGAGCTGGGGAATCAGAAGCGGGGAATCAGAGTTGGGCAATCAGAGGCGGGGAATCAGATATGGGGAATCAGAGGCAGGGAATCAGAGGCGGGGAATCAGAGGCAGGGAATCAGACGCGGGGAATCTGAGGCGGGGAATCAGAGCTGGGGAATCAGAGGTGGGGAATCAGAGTTGGGGAATCAGAGGCAGGGAATTGGATGTGCGGAATCAGAGATGGGGAATCAGAGGTGGGGAATCAGAGGCGGTGAATCAGAGATGGGGAATCAGAGGCGGGGAATCAGAGGCAGGAAATCAGACACGGGGAATCAGAGGCTGGGAATCAGACGGGGGGAATCAAAGGCGGGGAATCAGAGCTGGGCAATCTGAGGCAGGGAATCAGAGTTGGGGATTCAGAGGCGGGGAATCAGATATGGGGAAACAGAGGCGGGGAATCAGAGGCGGGCAAACAGAGGCGGGGAATTAGATATGGGGAATCAGAGGTAGGGAATCAGAGGTGGTGAATCAGTGATGCGGAATCACAGGCGGGGAATCAGAGGCAGGGAATAGAACGCGGGGAATCAGAGGCAGGGAATCAGAGCTAGGGAATCAGAGGCGGGGATTCATAGTTGGGAATCAGAGGCGGGAATCAGATATGGGGAAACAGAGGCAGGGAATCAGAGGCGGGGAAACAGATGCGGGGAATCAGATATGGGGAATCGGATGCAGGGAATCAGAGGCGGGGAATCAGAGCTGGGGAATCAGAGGCGGGGAATCAGAGTTGGGGCATCAGAGGTGGGGAATTAGATATAGGGAAACAGAGGCGGGGAATCAGAGGCGTGGAAACAGAGGCGGGGAATCAGATATGGGGAATCAGAGGTGGGGAATCAGAGGCAGGGAATCAGATGTGCGGAATCAGAGATGGGGAATCAGAGGCAGGGAATCAGAAGCGGGGAATCAGAGGCCGGGAATCAGAGGCCGGGAATCAGATGCTGGGAATAAGAGGCCGGGAATCAGAGGAGGGGAATCAGAGTCCGGGAATCAGAGATGGGGATTCAGAGGCGGGGAATGAGATATTGAGAATCAGAGGCGGGGAATCAGAGGCGGGGAAACAGAGGCGGGGAATCAGATATGGGGAATCAGAGGTGGCGAATCAAAGGCGGTGAAACAGAGATGTGGAATCAGAGGCGGGGAATCAGAGGCAGGGAATCAGATGCGGGGAATCAGAGGCGGGGAATCAGAGCTGGCGAATCAGAGGCTGTGAATCAGAGGTGGGCAATCAGAGGCGGGGAATCAGATATGGGGAATCAGAGGCGGGGAATCAGAGGCGGGGAAACAGAGGCGGGGAATCAAATATAGGGAATCAGAGGTGGGGAATCAGAGGTTGTGAATCAGAGATGGGGAATCAAGGCGGGGAATCAGAGGCAGGGAATCAGACGCGGGGAATCAGAGGCGGGGATTCAGAGCTGGGGAATCAGAGGCGGGGAATCAGAGTTGGGGAATTAGAGGCAGGGAATCAGATATGGGGAATCAGAGGCGGGGAATCAGAGGCCGGGAATCAGATGTGGGGAAGCAGAGGCGGGGAATCCGAGGCGGGGAAACAGAGGCGGGGAATCAGATATGGGGAATCAGAGGTGGGGAATCAGAGGTTGGGAATCAGAGGCAGGGAATCAGAGGCTTGGAATCAGATGCAGGGTATCAGATGCGGGGAATCAGAGGCGGGGAATCAGAGCTGGGGAATCAGAGGTGGGGAATCAGATTTGGGGAATCAGAGGTGGGGACTTAGATATTGGGAAACAGAGGCGGGGAATCAGAGGCGGGGAAACAGAGGCGGGGAATCAGATATGGGGAATCAGAGGTGGGGAATCAGAGGCAGGGAATCAGATGTGCGGAATCAGAGATGGGGAATCAGAGGCAGGGAATCAGAATCAGAAGCAGGGAATCAGAGGCCGGGAATCAGAGGCCGGAATCAGATGCTGGGAATCAGAGGCCTGGAATCAGAGGCGGGGAATCAGAGGCAGGGAATCAGATGCGGGGAATCAGAGGCGGGGAATCAGAGCTGGGGAATCAGAGGCGGGGTATTAGAGTTGGGGAATCAGAGGTGGGGAATCAGATATGGGGAAACAGAGGTGGGGAATCAGAGGCGGGGAAACAGAGGCAGGGAATCAGATATGGGGAATCAGAGGTGGGGCATCAGAGGTTGTGAATCACAGATGGGGAATCAGAGGCGGGGAATCAGAGGCAGGGAATCAGACGCGGGGAATCAGAGGCGGGGATTCAGAGCTGGGGAATCAGAAGCGGGGAATCAGAGTTGGGGAATCAGAGGCGGGGAATCAGATATGGGGAATCAGAGGCAGGGAATCAGAGGCGGGGAATCAGAGGCAGGGAATCAGACGCGGGGAATCTGAGGCGGGGAATCAGAGCTGGGGAATCAGAGGTGGGGAATCAGAGTTGGGGAATCAGAGGCAGGGAATTGGATGTGCGGAATCAGAGAGGGGGAATCAGAGGTGGGGAATCAGAGGAGGTGAATCAGAGATGGGGAATCAGAGGCGGGGAATCAGAGGCAGGAAATCAGACACGGGGTTTCAGAGGCTGGGAATCAGACGGGGGGAATCAAAGGCGGGGAATCAGAGCTGGGGAATCTGAGGCAGGGAATCAGAGTTGGGGATTCAGAGGCGGGGAATCAGATATGGGGAAACAGAGGCGGGGAATCAGAGGCGGGCAAACAGAGGCAGGGAATTAGATATGGGTAATCAGAGGTAGGGAATCAGAGGTGGTGAATCAGTGATGTGGAATCACAGGCGGGGAATCAGAGGCAGGGAATAGAACGCGGGGAATCAGAGGTGGGGATTCAGAGCTGGGGAATCAGAAGCGGGGAATCAGAGTTGGGCAATCAGAGGCGGGGAATCAGATATGGGGAATCAGAGGCAGGGAATCAGAGGCGGGGAATCAGAGGCAGGGAATCAGACGCGGGGAATCTGAGGCGGGGAATCAGAGCTGGGGAATCAGAGGTGGGGAATCAGAGTTGGGGAATCAGAGGCAGGGAATTGGATGTGCGGAATCAGAGATGGGGAATCAGAGGTGGGGAATCAGAGGCGGTGAATCAGAGATGGGGAATCAGAGGCGGGGAATCAGAGGCAGGAAATCAGACACGGGGATTCAGAGGCTGGGAATCAGACGGGGGGAATCAAAGGCGGGGAATCAGAGCTGGGGAATCTGAGGCAGGGAATCAGAGTTGGGGATTCAGAGGCGGGGAATCAGATATGGGGAAACAGAGGCGGGGAATCAGAGGCGGGCAAACAGAGGCGGGGAATTAGATATGGGGAATCAGAGGTAGGGAATCAGAGGTGGTGAATCAGTGATGCGGAATCACAGGCGGGGAATCAGAGGCAGGGAATAGAACGCGGGGAATCAGAGGCAGGGAATCAGAGCTAGGGAATCAGAGGCGGGGAATCATAGTTGGGAATCAGAGGCGGGAATCAGATATGGGGAAACAGAGGCAGGGAATCAGAGGCGGGGAAACAGAGGCGGGGAATCAGATATGGGGAATCGGATGCAGGGAATCAGAGGCGGGGAATCAGAGCTGGGGAATCAGAGGCGGGGAATCTGAGTTGGGGCATCAGAGGTGGGGAATTAGATATAGGGAAACAGAGGCGGGGAATCAGAGGCGTGGAAACAGAGGCGGGGAATCAGATATGGGGAATCAGAGGTGGGGAATCAGAGGCAGGGAATCAGATGTGCGGAATCAGAGATGGGGAATCAGAGGCAGGGAATCAGAAGCGGGGAATCAGAGGCCGGGAATCAGAGGCCGGGAATCAGATGCTGGGAATAAGAGGCCGGGAATCAGAGGAGGGGAATCAGAGTCCGGGAATCAGAGATGGGGATTCAGAGGCGGGGAATGAGATATTGAGAATCAGAGGCGGGGAATCAGAGGCGGGGAAACAGAGGCGGGGAATCAGATATGGGGAATCAGAGGTGGCGAATCAAAGGCGGTGAAACAGAGATGTGGAATCAGAGGCGGGGAATCAGAGGCAGGGAATCAGATGCGGGGAATCAGAGGCGGGGAATCAGAGCTGGCGAATCAGAGGCTGGGAATCAGAGGTGGGCAATCAGAGGCGGGGAATCAGATATGGGGAATCAGAGGCGGGGAATCAGAGGCGGGGAAACAGAGGCGGGGAATCAAATATAGGGAATCAGAGGTGGGGAATCAGAGGTTGTGAATCAGAGATGGGGAATCAAGGCGGGGAATCAGAGGCAGGGAATCAGACGCGGGGAATCAGAGGCGGGGATTCAGAGCTGGGGAATCAGAGGCGGGGAATCAGAGTTGGGGAATTAGAGGCAGGGAATCAGATATGGGGAATCAGAGGCGGGGAATCAGAGGCCGGGAATCAGATGTGGGGAAACAGAGGCGGGGAATCCGAGGCGGGGAAACAGAGGCGGGGAATCAGATATGGGGAATCAGAGGTGGGGAATCAGAGGTTGGGAATCAGAGGCAGGGAATCAGAGGCTTGGAATCAGATGCAGGGTATCAGATGCGGGGAATCAGAGGCGGGGAATCAGAGCTGGGGAATCAGAGGTGGGGAATCAGATTTGGGGAATCAGAGGTGGGGACTTAGATATTGGGAAACAGAGGCGGGGAATCAGAGGCGGGGAAACAGAGGCGGGGAATCAGATATGGGGAATCAGAGGTGGGGAATCAGAGGCAGGGAATCAGATGTGCGGAATCAGAGATGGGGAATCAGAGGCAGGGAATCAGAATCAGAAGAAGGGAATCAGAGGCCGGGAATCAGAGGCCGGAATCAGATGCTGGGAATCAGAGGCCTGGAATCAGAGGCGGGGAATCAGAGGCAGGGAATCAGATGCGGGGAATCAGAGGCGGGGAATCAGAGCTGGGGAATCAGAGGCGGGGTATTAGAGTTGGGGAATCAGAGGTGGGGAATCAGATATGGGGAAACAGAGGTGGGGAATCAGAGGCGGGGAAACAGAGGCAGGGAATCAGATATGGGGAATCAGAGGTGGGGCATCAGAGGTTGTGAATCACAGATGGGGAATCAGAGGCGGGGAATCAGAGGCAGGGAATCAGACGCGGGGAATCAGAGGCGGGGATTCAGAGCTGGGGAATCAGAAGCGGGGAATCAGAGTTGGGGAATCAGAGGCGGGGAATCAGATATGGGGAATCAGAGGCAGGGAATCAGAGGCGGGGAATCAGAGGCAGGGAATCAGACGCGGGGAATCTGAGGCGGGGAATCAGAGCTGGGGAATCAGAGGTGGGGAATCAGAGTTGGGGAATCAGAGGCAGGGAATTGGATGTGCGGAATCAGAGAGGGGGAATCAGAGGTGGGGAATCAGAGGAGGTGAATCAGAGATGGGGAATCAGAGGCGGGGAATCAGAGGCAGGAAATCAGACACGGGGTTTCAGAGGCTGGGAATCAGACGGGGGGAATCAAAGGCGGGGAATCAGAGCTGGGGAATCTGAGGCAGGGAATCAGAGTTGGGGATTCAGAGGCGGGGAATCAGATATGGGGAAACAGAGGCGGGGAATCAGAGGCGGGCAAACAGAGGCAGGGAATTAGATATGGGTAATCAGAGGTAGGGAATCAGAGGTGGTGAATCAGTGATGTGGAATCACAGGCGGGGAATCAGAGGCAGGGAATAGAACGCGGGGAATCAGAGGCAGGGAATCAGAGCTGGGGAATCAGAGGAGGGGATTCATAGTTGGGAATCAGAGGCGGGAATCAGATATGGGGAAACAGAGGCGGGGAATCAGAGGCGGTGAAACAGAGGCGGGGAATCAGATATGGGGAATCGGATGCAGGGAATCAGAGGCGGGGATTCAGAGCTGGGGAATCAGAGGCGGGGAATCAGAGTTGGGGCATCAGAGGTGGGGAATTAGATATAGGGAAACAGAGGCGGGGAATCAGAGGCGGGGAAACAGAGGCGGGGAATCAGATATGGGGAATCAGAGGTGGGGAATCAGAGGCAGGGTATCAGATGTGCGGAATCAGAGATGGGGAATAAGAGGCAGGGAATCAGAATCAGAAGCGGGGAATCAGAGGCCGGGAATCAGAGGCCGGGAATCAGATGCTGGGAATAAGAGGCCGGGAATCAGAGGCAGGGAAACAGAGGCGGGGAATCAGATATGGGGAATCAGAGGTGGGGAATCAGAGGCAGGGAATCAGATGTGCGGAATCAGAGATGGGGAATAAGAGGCAGGGAATCAGAATCAGAAGCGGGGAATCAGAGGCCGGGAATCAGAGGCCGGGAATCAGATGCTGGGAATAAGAGGCCGGGAATCAGAGGTGGGGAATCAGATATGGGGAATCAGAGGTGGCGAATCAAAGGCGGTGAATCAGAAATGGGGAATCAGAGGCGGGGAATCAGAGGCAGGGAATCAGATGCGGGGAATCAGAGGCGGGGAATCAGAGCTGGCGAATCAGAGGCTGGGAATCAGAGGTGGGCAATCAGAGGTGGGGAATCAGATATGGGGAATCAGAGGCGGGGAATCAGAGGCGGGGAAACAGAGGCGGGGAATCAAATATAGGGAATCAGAGGTGGGGAATCAGAGGTTGTGAATCAGAGATGGGGAATCAAGGCGGGGAATCAGAGGCAGGGAATTAGACGCGGGGAATCAGAGGCGGGGATTCAGAGCTGGGGAATCAGAGGCGGGGAATCAGAGTTGGGGAATCAGAGGCAGGGAATCAGATATGGGGAATCAGAGGCGGGGAATCAGAGGCGGGGAAACAGAGGCGGGGAATCAGATGTGGGGAATCAGAGGTGGGGAATCAGGGGCAGGGAATCAGTGGCAGGGAATCAGAGGCGGGGAATCAGAGGCGGGGAATCAAAGGCAGGGAATCAGACACGGGGAATCAGAGGCGGGGAATCAGAGATGGGGAATCAGAGGCGGGGAATCAGAGGCAGGGAATCGGATGCCGGGAATCAGAGTCGGGGAATCAGAGCTGGGGAATCAGAGGCGGGGAATCAGAGTTGAGGAATCAGAGGCGGGGAATCAGATATGGGGAAATAGAGGCGGGGAAACAGATATGGTGAATCAGAGGTGTGGAATCAGAGGTTGGGAATCAGAGGCAGGGAATCAGAGTCGGGGAAACAGAGGCGGGGAATCAGATATGGGGAATCAGAGGTGGCGAATCAAAGGCGGTGAAACAGAGATGGGGAATCAGGGCAGGGAATCAGAGGCAGGGAATCAAACACGGGGAATCAGAGCTGGGGAATCAGAGGCGGGGAATCAGAGTTGGGAATCAGAGGCGGGGAATCAGAGGCGGGTAAACAGAGGCGGGGAATCAGATATAGGGAATCAGAGGCGGGGAATCCGAGGTTGGGAATCAGAGGCAGGGAATCAGAGGCGGAAAATCAGAGGCGGGGAATCAGAGGAAGGGAATCAGATGTGCGGAATCGGAGATGGGGAATCAGAGGCAGGGAATCAGAGGCGGGGAATCAGAGGCGGGGAATCAGAGGCCGGGAATCAGATATGGGGAAACAGAGGCGGGGAATCCGAGGCGGGGAAACAGAGGCGGGGAATCAGATATGGGGAATCAGAGGTGGGGAATCAGAGGTTGGGAATCAGAGGCAGGGAATCAGAGGCTTGGAATCAGATGCAGGGAATCAGATGCGGGGAATCAGAGGCGGGGAATCAGAGCTGGGGAATCAGAGGTGGGGAATCAGATTTGGGGAATCAGAGGCGGGGACTTAGATATTGGGAAACAGAGGCGGGGAATCAGAGGCGGGGAAACCCAGGCGGGGAATCAGATATGGGGAATCAGAGGTGGGGAATCAGAGGCAAGGAATCAGATGTGCGGAATCAGAGATGCGGAATCAGAGGCAGGGAATCAGAATCAGAAGCAGGGAATCAGAGGCCGGGAATCAGAGGCCGGAATCAGATGCTGGGAATCAGAGGCCTGGAATCAGAGGCGGGGAATCAGAGGCAGGGAATCAGATGCGGGGAATCAGAGGCGGGGAATCAGAGCTGGGGAATCAGAGGCGGGGATTCAGAGTTGGGGAATCAGATATGGGGAATCAGAGGTGGGGAATCAGAGGTTGGGAATCAGAAGCAGGGAATCAGAGGCGGGGAATCAGAGGCGGGGAATCAGAGGCAGTGAATCCGATGTGCGGAATCGGAGATGGGGAATCAGAGGCAGGGAATCAGAGGCGGGGAATCAGAGGCGGAGAATCAGAGGCCGGGAATCAGATATGGGGAAACAGAGGCGGGGAATCAGAGGCGGGGAAACAGAGGCGGGGAATCAGATAATGGGAATCAGAGGTGGGGAATCAGAGGTTGGGAATCAGAGGCAGGGAATCAGAGGCTGGGAATCAGATGCAGGGAATCAGATGCGGGGAATCAGAGGCGGGGAATCAGAGCTGGGGAATCAGAGGTGGGGAATCAGAGTTGGGGAATCAGAGTCGGGGACTTAGATATGGGGAAACAGAGGCGGGGAATCAGAGGCGGGGAAACAGACGCGGGGAATCAGAGGCGGGGATTCAGAGCTGGGGAATCAGAGGCGGGGAATCAGAGTTGGGGAATCAGAGGCGGGGAATCAGATATGGGGAATCAGAGGCGGGGAATCAGAGGCGGGGAAACAGAGGCAGGGAATCAGATATGGGGAATCAGAAGTGGGGTATCAGGGGCAGGGAATCAGTGGCAGGGAATCAGATGCGGGGAAACAGAGGCGGGGAATCAGAGGCAGGGAATCAGACACGGGGAATCAGATATGGGGAAACAGAGGCGGGGAATCAGAGGCGGGCAAACAGAGGCGGGGAATTAGATATGGGGAATCAGAGGTGGGGAATCAGAGGTGGTGAATCAGAGATGGGGAATCACAGGCGGGGAATCAGAGGC
Source organism: Narcine bancroftii (assembly GCF_036971445.1). Lineage (NCBI taxonomy): Eukaryota > Metazoa > Chordata > Chondrichthyes > Torpediniformes > Narcinidae > Narcine > Narcine bancroftii. Next base: position 266,069,513 of record NC_091470.1, read on the forward strand.
AAAGAATAGAACGCGGTGAATCAGAGGCGGGGAATCAGAGCTGGAGAATCAGAGGCGGGGAATCATAGTTGGGAATCAGAGGCGGGGAATTAGCTATGGGGAAACAGAGGCGGGGAATCAAAGGCGGGGAAACAGAGGCGGGGAATCAGATATGGGGAATCGGATGCGGGGAATCAGAGGCGGGGAATAGGAGCTGGGGAATCAGAGGCAGGGTATCAGAGGCAGGGAATCGGACTCCGGGAATCAGAGTCGGGGAATCAGAGCTGGGGAATCAGAGGCGGGGAATCAGAGTTGGGGAATCAGAGGCGGGGAATCAGATATGGGGAAATAGAGGCGGGGAATCAGATATGGGGAATCAGAGGTGTGGAATCAGAGGTTGGGAATCAGAGGCAGGGAATCAGAGTCGGGGAATCAGATATGGGGAATCAGAGGTGGCGAATCAAAGGCGGTGAAACAGAGATGGGGAATCAGGGCAGGGAATCAGAGGCAGGGAATCAAACACGGGGAATCAGAGCTGGGGAATCAGAGGCGGGGAATCAGAGTTGGGAATCAGAGGCGGGGAATCAGAGGCGGGGAAACAGAGGCGGGGAATCAGATATGGGGAATCAGAGGTGGGGAATCCGAGGTTGGGAATCAGATGTGCGGAATCAGAGATGGGGAATCAGAGGCAGGGAATCAGAATCAGAAGCAGGGAATCAGAGGCCGGGAATCAGAGGCCGGAATCAGATGCTGGGAATCAGAGGCAGGGAATCAGATGCGGGGAATCAAAGGCGGGGAATCAGAGCTGGGGAATCAGAGGCGGGGTATTAGAGTTGGGGAATCAGAGGCGGGGAATCAGATATGGGGAAACAGAGGTGGGGAATCAGAGGCGGGGAAACAGAGGCAGGGAATCAGATATGGGGAATCAGAGGTGGGGAATCAGAGATGGGGAATCAGAGGCGGTGAATCAGAGATGGGGAATCAGAGGCAGGAAATCAGACACGGGGATTCAGAGGTTGGGAATCAGACGGGGGGAATCAAACGCGGGGAATCAGAGCTGCGGAATCAGAGGCAGGGAATCAGAGGTGGGGAATCAGAGATGGGGAATCAGAGGCGGTGAATCAGAGATGGGGAAACAGAGGCGGGGAAACCGATATGGGGAATCAGAGGTGGGGAATCCGAGGTTGGGAATCAGATGTGCGGAATCAGAGATGGGGAATCAGAGGCAGGGAATCAGAATCAGAAGCAGGGAATCAGAGGCCGGGAATCAGAGGCCGGAATCAGATGCTGGGAATCAGAGGCCTGGTATCAGAGGCGGGGAATCAGAGCTGGGGAATCAGAGGCGGGGAATCAGAGTTGGGGAATCAGAGGCGGGGAATCAGATATGGGGAAATAGAGGCGGGGAATCAGATATGGGGAATCAGAGGTGTGGAATCAGAGGTTGGGAATCAGAGGCAGGGAATCAGAGGCTTGGAATCAGTTGCAGGGTATCAGATGCGGGGAATCAGAGGCGGGGAATCAGAGCTGGGGAATCAGAGGTGGGGAATCAGATTTGGGGAATCAGAGGTGGGGACTTAGATATTGGGAAACAGAGGCGGGGAATCAGAGGCGGGGAAACAGAGGCGGGGAATCAGATATGGGGAATCAGAGGTGGGGAATCAGAGGCAGGGAATCAGATGTGCGGAATCAGAGATGGGGAATCAGAGGCAGGGAATCAGAATCAGAAGCAGGGAATCAGAGGCCGGGAATCAGAGGCCGGAATCAGATGCTGGGAATCAGAGGCCTGGAATCAGAGGCGGGGAATCAGAGGCAGGGAATCAGATGCGGGGAATCAGAGGCGGGGAATCAGAGCTGGGGAATCAGAGGCGGGGTATTAGAGTTGGGGAATCAGAGGTGGGGAATCAGATATGGGGAAACAGAGGTGGGGAATCAGAGGCGGGGAAACAGAGGCAGGGAATCAGATATGGGGAATCAGAGGTGGGGCATCAGAGGTTGTGAATCACAGATGGGGAATCAGAGGCGGGGAATCAGAGGCAGGGAATCAGACGCGGGGAATCAGAGGCGGGGATTCAGAGCTGGGGAATCAGAAGCGGGGAATCAGAGTTGGGGAATCAGAGGCGGGGAATCAGATATGGGGAATCAGAGGCAGGGAATCAGAGGCGGGGAATCAGAGGCAGGGAATCAGACGCGGGGAATCTGAGGCGGGGAATCAGAGCTGGGGAATCAGAGGTGGGGAATCAGAGTTGGGGAATCAGAGGCAGGGAATTGGATGTGCGGAATCAGAGAGGGGGAATCAGAGGTGGGGAATCAGAGGAGGTGAATCAGAGATGGGGAATCAGAGGCGGGGAATCAGAGGCAGGAAATCAGACACGGGGTTTCAGAGGCTGGGAATCAGACGGGGGGAATCAAAGGCGGGGAATCAGAGCTGGGGAATCTGAGGCAGGGAATCAGAGTTGGGGATTCAGAGGCGGGGAATCAGATATGGGGAAACAGAGGCGGGGAATCAGAGGCGGGCAAACAGAGGCAGGGAATTAGATATGGGTAATCAGAGGTAGGGAATCAGAGGTGGTGAATCAGTGATGTGGAATCACAGGCGGGGAATCAGAGGCAGGGAATAGAACGCGGGGAATCAGAGGTGGGGATTCAGAGCTGGGGAATCAGAAGCGGGGAATCAGAGTTGGGCAATCAGAGGCGGGGAATCAGATATGGGGAATCAGAGGCAGGGAATCAGAGGCGGGGAATCAGAGGCAGGGAATCAGACGCGGGGAATCTGAGGCGGGGAATCAGAGCTGGGGAATCAGAGGTGGGGAATCAGAGTTGGGGAATCAGAGGCAGGGAATTGGATGTGCGGAATCAGAGATGGGGAATCAGAGGTGGGGAATCAGAGGCGGTGAATCAGAGATGGGGAATCAGAGGCGGGGAATCAGAGGCAGGAAATCAGACACGGGGATTCAGAGGCTGGGAATCAGACGGGGGGAATCAAAGGCGGGGAATCAGAGCTGGGGAATCTGAGGCAGGGAATCAGAGTTGGGGATTCAGAGGCGGGGAATCAGATATGGGGAAACAGAGGCGGGGAATCAGAGGCGGGCAAACAGAGGCGGGGAATTAGATATGGGGAATCAGAGGTAGGGAATCAGAGGTGGTGAATCAGTGATGCGGAATCACAGGCGGGGAATCAGAGGCAGGGAATAGAACGCGGGGAATCAGAGGCAGGGAATCAGAGCTAGGGAATCAGAGGCGGGGAATCATAGTTGGGAATCAGAGGCGGGAATCAGATATGGGGAAACAGAGGCAGGGAATCAGAGGCGGGGAAACAGAGGCGGGGAATCAGATATGGGGAATCGGATGCAGGGAATCAGAGGCGGGGAATCAGAGCTGGGGAATCAGAGGCGGGGAATCTGAGTTGGGGCATCAGAGGTGGGGAATTAGATATAGGGAAACAGAGGCGGGGAATCAGAGGCGTGGAAACAGAGGCGGGGAATCAGATATGGGGAATCAGAGGTGGGGAATCAGAGGCAGGGAATCAGATGTGCGGAATCAGAGATGGGGAATCAGAGGCAGGGAATCAGAAGCGGGGAATCAGAGGCCGGGAATCAGAGGCCGGGAATCAGATGCTGGGAATAAGAGGCCGGGAATCAGAGGAGGGGAATCAGAGTCCGGGAATCAGAGATGGGGATTCAGAGGCGGGGAATGAGATATTGAGAATCAGAGGCGGGGAATCAGAGGCGGGGAAACAGAGGCGGGGAATCAGATATGGGGAATCAGAGGTGGCGAATCAAAGGCGGTGAAACAGAGATGTGGAATCAGAGGCGGGGAATCAGAGGCAGGGAATCAGATGCGGGGAATCAGAGGCGGGGAATCAGAGCTGGCGAATCAGAGGCTGGGAATCAGAGGTGGGCAATCAGAGGCGGGGAATCAGATATGGGGAATCAGAGGCGGGGAATCAGAGGCGGGGAAACAGAGGCGGGGAATCAAATATAGGGAATCAGAGGTGGGGAATCAGAGGTTGTGAATCAGAGATGGGGAATCAAGGCGGGGAATCAGAGGCAGGGAATCAGACGCGGGGAATCAGAGGCGGGGATTCAGAGCTGGGGAATCAGAGGCGGGGAATCAGAGTTGGGGAATTAGAGGCAGGGAATCAGATATGGGGAATCAGAGGCGGGGAATCAGAGGCCGGGAATCAGATGTGGGGAAACAGAGGCGGGGAATCCGAGGCGGGGAAACAGAGGCGGGGAATCAGATATGGGGAATCAGAGGTGGGGAATCAGAGGTTGGGAATCAGAGGCAGGGAATCAGAGGCTTGGAATCAGATGCAGGGTATCAGATGCGGGGAATCAGAGGCGGGGAATCAGAGCTGGGGAATCAGAGGTGGGGAATCAGATTTGGGGAATCAGAGGTGGGGACTTAGATATTGGGAAACAGAGGCGGGGAATCAGAGGCGGGGAAACAGAGGCGGGGAATCAGATATGGGGAATCAGAGGTGGGGAATCAGAGGCAGGGAATCAGATGTGCGGAATCAGAGATGGGGAATCAGAGGCAGGGAATCAGAATCAGAAGAAGGGAATCAGAGGCCGGGAATCAGAGGCCGGAATCAGATGCTGGGAATCAGAGGCCTGGAATCAGAGGCGGGGAATCAGAGGCAGGGAATCAGATGCGGGGAATCAGAGGCGGGGAATCAGAGCTGGGGAATCAGAGGCGGGGTATTAGAGTTGGGGAATCAGAGGTGGGGAATCAGATATGGGGAAACAGAGGTGGGGAATCAGAGGCGGGGAAACAGAGGCAGGGAATCAGATATGGGGAATCAGAGGTGGGGCATCAGAGGTTGTGAATCACAGATGGGGAATCAGAGGCGGGGAATCAGAGGCAGGGAATCAGACGCGGGGAATCAGAGGCGGGGATTCAGAGCTGGGGAATCAGAAGCGGGGAATCAGAGTTGGGGAATCAGAGGCGGGGAATCAGATATGGGGAATCAGAGGCAGGGAATCAGAGGCGGGGAATCAGAGGCAGGGAATCAGACGCGGGGAATCTGAGGCGGGGAATCAGAGCTGGGGAATCAGAGGTGGGGAATCAGAGTTGGGGAATCAGAGGCAGGGAATTGGATGTGCGGAATCAGAGAGGGGGAATCAGAGGTGGGGAATCAGAGGAGGTGAATCAGAGATGGGGAATCAGAGGCGGGGAATCAGAGGCAGGAAATCAGACACGGGGTTTCAGAGGCTGGGAATCAGACGGGGGGAATCAAAGGCGGGGAATCAGAGCTGGGGAATCTGAGGCAGGGAATCAGAGTTGGGGATTCAGAGGCGGGGAATCAGATATGGGGAAACAGAGGCGGGGAATCAGAGGCGGGCAAACAGAGGCAGGGAATTAGATATGGGTAATCAGAGGTAGGGAATCAGAGGTGGTGAATCAGTGATGTGGAATCACAGGCGGGGAATCAGAGGCAGGGAATAGAACGCGGGGAATCAGAGGCAGGGAATCAGAGCTGGGGAATCAGAGGAGGGGATTCATAGTTGGGAATCAGAGGCGGGAATCAGATATGGGGAAACAGAGGCGGGGAATCAGAGGCGGTGAAACAGAGGCGGGGAATCAGATATGGGGAATCGGATGCAGGGAATCAGAGGCGGGGATTCAGAGCTGGGGAATCAGAGGCGGGGAATCAGAGTTGGGGCATCAGAGGTGGGGAATTAGATATAGGGAAACAGAGGCGGGGAATCAGAGGCGGGGAAACAGAGGCGGGGAATCAGATATGGGGAATCAGAGGTGGGGAATCAGAGGCAGGGTATCAGATGTGCGGAATCAGAGATGGGGAATAAGAGGCAGGGAATCAGAATCAGAAGCGGGGAATCAGAGGCCGGGAATCAGAGGCCGGGAATCAGATGCTGGGAATAAGAGGCCGGGAATCAGAGGCAGGGAAACAGAGGCGGGGAATCAGATATGGGGAATCAGAGGTGGGGAATCAGAGGCAGGGAATCAGATGTGCGGAATCAGAGATGGGGAATAAGAGGCAGGGAATCAGAATCAGAAGCGGGGAATCAGAGGCCGGGAATCAGAGGCCGGGAATCAGATGCTGGGAATAAGAGGCCGGGAATCAGAGGTGGGGAATCAGATATGGGGAATCAGAGGTGGCGAATCAAAGGCGGTGAATCAGAAATGGGGAATCAGAGGCGGGGAATCAGAGGCAGGGAATCAGATGCGGGGAATCAGAGGCGGGGAATCAGAGCTGGCGAATCAGAGGCTGGGAATCAGAGGTGGGCAATCAGAGGTGGGGAATCAGATATGGGGAATCAGAGGCGGGGAATCAGAGGCGGGGAAACAGAGGCGGGGAATCAAATATAGGGAATCAGAGGTGGGGAATCAGAGGTTGTGAATCAGAGATGGGGAATCAAGGCGGGGAATCAGAGGCAGGGAATTAGACGCGGGGAATCAGAGGCGGGGATTCAGAGCTGGGGAATCAGAGGCGGGGAATCAGAGTTGGGGAATCAGAGGCAGGGAATCAGATATGGGGAATCAGAGGCGGGGAATCAGAGGCGGGGAAACAGAGGCGGGGAATCAGATGTGGGGAATCAGAGGTGGGGAATCAGGGGCAGGGAATCAGTGGCAGGGAATCAGAGGCGGGGAATCAGAGGCGGGGAATCAAAGGCAGGGAATCAGACACGGGGAATCAGAGGCGGGGAATCAGAGATGGGGAATCAGAGGCGGGGAATCAGAGGCAGGGAATCGGATGCCGGGAATCAGAGTCGGGGAATCAGAGCTGGGGAATCAGAGGCGGGGAATCAGAGTTGAGGAATCAGAGGCGGGGAATCAGATATGGGGAAATAGAGGCGGGGAAACAGATATGGTGAATCAGAGGTGTGGAATCAGAGGTTGGGAATCAGAGGCAGGGAATCAGAGTCGGGGAAACAGAGGCGGGGAATCAGATATGGGGAATCAGAGGTGGCGAATCAAAGGCGGTGAAACAGAGATGGGGAATCAGGGCAGGGAATCAGAGGCAGGGAATCAAACACGGGGAATCAGAGCTGGGGAATCAGAGGCGGGGAATCAGAGTTGGGAATCAGAGGCGGGGAATCAGAGGCGGGTAAACAGAGGCGGGGAATCAGATATAGGGAATCAGAGGCGGGGAATCCGAGGTTGGGAATCAGAGGCAGGGAATCAGAGGCGGAAAATCAGAGACGGGGAATCAGAGGAAGGGAATCAGATGTGCGGAATCGGAGATGGGGAATCAGAGGCAGGGAATCAGAGGCGGGGAATCAGAGGCGGGGAATCAGAGGCCGGGAATCAGATATGGGGAAACAGAGGCGGGGAATCCGAGGCGGGGAAACAGAGGCGGGGAATCAGATATGGGGAATCAGAGGTGGGGAATCAGAGGTTGGGAATCAGAGGCAGGGAATCAGAGGCTTGGAATCAGATGCAGGGAATCAGATGCGGGGAATCAGAGGCGGGGAATCAGAGCTGGGGAATCAGAGGTGGGGAATCAGATTTGGGGAATCAGAGGCGGGGACTTAGATATTGGGAAACAGAGGCGGGGAATCAGAGGCGGGGAAACCCAGGCGGGGAATCAGATATGGGGAATCAGAGGTGGGGAATCAGAGGCAAGGAATCAGATGTGCGGAATCAGAGATGCGGAATCAGAGGCAGGGAATCAGAATCAGAAGCAGGGAATCAGAGGCCGGGAATCAGAGGCCGGAATCAGATGCTGGGAATCAGAGGCCTGGAATCAGAGGCGGGGAATCAGAGGCAGGGAATCAGATGCGGGGAATCAGAGGCGGGGAATCAGAGCTGGGGAATCAGAGGCGGGGATTCAGAGTTGGGGAATCAGATATGGGGAATCAGAGGTGGGGAATCAGAGGTTGGGAATCAGAAGCAGGGAATCAGAGGCGGGGAATCAGAGGCGGGGAATCAGAGGCAGTGAATCCGATGTGCGGAATCGGAGATGGGGAATCAGAGGCAGGGAATCAGAGGCGGGGAATCAGAGGCGGAGAATCAGAGGCCGGGAATCAGATATGGGGAAACAGAGGCGGGGAATCAGAGGCGGGGAAACAGAGGCGGGGAATCAGATAATGGGAATCAGAGGTGGGGAATCAGAGGTTGGGAATCAGAGGCAGGGAATCAGAGGCTGGGAATCAGATGCAGGGAATCAGATGCGGGGAATCAGAGGCGGGGAATCAGAGCTGGGGAATCAGAGGTGGGGAATCAGAGTTGGGGAATCAGAGTCGGGGACTTAGATATGGGGAAACAGAGGCGGGGAATCAGAGGCGGGGAAACAGACGCGGGGAATCAGAGGCGGGGATTCAGAGCTGGGGAATCAGAGGCGGGGAATCAGAGTTGGGGAATCAGAGGCGGGGAATCAGATATGGGGAATCAGAGGCGGGGAATCAGAGGCGGGGAAACAGAGGCAGGGAATCAGATATGGGGAATCAGAAGTGGGGTATCAGGGGCAGGGAATCAGTGGCAGGGAATCAGAGGCGGGGAAACAGAGGCGGGGAATCAGAGGCAGGGAATCAGACACGGGGAATCAGATATGGGGAAACAGAGGCGGGGAATCAGAGGCGGGCAAACAGAGGCGGGGAATTAGATATGGGGAATCAGAGGTGGGGAATCAGAGGTGGTGAATCAGAGATGGGGAATCACAGGCGGGGAATCAGAGGCAAAGAATAGAACGCGGTGAATCAGAGGCGGGGAATCAGAGCTGGAGAATCAGAGGCGGGGAATCATAGTTGGGAATCAGAGGCGGGGAATTAGCTATGGGGAAACAGAGGCGGGGAATCAAAGGCGGGGAAACAGAGGCGGGGAATCAGATATGGGGAATCGGATGCGGGGAATCAGAGGCGGGGAATAGGAGCTGGGGAATCAGAGGCAGGGTATCAGAGGCAGGGAATCGGACTCCGGGAATCAGAGTCGGGGAATCAGAGCTGGGGAATCAGAGGCGGGGAATCAGAGTTGGGGAATCAGAGGCGGGGAATCAGATATGGGGAAATAGAGGCGGGGAATCAGATATGGGGAATCAGAGGTGTGGAATCAGAGGTTGGGAATCAGAGGCAGGGAATCAGAGTCGGGGAATCAGATATGGGGAATCAGAGGTGGCGAATCAAAGGCGGTGAAACATAGATGGGGAATCAGGGCAGGGAATCAGAGGCAGGGAATCAAACACGGGGAATCAGAGCTGGGGAATCAGAGGCGGGGAATCAGAGTTGGGAATCAGAGGCGGGGAATCAGAGGCGGGGAAACAGAGGCGGGGAAACAGATATGGGGAATCAGAGGTGGGGAATCCGAGGTTGGGAATCAGATGTGCGGAATCAGAGATGGGGAATCAGAGGCAGGGAATCAGAATCAGAAGCAGGGAATAAGAGGCCGGGAATCAGAGGCCGGAATCAGATGCTGGGAATCAGAGGCCTGGAATCAGAGGCGGGGAATCAGAGCTGGGGAATCAGAGGCGGGGAATCAGAGTTGGGGAATCAGAGGCGGGGAATCAGATATGGGGAAATAGAGGCGGGGAATCAGATATGGGGAATCAGAGGTGGCGAATCAAAGGCGGTGAAACAGAGATGGGGAATCAGGGCAGGGAATCAGAGGCAGGGAATCAGAGTTGGGAATCAGAGGCGGGGAATCAGAGGCGGGGAAACAGAGGCGGGGAATCAGATATGGGGAATCAGAGGTGGGGAATCCGAGGTTGGGAATCAGATGTGCGGAATCAGAGATGGGGAATCAGAGGCAGGGAATCAGAATCAGAAGCAGGGAATCAGAGGCCGGGAATCAGAGGCCGGAATCAGATGCTGGGAATCAGAGGCCTGGAATCAGAGGCGGGGAATCAGAGGCAGGGAATCAGATGCGGGGAATCAAAGGCGGGGAATCAGAGCTGGGGAATCAGAGGCGGGGTATTAGAGTTGGGGAATCAGAGGCGGGGAATCAGATATGGGGAAACAGAGGTGGGGAATCAGAGGCGGGGAAACAGAGGCAGGGAATCAGATATGGGGAATCAGAGGTGGGGAATCAGAGATGGGGAATCAGAGGCGGTGAATCAGAGATGGGGAATCAGAGGCAGGAAATCAGACACGGGGATTCAGAGGTTGGGAATCAGACGGGGGGAATCAAACGCGGGGAATCAGAGCTGCGGAATCAGAGGCAGGGAATCAGAGGTGGGGAATCAGAGATGGGGAATCAGAGGCGGTGAATCAGAGATGGGGAAACAGAGGCGGGGAAACCGATATGGGGAATCAGAGGTGGGGAATCCGAGGTTGGGAATCAGATGTGCGGAATCAGAGATGGGGAATCAGAGGCAGGGAATCAGAATCAGAAGCAGGGAATCAGAGGCCGGGAATCAGAGGCCGGAATCAGATGCTGGGAATCAGAGGCCTGGAATCAGAGGCGGGGAATCAGAGCTGGGGAATCAGAGGCGGGGAATCAGAGTTGGGGAATCAGAGGCGGGGAATCAGATATGGGGAAATAGAGGCGGGGAATCAGATATGGGGAATCAGAGGTGTGGAATCAGAGGTTGGGAATCAGAGGCAGGGAATCAGAGTCGGGGAATCAGATATGGGGAATCAGAGGTGGCGAATCAAAGGCGGTGAAACAGAGATGGGGAATCAGGGCAGGGAATCAGAGGCAGGGAATCAAACACGGGGAATCAGAGCTGGGGAATCAGAGGCGGGGAATCAGAGTTGGGAATCAGAGGCGGGGAATCAGAGGCGGGGAAACAGAGGCGGGGAAACAGATATGGGGAATCAGAGGTGGGGAATCCGAGGTTGGGAATCAGATGTGCGGAATCAGAGATGGGGAATCAGAGGCAGGGAATCAGAATCAGAAGCAGGGAATAAGAGGCCGGGAATCAGAGGCCGGAATCAGATGCTGGGAATCAGAGGCCTGGAATCAGAGGCGGGGAATCAGAGCTGGGGAATCAGAGGCGGGGAATCAGAGTTGGGGAATCAGAGGCGGGGAATCAGATATGGGGAAATAGAGGCGGGGAATCAGATATGGGGAATCAGAGGTGGCGAATCAAAGGCGGTGAAACAGAGATGGGGAATCAGGGCAGGGAATCAGAGGCAGGGAATCAGAGTTGGGAATCAGAGGCGGGGAATCAGAGGCGGGGAAACAGAGGCGGGGAATCAGATATGGGGAATCAGAGGTGGGGAATCCGAGGTTGGGAATCAGATGTGCGGAATCAGAGATGGGGAATCAGAGGCAGGGAATCAGAATCAGAAGCAGGGAATCAGAGGCCGGGAATCAGAGGCCGGAATCAGATGCTGGGAATCAGAGGCCTGGAATCAGAGGCGGGGAATCAGAGGCAGGGAATCAGATGCGGGGAATCAAAGGCGGGGAATCAGAGCTGGGGAATCAGAGGCGGGGTATTAGAGTTGGGGAATCAGAGGCGGGGAATCAGATATGGGGAAACAGAGGTGGGGAATCAGAGGCGGGGAAACAGAGGCAGGGAATCAGATATGGGGAATCAGAGGTGGGGAATCAGAGATGGGGAATCAGAGGCGGTGAATCAGAGATGGGGAATCAGAGGCAGGAAATCAGACACGGGGATTCAGAGGTTGGGAATCAGACGGGGGGAATCAAACGCGGGGAATCAGAGCTGCGGAATCAGAGGCAGGGAATCAGAGGTGGGGAATCAGAGATGGGGAATCAGAGGCGGTGAATCAGAGATGGGGAAACAGAGGCGGGGAAACCGATATGGGGAATCAGAGGTGGGGAATCCGAGGTTGGGAATCAGATGTGCGGAATCAGAGATGGGGAATCAGAGGCAGGGAATCAGAATCAGAAGCAGGGAATCAGAGGCCGGGAATCAGAGGCCGGAATCAGATGCTGGGAATCAGAGGCCTGGAATCAGAGGCGGGGAATCAGAGCTGGGGAATCAGAGGCGGGGAATCAGAGTTGGGGAATCAGAGGCGGGGAATCAGATATGGGGAAATAGAGGCGGGGAATCAGATATGGGGAATCAGAGGTGTGGAATCAGAGGTTGGGAATCAGAGGCAGGGAATCAGAGTCGGGGAATCAGATATGGGGAATCAGAGGTGGCGAATCAAAGGCGGTGAAACAGAGATGGGGAATCAGGGCAGGGAATCAGAGGCAGGGAATCAAACACGGGGAATCAGAGCTGGGGAATCAGAGGCGGGGAATCAGAGTTGGGAATCAGAGGCGGGGAATCAGAGGCGGGGAAACAGAGGCGGGGAATCAGATATGGGGAATCAGAGGTGGGGAATCCGAGGTTGGGAATCAGATGTGCGGAATCAGAGATGGGGAATCAGAGGCAGGGAATCAGAATCAGAAGCAGGGAATCAGAGGCCGGGAATCAGAGGCCGGAATCAGATGCTGGGAATCAGAGGCCTGGAATCAGAGGCGAGGAATCAGAGGCAGGGAATCAGATGCGGGGAATCAGAGGCGGGGAATCAGAGCTGGGGAATCAGAGGCGGGGTATTAGAGTTGGGGAATCAGAGGCGGGGAATCAGATATGGGGAAACAGAGGTGGGGAATCAGAGGCGGGGAAACAGAGGCAGGGAATCAGATATGGGGAATCAGAGGTGGGGAATCAGAGATGGGGAATCAGAGGCGGTGAATCAGAGATGGGGAATCAGAGGCGGGGAATCAGAGGCAGGAAATCAGACACGGGGATTCAGAGGTTGGGAATCAGACGGGGGGAATCAAAGGCGGGGAATCAGAGCTGGGGAATCAGAGGCAGGGAATCAGAGGCGGGGAATCAGATATGGGGAATCAGAGGCTGGGATTCAGAGGCGGGGAATCAGAGGCAGGGAATCAGACACGGGGAATCAGAGGTGGGGAATCAGAGATGGGGAATCAGAGGCGGTGAATCAGAGATGGGGAATCAGAGGCGGGGAATCAGAGGCAGGAAATCAGACACGGGGATTCAGAGTCTGGGAATCAGATGGGGGGAATCAAAGGCGGGGAATCAGAGCTGGGGAATCAGAGGCAGGGAATCAGAGGCGGGGAATCAGATATGGGGAATCAGAGGCTGGGATTCAGAGGCGGGGAATCAGAGGCAGGGAATCAGACACGGGGAATCAGAGGTGGGGAATCAGAGATGGGGAATCAGAGGTGGGGAATCAGAGGCAGGGAATCAGACGCGGGGAATCTGAGGCGGGGAATCAGAGCTGGGGAATCAGAGGTGGGGAATCAGAGTTGGGGAATTAGAGGCAGGGAATCGGATGTGCGGAATCAGAGATGGGGAATCAGATGTGGGGAATCAGAGGAATCAGAGATGGGGAATCAGAGGCGGGGAATCAGAGGCAGGAAATCAGACACGGGGATTCAGAGGCTGGGAATCAGACGGGGGGAATCAAAGGCGGGGAATCAGAGCTGGGGAATCAGAGGCAGGGAATCAGAGTTGGGGATTCAGAGACGGGGAATCAGATATGGGGAAACAGAGGCGGGGAATCAGAGGCGGGCAAACAGAGGCGGGGAATTAGATATGGGGAATCAGAGGTGGTGAATCAGTGATGGGGAATCACAGGTGGGGAATCAGAGGCAGGGAATAGAACGCAGGGAATCAGACGCAGGGAATCAGAGCTGGGGAATCAGAGGCGGGGAATCATAGTTGGGAATCAGAGGCGGGGAATCAGATATGGGGAATCAGAGGTGGGGAATCAGAGGCGGGGAATCAGAGCTGGGGAATCAGAGGCGGGGAATCAGAGTTGGGGCATCAGAGGTGGGGAATTAGATATAGGGAAACAGAGGCGGGGAATCAGAGGCGGGGAAACAGAGGCGGGGAATCAGATATGAGGAATCAGCGGTTGGGAATCAGAGGCAGGGAGAGATGGGGAATCAGAGGCAGGGAATCAGAATCAGAAGCGGGGAATCAGAGGCCGGGAATCAGAGGCCGGGAATCAGATGCTGGGAATAAGAGGCCTGGAATCAGAGGCGGGGAATCAGAGCTGGGGAATCAGAGGCGGGGAATCAGAGTTGGGGAATCAGAGGCGGGGAATCAGATATGGGGAAATAGAGGCGGGGAATCAGATATGGGGAATCAGAGGTGTGGAATCAGAGGTTGGGAATCAGAGGCAGGGAATCAGAGTCGGGGAATCAGATATGGGGAATCAGAGGTGGCGAATCAAAGGCGGTGAAACAGAGATGGGGAATCAGGGCAGGGAATCAGAGGCAGGGAATCAAACACGGGGAATCAGAGCTGGGGAATCAGAGGCGGGGAATCAGAGTTGGGAATCAGAGGCGGGGAATCAGAGGCGGGGAAACAGAGGCGGGGAATCAGATATGGGGAATCAGAGGTGGGGAATCCGAGGTTGGGAATCAGATGTGCGGAATCAGAGATGGGGAATCAGAGGCAGGGAATCAGAATCAGAAGCAGGGAATCAGAGGCCGGGAATCAGAGGCCGGAATCAGATGCTGGGAATCAGAGGCCTGGAATCAGAGGCGAGGAATCAGAGGCAGGGAATCAGATGCGGGGAATCAGAGGCGGGGAATCAGAGCTGGGGAATCAGAGGCGGGGTATTAGAGTTGGGGAATCAGAGGCGGGGAATCAGATATGGGGAAACAGAGGTGGGGAATCAGAGGCGGGGAAACAGAGGCAGGGAATCAGATATGGGGAATCAGAGGTGGGGAATCAGAGATGGAGAATCAGAGGCGGTGAATCAGAGATGGGGAATCAGAGGCGGGGAATCAGAGGCAGGAAATCAGACACGGGGATTCAGAGGTTGGGAATCAGACGGGGGGAATCAAAGGCGGGGAATCAGAGCTGGGGAATCAGAGGCAGGGAATCAGAGGCGGGGAATCAGATATGGGGAATCAGAGGCTGGTATTCAGAGGCGGGGAATCAGAGGCAGGGAATCAGACACGGGGAATCAGAGGTGGGGAATCAGAGATGGGGAATCAGAGGCGGTGAATCAGAGATGGGGAATCAGAGGCGGGGGATCAGAGGCAGGAAATCAGACACGGGGATTCAGAGTCTGGGAATCAGATGGGGGGAATCAAAGGCGGGGAATCAGAGCTGGGGAATCAGAGGCAGGGAATCAGAGGCGGGGAATCAGATATGGGGAATCAGAGGCTGGGATTCAGAGGTGGGGAATCAGAGGCAGGGAATCAGACACGGGGAATCAGAGGTGGGGAATCAGAGATGGGGAATCAGAGGTGGGGAATCAGAGGCAGGGAATCAGACGCGGGGAATCAGAGCTGGTGAATCAGAGGCGGGGAATCAGAGTTGGGGCATCAGAGGTGGGGAATTAGATATAGGGAAACAGAGGCGGGGAATCTGAGGCGGGGAAACAGAGGCGGGGAATCAGATATGAGGAATCAGAGGTGGGGAATCAGAGGCAGGGATTCAGATGTGCTGAATCAGAGATGGGGAATCAGAGGCAGGGAATCAGAATCAGAAACGGGGAATCAGAGGCCGGGAATCAGAGGCCGGGAATCAGATGCTGGGAATAAGAGGCCGGGAATCAGAGGTGGGGAATCATAGTCCGGGAATCAGAGATGGGGATTCAGAGGCGGGGAATGAGATATGGAGAATCAGAGGCAGGGAATCAGAGGCCGGGAAACAGAGGTGGGGAATCAGATATGGGGAATCAGAGGTGGCGAATCAAAGGCGGTGAATCAGAGATGGGGAATCAGAGGCGGGGAATCAGAGGCAGGGAATCAGATGCGGCGAATCAGAGGCGGGGAATCAGAGCTGGCGAATCAGTGGCGGGGAATCAGAGGTGGGCAATCAGAGGCGGGGAATCAGATATGCGGAATCAGAGGCGGGGAATCAGAGGCGGGGAAACAGAGGCGGGGAATCAAATATAGGGAATCAGAGGTGGGGAATCAGAGGTTGTGAATCAGAGATGGGGAATCAAGGCGGGGAATCAGAGGCAGGGAATCAGACACGGGGAATCAGAGGCTGGGATTCAGAGCTGGGGAATCAGAGGCGGGGAATCAGAGTTGGGGAATCAGAGGCAGGGAATCAGATATGGGGAATCAGAGGCGGGGAATCAGAGGCGGGGAAACAGAGGCGGGGAATCAGATATGGGGAATCAGAGGTGGGGAATCAGGGGCAGGGATTCAGTGTCAGGGAATCAGAGGCGGGGAATCAGAGGCGGGGAATCAGAGGCAGGGAATCAGACACGGGGATTCAGAGGCGGGGAATCAGAGATGGGGAATCAGAGGCGGGGAATCAGAGGCAGGGAATCGGACGCCGAGAATCAGAGTCGGGGAATCAGAGCTGGGGAATCAGAGGCGGGGAATTAGAGTTGGGGAATCAGAGGCGGGGATTCAGATATGTGGAAATAGAGGCGGGGAATCAGATATGGGGAATCAGAGGTGTGGAATCAGAGGTTGGGAATCAGAGGAAGGGAATCAGAATCGGGGAAACAGAGGCGGGGAAACAGATATGTGGAATCAGAGGTGGCGAATCAAAGGCGGTGAAACAGAGATGGGTAATCAGGGCAGGGAATCAGAGGCAGGGAATCAAACACGGGGAATCAGAGCTGGGGAATCAGAGGCGGGGAATCAGAGTTGGGAATCAGAGGCGGGGAATCAGAGGCGGCGAAACAGAGGCGGGGAATCAGATATGGGGAATCAGAGGTGGGGAATCAGAGGTTGGGAATCAGAGGCAGGGAATCGGAGATGGGGAATCAGAGGCAGGGAATCAGAGGCGGGGAATCAGAGGCGGGGAATCAGAGGCCGGGAATCAGATATGGGGAAACTGAGGCGGGGAATCCGAGGCGGGGAAACAGAGGCGGGGAATCAGATATGGGGAATCAGAGGTGGGGAATCAGAGGTTGGGAATCAGAGGCAGGGAATCAGAGGCTTGGAATCAGATGCAGGGAATCAGACGCGGGGAATCTGAGGCGGGGAATCAGAGCTGGGGAATCAGAGGTGGGGAATCAGAGTTGGGGAATCAGAGGCAGGGAATTGGATGTGCGGAATCAGAGATGGGGAATCAGAGGTGGGGAATCAGAGGCGGTGAATCAGAGATGGGGAATCAGAGGCGGGGAATCAGAGGCAGGAAATCAGACACGGGGATTCAGAGGTTGGGAATCAGACGGGGGGAATCAAAGGCGGGGAATCAGAGCTGGGGAATCAGAGGCAGGGAATCAGAGGCGGGGAATCAGATATGGGGAATCAGAGTCTGGGATTCAGAGGCGGGGAATCAGAGGCAGGGAATCAGACACGGGGAATCCGAGGTGGGGAATCAGAGATGGGGAATCAGAGGCGGTGAATCAGAGATGGGGAATCAGAGGCGGGGAATCAGAGGCAGGAAATCAGACACGGGGATTCAGAGTCTGGGAATCAGATGGGGGGAATCAAAGGCGGGGAATCAGAGCTGGGGAATCAGAGGCAGGGAATCAGAGGCGGGGAATCAGATATGGGGAATCAGAGGCTGGGATTCAGAGGCGGGGAATCAGAGGCAGGGAATCAGACACGGGGAATCAGAGGTGGGGAATCAGAGATGGGGAATCAGAGGTGGGGAATCAGAGGCAGGGAATCAGACGCGGGGAATCTGAGGCGGGGAATCAGAGCTGGGGAATCAGAGGTGGGGAATCAGAGTTGGGGAATTAGAGGCAGGGAATCGGATGTGCGGAATCAGAGATGGGGAATCAGATGTGGGGAATCAGAGGAATCAGAGATGGGGAATCAGAGGCGGGGAATCAGAGGCAGGAAATCAGACACGGGGATTCAGAGGCTGGGAATCAGACGGGGGGAATCAAAGGCGGGGAATCAGAGCTGGGGAATCAGAGGCAGGGAATCAGAGTTGGGGATTCAGAGACGGGGAATCAGATATGGGGAAACAGAGGCGGGGAATCAGAGGGGGGCAAACAGAGGCGGGGAATTAGATATGGGGAATCAGAGGTGGGGAATCAGAGGTGGTGAATCAGTGATGGGGAATCACAGGTGGGGAATCAGAGGCAGGGAATAGAACGCAGGGAATCAGACGCAGGGAATCAGAGCTGGGGAATCAGAGGCGGGGAATCATAGTTGGGAATCAGAGGCGGGGAATCAGATATGGGGAATCAGAGGCGGGGAATCAGAGGCGGGGAATCAGAGCTGGGGAATCAGAGGCGGGGAATCAGAGTTGGGGCATCAGAGGTGGGGAATTAGATATAGGGAAACAGAGGCGGGGAATCAGAGGCGGGGAAACAGAGGCGGGGAATCAGATATGAGGAATCAGAGGTGGGGAATCAGAGGCAGGGATTCAGATGTGCTGAATCAGAGATGGGGAATCAGAGGCAGGGAATCAGATGCTGGGAATAAGAGGCCTGGAATCAGAGGCGGGGAATCAGAGCTGGGGAATCAGAGGCGGGGAATCAGAGTTGGGGAATCAGAGGCGGGGAATCAGATATGGGGAAATAGAGGCGGGGAATCAGATATGGGGAATCAGAGGTGTGGAATCAGAGGTTGGGAATCAGAGGCAGGGAATCAGAGTCGGGGAATCAGATATGGGGAATCAGAGGTGGCGAATCAAAGGCGGTGAAACAGAGATGGGGAATCAGGGCAGGGAATCAGAGGCAGGGAATCAAACACGGGGAATCAGAGCTGGGGAATCAGAGGCGGGGAATCAGAGTTGGGAATCAGAGGCGGGGAATCATAGGCGGGGAAACAGAGGCGGGGAATCAGATATGGGGAATCAGAGGTGGGGAATCCGAGGTTGGGAATCAGATGTGCGGAATCAGAGATGGGGAATCAGAGGCAGGGAATCAGAATCAGAAGCAGGGAATCAGAGGCCGGGAATCAGAGGCCGGAATCAGATGCTGGGAATCAGAGGCCTGGAATCAGAGGCGAGGAATCAGAGGCAGGGAATCAGATGCGGGGAATCAGAGGCGGGGAATCAGAGCTGGGGAATCAGAGGCGGGGTATTAGAGTTGGGGAATCAGAGGCGGGGAATCAGATATGGGGAAACAGAGGTGGGGAATCAGAGGCGGGGAAACAGAGGCAGGGAATCAGATATGGGGAATCAGAGGTGGGGAATCAGAGATGGGGAATCAGAGGCGGTGAATCAGAGATGGGGAATCAGAGGCGGGGAATCAGAGGCAGGAAATCAGACACGGGGATTCAGAGGTTGGGAATCAGACGGGGGGAATCAAAGGCGGGGAATCAGAGCTGGGGAATCAGAGGCAGGGAATCAGAGGCGGGGAATCAGATATGGGGAATCAGAGGCTGGTATTCAGAGGCGGGGAATCAGAGGCAGGGAATCAGACACGGGGAATCAGAGGTGGGGAATCAGAGATGGGGAATCAGAGGCGGTGAATCAGAGATGGGGAATCAGAGGCGGGGAATCAGAGGCAGGAAATCAGACACGGGGATTCAGAGTCTGGGAATCAGATGGGGGGAATCAAAGGCGGGGAATCAGAGCTGGGGAATCAGAGGCAGGGAATCAGAGGCGGGGAATCAGATATGGGGAATCAGAGGCTGGGATTCAGAGGCGGGGAATCAGAGGCAGGGAATCAGACACGGGGAATCAGAGGTGGGGAATCAGAGATGGGGAATCAGAGGTGGGGAATCAGAGGCAGGGAATCAGACGCGGGGAATCAGAGCTGGGGAATCAGAGGCGGGGAATCAGAGTTGGGGCATCAGAGGTGGGGAATTAGATATAGGGAAACAGAGGCGAGGAATCAGAGGCGGGGAAACAGAGGCGGGGAATCAGATATGAGGAATCAGAGGTGGGGAATCAGAGGCAGGGATTCAGATGTGCTGAATCAGAGATGGGGAATCAGAGGCAGGGAATCAGAATCAGAAACGGGGAATCAGAGGCCGGGAATCAGAGGCCGGGAATCAGATGCTGGGAATAAGAGGCCGGGAATCAGAGGTGGGGAATCATAGTCCGGGAATCAGAGATGGGGATTCAGAGGCGGGGAATGAGATATGGAGAATCAGAGGCAGGGAATCAGAGGCCGGGAAACAGAGGTGGGGAATCAGATATGGGGAATCAGAGGTGGCGAATCAAAGGCGGTGAATCAGAGATGGGGAATCAGAGGCGGGGAATCAGAGGCAGGGAATCAGATGCGGCGAATCAGAGGCGGGGAATCAGAGCTGGCGAATCAGAGGCGGGGAATCAGAGGTGGGCAATCAGAGGCGGGGAATCAGATATGGGGAATCAGAGGCGGGGAATCAGAGGCGGGGAAACAGAGGCGGGGAATCAAATATAGGGAATCAGAGGTGGGGAATCAGAGGTTGTGAATCAGAGATGGGGAATCAAGGCGGGGAATCAGAGGCAGGGAATCAGACACGGGGAATCAGAGGCGGGGATTCAGAGCTGGGGAATCAGAGGCGGGGAATCAGAGTTGGGGAATCAGAGGCAGGGAATCAGATATGGGGAATCAGAGGCGGGGAATCAGAGGCGGGGAAACAGAGGCGGGGAATCAGATATGGGGAATCAGAGGTGGGGAATCAGGGGCAGGGATTCAGTGTCAGGGAATCAGAGGCGGGGAATCAGAGGCGGGGAATCAGAGGCAGGGAATCAGACACGGGGAATCAGAGGCGGGGAATCAGAGATGGGGAATCAGAGGCGGGGAATCAGAGGCAGGGAATCGGACGCCGAGAATCAGAGTCGGGGAATCAGAGCTGGGGAATCAGAGGCGGGGAATTAGAGTTGGGGAATCAGAGGCGGGGATTCAGATATGGGGAAATAGAGGCGGGGAATCAGATATGGGGAATCAGAGGTGTGGAATCAGAGGTTGGGAATCAGAGGAAGGGAATCAGAATCGGGGAAACAGAGGCGGGGAATCAGATATGTGGAATCAGAGGTGGCGAATCAAAGGCGGTGAAACAGAGATGGGTAATCAGGGCAGGGAATCAGAGGCAGGGAATCAAACACGGGGAATCAGAGCTGGGGAATCAGAGGCGGGGAATCAGAGTTGGGAATCAGAGGCGGGGAATCAGAGGCGGCGAAACAGAGGCGGGGAATCAGATATGGGGAATCAGAGGTGGGGAATCAGAGGTTGGGAATCAGAGGCAGGGAATCGGAGATGGGGAATCAGAGGCAGGGAATCAGAGGCGGGGAATCAGAGGCGGGGAATCAGAGGCCGGGAATCAGATATGGGGAAACTGAGGCGGGGAATCCGAGGCGGGGAAACAGAGGCGGGGAATCAGATATGGGGAATCAGAGGTGGGGAATCAGAGGTTGGGAATCAGAGGCAGGGAATCAGAGGCTTGGAATCAGATGCAGGGAATCAGACGCGGGGAATCTGAGGCGGGGAATCAGAAGCGGGGAATCAGAGGCCGGGAATCAGAGGCCGGGAATCAGATGCTGGGAATAAGAGGCCGGGAATCAGAGAAGGGGAATCAGAGTCCGGGAATCAGATATGGGGATTCAGAGGCGGGGAATGAGATATGGAGAATCAGAGGCGGGGAATCAGAGGCGGGGAAACAGAGGCGGGGAATCAGATATGGGGAATCAGAGGTGGCGAATCAAAGGCGGTGAATCAGAGATGGGGAATCAGAGGCGGGGAATCAGAGGCAGGGAATCAGATGCGGGGAATCAGAGGCGGGGAATCAGAGCTGGCGAATCAGAGGCTGGGAATCAGAGGTGGGCAATCAGAGGCGGGGAATCAGATATGGGGAATCAGAGGCGGGGAATCAGAGGCGGGGAAACAGAGGCGGGGAATCAAATATAGGGAATCAGAGGTGGGGAATCAGAGGTTGTGAATCAGAGATGGGGAATCAAGGCGGGGAATCAGAGGCAGGGAATCAGACGCGGGGAATCAGAGGCGGGGATTCAGAGCTGGGGAATCAGAGGCGGGGAATCAGAATTGGGGAATCAGAGGCAGGGAATCAGATATGGGGAATCAGAGGCGGGGAATCAGAGGCCGGGAATCAGATGTGGGGAAACAGAGGCGGGGAATCCGAGGCGGGGAAACAGAGGCGGGGAATCAGATATGGGGAATCAGAGGTGGGGAATCAGAGGTTGGGAATCAGAGGCAGGGAATCAGAGGCTTGGAATCAGATGCAGGGTATCAGATGCGGGGAATCAGAGGCGGGGAATCAAAGCTGGGGAATCAGAGGTGGGGAATCAGATTTGGGGAATCAGAGGTGGGGACTTAGATCTTGGGAAACAGAGGCGGGGAATCAGAGGCGGGGAAACAGAGGCGGGGAATCAGATATGGGGAATCAGAGGTGGGGAATCAGAGGCAGGGAATCAGATGTGCGGAATCAGAGATGGGGAATCAGAGGCAGGGAATCAGAATCAGAAGCAGGGAATCAGAGGCCGGGAATCAGAGGCCGGAATCAGATGCTGGGAATCAGAGGCCTGGAATCAGAGGCGGGGAATCAGAGGCAGGGAATCAGATGCGATGAATCAGAGGCGGGGAATCAGAGCTGGGGAATCAGAGGTGGGGTATTAGAGTTGGGGAATCAGAGGTGGGGAATCAGATATGGGGAAACAGAGGTGGGGAATCAGAGGCGGGGAAACAGAGGCAGGGAATCAGATATGGGGAATCAGAGGTGGGGCATCAGAGGTTGTGAATCACAGATGGGGAATCAGAGGCGGGGAATCAGAGGCAGGGAATCAGACGCGGGGAATCAGAGGCGGGGATTCAGAGCTGGGGAATCAGAAGCGGGGAATCAGAGTTGGGGAATCAGAGGCGGGGAATCAGATATGGGGAATCAGAGGCAGGGAATCAGAGTTGGGGAATCAGAGGCAGGGAATCAGACGCGGGGAATCTGAGGCGGCGAATCAGAGCTGGGGAATCAGAGGTGGGGAATCAGAGTTGGGGAATCAGAGGCAGGGAATTGGATGTGCGGAATCAGAGAGGGGGAATCAGAGGTGGGGAATCAGAGGAGGTGAATCAGAGATGGGGAATCAGAGGCGGGGAATCAGAGGCAGGAAATCAGACACGGGGATTCAGAGGCTGGGAATCAGACGGGGGGAATCAAAGGCGGGGAATCAGAGCTGGGGAATCTGAGGCAGGGAATCAGAGTTGGGGATTCAGAGGCGGGGAATCAGATATGGGGAAACAGAGGCGGGGAATCAGAGGCGGGCAAACAGAGGCGGGGAATTAAATATGGGTAATCAGAGGTAGGGAATCAGAGGTGGTGAATCAGTGATGGAGAATCACAGGCGGGGAATCAGAGGCAGGGAATAGAACGCGGGGAATCAGAGGCAGGGAATCAGAGCTGGGGAATCAGAGGAGGGGATTCATAGTTGGGAATCAGAGGCGGGAATCAGATATGGGGAAACAGAGGCGGGGAATCAGAGGCGGTGAAACAGAGGCGGGGAATCAGATATGGGGAATCGGATGCAGGGAATCAGAGGCGGGGATTCAGAGCTGGGGAATCAGAGGCGGGGAATCAGAGTTGGGGCATCAGAGGTGGGGAATCAGAGGCAGGGTATCAGATGTGCGGAATCAGAGATGGGGAATAAGAGGCAGGGAATCAGAATCAGAAGCGGGGAATCAGAGGCCGGGAATCAGAGGCCGGGAATCAGATGCTGGGAATAAGAGGCCGGGAATCAGAGGCGGGGAAACAGAGGCGGGGAATCAGATATGGGGAATCAGAGGTGGGGAATCAGAGGCAGAGAATCAGATGTGCGGAATCAGAGATGGGGAATAAGAGGCAGGGAATCAGAATCAGAAGCGGGGAATCAGAGGCCGGGAATCAGAGGCCGGGAATCAGATGCTGGGAATAAGAGGCAGGGAATCAGAGGTGGGGAATCAGATATGGGGAATCAGAGGTGGCGAATCAAAGGCGGTGAATCAGAGATGGGGAATCAGAGGCGGGGAATCAGAGGCAGGGAATCAGATGCGGGGAATCAGAGGCGGGGAATCAGAGCTGGCGAATCAGAGGCTGGGAATCAGAGGTGGGCAATCAGAGGTGGGGAATCAGATATGGAGAATCAGAGGCGGGGAATCAGAGGCGGGGAAACAGAGGCGGGGAATCAAATATAGGGAATCAGAGGTGGGGAATCAGAGGTTGTGAATCAGAGATGGGGAATCAAGGCGGGGAATCAGAGGCAGGGAATCAGACGCGGGGAATCAGAGGCGGGGATTCAGAGCTGGGGAATCAGAGGCTGGGAATCAGAGTTGGGGAATCAGAGGCAGGGAATCAGATATGGGGAATCAGAGGCGGGGAATCAGAGGCGGGGAAACAGAGGCGGGGAATCAGATGTGGGGAATCAGAGGTGGGGAATCAGGGGCAGGGAATCAGTTGCAGGGAATCAGAGGCGGGGAATCATAGGCGGGGAATCAAAGGCAGGGAATCAGACACGGGGAATCAGAGGCGGGGAATCAGAGATGGGGAATCAGAGGCGGGGAATCAGAGGCAAGGAATCGGATGCCGGGAATCAGAGTCGGTGAATCAGAGCTTGGGAATCAGAGGCGGGGAATCAGAGTTGGGGAATCAGAGGCGGGGAATCAGATATGGGGAATCAGAGGCTGGGATTCAGAGGCGGGGAATCAGAGGCAGGGAATCAGACACGGGGAATCAGAGGTGGGGAATCAGAGATGGGGAATCAGAGGCGGTGAATCAGAGATGGGGAATCAGATATGGGGAATCAGAGGTGGCGAATCAAAGGCGGTGAAACAGAGATGGGGAATCAGGGCAGGGAATCAGAGGCAGGGAATCAAACATGGGGAATCAGAGCTGGGGAATCAGAGGCGGGGAATCAGAGTTGGGAATCAGAGGCGGGGAATCAGAGGCGGGGAAACAGATATGGGGAAATAGAGGCGGGGAATCAGATATGGGGAATCAGAGGTGTGGAATCAGAGATTGGGAATCAGAGGCAGGGAATCAGAGTCGGGGAAACAGAGGCGGGGAATCAGATATGGGGAATCAGAGGTGGCGAATCAAAGGCGGTGAAACAGAGATGGGGAATCAGGGCAGGGAATCAGAGGCAGGGAATCAAACACGGGGAATCAGAGCTGGGGAATCAGAGGCGGGGAATCAGAGTTGGGAATCAGAGGCGGGGAATCAGAGGCGGGGAAACAGAGGCGGGGAATCAGATATGGGGAATCAGAGGCGGGGAATCCGAGGTTGGGAATCAGAGGCAGGGAATCAGAGGCGGAAAATCAGAGGCGGGGAATCAGAGGAAGGGAATCAGATGTGCGGAATCGGAGATGGGGAATCAGAGGCAGGGAATCAGAGGCGGGGAATCAGAGGCGGGGAATCAGAGGCCGGGAATCAGATATGGGGAAACAGAGGCGGGGAATCCGAGGCGGGGAAACAGAGGCGGGGAATCAGATATGGGGAATCAGAGGTGGGGAATCAGAGGTTGGGAATCAGAGGCAGGGAATCAGAGGCTTGGAATCAGATGCAGGGAATCAGATGCGGGGAATCAGAGGCGGGGAATCAGAGCTGGGGAATCAGAGGTGGGGAATCAGATTTGGGGAATCAGAGGCGGGGACTTAGATATTGGGAAACAGAGGCGGGGAATCAGAGGCGGGGAAACCCAGGCGGGGAATCAGATATGGGGAATCAGAGGTGGGGAATCAGAGGCAAGGAATCAGATGTGCGGCATCAGAGATGGGGAATCAGAGGCAGGGAATCAGAATCAGAAGCAGGGAATCAGAGGCCGGGAATCAGAGGCCGGAATCAGATGCTGGGAATCAGAGGCCTGGAATCAGAGGCGGGGAATCAGAGGCAGGGAATCAGATGCGGGGAATCAGAGGCGGGGAATCAGAGCTGGGGAATCAGAGGCGGGGATTCAGAGTTGGGGAATCAGAGGCGGGGAATCAGAGGCGGGGAAACAGAGGTGGGGAATCAGATATGGGGAATCAGAGGTGGGGAATCAGAGGTTGGGAATCAGAAGCAGGGAATCCGATGTGCGGAATCGGAGATGGGGAATCAGAGGCAGGGAATCAGAGGCGGGGAATCAGAGGCGGAGAATCAGAGGCCGGGAATCAGATATGGGGAAACAGAGGCGGGGAATCAGAGGCGGGGAAACAGAGGCGGGGAATCAGATATGGGGAATCAGAGGTGGGGAATCAGAGGTTGGGAATCAGAGGCAGGGAATCAGAGGCTGGGAATCAGATGCAGGGAATCAGATGCGGGGAATCAGAGGCGGGGAATCAGAGCTGGGGAATCAGAGGTGGGGAATCAGAGTTGGGGAATCAGAGTCGGGGACTTAGATATGGGGAAACAGAGGCGGGGAATCAGAGGCGGGGAAACAGACGCGGGGAATCAGAGGCAGGGATTCAGAGCTGGGGAATCAGAGGCGGGGAATCAGAGTTGGGGAATCAGAGGCGGGGAATCAGATATGGGGAATCAGAGGCGGGGAATCAGAGGCGGGGAAACAGAGGCAGGGAATCAGATATGGGGAATCAGAAGTGGGGTATCAGGGGCAGGGAATCAGTGGCAGGGAATCAGAGGCGGGGAAACAGAGGCGGGGAATCAGAGGCAGGGAATCAGACACGGGGAATCAGATATGGGGAAACAGAGGCGGGGAATCAGAGGCGGGCAAACAGAGGCGGGGAATTAGATATGGGGAATCAGAGGTGGGGAATCAGAGGTGGTGAATCAGAGATGGGGAATCACAGGCGGGGAATCAGAGGCAGGGAATAGAACGCGGGGAATCAGAGGCGGGGAATCAGAGCTGGGGAATCAGAGGCGGGGAATCATAGTTGGGAATCAGAGGCGGGGAATCAGATATGGGGAAACAGAGGCGGGGAATCAAAGGCGGGGAAACAGAGGCGGGGAATCAGATATGGGGAATCGGATGCGGGGAATCAGAGGCGGGGAATAGGAGCTGGGGAATCAGAGGCGGGGTATCAGAGGCAGGGAATCGGACTCCGGGAATCAGAGTCGGGGAATCAGAGCTGGGGAATCAGAGGCGGGGAATCAGAGTAGGGGAATCAGAGGCGGGGAATCAGATATGGGGAAATAGAGGCGGGGAATCAGATATGGGGAATCAGAGGTGTGGAATCAGATGTTGGGAATCAGAGGCAGGGAATCAGAGTCGGGGAATCAGATATGGGGAATCAGAGGTGGCGAATCAAAGGCGGTGAAACAGAGATGGGGAATCAGGGCAGGGAATCAGAGGCAGGGAATCAAACACGGGGAATAAGAGCTGGGGAATCAGAGGCGGGGAATCAGAGTTGGGAATCAGAGGCGGGGAATCAGAGGCGGGGAAACAGAGGCGGGGAATCAGATATGGGGAATCAGAGGTGGGGAATCCGAGGTTGGAAATCAGATGTGCGGAATCAGAGATGGGGAATCAGAGGCAGGGAATCAGAATCAGAAGCAGGGAATCAGAGGCCGGGAATCAGAGGCCGGAATCAGATGCTGGGAATCAGAGGCCTGGAATCAGAGGCGGGGAATCAGAGGCAGGGAATCAGATGCGGGGAATCAGAGGCGGGGAATCAGAGCTGGGGAATCAGAGGCGGGGTATTAGAGTTGGGGAATCAGAGGCGGGGAATCAGATATGGGGAAACAGAGGTGGGGAATCAGAGGCGGGGAAACAGAGGCAGGGAATCAGATATGGGGAATCAGAGGTGGGGAATCAGAGATGGGGAATCAGAGGCGGGGAATCAGAGGCAGGAAATCAGACACGGGGATTCAGAGGCTGGGAATCAGATGGGGGGAATCAAAGGCGGGGAATCAGAGCTGGGGAATCAGAGGCAGGGAATCAGAGGCGGGGAATCAGATATGGGGAATCAGAGGCTGGGATTCAGAGGCGGGGAATCAGAGGCAGGGAATCAGACACGGGGAATCAGAGGTGGGGAATCAGAGATGGGGAATCAGAGGCGGTGAATCAGAGATGGGGAATCAGAGGCGGGGAATCAGAGGCAGGGAATCCGATGTGCGGAATCGGAGATCGGGAATCAGAGGCAGGGAATCAGAGGCGGGGAATCAGAGGCGGAGAATCAGAGGCCGGGAATCAGATATGGGGAAACAGATGCGGGGAATCAGAGGCGGGGAAACAGAGGCGGGGAATCAGATATGGGGAATCAGAGGTGGGGAATCAGAGGTTGGGAATCAGAGGCAGGGAATCAGAGGCTGGGAATCAGATGCAGGGAATCAGATGCGGGGAATCAGAGGCGGGGAATCAGAGCTGGGGAATCAGAGGTGGGGAATCAGAGTTGGGGAATCAGAGTCGGGGACTTAGATATGGGGAAACAGAGGCGGGGAATCAGAGGCGGGGAAACAGACGCGGGGAATCAGAGGCGGGGAAACAGAGGCAGGGAATCAGATATGGGGAATCAGAAGTGGGGTATCAGGGGCAGGGAATCAGTGGCAGGGAATCAGAGGCGGGGAAACAGAAGCGGGGAATCAGAGGCAGGGAATCAGACACGGGGAATCAGATATGGGGAAACAGAGGCGGGGAATCAGAGGCGGGCAAACAGAGGCGGGGAATCAGAGGAAGGGAATCAGATGTGCGGAATCGGAGATGGGGAATCAGAGGCAGGGAATCAGAGGCGGGGAATCAGAGGCGGGGAATCAGAGGCCGGGAATCAGATATGGGGAAACAGAGGCGGGGAATCCGAGGCGGGGAAACAGAGGCGGGGAATCAGATATGGGGAATCAGAGGTGGGGAATCAGAGGTTGGGAATCAGAGGCAGGGAATCAGAGGCTTGGAATCAGATGCAGGGAATCAGATGCGGGGAATCAGAGGCGGGGAATCAGAGCTGGGGAATCAGAGGTGGGGAATCAGATTTGGGGAATCAGAGGCGGGGACTTAGATATTGGGAAACAGAGGCGGGGAATCAGAGGCGGGGAAACCCAGGCGGGGAATCAGATATGGGGAATCAGAGGTGGGGAATCAGAGGCAAGGAATCAGATGTGCGGAATCAGAGATGGGGAATTAGAGGCAGGGAATCAGAATCAGAAGCAGGGAATCAGAGGCCGGGAATCAGAGGCCGGAATCAGATGCTGGGAATCAGAGGCCTGGAATCAGAGGCGGGGAATCAGAGGCAGGGAATCCGAGGTTGGGAATCAGAGGCAGGGAATCAGAGGCGGAAAATCAGAGGCGGGGAATCAGAGGAAGGGAATCAGATGTGCGGAATCGGAGATGGGGAATCAGAGGCAGGGAATCAGAGGCGGGGAATCATAGTTGGGAATCAGAGGCGGGGAATCAGATATGGGGAAACAGAGGCGGGGAATCAAAGGCGGGGAAACAGAGGCGGGGAATCAGATATGGGGAATCGGATGCGGGGAATCAGAGGCGGGGAATAGGAGCTGGGGAATCAGAGGCGGAGTATCAGAGGCAGGGAATCGGACTCCGGGAATCAGAGTCGGGGAATCAGAGCTGGGGAATCAGAGGCGGGGAATCAGAGTTGGGGAATCAGAGGCGGGGAATCAGATATGGGGAAATAGAGGCGGGGAATCAGATATGGGGAATCAGAGGTGTGGAATCAGAGGTTGGGAATCAGAGGCAGGGAATCAGAGTCGGGGAATCAGATATGGGGAATCAGAGGTGGCGAATCAAAGGCGGTGAAACAGAGATGGGGAATCAGGGCAGGGAATCAGAGGCAGGGAATCAAACACGGGGAATCAGAGCTGGGGAATCAGAGGCGGGGAATCAGAGTTGGGAATCAGAGGCGGGGAATCAGAGGCGGGGAAACAGAGGCGGGGAATCAGATATGGGGAATCAGAGGTGGGGAATCCGAGGTTGGGAATCAGATGTGCGGAATCAGAGATGGGGAATCAGAGGCAGGGAATCAGAATCAGAAGCAGGGAATCAGAGGCCGGGAATCAGAGGCCGGAATCAGATGCTGGGAATCAGAGGCCTGGAATCAGAGGCGGGGAATCAGAGGCAGGGAATCAGATGCGGGGAATCAGAGGCGGGGAATCAGAGCTGGGGAATCAGAGGCGGGGTATTAGAGTTGGGGAATCAGAGGCGGGGAATCAGATATGGGGAAACAGAGGTGGGGAATCAGAGGCGGGGAAACAGAGGCAGGGAATCAGATATGGGGAATCAGAGGTGGGGAATCAGAGATGGGGAATCAGAGGCGGTGAATCAGAGATGGGGAATCAGAGGCGGGGAATCAGAGGCAGGAAATCAGACACGGGGATTCAGAGGCTGGGAATCAGACGGGGGGAATCAAAGGCCGGGAATCAGAGCTGGGGAATCAGAGGCAGGGAATCAGAGGCGGGGAATCAGAGGCTGGGATTCAGAGGCGGGGAATCAGAGGCAGGGAATCAGACACGGGGAATCAGAGGTGGGGAATCAGAGATGGGGAATCAGAGGCGGTGAATCAGAGATGGGGAATCAGAGGCGGGGAATCAGAGGCAGGAAATCAGACACGGGGATTCAGAGGCTGGGAATCAGATGGGCGGAATCAAAGGCGGGGAATCAGAGCTGGGGAATCAGAGGCAGGGAATCAGAGGCGGGGTATCAGATATGGGGAATCAGAGGCTGGGATTCAGAGGCGGGGAATCAGAGGCAGGGAATCAGACACGGGGAATCAGATATGGGGAAACAGAGGCGGGGAATCAGAGGCGGGCAAACAGAGGCGGGGAATCAGAGGAAGGGAATCAGATGTGCGGAATCGGAGATGGGGAATCAGAGGCAGGGAATCAGAGGCGGGGAATCAGAGGCGGGGAATCGGATGTGCGGAATCAGAGATGGGGAATCAGAGGCGGGGAATCAGAGGCGGGGAATCAGAGGCAGG
This sequence comes from Narcine bancroftii, assembly GCF_036971445.1. Taxonomy (NCBI): domain Eukaryota; kingdom Metazoa; phylum Chordata; class Chondrichthyes; order Torpediniformes; family Narcinidae; genus Narcine; species Narcine bancroftii. The sequence goes on from NC_091470.1 coordinate 266,099,971, forward strand.
AAATCAGACACGGGGATTCAGAGGCTGGGAATCAGACGGGGGGAGTCAAAGGCGGGGAATCAGAGCTGGGGAATCAGAGGCAGGGAATCAGAGTTGGGGATTCAGAGACGGGGAATCAGATATGGGGAAACAGAGGCGGGGAATCAGAGGCGGGCAAACAGAGGCGGGGAATTAGATATGGGGAATCAGAGGTGGGGAATCAGAGGTGGTGAATCAGTGATGGGGAATCACAGGTGGGGAATCAGAGGCAGGGAATAGAACACAGGGAATCAGACGCAGGGAATCAGAGCTGGGGAATCAGAGGCGGGGAATCATAGTTGGGAATCAGAGGCGGGGAATCAGATATGGGGAAACAGAGGCGGGGAATCAGAGGCGGGGAAACAGAGGTGGGGAATCAGATATGGGGAATCGGATGCTTGGAATCAGAGGCGGGGAATCAGAGGCGGGGAATAAGAGGCCGGGAATCAGAGGTGGGGCATCAAAGTCCGGGAATCAGAGATGGGGATTCAGAGGCGGGGAATGAGATATGGAGAATCAGAGGCGGGGAATCAGAGGCCGGGAAACAGAGGTGGGGAATCAGATATGGGGAATCAGAGGTGGCGAATCAAAGGCGTGTGAATCAGAGATGGGGAATCAGAGGCGGGGAATCAGAGGCAGGGAATCAGATGCGGGGAATGAGAGGCGGGGAATCAGAGCTGGCGAATCAGAGGCGGGGAATCAGAGGTGGGCAATCAGAGGCGGGGAATCAGATATGGGGAATCAGAGGCGGGGAATCAGAGGCGGGGAAACAGAGGCGGGGAATCCAATATAGGGAATCAGAGGTGGGGAATCAGACGCGGGGAATCAGAGGCGGGGAATCAGAGGCGGGGAATCAGAGTTGGGGCATCAGAGGTGGGGAATTAGATATAGGAAAACAGAGGCGGGGAATCAGAGGCGGGGAATCAGATATGAGGAATCAGAGGTGGGGAATCAGAGGCAGGGATTCAGATGTGCTGAATCAGAGATGGGGAATCAGAGGCAGGGAATCAGAATCAGAAGCGGGGAATCAGAGGCCGGGAATCAGAGGCCGGGAATCAGATGCTGGGAATAAGAGGCCGGGAATCAGAGGTGGGGCATCAAAGTCCGGGAATCAGAGATGGGGATTCAGAGGCGGGGAATGAGATATGGAGAATCAGAGGCGGGGAATCAGAGGCCGGGAAACAGAGGTGGGGAATCAGATATGGGGAATCAGAGGTGGCGAATCAAAGGCGTGTGAATCAGAGATGGGGAATCAGAGGCGGGGAATCAGAGGCAGGGAATCAGATGCGGGGAATCAGAGGCGGGGAATCAGAGCTGGCGAATCAGAGGCGGGGAATCAGAGGTGGGCAATCAGAGGCGGGGAATCAGATATGGGGAATCAGAGGCGGGGAATCAGAGGCGGGGAAACAGAGGCGGGGAATCCAATATAGGGAATCAGAGGTGGGGAATCAGAGGTTGTGAATCAGAGATGGGGAATCAAGGCGGGGAATCAGAGGCAGGGAATCAGACGCGGGGAATCAGAGGCGGGGATTCAGAGCTGGGGAATCAGAGGCGGGGAATCAGAGTTGGGGAATCAGAGGCAGGGAATCAGATATGGGGAATCAGAGGCGGGGAATCAGAGGCGGGGAAACAGAGGCGGGGAATCAGATATGGGGAATCAGAGGTGGGGAATCAGGGGCAGGGATTCAGTGTCAGGGAATCAGAGGCGGGGAATCAGAGGCGGGGAATCAGAGGCAGAGAATCAGACACGGGGAATCAGAGGCGGGGAATCAGAGATGGGGAATCAGAGGCGGGGAATCAGAGGCAGGGAATCGGACGCCGGGAATCAGAGTCGGGGAATCAGAGCTGGGGAATCAGAGGCGGGGAATCAGAGTTGGGGAATCAGAGGCGGGGATTCAGATATGGGGAAATAGAGGCGGGGAATCAGATATGGGGAATCAGAGGTGTGGAATCAGAGGTTGGGAATCAGAGGAAGGGAAACAGAGTCGGGGAAACAGAGGCGGGGAATCAGATATGTGGAATCAGAGGTGGCGAATCAAAGGCGGTGAAACAGAGATGGGGAATCAGGGCAGGGAATCAGAGGCAGGGAATCAAACACGGGGAATCAGAGCTGGGGAATCAGAGGCGGGGAATCAGAGTTGGGAATCAGAGGCGGGGAATCAGAGGCGGGGAAACAGAGGCGGGGAATCAGATATGGGGAATCAGAGGTGGGGAATCAGAGGTGGGGAATCAGAGGCAGGGAATCGGAGATGGGGAATCAGAGGCAGGGAATCAGAGGCGGGGAATCAGAGGCGGGGAATCAGAGGCCGGGAATCAGATATGGGGAAACTGAGGCGGGGAATCCGAGGCGGGGAAACAGAGGCGGGGAATCAGATATGGGGAATCAGAGGTGGGGAATCAGAGGTTGGGAATCAGAGGCAGGGAATCAGACACGGGGAATCAGAGGTGGGGAATCAGAGATGGGGAATCAGAGGCGGGGAATCAGAGTTGGGGAATCAGAGGCAGGGAATCGGATGTGCGGAATCAGAGATGGGGAATCAGAGGTGGGGAATCAGAGGCGGTGAATCAGAGATGGGGAATCAGAGGCGGGGAATCAGAGGCAGGAAATCAGACACGGGGATTCAGAGGCTGGGAATCAGATGGGGGGAATCAAAGGCGGGGAATCAGAGCTGGGGAATCAGAGGCAGGGAATCAGAGTTGGGGATTCAGAGACGGGGAATCAGATATGGGGAAACAGAGGCGGGGAATCAGAGGCGGGCAAACAGAGGCGGGGTATTATATATGGGGAATCAGATGTGGGGAATCAGAGGTGGTGAATCAGTGATGGGGAATCACAGGCGGGGAATCAGAGGCAGGGAATGGAACGCAGGGAATCAGAGGCAGGGAATCAGAGCTGGGGAATCAGAGGCGGGGAATCATAGTTGGGAATCAGAGGCGGGGAATCAGATATGGGGAAACAGAGGCGGGGAATCAGAGGCGGGGAAACAGAGGCGGGGAATCAGATATGGGGAATCGGATGCGGGGAATCAGAGGCGGGGAATCAGAGCTGGGGAATCAGAGGCGGGGAATCAGAGTTGGGGCATCAGAGGTGGGGAATTAGATATAGGGAAACAGAGGCGGGGAATCAGAGGCGGGGAAACAGAGGCGGGGAATCAGATATTGGGAATCAGAGGTGGGGAATCAGAGGCAGGGAATCAGATGTGCGGAATCAGAGATGGGGAATCAGAGGCAGGGAATCAGAATCAGAAGCGGGGAATCAGAGGCCGGGAATCAGAGGCCGGGAATCAGATGCTGGGAATAAGAGGCCGGGAATCAGAGGTGGGGAATCAGAGTCCGGGAATCAGAGATGGGGATTCAGAGGCGGGGAATCAGAGGCAGGGAATCAGATGCGGGGAATCAGAAGCGGGGAATCAGAGCTGGCGAATCAGATGCGGGGAATCAGAGGTGGGCAATCAGAGACGGGGAATCAGATATGGGGAATCAGAGGCGGGGAAACAGAGGCGGGGAAACAGAGGTGGGGAATCAGATATGGGGAAACAGAGGTGGCGAATCAAAGGCGGTGAATCAGAGATGGGGAATCAGAGGCGGGGAATCAGAGGCAGGGAATCAAAAACGGGGAATCAGAGGCGGGGAATCATAGCTGGGGAATCAGAGGCGGGGAAGCAGAGTAGGAGAATCAGAGGTGGGGAATCAGATATGGGGAAACAGGGGCGGGGAATCAGAGGCGGGGAAACAGAGGCGGGAAATCAGATATGGGGAATCAGAGGTGTGGAATCAGAGGTTGGGAATCAGAGGCGGGGAAACAGAGGAGGGGAATCAGATATGGGGAATCAGAGGTGGCGAATTAAAGGCGGTGAATCAGAGATGGGGAATCAGGGCAGGGAATCAGAGGCAGGGAATCAAACACGGGGAATCAGAGGCGTGGAATCAGAGCTGGGGAATCAGAGGCGGGGATTCAGAGTTGGGGAATCAGAGGCGGGGAATCAGAGGCGGGGAAACAGAGGCGGGGAATCAGATATGGGGAATCAGGGGTGGGGAATCAGAGGTTGGGAATCAGAAGCAGGGAATCAGAGGCGGGGAATCAGAGGCGGGGAATCAGAGGCAGGAAATCCGATGTGCGGAATCGGAGATGGGGAAGCAAAGGCAGGGAATCAGAGGCGGGGAATCAGAGGCGGGGAATCAGAGGCCGGGAATCAAATATGGGGAAACAGAGGCGGGGAATCAGAGGCGGGGAAACAGAGGCGGGGAATCAGATATGGGGAATCAGAGGTGGGGAATCAGAGGTTGGGAATCAGAGGCAGGGAATCAGAGGCTGGGAATCAGATGCAGGGAATCAGATGCGGGGAATCAGAGGCGGGGAATCAGAGCTGGGGAATCAGAGGTGGGGAATCAGAGTTGGGGAATCAGAGTCGGGGACTTAGATATGGGGAAACAGAGGCAGGGAATCAGAGGCGGGGAAACAGACGCGGGGAATCAGAGGCGGGTATCAGAGCTGGGGAATCAGAGGCGGGGAATCAGAGTTGGGGAATCAGAGGCGGGGAATCAGAGGCGGGGAATCAGAGGCGGGGAATCAGAGGCGGGGAAACAGAGGCAGGGAATCAGATATGGGGAATCAGAGGTGGGGTATCAGGGGCAGGGAATCAGTGGCAGGGAATCAGAGGCGGGGAATCAGAGGCGGGGAATCAGAGGCAGGGAATCAGACACGGGGAATCAGATATGGGGAAACAGAGGCGGGGAATCAGAGGCGGGCAAACAGAGGCGGGGAATTAGATAAGGGGAATCAGAGGTGGGGAATCAGAGGTGGTGAATCAGAGATGGGGAATCACAGGCGGGGAATCAGAGGCAGGGAATAGAACGCGGGGAATCAGAGGCGGTGAATCAGAGCTGGGGAATCAGAGGCGGGGAATCATAGTTGGGAATCAGAGGCGGGGAATCAGATATGGGGAAACAGAGGCGGGGAATCAAAGGCGGGGAAACAGAGGCGGGGAATCAGATATGGGGAATCGGATGCGGGGAATCAGAGGCGGGGAATCAGAGCTGGGGAATCAGAGGCGGGGTATCAGAGTTGGGGCATCAGAGGTGGGGAATTAGATATGGGGAAACAGAGGCGGGGAATCAGAGGCGGGGAAACAGAGGTGGGGAATCAGATATGGGGGATCAGAGGTGGGGAATCAGAGGCAGGGAATCAGATGTGCGGAATCAGAGATGGGGAATCAGAGGCAGGGAATCAGAATCAGAAGCGGGGAATCAGAGGCCGGGAATCAGAGGCCGGGATTCAGATGCCGGGAATAAGAGGCCGGGAATCAGAGGTGGGGAATCAGAGTCCGGGAATCAGAGATGGGGATTCAGAGGCGGGGAATGATATATGGGGAATCAGAGGCGGGGAATCAGAGGCGGGGTAACAGAGGTGGGGAATCAGATATGGGGAATCAGAGGTGTCGAATCAAAGGCGGTGAATCAGAGATGGGAAATCAGAGGCGGGGAATCAGAGTTGGGGAATCAGAGGCAGGCAATCGGATGTGCGGAATCAGAGATGGGGAATCAGAGGTGGGGAATCAGAGGCGGTGAATCAGAGATGGGGAATCAGAGGCGGGGAATCAGAGGCAGGAAATCAGACACGGGGATTCAGAGGCTGGGAATCAGATGGGGGGAATCAAAGGCGGGGAATCAGAGCTGGGGAATCAGAGGCAGGGAATCAGAGTTGGGGATTCAGAGACGGGGAATCAGATATGGGGAAACAGAGGCGGGGAATCAGAGGCGGGCAAAGAGAGGCGGGGTATTATATATGGGGAATCAGATGTGGGGAATCAGAGGTGGTGAATCAGTGATGGGGAATCACAGGCGGGGAATCAGAGGCAGGGAATGGAACGCAGGGAATCAGAGGCAGGGAATCAGAGCTGGGGAATCAGAGGCGGGGAATCATAGTTGGGAATCAGAGGCGGGGAATCAGATATGGGGAAACAGAGGCGGGGAATCAGAGGCGGGGAAACAGAGGCGGGGAATCAGATATGGGGAATCGGATGCGGGGAATCAGAGGCGGGGAATCAGAGCTGGGGAATCAGAGGCGGGGAATCAGAGTTGGGGCATCAGAGGTGGGGAATTAGATATAGGGAAACAGAGGCGGGGAATCAGAGGCGGGGAAACAGAGGCGGGGAATCAGATATGGGGAATCAGAGGTGGGGAATCAGAGGCAGGGAATCAGATGTGCGGAATCAGAGATGGGGAATCAGAGGCAGGGAATCAGAATCAGAAGCGGGGAATCAGAGGCCGGGAATCAGAGGCCGGGAATCAGATGCTGGGAATAAGAGGCCGGGAATCAGAGGTGGGGAATCAGAGTCCGGGAATCAGAGATGGGGATTCAGAGGCGGGGAATGAGATATGGAGAATCAGAGGCGGGGAATCAGAGGCCGGGAAACAGAGGTGGGGAATCAGATATGGGGAATCAGAGGTGGCGAATCAAAGGCGGTGAATCAGAGATGGGGAATCACAGGCGGGGAATCAGAGGCAGGGAATCAGATGCGGGGAATCAGAGGCGGGGAATCAGAGCTGGCGAATCAGATATGGGGAATCAGAGGCGGGGAATCAGAGGCGGGGAAACAGAGGTGGGGAATCAGATATGGGGAAACAGAGGTGGCGAATCAAAGGCGGTGAATCAGAGATGGGGAATCAGAGGCGGGGAATCAGAGGCAGGGAATCAAAAACGGGGAATCAGAGGCGGGGAATCAGAGCTGGGGAATCAGAGGCGGGGAAGCAGAGTAGGAGAATCAGAGGTGGGGAATGAGATATGGGGAAACAGGGGCGGGGAATCAGAGGCGGGGAAACAGAGGCGGGGAATCAGATATGGGGAATCAGAGGTGTGGAATCAGAGGTTGGGAATCAGAGGCGGGGAAACAGAGGAGGGGAATCAGATATGGGGAATCAGAGGTGGCGAATTAAAGGCGGTGAATCAGAGATGGGGAATCAGGGCAGGGAATCAGAGTCAGGGAATCAAACACGGGGAATCAGAGGCGTGGAATCTGAGCTGGGGAATCAGAGGCGGGGATTCAGAGTTGGGGAATCAGAGGCGGGGAATCAGAGGCGGGGAAACAGAGGCGGGGAATCAGATATGGGGAATCAGAGGTGGGGAATCAGAGGTTGGGAATCAGAAGCAGGGAATCAGAGGCGGGGAATCAGAGTTGGGGCATCAGAGGTGGGGAATTAGATATAGGGAAACAGAGGCGGGGAATCAGAGGCGGGGAAACAGAGGCGGGGAATCAGATATGGGGAATCAGAGGTGGGGAATCAGAGGCAGGGAATCAGATGTGCGGAATCAGAGATGGGGAATCAGAGGCAGGGAATCAGAATCAGAAGCGGGGAATCAGAGGCCGGGAATCAGAGGCCGGGAATCAGATGCTGGGAATAAGAGGCCGGGAATCAGAGGTGGGGAATCAGAGTCCGGGAATCAGAGATGGGGATTCAGAGGCGTGGAATGAGATATGGAGAATCAGAGGCGGGGAATCAGAGGCCGGGAAACAGAGGTGGGGAATCAGATATGGGGAATCAGAGGTGGCGAATCAAAGGCGGTGAATCAGAGATGGGGAATCACAGGCGGGGAATCAGAGGCAGGGAATCAGATGCGGGGAATCAGAGGCGGGGAATCAGAGCTGGCGAATCAGATATGGGGAATCAGAGGCGGGGAATCAGAGGCGGGGAAACAGAGGTGGGGAATCAGATATGGGGAAACAGAGGTGGCGAATCAAAGGCGGTGAATCAGAGATGGGGAATCAGAGGAGGGGAATCAGAGGCAGGGAATCAAAAACGGGGAATCAGAGGCGGGGAATCAGAGATGGGGAATCAGAGGCGGGGAAGCAGAGTAGGAGAATCAGAGGTGGGGAATGAGATATGGGGAAACAGGGGCGGGGAATCAGAGGCGGGGAAACAGAGGCGGGGAATCAGATATGGGGAATCAGAGGTGTGGAATCAGAGGTTGGGAATCAGAGGCGGGGAAACAGAGGAGGGGAATCAGATATGGGGAATCAGAGGTGGCGAATTAAAGGCGGTGAATCAGAGATGGGGAATCAGGGCAGGGAATCAGAGTCAGGGAATCAAACACGGGGAATCAGAGGCGTGGAATCTGAGCTGGGGAATCAGAGGCGGGGATTCAGAGTTGGGGAATCAGAGGCGGGGAATCAGAGGCGGGGAAACAGAGGCGGGGAATCAGATATGGGGAATCAGAGGCGGGGAATCATAGTTGGGAATCAGAGGCGGGGAATCAGATATGGGGAAACAGAGGCGGGGAATCAGAGGCGGGGAAACAGAGGCGGGGAATCAGATATGGGGAATCGGATGCGGGGAATCAGAGGCGGGGAATCAGAGCTGGGGAATCAGAGGCGGGGAATCAGAGTTGGGGCATCAGAGGTGGGGAATTAGATATAGGGAAACAGAGGCGGGGAATCAGAGGCGGGGAAACAGAGGCGGGGAATCAGATATGGGGAATCAGAGGTGGGGAATCAGAGGCAGGGAATCAGATGTGCGGAATCAGAGATGGGGAATCAGAGGCAGGGAATCAGAATCAGAAGCGGGGAATCAGAGGCCGGGAATCAGAGGCCGGGAATCAGATGCTGGGAATAAGAGGCCGGGAATCAGAGGTGGGGAATCAGAGTCCGGGAATCAGAGATGGGGATTCAGAGGCGGGGAATGAGATATGGAGAATCAGAGGCGGGGAATCAGAGGCCGGGAAACAGAGGTGGGGAATCAGATATGGGGAATCAGAGGTGGCGAATCAAAGGCCGTGAATCAGAGATGGGGAATCACAGGCGGGGAATCAGAGGCAGGGAATCAGATGCGTGGAATCAGAGGCGGGGAATCAGAGCTGGCGAATCAGATATGGGGAATCAGAGGCGGGGAATCAGAGGTGGGGAAACAGAGGTGGGGAATCAGATATGGGGAAACAGAGGTGGCGAATCAAAGGCGGTGAATCAGAGATGGGGAATCAGAGGCGGGGAATCAGAGGCAGGGAATCAAAAACGGGGAATCAGAGGCGGGGAATCAGAGCTGGGGAATCAGAGGCGGGGAAGCAGAGTAGGAGAATCAGAGGTGGGGAATGAGATATGGGGAAACAGGGGCGGGGAATCAGAGGCGGGGAAACAGAGGCGGGGAATCAGATATGGGGAATCAGAGGTGTGGAATCAGAGGTTGGGAATCAGAGGCGGGGAAACAGAGGAGGGGAATCAGACATGGGGAATCAGAGGTGGCGAATTAAAGGCGGTGAATCAGAGATGGGGAATCAGGGCAGGGAATCAGAGTCAGGGAATCAAACACGGGGAATCAGAGGCGTGGAATCTGAGCTGGGGAATCAGAGGCGGGGATTCAGAGTTGGGGAATCAGAGGCGGGGAATCAGAGGCGGGGAAACAGAGGCGGGGAATCAGATATGGGGAATCAGAGGTGGGGAATCAGAGGTTGGGAATCAGAAGCAGGGAATCAGAGGCGGGGAATCAGAGGCGGGGAATCAGAGGCAGGAAATCCGATGTGCGGAATCGGAGATGGGGAATCAGAGGCAGGGAATCAGAGGCGGGGAATCAGAGGCGGGGAATCAGAGGCCGGGAATCAAATATGGGGAAACAGAGGCGGGGAATCAGAGGCGGGGAAACAGAGGCGGCGAATCAGATATGGGGAATCAGAGGTGGGGAATCAGAGGTTGGGAATCAGAGGCAGGGAATCAGAGGCTGGGAATCAGATGCAGGGAATCAGATGCGGGGAATCAGAGGCGGGGAATCAGAGCTGGGGAATCAGAGGTGGGGAATCAGAGTTGGGGAATCAGAGTCGGGGACTTAGATATGGGGAAACAGAGGCAGGGAATCAGAGGCGGGGAAACAGACGCGGGGAATCAGAGGCGGGTATCAGAGCTGGGGAATCGGAGGCGGGGAATCAGAGTTGGGGAATCAGAGGCGGGGAATCAGAGGCGGGGAATCAGAGGCGGGGAATCAGAGGCGGGGAAACAGAGGCAGGGAATCAGATATGGGGAATCAGAGGTGGGGTATCAGGGGCAGGGAATCAGTGGCAGGGAATCAGATGCGGGGAATCAGAGGCAGGGAATCAGACACGGGGAATCAGATATGGGGAAACAGAGGCGGGGAATCAGAGGCGGGCAAACAGAGGCGGGGAATTAGATAAGGGGAATCAGAGGTGGGGAATCAGAGGTGGTGAATCAGAGATGGGGAATCACAGGCGGGGAATCAGAGGCAGGGAATAGAACGCGGGGAATCAGAGGCGGTGAATCAGAGCTGGGGAATCAGAGGCGGGGAATCATAGTTGGGAATCAGAGGCGGGGAATCAGATATGGGGAAACAGAGGCGGGGAATCAAAGGCGGGGAAACAGAGGCGGGGAATCAGATATGGGGAATCGGATGCGGGGAATCAGAGGCGGGGAATCAGAGCTGGGGAATCAGAGGCGGGGTATCAGAGTTGGGGCATCAGAGGTGGGGAATTAGATATGGGGAAACAGAGGCGGGGAATCAGAGGCGGGGAAACAGAGGTGGGGAATCAGATATGGGGGATCAGAGGTGGGGAATCAGAGGCAGGGAATCAGATGTGCGGAATCAGAGATGGGGAATCAGAGGCAGGGAATCAGAATCAGAAGCGGGGAATCAGAGGCCGGGAATCAGAGGCCGGGATTCAGATGCCGGGAATAAGAGGCCGGGAATCAGAGGTGGGGAATCAGAGTCCGGGAATCAGAGATGGGGATTCAGAGGCGGGGAATGATATATGGGGAATCAGAGGCGGGGAATCAGAGGCGGGGTAACAGAGGTGGGGAATCAGATATGGGGAATCAGAGGTGTCGAATCAAAGGCGGTGAATCAGAGATGGGGAATCAGAGGCGGGGAATCAGAGGCAGGGAATCAAACACGGGGAATCAGAGGCGGGGAATCAGAGCTGGGGAATCAGAGGTGGGGAATCAGAGTTGGGGAATCAGAGGCGGGGAATCAGATATGGGGAAACAGGGGCGGAGAATCAGAGGCAGGGAAACGGAGGCGGGGAATCAGATATGGGGAATCAGGGGTGGGGAATCAGAGGTTGGAATCAGAGGCAGGGAATCAGAGGCGTGGAAACAGAGGCGGGGATTCAGATATGGGGAATCAGAGGTGGGGAATCAGGGGCGTGGAATCAGAGCCAGGGAATTATATGTGGTGAATCAGAGATGGGGAATCAGAGGCAGGGAATCAGAATCAGAAGCGGGGTATCAGAGGCCGGGAATCAGAGGAAGGTAATCAGAGGCAGGGGATCAAACACGGGGAATCAGAGGCTGGGAATCAGAGCTGGGGAATCACAGGCGGGGAATCAGAGATGGGGAATCAGAGGCGGGGAATCAGAGGCAGGGAATCAGATGCGGGGAATCAGAGGCGGGGAATCAGAGCTGGCGAATCAGAGGCGGGGAATCAGAGGTGGGCAATCAGAGGATGGGAATCAGATATGTGGAATCAGAGGTGGCGAATCAAAGGCGGTGAAACAGAGATGGGGAATCAGGGCAGGGAATCAGAGGCAGGGAATCAAACACGGGGAATCAGAGCTGGGGAATCAGAGGCGGGGAATCAGAGTTGGGAATCAGAGGCGGGGAATCAGAGGCGGGGAAACAGAGGCGGGGAATCAGATATGGGGAATCAGAGGTGGGGAATCAGAGGTGGGGAATCAGAGGCAGGGAATCGGAGATGGGGAATCAGAGGCAGGGAATCAGAGGCGGGGAATCAGAGGCGGGGAATCAGAGGCCGGGAATCAGATATGGGGAAACTGAGGCGGGGAATCCGAGGCGGGGAAACAGAGGCGGGGAATCAGATATGGGGAATCAGAGGTGGGGAATCAGAGGTTGGGAATCAGAGGCAGGGAATCAGACACGGGGAATCAGAGGTGGGGAATCAGAGATGGGGAATCAGAGGCGGGGAATCAGAGTTGGGGAATCAGAGGCAGGGAATCGGATGTGCGGAATCAGAGATGGGGAATCAGAGGTGGGGAATCAGAGGCGGTGAATCAGAGATGGGGAATCAGAGGCGGGGAATCAGAGGCAGGAAATCAGACACGGGGATTCAGAGGCTGGGAATCAGATGGGGGGAATCAAAGGCGGGGAATCAGAGCTGGGGAATCAGAGGCAGGGAATCAGAGTTGGGGATTCAGAGACGGGGAATCAGATATGGGGAAACAGAGGCGGGGAATCAGAGGCGGGCAAACAGAGGCGGGGTATTATATATGGGGAATCAGATGTGGGGAATCAGAGGTGGTGAATCAGTGATGGGGAATCACAGGCGGGGAATCAGAGGCAGGGAATGGAACGCAGGGAATCAGAGGCAGGGAATCAGAGCTGGGGAATCAGAGGCGGGGAATCATAGTTGGGAATCAGAGGCGGGGAATCAGATATGGGGAAACAGAGGCGGGGAATCAGAGGCGGGGAAACAGAGGCGGGGAATCAGATATGGGGAATCGGATGCGGGGAATCAGAGGCGGGGAATCAGAGCTGGGGAATCAGAGGCGGGGAATCAGAGTTGGGGCATCAGAGGTGGGGAATTAGATATAGGGAAACAGAGGCGGGGAATCAGAGGCGGGGAAACAGAGGCGGGGAATCAGATATTGGGAATCAGAGGTGGGGAATCAGAGGCAGGGAATCAGATGTGCGGAATCAGAGATGGGGAATCAGAGGCAGGGAATCAGAATCAGAAGCGGGGAATCAGAGGCCGGGAATCAGAGGCCGGGAATCAGATGCTGGGAATAAGAGGCCGGGAATCAGAGGTGGGGAATCAGAGTCCGGGAATCAGAGATGGGGATTCAGAGGCGGGGAATCAGAGGCAGGGAATCAGATGCGGGGAATCAGAAGCGGGGAATCAGAGCTGGCGAATCAGATGCGGGGAATCAGAGGTGGGCAATCAGAGACGGGGAATCAGATATGGGGAATCTGAGGCGGGGAATCAGAGGCGGGGAAACAGAGGTGGGGAATCAGATATGGGGAAACAGAGGTGGCGAATCAAAGGCGGTGAATCAGAGATGGGGAATCAGAGGCGGGGAATCAGAGGCAGGGAATCAAAAACGTGGAATCAGAGGCGGGGAATCATAGCTGGGGAATCAGAGGCGGGGAAGCAGAGTAGGAGAATCAGAGGTGGGGAATCAGATATGCGGAAACAGGGGCGGGGAATCAGAGGCGGGGAAACAGAGGCGGGAAATCAGATATGGGGAATCAGAGGTGTGGAATCAGAGGTTGGGAATCAGAGGCGGGGAAACAGAGGAGGGGAATCAGATATGGGGAATCAGAGGTGGCGAATTAAAGGCGGTGAATCAGAGATGGGGAATCAGGGCAGGGAATCAGAGGCAGGGAATCAAACACGGGGAATCAGAGGCGTGGAATCAGAGCTGGGGAATCAGAGGCGGGGATTCAGAGTTGGGGAATCAGAGGCGGGGAATCAGAGGCGGGGAAACAGAGGCGGGGAATCAGATATGGGGAATCAGAGGTGGGGAATCAGAGGTTGGGAATCAGAAGCAGGGAATCAGAGGCGGGGAATCAGAGGCGGGGAATCAGAGGCAGGAAATCCGATGTGCGGAATCGGAGATGGGGAAGCAAAGGCAGGGAATCAGAGGCGGGGAATCAGAGGCGGGGAATCAGAGGCCGGGAATCAAATATGGGGAAACAGAGGCGGGGAATCAGAGGCGGGGAAACAGAGGCGGGGAATCAGATATGGGGAATCAGAGGTGGGGAATCAGAGGTTGGGAATCAGAGGCAGGGAATCAGAGGCTGGGAATCAGATGCAGGGAATCAGATGCGGGGAATCAGAGGCGGGGAATCAGAGCTGGGGAATCAGAGGTGGGGAATCAGAGTTGGGGAATCAGAGTCGGGGACTTAGATATGGGGAAACAGAGGCAGGGAATCAGAGGCGGGGAAACAGACGCGGGGAATCAGAGGCGGGTATCAGAGCTGGGGAATCAGAGGCGGGGAATCAGAGTTGGGGAATCAGAGGCGGGGAATCAGAGTTGGGGAATCAGAGGCGGGGAATCAGAGGCGGGGAATCAGAGGCGGGGAATCAGAGGCGGGGAAACAGAGGCAGGGAATCAGATATGGGGAATCAGAGGTGGGGTATCAGGGGCAGGGAATCAGTGGCAGGGAATCAGAGGCGGGGAATCAGAGGCGGGGAATCAGAGGCAGGGAATCAGACACGGGGAATCAGATATGGGGAAACAGAGGCGGGGAATCAGAGGCGGGCAAACAGAGGCGGGGAATTAGATAAGGGGAATCAGAGGTGGGGAATCAGAGGTGGTGAATCAGAGATGGGGAATCACAGGCGGGGAATCAGAGGCAGGGAATAGAACGCGGGGAATCAGAGGCGGTGAATCAGAGCTGGGGAATCAGAGGCGGGGAATCATAGTTGGGAATCAGAGGCGGGGAATCAGATATGGGGAAACAGAGGCGGGGAATCAAAGGCGGGGAAACAGAGGCGGGGAATCAGATATGGGGAATCGGATGCGGGGAATCAGAGGCGGGGAATCAGAGCTGGGGAATCAGAGGCGGGGTATCAGAGTTGGGGCATCAGAGGTGGGGAATTAGATATGGGGAAACAGAGGCGGGGAATCAGAGGCGGGGAAACAGAGGTGGGGAATCAGATATGGGGGATCAGAGGTGGGGAATCAGAGGCAGGGAATCAGATGTGCGGAATCAGAGATGGGGAATCAGAGGCAGGGAATCAGAATCAGAAGCGGGGAATCAGAGGCCGGGAATCAGAGGCCGGGATTCAGATGCCGGGAATAAGAGGCCGGGAATCAGAGGTGGGGAATCAGAGTCCGGGAATCAGAGATGGGGATTCAGAGGCGGGGAATGATATATGGGGAATCAGAGGCGGGGAATCAGAGGCGGGGTAACAGAGGTGGGGAATCAGATATGGGGAATCAGAGGTGTCGAATCAAAGGCGGTGAATCAGAGATGGGAAATCAGAGGCGGGGAATCAGAGTTGGGGAATCAGAGGCAGGCAATCGGATGTGCGGAATCAGAGATGGGGAATCAGAGGTGGGGAATCAGAGGCGGTGAATCAGAGATGGGGAATCAGAGGCGGGGAATCAGAGGCAGGAAATCAGACACGGGGATTCAGAGGCTGGGAATCAGATGGGGGGAATCAAAGGCGGGGAATCAGAGCTGGGGAATCAGAGGCAGGGAATCAGAGTTGGGGATTCAGAGACGGGGAATCAGATATGGGGATACAGAGGCGGGGAATCAGAGGCGGGCAAACAGAGGCGGGGTATTATATATGGGGAATCAGATGTGGGGAATCAGAGGTGGTGAATCAGTGATGGGGAATCACAGGCGGGGAATCAGAGGCAGGGAATGGAACGCAGGGAATCAGAGGCAGGGAATCAGAGCTGGGGAATCAGAGGCGGGGTATCATAGTTGGGAATCAGAGGCGGGGAATCAGATATGGGGAAACAGAGGCGGGGAATCAGAGGCGGGGAAACAGAGGCGGGGAATCAGATATGGGGAATCGGATGCGGGGAATCAGAGGCGGGGAATCAGAGCTGGGGAATAAGAGGCGGGGAATCAGAGTTGGGGCATCAGAGGTGGGGAATTAGATATAGGGAAACAGAGGCGGGGAATCAGAGGCGGGGAAACAGAGGCGGGGAATCAGATATGGGGAATCAGAGGTGGGGAATCAGAGGCAGGGAATCAGATGTGCGGAATCAGAGATGGGGAATCAGAGGCAGGGAATCAGAATCAGAAGCGGGGAATCAGAGGCCGGGAATCAGAGGCCGGGAATCAGATGCTGGGAATAAGAGGCCGGGAATCAGAGGTGGGGAATCAGAGTCCGGGAATCAGAGATGGGGATTCAGAGGCGGGGAATGAGATATGGAGAATCAGAGGCGGGGAATCAGAGGCCGGGAAACAGAGGTGGGGAATCAGATATGGGGAATCAGAGGTGGCGAATCAAAGGCGGTGAATCAGAGATGGGGAATCACAGGCGGGGAATCAGAGGCAGGGAATCAGATGCGGGGAATCAGAGGCGGGGAATCAGAGCTGGCGAATCAGATATGGGGAATCAGAGGCGGTGAATCAGAGGCGGGGAAACAGAGGTGGGGAATCAGATATGGGGAAACAGAGGTGGCGAATCAAAGGCGGTGAATCAGAGATGGGGAATCAGAGGCGGGGAATCAGAGGCAGGGAATCAAAAACGGGGAATCAGAGGCGGGGAATCAGAGCTGGGGAATCAGAGGCGGGGAAGCAGAGTAGGAGAATCAGAGGTGGGGAATGAGATATGGGGAAACAGGGGCGGGGAATCAGAGGCGGGGAAACAGAGGCGGGGAATCAGATATGGGGAATCAGAGGTGTGGAATCAGAGGTTGGGAATCAGAGGCGGGGAAACAGAGGAGGGGAATCAGATATGGGGAATCAGAGGTGGCGAATTAAAGGCGGTGAATCAGAGATGGGGAATCAGGGCAGGGAATCAGAGTCAGGGAATCAAACACGGGGAATCAGAGGCGTGGAATCTGAGCTGGGGAATCAGAGGCGGGGATTCAGAGTTGGGGAATCAGAGGCGGGGAATCAGAGGCGGGGAAACAGAGGCGGGGAATCAGATATGGGGAATCAGAGGCGGGGAATCATAGTTGGGAATCAGAGGCGGGGAATCAGATATGGGGAAACAGAGGCGGGGAATCAGAGGCGGGGAATCAGAGCTGGGGAATCAGAGGCGGGGAATCAGAGTTGGGGCATCAGAGGTGGGGAATTAGATATAGGGAAACAGAGGCGGGGAATCAGAGGCGGGGAAACAGAGGCGGGCAATCAGATATGGGGAATCAGAGGTGGGGAATCAGAGGCAGGGAATCAGATGTGCGGAATCAGAGATGGGGAATCAGAGGCAGGGAATCAGAATCAGAAGCGGGGAATCAGAGGCCGGGAATCAGAGGCCGGGAATCAGATGCTGGGAATAAGAGGCCGGGAATCAGAGGTGGGGAATCAGAGTCCGGGAATCAGAGATGGGGATTCAGAGGCGGGGAATGAGATATGGAGAATCAGAGGCGGGGAATCAGAGGCCGGGAAACAGAGGTGGGGAATCAGATATGGGGAATCAGAGGTGGCGAATCAAAGGCGGTGAATCAGAGATGGGGAATCACAGGCGGGGAATCAGAGGCAGGGAATCAGATGCGGGGAATCAGAGGCGGGGAATCAGAGCTGGCGAATCAGATATGGGGAATCAGAGGCGGGGAATCAGAGGCGGGGAAACAGAGGTGGGGAATCAGATATGGGGAAACAGAGGTGGCGAATCAAAGGCGGTGAATCAGAGATGGGGAATCAGAGGCGGGGAATCAGAGGCAGGGAATCAAAAACGGGGAATCAGAGGCGGGGAATCAGAGCTGGGGAATCAGAGGCGGGGAAGCAGAGTAGGAGAATCAGAGGTGGGGAATGAGATATGGGGAAACAGGGGCGGGGAATCAGAGGCGGGGAAACAGAGGCGGGGAATCAGATATGGGGAATCAGAGGTGTGGAATCAGAGGTTGGGAATCAGAGGCGGGGAAACAGAGGAGGGGAATCAGATATGGGGAATCAGAGGTGGCGAATTAAAGGCGGTGAATCAGAGATGGGGAATCAGGGCAGGGAATCAGAGTCAGGGAATCAAACACGGGGAATCAGAGGCGTGGAATCTGATTTGGGGAATCAGAGGCGGGGATTCAGAGTTGGGGAATCAGAGGCGGGGAATCAGAGGCGGGGAAACAGAGGCGGGGAATCAGATATGGGGAATCAGAGGTGGGGAATCAGAGGTTGGGAATCAGAAGCAGGGAATCAGAGGCGGGGAATCAGAGGCGGGGAATCAGAGGCAGGAAATCCGATGTGCGGAATCGGAGATGGGGAATCAGAGGCAGGGAATCAGAGGCGGGGAATCAGAGGCGGGGAATCAGAGGCCGGGAACCAAATATGGGGAAACAGAGGCGGGGAATCAGAGGCGGGGAAACAGAGGCGGCGAATCAGATATGGGGAATCAGAGGTGGGGAATCAGAGGTTGGGAATCAGAGGCAGGGAATCAGAGGCTGGGAATCAGATGCAGGGAATCAGATGCGGGGAATCAGAGGCGGGGAATCAGAGCTGGGGAATCAGAGGTGGGGAATCAGAGTTGGGGAATCAGAGTCGGGGACTTAGATATGGGGAAACAGAGGCAGGGAATCAGAGGCGGGGAAACAGACGCGGGGAATCAGAGGCGGGTATCAGAGCTGGGGAATCGGAGGCGGTGAATCAGAGTTGGGGAATCAGAGGCGGGGAATCAGAGGCGGGGAATCAGAGGCGGGGAATCAGAGGCGGGGAAACAGAGGCAGGGAATCAGATATGGGGAATCAGAGGTGGGGTATCAGGGGCAGGGAATCAGTGGCAGGGAATCAGATGCGGGGAATCAGAGGCAGGGAATCAGACACGGGGAATCAGATATGGGGAAACAGAGGCGGGGAATCAGAGGCGGGCAAACAGAGGCGGGGAATTAGATAAGGGGAATCAGAGGTGGGGAATCAGAGGTGGTGAATCAGAGATGGGGAATCACAGGCGGGGAATCAGAGGCAGGGAATAGAACGCGGGGAATCAGAGGCGGTGAATCAGAGCTGGGGAATCAGAGGCGGGGAATCATAGTTGGGAATCAGAGGCGGGGAATCAGATATGGGGAAACAGAGGCGGGGAATCAAAGGCGGGGAAACAGAGGAGGGGAATCAGATATGGGGAATCGGATGCGGGGAATCAGAGGCGGGGAATCAGAGCTGGGGAATCAGAGGCGGGGTATCAGAGTTGGGGCATCAGAGGTGGGGAATTAGATATGGGGAAACAGAGGCGGGGAATCAGAGGCGGGGAAACAGAGGTGGGGAATCAGATATGGGGGATCAGAGGTGGGGAATCAGAGGCAGGGAATCAGATGTGCGGAATCAGAGATGGGGAATCAGAGGCAGGGAATCAGAATCAGAAGCGGGGAATCAGAGGCCGGGAATCAGAGGCCGGGATTCAGATGCCGGGAATAAGAGGCCGGGAATCAGAGGTGGGGAATCAGAGTCCGGGAATCAGAGATGGGGATTCAGAGGCGGGGAATGATATATGGGGAATCAGAGGCGGGGAATCAGAGGCGGGGTAACAGAGGTGGGGAATCAGATATGGGGAATCAGAGGTGTCGAATCAAAGGCGGTGAATCAGAGATGGGGAATCAGAGGCGGGGAATCAGAGGCAGGGAATCAAACACGGGGAATCAGAGGCGGGGAATCAGAGCTGGGGAATCAGAGGTGGGGAATCAGAGTTGGGGAATCAGAGGCGGGGAATCAGATATGGGGAAACAGGGGCGGAGAATCAGAGGCAGGGAAACGGAGGCGGGGAATCAGATATGGGGAATCAGGGGTGGGGAATCAGAGGTTGGAATCAGAGGCAGGGAATCAGAGGCGTGGAAACAGAGGCGGGGATTCAGATATGGGGAATCAGAGGTGGGGAATCAGGGGCGTGGAATCAGAGCCAGGGAATTATATGTGGTGAATCAGAGATGGGGAATCAGAGGCAGGGAATCAGAATCAGAAGCGGGGTATCAGAGGCCGGGAATCAGAGGAAGGTAATCAGAGGCAGGGGATCAAACACGGGGAATCAGAGGCTGGGAATCAGAGCTGGGGAATCACAGGCAGGGAATCAGAGATGGGGAATCAGAGGCGGGGAATCAGAGGCAGGGAATCAGATGCGGGGAATCAGAGGCGGGGAATCAGAGCTGGCGAATCAGAGGCGGGGAATCAGAGGTGGGCAATCAGAGGATGGGAATCAGATATGGGGAATCAGAGGCGGGGAATTAGAGCTGGGGAATCACAGGCGGGGAATCAGAGTTGGGGAATCAGAGGCGGGGAATCAGATATGGGGAAACAGAGTCGGGGAATCAGAGGCGGTGAAACAGAGGCGGGGAATCAGATATGGGGAATCAGAGGTGGGGAATCAGAGGTTGGGTATCAGAGGCCTGGAATCAGAGGAGGGGAATCAGAGGCAGGGAATCAGATGCGGGGAATCAGAGGAGGGGAATCAGAGCTGGGGAATCAGAGGCGGGGTATTAGAGTTGGGGAATCAGAGGCGGGGAATCAGACGCGGGGAATCAGAGGGGGGGGTATCATAGCTGGCGAATCAGAGGCGGGGAATCAGAGGTGGGCAATCAGAGGCCGGGAATCAGAGGTGGTGAATCAGAGATGGGGAATCAGAGGCGGGGAATCAGTGGCAGGGAATCAGATATGGGGAATCAGAGGCGTGGAATCAGAGGCAGGGAATCAGACACGGGGAATCAGACACGGGGAATCAGAGGTGGGGAATCAGAGATGGGGAATCAGAGGCGGTGAATCAGAGATGGGGAATCAGAGGCGGGGAATCAGAGGCAGGAAATCAGACACGGGGATTCAGAGGCTGGGAATTAGACGGGGGGAATCAAAGGCGGGGAATCAGAGCTGGGGAATCAGAGGCAGGGAATCAGATGCGGGGAATCAGATATGGGGAATCAGAGGCTGGGATTCAGAGGCGGGGAATCAGAGGCAGGGAATCAGACACGGGGAATCAGAGGTGGGGAATCAGAGGCGGGGAATCAGAGGCAGGGAATCAGACGCGGGGAATCTGAGGCGGGGAATCAGAGCTGGGGAATCAGAGGTGGGGAATCAGAGTTGGGGAATCAGAGGTAGGGAATCGGATGTGCGGAATCAGAGATGGGGAATCAGATGTGGGGAATCAGAGGAATCAGAGATGGGGAATCAGAGGGGGGGAATCAGAGGCAGGAAATCAGACACGGGGATTCAGAGGCTGGGAATCAGACGGGGGGAATCAAAGGCGGGGAATCAGAGCTGGGGAATCAGAGACAGGGAATCAGAGTTGGGGATTCAGAGACGGGGAATCAGATATGGGGAAAGAGAGGCGGGGAATCAGAGGCGGGCAAACAGAGGCGGGGAATTAGATATGGGGAATCAGAGGTGGGGAATCAGAGGTGGTGAATCAGTGATGGGGAATCACAGGCGGGGAATCAGAGGCAGGGAATAGAACGCAGGGAATCAGACGCAGGGAATCAGAGCTGGGGAATCAGAGGCGGGGAATCATAGTTGGGAATCAGAGGCGGGGAATCAGATATGGGGAAACAGAGGCGGGGAATCAGAGGCGGGGAAACAGAGGCGGGGAATCAGATATGGGGAATCGGATGCGGGGAATCAGAGGCGGGGAATCAGAGCTGGGGAATCAGAGGCGGGGAATCAGAGTTGGGGCATCAGAGGTGGGGAATTAGATATCGGGAAACAGAGGTGGGGAATCAGAGGCGGGGAAACAGAGGCGGGGAATCAGATATGGGGAATCAGAGGTGGGGAATCAGAGGCAGGGAATCAGATGTGCGGAATCAGAGATGGGGAATCAGAGGCAGGGAATCAGAATCAGAAGCGGGGAATCAGAGGCCGGGAATCAGAGGCGGGGAATCAGATATGGGGAATCAGAGGTGTGGAATCAGAGGTTGGGAATCAGAGGCGGGGAAACAGAGGAGGGGAATCAGATATGGGGAATCAGAGGTGGCGAATTAAAGGCGGTGAATCAGAGATGGGGAATCAGGGCAGGGAATCAGAGTCAGGGAATCAAACACGGGGAATCAGAGGCGTGGAATCTGAGCTGGGGAATCAGAGGCGGGGATTCAGAGTTGGGGAATCAGAGGCGGGGAATCAGAGGCGGGGAAACAGAGGCGGGGAATCAGATATGGGGAATCAGAGGCGGGGAATCATAGTTGGGAATCAGAGGCGGGGAATCAGATATGGGGAAACAGAGGCGGGGAATCAGAGGCGGGGAATCAGAGCTGGGGAATCAGAGGCGGGGAATCAGAGTTGGGGCATCAGAGGTGGGGAATTAGATATAGGGAAACAGAGGCGGGGAATCAGAGGCGGGGAAACAGAGGCGGGCAATCAGATATGGGGAATCAGAGGTGGGGAATCAGAGGCAGGGAATCAGATGTGCGGAATCAGAGATGGGGAATCAGAGGCAGGGAATCAGAATCAGAAGCGGGGAATCAGAGGCCGGGAATCAGAGGCCGGGAATCAGATGCTGGGAATAAGAGGCCGGGAATCAGAGGTGGGGAATCAGAGTCCGGGAATCAGAGATGGGGATTCAGAGGCGGGGAATGAGATATGGAGAATCAGAGGCGGGGAATCAGAGGCCGGGAAACAGAGGTGGGGAATCAGATATGGGGAATCAGAGGTGGCGAATCAAAGGCGGTGAATCAGAGATGGGGAATCACAGGCGGGGAATCAGAGGCAGGGAATCAGATGCGGGGAATCAGAGGCGGGGAATCAGAGCTGGCGAATCAGATATGGGGAATCAGAGGCGGGGAATCAGAGGCGGGGAAACAGAGGTGGGGAATCAGATATGGGGAAACAGAGGTGGCGAATCAAAGGCGGTGAATCAGAGATGGGGAATCAGAG
Organism: Narcine bancroftii; assembly: GCF_036971445.1. Taxonomy (NCBI): domain Eukaryota; kingdom Metazoa; phylum Chordata; class Chondrichthyes; order Torpediniformes; family Narcinidae; genus Narcine; species Narcine bancroftii. The sequence continues at coordinate 266,122,400 of NC_091470.1, forward strand.
GCGGGGAATCAGAGGCAGGGAATCAAAAACGGGGAATCAGAGGCGGGGAATCAGAGCTGGGGAATCAGAGGCGGGGAAGCAGAGTAGGAGAGTCAGAGGTGGGGAATGAGATATGGGGAAACAGGGGCGGGGAATCAGAGGCGGGGAAACAGAGGCGGGGAATCAGATATGGGGAATCAGAGGTGTGGAATCAGAGGTTGGGAATCAGAGGCGGGGAAACAGAGGAGGGGAATCAGATATGGGGAATCAGAGGTGGCGAATTAAAGGCGGTGAATCAGAGATGGGGAATCAGGGCAGGGAATCAGAGTCAGGGAATCAAACACGGGGAATCAGAGGCGTGGAATCTGAGCTGGGGAATCAGAGGCGGGGATTCAGAGTTGGGGAATCAGAGGCGGGGAATCAGAGGCGGGGAAACAGAGGCGGGGAATCAGATATGGGGAATCAGAGGTGGGGAATCAGAGGTTGGGAATCAGAAGCAGGGAATCAGAGGCGGGGAATCAGAGGCGGGGAATCAGAGGCAGGAAATCCGATGTGCGGAATCGGAGATGGGGAATCAGAGGCAGGGAATCAGAGGCGGGGAATCAGAGGCGGGGAATCAGAGGCCGGGAACCAAATATGGGGAAACAGAGGCGGGGAATCAGAGGCGGGGAAACAGAGGCGGCGAATCAGATATGGGGAATCAGAGGTGGGGAATCAGAGGTTGGGAATCAGAGGCAGGGAATCAGAGGCTGGGAATCAGATGCAGGGAATCAGATGCGGGGAATCAGAGGCGGGGAATCAGAGCTGGGGAATCAGAGGTGGGGAATCAGAGTTGGGGAATCAGAGTCGGGGACTTAGATATGGGGAAACAGAGGCAGGGAATCAGAGGCGGGGAAACAGACGCGGGGAATCAGAGGCGGGTATCAGAGCTGGGGAATCGGAGGCGGGGAATCAGAGTTGGGGAATCAGAGGCGGGGAATCAGAGGCGGGGAATCAGAGGCGGGGAATCAGAGGCGGGGAAACAGAGGCAGGGAATCAGATATGGGGAATCAGAGGTGGGGTATCAGGGGCAGGGAATCAGTGGCAGGGAATCAGATGCGGGGAATCAGAGGCAGGGAATCAGACACGGGGAATCAGATATGGGGAAACAGAGGCGGGGAATCAGAGGCGGGCAAACAGAGGCGGGGAATTAGATAAGGGGAATCAGAGGTGGGGAATCAGAGGTGGTGAATCAGAGATGGGGAATCACAGGCGGGGAATCAGAGGCAGGGAATAGAACGCGGGGAATCAGAGGCGGTGAATCAGAGCTGGGGAATCAGAGGCGGGGAATCATAGTTGGGAATCAAAGGCGGGGAATCAGATATGGGGAAACAGAGGCGGGGAATCAAAGGCGGGGAAACAGAGGCGGGGAATCAGATATGGGGAATCGGATGCGGGGAATCAGAGGCGGGGAATCAGAGCTGGGGAATCAGAGGCGGGGTATCAGAGTTGGGGCATCAGAGGTGGGGAATTAGATATGGGGAAACAGAGGCGGGGAATCAGAGGCGGGGAAACAGAGGTGGGGAATCAGATATGGGGGATCAGAGGTGGGGAATCAGAGGCAGGGAATCAGATGTGCGGAATCAGAGATGGGGAATCAGAGGCAGGGAATCAGAATCAGAAGCGGGGAATCAGAGGCCGGGAATCAGAGGCCGGGATTCAGATGCCGGGAATAAGAGGCCGGGAATCAGAGGTGGGGAATCAGAGTCCGGGAATCAGAGATGGGGATTCAGAGGCGGGGAATGATATATGGGGAATCAGAGGCGGGGAATCAGAGGCGGGGTAACAGAGGTGGGGAATCAGATATGGGGAATCAGAGGTGTCGAATCAAAGGCGGTGAATCAGAGATGGGGAATCAGAGGCGGGGAATCAGAGGCAGGGAATCAAACACGGGGAATCAGAGGCGGGGAATCAGAGCTGGGGAATCAGAGGTGGGGAATCAGAGTTGGGGAATCAGAGGCGGGGAATCAGATATGGGGAAACAGGGGCGGAGAATCAGAGGCAGGGAAACGGAGGCGGGGAATCAGATATGGGGAATCAGGGGTGGGGAATCAGAGGTTGGAATCAGAGGCAGGGAATCAGAGGCGTGGAAACAGAGGCGGGGATTCAGATATGGGGAATCAGAGGTGGGGAATCAGGGGCGTGGAATCAGAGCCAGGGAATTATATGTGGTGAATCAGAGATGGGGAATCAGAGGCAGGGAATCAGAATCAGAAGCGGGGTATCAGAGGCCGGGAATCAGAGGAAGGTAATCAGAGGCAGGGGATCAAACACGGGGAATCAGAGGCTGGGAATCAGAGCTGGGGAATCACAGGCGGGGAATCAGAGATGGGGAATCAGAGGCGGGGAATCAGAGGCAGGGAATCAGATGCGGGGAATCAGAGGCGGGGAATCAGAGCTGGCGAATCAGAGGCGGGGAATCAGAGGTGGGCAATCAGAGGATGGGAATCAGATATGGGGAATCAGAGGCGGGGAATTAGAGCTGGGGAATCACAGGCGGGGAATCAGAGTTGGGGAATCAGAGGCGGGGAATCAGATATGGGGAAACAGAGTCGGGGAATCAGAGGCGGTGAAACAGAGGCGGGGAATCAGATATGGGGAATCAGAGGTGGGGAATCAGAGGTTGGGTATCAGAGGCCTGGAATCAGAGGAGGGGAATCAGAGGCAGGGAATCAGATGCGGGGAATCAGAGGAGGGGAATCAGAGCTGGGGAATCAGAGGCGGGGTATTAGAGTTGGGGAATCAGAGGCGGGGAATCAGACGCGGGGAATCAGAGGGGGGGTATCATAGCTGGCGAATCAGAGGCGGGGAATCAGAGGTGGGCAATCAGAGGCCGGGAATCAGAGGTGGTGAATCAGAGATGGGGAATCAGAGGCGGGGAATCAGTGGCAGGGAATCAGATATGGGGAATCAGAGGCGTGGAATCAGAGGCAGGGAATCAGACACGGGGAATCAGACACGGGGAATCAGAGGTGGGGAATCAGAGATGGGGAATCAGAGGCGGTGAATCAGAGATGGGGAATCAGAGGCGGGGAATCAGAGGCAGGAAATCAGACACGGGGATTCAGAGGCTGGGAATTAGACGGGGGGAATCAAAGGCGGGGAATCAGAGCTGGGGAATCAGAGGCAGGGAATCAGAGGCGGGGAATCAGATATGGGGAATCAGAGGCTGGGATTCAGAGGCGGGGAATCAGAGGCAGGGAATCAGACACGGGGAATCAGAGGTGGGGAATCAGAGGCGGGGAATCAGAGGCAGGGAATCAGACGCGGGGAATCTGAGGCGGGGAATCAGAGCTGGGGAATCAGAGGTGGGGAATCAGAGTTGGGGAATCAGAGGTAGGGAATCGGATGTGCGGAATCAGAGATGGGGAATCAGATGTGGGGAATCAGAGGAATCAGAGATGGGGAATCAGAGGGGGGGAATCAGAGGCAGGAAATCAGACACGGGGATTCAGAGGCTGGGAATCAGACGGGGGGAATCAAAGGCGGGGAATCAGAGCTGGGGAATCAGAGACAGGGAATCAGAGTTGGGGATTCAGAGACGGGGAATCAGATATGGGGAAAGAGAGGCGGGGAATCAGAGGCGGGCAAACAGAGGCGGGGAATTAGATATGGGGAATCAGAGGTGGGGAATCAGAGGTGGTGAATCAGTGATGGGGAATCACAGGCGGGGAATCAGAGGCAGGGAATAGAACGCAGGGAATCAGACGCAGGGAATCAGAGCTGGGGAATCAGAGGCGGGGAATCATAGTTGGGAATCAGAGGCGGGGAATCAGATATGGGGAAACAGAGGCGGGGAATCAGAGGCGGGGAAACAGAGGCGGGGAATCAGATATGGGGAATCGGATGCGGGGAATCAGAGGCGGGGAATCAGAGCTGGGGAATCAGAGGCGGGGAATCAGAGTTGGGGCATCAGAGGTGGGGAATTAGATATCGGGAAACAGAGGTGGGGAATCAGAGGCGGGGAAACAGAGGCGGGGAATCAGATATGGGGAATCAGAGGTGGGGAATCAGAGGCAGGGAATCAGATGTGCGGAATCAGAGATGGGGAATCAGAGGCAGGGAATCAGAATCAGAAGCGGGGAATCAGAGGCCGGGAATCAGAGGCCGGGAATCAGATGCTGGGAATAAGAGGCCGGGAATCAGAGGTGGGGAATCAGAGTCCGGGAATCAGAGATGGGGATTCAGAGGCGGGGAATGAGATATGGAGAATCAGAGGCGGGGAATCATAGGCCGGGAAACAGAGGTGGGGAATCAGATATGGGGAATCAGAGGTGGCGAATCAAAGGCGGTGAATCAGAGATGGGAATCAGAGGCGGGGAATCAGAGGCAGGGAATCAGATGCGGGGAATCAGAGGCGGGGAATCAGAGCTGGCCAATCAGAGGCGGGGAATCAGAGGTGGGCAATCAGAGGCGGGGAATCAGATATGGGGTATCAGAGGCGGGGAATCAGAGGCGGGGAAACAGAGGCGGGGAATCAAATATAGGTAATCAGAGGTGGGGAATCAGAGGTTGTGAATCAGAGATGGGGAATCAAGGCGGGGAATCAGAGGCAGGGAATCAGACACGGGGAATCAGAGGCGGGGATTCAGAGCTGGGGAATCAGAGGCGGGGAATCAGAGTTGGGGAATCAGAGGCAGGGAATCAGATATGGGAAATCAGAGGCGGGGAATCAGAGGCGGAGAAACAGAGGCGGAGAATCAGATATGGGGAATCAGAGGTGGGGAATCAGGGGAAGGGAATCAGTGGCAGGGAATCAGAGGCGGGGAATCAGAGGCAGGGAATCAGACACGGGGAATCAGAGGCGGGGAACCAGAGATGGGGAATCAGAGGCGGGGAATCAGAGGCAGGGAATCGGACGTCGGGAATCAGAGTCGGGGAATCAGAGCTGGGGAATCAGAGGCGGGGAATCAGAGTTGGGGAATCAGAGGCGGGGAATCAGATATGGGGAAATAGAGGCGGGGAATCAGATATGGGGAATCAGAGGTGTGGAATCAGAGGTTGGGAATCAGAGGAAGGGAATCAGAGTCGGGGAAACAGAGGCGGGGAATCAGATATGTGGAATCAGAGGTGGCGAATCAAAGGCGGTGAAACAGAGATGGGGAATCAGGGCAGGGAATCAGAGGCAGGGAATCAAAAACGGGGAATCAGAGCTGGGGAATCAGAGGCGGGGAATCAGAGTTGGGAATCAGAGGCGGGGAATCAGAGGCGGGGAAACAGAGGCGGGGAATCAGATATGGGGAATCAGAGGTGGGGAATCAGAGGTTGGGAATCAGAGGCAGGGAATCAGAGGCGGGGAATCAGAGGCGGGGAATCAGAGGAAGGGAATCAGATGTGCGGAATCGGAGATGGGGAATCAGAGGCAGGGAATCAGAGGCGGGGAATCAGAGGCGGGGAATCAGAGGCCGGGAATCAGATATGGGGAAACTGAAGCGGGGAATCCGAGGCGGGGAAACAGTGGCGGGGAATCAGATATGGGGAATCAGAGGTGGGGAATCAGAGGTTGGGAATCAGAGGCAGGGAATCAGAGGCTTGGAATCAGATGCAGGGAATCAGATGCGGGGAATCAGAGGCGGGGAATCAGAGCTGGGGAATCAGAGGTGGGGAATCAGATTTGGGGAATCAGAGGTGGGGACTTAGATATTGGGAAACAGAGGCGGGGAATCAGAGGCGGGGAAACAGAGGCGGGGAATCAGATATGGGGAATCAGAGGTGGGGAATCAGAGGCAGGGAATCAGATGTGCGGAATCAGAGATGGGGAATCAGAGGCAGGGAAACAGAATCAGAAGCAGGGAATCAGAGGCCGGGAATCAGAGGCCGGAATCAGATGCTGGGAATCAGAGGCCTGGAATCAGAGGCGGGGAATCAGAGGCAGGGAATCAGATGCGGGGAATCAGAGGCGGGGAATCAGAGCTGGGGAATCAGAGGCGGGGTATTAGAGTTGGGGAATCAGAGGCGGGGAATCAGATATGGGGAAACAGAGGTAGGGAATCAGAGGCGGGGAAACAGAGGCAGGGAATCAGATATGGTGAATCAGAGGCGGGGAATCAGAGGTGGGGAATCATAGGCAGGGAATCGGATGTGCGGAATCAGAGATGGGGAATCAGAGGCCGGGAATCAGAGGTGGTGAATCAGAGATGGGGAATCAGAGGCGGGGAATCAGAGGCAGGGTATCAGACGCGGGGAATCAGAGGTGGGCAATCAGAGGCGGGGAATCAGATATGGGGAATCAGAGGCGGGGAATCAGAGGCGGGGAAACAGAGGCGGGGAATCAGATATGGGGAATCAGAGGTGGGGCATCAGAGGTTGTGAATCACAGATGGAGAATCAGAGGCGGGGAATCAGAGGCAGGGAATCAGATGCGGGGAATCAGATGCGGGGATTCAGAGCTGGGGAATCAGAAGCGGGGAATCAGAGTTGGGGAATCAGAGGCGGGGAATCAGATATGGGGAATCAGAGGCAGGGAATCAGAGGCGGGGAATCAGAGGCAGGGAATCAGACGCGGGGAATCTGAGGCGGGGAATCAGAGCTGGGGAATCAGAGGTGGGGTATCAGAGTTGGGGAATCAGAGGCAGGGAATTGGATGTGCGGAATCAGAGATGGGGAATCAGAGGTGGGGAATCAGAGGCGGTGAATCAGAGATGGGGAATCAGAGGCGGGGAATCAGAGGCAGGAAATTAGACACGGGGATTCAGAGGCTGGGAATCAGACGGGGGGAATCAATGGCGGGGAATCAGAGCTGGGTAATCTGAGGCAGGGAATCAGAGTTGGGGATTCATAGGCGGGGAATCAGATATGGGGAAACAGAGGCGGGGAATCAGAGGCGGGCAAACAGAGGCGGGGAATCAGATATGGGGTATCAGAGGCGGGGAATCAGAGGCGGGGAAACAGAGGCGGGGAATCAAATATAGGGAATCAGAGGTGGGGAATCAGAGGTTGTGAATCAGAGATGGGGAATCAAGGCGGGGAATCAGAGGCAGGGAATCAGACACGGGGAATCAGAGGCGGGGATTCAGAGCTGGGGAATCAGAGGCGGGGAATCAGAGTTGGGGAATCAGAGGCAGGGAATCAGATATGGGGAATCAGAGGCGGGGAATCAGAGGCGGAGAAACAGAGGCGGAGAATCAGATATGGGGAATCAGAGGTGGGGAATCAGGGGAAGGGAATCAGTGGCAGGGAATCAGAGGCGGGGAATCAGAGGCGGGGAATCAGAGGCAGGGAATCAGACACGGGGAATCAGAGGCGGGGAATCAGAGATGGGGAATCAGAGGCGGGGAATCAGAGGCAGGGAATCGGACGCCGGGAATCAGAGTCGGGGAATCAGAGCTGGGGAATCAGAGGCGGGGAATCAGAGTTGGGGAATCAGAGGCGGGGAATCAGATATGGGGAAATAGAGGCGGGGAATCAGATATGGGGAATCAGAGGTGTGGAATCAGAGGTTGGGAATCAGAGGAAGGGAATCAGAGTCGGGGAAACAGAGGCGGGGAATCAGATATGTGGAATCAGAGGTGGCGAATCAAAGGCGGTGAAACAGAGATGGGGAATCAGGGCAGGGAATCAGAGGCAGGGAATCAAAAACGGGGAATCAGAGCTGGGGAATCAGAGGCGGGGAATCAGAGTTGGGAATCAGAGGCGGGGAATCAGAGGCGGGGAAACAGAGGCGGGGAATCAGATATGGGGAATCAGAGGTGGGGAATCAGAGGTTGGGAATCAGAGGCAGGGAATCAGAGGCGGGGAATCAGAGGCGGGGAATCAGAGGAAGGGAATCAGATGTGCGGAATCGGAGATGGGGAATCAGAGGCAGGGAATCAGAGGCGGGGAATCAGAGGCGGGGAATCAGAGGCCGGGAATCAGATATGGGGAAACTGAAGCGGGGAATCCGAGGCGGGGAAACAGTGGCGGGGAATCAGATATGGGGAATCAGAGGTGGGGAATCAGAGGTTGGGAATCAGAGGCAGGGAATCAGAGGCTTGGAATCAGATGCAGGGAATCAGATGCGGGGAATCAGAGGCGGGGAATCAGAGCTGGGGAATCAGAGGTGGGGAATCAGATTTGGGGAATCAGAGGTGGGGACTTAGATATTGGGAAACAGAGGCGGGGAATCAGAGGCGGGGAAACAGAGGCGGGGAATCAGATATGGGGAATCAGAGGTGGGGAATCAGAGGCAGGGAATCAGATGTGCGGAATCAGAGATGGGGAATCAGAGGCAGGGAAACAGAATCAGAAGCAGGGAATCAGAGGCCGGGAATCAGAGGCCGGAATCAGATGCTGGGAATCAGAGGCCTGGAATCAGAGGCGGGGAATCAGAGGCAGGGAATCAGATGCGGGGAATCAGAGGCGGGGAATCAGAGCTGGGGAATCAGAGGCGGGGTATTAGAGTTGGGGAATCAGAGGCGGGGAATCAGATATGGGGAAACAGAGGTAGGGAATCAGAGGCGGGGAAACAGAGGCAGGGAATCAGATATGGTGAATCAGAGGCGGGGAATCAGAGGTGGGGAATCATAGGCAGGGAATCGGATGTGCGGAATCAGAGATGGGGAATCAGAGGCCGGGAATCAGAGGTGGTGAATCAGAGATGGGGAATCAGAGGCGGGGAATCAGAGGCAGGGTATCAGACGCGGTGAATCAGAGGTGGGCAATCAGAGGCGGGGAATCAGATATGGGGAATCAGAGGCGGGGAATCAGAGGCGGGGAAACAGAGGCGGGGAATCAGATATGGGGAATCAGAGGTGGGGCATCAGAGGTTGTGAATCACAGATGGAGAATCAGAGGCGGGGAATCAGAGGCAGGGAATCAGATGCGGGGAATCAGATGCGGGGATTCAGAGCTGGGGAATCAGAAGCGGGGAATCAGAGTTGGGGAATCAGAGGCGGGGAATCAGATATGGGGAATCAGAGGCAGGGAATCAGAGGCGGGGAATCAGAGGCAGGGAATCAGACGCGGGGAATCTGAGGCGGGGAATCAGAGCTGGGGAATCAGTGGTGGGGAATCAGAGTTGGGGAATCAGAGGCAGGGAATTGGATTTGCGGAATCAGAGATGGGGAATCAGAGGTGGGGAATCAGAGGCGGTGAATCAGAGATGGGGAATCAGAGGCGGGGAATCAGAGGCAGGAAATTAGACACGGGGATTCAGAGGCTGGGAATCAGACGGGGGGAATCAATGGCGGGGAATCAGAGCTGGGTAATCTGAGGCAGGGAATCAGAGTTGGGTATTCATAGGCGGGGAATCAGATATGGGGAAACAGAGGCGGGGAATCAGAGGCGGGCAAACAGAGGCGGGGAATTAGATATGGGGAATCAGAGGTAGGGAATCAGAGGTGGTGAATCAGTGATGGGGATCACAGGCGGGGAATCAGAGGCAGGGAATAGAACGCGGGGAATCAGAGGCAGGGAATCAGAGCTGGGGAATCAAAGGCGGGGAATCATAGTTGGGAATCAGAGGCGGGAATCAAATATGGGGAAACAGAGGCGGGGAATCAGAGGCTGGGAAACAGAGGCGGGGAATCAGATATGGGGAATCGGATGCAGGGAATCAGAGGCGGGGAATCAGAGCTGGGGAATCAGAGGCGGGGAATCAGAGTTGGGGCATCAGAGGTGGGGAATTAGATATAGGGAAACAGAGTCGGGGAATCAGAGGCGGGGAAACAGAGGCGGGGAATCAGATATGGGGAATCAGAGGTGTGGAATCAGAGGCAGGGAATCAGATGTGCGGAATCAGAGATGGGGAATCAGAGGCAGGGAATCAGAATCTGAAGCGGGGAATCAGAGGCCGGGAATCAGAGGCCGGGAATCAGATGCTGGGAATAAGAGGCCAGGAATCAGAGGAGGGGAATCAGAGTCCGGGAATCAGAGATGGGGATTCAGAGGCGGGGAATCAGATATGGAGAATCAGAGATGGGGAATCAGAGGCGGGGAATCAGAGGCAGGGAATCGGACGCCGGGAATCAGAGGCGGGGAATCAGAGCTGGGGAATCAGAGGCGGGGAATCAGAGTTGGGGAATCAGAGGCGGGGAATCAGATATGGGGAAATAGAGGCGGGGAATCAGATATGGGGAATCAGAGGTGTGGAATCAGAGGTTGGGAATCAGAGGCAGGGAATCAGAGGCGGGGAAACAGAGGCGGGGAATCTGATATGGGGAATCAGAGGTGGCGAATCAAAGGCGGTGAAACAGAGATGGGGAATCAGGGCAGGGAATCAGAGGCAGGGAATCAGAGCTGGGGAAACAGAGGCGGGGAATCAGATATGGGAAATCAGAGGTGGGGAATCAGGGGCGGGGAATCAGTGGCAGGGAATCAGAGCTTGGGAATCAGAGGTGGGGAATCAGAGCTGGGGAAACAGAGGCGGGGAATCAGATATGGGGAATCAGAGGTGGCGAATCAAAGGCGGTGAATCAGAGATGGGAATCAGAGGCGGGGAATCAGAGGCAGGGAATCAGATGCGGGGAATCAGAGGCGGGGAATCAGAGCTGGCCAATCAGAGGCCGGGAATCAGAGGTGGGCAATCAGAGGCGGGGAATCAGATATGGGGTATCAGAGGCGGGGAATCAGAGGCGGGGAAACAGAGGCGGGGAATCAAATATAGGGAATCAGAGGTGGGGAATCAGAGGTTGTGAATCAGAGATGGGGAATCAAGGCGGGGAATCAGAGGCAGGGAATCAGACACGGGGAATCAGAGGCGGGGATTCAGAGCTGGGGAATCAGAGGCGGGGAATCAGAGTTGGGGAATCAGAGGCAGGGAATCAGATATGGGGAATCAGAGGCGGGGAATCAGAGGCGGAGAAACAGAGGCGGAGAATCAGATATGGGGAATCAGAGGTGGGGAATCAGGGGAAGGGAATCAGTGGCAGGGAATCAGAGGCGGGGAATCAGAGGCGGGGAATCAGAGGCAGGGAATCAGACACGGGGAATCAGAGGCGGGGAATCAGAGATGGGGAATCAGAGGCGGGGAATCAGAGGCAGGGAATCGGACGCCGGGAATCAGAGTCGGGGAATCAGAGCTGGGGAATCAGAGTCGGGGAATCAGAGTTGGGGAATCAGAGGCGGGGAATCAGATATGGGGAAATAGAGGCGGGGAATCAGATATGGGGAATCAGAGGTGTGGAATCAGAGGTTGGGAATCAGAGGAAGGGAATCAGAGTCGGGGAAACAGAGGCGGGGAATCAGATATGTGGAATCAGAGGTGGCGAATCAAAGGCGGTGAAACAGAGATGGGGAATCAGGGCAGGGAATCAGAGGCAGGGAATCAAAAACGGGGAATCAGAGCTGGGGAATCAGAGGCGGGGAATCAGAGTTGGGAATCAGAGGCGGGGAATCAGAGGCGGGGAAACAGAGGCGGGGAATCAGATATGGGGAATCAGAGGTGGGGAATCAGAGGTTGGGAATCAGAGGCAGGGAATCAGAGGCGGGGAATCAGAGGCGGGGAATCAGAGGAAGGGAATCAGATGTGCGGAATCGGAGATGGGGAATCAGAGGCAGGGAATCAGAGGCGGGGAATCAGAGGCGGGGAATCAGAGGCCGGGAATCAGATATGGGGAAACTGAAGCGGGGAATCCGAGGCGGGGAAACAGTGGCGGGGAATCAGATATGGGGAATCAGAGGTGGGGAATCAGAGGTTGGGAATCAGAGGCAGGGAATCAGAGGCTTGGAATCAGATGCAGGGAATCAGATGCGGGGAATCAGAGGCGGGGAATCAGAGCTGGGGAATCAGAGGTGGGGAATCAGATTTGGGGAATCAGAGGTGGGGACTTAGATATTGGGAAACAGAGGCGGGGAATCAGAGGCGGGGAAACAGAGGCGGGGAATCAGATATGGGGAATCAGAGGTGGGGAATCAGAGGCAGGGAATCAGATGTGCGGAATCAGAGATGGGGAATCAGAGGCAGGGAAAGAGAATCAGAAGCAGGGAATCAGAGGCCGGGAATCAGAGGCCGGAATCAGATGCTGGGAATCAGAGGCCTGGAATCAGAGGCGGGGAATCAGAGTTGGGGAATCAGAGGCGGGGAATCAGAGGCAGGGAATCAGAGGCGGGGAATCAGAGGCAGGTAATCAGACGCGGGGAATCTGAGGCGGGGAATCAGAGCTGGGGAATCAGAGGTGGGGAATCAGAGTTGGGGAATCAGAGGCAGGGAATTGGATGTGCGGAATCAGAGATGGGGAATCAGAGGTGGGGAATCAGAGGCGGTGAATCAGAGATGGGGAATCAGAGGCGGGGAATCAGAGGCAGGAAATTAGACACGGGGATTCAGAGGCTGGGAATCAGACGGGGGGAATCAATGGCGGGGAATCAGAGCTGGGTAATCTGAGGCAGGGAATCAGAGTTGGGGATTCATAGGCGGGGAATCAGATATGGGGAAACAGAGGCGGGGAATCAGAGGCGGGCAAACAGAGGCGGGGAATCAGATATGGGGTATCAGAGGCGGGGAATCAGAGGCGGGGAAACAGAGGCGGGGAATCAAATATAGGGAATCAGAGGTGGGGAATCAGAGGTTGTGAATCAGAGATGGGGAATCAAGGCGGGGAATCAGAGGCAGGGAATCAGACACGGGGAATCAGAGGCGGGGATTCAGAGCTGGGGAATCAGAGGCGGGGAATCAGAGTTGGGGAATCAGAGGCAGGGAATCAGATATGGGGAATCAGAGGCGGGGAATCAGAGGCGGAGAAACAGAGGCGGAGAATCAGATATGGGGAATCAGAGGTGGGGAATCAGGGGAAGGGAATCAGTGGCAGGGAATCAGAGGCGGGGAATCAGAGGCGGGGAATCAGAGGCAGGGAATCAGACACGGGGAATCAGAGGCGGGGAATCAGAGATGGGGAATCAGAGGCGGGGAATCAGAGGCAGGGAATCGGACGCCGGGAATCAGAGTCGGGGAATCAGAGCTGGGGAATCAGAGGCGGGGAATCAGAGTTGGGGAATCAGAGGCGGGGAATCAGATATGGGGAAATAGAGGCGGGGAATCAGATATGGGGAATCAGAGGTGTGGAATCAGAGGTTGGGAATCAGAGGAAGGGAATCAGAGTCGGGGAAACAGAGGCGGGGAATCAGATATGTGGAATCAGAGGTGGCGAATCAAAGGCGGTGAAACAGAGATGGGGAATCAGGGCAGGGAATCAGAGGCAGGGAATCAAAAACGGGGAATCAGAGCTGGGGAATCAGAGGCGGGGAATCAGAGTTGGGAATCAGAGGCGGGGAATCAGAGGCGGGGAAACAGAGGCGGGGAATCAGATATGGGGAATCAGAGGTGGGGAATCAGAGGTTGGGAATCAGAGGCAGGGAATCAGAGGCGGGGAAACAGAGGCGGGGAATCAGAGGAAGGGAATCAGATGTGCGGAATCGGAGATGGGGAATCAGAGGCAGGGAATCAGAGGCGGGGAATCAGAGGCGGGGAATCAGAGGCCGGGAATCAGATATGGGGAAACTGAAGCGGGGAATCCGAGGCGGGGAAACAGTGGCGGGGAATCAGATATGGGGAATATGAGGTGGGGAATCAGAGGTTGGGAATCAGAGGCAGGGAATCAGAGGCTTGGAATCAGATGCAGGGAATCAGATGCGGGGAATCAGAGGCGGGGAATCAGAGCTGGGGAATCAGAGGTGGGGAATCAGATTTGGGGAATCAGAGGTGGGGACTTAGATATTGGGAAACAGAGGCGGGGAATCAGAGGCGGGGAAACAGAGGCGGGGAATCAGATATGGGGAATCAGAGGTGGGGAATCAGAGGCAGGGAATCAGATGTGCGGAATCAGAGATGGGGAATCAGAGGCAGGGAAACAGAATCAGAAGCAGGGAATCAGAGGCCGGGAATCAGAGGCCGGAATCAGATGCTGGGAATCAGAGGCCTGGAATCAGAGGCGGGGAATCAGAGGCAGGGAATAGGATGCGGGGAATCAGAGGCGGGGAATCAGAGCTGGGGAATCAGAGGCGGGGTATTAGAGTTGGGGAATCAGAGGCGGGGAATCAGATATGGGGAAACAGAGGTAGGGAATCAGAGGCGGGGAAACAGAGGCAGGGAATCAGATATGGTGAATCAGAGGCGGGGAATCAGAGGTGGGGAATCATAGGCAGGGAATCGGATGTGCGGAATCAGAGATGGGGAATCAGAGGCCGGGAATCAGAGGTGGTGAATCAGAGATGGGGAATCAGAGGCGGGGAATCAGAGGCAGGGTATCAGACGCGGGGAATCAGAGGTGGGCAATCAGAGGCGGGGAATCAGATATGGGGAATCAGAGGCGGGGAATCAGAGGCGGGGAAACAGAGGCGGGGAATCAGATATGGGGAATCAGAGGTGGGGCATCAGAGGTTGTGAATCACAGATGGAGAATCAGAGGCGGGGAATCAGATATGGGGAATCAGAGGCAGGGAATCAGAGGCGGGGAATCAGAGGCAGGGAATCAGACGCGGGGAATCTGAGGCGGGGAATCAGAGCTGGGGAATCAGAGGTGGGGAATCAGAGTTGGGGAATCAGAGGCAGGGAATTGGATTTGCGGAATCAGAGATGGGGAATCAGAGGTGGGGAATCAGAGGCGGTGAATCAGAGATGGGGAATCAGAGGCGGGGAATCAGAGGCAGGAAATTAGACACGGGGATTCAGAGGCTGGGAATCAGACGGGGGGAATCAATGGCGGGGAATCAGAGCTGGGTAATCTGAGGCAGGGAATCAGAGTTGGGGATTCATAGGCGGGGAATCAGATATGGGGAAACAGAGGCGGGGAATCAGAGGCGGGCAAACAGAGGCGGGGAATTAGATATGGGGAATCAGAGGTAGGGAATCAGAAGTGGTGAATCAGTGATGGGGATCACAGGCGGGGAATCAGAGGCAGGGAATAGAACGCGGGGAATCAGAGGCAGGGAATCAGAGCTGGGGAATCAGAGGTGGGGAATCATAGTTGGGAATCAGAGGCGGGAATCAAATATGGGGAAACAGAGGCGGGGAATCAGAGGCGGGGAAACAGAGGCGGGGAATCAGATATGGGGAATCGGATGCAGGGAATCAGAGGCGGGGAATCAGAGCTGGGGAATCAGAGGCGGGGAATCAGAGTTGGGGCATCAGAGGTGGGGAATTAGATATAGGGAAACAGAGGCGGGGAATCAGAGGCGGGGAAACAGAGGCGGGGAATCAGATATGGGGAATCAGAGGTGTGGAATCAGAGGCAGGGAATCAGATGTGCGGAATCAGAGATGGGGAATCAGAGGCAGGGAATCAGAATCTGAAGCGGGGAATCAGAGGCCGGGAATCAGAGGCCGGGAATCAGATGCTGGGAATAAGAGGCCAGGAATCAGAGGAGGGGAATCAGAGTCCGGGAATCAGAGATGGGGATTCAGAGGCGGGGAATCAGATATGGAGAATCAGAGATGGGGAATCAGAGGCGGGGAATCAGAGGCAGGGAATCGGACGCCGGGAATCAGAGGCGGGGAATCAGAGCTGGGGAATCAGAGGCGGGGAATCAGATATGGGGAAATAGAGGCGGGGAATCAGATATGGGGAATCAGAGGTGTGGAATCAGAGGTTGGGAATCAGAGGCAGGGAATCAGAGGCGGGGAAACAGAGGCGGGGAATCTGATATGGGGAATCAGAGGTGGCGAATCAAAGGCGGTGAAACAGAGATGGGGAATCAGGGCAGGGAATCAGAGGCAGGGAATCAGAGCTGGGGAAACAGAGGCGGGGAATCAGATATGGGAAATCAGAGGTGGGGAATCAGGGGCGGGGAATCAGTGGCAGGGAATCAGAGCTTGGGAATCAGAGGTGGGGAATCAGAGCTGGGGAAACAGAGGCGGGGAATCAGATATGGGGAATCAGAGGTGGGGAATCAGGGGCGGGGAGTCAGTGGCAGGGAATCAGAGGCCGGGAATAGAAGGCGGGGAATCAGAGCTGGGGAATCAGAGGCGGGGAATCAGAGTTGGGGAATCAGAGGAGGGGAATCAGATATGGGGAAACAGAGGCCGGGAATCAGAGGCAGGGTAACAGAGGCGGGGAATCAGATATGGGGAATCAGAGGTGGGGAATTAGAGGTTGCGAATCAGAGGCGGGGAAACAGAGGCGGGGAATCAAATATAGGGAATCAGAGGTGGGGAATCAGAGGTTGTGAATCAGAGATGGGGAATCAAGGCGGGGAATCAGAGGCAGGGAATCAGACGCGGGGAATCAGAGGCGGGGAAACAGAGGCGGGGAATCAGATATGGGGAATCAGAATTGGGGAATCAGGGGCAGGGAATCAGTCGCAGGGAATCAGAGGCGGTGAATCAGAGTTGGGGAATCAGAGGCAGGGAATCAGATATGGGGAATCAGAGGCGGGGAATCAGAGGCGGGGAAACAGAGGCGGGGAATCAGATATGGGGAATCAGAATTGGGGAATCAGGGGCAGGGAATCAGTCGCAGGGAATCAGAGGCGGGGAATCAGAGGCGGGAAATCAGAGGCAGGGAATCAGACACGGGGAATCGGAGGCGGGGAATCAGAGATGGGGAATCAGAGGCGGGGAATCAGAGGCAGGGAAACGGACTCCGGGAATCAGAGTCGGGGAATCAGAGCTGGGGAATCAGAGGCGGGGAATCAGAGTTGGGGAATCAGAGGCGGGGAATCAGATATGGGGAAATAGAGGCGGGGAATCAGATATGGGGAATCAGAGGTGTGGAATCAGAGGTTGGGAATCAGAGGCAGGGAATCAGAGTCGGGGAAACAGAGGCGGGGAATCAGATATGGGGAATCAGAGGTGGCGAATCAAAGGCGGTGAAACAGAGATGGGGAATCAGGGCAGGGAATCAGAGGCAGGGAATCAAACACGGGGAATCAGAGCTGGGGAATCAGAGGCGGCGAATCAGAGTTGGGAATCAGAGGCGGGGAATCAGAGGCGGGGAAACAGATGCGGGGAATCAGAGGCGGGGAATCAGAGCTGGCGAATCAGAGGCGGGGAATCAGAGGTGGGCAATCAGAGGCGGGGAATCAGATATGGGGAATCAGAGGCGGGGTATCAGAGGCGGGGAAACAGAGGCGGGGAATCAAATATAGGGAATCAGAGGTGGGGAATCAGAGGTTGTGAATCAGAGATGGGGAATCAAGGCGGGGAATCAGAGGCAGGGAATCAGACACGGGGAATCAGAGGCGGGGATTCAGAGCTGGGGAATCAGAGGCGGGGAATCAGAGGCGGGGAAACAGAGGCGGGGATTCAGATATGGGGAATCAGAGGTGGGGAATCAGGGGCAGGGAATCAGTGGCAGGGAATCAGAGGCGGGGAATCAGAGGCGGGGAATCAGAGGCAGGGAATCAGACACGGGGAATCAGAGGCGGGGAATCAGAGATGGGGAATCAGAGGCGGGGAATCAGAGGCAGGGAATCGGACGCCGGGAATCAGAGTCGGGGAATCAGAGCTGGGGAATCAGAGGCGGGGAATCAGAGTTGGGGAATCAGAGGCGGGGAATCAGATATGGGGAAATAGAGGCGGGGAATCAGATATGGGGAATCAGAGGTGTGGAATCAGAGGTTGGGAATCAGAGGAAGGGAATCAGAGTCGGGGAAACAGAGGCGGGGAATCAGATATGTGGAATCAGAGGTGGCGAATCAAAGGCGGTGAAACAGAGATGGGGAATCAGGGCAGGGAATCAGAGGCAGGGAATCAAACACGGGGAATCAGAGCTGGGGAATCAGAGGCGGGGAATCAGAGTTGGGAATCAGAGGCGGGGAATCAGAGGCGGGGAAACAGAGGCGGGGAATCAGATATGGGGAATCAGAGGTGGGGAATCAGAGGTTGGGAATCAGAGGCAGGGAATCAGAGGCGGAGAATCAGAGGCGGGGAATCAGAGGAAGGGAATCAGATGTGCGGAATCGGAGATGGGGAATCAGAGGCAGGGAATCAGAGGCGGGGAATCAGAGGCGGGGAATCAGAGGCCGGGAATCAGATATGGGGAAACTGAGGCAGGGAATCAGAGCTGGGGAATCAGAGGCGGGGAATCAGAGGCGGGGAAACAGAGGCGGGGATTCAGATATGGGGAATCAGAGGTGGGGAATCAGGGGCAGGGAATCAGTGGCAGGGAATCAGAGGCGGGGAATCAGAGGCGGGGAATCAGAGGCAGGGAATCAGACACGGGGAATCAGAGGCGGGGAATCAGAGATGGGGAATCAGAGGCGGGGAATCAGAGGCAGGGAATCGGACGCCGGGAATCAGAGTCGGGGAATCAGAGCTGGGGAATCAGAGGCGGGGAATCAGAGTTGGGGAATCAGAGGCGGGGAATCAGATATGGGGAAATAGAGGCGGGGAATCAGATATGGGGAATCAGAGGTGTGGAATCAGAGGTTGGGAATCAGAGGAAGGGAATCAGAGTCGGGGAAACAGAGGCGGGGAATCAGATATGTGGAATCAGAGGTGGCGAATCAAAGGCGGTGAAACAGAGATGGGGAATCAGGGCAGGGAATCAGAGGCAGGGAATCAAACACGGGGAATCAGAGCTGGGGAATCAGAGGCGGGGAATCAGAGTTGGGAATCAGAGGCGGGGAATCAGAGGCGGGGAAACAGAGGCGGGGAATCAGATATGGGGAATCAGAGGTGGGGAATCAGAGGTTGGGAATCAGAGGCAGGGAATCAGAGGCGGGGAATCAGAGGCGGGGAATCAGAGGAAGGGAATCAGATGTGCGGAATCGGAGATGGGGAATCAGAGGCAGGGAATCAGAGGCGGGGAATCAGAGGCGGGGAATCAGAGGCCGGGAATCAGATATGGGGAAACTAAGGCGGGGAATCCGAGGCGGGGAAACAGAGGCGGGGAATCAGATATGGGGAATCAGAGGTGGGGAATCAGAGGTTGGGAATCAGAGGCAGGGAATGAGAGGCTTGGAATCAGATGCAGGGAATCAGATGCGGGGAATCAGAGGCGGGGAATCAGAGCTGGGGAATCAGAGGTGGGGAATCAGATTTGGGGAATCAGAGGTGGGGACTTAGATATTGGGAAACAGAGGCGGGGAATCAGAGGCGGGGAAACAGAGGCGGGGAATCAGATATTGGGAATCAGAGGTGGGGAATCAGAGGCAGGGAATCAGATGTGCGGAATCAGAGATGGGGAATCAGAGGCAGGGAAACAGAATCAGAAGCAGGGAATCAGAGGCCGGGAATCAGAGGCCGGAATCAGATGCTGGGAATCAGAGGCCTGGAATCAGAGGCGGGGAATCAGAGGCAGGGAATCAGATGCGGGGAATCAGAGGCGGGGAATCAGAGCTGGGGAATCAGAGGCGGGGTATTAGAGTTGGGGAATCAGAGGCGGGGAATCAGATATGGGGAAACAGAGGTAGGGAATCAGAGGCGGGGAAACAGAGGCAGGGAATCAGATATGGTGAATCAGAGGCGGGGAATCAGAGGTGGGGAATCATAGGCAGGGAATCGGATGTGCGGAATCAGAGATGGGGAATCAGAGGCCGGGAATCAGAGGTGGTGAATCAGAGATGGGGAATCAGAGGCGGGGAATCAGAGGCAGGGTATCAGACGCGGGGAATCAGAGGTGGGCAATCAGAGGCGGGGAATCAGATATGGGGAATCAGAGGCGGGGAATCAGAGGCGGGGAAACAGAGGTGGGGAATCAGATATGGGGAATCAGAGGTGGGGCATCAGAGGTTGTGAATCACAGATGGGGAATCAGAGGCGGGGAATCAGAGGCAGGGAATCAGATGCGGGGAATCAGAGGCGGGGATTCAGAGCTGGGGAATCAGAAGCGGGCAATCAGAGTTGGGGAATCAGAGGCGGGGAATCAGATATGTGGAATCAGAGGCAGGGAATCAGAGGCAGGGAATCAGAGGCAGGGAATCAGACGCGGGGAATCTGAGGCGGGGAATCAGAGCTGGGGAATCAGAGGTGGGGAATCAGAGTTGGGGAATCAGAGGCAGGGAATTGGATGTGCGGAATCAGAGATGGGGAATCAGAGGTGGGGAATCAGAGGCAGTGAATCAGAGATGGGGAATCAGAGGCGGGGAATCAGAGGCAGGAAATCAGACACGGGGATTCAGAGGCTGGGAATCAGACGGGGGGAATCAATGGCGGGGAATCAGAGCTGGGTAATCTGAGGCAGGGAATCAGAGTTGGGGATTCATAGGCGGGGAATCAGATATGGGGAAAGAGAGGCGGGGAATCAGAGGCGGGCAAACAGAGGCGGGGAATTAGATATGGGGAATCAGAGGTAGGGAATCAGAGGTGGTGAATCAGTGATGGGGAATCAGGGCAGGGAATCAGAGGCAGGGAATCAGAGCTGGGGAAACAGAGGCGGGGAATCAGATATGGGAAATCAGAGGTGGGGAATCAGGGGCGGGGAATCAGTGGCAGGGAATCAGAGCTTGGGAATCAGAGGTGGGGAATCAGAGCTGGGGAAACAGAGGCGGGGAATCAGATATGGGGAATCAGAGGTGGGGAATCAGGGGCGGGGAGTCAGTGGCAGGGAATCAGAGGCCGGGAATAAAAGGCGGGGAATCAGAGCTGGGGAATCAGAGGCGGGGAATCAGAGTTGGGGAATCAGAGGAGGGGAATCAGATATGGGGAAACAGAGGCCGGGAATCAGAGGCAGGGTAACAGAGGCGGGGAATCAGATATGGGGAATCAGAGGTGGGGAATTAGAGGTTGCGAATCAGAGGCGGGGAAACAGAGGCGGGGAATCAAATATAGGGAATCAGAGGTGGGGAATCAGAGGTTGTGAATCAGAGATGGGGAATCAAGGCGGGGAATCAGAGGCAGGGAATCAGACGCGGGGAATCAGAGGCGGGGATTCAGAGCTGGGGAATCAGAGGCGGTGAATCAGAGTTGGGGAATCAGAGGCAGGGAATCAGATATGGGGAATCAGAGGCGGGGAATCAGAGGCGGGGAAACAGAGGCGGGGAATCAGATATGGGGAATCAGAATTGGGGAATCAGGGGCAGGGAATCAGTCGCAGGGAATCAGAGGCGGGGAATCAGAGGCGGGAAATCAGAGGCAGGGAATCAGACACGGGGAATCGGAGGCGGGGAATCAGAGATGGGGAATCAGAGGCGGGGAATCAGAGGCAGGGAAACGGACTCCGGGAATCAGAGTCGGGGAATCAGAGCTGGGGAATCAGAGGCGGGGAATCAGAGTTGGGGAATCAGAGGCGGGGAATCAGATATGGGGAAATAGAGGCGGGGAATCAGATATGGGGAATCAGAGGTGTGGAATCAGAGGTTGGGAATCAGAGGCAGGGAATCAGAGTCGGGGAAACAGAGGCGGGGAATCAGATATGGGGAATCAGAGGTGGCGAATCAAAGGCGGTGAAACAGAGATGGGGAATCAGGGCAGGGAATCAGAGGCAGGGAATCAAACACGGGGAATCAGAGCTGGGGAATCAGAGGCGGCGAATCAGAGTTGGGAATCAGAGGCGGGGAATCAGAGGCGGGGAAACAGATGCGGGGAATCAGAGGCGGGGAATCAGAGCTGGCGAATCAGAGGCGGGGAATCAGAGGTGGGCAATCAGAGGCGGGGAATCAGATATGGGGAATCAGAGGCGGGGTATCAGAGGCGGGGAAACAGAGGCGGGGAATCAAATATAGGGAATCAGAGGTGGGGAATCAGAGGTTGTGAATCAGAGATGGGGAATCAAGGCGGGGAATCAGAGGCAGGGAATCAGACACGGGGAATCAGAGGCGGGGATTCAGAGCTGGGGAATCAGAGGCGGGGAATCAGAGGCGGGGAAACAGAGGCGGGGATTCAGATATGGGGAATCAGAGGTGGGGAATCAGGGGCAGGGAATCAGTGGCAGGGAATCAGAGGCGGGGAATCAGAGGCGGGGAATCAGAGGCAGGGAATCAGACACGGGGAATCAGAGGCGGGGAATCAGAGATGGGGAATCAGAGGCGGGGAATCAGAGGCAGGGAATCGGACGCCGGGAATCAGAGTCGGGGAATCAGAGCTGGGGAATCAGAGGCGGGGAATCAGAGTTGGGGAATCAGAGGCGGGGAATCAGATATGGGGAAATAGAGGCGGGGAATCAGATATGGGGAATCAGAGGTGTGGAATCAGAGGTTGGGAATCAGAGGAAGGGAATCAGAGTCGGGGAAACAGAGGCGGGGAATGAGATATGTGGAATCAGAGGTGGCGAATCAAAGGCGGTGAAACAGAGATGGGGAATCAGGGCAGGGAATCAGAGGCAGGGAATCAAACACGGGGAATCAGAGCTGGGGAATCAGAGGCGGGGAATCAGAGTTGGGAATCAGAGGCGGGGAATCAGAGGCGGGGAAACAGAGGCGGGGAATCAGATATGGGGAATCAGAGGTGGGGAATCAGAGGTTGGGAATCAGAGGCAGGGAATCAGAGGCGGAGAATCAGAGGCGGGGAATCAGAGGAAGGGAATCAGATGTGCGGAATCGGAGATGAGGAATCAGAGGCAGGGAATCAGAGGCGGGGAATCAGAGG
The DNA here is from genome assembly GCF_036971445.1 of Narcine bancroftii. Lineage (NCBI taxonomy): Eukaryota > Metazoa > Chordata > Chondrichthyes > Torpediniformes > Narcinidae > Narcine > Narcine bancroftii. The sequence continues at coordinate 266,144,795 of NC_091470.1, forward strand.
CGGGGAATCAGAGGCCGGGAATCAGATATGGGGAAACTGAGGCAGGGAATCAGAGCTGGGGAATCAGAGGCGGGGAATCAGAGGCGGGGAAACAGAGGCGGGGATTCAGATATGGGGAATCAGAGGTGGGGAATCAGGGGCAGGGAATCAGTGGCAGGGAATCAGAGGCGGGGAATCAGAGGCGGGGAATCAGAGGCAGGGAATCAGACACGGGGAATCAGAGGCGGGGAATCAGAGATGGGGAATCAGAGGCGGGGAATCAGAGGCAGGGAATCGGACGCCGGGAATCAGAGTCGGGGAATCAGAGCTGGGGAATCAGAGGCGGGGAATCAGAGTTGGGGAATCAGAGGCGGGGAATCAGATATGGGGAAATAGAGGCGGGGAATCAGATATGGGGAATCAGAGGTGTGGAATCAGAGGTTGGGAATCAGAGGAAGGGAATCAGAGTCGGGGAAACAGAGGCGGGGAATCAGATATGTGGAATCAGAGGTGGCGAATCAAAGGCGGTGAAACAGAGATGGGGAATCAGGGCAGGGAATCAGAGGCAGGGAATCAAACACGGGGAATCAGAGCTGGGGAATCAGAGGCGGGGAATCAGAGTTGGGAATCAGAGGCGGGGAATCAGAGGCGGGGAAACAGAGGCGGGGAATCAGATATGGGGAATCAGAGGTGGGGAATCAGAGGTTGGGAATCAGAGGCAGGGAATCAGAGGCGGGGAATCAGAGGCGGGGAATCAGAGGAAGGGAATCAGATGTGCGGAATCGGAGATGGGGAATCAGAGGCAGGGAATCAGAGGCGGGGAATCAGAGGCGGGGAATCAGAGGCCGGGAATCAGATATGGGGAAACTAAGGCGGGGAATCCGAGGCGGGGAAACAGAGGCGGGGAATCAGATATGGGGAATCAGAGGTGGGGAATCAGAGGTTGGGAATCAGAGGCAGGGAATGAGAGGCTTGGAATCAGATGCAGGGAATCAGATGCGGGGAATCAGAGGCGGGGAATCAGAGCTGGGGAATCAGAGGTGGGGAATCAGATTTGGGGAATCAGAGGTGGGGACTTAGATATTGGGAAACAGAGGCGGGGAATCAGAGGCGGGGAAACAGAGGCGGGGAATCAGATATGGGGAATCAGAGGTGGGGAATCAGAGGCAGGGAATCAGATGTGCGGAATCAGAGATGGGGAATCAGAGGCAGGGAAACAGAATCAGAAGCAGGGAATCAGAGGCCGGGAATCAGAGGCCGGAATCAGATGCTGGGAATCAGAGGCCTGGAATCAGAGGCGGGGAATCAGAGGCAGGGAATCAGATGCGGGGAATCAGAGGCGGGGAATCAGAGCTGGGGAATCAGAGGCGGGGTATTAGAGTTGGGGAATCAGAGGCGGGGAATCAGATATGGGGAAACAGAGGTAGGGAATCAGAGGCGGGGAAACAGAGGCAGGGAATCAGATATGGTGAATCAGAGGCGGGGAATCAGAGGTGGGGAATCATAGGCAGGGAATCGGATGTGCGGAATCAGAGATGGGGAATCAGAGGCCGGGAATCAGAGGTGGTGAATCAGAGATGGGGAATCAGAGGCGGGGAATCAGAGGCAGGGTATCAGACGCGGGGAATCAGAGGTGGGCAATCAGAGGCGGGGAATCAGATATGGGGAATCAGAGGCGGGGAATCAGAGGCGGGGAAACAGAGGCGGGGAATCAGATATGGGGAATCAGAGGTGGGGCATCAGAGGTTGTGAATCACAGATGGGGAATCAGAGGCGGGGAATCAGAGGCAGGGAATCAGATGCGGGGAATCAGAGGCGGGGATTCAGAGCTGGGGAATCAGAAGCGGGCAATCAGAGTTGGGGAATCAGAGGCGGGGAATCAGATATGGGGAATCAGAGGCAGGGAATCAGAGGCAGGGAATCAGAGGCAGGGAATCAGACGCGGGGAATCTGAGGCGGGGAATCAGAGCTGGGGAATCAGAGGTGGGGAATCAGAGTTGGGGAATCAGAGGCAGGGAATTGGATGTGCGGAATCAGAGATGGGGAATCAGAGGTGGGGAATCAGAGGCAGTGAATCAGAGATGGGGAATCAGAGGCGGGGAATCAGAGGCAGGAAATCAGACACGGGGATTCAGAGGCTGGGAATCAGACGGGGGGAATCAATGGCGGGGAATCAGAGCTGGGTAATCTGAGGCAGGGAATCAGAGTTGGGGATTCATAGGCGGGGAATCAGATATGGGGAAAGAGAGGCGGGGAATCAGAGGCGGGCAAACAGAGGCGGGGAATTAGATCTGGGGAATCAGAGGTAGGGAATCAGAGGTGGTGAATCAGTGATGGGGAATCACAGGCGGGGAATCAGAGGCAGGGAATAGAACGCGGGGAATCAGAGGCAGGGAATCAGAGCTGGGGAATCAGAGGCGGGGAATCATAGTTGGGAATCAGAGGCGGGAATCAGATATGGGGAAACAGAGGCGGGGAATCAGAGGCGGGGAAACAGAGGCGGGGAATCAGATATGGGGAATCGGATGCAGGGAATCAGAGGCGGGGAATCAGAGCTGGGGAATCAGAGGCGGGGAATCAGAGTTGGGGCATCAGAGGTGGGGAATTAGATATAGGGAAACAGAGGCGGGGAATCAGAGGCGGGGAAACAGAGGCGGGGAATCAGATATGGGGAATCAGAGGTGGGGAATCAGAGGCAGGGAATCAGATGTGCGGAATCAGAGATGGGAAATCAGAGGCAGGGAATCAGAATCAGAAGCGGGGAATCAGAGGCCGGGAATCAGAGGCCGGTAATCAGATGCAGGGAATAAGAGGCCAGGAATCAGAGGAGGGGAATCAGAGTCCGGGAATCAGAGATGGGGATTAAGAGGCGGGGAATCAGATATGGAGAATCAGAGATGGGGAATCAGAGGCGGGGAATCAGAGGCAGGGAATCGGACGCCGGGAATCAGAGGCGGGGAATCAGAGCTGGGGAATCAGAGGCGGGGAATCAGAGTTGGGGAATCAGAGGCGGGGAATCAGATATGGGGAAATAGAGGCGGGGAATCAGATATGGGGAATCAGAGGTGTGGAATCAGAGGTTGGGAATCAGAGGCAGGGAATCAGAGGCGGGGAAACAGAGGCGGGGAATCAGATATGGGGAATCAGAGGTGGCGAATCAAAGGCGGTGAAACAGAGATGGGGAATCAGGGCAGGGAATCAGAGGCAGGGAATCAGAGCTGGGGAAACAGAGGCGGGGAATCAGATATGGGAAATCAGAGGTGGGGAATCAGGGGCGGGGAATCAGTGGCAGGGAATCAGAGCTTGGGAATCAGAGGTGGGGAATCAGAGCTGGGGAAACAAAGGCGGGGAATCAGATATGGGGAATCAGAGGTGGGGAATCAGGGGCGGGGAATCAGTGGCAGGGAATCAGAGGCCGGGAATAAAAGGCGGGGAATCAGAGCTGGGGAATCAGAGGCGGGGAATCAGAGTTGGGGAATCAGAGGAGGGGAATCAGATATGGGGAAACATAGGCCGGGAATCAGAGGCAGGGTAACAGAGGCGGGGAATCAGATATGGGGAATCAGAGGTGGGGAATTAGAGGTTGCGAATCAGAGGCGGGGAAACAGAGGCGGGGAATCAAATATAGGGAATCAGAGGTGGGGAATCAGAGGTTGTGAATCAGAGATGGGGAATCAAGGCGGGGAATCAGAGGCAGGGAATCAGACGCTGGGAATCAGAGGCGGGGATTCAGAGCTGGGGAATCAGAGGCGGTGAATCAGAGTTGGGGAATCAGAGACAGGGAATCAGATATGGGGAATCAGAGGCGGGGAATCAGAGGCGGGGAAACAGAGGCGGGGAATCAGATATGGGGAATCAGAATTGGGGAATCAGGGGCAGGGAATCAGTGGCAGGGAATCAGAGGCGGGGAATCAGAGGCGGGGAATCAGAGGCAGGGAATCAGACACGGGGAATCGGAGGCGGGGAATCAGAGATGGGGAATCAGAGGCGGGGAATCAGAGGCAGGGAATCGGACTCCGGCAATCAGAGTCGGGGAATCAGAGCTGGGGAATCAGAGGCGGGGAATCAGAGTTGGGGAATAAGAGGCGGGGAATCAGATATGGGGAAATAGAGGTGGGGAATCAGATATGGGGAATCAGAGGTGTGGAATCAGATGTAGGGAATCAGAGGCAGGGAATCAGAGTCGGGGAAACAGAGGCGGGGAATCAGATATGGGGAATCAGAGGTGGCGAATCAAAGGCGGTGAAACAGAGATGGGGAATCAGGGCAGGGAATCAGAGGCAGGGAATCAAACACGGGGAATCAGAGCTGGGGAATCAGAGGCGGCGAATCAGAGTTGGGAATCAGAGGCGGGGAATCAGAGGCGGGGAAACAGAGGCGGGGAATCAGATATGGGGAATCAGAGGTGGGGAATCCGAGGTTGGGAATCAGAGGCAGGGAATCAGAGGCGGGGAATCAGAGGCGGGGAATCAGAGGAAGGGATTCAGATGTGCGGAATCGGAGATGGGGAATCAGAGGCAGGGAATCAGAGGCGGGGAATCAGAGGCGGGGAATCAGAGGCCGGGAATCAGATATGGGGAAACAGAGGCGGGGAATCCGAGGCGGGGAAACAGAGGCGGGGAATCAGATATGGGGAATCAGAGGTGGGGAATCAGAGGTTGGGAATAAGAGGCAGGGAATCAGAGGCTTGGAATCAGATGCAGGGAATCAGATGCGGGGAATCAGAGGCGGGGACTTAGATATTGGGAAACAGAGGCGGGGAATCAGAGGCGGGGAAACCCAGGCGGGGAATCAGATATGGGGAATCAGAGGTGGGGAATCAGAGGCAAGGAATCAGATGTGCGGAATCAGAGATGGGGAATCAGAGGCAGGGAATCAGAATCAGAAGCAGGGAATCAGAGGCCGGGAATCAGAGGCCGGAATCAGATTCTGGGAATCAGAGGCCTGGAATCAGAGGCGGGGAATCAGAGGCAGGGAATCAGATGCGGGGAATCAGAGGCGGGGAATCAGAGCTGGGGAATCAGAGGTGGGGTATTAGAGTTGGGGAATCAGAGGCGGGGAATCAGATATGGGGAAACAGAGGTGGGGAATCAGAGGAGGGGAAACAGAGGCAGGGAATCAGATATGGGGAATCAGAGGTGGGGAATCAGAGATGGGGAATCAGAGGCGGTGAATCAGAGATGGGAATCAGAGGCGGGGAATCAGAGGCAGGAAATCAGACACGGGGATTCAGAGGCTGGGAATCAGACACGGGGAATCAGAGGTGGGGAATCAGAGATGGGGAATCAGAGGCGGGGAATCAGAGGCAGGGAATCAGACGCGATGAATCTGAGGCGGGGAATCAGAGCTGGGGAATCAGAGGTGGGGAATCAGAGTTGGGGAATCAGAGGCAGGGAATCGGATGTGCGGAATCAGAGATGGGGAATCAGATGTGGGGAATCAGAGGAATCAGAGATGGGCAATCAGAGGCGGGGAATCAGAGGCAGGAAATCAGACACGGGGATTCAGAGGCTGGGAATCAGACGGGGGGAATCAAAGGCGGGGAATCAGAGCTGGGGAATCAGAGGCAGGGAATCAGATTTGGGGATTCAGAGACGGGGAATCAGATATGGGGAAACAGAGGCGGGGAATCAGAGGCGGGCAAACAGAGGCGGGGAATTTGATATGGGGAATCAGAGGTGGGGAATCAGAGGTGGTGAATCAGTGATGGGGAATCACAGGCGGGGAATCAGAGGCAGGGAATAGAACGCAGGGAATCAGACGCAGGGAATCAGAGCTGGGGAATCAGAGGCGGGGAATCATAGTTGGTAATCAGAGGCGGGGAATCAGATATGGGGAAACAGAGGCGGGGAATCAGAGGCGGGGAAACAGAGGCGGGGAATCAGATATGGGGAATCGGATGCGGGGAATCAGAGGCGGGGAAGCAGAGCTGGGGAATCAGAGGCGGGGAATCAGAGTTGGGGCATCAGAGGTGGGGAATTAGATATAGGGAAACAGAGGCGGGGAATCAGAGGCGGGGAAACAGAGGCGGGGAATCAGAGGCGGGGAATCAGATGTGCGGAATCAGAGATGGGGAATCAGAGGCAGGGAATCAGAATCAGAAGCGGGGAATCAGAGGCCGGGAATCAGAGGCCGGGAATCAGAGGCCTGGAATCAGATGCTGGGAATAAGAGGCCGGGAATCAGAGGTGGGGAATCAGCGTCCGGGATTCAGAGATGGGGATTCAGAGGCGGGGAATGAGATATGGAGAATCAGATGCGGGGAATCAGAGGCCGGGAAACAGAGGTGGGGAATCAGACATGGGGAATCAGAGGTGGCGAATCAAAGGCTGTGAATCAGAGATGGGGAATCAGAAGCGGGTAATCAGAGGCAGGGAATCAGATGCGGGGAATCAGAAGCGGGGAATCAGAGCTGGCGAATCAGAGGCGGGGAATCAGAGGTGGGCAATCAGAGGCGGGGAATCAGATATGGGGAATCAGAGGCGGGGAATCAGAGGCGGGGAAACAGAGGCGGGGAATCAAATATAGGGAATCAGAGGTGGGGAATCAGAGGTTGTGAATCAGAGATGGGGAATCAAGGCGGGGAATCAGAGGCAGGGAATCAGACACGGGGAATCAGAGGCGGGGATTCAGAGCTGGGGAATCAGAGGCGGGGAATCAGAGTTGGGGAATCAGAGGCAGGGAATCAGATATGGGGAATCAGAGGCGGGGAATCAGAGGCGGGGAAACAGAGGCGGGGAATCAGATATGGGGAATCAGAGGTGGGGAATCAGGGGCAGGGAATCAGTGGCAGGGAATCAGAGGCGGGGAATCAGAGGCGGGGAATCAGAGGCAGGGAATCAGACATGGGGAATCAGAGGCGGGGAATCAGAGATGGGGAATCAGAGGCGGGGAATCAGAGGCAGGGAATCGGACGCCGGGAATCAGAGTCGGGGAATCAGAGCTGGGGAATCAGAGGCGGGGAATCAGAGTTGGGGAATCAGAGGCGGGGATTCAGATATGGGGAAATAGAGGCGGGGAATCAGATATGGGGAATCAGAGGTGTGGAATCAGAGGTTGTGAATCAGAGGAAGGGAATCAGAGTCGGGGAAACAGAGGCGGGGAATCAGATATGTGGAATCAGAGGTGGCGAATCAAAGGCGGTGAAACAGAGATGGGGAATCAGGGCAGGGAATCAGAGGCAGGGAATCAAACACGGGGAATCAGAGCTGGGGAATCAGAGGCGGGGAATCAGAGTTGGGAATCAGAGGCGGGGAATCAGAGGCGGGGAAACAGAGGCGGGGAATCAGATATGGGGAATCAGAGGTGGGGAATCAGAGGTTGGGAATCAGAGGCAGGGAATCAGAGGCGGGGAATCAGAGGCGGGGAATCAGAGGAAGGGAATCAGATGTGCGGAATCGGAGATGGGGAATCAGAGGCAGGGAATCAGAGGCGGGGAATCAGTGGCGGGGAATCAGAGGCCGGGAATCAGATATGGGGAAACTGAGGCGGGGAATCCGAGGCGGGGAAACAGAGGCGGGGAATCAGATATGGGGAATCAGAGGTGGGGAATCAGAGGTTGGGAATCAGAGGCAGGGAATCAGAGGCTTGGAATGAGATGCAGGGAATCAGATGCGGGGCATCAGAGGCGGGGAATCAGAGCTGGGGAATCAGAGGTGGGGAATCAGATTTGGGGAATCAGAGGTGGGGACTTAGATATTGGGAAACAGAGGCGGGGAATCAGAGGCGGGGAATCAGAGGTGGGGAATCAGATTTGGGGAATCAGAGGCGGGTACTTAGATATTGGGAAACAGAGGCGGGGAATCAGAGGCGGGGAAACCCAGGCGGGGAATCAGATATGGGGAATCAGAGGTGGGGAATCCGAGGTTGGGAATCAGAGGCAGGGAATCAGAGGCGGGGAATCAGAGGCGGGGAATCAGAGGAAGGGAATCAGATGTGCGGAATCGGAAATGGGGAATCAGAGGCAGGGAATCAGAGGCGGGGAATCAGAGGCGGGGAATCAGAGGCCGGGAATCAGATATGGGGAAACAGAGGCGGGGAATCCGAGGCGGGGAAACAGAGGCGGGGAATCAGATATGGGAAATCAGAGGTGGAGAATCAGAGGTTGGGAATAAGAGGCAGGGAATCAGAGGCTTGGAATCAGATGCAGGGAATCAGATGCGGGGAATCAGAGGCGGGGAATCAGAGCTGGGGAATCAGAGGTGGGGAATCAGATTTGGGGAATCAGAGGCGGGGACTTAGATATTGGGAAACAGAGGCGGGGAATCAGAGGCGGGGAAACCCAGGCGGGGAATCAGATATGGGGAATCAGAGGTGGGGAATCAGAGGCAAGGATTCAGATGTGCGGAATCAGAAATGGGGAATCAGAGGCAGGGAATCAGAATCAGAAGCAGGGAATCAGAGGCCGGGAATCAGAGGCCGGAATCAGATGCTGGGAATCAGAGGCCTGGAATCAGAGGCGGGGAATCAGAGGCAGGGAATCAGATGCGGGGAATCAGAGGCGGGGAATCAGAGCTGGGGAATCAGAGGTGGGGTATTAGAGTTGGGGAATCAGAGGCGGGGAATCAGATATGGGGAAACAGAGGTGGGGAATCAGAGGCGGGGAAACAGAGGCAGGGAATCAGATATGGGGAATCAGAGGTGGGGAATCAGAGATGGGGAATCAGTGGCGGTGAATCAGAGATGGGGAATCAGAGGCGGGGAATCAGAGGCAGGAAATCAGACACGGGGATTCAGAGGCTGGGAATCAGACGGGGGGAATCAAAGCCGGGGAATCAGAGCTGGGGAATCAGAGGCAGGGAATCAGAGGCGGGGAATCAGATATGGGGAATCAGAGGCTGGGATTCAGAGGTGGGGAATCAGAGGCAGGGAATCAGACACGGGGAATCAGAGGTGGGGAATCAGAGATGGGGAATCAGAGGCGGGGAATCAGAGGCAGGGAATCAGACGTGATGAATCTGAGGCGGGGAATCAGAGCTGGGGAATCAGAGGTGGGGAATCAGAGTTGGGGAATCAGAGGCAGGGAATCGGATGTGCGAAATCAGAGATGGGGAATCAGATGTGGGGAATCAGAGGAATCAGAAATGGGGAATCAGAGGCGGGGAATCAGAGGCAGGAAATCAGACACGGGGATTCAGAGGCTGGGAATCAGACGGGGGGAATCAAAGGCGGGGCATCAGAGCTGGGGAATCAGAGGCAGGGAATCAGAGTTGGGGATTCAGAGACGGGGAATCAGATATGGGGAAACAGAGGCGTGGAATCAGAGGCGGGCAAACAGAGGCGGGGAATTAGATATGGGGAATCAGAGTTGGGGAATCAGAGGTGGTGAATCAGTGATGGGGAATCAAGGCGGGGAATCAGAGGCAGGGAATCAGACACGGGGAATCAGAGGCGGGGATTCAGAGCTGGGGAATCAGAGGCGGGGAATCAGAGTTGGGGAATCAGAGGCAGGGAATCAGATATGGGAATCAGAGTCGGGGAATCAAAGGCGGGGAAACAGAGGCGGGGAATCAGATATGGGGAATCAGAGGTGGGGAATCAGGGGCAGGGAATCAGTGGCAGGGAATCAGAGGCGGGGAATCACAGGCGGGGAATCAGAGGCAGGGAATCAGACACGGGGAATCAGAGGCGGGGAATCAGAGATGGGGAATCAGAGGCGGGGAATCTGAGGCAGGGAATCGGACGCCGGGAATCAGAGTCGGGGAATCAGAGCTGGGGAATCAGAGGCGGGGAATCAGAGTTGGGGAATCAGAGGCGGGGAATCAGATATGGGGAAATAGAGGCGGGGAATCAGATATGGGGAATCAGAGGTGTGGAATCAGAGGTTGTGAATCAGAGGAAGGGAATCAGAGTCGGGGAAACAGAGGCGGGGAATCAGATATGTGGAATCAGATGTGGCGAATCAAAGGCGGTGAAACAGAGATGGGGAATCAGGGCAGGGAATCAGAGGCAGGGAATCAAACACGGGGAATCAGAGCTGGGGAATCAGAGGCGGGGAATCAGAGTTGGGAATCAGAGGCGGGGAATCAGAGGCGGGGAAACAGAGGCGGGGAATCAGATATGGGGAATCAGAGGTGGGGAATCAGAGGTTGGGAATCAGAGGCAGGGAATCAGAGGCGGGGAATCAGAGGCGGGGAATCAGAGGAAGGGAATCAGATGTGCGGAATCGGAGATGGGGAATCAGAGGCAGGGAATCAGAGGCGGGGAATCAGAGGCGGGGAATCAGAGGCCGGGAATCAGATATGGGGAAACTGAATGCGGGGAATCCGAGGCGGGGAAACAGAGGCGGGGAATCAGATATGGGGAATCAGAGGTGGGGAATCAGAGGTTGGGAATCAGAGGCAGGGAATCAGAGGCTTGGAATCAGATGCAGGGAATCAGATGCGGGGAATCAGAGGCGGGGAATCAGAGCTGGGGAATCAGAGGTGGGGAATCAGATTTGGGGAATCAGAGGTGGGGACTTAGATATTGGGAAACAGAGGCGGGGAATCAGAGGCGGGGAAACAGAGGCGGGGAATCAGATATGGGGAATCAGAGGTGGGGAATCAGAGGCAGGGAATCAGATGTGCGGAATCAGAGATGGGGAATCAGAGGCAGGGAAACAGAATCAGAAGCAGGGAATCAGAGGCCGGGAATCAGAGGCTGGAATCAGATGCTGGGAATCAGAGGCCTGGAATCAGAGGCGGGGAATCAGAGGCAGGGAATCAGATGCGGGGAATCAGAGGCGGGGAATCAGAGCTGGGGAATCAGAGGCGGGGTATTAGAGTTGGGGAATCAGAGGCGGGGAATCAGATATGGGGAAACAGAGGTAGGGAATCAGAGGCGGGGAAACAGAGGCAGGGAATCAGATATGGTGAATCAGAGGCGGGGAATCAGAGGTGGGGAATCATAGGCAGGGAATCGGATGTGCGGAATCTGAGATGGGGAATCGAGGCCGGGAATCAGAGGTGGTGAATCAGAGATGGGGAATCAGAGGCGTGGAATCAGAGGCAGGGTATCAGACGCGGGGAATCAGAGGTGGGCAATCAGAGGCGGGGAATCAGATATGGGGAATCAGAGGCGGGGAATCAGAGGCGGGGAAACAGAGGCGGGGAATCAGATATGGGGAATCAGAGGTGGGGCATCAGAGGTTGTGAATAACAGATGGGGAATCAGAGGCGGGGAATCAGAGGCAGGGAATCAGATGCGGGGAATCAGAGGCGGGGATTCAGAGCTGGGGAATCAGAAGCGGGGAATCAGAGTTGGGGAATCAGAGGCGGGGAATCAGATATGGGGAATCAGAGGCAGGGAATCAGAGGCGGGGAATCAGAGGCAGGGAATCAGACGCGGGGAATCTGAGGCGGGGAATCAGAGCTGGGGAATCAGAGGTGGGGAATCAGAGTTGGGGAATCAGAGGCAGGGAATTGGATGTGCGGAATCAGAGATGGGGAATCAGAGGTGGGGAATCAGAGGCGGTGAATCAGAGATGGGGAATCAGAGGCGGGGAATCAGAGGCAGGAAATCAGACACGGGGATTCAGAGGCTGGGAATCAGACGGGGGGAATCAATGGCGGGGAATCAGAGCTGGGTAATCTGAGGCAGGGAATCAGAGTTGGGGATTCATAGGCGGGGAATCAGATATGGGGAAAGAGAGGCGGGGAATCAGAGGCGGGCAAACAGAGGCGGGGAATTAGATATGGGGAATCAGAGGTAGGGAATCAGAGGTGGTGAATCAGTGATGGGGAATCAAAGGCGGTGAAACAGAGATGGGGAATCAGGGCAGGGAATCAGAGGCAGGGAATCAAACACGGGGAATCAGAGCTGGGGAATCAGAGGCGGGGAATCAGAGTTGGGAATCAGAGGCGGGGAATCAGAGGCGGGGAAACAGAGGCGGGGAATCAGATATGGGGAATCAGAGGTGGGGAATCAGAGGTTGGGAATCAGAGGCAGGGAATCAGAGGCGGGGAATCAGAGGCGGGGAATCAGAGGAAGGGAATCAGATGTGCGGAATCGGAGATGGGGAATCAGAGGCAGGGAATCAGAGGCGGGGAATCAGATGCGGGGAATCAGAGGCCGGGAATCAGATATGGGGAAACTGAGGCGGGGAATCCGAGGCGGGGAAACAGAGGCGGGGAATCAGATATGGGGAATCAGAGGTGGGGAATCAGAGGTTGGGAATCAGAGGCAGGGAATCAGAGGCTTGGAATCAGATGCAGGGAATCAGATGCGGGGAATCAGAGGCGGGGAATCAGAGCTGGGGAATCAGAGGTGGGGAATCAGATTTGGGGAATCAGAGGTGGGGACTTAGATATTGGGAAACAGAGGCGGGGAATCAGAGGCGGGGAAACAGAGGCGGGGAATCAGATATGGGGAATCAGAGGTGGGGAATCTGAGGCAGGGAATCAGATGTGCGGAATCAGAGATGGGGAATCAGAGGCAGGGAAACAGAATCAGAAGCAGGGAATCAGAGGCCGGGAATCAGAGGCTGGAATCAGATGCTGGGAATCAGAGGCCTGGAATCAGAGGCGGGGAATCAGAGGCAGGGAATCAGATGCGGGGAATCAGAGGCGGGGAATCAGAGCTGGGGAATCAGAGGCGGGGTATTAGAGTTGGGGAATCAGAGGCGGGGAATCAGATATGGGGAAACAGAGGTAGGGAATCAGAGGCGGGGAAACAGAGGCAGGGAATCAGATATGGTGAATCAGAGGCGGGGAATCAGAGGTGGGGAATCATAGGCAGGGAATCGGATGTGCGGAATCTGAGATGGGGAATCGAGGCCGGGAATCAGAGGTGGTGAATCAGAGATGGGGAATCAGAGGCGGGGAATCAGAGGCAGGGTATCAGACGCGGGGAATCAGAGGTGGGCAATCAGAGGCGGGGAATCAGATATGGGGAATCAGAGGCGGGGAATCAGAGGCGGGGAAACAGAGGCGGGGAATCAGATATGGGGAATCAGAGGTGGGGCATCAGAGGTTGTGAATAACAGATGGGGAATCAGAGGCGGGGAATCAGAGGCAGGGAATCAGATGCGGGGAATCAGAGGCGGGGATTCAGAGCTGGGGAATCAGAAGCGGGGAATCAGTGTTGGGGAATCAGAGGCGGGGAATCAGATATGGGGAATCAGAGGCAGGGAATCAGAGGCGGGGAATCAGAGGCAGGGAATCAGACGCGGGGAATCTGAGGCGGGGAATCAGAGCTGGGGAATCAGAGGTGGGGAATCAGAGTTGGGGAATCAGAGGCAGGGAATTGGATGTGCGGAATCAGAGATGGGGAATCAGAGGTGGGGAATCAGAGGTGGGGAATCAGAGATGGGGAATCAGAGGCGGGGAATCAGAGGCAGGAAATCAGACACGGGGATTCAGAGGCTGGGAATCAGACGGGGGGAATCAATGGCGGGGAATCAGAGCTGGGTAATCTGAGGCAGGGAATCAGAGTTGGGGATTCATAGGCGGGGAATCAGATATGGGGAAAGAGAGGCGGGGAATCAGAGGCGGGCAAACAGAGGCGGGGAATTAGATATGGGGAATCAGAGGTAGGGAATCAGAGGTGGTGAATCAGTGATGGGGAATCAAAGGCGGTGAAACAGAGATGGGGAATCAGGGCAGGGAATCAGAGGCAGGGAATCAAACACGGGGAATCAGAGCTGGGGAATCAGAGGCGGGGAATCAGAGTTGGGAATCAGAGGCGGGGAATCAGAGGCGGGGAAACAGAGGCGGGGAATCAGATATGGGGAATCAGAGGTGGGGAATCAGAGGTTGGGAATCAGAGGCAGGGAATCAGAGGCGGGGAATCAGAGGCGGGGAATCAGAGGAAGGGAATCAGATGTGCGGAATCGGAGATGGGGAATCAGAGGCAGGGAATCAGAGGCGGGGAAACAGAGGCGGGGAATCAGAGGCCGGGAATCAGATATGGGGAAACTGAGGCGGGGAATCCGAGGCGGGGAAACAGAGGCGGGGAATCAGATATGGGGAATCAGAGGTGGGGAATCAGAGGTTGGGAATCAGAGGCAGGGAATCAGAGGCTTGGAATCAGATGCAGGGAATCAGATGCGGGGAATCAGAGGCGGGGAATCAGAGCTGGGGAATCAGAGGTGGGGAATCAGATTTGGGGAATCAGAGGTGGGGACTTAGATATTGGGAAACAGAGGCGGGGAATCAGAGGCGGGGAAACAGAGGCGGGGAATCAGATATGGGGAATCAGAGGTGGGGAATCAGAGGCAGGGAATCAGATGTGCGGAATCAGAGATGGGGAATCAGAGGCAGGGAAACAGAATCAGAAGCAGGGAATCAGAGGCCGGGAATCAGAGGCTGGAATCAGATGCTGGGAATCAGAGGCCTGGAATCAGAGGCGGGGAATCAGAGGCAGGGAATCAGATGCGGGGAATCAGAGGCGGGGAATCAGAGCTGGGGAATCAGAGGCGGGGTATTAGAGTTGGGGAATCAGAGGCGGGGAATCAGATATGGGGAAACAGAGGTAGGGAATCAGAGGCGGGGAAACAGAGGCAGGGAATCAGATATGGTGAATCAGAGGCGGGGAATCAGAGGTGGGGAATCATAGGCAGGGAATCGGATGTGCGGAATCAGAGATGGGGAATCGAGGCCGGGAATCAGAGGTGGTGAATCAGAGATGGGGAATCAGAGGCGGGGAATCAGAGGCAGGGTATCAGACGCGGGGAATCAGAGGTGGGCAATCAGAGGCGGGGAATCAGATATGGGGAATCAGAGGCGGGGAATCAGAGGCGGGGAAACAGAGGCGGGGAATCAGATATGGGGAATCAGAGGTGGGGCATCAGAGGTTGTGAATGACAGATGGGGAATCAGAGGCGGGGAATCAGAGGCAGGGAATCAGATGCGGGGAATCAGAGGCGGGGATTCAGAGCTGGGGAATCAGAAGCGGGGAATCAGAGTTGGGGAATCAGAGGCGGGGAATCAGATATGGGGAATCAGAGGCAGGGAATCAGAGGCGGGGAATCAGAGGCAGGGAATCAGACGCGGGGAATCTGAGGCGGGGAATCAGAGCTGGGGAATCAGAGGTGGGGAATCAGAGTTGGGGAATCAGAGGCAGGGAATTGGATGTGCGGAATCAGAGATGGGGAATCAGAGGTGGGGAATCAGAGGCGGTGAATCAGAGATGGGGAATCAGAGGCGGGGAATCAGAGGCAGGAAATCAGACACGGGGATTCAGAGGCTGGGAATCAGACGGGGGGAATCAATGGCGGGGAATCAGAGCTGGGTAATCTGAGGCAGGGAATCAGAGTTGGGGATTCATAGGCGGGGAATCAGATATGGGGAAAGAGAGGCGGGGAATCAGAGGCGGGCAAACAGAGGCGGGGAATTAGATATGGGGAATCAGAGGTAGGGAATCAGAGGTGGTGAATCAGTGATGGGGAATCACAGGCGGGGAATCAGAGGCAGGGAATAGAACGCGGGGAATCAGAGGCAGGGAATCAGAGCTGGGGAATCAGAGGCGGGGAATCAGATATGGGGAAACAGAGGTAGGGAATCAGAGGCGGGGAAACAGAGGCAGGGAATCAGATATGGTGAATCAGAGGCGGGGAATCAGAGGTGGGGAATCATAGGCAGGGAATCGGATGTGCGGAATCTGAGATGGGGAATCGAGGCCGGGAATCAGAGGTGGTGAATCAGAGATGGGGAATCAGAGGCGGGGAATCAGAGGCAGGGTATCAGACGCGGGGAATCAGAGGTGGGCAATCAGAGGCGGGGAATCAGATATGGGGAATCAGAGGCGGGGAATCAGAGGCGGGGAAACAGAGGCGGGGAATCAGATATGGGGAATCAGAGGTGGGGCATCAGAGGTTGTGAATAACAGATGGGGAATCAGAGGCGGGGAATCAGAGGCAGGGAATCAGATGCGGGGAATCAGAGGCGGGGATTCAGAGCTGGGGAATCAGAAGCGGGGAATCAGAGTTGGGGAATCAGAGGCGGGGAATCAGATATGGGGAATCAGAGGCAGGGAATCAGAGGCGGGGAATCAGAGGCAGGGAATCAGACGCGGGGAATCTGAGGCGGGGAATCAGAGCTGGGGAATCAGAGGTGGGGAATCAGAGTTGGGGAATCAGAGGCAGGGAATTGGATGTGCGGAATCAGAGATGGGGAATCAGAGGTGGGGAATCAGAGGTGGGGAATCAGAGATGGGGAATCAGAGGCGGGGAATCAGAGGCAGGAAATCAGACACGGGGATTCAGAGGCTGGGAATCAGACGGGGGGAATCAATGGCGGGGAATCAGAGCTGGGTAATCTGAGGCAGGGAATCAGAGTTGGGGATTCATAGGCGGGGAATCAGATATGGGGAAAGAGAGGCGGGGAATCAGAGGCGGGCAAACAGAGGCGGGGAATTAGATATGGGGAATCAGAGGTAGGGAATCAGAGGTGGTGAATCAGTGATGGGGAATCAAAGGCGGTGAAACAGAGATGGGGAATCAGGGCAGGGAATCAGAGGCAGGGAATCAAACACGGGGAATCAGAGCTGGGGAATCAGAGGCGGGGAATCAGAGTTGGGAATCAGAGGCGGGGAATCAGAGGCGGGGAAACAGAGGCGGGGAATCAGATATGGGGAATCAGAGGTGGGGAATCAGAGGTTGGGAATCAGAGGCAGGGAATCAGAGGCGGGGAATCAGAGGCGGGGAATCAGAGGAAGGGAATCAGATGTGCGGAATCGGAGATGGGGAATCAGAGGCAGGGAATCAGAGGCGGGGAAACAGAGGCGGGGAATCAGAGGCCGGGAATCAGATATGGGGAAACTGAGGCGGGGAATCCGAGGCGGGGAAACAGAGGCGGGGAATCAGATATGGGGAATCAGAGGTGGGGAATCAGAGGTTGGGAATCAGAGGCAGGGAATCAGAGGCTTGGAATCAGATGCAGGGAATCAGATGCGGGGAATCAGAGGCGGGGAATCAGAGCTGGGGAATCAGAGGTGGGGAATCAGATTTGGGGAATCAGAGGTGGGGACTTAGATATTGGGAAACAGAGGCGGGGAATCAGAGGCGGGGAAACAGAGGCGGGGAATCAGATATGGGGAATCAGAGGTGGGGAATCAGAGGCAGGGAATCAGATGTGCGGAATCAGAGATGGGGAATCAGAGGCAGGGAAACAGAATCAGAAGCAGGGAATCAGAGGCCGGGAATCAGAGGCTGGAATCAGATGCTGGGAATCAGAGGCCTGGAATCAGAGGCGGGGAATCAGAGGCAGGGAATCAGATGCGGGGAATCAGAGGCGGGGAATCAGAGCTGGGGAATCAGAGGCGGGGTATTAGAGTTGGGGAATCAGAGGCGGGGAATCAGATATGGGGAAACAGAGGTAGGGAATCAGAGGCGGGGAAACAGAGGCAGGGAATCAGATATGGTGAATCAGAGGCGGGGAATCAGAGGTGGGGAATCATAGGCAGGGAATCGGATGTGCGGAATCAGAGATGGGGAATCGAGGCCGGGAATCAGAGGTGGTGAATCAGAGATGGGGAATCAGAGGCGGGGAATCAGAGGCAGGGTATCAGACGCGGGGAATCAGAGGTGGGCAATCAGAGGCGGGGAATCAGATATGGGGAATCAGAGGCGGGGAATCAGAGGCGGGGAAACAGAGGCGGGGAATCAGATATGGGGAATCAGAGGTGGGGCATCAGAGGTTGTGAATGACAGATGGGGAATCAGAGGCGGGGAATCAGAGGCAGGGAATCAGATGCGGGGAATCAGAGGCGGGGATTCAGAGCTGGGGAATCAGAAGCGGGGAATCAGAGTTGGGGAATCAGAGGCGGGGAATCAGATATGGGGAATCAGAGGCAGGGAATCAGAGGCGGGGAATCAGAGGCAGGGAATCAGACGCGGGGAATCTGAGGCGGGGAATCAGAGCTGGGGAATCAGAGGTGGGGAATCAGAGTTGGGGAATCAGAGGCAGGGAATTGGATGTGCGGAATCAGAGATGGGGAATCAGAGGTGGGGAATCAGAGGCGGTGAATCAGAGATGGGGAATCAGAGGTGGGGAATCAGAGGCAGGAAATCAGACACGGGGATTCAGAGGCTGGGAATCAGACGGGGGGAATCAATGGCGGGGAATCAGAGCTGGGTAATCTGAGGCAGGGAATCAGAGTTGGGGATTCATAGGCGGGGAATCAGATATGGGGAAAGAGAGGCGGGGAATCAGAGGCGGGCAAACAGAGGCGGGGAATTAGATATGGGGAATCAGAGGTAGGGAATCAGAGGTGGTGAATCAGTGATGGGGAATCACAGGCGGGGAATCAGAGGCAGGGAATAGAACGCGGGGAATCAGAGGCAGGGAATCAGAGCTGGGGAATCAGAGGCGGGGAATCATAGTTGGGAATCAGAGGCCGGAATCAGATATGGGGAAACAGAGGCGGGGAATCAGAGGCGGGGAAACAGAGGCGGGGAATCAGATATGGGGAATCGGATGCAGGGAATCAGAGGCGGGGAATCAGAGCTGGGGAATCAGAGGCGGGGAATCAGAGTTGGGGCATCAGAGGTGGGGAATTAGATATAGGGAAACAGAGGCGGGGAATCAGAGGCGGGGAAACAGAGGCGGGGAATCAGATATGGGGAATCAGAGGTGGGGAATCAGAGGCACGGAATCAGATGTGCGGAATCAGAGATGGGGAATCAGAGGCAGGGAATCAGAATCAGAAGCGGGGAATCAGAGGCCGGGAATCAGAGGCCGGGAATCAGATGCTGGGAATAAGAGGCCTGGAATCAGAGGAGGGGAATCAGAGTCCGGGAATCAGAGATGGGGATTCAGAGGCGGGGAATCAGATATGGAGAATCAGAGATGGGGAATCAGAGGCGGGGAATCAGAGGCAGGGAATCGGACGCCGGGAATCAGAGGCGGGGAATCAGAGCTGGGGAATCAGAGGCGGGGAATCAGAGTTGGGGAATCAGAGGCGGGGAATCAGATATGGGGAAATAGAGGCGGGGAATCAGATATGGGGAATCAGAGGTGTGGAATCAGAGGTTGGGAATCAGAGGCAGGAATCAGAGGCGGGGAAACAGAGGCGGGGAATCAGATATGGGGAATCAGAGGTGGCGAATCAAAGGCGGTGAAACAGAGATGGGGAATCAGGGCAGGGAATCAGAGGCAGGGAATCAGAGCTGGGGAAACAGAGGCGGGGAATCAGATATGGGAAATCAGAGGTGGGGAATCAGAGCTGGGGAATCAGTGGCAGGGAATCAGAGCTTGGGAATCAGAGGTGGGGAATCAGAGCTGGGGAATCAGAGGCGGGGAATCAGAGGCGGGGAAACAGAGGCGGGGAATCAGATATGGGGAATCAGAATTGGGGAATCAGGGGCAGGGAATCAGTGGCAGTGAATCAGAGGCGGGGAATCAGAGGCGGGGAATCAGAGGCAGGGAATCAGACACGGGGAATCGGAGGCGGGGAATCAGAGGTGGGGAATCAGAGGCGGGGAATCAGAGGCAGGGAATCGGACTCCGGGAATCAGAGTCGGGGAATCAGAGCTGGGGAATCAGAGGTGGGGAATCAGAGTTGGGGAATCAGAGGCGGGGAATCAGATATGCGGAAATAGAGGTGGGGAATCAGATATGGGGAATCAGAGGTGTGGAATCAGAGGTTGGGAATCAGAGGCAGGGAATCAGAGTCGGGGAAACAGAGGCGGGGAATCAGATATGGTGAATCAGAGGTGGCGAATCAAAGGCGGTGAAACAGAGATGGGGAATCAGGGCAGGGAATCAGAGGCAGGGAATCAAACACGGGGAATCAGAGCTGGGGAATCAGAGGCGGCGAATCAGAGTTGTGAATCAGAGGCGGGGAATCAGAGGCGGGGAAACAGAGGCGGGGAATCAGATATGGGGAATCAGAGGTGGGGAATCCGAGGCTGGGAATCAGAGGCAGGGAATCAGAGGCGGGGAATCAGAGGCGGGGAATCAGAGGAAGTGAATCAGATGTGCGGAATCGGAGATGGGGAATCAGAGGCAGGGAATCAGAGGCGGGGAATCAGAGGCGGGGAATCAGAGGCCGGGAATCAGATATGGGGAAACAGAGGCGGGGAATCCGAGGCGGGGAAACAGAGGCGGGGAATCAGATATGGGGAATCAGAGGTGGGGAATCAGAGGTTGGGAATAAGAGGCAGGGAATCAGAGGCTTGGAATCAGATGCAGGGAATCAGATGCGGGGAATCAGAGGCGGGGAATCAGAGCTGGGGAATCAGAGGTGGGGAATCAGATTTGGGGAATCAGAGGCGGGGACTTAGATATTGGGAAACAGAGGCGTGGAATCAGAGGCGGGGAAACCCAGGCGGGGAATCAGATATGGGGAATCAGAGGTGGGGAATCAGAGGCAAGGAATCAGATGTGCGGAATCAGAGATGGGGAATCAGAGGCAGGGAATCAGAATCAGAAGCAGGGAATCAGAGGCCGGGAATCAGAGGCCGGAATCAGATGCTGGGAATCAGAGGCCTGGAATCAGAGGCGGGGAATCAGAGGCAGGGAATCAGATGCGGGGAATCAGAGGCGGGGAATCAGAGCTGGGGAATCAGAGGTGGGGTATTAGAGTTGGGGAATCAGAGGCGGGGAATCAGATATGGGGAAACAGAGGTGGGGAATCAGAGGCGGGGAAACAGAGGCAGGGAATCAGATATGGGGAATCAGAGGTGGGGAATCAGAGATGGGGAATCAGAGGTGGTGAATCAGAGATGGGGAATCAGAGGCGGGGAATCAGAGGCAGGAAATCAGACACGGGGATTCAGAGGCTGGGAATCAGACGGGGGGAATCAAAGGCGGGGAATCAGAGCTGGGGAATCAGAGGCAGGGAATCAGAGGCGGGGAATCAGATATGGGGAATCAGAGGCTGGGATTCAGAGGCGGGGAATCAGAGGCAGGGAATCAGACACGGGGAATCAGAGGTGGGGAATCAGATGGGGAATCAGAGGCGGGGAATCAGAGGCAGGGAATCAGAGGCGGGGAAACAGAGGCGGGGAATCAGATATGGGGAATCAGAGGTGGGGCATCAGAGGTTGTGAATCACAGATGGGGAATCAGAGGCGCGGAATCAGAGGCAGGGAATCAGATGCGGGGAATCAGAGGCGGGGATTCAGAGCTGGGGAATCAGAAGCGGGGAATCAGAGTTGGGGAATCAGAGGCGGGGAATCAGATATGGGGAATCAGAGGCAGGGAATCAGAGGCGGGGAATCAGAGGCAGGGAATCAGACGCGGGGAATCTGAGGCGGGGAATCAGAGCTGGGGAATCAGAGGTGGGGAATCAGAGTTGGGGAATCAGAGGCAGGGAATTGGATGTGCGGAATCAGAGATGGGGAATCAGAGGTGGGGAATCAGAGGCGGTGAATCAGAGATGGGGAATCAGAGGCGGGGAATCAGAGGCAGGAAATCAGACACGGGGATTCAGAGGCTGGGAATCAGACGGGGGGAATCAATGGCGGGGAATCAGAGCTGGGTAATCTGAGGCAGGGAATCAGAGTTGGGGATTCATAGGCGGGGAATCAGATATGGGGAAAGAGAGGCGGGGAATCAGAGGCGGGCAAACAGAGGCGGGGAATCAGATATGGGGAAACTGAGGCGGGGAATCCGAGGCGGGGAAACAGAGGCGGGGAATCAGATATGGGGAATCAGAGGTGGGGAATCAGAGGTTGGGAATCAGAGGCAGGGAATCAGAGGCTTGGAATCAGATGCAGGGAATCAGATGCGGGGAATCAGAGGCGGGGAATCAGAGCTGGGGAATCAGAGGTGGGGAATCAGATTTGGGGAATCAGAGGTGGGGACTTAGATATTGGGAAACAGAGGCGGGGAATCAGAGGCGGGGAAACAGAGGCGGGGAATCAGATATGGGGAATCAGAGGTGGGGAATCAGAGGCAGGGAATCAGATGTGCGGAATCAGAGATGGGGAATCAGAGGCAGGGAAACAGAATCAGAAGCAGGGAATCAGAGGCCGGGAATCAGAGGCTGGAATCAGATGCTGGGAATCAGAGGCCTGGAATCAGAGGCGGGGAATCAGAGGCAGGGAATCAGATGCGGGGAATCAGAGGCGGGGAATCAGAGCTGGGGAATCAGAGGCGGGGTATTAGAGTTGGGGAATCAGAGGCGGGGAATCAGATATGGGGAAACAGAGGTAGGGAATCAGAGGCGGGGAAACAGAGGCAGGGAATCAGATATGGTGAATCAGAGGCGGGGAATCAGAGGTGGGGAATCATAGGCAGGGAATCGGATGTGCGGAATCAGAGATGGGGAATCGAGGCCGGGAATCAGAGGTGGTGAATCAGAGATGGGGAATCAGAGGCGGGGAATCAGAGGCAGGGTATCAGACGCGGGGAATCAGAGGTGGGCAATCAGAGGCGGGGAATCAGATATGGGGAATCAGAGGCGGGGAATCAGAGGCGGGGAAACAGAGGCGGGGAATCAGATATGGGGAATCAGAGGTGGGGCATCAGAGGTTGTGAATCACAGATGGGGAATCAGAGGCGGGGAATCAGAGGCAGGGAATCAGATGCGGGGAATCAGAGGCGGGGATTCAGAGCTGGGGAATCAGAAGCGGGGAATCAGAGTTGGGGAATCAGAGGCGGGGAATCAGATATGGGGAATCAGAGGCAGGGAATCAGAGGCGGGGAATCAGAGGCAGGGAATCAGACGCGGGGAATCTGAGGCGGGGAATCAGAGCTGGGGAATCAGAGGTGGGGAATCAGAGTTGGGGAATCAGAGGCAGGGAATTGGATGTGCGGAATCAGAGATGGGGAATCAGAGGTGGGGAATCAGAGGCGGTGAATCAGAGATGGGGAATCAGAGGCGGGGAATCAGAGGCAGGAAATCAGACACGGGGATTCAGAGGCTGGGAATCAGACGGGGGGAATCAATGGCGGGGAATCAGAGCTGGGTAATCTGAGGCAGGGAATCAGAGTTGGGGATTCATAGGCGGGGAATCAGATATGGGGAAAGAGAGGCGGGGAATCAGAGGCGGGCAAACAGAGGCGGGGAATTAGATATGGGGAATCAGAGGTAGGGAATCAGAGGTGGTGAATCAGTGATGGGGAATCACAGGCGGGGAATCAGAGGCAGGGAATAGAACGCGGGGAATCAGAGGCAGGGAATCAGAGCTGGGGAATCAGAGGCGGGGAATCATAGTTGGGAATCAGAGGCCGGAATCAGATATGGGGAAACAGAGGCGGGGAATCAGAGGCGGGGAAACAGAGGCGGGGAATCAGATATGGGGAATCGGATGCAGGGAATCAGAGGCGGGGAATCAGAGCTGGGGAATCAGAGGCGGGGAATCAGAGTTGGGGCATCAGAGGTGGGGAATTAGATATAGGGAAACAGAGGCGGGGAATCAGAGGCGGGGAAACAGAGGCGGGGAATCAGATATGGGGAATCAGAGGTGGGGAATCAGAGGCACGGAATCAGATGTGCGGAATCAGAGATGGGGAATCAGAGGCAGGGAATCAGAATCAGAAGCGGGGAATCAGAGGCCGGGAATCAGAGGCCGGGAATCAGATGCTGGGAATAAGAGGCCTGGAATCAGAGGAGGGGAATCAGAGTCCGGGAATCAGAGATGGGGATTCAGAGGCGGGGAATCAGATATGGAGAATCAGAGATGGGGAATCAGAGGCGGGGAATCAGAGGCAGGGAATCGGACGCAGGGAATCAGAGGCGGGGAATCAGAGCTGGGGAATCAGAGGCGGGGAATCAGAGTTGGGGAATCAGAGGCGGGGAATCAGATATGGGGAAATAGAGGCGGGGAATCAGATATGGGGAATCAGAGGTGTGGAATCAGAGGTTGGGAATCAGAGGCAGGAATCAGAGGCGGGGAAACAGAGGCGGGGAATCAGATATGGGGAATCAGAGGTGGCGAATCAAAGGCGGTGAAACAGAGATGGGGAATCAGGGCAGGGAATCAGAGGCAGGGAATCAGAGCTGGGGAAACAGAGGCGGGGAATCAGATATGGGAAATCAGAGGTGGGGAATCAGAGCTGGGGAATCAGTGGCAGGGAATCAGAGCTTGGGAATCAGAGGTGGGGAATCAGAGCTGGGGAATCAGAGGCGGGGAATCAGAGGCGGGGAAACAGAGGCGGGGAATCAGATATGGGGAATCAGAATTGGGGAATCAGGGGCAGGGAATCAGTGGCAGTGAATCAGAGGCGGGGAATCAGAGGCGGGGAATCAGAGGCAGGGAATCAGACACGGGGAATCGGAGGCGGGGAATCAGAGGTGGGGAATCAGAGGCGGGGAATCAGAGGCAGGGAATCGGACTCCGGGAATCAGAGTCGGGGAATCAGAGCTGGGGAATCAGAGGTGGGGAATCAGAGTTGGGGAATCAGAGGCGGGGAATCAGATATGCGGAAATAGAGGTGGGGAATCAGATATGGGGAATCAGAGGTGTGGAATCAGAGGTTGGGAATCAGAGGCAGGGAATCAGAGTCGGGGAAACAGAGGCGGGGAATCAGATATGGTGAATCAGAGGTGGCGAATCAAAGGCGGTGAAACAGAGATGGGGAATCAGGGCAGGGAATCAGAGGCAGGGAATCAAACACGGGGAATCAGAGCTGGGGAATCAGAGGCGGCGAATCAGAGTTGGGAATCAGAGGCGGGGAATCAGAGGCGGGGAAACAGAGGCGGGGAATCAGATATGGGGAATCAGAGGTGGGGAATCCGAGGTTGGGAATCAGAGGCAGGGAATCAGAGGCGGGGAATCAGAGGCGGGGAATCAGAGGAAGTGAATCAGATGTGCGGAATCGGAGATGGGGAATCAGAGGCAGGGAATCAGAGGCGGGGAATCAGAGGCGGGGAATCAGAGGCCGGGAATCAGATATGGGGAAACAGAGGCGGGGAATCCGAGGCGGGGAAACAGAGGCGGGGAATCAGATATGGGGAATCAGAGGTGGGGAATCAGAGGTTGGGAATAAGAGGCAGGGAATCAGAGGCTTGGAATCAGATGCAGGGAATCAGATGCGGGGAATCAGAGGCGGGGAATCAGAGCTGGGGAATCAGAGGTGGGGAATCAGATTTGGGGAATCAGAGGTGGGGACTTAGATATTGGGAAACAGAGGCGTGGAATCAGAGGCGGGGAAACCCAGGCGGGGAATCAGATATGGGGAATCAGAGGTGGGGAATCAGAGGCAAGGAATCAGATGTGCGGAATCAGAGATGGGGAATCAGAGGCAGGGAATCAGAATCAGAAGCAGGGAATCAGAGGCCGGGAATCAGAGGCCGGAATCAGATGCTGGGAATCAGAGGCCTGGAATCAGAGGCGGGGAATCAAAGGCAGGGAATCAGATGCGGGGAATCAGAGGCGGGGAATCAGAGCTGGGGAATCAGAGGTGGTGTATTAGAGTTGGGGAATCAGAGGCGGGGAATCAGATATGGGGAAACAGAGGTGGGGAATCAGAGGCGGGGAAACAGAGGCAGGGAATCAGATATGGGGAATCAGAGGTGGGGAATCAGAGATGGGGAATCAGAGGCGGTGAATCAGAGATGGGGAATCAGAGGCGGGGAATCAGAGGCAGGAAATCAGACACGGGGATTCAGAGGCTGGGAATCAGACGGGGGGAATCAAAGGCGGGGAATTAGAGCTGGGGAATCAGAGGCAGGGAATCAGAGGCCGGGAATCAGATATGGGGAATCAGAGGCTGGGATTCAGAGGCGGGGAATCAGAGGCAGGGAATCAGACACGGGGAATCAGAGGTGGGGAATCAGAGATGGGGAATCAGAGGCGGGGAATCAGAGGCAGGGAATCAGAGGCGGGGAAACAGAGGCGGGGAATCAGATATGGGGAATCAGAGGTGGGGCATCAGAGGTTGTGAATCACAGATGGGGAATCAGAGGCGGGGAATCAGAGGCAGGGAATCAGATGCGGGGAATCAGAGGCGGGGATTCAGAGCTGGGGAATCAGAAGCGGGGAATCAGAGTTGGGGAATCAGAGGCGGGGAATCAGATATGGGGAATCAGAGGCAGGGAATCAGAGGCGGGGAATCAGAGGCAGGGAATCAGACGCGGGGAATCTGAGGCGGGGAATCAGAGCTGGGGAATCAGAGGTGGGGAATCAGAGTTGGGGAATCAGAGGCAGGGAATTGGATGTGCGGAATCAGAGATGGGGAATCAGAGGTGGGGAATCAGAGGCGGTGAATCAGAGATGGGGAATCAGAGGCGGGGAATCAGAGGCAGGAAATCAGACACGGGGATTCAGAGGCTGGGAATCAGACGGGGGGAATCAATGGCGGGGAATCAGAGCTGGGTAATCTGAGGCAGGGAATCAGAGTTGGGGATTCATAGGCGGGGAATCAGATATGGGGAAAGAGAGGCGGGGAATCAGAGGCGGGCAAACAGAGGCGGGGAATTAGATATGGGGAATCAGAGGTAGGGAATCAGAGGTGGTGAATCAGTGATGGGGAATCACAGGCGGTGAATCAGAGGCAGGGAATAGAACGCGGGGAATCAGAGGCAGGGAATCAGAGCTGGGGAATCAGAGGCGGGGAATCATAGTTGGGAATCAGAGGCCGGAATCAGATATGGGGAAACAGAGGCGGGGAATCAGAGGCGGGGAAACAGAGGCGGGGAATCAGATATGGGGAATCGGATGCAGGGAATCAGAGGCAGGGAATCAGAGCTGGGGAATCAGAGGCGGGGAATCAGAGTTGGGGCATCAGAGGTGGGGAATTAGATATAGGGAAACAGAGGCGGGGAATCAGAGGCGGGGAAACAGAGGCGGGGAATCAGATATGGGGAATCAGAGGTGGGGAATCAGAGGCACGGAATCAGATGTGCGGAATCAGAGATGGGGAATCAGAGGCAGGGAATCAGAATCAGAAGCGGGGAATCAGAGGCCGGGAATCAGAGGCCGGGAATCAGATGCTGGGAATAAGAGGCCTGGAATCAGAGGAGGGGAATCAGAGTCCGGGAATCAGAGATGGGGATTCAGAGGCGGGGAATCAGATATGGAGAATCAGAGATGGGGAATCAGAGGCGGGGAATCAGAGGCAGGGAATCGGACGCCGGGAATCAGAGGCGGGGAATCAGAGCTGGGGAATCAGAGGCGGGGAATCAGAGTTGGGGAATCAGAGGCGGGGAATCAGATATGGGGAAATAGAGGCGGGGAATCAGATATGGGGAATCAGAGGTGTGGAATCAGAGGTTGGGAATCAGAGGCAGGAATCAGAGGCGGGGAAACAGAGGCGGGGAATCAGATATGGGGAATCAGAGGTGGCGAATCAAAGGCGGTGAAACAGAGATGGGGAATCAGGGCAGGGAATCAGAGGCAGGGAATCAGAGCTGGGGAAACAGAGGCGGGGAATCAGATATGGGAAATCAGAGGAGGGGAATCAGAGCTGGGGAATCAGTGGCAGGGAATCAGAGCTTGGGAATCAGAGGTGGGGAATCAGAGCTGGGGAATCAGAGGCGGGGAATCAGAGGCGGGGAAACAGAGGCGGGGAATCAGATATGGGGAATCAGAATTGGGGAATCAGGGGCAGGGAATCAGTGGCAGTGAATCAGAGGCGGGGAATCAGAGGCGGGGAATCAGAGGCAGGGAATCAGACACGGGGAATCGGAGGCGGGGAATCAGAGGTGGGGAATCAGAGGCGGGGAATCAGAGGCAGGGAATCGGACTCCGGGAATCAGAGTCGGGGAATCAGAGCTGGGGAATCAGAGGTGGGGAATCAGAGTTGGGGAATCAGAGGCGGGGAATCAGATATTCGGAAATAGAGGTGGGGAATCAGATATGGGGAATCAGAGGTGTGGAATCAGAGGTTGGGAATCAGAGGCAGGGAATCAGAGTCGGGGAAACAGAGGCGGGGAATCAGATATGGTGAATCAGAGGTGGCGAATCAAAGGCGGTGAAACAGAGATGGGGAATCAGGGCAGGGAATCAGAGGCAGGGAATCAAACACGGGGAATCAGAGCTGGGGAATCAGAGGCGGCGAATCAGAGTTGGGAATCAGAGGCGGGGAATCAGAGGCGGGGAAACAGAGGCGGGGAATCAGATATGGGGAATCAGAGGTGGGGAATCCGAGGTTGGGAATCAGAGGCAGGGAATCAGAGGCGGGGAATCAGAGGCGGGGAATCAGAGGAAGTGAATCAGATGTGCGGAATCGGAGATGGGGAATCAGAGGCAGGGAATCAGAGGCGGGGAATCAGAGGCGGGGAATCAGAGGCCGGGAATCAGATATGGGGAAACAGAGGCGGGGAATCCGAGGCGGGGAAACAGAGGCGGGGAATCAGATATGGGGAATCAGAGGTGGGGAATCAGAGGTTGGGAATAAGAGGCAGGGAATCAGAGGCTTGGAATCAGATGCAGGGAATCAGATGCGGGGAATCAGAGGCGGGGAATCAGAGCTGGGGAATCAGAGGTGGGGAATCAGATTTGGGGAATCAGAGGCGGGGACTTAGATATTGGGAAACAGAGGCGTGGAATCAGAGGCGGGGAAACCCAGGCGGGGAATCAGATATGGGGAATCAGAGGTGGGGAATCAGAGGCAAGGAATCAGATGTGCGGAATCAGAGATGGGGAATCAGAGGCAGGGAATCAGAATCAGAAGCAGGGAATCAGAGGCCGGGAATCAGAGGCCGGAATCAGATGCTGGGAATCAGAGGCCTGGAATCAGAGGCGGGGAATCAGAGGCAGGGAATCAGATGCGGGGAATCAGAGGCGGGGAATCAGAGCTGGGGAATCAGAGGTGGGGTATTAGAGTTGGGGAATCAGAGGCGGGGAATCAGATATGGGGAAACAGAGGTGGGGAATCAGAGGCGGGGAAACAGAGGCAGGGAATCAGATATGGGGAATCAGAGGTGGGGAATCAGAGATGGGGAATCAGAGGCGGTGAATCAGAGATGGGGAATCAGAGGCGGGGAATCAGAGGCAGGAAATCAGACACGGGGATTCAGAGGCTGGGAATCAGACGGGGGGAATCAAAGGCGGGGAATCAGAGCTGGGGAATCAGAGGCAGGGAATCAGAGGCGGGGAATCAGATATGGGGAATCAGAGGCTGGGATTCAGAGGCGGGGAATCAGAGGCAGGGAATCAGACACGGGGAATCAGAGGTGGGGAATCAGATGGGGAATCAGAGGCGGGGAATCAGAGGCAGGGAATCAGAGGCGGGGAAACAGAGGCGGGGAATCAGATATGGGGAATCAGAGGTGGGGCATCAGAGGTTGTGAATCACAGATGGGGAATCAGAGGCGGGGAATCAGAGGCAGGGAATCAGATGCGGGGAATCAGAGGCGGGGATTCAGAGCTGGGGAATCAGAAGCGGGGAATCAGAGTTGGGGAATCAGAGGCGGGGAATCAGATATGGGGAATCAGAGGCAGGGAATCAGAGGCGGGGAATCAGAGGCAGGGAATCAGACGCGGGGAATCTGAGGCGGGGAATCAGAGCTGGGGAATCAGAGGTGGGGAATCAGAGTTGGGGAATCAGAGGCAGGGAATTGGATGTGCGGAATCAGAGATGGGGAATCAGAGGTGGGGAATCAGAGGCGGTGAATCAGAGATGGGGAATCAGAGGCGGGGAATCAGAGGCAGGAAATCAGACACGGGGATTCAGAGGCTGGGAATCAGACGGGGGGAATCAATGGCGGGGAATCAGAGCTGGGTAATCTGAGGCAGGGAATCAGAGTTGGGGATTCATAGGCGGGGAATCAGATATGGGGAAAGAGAGGCGGGGAATCAGAGGCGGGCAAACAGAGGCGGGGAATCAGATATGGGGAAACTGAGGCGGGGAATCCGAGGCGGGGAAACAGAGGCGGGGAATCAGATATGGGGAATCAGAGGTGGGGAATCAGAGGTTGGGAATCAGAGGCAGGGAATCAGAGGCTTGGAATCAGATGCAGGGAATCAGATGCGGGGAATCAGAGGCGGGGAATCAGAGCTGGGGAATCAGAGGTGGGGAATCAGATTTGGGGAATCAGAGGTGGGGACTTAGATATTGGGAAACAGAGGCGGGGAATCAGAGGCGGGGAAACAGAGGCGGGGAATCAGATATGGGGAATCAGAGGTGGGGAATCAGAGGCAGGGAATCAGATGTGCGGAATCAGAGATGGGGAATCAGAGGCAGGGAAACAGAATCAGAAGCAGGGAATCAGAGGCCGGGAATCAGAGGCTGGAATCAGATGCTGGGAATCAGAGGCCTGGAATCAGAGGCGGGGAATCAGAGGCAGGGAATCAGATGCGGGGAATCAGAGGCGGGGAATCAGAGCTGGGGAATCAGAGGCGGGGTATTAGAGTTGGGGAATCAGAGGCGGGGAATCAGATATGGGGCAACAGAGGTAGGGAATCAGAGGCGGGGAAACAGAGGCAGGGAATCAGATATGGTGAATCAGAGGCGGGGAATCAGAGGTGGGGAATCATAGGCAGGGAATCGGATGTGCGGAATCAGAGATGGGGAATCGAGGCCGGGAATCAGAGGTGGTGAATCAGAGATGGGGAATCAGAGGCGGGGAATCAGAGGCAGGGTATCAGACGCGGGGAATCAGAGGTGGGCAATCAGAGGCGGGGAATCAGATATGGGGAATCAGAGGCGGGGAATCAGAGGCGGGGAAACAGAGGCGGGGAATCAGATATGGGGAATCAGAGGTGGGGCATCAGAGGTTGTGAATCACAGATGGGGAATCAGAGGCGGGGAATCAGAGGCAGGGAATCAGATGCGGGGAATCAGAGGCGGGGATTCAGAGCTGGGGAATCAGAAGCGGGGAATCAGAGTTGGGGAATCAGAGGCGGGGAATCAGATATGGGGAATCAGAGGCAGGGAATCAGAGGCGGGGAATCAGAGGCAGGGAATCAGACGCGGGGAATCTGAGGCGGGGAATCAGAGCTGGGGAATCAGAGGTGGGGAATCAGAGTTGGGGAATCAGAGGCAGGGAATTGGATGTGCGGAATCAGAGATGGGGAATCAGAGGTGGGGAATCAGAGGCGGTGAATCAGAGATGGGGAATCAGAGGCGGGGAATCAGAGGCAGGAAATCAGACACGGGGATTCAGAGGCTGGGAATCAGACGGGGGGAATCAATGGCGGGGAATCAGAGCTGGGTAATCTGAGGCAGGGAATCAGAGTTGGGGATTCATAGGCGGGGAATCAGATATGGGGAAAGAGAGGCGGGGAATCAGAGGCGGGCAAACAGAGGCGGGGAATTAGATATGGGGAATCAGAGGTAGGGAATCAGAGGTGGTGAATCAGTGATGGGGAATCACAGGCGGGGAATCAGAGGCAGGGAATAGAACGCGGGGAATCAGAGGCAGGGAATCAGAGCTGGGGAATCAGAGGCGGGGAATCATAGTTGGGAATCAGAGGCCGGAATCAGATATGGGGAAACAGAGGCGGGGAATCAGAGGCGGGGAAACAGAGGCGGGGAATCAGATATGGGGAATCGGATGCAGGGAATCAGAGGCGGGGAATCAGAGCTGGGGAATCAGAGGCGGGGAATCAGAGTTGGGGCATCAGAGGTGGGGAATTAGATATAGGGAAACAGAGGCGGGGAATCAGAGGCGGGGAAACAGAGGCGGGGAATCAGATATGGGGAATCAGAGGTGGGGAATCAGAGGCACGGAATCAGATGTGCGGAATCAGAGATGGGGAATCAGAGGCAGGGAATCAGAATCAGAAGCGGGGAATCAGAGGCCGGGAATCAGAGGCCGGGAATCAGATGCTGGGAATAAGAGGCCTGGAATCAGAGGAGGGGAATCTGAGTCCGGGAATCAGAGATGGGGATTCAGAGGCGGGGAATCAGATATGGAGAATCAGAGATGGGGAATCAGAGGCGGGGAATCAGAGGCAGGGAATCGGACGCAGGGAATCAGAGGCGGGGAATCAGAGCTGGGGAATCAGAGGCGGGGAATCAGAGTTGGGGAATCAGAGGCGGGGAATCAGATATGGGGAAATAGAGGCGGGGAATCAGATATGGGGAATCA
The DNA here is from genome assembly GCF_036971445.1 of Narcine bancroftii. Lineage (NCBI taxonomy): Eukaryota > Metazoa > Chordata > Chondrichthyes > Torpediniformes > Narcinidae > Narcine > Narcine bancroftii. The sequence continues at coordinate 266,176,618 of NC_091470.1, forward strand.
GAGGTGTGGAATCAGAGGTTGGGAATCAGAGGCAGGAATCAGAGGCGGGGAAACAGAGGCGGGGAATCAGATATGGGGAATCAGAGGTGGCGAATCAAAGGCGGTGAAACAGAGATGGGGAATCAGGGCAGGGAATCAGAGGCAGGGAATCAGAGCTGGGGAAACAGAGGCGGGGAATCAGATATGGGAAATCAGAGGTGGGGAATCAGAGCTGGGGAATCAGTGGCAGGGAATCAGAGCTTGGGAATCAGAGGTGGGGAATCAGAGCTGGGGAATCAGAGGCGGGGAATCAGAGGCGGGGAAACAGAGGCGGGGAATCAGATATGGGGAATCAGAATTGGGGAATCAGGGGCAGGGAATCAGTGGCAGTGAATCAGAGGCGGGGAATCAGAGGCGGGGAATCAGAGGCAGGGAATCAGACACGGGGAATCGGAGGCGGGGAATCAGAGGTGGGGAATCAGAGGCGGGGAATCAGAGGCAGGGAATCGGACTCCGGGAATCAGACTCGGGGAATCAGAGCTGGGGAATCAGAGGTGGGGAATCAGAGTTGGGGAATCAGAGGCGGGGAATCAGATATGCGGAAATAGAGGTGGGGAATCAGATATGGGGAATCAGAGGTGTGGAATCAGAGGTTGGGAATCAGAGGCAGGGAATCAGAGTCGGGGAAACAGAGGCGCGGAATCAGATATGGTGAATCAGAGGTGGCGAATCAAAGGCGGTGAAACAGAGATGGGGAATCAGGGCAGGGAATCAGAGGCAGGGAATCAAACACGGGGAATCAGAGCTGGGGAATCAGAGGCGGCGAATCAGATATGGGGAATCAGAGGTGGGGAATCCGAGGTTGGGAATCAGAGGCAGGGAATCAGAGGCGGGGAATCAGAGGCGGGGAATCAGAGGAAGTGAATCAGATGTGCGGAATCGGAGATGGGGAATCAGAGGCAGGGAATCAGAGGCGGGGAATCAGAGGCGGGGAATCAGAGGCCGGGAATCAGATATGGGGAAACAGAGGCGGGGAATCCGAGGCGGGGAAACAGAGGCGGGGAATCAGATATGGGGAATCAGAGGTGGGGAATCAGAGGTTGGGAATAAGAGGCAGGGAATCAGAGGCTTGGAATCAGATGCAGGGAATCAGATGCGGGGAATCAGAGGCGGGGAATCAGAGCTGGGGAATCAGAGGTGGGGAATCAGATTTGGGGAATCAGAGGTGGGGACTTAGATATTGGGAAACAGAGGCGTGGAATCAGAGGCGGGGAAACCCAGGCGGGGAATCAGATATGGGGAATCAGAGGTGGGGAATCAGAGGCAAGGAATCAGATGTGCGGAATCAGAGATGGGGAATCAGAGGCAGGGAATCAGAATCAGAAGCAGGGAATCAGAGGCCGGGAATCAGAGGCCGGAATCAGATGCTGGGAATCAGAGGCCTGGAATCAGAGGCGGGGAATCAGAGGCAGGGAATCAGATGCGGGGAATCAGAGGCGGGGAATCAGAGCTGGGGAATCAGAGGTGGGGTATTAGAGTTGGGGAATCAGAGGCGGGGAATCAGATATGGGGAAACAGAGGTGGGGAATCAGAGGCGGGGAAACAGAGGCAGGGAATCAGATATGGGGAATCAGAGGTGGGGAATCAGAGATGGGGAATCAGAGGCGGTGAATCAGAGATGGGGAATCAGAGGCGGGGAATCAGAGGCAGGAAATCAGACACGGGGATTCAGAGGCTGGGAATCAGACGGGGGGAATCAAAGGCGGGGAATCAGAGCTGGGGAATCAGAGGCAGGGAATCAGAGGCCGGGAATCAGATATGGGGAATCAGAGGCTGGGATTCAGAGGCGGGGAATCAGAGGCAGGGAATCAGACACGGGGAATCAGAGGTGGGGAATCAGAGATGGGGAATCAGAGGCGGGGAATCAGAGGCAGGGAATCAGAGGCGGGGAAACAGAGGCGGGGAATCAGATATGGGGAATCAGAGGTGGGGCATCAGAGGTTGTGAATCACAGTTGGGGAATCAGAGGCGGGGAATCAGAGGCAGGGAATCAGATGCGGGGAATCAGAGGCAGGGAATCAGATGCGGGGAATCAGAGGCGGTGATTCAGAGCTGGGGAATCAGAAGCGGGGAATCAGAGTTGGGGAATCAGAGGCGGGGAATCAGATATGGGGAATCAGAGGCAGGGAATCAGAGGCGGGGAATCAGAGGCAGGGAATCAGACGCGGGGAATCTGAGGCGGGGAATCAGAGCTGGGGAATCAGAGGTGGGGAATCAGAGTTGGGGAATCAGAGGCAGGGAATTGGATGTGCGGAATCAGAGATGGGGAATCAGAGGTGGGGAATCAGAGGCGGTGAATCAGAGATGGGGAATCAGAAGCGGGGAATCAGAGTTGGGGAATCAGAGGCGGGGAATCAGATATGGGGAAACAGAGGCAGGGAATCAGAGGCGGGGAATCAGAGGCAGGGAATCAGACGCGGGGAATCTGAGGCGGGGAATCAGAGCTGGGGAATCAGAGGTGGGGAATCAGAGTTGGGGAATCAGAGGCAGGGAATTGGATGTGCGGAATCAGAGATGGGGAATCAGAGGTGGGGAATCAGAGGCGGTGAATCAGAGATGGGGAATCAGAGGCGGGGAATCAGAGGCAGGAAATCAGACACGGGGATTCAGAGGCTGGGAATCAGACGGGGGGAATCAATGGCGGGGAATCAGAGCTGGGTAATCTGAGGCAGGGAATCAGAGTTGGGGATTCATAGGCGGGGAATCAGATATGGGGAAAGAGAGGCGGGGAATCAGAGGCGGGCAAACAGAGGCGGGGAATTAGATATGGAGAATCAGAGGTAGGGAATCAGAGGTGGTGAATCAGTGATGGGGAATCACAGGCGGGGAATCAGAGGCAGGGAATAGAACGCGGGGAATCAGAGACAGGGAATCAGAGCTGGGGAATCAGAGGCGGGGAATCATAGTTGGGAATCAGAGGCCGGAATCAGATATGGGGAAACAGAGGCGGGGAATCAGAGGCGGGGAAACAGAGGCGGGGAATCAGATATGGGGAATCGGATGCAGGGAATCAGAGGCGGGGAATCAGAGCTGGGGAATCAGAGGCGGGGAATCAGAGTTGGGGCATCAGAGGTGGGGAATTAGATATAGGGAAACAGAGGCGGGGAATCAGAGGCGGGGAAACAGAGGCGGGGAATCAGATATGGGGAATCAGAGGTGGGGAATCAGAGGCACGGAATCAGATGTGCGGAATCAGAGATGGGGAATCAGAGGCAGGGAATCAGAATCAGAAGCGGGGAATCAGAGGCCGGGAATCAGAGGCCGGGAATCAGATGCTGGGAATAAGAGGCCTGGAATCAGAGGAGGGGAATCAGAGTCCGGGAATCAGAGATGGGGATTCAGAGGCGGGGAATCAGATATGGAGAATCAGAGATGGGGAATCAGAGGCGGGGAATCAGAGGCAGGGAATCGGACGCAGGGAATCAGAGGCGGGGAATCAGAGCTGGGGAATCAGAGGCGGGGAATCAGAGTTGGGGAATCAGAGGCGGGGAATCAGATATGGGGAAATAGAGGCGGGGAATCAGATATGGGGAATCAGAGGTGTGGAATCAGAGGTTGGGAATCAGAGGCAGGAATCAGAGGCGGGGAAACAGAGGCGGGGAATCAGATATGGGGAATCAGAGGTGGCGAATCAAAGGCGGTGAAACAGAGATGGGGAATCAGGGCAGGGAATCAGAGGCAGGGAATCAGAGCTGGGGAAACAGAGGCGGGGAATCAGATATGGGAAATCAGAGGTGGGGAATCAGAGCTGGGGAATCAGTGGCAGGGAATCAGAGCTTGGGAATCAGAGGTGGGGAATCAGAGCTGGGGAATCAGAGGCGGGGAATCAGAGGCGGGGAAACAGAGGCGGGGAATCAGATATGGGGAATCAGAATTGGGGAATCAGGGGCAGGGAATCAGTGGCAGTGAATCAGAGGCGGGGAATCAGAGGCGGGGAATCAGAGGCAGGGAATCAGACACGGGGAATCGGAGGCGGGGAATCAGAGGTGGGGAATCAGAGGCGGGGAATCAGAGGCAGGGAATCGGACTCCGGGAATCAGAGTCGGGGAATCAGAGCTGGGGAATCAGAGGTGGGGAATCAGAGTTGGGGAATCAGAGGCGGGGAATCAGATATGCGGAAATAGAGGTGGGGAATCAGATATGGGGAATCAGAGGTGTGGAATCAGAGGTTGGGAATCAGAGGCAGGGAATCAGAGTCGGGGAAACAGAGGCGGGGAATCAGATATGGTGAATCAGAGGTGGCGAATCAAAGGCGGTGAAACAGAGATGGGGAATCAGGGCAGGGAATCAGAGGCAGGGAATCAAACACGGGGAATCAGAGCTGGGGAATCAGAGGCGGCGAATCAGAGTTGGGAATCAGAGGCGGGGAATCAGAGGCGGGGAAACAGAGGCGGGGAATCAGATATGGGGAATCAGAGGTGGGGAATCCGAGGTTGGGAATCAGAGGCAGGGAATCAGAGGCGGGGAATCAGAGGCGGGGAATCAGAGGAAGTGAATCAGATGTGCGGAATCGGAGATGGGGAATCAGAGGCAGGGAATCAGAGGCGGGGAATCAGAGGCGGGGAATCAGAGGCCGGGAATCAGATATGGGGAAACAGAGGCGGGGAATCCGAGGCGGGGAAACAGAGGCGGGGAATCAGATATGGGGAATCAGAGGTGGGGAATCAGAGGTTGGGAATAAGAGGCAGGGAATCAGAGGCTTGGAATCAGATGCAGGGAATCAGATGCGGGGAATCAGAGGCGGGGAATCAGAGCTGGGGAATCAGAGGTGGGGAATCAGATTTGGGGAATCAGAGGTGGGGACTTAGATATTGGGAAACAGAGGCGTGGAATCAGAGGCGGGGAAACCCAGGCGGGGAATCAGATATGGGGAATCAGAGGTGGGGAATCAGAGGCAAGGAATCAGATGTGCGGAATCAGAGATGGGGAATCAGAGGCAGGGAATCAGAATCAGAAGCAGGGAATCAGAGGCCGGGAATCAGAGGCCGGAATCAGATGCTGGGAATCAGAGGCCTGGAATCAGAGGCGGGGAATCAGAGGCAGGGAATCAGATGCGGGGAATCAGAGGCGGGGAATCAGAGCTGGGGAATCAGAGGTGGGGTATTAGAGTTGGGGAATCAGAGGCGGGGAATCAGATATGGGGAAACAGAGGTGGGGAATCAGAGGCGGGGAAACAGAGGCAGGGAATCAGATATGGGGAATCAGAGGTGGGGAATCAGAGATGGGGAATCAGAGGCGGTGAATCAGAGATGGGGAATCAGAGGCGGGGAATCAGAGGCAGGAAATCAGACACGGGGATTCAGAGGCTGGGAATCAGACGGGGGGAATCAAAGGCGGGGAATCAGAGCTGGGGAATCAGAGGCAGGGAATCAGAGGCCGGGAATCAGATATGGGGAATCAGAGGCTGGGATTCAGAGGCGGGGAATCAGAGGCAGGGAATCAGACACGGGGAATCAGAGGTGGGGAATCAGAGATGGGGAATCAGAGGCGGGGAATCAGAGGCAGGGAATCAGAGGCGGGGAAACAGAGGCGGGGAATCAGATATGGGGAATCAGAGGTGGGGCATCAGAGGTTGTGAATCACAGATGGGGAATCAGAGGCGGGGAATCAGAGGCAGGGAATCAGATGCGGGGAATCAGAGGCAGGGAATCAGATGCGGGGAATCAGAGGCGGGGATTCAGAGCTGGGGAATCAGAAGCGGGGAATCAGAGTTGGGGAATCAGAGGCGGGGAATCAGATATGGGGAATCAGAGGCAGGGAATCAGAGGCGGGGAATCAGAGGCAGGGAATCAGACGCGGGGAATCTGAGGCGGGGAATCAGAGCTGGGGAATCAGAGGTGGGGAATCAGAGTTGGGGAATCAGAGGCAGGGAATTGGATGTGCGGAATCAGAGATGGGGAATCAGAGGTGGGGAATCAGAGGCGGTGAATCAGAGATGGGGAATCAGAAGCGGGGAATCAGAGTTGGGGAATCAGAGGCGGGGAATCAGATATGGGGAATCAGAGGCAGGGAATCAGAGGCGGGGAATCAGAGGCAGGGAATCAGACGCGGGGAATCTGAGGCGGGGAATCAGAGCTGGGGAATCAGAGGTGGGGAATCAGAGTTGGGGAATCAGAGGCAGGGAATTGGATGTGCGGAATCAGAGATGGGGAATCAGAGGTGGGGAATCAGAGGCGGTGAATCAGAGATGGGGAATCAGAGGCGGGGAATCAGAGGCAGGAAATCAGACACGGGGATTCAGAGGCTGGGAATCAGACGGGGGGAATCAATGGCGGGGAATCAGAGCTGGGTAATCTGAGGCAGGGAATCAGAGTTGGGGATTCATAGGCGGGGAATCAGATATGGGGAAAGAGAGGCGGGGAATCAGAGGCGGGCAAACAGAGGCGGGGAATTAGATATGGAGAATCAGAGGTAGGGAATCAGAGGTGGTGAATCAGTGATGGGGAATCACAGGCGGGGAATCAGAGATGGGGAATCAGAGGCGGGGAATCAGAGGCAGGAAATCAGACACGGGGATTCAGAGGCTGGGAATCAGACGGGGGGAATCAAAGGCGGGGAATCAGAGCTGGGGAATCAGAGGCAGGGAATCAGAGGCCGGGAATCAGATATGGGGAATCAGAGGCTGGGATTCAGAGGCGGGGAATCAGAGGCAGGGAATCAGACACGGGGAATCAGAGGTGGGGAATCAGAGATGGGGAATCAGAGGCGGGGAATCAGAGGCAGGGAATCAGAGGCGGGGAAACAGAGGCGGGGAATCAGATATGGGGAATCAGAGGTGGGGCATCAGAGGTTGTGAATCACAGTTGGGGAATCAGAGGCGGGGAATCAGAGGCAGGGAATCAGATGCGGGGAATCAGAGGCAGGGAATCAGATGCGGGGAATCAGAGGCGGGGATTCAGAGCTGGGGAATCAGAAGCGGGGAATCAGAGTTGGGGAATCAGAGGCGGGGAATCAGATATGGGGAATCAGAGGCAGGGAATCAGAGGCGGGGAATCAGAGGCAGGGAATCAGACGCGGGGAATCTGAGGCGGGGAATCAGAGCTGGGGAATCAGAGGTGGGGAATCAGAGTTGGGGAATCAGAGGCAGGGAATTGGATGTGCGGAATCAGAGATGGGGAATCAGAGGTGGGGAATCAGAGGCGGTGAATCAGAGATGGGGAATCAGAAGCGGGGAATCAGAGTTGGGGAATCAGAGGCGGGGAATCAGATATGGGGAATCAGAGGCAGGGAATCAGAGGCGGGGAATCAGAGGCAGGGAATCAGACGCGGGGAATCTGAGGCGGGGAATCAGAGCTGGGGAATCAGAGGTGGGGAATCAGAGTTGGGGAATCAGAGGCAGGGAATTGGATGTGCGGAATCAGAGATGGGGAATCAGAGGTGGGGAATCAGAGGCGGTGAATCAGAGATGGGGAATCAGAGGCGGGGAATCAGAGGCAGGAAATCAGACACGGGGATTCAGAGGCTGGGAATCAGACGGGGGGAATCAATGGCGGGGAATCAGAGCTGGGTAATCTGAGGCAGGGAATCAGAGTTGGGGATTCATAGGCGGGGAATCAGATATGGGGAAAGAGAGGCGGGGAATCAGAGGCGGGCAAACAGAGGCGGGGAATTAGATATGGAGAATCAGAGGTAGGGAATCAGAGGTGGTGAATCAGTGATGGGGAATCACAGGCGGGGAATCAGAGGCAGGGAATAGAACGCGGGGAATCAGAGACAGGGAATCAGAGCTGGGGAATCAGAGGCGGGGAATCATAGTTGGGAATCAGAGGCCGGAATCAGATATGGGGAAACAGAGGCGGGGAATCAGAGGCGGGGAAACAGAGGCGGGGAATCAGATATGGGGAATCGGATGCAGGGAATCAGAGGCGGGGAATCAGAGCTGGGGAATCAGAGGCGGGGAATCAGAGTTGGGGCATCAGAGGTGGGGAATTAGATATAGGGAAACAGAGGCGGGGAATCAGAGGCGGGGAAACAGAGGCGGGGAATCAGATATGGGGAATCAGAGGTGGGGAATCAGAGGCACGGAATCAGATGTGCGGAATCAGAGATGGGGAATCAGAGGCAGGGAATCAGAATCAGAAGCGGGGAATCAGAGGCCGGGAATCAGAGGCCGGGAATCAGATGCTGGGAATAAGAGGCCTGGAATCAGAGGAGGGGAATCAGAGTCCGGGAATCAGAGATGGGGATTCAGAGGCGGGGAATCAGATATGGAGAATCAGAGATGGGGAATCAGAGGCGGGGAATCAGAGGCAGGGAATCGGACGCAGGGAATCAGAGGCGGGGAATCAGAGCTGGGGAATCAGAGGCGGGGAATCAGAGTTGGGGAATCAGAGGCGGGGAATCAGATATGGGGAAATAGAGGCGGGGAATCAGATATGGGGAATCAGAGGTGTGGAATCAGAGGTTGGGAATCAGAGGCAGGAATCAGAGGCGGGGAAACAGAGGCGGGGAATCAGATATGGGGAATCAGAGGTGGCGAATCAAAGGCGGTGAAACAGAGATGGGGAATCAGGGCAGGGAATCAGAGGCAGGGAATCAGAGCTGGGGAAACAGAGGCGGGGAATCAGATATGGGAAATCAGAGGTGGGGAATCAGAGCTGGGGAATCAGTGGCAGGGAATCAGAGCTTGGGAATCAGAGGTGGGGAATCAGAGCTGGGGAATCAGAGGCGGGGAATCAGAGGCGGGGAAACAGAGGCGGGGAATCAGATATGGGGAATCAGAATTGGGGAATCAGGGGCAGGGAATCAGTGGCAGTGAATCAGAGGCGGGGAATCAGAGGCGGGGAATCAGAGGCAGGGAATCAGACACGGGGAATCGGAGGCGGGGAATCAGAGGTGGGGAATCAGAGGCGGGGAATCAGAGGCAGGGAATCGGACTCCGGGAATCAGAGTCGGGGAATCAGAGCTGGGGAATCAGAGGTGGGGAATCAGAGTTGGGGAATCAGAGGCGGGGAATCAGATATGCGGAAATAGAGGTGGGGAATCAGATATGGGGAATCAGAGGTGTGGAATCAGAGGTTGGGAATCAGAGGCAGGGAATCAGAGTCGGGGAAACAGAGGCGGGGAATCAGATATGGTGAATCAGAGGTGGCGAATCAAAGGCGGTGAAACAGAGATGGGGAATCAGGGCAGGGAATCAGAGGCAGGGAATCAAACACGGGGAATCAGAGCTGGGGAATCAGAGGCGGCGAATCAGAGTTGGGAATCAGAGGCGGGGAATCAGAGGCGGGGAAACAGAGGCGGGGAATCAGATATGGGGAATCAGAGGTGGGGAATCCGAGGTTGGGAATCAGAGGCAGGGAATCAGAGGCGGGGAATCAGAGGCGGGGAATCAGAGGAAGTGAATCAGATGTGCGGAATCGGAGATGGGGAATCAGAGGCAGGGAATCAGAGGCGGGGAATCAGAGGCGGGGAATCAGAGGCCGGGAATCAGATATGGGGAAACAGAGGCGGGGAATCCGAGGCGGGGAAACAGAGGCGGGGAATCAGATATGGGGAATCAGAGGTGGGGAATCAGAGGTTGGGAATAAGAGGCAGGGAATCAGAGGCTTGGAATCAGATGCAGGGAATCAGATGCGGGGAATCAGAGGCGGGGAATCAGAGCTGGGGAATCAGAGGTGGGGAATCAGATTTGGGGAATCAGAGGTGGGGACTTAGATATTGGGAAACAGAGGCGTGGAATCAGAGGCGGGGAAACCCAGGCGGGGAATCAGATATGGGGAATCAGAGGTGGGGAATCAGAGGCAAGGAATCAGATGTGCGGAATCAGAGATGGGGAATCAGAGGCAGGGAATCAGAATCAGAAGCAGGGAATCAGAGGCCGGGAATCAGAGGCCGGAATCAGATGCTGGGAATCAGAGGCCTGGAATCAGAGGCGGGGAATCAGAGGCAGGGAATCAGATGCGGGGAATCAGAGGCGGGGAATCAGAGCTGGGGAATCAGAGGTGGGGTATTAGAGTTGGGGAATCAGAGGCGGGGAATCAGATATGGGGAAACAGAGGTGGGGAATCAGAGGCGGGGAAACAGAGGCAGGGAATCAGATATGGGGAATCAGAGGTGGGGAATCAGAGATGGGGAATCAGAGGCGGTGAATCAGAGATGGGGAATCAGAGGCGGGGAATCAGAGGCAGGAAATCAGACACGGGGATTCAGAGGCTGGGAATCAGACGGGGGGAATCAAAGGCGGGGAATCAGAGCTGGGGAATCAGAGGCAGGGAATCAGAGGCCGGGAATCAGATATGGGGAATCAGAGGCTGGGATTCAGAGGCGGGGAATCAGAGGCAGGGAATCAGACACGGGGAATCAGAGGTGGGGAATCAGAGATGGGGAATCAGAGGCGGGGAATCAGAGGCAGGGAATCAGAGGCGGGGAAACAGAGGCGGGGAATCAGATATGGGGAATCAGAGGTGGGGCATCAGAGGTTGTGAATCACAGATGGGGAATCAGAGGCGGGGAATCAGAGGCAGGGAATCAGATGCGGGGAATCAGAGGCAGGGAATCAGATGCGGGGAATCAGAGGCGGGGATTCAGAGCTGGGGAATCAGAAGCGGGGAATCAGAGTTGGGGAATCAGAGGCGGGGAATCAGATATGGGGAATCAGAGGCAGGGAATCAGAGGCGGGGAATCAGAGGCAGGGAATCAGACGCGGGGAATCTGAGGCGGGGAATCAGAGCTGGGGAATCAGAGGTGGGGAATCAGAGTTGGGGAATCAGAGGCAGGGAATTGGATGTGCGGAATCAGAGATGGGGAATCAGAGGTGGGGAATCAGAGGCGGTGAATCAGAGATGGGGAATCAGAAGCGGGGAATCAGAGTTGGGGAATCAGAGGCGGGGAATCAGATATGGGGAATCAGAGGCAGGGAATCAGAGGCGGGGAATCAGAGGCAGGGAATCAGACGCGGGGAATCTGAGGCGGGGAATCAGAGCTGGGGAATCAGAGGTGGGGAATCAGAGTTGGGGAATCAGAGGCAGGGAATTGGATGTGCGGAATCAGAGATGGGGAATCAGAGGTGGGGAATCAGAGGCGGTGAATCAGAGATGGGGAATCAGAGGCGGGGAATCAGAGGCAGGAAATCAGACACGGGGATTCAGAGGCTGGGAATCAGACGGGGGGAATCAATGGCGGGGAATCAGAGCTGGGTAATCTGAGGCAGGGAATCAGAGTTGGGGATTCATAGGCGGGGAATCAGATATGGGGAAAGAGAGGCGGGGAATCAGAGGCGGGCAAACAGAGGCGGGGAATTAGATATGGAGAATCAGAGGTAGGGAATCAGAGGTGGTGAATCAGTGATGGGGAATCACAGGCGGGGAATCAGAGGCAGGGAATAGAACGCGGGGAATCAGAGACAGGGAATCAGAGCTGGGGAATCAGAGGCGGGGAATCATAGTTGGGAATCAGAGGCCGGAATCAGATATGGGGAAACAGAGGCGGGGAATCAGAGGCGGGGAAACAGAGGCGGGGAATCAGATATGGGGAATCGGATGCAGGGAATCAGAGGCGGGGAATCAGAGCTGGGGAATCAGAGGCGGGGAATCAGAGTTGGGGCATCAGAGGTGGGGAATTAGATATAGGGAAACAGAGGCGGGGAATCAGAGGCGGGGAAACAGAGGCGGGGAATCAGATATGGGGAATCAGAGGTGGGGAATCAGAGGCACGGAATCAGATGTGCGGAATCAGAGATGGGGAATCAGAGGCAGGGAATCAGAATCAGAAGCGGGGAATCAGAGGCCGGGAATCAGAGGCCGGGAATCAGATGCTGGGAATAAGAGGCCTGGAATCAGAGGAGGGGAATCAGAGTCCGGGAATCAGAGATGGGGATTCAGAGGCGGGGAATCAGATATGGAGAATCAGAGATGGGGAATCAGAGGCGGGGAATCAGAGGCAGGGAATCGGACGCAGGGAATCAGAGGCGGGGAATCAGAGCTGGGGAATCAGAGGCGGGGAATCAGAGTTGGGGAATCAGAGGCGGGGAATCAGATATGGGGAAATAGAGGCGGGGAATCAGATATGGGGAATCAGAGGTGTGGAATCAGAGGTTGGGAATCAGAGGCAGGAATCAGAGGCGGGGAAACAGAGGCGGGGAATCAGATATGGGGAATCAGAGGTGGCGAATCAAAGGCGGTGAAACAGAGATGGGGAATCAGGGCAGGGAATCAGAGGCAGGGAATCAGAGCTGGGGAAACAGAGGCGGGGAATCAGATATGGGAAATCAGAGGTGGGGAATCAGAGCTGGGGAATCAGTGGCAGGGAATCAGAGCTTGGGAATCAGAGGTGGGGAATCAGAGCTGGGGAATCAGAGGCGGGGAATCAGAGGCGGGGAAACAGAGGCGGGGAATCAGATATGGGGAATCAGAATTGGGGAATCAGGGGCAGGGAATCAGTGGCAGTGAATCAGAGGCGGGGAATCAGAGGCGGGGAATCAGAGGCAGGGAATCAGACACGGGGAATCGGAGGCGGGGAATCAGAGGTGGGGAATCAGAGGCGGGGAATCAGAGGCAGGGAATCGGACTCCGGGAATCAGAGTCGGGGAATCAGAGCTGGGGAATCAGAGGTGGGGAATCAGAGTTGGGGAATCAGAGGCGGGGAATCAGATATGCGGAAATAGAGGTGGGGAATCAGATATGGGGAATCAGAGGTGTGGAATCAGAGGTTGGGAATCAGAGGCAGGGAATCAGAGTCGGGGAAACAGAGGCGGGGAATCAGATATGGTGAATCAGAGGTGGCGAATCAAAGGCGGTGAAACAGAGATGGGGAATCAGGGCAGGGAATCAGAGGCAGGGAATCAAACACGGGGAATCAGAGCTGGGGAATCAGAGGCGGCGAATCAGAGTTGGGAATCAGAGGCGGGGAATCAGAGGCGGGGAAACAGAGGCGGGGAATCAGATATGGGGAATCAGAGGTGGGGAATCCGAGGTTGGGAATCAGAGGCAGGGAATCAGAGGCGGGGAATCAGAGGCGGGGAATCAGAGGAAGTGAATCAGATGTGCGGAATCGGAGATGGGGAATCAGAGGCAGGGAATCAGAGGCGGGGAATCAGAGGCGGGGAATCAGAGGCCGGGAATCAGATATGGGGAAACAGAGGCGGGGAATCCGAGGCGGGGAAACAGAGGCGGGGAATCAGATATGGGGAATCAGAGGTGGGGAATCAGAGGTTGGGAATAAGAGGCAGGGAATCAGAGGCTTGGAATCAGATGCAGGGAATCAGATGCGGGGAATCAGAGGCGGGGAATCAGAGCTGGGGAATCAGAGGTGGGGAATCAGATTTGGGGAATCAGAGGTGGGGACTTAGATATTGGGAAACAGAGGCGTGGAATAAGAGGCGGGGAAACCCAGGCGGGGAATCAGATATGGGGAATCAGAGGTGGGGAATCAGAGGCAAGGAATCAGATGTGCGGAATCAGAGATGGGGAATCAGAGGCAGGGAATCAGAATCAGAAGCAGGGAATCAGAGGCCGGGATTCAGAGGCCGGAATCAGATGCTGGGAATCAGAGGCCTGGAATCAGAGGCGGGGAATCAGAGGCAGGGAATCAGATGCGGGGAATCAGAGGCGGGGAATCAGAGCTGGGGAATCAGAGGTGGGGTATTAGAGTTGGGGAATCAGAGGCGGGGAATCAGATATGGGGAAACAGAGGTGGGGAATCAGAGGCGGGGAAACAGAGGCAGGGAATCAGATATGGGGAATCAGAGGTGGGGAATCAGAGATGGGGAATCAGAGGCGGTGAATCAGAGATGGGGAATCAGAGGCGGGGAATCAGAGGCAGGAAATCAGACACGGGGATTCAGAGGCTGGGAATCAGACGGGGGGAATCAAAGGCGGGGAATCAGAGCTGGGGAATCAGAGGCAGGGAATCAGAGGCCGGGAATCAGATATGGGGAATCAGAGGCTGGGATTCAGAGGCGGGGAATCAGAGGCAGGGAATCAGACACGGGGAATCAGAGGTGGGGAATCAGAGATGGGGAATCAGAGGCGGGGAATCAGAGGCAGGGAATCAGAGGCGGGGAAACAGAGGCGGGGAATCAGATATGGGGAATCAGAGGTGGGGCATCAGAGGTTGTGAATCACAGATGGGGAATCAGAGGCGGGGAATCAGAGGCAGGGAATCAGATGCGGGGAATCAGAGGCGGGGATTCAGAGCTGGGGAATCAGAAGCGGGGAATCAGAGTTGGGGAATCAGAGGCGGGGAATCAGATATGGGGAATCAGAGGCAGGGAATCAGAGGCGGGGAATCAGAGGCAGGGAATCAGACGCGGGGAATCTGAGGCGGGGAATCAGAGCTGGGGAATCAGAGGTGGGGAATCAGAGTTGGGGAATCAGAGGCAGGGAATTGGATGTGCGGAATCAGAGATGGGGAATCAGAGGTGGGGAATCAGAGGCGGTGAATCAGAGATGGGGAATCAGAGGCGGGGAATCAGAGGCAGGAAATCAGACACGGGGATTCAGAGGCTGGGAATCAGACGGGGGGAATCAATGGCGGGGAATCAGAGCTGGGTAATCTGAGGCAGGGAATCAGAGTTGGGGATTCATAGGCGGGGAATCAGATATGGGGAAAGAGAGGCGGGGAATCAGAGGCGGGCAAACAGAGGCGAGGAATTAGATATGGGGAATCAGAGGTAGGGAATCAGAGGTGGTGAATCAGTGATGGGGAATCACAGGCGGGGAATCAGAGGCAGGGAATAGAACGCGGGGAATCAGAGGCAGGGAATCAGAGCTGGGGAATCAGAGGCGGGGAATCATAGTTGGGAATCAGAGGCCGGAATCAGATATGGGGAAACAGAGGCGGGGAATCAGAGGCGGGGAAACAGAGGCGGGGAATCAGATATGGGGAATCGGATGCAGGGAATCAGAGGCGGGGAATCAGAGCTGGGGAATCAGAGGCGGGGAATCAGAGTTGGGGCATCAGAGGTGGGGAATTAGATATAGGGAAACAGAGGCGGGGAATCAGAGGCGGGGAAACAGAGGCGGGGAATCAGATATGGGGAATCAGAGGTGGGGAATCAGAGGCACGGAATCAGATGTGCGGAATCAGAGATGGGGAATCAGAGGCAGGGAATCAGAATCAGAAGCGGGGAATCAGAGGCCGGGAATCAGAGGCCGGGAATCAGATGCTGGGAATAAGAGGCCTGGAATCAGAGGAGGGGAATCTGAGTCCGGGAATCAGAGATGGGGATTCAGAGGCGGGGAATCAGATATGGAGAATCAGAGATGGGGAATCAGAGGCGGGGAATCAGAGGCAGGGAATCGGACGCAGGGAATCAGAGGCGGGGAATCAGAGCTGGGGAATCAGAGGCGGGGAATCAGAGTTGGGGAATCAGAGGCGGGGAATCAGATATGGGGAAATAGAGGCGGGGAATCAGATATGGGGAATCAGAGGTGTGGAATCAGAGGTTGGGAATCAGAGGCAGGAATCAGAGGCGGGGAAACAGAGGCGGGGAATCAGATATGGGGAATCAGAGGTGGCGAATCAAAGGCGGTGAAACAGAGATGGGGAATCAGGGCAGGGAATCAGAGGCAGGGAATCAGAGCTGGGGAAACAGAGGCGGGGAATCAGATATGGGAAATCAGAGGTGGGGAATCAGAGCTGGGGAATCAGTGGCAGGGAATCAGAGCTTGGGAATCAGAGGTGGGGAATCAGAGCTGGGGAATCAGAGGCGGGGAATCAGAGGCGGGGAAACAGAGGCGGGGAATCAGATATGGGGAATCAGAATTGGGGAATCAGGGGCAGGGAATCAGTGGCAGTGAATCAGAGGCGGGGAATCAGAGGCGGGGAATCAGAGGCAGGGAATCAGACACGGGGAATCGGAGGCGGGGAATCAGAGGTGGGGAATCAGAGGCGGGGAATCAGAGGCAGGGAATCGGACTCCGGGAATCAGACTCGGGGAATCAGAGCTGGGGAATCAGAGGTGGGGAATCAGAGTTGGGGAATCAGAGGCGGGGAATCAGATATGCGGAAATAGAGGTGGGGAATCAGATATGGGGAATCAGAGGTGTGGAATCAGAGGTTGGGAATCAGAGGCAGGGAATCAGAGTCGGGGAAACAGAGGCGGGGAATCAGATATGGTGAATCAGAGGTGGCGAATCAAAGGCGGTGAAACAGAGATGGGGAATCAGGGCAGGGAATCAGAGGCAGGGAATCAAACACGGGGAATCAGAGCTGGGGAATCAGAGGCGGCGAATCAGAGTTGGGAATCAGAGGCGGGGAATCAGAGGCGGGGAAACAGAGGCGGGGAATCAGATATGGGGAATCAGAGGTGGGGAATCCGAGGTTGGGAATCAGAGGCAGGGAATCAGAGGCGGGGAATCAGAGGCGGGGAATCAGAGGAAGTGAATCAGATGTGCGGAATCGGAGATGGGGAATCAGAGGCAGGGAATCAGAGGCGGGGAATCAGAGGCGGGGAATCAGAGGCCGGGAATCAGATATGGGGAAACAGAGGCGGGGAATCCGAGGCGGGGAAACAGAGGCGGGGAATCAGATATGGGGAATCAGAGGTGGGGAATCAGAGGTTGGGAATAAGAGGCAGGGAATCAGAGGCTTGGAATCAGATGCAGGGAATCAGATGCGGGGAATCAGAGGCGGGGAATCAGAGCTGGGGAATCAGAGGTGGGGAATCAGATTTGGGGAATCAGAGGTGGGGACTTAGATATTGGGAAACAGAGGCGTGGAATCAGAGGCGGGGAAACCCAGGCGGGGAATCAGATATGGGGAATCAGAGGTGGGGAATCAGAGGCAAGGAATCAGATGTGCGGAATCAGAGATGGGGAATCAGAGGCAGGGAATCAGAATCAGAAGCAGGGAATCAGAGGCCGGGAATCAGAGGCCGGAATCAGATGCTGGGAATCAGAGGCCTGGAATCAGAGGCGGGGAATCAGAGGCAGGGAATCAGATGCGGGGAATCAGAGGCGGGGAATCAGAGCTGGGGAATCAGAGGTGGGGTATTAGAGTTGGGGAATCAGAGGCGGGGAATCAGATATGGGGAAACAGAGGTGGGGAATCAGAGGCGGGGAAACAGAGGCAGGGAATCAGATATGGGGAATCAGAGGTGGGGAATCAGAGATGGGGAATCAGAGGCGGTGAATCAGAGATGGGGAATCAGAGGCGGGGAATCAGAGGCAGGAAATCAGACACGGGGATTCAGAGGCTGGGAATCAGACGGGGGGAATCAAAGGCGGGGAATCAGAGCTGGGGAATCAGAGGCAGGGAATCAGAGGCCGGGAATCAGATATGGGGAATCAGAGGCTGGGATTCAGAGGCGGGGAATCAGAGGCAGGGAATCAGACACGGGGAATCAGAGGTGGGGAATCAGAGATGGGGAATCAGAGGCGGGGAATCAGAGGCAGGGAATCAGAGGCGGGGAAACAGAGGCGGGGAATCAGATATGGGGAATCAGAGGTGGGGCATCAGAGGTTGTGAATCACAGTTGGGGAATCAGAGGCGGGGAATCAGAGGCAGGGAATCAGATGCGGGGAATCAGAGGCAGGGAATCAGATGCGGGGAATCAGAGGCGGTGATTCAGAGCTGGGGAATCAGAAGCGGGGAATCAGAGTTGGGGAATCAGAGGCGGGGAATCAGATATGGGGAATCAGAGGCAGGGAATCAGAGGCGGGGAATCAGAGGCAGGGAATCAGACGCGGGGAATCTGAGGCGGGGAATCAGAGCTGGGGAATCAGAGGTGGGGAATCAGAGTTGGGGAATCAGAGGCAGGGAATTGGATGTGCGGAATCAGAGATGGGGAATCAGAGGTGGGGAATCAGAGGCGGTGAATCAGAGATGGGGAATCAGAAGCGGGGAATCAGAGTTGGGGAATCAGAGGCGGGGAATCAGATATGGGGAAACAGAGGCAGGGAATCAGAGGCGGGGAATCAGAGGCAGGGAATCAGACGCGGGGAATCTGAGGCGGGGAATCAGAGCTGGGGAATCAGAGGTGGGGAATCAGAGTTGGGGAATCAGAGGCAGGGAATTGGATGTGCGGAATCAGAGATGGGGAATCAGAGGTGGGGAATCAGAGGCGGTGAATCAGAGATGGGGAATCAGAGGCGGGGAATCAGAGGCAGGAAATCAGACACGGGGATTCAGAGGCTGGGAATCAGACGGGGGGAATCAATGGCGGGGAATCAGAGCTGGGTAATCTGAGGCAGGGAATCAGAGTTGGGGATTCATAGGCGGGGAATCAGATATGGGGAAAGAGAGGCGGGGAATCAGAGGCGGGCAAACAGAGGCGGGGAATTAGATATGGAGAATCAGAGGTAGGGAATCAGAGGTGGTGAATCAGTGATGGGGAATCACAGGCGGGGAATCAGAGGCAGGGAATAGAACGCGGGGAATCAGAGACAGGGAATCAGAGCTGGGGAATCAGAGGCGGGGAATCATAGTTGGGAATCAGAGGCCGGAATCAGATATGGGGAAACAGAGGCGGGGAATCAGAGGCGGGGAAACAGAGGCGGGGAATCAGATATGGGGAATCGGATGCAGGGAATCAGAGGCGGGGAATCAGAGCTGGGGAATCAGAGGCGGGGAATCAGAGTTGGGGCATCAGAGGTGGGGAATTAGATATAGGGAAACAGAGGCGGGGAATCAGAGGCGGGGAAACAGAGGCGGGGAATCAGATATGGGGAATCAGAGGTGGGGAATCAGAGGCACGGAATCAGATGTGCGGAATCAGAGATGGGGAATCAGAGGCAGGGAATCAGAATCAGAAGCGGGGAATCAGAGGCCGGGAATCAGAGGCCGGGAATCAGATGCTGGGAATAAGAGGCCTGGAATCAGAGGAGGGGAATCAGAGTCCGGGAATCAGAGATGGGGATTCAGAGGCGGGGAATCAGATATGGAGAATCAGAGATGGGGAATCAGAGGCGGGGAATCAGAGGCAGGGAATCGGACGCAGGGAATCAGAGGCGGGGAATCAGAGCTGGGGAATCAGAGGCGGGGAATCAGAGTTGGGGAATCAGAGGCGGGGAATCAGATATGGGGAAATAGAGGCGGGGAATCAGATATGGGGAATCAGAGGTGTGGAATCAGAGGTTGGGAATCAGAGGCAGGAATCAGAGGCGGGGAAACAGAGGCGGGGAATCAGATATGGGGAATCAGAGGTGGCGAATCAAAGGCGGTGAAACAGAGATGGGGAATCAGGGCAGGGAATCAGAGGCAGGGAATCAGAGCTGGGGAAACAGAGGCGGGGAATCAGATATGGGAAATCAGAGGTGGGGAATCAGAGCTGGGGAATCAGTGGCAGGGAATCAGAGCTTGGGAATCAGAGGTGGGGAATCAGAGCTGGGGAATCAGAGGCGGGGAATCAGAGGCGGGGAAACAGAGGCGGGGAATCAGATATGGGGAATCAGAATTGGGGAATCAGGGGCAGGGAATCAGTGGCAGTGAATCAGAGGCGGGGAATCAGAGGCGGGGAATCAGAGGCAGGGAATCAGACACGGGGAATCGGAGGCGGGGAATCAGAGGTGGGGAATCAGAGGCGGGGAATCAGAGGCAGGGAATCGGACTCCGGGAATCAGAGTCGGGGAATCAGAGCTGGGGAATCAGAGGTGGGGAATCAGAGTTGGGGAATCAGAGGCGGGGAATCAGATATGCGGAAATAGAGGTGGGGAATCAGATATGGGGAATCAGAGGTGTGGAATCAGAGGTTGGGAATCAGAGGCAGGGAATCAGAGTCGGGGAAACAGAGGCGGGGAATCAGATATGGTGAATCAGAGGTGGCGAATCAAAGGCGGTGAAACAGAGATGGGGAATCAGGGCAGGGAATCAGAGGCAGGGAATCAAACACGGGGAATCAGAGCTGGGGAATCAGAGGCGGCGAATCAGAGTTGGGAATCAGAGGCGGGGAATCAGAGGCGGGGAAACAGAGGCGGGGAATCAGATATGGGGAATCAGAGGTGGGGAATCCGAGGTTGGGAATCAGAGGCAGGGAATCAGAGGCGGGGAATCAGAGGCGGGGAATCAGAGGAAGTGAATCAGATGTGCGGAATCGGAGATGGGGAATCAGAGGCAGGGAATCAGAGGCGGGGAATCAGAGGCGGGGAATCAGAGGCCGGGAATCAGATATGGGGAAACAGAGGCGGGGAATCCGAGGCGGGGAAACAGAGGCGGGGAATCAGATATGGGGAATCAGAGGTGGGGAATCAGAGGTTGGGAATAAGAGGCAGGGAATCAGAGGCTTGGAATCAGATGCAGGGAATCAGATGCGGGGAATCAGAGGCGGGGAATCAGAGCTGGGGAATCAGAGGTGGGGAATCAGATTTGGGGAATCAGAGGTGGGGACTTAGATATTGGGAAACAGAGGCGTGGAATCAGAGGCGGGGAAACCCAGGCGGGGAATCAGATATGGGGAATCAGAGGTGGGGAATCAGAGGCAAGGAATCAGATGTGCGGAATCAGAGATGGGGAATCAGAGGCAGGGAATCAGAATCAGAAGCAGGGAATCAGAGGCCGGGAATCAGAGGCCGGAATCAGATGCTGGGAATCAGAGGCCTGGAATCAGAGGCGGGGAATCAGAGGCAGGGAATCAGATGCGGGGAATCAGAGGCGGGGAATCAGAGCTGGGGAATCAGAGGTGGGGTATTAGAGTTGGGGAATCAGAGGCGGGGAATCAGATATGGGGAAACAGAGGTGGGGAATCAGAGGCGGGGAAACAGAGGCAGGGAATCAGATATGGGGAATCAGAGGTGGGGAATCAGAGATGGGGAATCAGAGGCGGTGAATCAGAGATGGGGAATCAGAGGCGGGGAATCAGAGGCAGGAAATCAGACACGGGGATTCAGAGGCTGGGAATCAGACGGGGGGAATCAAAGGCGGGGAATCAGAGCTGGGGAATCAGAGGCAGGGAATCAGAGGCCGGGAATCAGATATGGGGAATCAGAGGCTGGGATTCAGAGGCGGGGAATCAGAGGCAGGGAATCAGACACGGGGAATCAGAGGTGGGGAATCAGAGATGGGGAATCAGAGGCGGGGAATCAGAGGCAGGGAATCAGAGGCGGGGAAACAGAGGCGGGGAATCAGATATGGGGAATCAGAGGTGGGGCATCAGAGGTTGTGAATCACAGATGGGGAATCAGAGGCGGGGAATCAGAGGCAGGGAATCAGATGCGGGGAATCAGAGGCAGGGAATCAGATGCGGGGAATCAGAGGCGGGGATTCAGAGCTGGGGAATCAGAAGCGGGGAATCAGAGTTGGGGAATCAGAGGCGGGGAATCAGATATGGGGAATCAGAGGCAGGGAATCAGAGGCGGGGAATCAGAGGCAGGGAATCAGACGCGGGGAATCTGAGGCGGGGAATCAGAGCTGGGGAATCAGAGGTGGGGAATCAGAGTTGGGGAATCAGAGGCAGGGAATTGGATGTGCGGAATCAGAGATGGGGAATCAGAGGTGGGGAATCAGAGGCGGTGAATCAGAGATGGGGAATCAGAAGCGGGGAATCAGAGTTGGGGAATCAGAGGCGGGGAATCAGATATGGGGAATCAGAGGCAGGGAATCAGAGGCGGGGAATCAGAGGCAGGGAATCAGACGCGGGGAATCTGAGGCGGGGAATCAGAGCTGGGGAATCAGAGGTGGGGAATCAGAGTTGGGGAATCAGAGGCAGGGAATTGGATGTGCGGAATCAGAGATGGGGAATCAGAGGTGGGGAATCAGAGGCGGTGAATCAGAGATGGGGAATCAGAGGCGGGGAATCAGAGGCAGGAAATCAGACACGGGGATTCAGAGGCTGGGAATCAGACGGGGGGAATCAATGGCGGGGAATCAGAGCTGGGTAATCTGAGGCAGGGAATCAGAGTTGGGGATTCATAGGCGGGGAATCAGATATGGGGAAAGAGAGGCGGGGAATCAGAGGCGGGCAAACAGAGGCGGGGAATTAGATATGGAGAATCAGAGGTAGGGAATCAGAGGTGGTGAATCAGTGATGGGGAATCACAGGCGGGGAATCAGAGATGGGGAATCAGAGGCGGGGAATCAGAGGCAGGAAATCAGACACGGGGATTCAGAGGCTGGGAATCAGACGGGGGGAATCAAAGGCGGGGAATCAGAGCTGGGGAATCAGAGGCAGGGAATCAGAGGCCGGGAATCAGATATGGGGAATCAGAGGCTGGGATTCAGAGGCGGGGAATCAGAGGCAGGGAATCAGACACGGGGAATCAGAGGTGGGGAATCAGAGATGGGGAATCAGAGGCGGGGAATCAGAGGCAGGGAATCAGAGGCGGGGAAACAGAGGCGGGGAATCAGATATGGGGAATCAGAGGTGGGGCATCAGAGGTTGTGAATCACAGTTGGGGAATCAGAGGCGGGGAATCAGAGGCAGGGAATCAGATGCGGGGAATCAGAGGCAGGGAATCAGATGCGGGGAATCAGAGGCGGGGATTCAGAGCTGGGGAATCAGAAGCGGGGAATCAGAGTTGGGGAATCAGAGGCGGGGAATCAGATATGGGGAATCAGAGGCAGGGAATCAGAGGCGGGGAATCAGAGGCAGGGAATCAGACGCGGGGAATCTGAGGCGGGGAATCAGAGCTGGGGAATCAGAGGTGGGGAATCAGAGTTGGGGAATCAGAGGCAGGGAATTGGATGTGCGGAATCAGAGATGGGGAATCAGAGGTGGGGAATCAGAGGCGGTGAATCAGAGATGGGGAATCAGAAGCGGGGAATCAGAGTTGGGGAATCAGAGGCGGGGAATCAGATATGGGGAATCAGAGGCAGGGAATCAGAGGCGGGGAATCAGAGGCAGGGAATCAGACGCGGGGAATCTGAGGCGGGGAATCAGAGCTGGGGAATCAGAGGTGGGGAATCAGAGTTGGGGAATCAGAGGCAGGGAATTGGATGTGCGGAATCAGAGATGGGGAATCAGAGGTGGGGAATCAGAGGCGGTGAATCAGAGATGGGGAATCAGAGGCGGGGAATCAGAGGCAGGAAATCAGACACGGGGATTCAGAGGCTGGGAATCAGACGGGGGGAATCAATGGCGGGGAATCAGAGCTGGGTAATCTGAGGCAGGGAATCAGAGTTGGGGATTCATAGGCGGGGAATCAGATATGGGGAAAGAGAGGCGGGGAATCAGAGGCGGGCAAACAGAGGCGGGGAATTAGATATGGAGAATCAGAGGTAGGGAATCAGAGGTGGTGAATCAGTGATGGGGAATCACAGGCGGGGAATCAGAGGCAGGGAATAGAACGCGGGGAATCAGAGACAGGGAATCAGAGCTGGGGAATCAGAGGCGGGGAATCATAGTTGGGAATCAGAGGCCGGAATCAGATATGGGGAAACAGAGGCGGGGAATCAGAGGCGGGGAAACAGAGGCGGGGAATCAGATATGGGGAATCGGATGCAGGGAATCAGAGGCGGGGAATCAGAGCTGGGGAATCAGAGGCGGGGAATCAGAGTTGGGGCATCAGAGGTGGGGAATTAGATATAGGGAAACAGAGGCGGGGAATCAGAGGCGGGGAAACAGAGGCGGGGAATCAGATATGGGGAATCAGAGGTGGGGAATCAGAGGCACGGAATCAGATGTGCGGAATCAGAGATGGGGAATCAGAGGCAGGGAATCAGAATCAGAAGCGGGGAATCAGAGGCCGGGAATCAGAGGCCGGGAATCAGATGCTGGGAATAAGAGGCCTGGAATCAGAGGAGGGGAATCAGAGTCCGGGAATCAGAGATGGGGATTCAGAGGCGGGGAATCAGATATGGAGAATCAGAGATGGGGAATCAGAGGCGGGGAATCAGAGGCAGGGAATCGGACGCAGGGAATCAGAGGCGGGGAATCAGAGCTGGGGAATCAGAGGCGGGGAATCAGAGTTGGGGAATCAGAGGCGGGGAATCAGATATGGGGAAATAGAGGCGGGGAATCAGATATGGGGAATCAGAGGTGTGGAATCAGAGGTTGGGAATCAGAGGCAGGAATCAGAGGCGGGGAAACAGAGGCGGGGAATCAGATATGGGGAATCAGAGGTGGCGAATCAAAGGCGGTGAAACAGAGATGGGGAATCAGGGCAGGGAATCAGAGGCAGGGAATCAGAGCTGGGGAAACAGAGGCGGGGAATCAGATATGGGAAATCAGAGGTGGGGAATCAGAGCTGGGGAATCAGTGGCAGGGAATCAGAGCTTGGGAATCAGAGGTGGGGAATCAGAGCTGGGGAATCAGAGGCGGGGAATCAGAGGCGGGGAAACAGAGGCGGGGAATCAGATATGGGGAATCAGAATTGGGGAATCAGGGGCAGGGAATCAGTGGCAGTGAATCAGAGGCGGGGAATCAGAGGCGGGGAATCAGAGGCAGGGAATCAGACACGGGGAATCGGAGGCGGGGAATCAGAGGTGGGGAATCAGAGGCGGGGAATCAGAGGCAGGGAATCGGACTCCGGGAATCAGAGTCGGGGAATCAGAGCTGGGGAATCAGAGGTGGGGAATCAGAGTTGGGGAATCAGAGGCGGGGAATCAGATATGCGGAAATAGAGGTGGGGAATCAGATATGGGGAATCAGAGGTGTGGAATCAGAGGTTGGGAATCAGAGGCAGGGAATCAGAGTCGGGGAAACAGAGGCGGGGAATCAGATATGGTGAATCAGAGGTGGCGAATCAAAGGCGGTGAAACAGAGATGGGGAATCAGGGCAGGGAATCAGAGGCAGGGAATCAAACACGGGGAATCAGAGCTGGGGAATCAGAGGCGGCGAATCAGAGTTGGGAATCAGAGGCGGGGAATCAGAGGCGGGGAAACAGAGGCGGGGAATCAGATATGGGGAATCAGAGGTGGGGAATCCGAGGTTGGGAATCAGAGGCAGGGAATCAGAGGCGGGGAATCAGAGGCGGGGAATCAGAGGAAGTGAATCAGATGTGCGGAATCGGAGATGGGGAATCAGAGGCAGGGAATCAGAGGCGGGGAATCAGAGGCGGGGAATCAGAGGCCGGGAATCAGATATGGGGAAACAGAGGCGGGGAATCCGAGGCGGGGAAACAGAGGCGGGGAATCAGATATGGGGAATCAGAGGTGGGGAATCAGAGGTTGGGAATAAGAGGCAGGGAATCAGAGGCTTGGAATCAGATGCAGGGAATCAGATGCGGGGAATCAGAGGCGGGGAATCAGAGCTGGGGAATCAGAGGTGGGGAATCAGATTTGGGGAATCAGAGGTGGGGACTTAGATATTGGGAAACAGAGGCGTGGAATCAGAGGCGGGGAAACCCAGGCGGGGAATCAGATATGGGGAATCAGAGGTGGGGAATCAGAGGCAAGGAATCAGATGTGCGGAATCAGAGATGGGGAATCAGAGGCAGGGAATCAGAATCAGAAGCAGGGAATCAGAGGCCGGGAATCAGAGGCCGGAATCAGATGCTGGGAATCAGAGGCCTGGAATCAGAGGCGGGGAATCAGAGGCAGGGAATCAGATGCGGGGAATCAGAGGCGGGGAATCAGAGCTGGGGAATCAGAGGTGGGGTATTAGAGTTGGGGAATCAGAGGCGGGGAATCAGATATGGGGAAACAGAGGTGGGGAATCAGAGGCGGGGAAACAGAGGCAGGGAATCAGATATGGGGAATCAGAGGTGGGGAATCAGAGATGGGGAATCAGAGGCGGTGAATCAGAGATGGGGAATCAGAGGCGGGGAATCAGAGGCAGGAAATCAGACACGGGGATTCAGAGGCTGGGAATCAGACGGGGGGAATCAAAGGCGGGGAATCAGAGCTGGGGAATCAGAGGCAGGGAATCAGAGGCCGGGAATCAGATATGGGGAATCAGAGGCTGGGATTCAGAGGCGGGGAATCAGAGGCAGGGAATCAGACACGGGGAATCAGAGGTGGGGAATCAGAGATGGGGAATCAGAGGCGGGGAATCAGAGGCAGGGAATCAGAGGCGGGGAAACAGAGGCGGGGAATCAGATATGGGGAATCAGAGGTGGGGCATCAGAGGTTGTGAATCACAGATGGGGAATCAGAGGCGGGGAATCAGAGGCAGGGAATCAGATGCGGGGAATCAGAGGCAGGGAATCAGATGCGGGGAATCAGAGGCGGGGATTCAGAGCTGGGGAATCAGAAGCGGGGAATCAGAGTTGGGGAATCAGAGGCGGGGAATCAGATATGGGGAATCAGAGGCAGGGAATCAGAGGCGGGGAATCAGAGGCAGGGAATCAGACGCGGGGAATCTGAGGCGGGGAATCAGAGCTGGGGAATCAGAGGTGGGGAATCAGAGTTGGGGAATCAGAGGCAGGGAATTGGATGTGCGGAATCAGAGATGGGGAATCAGAGGTGGGGAATCAGAGGCGGTGAATCAGAGATGGGGAATCAGAAGCGGGGAATCAGAGTTGGGGAATCAGAGGCGGGGAATCAGATATGGGGAATCAGAGGCAGGGAATCAGAGGCGGGGAATCAGAGGCAGGGAATCAGACGCGGGGAATCTGAGGCGGGGAATCAGAGCTGGGGAATCAGAGGTGGGGAATCAGAGTTGGGGAATCAGAGGCAGGGAATTGGATGTGCGGAATCAGAGATGGGGAATCAGAGGTGGGGAATCAGAGGCGGTGAATCAGAGATGGGGAATCAGAGGCGGGGAATCAGAGGCAGGAAATCAGACACGGGGATTCAGAGGCTGGGAATCAGACGGGGGGAATCAATGGCGGGGAATCAGAGCTGGGTAATCTGAGGCAGGGAATCAGAGTTGGGGATTCATAGGCGGGGAATCAGATATGGGGAAAGAGAGGCGGGGAATCAGAGGCGGGCAAACAGAGGCGGGGAATTAGATATGGAGAATCAGAGGTAGGGAATCAGAGGTGGTGAATCAGTGATGGGGAATCACAGGCGGGGAATCAGAGGCAGGGAATAGAACGCGGGGAATCAGAGACAGGGAATCAGAGCTGGGGAATCAGAGGCGGGGAATCATAGTTGGGAATCAGAGGCCGGAATCAGATATGGGGAAACAGAGGCGGGGAATCAGAGGCGGGGAAACAGAGGCGGGGAATCAGATATGGGGAATCGGATGCAGGGAATCAGAGGCGGGGAATCAGAGCTGGGGAATCAGAGGCGGGGAATCAGAGTTGGGGCATCAGAGGTGGGGAATTAGATATAGGGAAACAGAGGCGGGGAATCAGAGGCGGGGAAACAGAGGCGGGGAATCAGATATGGGGAATCAGAGGTGGGGAATCAGAGGCACGGAATCAGATGTGCGGAATCAGAGATGGGGAATCAGAGGCAGGGAATCAGAATCAGAAGCGGGGAATCAGAGGCCGGGAATCAGAGGCCGGGAATCAGATGCTGGGAATAAGAGGCCTGGAATCAGAGGAGGGGAATCAGAGTCCGGGAATCAGAGATGGGGATTCAGAGGCGGGGAATCAGATATGGAGAATCAGAGATGGGGAATCAGAGGCGGGGAATCAGAGGCAGGGAATCGGACGCAGGGAATCAGAGGCGGGGAATCAGAGCTGGGGAATCAGAGGCGGGGAATCAGAGTTGGGGAATCAGAGGCGGGGAATCAGATATGGGGAAATAGAGGCGGGGAATCAGATATGGGGAATCAGAGGTGTGGAATCAGAGGTTGGGAATCAGAGGCAGGAATCAGAGGCGGGGAAACAGAGGCGGGGAATCAGATATGGGGAATCAGAGGTGGCGAATCAAAGGCGGTGAAACAGAGATGGGGAATCAGGGCAGGGAATCAGAGGCAGGGAATCAGAGCTGGGGAAACAGAGGCGGGGAATCAGATATGGGAAATCAGAGGTGGGGAATCAGAGCTGGGGAATCAGTGGCAGGGAATCAGAGCTTGGGAATCAGAGGTGGGGAATCAGAGCTGGGGAATCAGAGGCGGGGAATCAGAGGCGGGGAAACAGAGGCGGGGAATCAGATATGGGGAATCAGAATTGGGGAATCAGGGGCAGGGAATCAGTGGCAGTGAATCAGAGGCGGGGAATCAGAGGCGGGGAATCAGAGGCAGGGAATCAGACACGGGGAATCGGAGGCGGGGAATCAGAGGTGGGGAATCAGAGGCGGGGAATCAGAGGCAGGGAATCGGACTCCGGGAATCAGAGTCGGGGAATCAGAGCTGGGGAATCAGAGGTGGGGAATCAGAGTTGGGGAATCAGAGGCGGGGAATCAGATATGCGGAAATAGAGGTGGGGAATCAGATATGGGGAATCAGAGGTGTGGAATCAGAGGTTGGGAATCAGAGGCAGGGAATCAGAGTCGGGGAAACAGAGGCGGGGAATCAGATATGGTGAATCAGAGGTGGCGAATCAAAGGCGGTGAAACAGAGATGGGGAATCAGGGCAGGGAATCAGAGGCAGGGAATCAAACACGGGGAATCAGAGCTGGGGAATCAGAGGCGGCGAATCAGAGTTGGGAATCAGAGGCGGGGAATCAGAGGCGGGGAATCAGAGGCGGGGAATCAGAGGAAGTGAATCAGATGTGCGGAATCGGAGATGGGGAATCAGAGGCAGGGAATCAGAGGCGGGGAATCAGAGGCGGGGAATCAGAGGCCGGGAATCAGATATGGGGAAACAGAGGCGGGGAATCCGAGGCGGGGAAACAGAGGCGGGGAATCAGATATGGGGAATCAGAGGTGGGGAATCAGAGGTTGGGAATAAGAGGCAGGGAATCAGAGGCTTGGAATCAGATGCAGGGAATCAGATGCGGGGAATCAGAGGCGGGGAATCAGAGCTGGGGAATCAGAGGTGGGGAATCAGATTTGGGGAATCAGAGGTGGGGACTTAGATATTGGGAAACAGAGGCGTGGAATAAGAGGCGGGGAAACCCAGGCGGGGAATCAGATATGGGGAATCAGAGGTGGGGAATCAGAGGCAAGGAATCAGATGTGCGGAATCAGAGATGGGGAATCAGAGGCAGGGAATCAGAATCAGAAGCAGGGAATCAGAGGCCGGGATTCAGAGGCCGGAATCAGATGCTGGGAATCAGAGGCCTGGAATCAGAGGCGGGGAATCAGAGGCAGGGAATCAGATGCGGGGAATCAGAGGCGGGGAATCAGAGCTGGGGAATCAGAGGTGGGGTATTAGAGTTGGGGAATCAGAGGCGGGGAATCAGATATGGGGAAACAGAGGTGGGGAATCAGAGGCGGGGAAACAGAGGCAGGGAATCAGATATGGGGAATCAGAGGTGGGGAATCAGAGATGGGGAATCAGAGGCGGTGAATCAGAGATGGGGAATCAGAGGCGGGGAATCAGAGGCAGGAAATCAGACACGGGGATTCAGAGGCTGGGAATCAGACGGGGGGAATCAAAGGCGGGGAATCAGAGCTGGGGAATCAGAGGCAGGGAATCAGAGGCCGGGAATCAGATATGGGGAATCAGAGGCTGGGATTCAGAGGCGGGGAATCAGAGGCAGGGAATCAGACACGGGGAATCAGAGGTGGGGAATCAGAGATGGGGAATCAGAGGCGGGGAATCAGAGGCAGGGAATCAGAGGCGGGGAAACAGAGGCGGGGAATCAGATATGGGGAATCAGAGGTGGGGCATCAGAGGTTGTGAATCACAGATGGGGAATCAGAGGCGGGGAATCAGAGGCAGGGAATCAGATGCGGGGAATCAGAGGCGGGGATTCAGAGCTGGGGAATCAGAAGCGGGGAATCAGAGTTGGGGAATCAGAGGCGGGGAATCAGATATGGGGAATCAGAGGCAGGGAATCAGAGGCGGGGAATCAGAGGCAGGGAATCAGACGCGGGGAATCTGAGGCGGGGAATCAGAGCTGGGGAATCAGAGGTGGGGAATCAGAGTTGGGGAATCAGAGGCAGGGAATTGGATGTGCGGAATCAGAGATGGGGAATCAGAGGTGGGGAATCAGAGGCGGTGAATCAGAGATGGGGAATCAGAGGCGGGGAATCAGAGGCAGGAAATCAGACACGGGGATTCAGAGGCTGGGAATCAGACGGGGGGAATCAATGGCGGGGAATCAGAGCTGGGTAATCTGAGGCAGGGAATCAGAGTTGGGGATTCATAGGCGGGGAATCAGATATGGGGAAAGAGAGGCGGGGAATCAGAGGCGGGCAAACAGAGGCGAGGAATTAGATATGGGGAATCAGAGGTAGGGAATCAGAGGTGGTGAATCAGTGATGGGGAATCACAGGCGGGGAATCAGAGGCAGGGAATAGAACGCGGGGAATCAGAGGCAGGGAATCAGAGCTGGGGAATCAGAGGCGGGGAATCATAGTTGGGAATCAGAGGCCGGAATCAGATATGGGGAAACAGAGGCGGGGAATCAGAGGCGGGGAAACAGAGGCGGGGAATCAGATATGGGGAATCGGATGCAGGGAATCAGAGGCGGGGAATCAGAGCTGGGGAATCAGAGGCGGGGAATCAGAGTTGGGGCATCAGAGGTGGGGAATTAGATATAGGGAAACAGAGGCGGGGAATCAGAGGCGGGGAAACAGAGGCGGGGAATCAGATATGGGGAATCAGAGGTGGGGAATCAGAGGCACGGAATCAGATGTGCGGAATCAGAGATGGGGAATCAGAGGCAGGGAATCAGAATCAGAAGCGGGGAATCAGAGGCCGGGAATCAGAGGCCGGGAATCAGATGCTGGGAATAAGAGGCCTGGAATCAGAGGAGGGGAATCAGAGTCCGGGAATCAGAGATGGGGATTCAGAGGCGGGGAATCAGATATGGAGAATCAGAGATGGGGAATCAGAGGCGGGGAATCAGATGCAGGGAATCGGACGCCGGGAATCAGAGGCGGGGAATCAGAGCTGGGGAATCAGAGGCGGGGAATCAGAGTTGGGGAATCAGAGGCGGGGAATCAGATATGGGGAAATAGAGGCGGGGAATCAGATATGGGGAATCAGAGGTGTGGAATCAGAGGTTGGGAATCAGAGGCAGGAATCAGAGGCGGGGAAACAGAGGCGGGGAATCAGATATGGGGAATCAGAGGTGGCGAATCAAAAGCGGTGAAACAGAGATGGGGAATCAGGGCAGGGAATCAGAGGCAGGGAATCAGAGCTGGGGAAACAGAGGCGGGGAATCAGATATGGGAAATCAGAGGTGGGGAATCAGGGGCGGGGAATCAGTGGCAGGGAATCAGAGCTTGGGAATCAGAGGTGGGGAATCAGAGCTGGGGAAACAGAGGCGGGGAATCAGATATGGGGAATCAGAGGTGGGGAATCAGGGGCGGGGAATCAGTGGCAGGGAATCAGAGGCCGGGAATAAAAGGCGGGGAATCAGAGCTGGGGAATCAGAGGCGGGGAATAAGAGCTGGGGAATCAGAGGAGGGGAATCAGATATGGGGAAACAGAGGCCGGGAATCAGAGGCAGGGTAACAGAGGCGGGGAATCAGATATGGGGAATAAGAGGTGGGGAATTAGAGGTTGCGAATCAGAGGCGGGGAAACAGAGGCGGGGAATCAAATATAGGGAATCAGAGGTGGGGAATCAGAGGTTGTGAATCAGAGATGGGGAATCAAGGCGGGGAATCAGAGGCAGGGAATCAGACGCGGGGAATCAGAGGCGGGGATTCAGAGCTGGGGAATCAGAGGCCGTGAATCAGAGTTGGGGAATCAGAGGCAGGGAATCAGATATGGGGAATCAGAGGCGGGGAATCAGAGGCGGGGAAACAGAGGCGGGGAATCAGATATGGGGAATCAGAATTGGGGAATCAGGGGCAGGGAATCAGTGGCAGTGAATCAGAGGCGGGGAATCAGAGGCGGGGAATCAGAGGCAGGGAATCAGACACGGGGAATCGGAGGCGGGGAATCAGAGGTGGGGAATCAGAGGCGGGGAATCAGAGGCAGGGAATCGGACTCCGGGAATCAGAGTCGGGGAATCAGAGCTGGGGAATCAGAGGTGGGGAATCAGAGTTGGGGAATCAGAGGCGGGGAATCAGATATGCGGAAATAGAGGTGGGGAATCAGATATGGGGAATCAGAGGTGTGGAATCAGAGGTTGGGAATCAGAGGCAGGGAATCAGAGTCGGGGAAACAGAGGCGGGGAATCAGATATGGTGAATCAGAGGTGGCGAATCAAAGGCGGTGAAACAGAGATGGGGAATCAGGGCAAGGAATCAGAGGCAGGGAATCAAACACGGGGAATCAGAGCTGGGGAATCAGAGGCGGCGAATCAGAGTTGGGAATCAGAGGCGGGGAATCAGAGGCGGGGAAACAGAGGCGGGGAATCAGATATGGGGAATCAGAGGTGGGGAATCCGAGGTTGGGAATCAGAGGCAGGGAATCAGAGGCGGGGAATCAGAGGCGGGGAATCAGAGGAAGTGAATCAGATGTGCGGAATCGGAGATGGGGAATCAGAGGCAGGGAATCAGAGGCGGGGAATCAGAGGCGGGGAATCAGAGGCCGGGAATCAGATATGGGGAAACAGAGGCGGGGAATCCGAGGCGGGGAAACAGAGGCGGGGAATCAGATATGGGGAATCAGAGGTGGGGAATCAGAGGTTGGGAATAAGAGGCAGGGAATCAGAGGCTTGGAATCAGATGCAGGGAATCAGATGCGGGGAATCAGAGGCGGGGAATCAGAGCTGGGGAATCAGAGGTGGGGAATCAGATTTGGGGAATCAGAGGCGGGGACTTAGATATTGGGAAACAGAGGCGTGGAATCAGAGGCGGGGAAACCCAGGCGGGGAATCAGATATGGGGAATCAGAGGTGGGGAATCAGAGGCAAGGAATCAGATGTGCGGAATCAGAGATGGGGAATCAGAGGCAGGGAATCAGAATCAGAAGCAGGGAATCAGAGGCCGGGAATCAGAGGCCGGAATCAGATGCTGGGAATCAGAGGCCTGGAATCAGAGGCGGGGAATCAGAGGCAGGGAATCAGATGCGGGGAATCAGAGGCGGGGAATCAGAGCTGGGGAATCAGAGGTGGGGTATTAGAGTTGGGGAATCAGAGGCGGGGAATCAGATATGGGGAAACAGAGGTGGGGAATCAGAGGCGGGGAAACAGAGGCAGGGAATCAGATATGGGGAATCAGAGGTGGGGAATCAGAGATGGGGAATCAGAGGCGGTGAATCAGAGATGGGGAATCAGAGGCGGGGAATCAGAGGCAGGAAATCAGACACGGGGATTCAGAGGCTGGGAATCAGACGGGGGGAATCAAAGGCGGGGAATCAGAGCTGGGGAATCAGAGGCAGGGAATCAGAGGCGGGGAATCAGATATGGGGAATCAGAGGCTGGGATTCAGAGGCGGGGAATCAGAGGCAGGGAATCAGACACGGGGAATCAGAGGTGGGGAATCAGAGATGGGGAATCAGAGGCGGGGAATCAGAGGCAGGGAATCAGACGCGATGAATCTGAGGCGGGGAATCAGAGCTGGGGAATCAGAGGTGGGGAATCAGAGTTGGGGAATCAGAGGCAGGGAATCGGATGTGCGGAATCAGAGATGGGGAATCAGATGTGGGGAATCAGAGGAATCAGAGATGGGGAATCAGAGGCGGGGAATCAGAGGCAGGAAATCTGACACGGGGATTCAGAGGCTGGGAATCAGACGGGGGGAATCAAAGGCGGGGAATCAGAGCTGGGGAATCAGAGGCAGGGAATCAGAGTTGGGGATTCAGAGACGGGGAATCAGATATGGGGAAACAGAGGCGGGGAATCAGAGGCGGGCAAACAGAGGCGGGGAATTAGATATGGGGAATCAGAGGTGGGGAATCAGAGGTGGTGAATCAGTGATGGGGAATCACAGGCGGGGAATCAGAGGCAGGGAATAGAACGCAGGGAATCAGACGCAGGGAATCAGAGCTGGGGAATCAGAGGCGGGGAATCATAGTTGGTAATCAGAGGCGGGGAATCAGATATGGGGAAACAGAGGCGGGGAATCAGAGGCGGGGAAACAGAGGCGGGGAATCAGATATGGGGAATCGGATGCAGGGAATCAGAGGCGGGGAATCAGAGATGGGGAATCAGAGGCGGGGAATCAGAGTTGGGGCATCAGAGGTGGGGAATTAGATATAGGGAAACAGAAGCGGGGAATCAGAGGCGGGGAAACAGAGGCGGGGAATCAGATATGGGGAATCAGAGGTGGGGAATCAGAGGCACGGAATCAGATGTGCGGAATCAGAGATGGGGAATCAGAGGCAGGGAATCAGAATCAGAAGCGGGGAATCAGAGGCCGGGAATCAGAGGCCGGGAATCAGATGCTGGGAATAAGAGGCCAGGAATCAGAGGAGGGGAATCAGAGTCCGGGAATCAGAGATGGGGATTCAGAGGCGGGGAATCAGATATGGAGAATCAGAGATGGGGAATCAGAGGCGGGGAATCAGAGGCAGGGAATCGGACGCCGGGAATCAGAGGCGGGGAATCAGAGCTGGGGAATCAGAGGCGGGGAATCAGAGATGGGGAATCAGAGGCGGGGAATCAGATATGGGGAAATAGAGGCGGGGAATCAGATATGGGGAATCAGAGGTGTGGAATCAGAGGTTGGGAATCAGAGGCAGGAATCAGAGGCGGGGAAACAGAGGCGGGGAATCAGATATGGGGAATCAGAGGTGGCGAATCAAAGGCGGTGAATCAGAGATGGGGAATCAGGGCAGGGAATCAGAGGCAGGGAATCAGAGCTGGGGAAACAGAGGCGGGGAATCAGATATGGGAAATCAGAGGTGGGGAATCAGGGGCGGGGAATCAGTGGCAGGGAATCAGAGCTTGGGAATCAGAGGTGGGGAATCAGAGCTGGGGAAACAGAGGCGGGGAATCAGATATGGGGAATCAGAGGTGGGGAATCAGGGGCGGGGAATCAGTGGCAGGGAATCAGAGGCCGGGAATAAAAGGCGGGGAATCAGAGCTGGGGAATCAGAGGCGGGGAATCAGAGTTGGGGAATCAGAGGAGGGGAATCAGATATGGGGAAACAGAGGCCGGGAATCAGAGGCAGGGTAACAGAGGCGGGGAATCAGATATGGGGAATAAGAGGTGGGGAATTAGAGGTTGCGAATCAGAGGCGGGGAGACAGAGGCGGGGAATCAAATATAGGGAATAAGAGGTGGGGAATCAGAGGTTGTGAATCAGAGATGGGGAATCAAGGCGGGGAATCAGAGGCAGGGAATCAGACGCGGGGAATCAGAGGCGGGGATTCAGAGCTGGGGAATCAGAGGCCGTGAATCAGAGTTGGGGAATCAGAGGCAGGGAATCAGATATGGGGAATCAGAGGCGGGGAATCAGAGGCGGGGAAACAGAGGCGGGGAATCAGATATGGGGAATCAGAGGTGGGGAATCAGAGGTTGGGAATCAGAGGCAGGGAATCAGAGGCGGGGAATCAGAGGCGGGGAATCTGAGGAAGGGAATCAGATGTGCGGAATCGGAGATGGGGAATCAGAGGCAGGGAATCAGAGGCGGGGAATCAGAGGCGGGGAATCAGAGGCCGGGAATCAGATATGGGGAAACTGAGGCGGGGAATCCGAGGCGGGGAAACAGAGGCGGGGAATCAGATATGGGGAATCAGAGGTGGGGAATCAGAGGTTGGGAATCAGAGGCAGGGAATCAGAGGCTTGGAATCAGATGCAGGGAATCAGATGCGGGGAATCAGAGGCGGGGAATCAGAGCTGGGGAATCAGAGGTGGGGAATCAGATTTGGGGAATCAGAGGTGGGGACTTAGATATTGGGAAACAGAGGCGGGGAATCAGAGGCGGGGAAACAGAGGCGGGGAATCAGATATGGGGAATCAGAGGTGGGGAATCAGAGGCAGGGAATCAGATGTGCGGAATCAGAGATGGGGAATCAGAGGCAGGGAAACAGAATCAGAAGCAGGGAATCAGAGGCCGGGAATCAGAGGCTGGAATCAGATGCTGGGAATCAGAGGCCTGGAATCAGAGGCGGGGAATCAGAGGCAGGGAATCAGATGCGGGGAATCAGAGGCGGGGAATCAGAGCTGGGGAATCAGAGGCGGGGTATTAGAGTTGGGGAATCAGAGGCGGGGAATCAGATATGGGGAAACAGAGGTAGGGAATCAGAGGCGGGGAAACAGAGGCAGGGAATCAGATATGGTGAATCAGAGGCGGGGAATCAGAGGTGGGGAATCATAGGCAGGGAATCGGATGTGCGGAATCTGAGATGGGGAATCGAGGCCGGGAATCAGAGGTGGTGAATCAGAGATGGGGAATCAGAGGCAGGGAATCAGAGGCAGGGTATCAGACGCGGGGAATCAGAGGTGGGCAATCAGAGGCGGGGAATCAGATATGGGGAATCAGAGGCGGGGAATCAGAGGCGGGGAAACAGAGGCGGGGAATCAGATATGGGGAATCAGAGGTGGGGCATCAGAGGTTGTGAATAACAGATGGGGAATCAGAGGCGGGGAATCAGAGGCAGGGAATCAGATGCGGGGAATCAGAGGCGGGGATTCAGAGCTGGGGAATCAGAAGCGGGGAATCAGAGTTGGGGAATCAGAGGCGGGGAATCAGATATGGGGAATCAGAGGCAGGGAATCAGAGGCGGGGAATCAGAGGCAGGGAATCAGACGCGGGGAATCTGAGGCGGGGAATCAGAGCTGGGGAATCAGAGGTGGGGAATCAGAGTTGGGGAATCAGAGGCAGGGAATTGGATGTGCGGAATCAGAGATGGGGAATCAGAGGTGGGGAATCAGAGGTGGGGAATCAGAGATGGGGAATCAGAGGCGGGGAATCAGAGGCAGGAAATCAGACACGGGGATTCAGAGGCTGGGAATCAGACGGGGGGAATCAATGGCGGGGAATCAGAGCTGGGTAATCTGAGGCAGGGAATCAGAGTTGGGGATTCATAGGCGGGGAATCAGATATGGGGAGAGAGAGGCGGGGAATCAGAGGCGGGCAAACAGAGGCGGGGAATTAGATATGGGGAATCAGAGGTAGGGAATCAGAGGTGGTGAATCAGTGATGGGGAATCAAAGGCGGTGAAACAGAGATGGGGAATCAGGGCAGGGAATCAGAGGCAGGGAATCAAACACGGGGAATCAGAGCTGGGGAATCAGAGGCGGGGAATCAGAGTTGGGAATCAGAGGCGGGGAATCAGAGGCGAGGAAACAGAGGCGGGGAATCAGATATGGGGAATCAGAGGTGGGGAATCAGAGGTTGGGAATCAGAGGCAGGGAATCAGAGGCGGGGAATCAGAGGCGGGGAATCAGAGGAAGGGAATCAGATGTGCGGAATCGGAGATGGGGAATCAGAGGCAGGGAATCAGAGGCGGGGAAACAGAGGCGGGGAATCAGAGGCCGGGAATCAGATATGGGGAAACTGAGGCGGGGAATCCGAGGCGGGGAAACAGAGGCGGGGAATCAGATATGGGGAATCAGAGGTGGGGAATCAGAGGTTGGGAATCAGAGGCAGGGAATCAGAGGCTTGGAATCAGATGCAGGGAATCAGATGCGGGGAATCAGAGGCGGGGAATCAGAGCTGGGGAATCAGAGGTGGGGAATCAGATTTGGGGAATCAGAGGTGGGAACTTAGATATTGGGAAACAGAGGCGGGGAATCAGAGGCGGGGAAACAGAGGCGGGGAATCAGATATGGGGAATCAGAGGTGGGGAATCAGAGGCAGGGAATCAGATGTGCGGAATCAGAGATGGGGAATCAGAGGCAGGGAAACAGAATCAGAAGCAGGGAATCAGAGGCCGGGAATCAGAGGCTGGAATCAGATGCTGGGAATCAGAGGCCTGGAATCAGAGGCGGGGAATCAGAGGCAGGGAATCAGATGCGGGGAATCAGAGGCGGGGAATCAGAGCTGGGGAATCAGAGGCGGGGTATTAGAGTTGGGGAATCAGAGGCGGGGAATCAGATATGGGGAAACAGAGGTAGGGAATCAGAGGCGGGGAAACAGAGGCAGGGAATCAGATATGGTGAATCAGAGGCGGGGAATCAGAGGTGGGGAATCATAGGCAGGGAATCGGATGTGCGGAATCAGAGATGGGGAATCAGAGGCCGGGAATCAGAGGTGGTGAATCAGAGATGGGGAATCAGAGGCGGGGAATCAGAGGCAGGGTATCAGACGCGGGGAATCAGAGGTGGGGAATCAGAGATGGGGAATCAGATATGGGGAATCAGAGGCGGGGAATCAGAGGCGGGGAAACAGAGGCGGGGAATCAGATATGGGGAATCAGAGGTGGGGCATCAGAGGTTGTGAATCACAGATGGGGAATCAGAGGCGGGGAATCAGAGGCAGGGAATCAGATGCGGGGAATCAGAGGCGGGGATTCAGAGCTGGGGAATCAGAAGCGGGGAATCTGAGTTGGGGAATCAGAGGCGGGGAATCAGATATGGGGAATCAGAGGCAGGGAATCAGAGGCGGGGAATCAGAGGCAGGGAATCAGACGCGGGGAATCTGAGGCGGGGAATCAGAGCTGGGGAATCAGAGGTGGGGAATCAGAGTTGGGGAATCAGAGGCAGGGAATTGGATGTGCGGAATCAGAGATGGGGAATCAGAGGTGGGGAATCAGAGGCGGTGAATCAGAGATGGGGAATCAGAGGCGGGGAATCAGAGGCAGGAAATCAGACACGGGGATTCAGAGGCTGGGAATCAGACGGGGGGAATCAATGGCGGGGAATCAGAGCTGGGTAATCTGAGGCAGGAAATCAGAGTTGGGGATTCATAGGCGGGGAATCAGATATGGGGAAAGAGAGGCGGGGAATCAGAGGCGGGCAAACAGAGGCGGGGAATTAGATATGGGGAATCAGAGGTAGGGAATCAGAGGTGGTGAATCAGTGATGGGGAATCACAGGCGGGGAATCAGAGGCAGGGAATAGAACGTGGGGAATCAGAGGCAGGGAATCAGAGCTGGGGAATCAGAGGCGGGGAATCATAGTTGGGAATCAGAGGCCGGAATCAGATATGGGGAAACAGAGGCGGGGAATCAGAGGCGGGGAAACAGAGGCGGGGAATCAGATATGGGGAATCGGATGCAGGGAATCAGAGGCGGGGAATCAGAGCTGGGGAATCAGAGGCGGGGAATCAAAGTTGGGGCATCAGAGGTGGGGAATTAGATATAGGGAAACAGAGGCGGGGAATCAGAGGCGGGGAAACAGAGGCGGGGAATCAGATATGGGGAATCAGAGGTGGGGAATCAGAGGCACGGAATCAGATGTGCGGAATCAGAGATGGGGAATCAGAGGCAGGGAATCAGAATCAGAAGCGGGGAATCAGAGGCCGGGAATCAGAGGCCGGGAATCAGATGCTGGGAATAAGAGGCCTGGAATCAGAGGAGGGGAATCAGAGTCCGGGAATCAGAGATGGGGATTCAGAGGCGGGGAATCAGATATGGAGAATCAGAGATGGGGAATCAGAGGCGGGGAATCAGAGGCAGGGAATCGGACGCCGGGAATCAGAGGCGGGGAATCAGAGCTGGGGAATCAGAGGCGGGGAATCAGAGTTGGGGAATCAGAGGCGGGGAATCAGATATGGGGAAATAGAGGCGGGGAATCAGATATGGGGAATCAGAGGTGTGGAATCAGAGGTTGGGAATCAGAGGCAGGAATCAGAGGCGGGGAAACAGAGGCGGGGAATCAGATATGGGGAATCAGAGGTGGCGAATCAAAGGCGGTGAAACAGAGATGGGGAATCAGGGCAGGGAATCAGAGGCAGGGAATCAGAGCTGGGGAAACAGAGGCGGGGAATCAGATATGGGAAATCAGAGGTGGGGAATCAGGGGCGGGGAATCAGTGGCAGGGAATCAGAGCTTGGGAATCAGAGGTGGGGAATCAGAGCTGGGGAAACAGAGGCGGGGAATCAGATATGGGGAATCAGAGGTGGGGAATCAGGGGCGGGGAATCAGTGGCAGGGAATCAGAGGCCGGGAATAAAAGGCGGGGAATCAGAGCTGGGGAATCAGAGGCGGGGAATCAGAGTTGGGGAATCAGAGGAGGGGAATCAGATATGGGGAAACAGAGGCCGGGAATCAGAGGCAGGGTAACAGAGGCGGGGAATCAGATATGGGGAATAAGAGGTGGGGAATTAGAGGTTGCGAATCAGAGGCGGGGAAACAGAGGCGGGGAATCAAATATAGGGAATCAGAGGTGGGGAATCAGAGGTTGTGAATCAGAGATGGGGAATCAAGGCGGGGAATCAGAGGCAGGGAATCAGACGCGGGGAATCAGAGGCGGGGATTCAGAGCTGGGGAATCAGAGGCCGTGAATCAGAGTTGGGGAATCAGAGGCAGGGAATCAGATATGGGGAATCAGAGGCGGGGAATCAGAGGCGGGGAAACAGAGGCGGGGAATCAGATATGGGGAATCAGAATTGGGGAATCAGGGGCAGGGAATCAGTGGCAGTGAATCAGAGGCGGGGAATCAGAGGCGGGGAATCAGAGGCAGGGAATCAGACACGGGGAATCGGAGGCGGGGAATCAGAGGTGGGGAATCAGAGGCGGGGAATCAGAGGCAGGGAATCGGACTCCGGGAATCAGAGTCGGGGAATCAGAGCTGGGGAATCAGAGGTGGGGAATCAGAGTTGGGGAATCAGAGGCGGGGAATCAGATATGCGGAAATAGAGGTGGGGAATCAGATATGGGGAATCAGAGGTGTGGAATCAGAGGTTGGGAATCAGAGGCAGGGAATCAGAGTCGGGGAAACAGAGGCGGGGAATCAGATATGGTGAATCAGAGGTGGCGAATCAAAGGCGGTGAAACAGAGATGGGGAATCAGGGCAGGGAATCAGAGGCAGGGAATCAAACACGGGGAATCAGAGCTGGGGAATCAGAGGCGGCGAATCAGAGTTGGGAATCAGAGGCGGGGAATCAGAGGCGGGGAAACAGAGGCGGGGAATCAGATATGGGGAATCAGAGGTGGGGAATCCGAGGTTGGGAATCAGAGGCAGGGAATCAGAGGCGGGGAATCAGAGGCGGGGAATCAGAGGAAGTGAATCAGATGTGCGGAATCGGAGATGGGGAATCAGAGGCAGGGAATCAGAGGCGGGGAATCAGAGGCGGGGAATCAGAGGCGGGGAATCAGAGGCCGGGAATCAGATATGGGGAAACAGAGGCGGGGAATCCGAGGCGGGGAAACAGAGGCGGGGAATCAGATATGGGGAATCAGAGGTGGGGAATCAGAGGTTGGGAATAAGAGGCAGGGAATCAGAGGCTTGGAATCAGATGCAGGGAATCAGATGCGGGGAATCAGAGGCGGGGAATCAGAGCTGGGGAATCAGAGGTGGGGAATCAGATTTGGGGAATCAGAGGCGGGGACTTAGATATTGGGAAACAGAGGCGTGGAATCAGAGGCGGGGAAACCCAGGCGGGGAATCAGATATGGGGAATCAGAGGTGGGGAATCAGAGGCAAGGAATCAGATGTGCGGAATCAGAGATGGGGAATCAGAGGCAGGGAATCAGAATCAGAAGCAGGGAATCAGAGGCCGGGAATCAGAGGCCGGAATCAGATGCTGGGAATCAGAGGCCTGGAATCAGAGGCGGGGAATCAGAGGCAGGGAATCAGATGCGGGGAATCAGAGGCGGGGAATCAGAGCTGGGGAATCAGAGGTGGGGTATTAGAGTTGGGGAATCAGAGGCGGGGAATCAGATATGGGGAAACAGAGGTGGGGAATCAGAGGCGGGGAAACAGAGGCAGGGAATCAGATATGGGGAATCAGAGGTGGGGAATCAGAGATGGGGAATCAGAGGCGGTGAATCAGAGATGGGGAATCAGAGGCGGGGAATCAGAGGCAGGAAATCAGACACGGGGATTCAGAGGCTGGGAATCAGACGGGGGGAATCAAAGGCGGGGAATCAGAGCTGGGGAATCAGAGGCAGGGAATCAGAGGCGGGGAATCAGATATGGGGAATCAGAGGCTGGGATTCAGAGGCGGGGAATCAGAGGCAGGGAATCAGACACGGGGAATCAGAGGTGGGGAATCAGAGATGGGGAATCAGAGGCGGGGAATCAGAGGCAGGGAATCAGACGCGATGAATCTGAGGCGGGGAATCAGAGCTGGGGAATCAGAGGTGGGGAATCAGAGTTGGGGAATCAGAGGCAGGGAATCGGATGTGCGGAATCAGAGATGGGGAATCAGATGTGGGGAATCAGAGGAATCAGAGATGGGGAATCAGAGGCGGGGAATCAGAGGCAGGAAATCTGACACGGGGATTCAGAGGCTGGGAATCAGACGGGGGGAATCAAAGGCGGGGAATCAGAGCTGGGGAATCAGAGGCAGGGAATCAGAGTTGGGGATTCAGAGACGGGGAATCAGATATGGGGAAACAGAGGCGGGGAATCAGAGGCGGGCAAACAGAGGCGGGGAATTAGATATGGGGAATCAGAGGTGGGGAATCAGAGGTGGTGAATCAGTGATGGGGAATCACAGGCGGGGAATCAGAGGCAGGGAATAGAACGCAGGGAATCAGACGCAGGGAATCAGAGCTGGGGAATCAGAGGCGGGGAATCATAGTTGGTAATCAGAGGCGGGGAATCAGATATGGGGAAACAGAGGCGGGGAATCAGAGGCGGGGAAACAGAGGCGGGGAATCAGATATGGGGAATCGGATGCAGGGAATCAGAGGCAGGGAATCAGAGATGGGGAATCAGAGGCGGGGAATCAGAGTTGGGGCATCAGAGGTGGGGAATTAGATATAGGGAAACAGAAGCGGGGAATCAGAGGCGGGGAAACAGAGGCGGGGAATCAGATATGGGGAATCAGAGGTGGGGAATCAGAGGCACGGAATCAGATGTGCGGAATCAGAGATGGGGAATCAGAGGCAGGGAATCAGAATCAGAAGCGGGGAATCAGAGGCCGGGAATCAGAGGCCGGGAATCAGATGCTGGGAA
Organism: Narcine bancroftii; assembly: GCF_036971445.1. Classification (NCBI taxonomy): domain Eukaryota; kingdom Metazoa; phylum Chordata; class Chondrichthyes; order Torpediniformes; family Narcinidae; genus Narcine; species Narcine bancroftii. The sequence continues at coordinate 266,219,266 of NC_091470.1, forward strand.
TAAGAGGCCAGGAATCAGAGGAGGGGAATCAGAGTCCGGGAATCAGAGATGGGGATTCAGAGGCGGGGAATCAGATATGGAGAATCAGAGATGGGGAATCAGAGGCGGGGAATCAGAGGCAGGGAATCGGACGCCGGGAATCAGAGGCGGGGAATCAGAGCTGGGGAATCAGAGGCGGGGAATCAGAGATGGGGAATCAGAGGCGGGGAATCAGATATGGGGAAATAGAGGCGGGGAATCAGATATGGGGAATCAGAGGTGTGGAATCAGAGGTTGGGAATCAGAGGCAGGAATCAGAGGCGGGGAAACAGAGGCGGGGAATCAGATATGGGGAATCAGAGGTGGCGAATCAAAGGCGGTGAAACAGAGATGGGGAATCAGGGCAGGGAATCAGAGGCAGGGAATCAGAGCTGGGGAAACAGAGGCGGGGAATCAGATATGGGAAATCAGAGGTGGGGAATCAGGGGCGGGGAATCAGTGGCAGGGAATCAGAGCTTGGGAATCATAGGTGGGGAATCAGAGCTGGGGAAACAGAGGCGGGGAATCAGATATGGGGAATCAGAGGTGGGGAATCAGGGGCGGGGAATCAGTGGCAGGGAATCAGAGGCCGGGAATAAAAGGCGGGGAATCAGAGCTGGGGAATCAGAGGCGGGGAATCAGAGTTGGGGAATCAGAGGAGGGGAATCAGATATGGGGAAACAGAGGCCGGGAATCAGAGGCAGGGTAACAGAGGCGGGGAATCAGATATGGGGAATAAGAGGTGGGGAATTAGAGGTTGCGAATCAGAGGCGGGGAAACAGAGGCGGGGAATCAAATATAGGGAATAAGAGGTGGGGAATCAGAGGTTGTGAATCAGAGATGGGGAATCAAGGCGGGGAATCAGAGGCAGGGAATCAGACGCGGGGAATCAGAGGCGGGGATTCAGAGCTGGGGAATCAGAGGCCGTGAATCAGAGTTGGGGAATCAGAGGCAGGGAATCAGATATGGGGAATCAGAGGCGGGGAATCTGAGGCGGGGAAACAGAGGCGGGGAATCAGATATGGGGAATCAGAATTGGGGAATCAGGGGCAGGGAATCAGTGGCAGTGAATCAGAGGCGGGGAATCAGAGGCGGGGAATCAGAGGCAGGGAATCAGACACGGGGAATCGGAGGCGGGGAATCAGAGATGGGGAATCAGAGGCGGGGAATCAGAGGCAGGGAATCGGACTCCGGGAATCAGAGTCGGGGAATCAGAGCTGGGGAATCAGAGGTGGGGAATCAGAGTTGGGGAATCAGAGGCGGGGAATCAGATATGGGGAAATAGAGGTGGGGAATCAGATATGGGGAATCAGAGGTGTGGAATCAGAGGTTGGGAATCAGAGGCAGGGAATCAGAGTCGGGGAAACAGAGGCGGGGAATCAGATATGGTGAATCAGAGGTGGCGAATCAAAGGCGGTGATACAGAGATGGGGAATCAGGGCAGGGAATCAGAGGCAGGGAATCAAACACGGGGAATCAGAGCTGGGGAATCAGAGGCGGCGAATCAGAGTTGGGAATCAGAGGCGGGGAATCAGAGGCGGGGAAACAGAGGCGGGGAATCAGATATGGGGAATCAGAGGTGGGGAATCCGAGGTTGGGAATCAGAGGCAGGGAATCAGAGGCGGGGAATCAAAGGCGGGGAATCAGAGGAAGTGAATCAGATGTGCGGAATCGGAGATGGGGAATCAGAGGCAGGGAATCAGAGGCGGGGAATCAGAGGCGGGGAATCAGAGGCCGGGAATCAGATATGGGGAAACAGAGGCGGGGAATCCGAGGCGGGGAAACAGAGGCGGGGAATCAGATATGGGGAATCAGAGGTGGGGAATCAGAGGTTGGGAATAAGAGGCAGGGAATCAGAGGCTTGGAATCAGATGCAGGGAATCAGATGCGGGGAATCAGAGGCGGGGAATCAGAGCTGGGGAATCAGAGGTGGGGAATCAGATTTGGGGAATCAGAGGCGGGGACTTAGATATTGGGAAACAGAGGCGGGGAATCAGAGGCGGGGAAACCCAGGCGGGGAATCAGATATGGGTAATCAGAGGTGGGGAATCAGAGGCAAGGAATCAGATGTGCGGAATCAGAGATGAGGAATCAGAGGCAGGGAATCAGAATCAGAAGCAGGGAATCAGAGGCCGGGAATCAGAGGCCGGAATCAGATGCTGGGAATCAGAGGCCTGGAATCAGAGGCGGGGAATCAGAGGCAGGGAATCAGATGCGGGGAATCAGAGGCGGGGAATCAGAGCTGGGGAATCAGAGGTGGGGTATTAGAGTTGGGGAATCAGAGGCGGGGAATCAGATATGGGGAAACAGAGGTGGGGAATCAGAGGCGGGGAAACAGAGGCAGGGAATCAGATATGGGGAATCAGAGGTGGGGAATCAGAGATGGGGAATCAGAGGCGGTGAATCAGAGATGGGGAATCAGAGGCGGGGAATCAGAGGCAGGAAATCAGACACGGGGATTCAGAGGCTGGGAATCAGACGGGGGGAATCAAAGGCGGGGAATCAGAGCTGGGGAATCAGAGGCAGGGAATCAGAGGCGGGGAATCAGATATGGGGAAACAGAGGCGGGGAATCAGAGGCGGGCAAACAGAGGCGGGGAATTAGATATGGGGAATCAGAGGTGGGGAATCAGAGGTGGTGAATCAGTGATGGGGAATCACAGGCGGGGAATCAGAGGCAGGGAATAGAACGCAGGGAATCAGACGCAGGGAATCAGAGCTGGGGAATCAGAGGCGGGCAATCATAGTTGGTAATCAGAGGCGGGGAATCAGATATGGGGAAACAGAGCCGGGGAATAAGAGGCGGGGAAACAGAGGCGGGGAATCAGATATGGGGAATCCGATGCGGGGAATCAGAGGCGCGGAATCAGAGCTGGGGAATCAGAGGCGGGGAATCAGAGTTGGGGCATCAGAGGTGGGGAATTAGATATAGGGAAACAGAGGCGGGGAATCAGAGGCGGGGAAACAGAGGCGGGGAATCAGATATGGGGAATCAGAGGTGGGGAATCAGAGGCAGGGAATCAGATGTGCGGAATCAGAGATGGGGAATCAGAGGCAGGGAATCAGAATCAGAAGCGGGGAATCAGAGGCTGGGTATCAGAGGCCGGGAATCAGATGCTGGGAATAAGAGGCCGGGAATCAGAGGTGGGGAATCAGAGTCCGGGAATCAGAGATGGGGATTCAGAGGCGGGGAATGAGATATGGAGAATCAGATGCGGGGAATCAGAGGCCGGGAAACAGAGGTGGGGAATCAGACATGGGGAATCAGAGGTGGCGAATCAAAGGCGGTGAATCAGAGATGGGGAATCAGAGGCGGGGAATCAGAGGCAGGGAATCAGATGCGGGGAATCAGAGGCGGGGAATCAGAGCTGGCGAATTAGAGGCGGGGAATCAGAGGTGGGCAATCAGAGGCGGGGAATCAGATATGGGGAATCAGAGGCGGGGAATCAGAGGCGGGGAAACAGAGGCGGGGAATCAAATATAGGGAATCAGAGGTGGGGAATCAGAGGTTGTGAATCAGAGATGGGGAATCAAGGCGGGGAATCAGAGGCAGGGAATCAGACACGGGGAATCAGAGGCGGGGATTCAGAGCTGGGGAATCAGAGGCGGGGAATCAGAGTTGGGGAATCAGAGGCAGGGAATCAGATATGGGGAAACTGAGGCGGGGAATCAGATATGGGGAATCAGAGGTGGGGAATCAGAGGTTGGGAATAAGAGGCAGGGAATCAGAGGCTTGGAATCAGATGCAGGGAATCAGATGCGGGGAATCAGAGGCGGGGAATCAGAGCTGGGGAATCAGAGGTGGGGAATCAGATTTGGGGAATCAGAGGCGGGGACTTAGATATTGGGAAACAGAGGCGGGGAATCAGAGGCGGGGAAACCCAGGCGGGGAATCAGATATGGGTAATCAGAGGTGGGGAATCAGAGGCAAGGAATCAGATGTGCGGAATCAGAGATGGGGAATCAGAGGCAGGGAATCAGAATCAGAAGCAGGGAATCAGAGGCCGGGAATCAGAGGCCGGAATCAGATGCTGGGAATCAGAGGCCTGGAATCAGAGGCGGGGAATCAGAGGCAGGGAATCAGATGCGGGGAATCAGAGGCGGGGAATCAGAGCTGGGGAATCAGAGGTGGGGTATTAGAGTTGGGGAATCAGAGGCGGGGAATCAGATATGGGGAAACAGAGGTGGGGAATCAGAGGCGGGGAAACAGAGGCAGGGAATCAGATATGGGGAATCAGAGGTGGGGAATCAGAGATGGGGAATCAGAGGCGGTGAATCAGAGATGGGGAATCAGAGGCGGGGAATCAGAGGCAGGAAATCAGACACGGGGATTCAGAGGCTGGGAATCAGACGGGGGGAATCAAAGGCGGGGAATCAGAGCTGGGGAATCAGAGGCAGGGAATCAGAGGCGGGGAATCAGATATGGGGAAACAGAGGCGGGGAATCAGAGGCGGGCAAACAGAGGCGGGGAATTAGATATGGGGAATCAGAGGTGGGGAATCAGAGGTGGTGAATCAGTGATGGGGAATCACAGGCGGGGAATCAGAGGCAGGGAATAGAACGCAGGGAATCAGACGCAGGGAATCAGAGCTGGGGAATCAGAGGCGGGCAATCATAGTTGGTAATCAGAGGCGGGGAATCAGATATGGGGAAACAGAGCCGGGGAATAAGAGGCGGGGAAACAGAGGCGGGGAATCAGATATGGGGAATCCGATGCGGGGAATCAGAGGCGCGGAATCAGAGCTGGGGAATCAGAGGCGGGGAATCAGAGTTGGGGCATCAGAGGTGGGGAATTAGATATAGGGAAACAGAGGCGGGGAATCAGAGGCGGGGAAACAGAGGCGGGGAATCAGATATGGGGAATCAGAGGTGGGGAATCAGAGGCAGGGAATCAGATGTGCGGAATCAGAGATGGGGAATCAGAGGCAGGGAATCAGAATCAGAAGCGGGGAATCAGAGGCTGGGTATCAGAGGCCGGGAATCAGATGCTGGGAATAAGAGGCCGGGAATCAGAGGTGGGGAATCAGAGTCCGGGAATCAGAGATGGGGATTCAGAGGCGGGGAATGAGATATGGAGAATCAGATGCGGGGAATCAGAGGCCGGGAAACAGAGGTGGGGAATCAGACATGGGGAATCAGAGGTGGCGAATCAAAGGCGGTGAATCAGAGATGGGGAATCAGAGGCGGGGAATCAGAGGCAGGGAATCAGATGCGGGGAATCAGAGGCGGGGAATCAGAGCTGGCGAATCAGAGGCGGGGAATCAGAGGTGGGCAATCAGAGGCGGGGAATCAGATATGGGGAATCAGAGGCGGGGAATCAGAGGCGGGGAAACAGAGGCGGGGAATCAAATATAGGGAATCAGAGGTGGGGAATCAGAGGTTGTGAATCAGAGATGGGGAATCAAGGCGGGGAATCAGAGGCAGGGAATCAGACACGGGGAATCAGAGGCGGGGATTCAGAGCTGGGGAATCAGAGGCGGGGAATCAGAGTTGGGGAATCAGAGGCAGGGAATCAGATATGGGGAAACTGAGGCGGGGAATCCGAGGCGGGGAAACAGAGGCGGGGAATCAGATATGGGGAATCAGAGGTGGGGAATCAGAGGTTGGGAATCAGAGGCAGGGAATCAGAGGCTTGGAATCAGATGCAGGGAATCAGATGCGGGGCATCAGAGGCGGAGAATCAGATCTGGGGAATCAGAGGTGGGGAATCAGATTTGGGGAATCAGAGGTGGGGACTTAGATATTGGGAAACAGAGGCGGGGAATCAGAGGCGGGGAAACAGAGGCGGGGAATCAGATATGGGGAATCAGAGGTGGGGAATCAGAGGCAGGGAATCAGATGTGCGGAATCAGAGATGGGGAATCAGAGGCAGGGAATCAGAATCAGAAGCAGGGAAACAGAGGCCGGGAATCAGAGGCCGGAATCAGATGATGGGAATCAGAGGCCTGGAATCAGAGGCGGGGAATCAGAGGCAGGGAATCAGATGCGGGGAATCAGAGGCGGGGAATCAGAGCTGGGGAATCAGAGGCGGGGTATTAGAGTTGGGGAATCAGAGGCGGGGAATCAGATATGGGGAAACAGAGGTAGGGAATCAGAGGCGGGGAAACAGAGGCAGGGAATCAGATATGGGGAATCAGAGGCGGGGAATCAGAGGTGGGGAAACATAGGCAGGGAATCGGATGTGCGGAATCAGAGATGGGGAATCAGAGGGCGGGAATCAGAGGTGGTGAATCAGAGATGGGGAATCAGAGGCGGGGAATCAGAGGCAGGGTATCAGACGCGGGGAATCAGAGGTGGGCAATCAGAGGCGGGGAATCATATATGGGGAATCAGAGGCGGGGAATCAGAGGCGGGGAAACAGAGGCGGGGAATCAGATATGGGGAATCAGAGGTGGGGCATCAGAGGTTGTGAATCACAGATGGGGAATCAGAGGCGGGGAATCAGATATGGGGAATCAGAGGCAGGGAATCAGAGGCGGGGAATCAGAGGCAGGGAATCAGACGCGGGGAATCTGAGGTGGGGAATCAGAGGCAGGGAATCAGAGGCGGGGAATCAGAGGCAGGGAATCAGACGCGGGGAATCTGAGGTGGGGAATCAGAGCTGGGGAATCAGAGGTGGGGAATCAGAGTTGGGGAATCAGAGGCAGGGAATTGGATGTGCGGAATCAGAGATGGGGAATCAGATGTGGGGAATCAGAGGCGGTGAATCAGAGATGGGGAATCAGAGGCGGGGAATCAGAGGCAGGAAATCAGACACGGGGATTCAGAGGCTGGGAATCAGACGGGGGGAATCAAAGGCGGGGAATCAGAGATGGGGAATCTGAGGCAGGGAATCAGAGTTGGGGATTCAGAGGCGGGGAATCAGATATGGGGAAACAGAGGCGGGGAATCAGAGGCGGGCAAACAGAGGCGGGGAATCAGAGGCGGGGAATCAGAGGCAGGAAATCAGACACGGGGATTCAGAGGCTGGGAATCAGACGGGGGGAATCAAAGGCGGGGAATCAGAGCTGGGGAATCTGAGGCAGGGTATCAGAGTTGGGGATTCAGAGGCGGGGAATCAGATATGGGGAAACAGAGGCGGGGAATCAGAGGCGGTCAAACAGAGGCGGGGAATTAGATATGGGGAATCAGAGGTAGGGAATCAGAGGTGGTGAATCAGTGATGGGGAATCACAGGCGGGGAATCAGAGGCAGGGAATAGAACGCGGGGAATCAGAGGCAGGGAATCAGAGCTGGGGAATCAGAGGCGGGGAATCATAGTTGGGAATCAGAGGCGGGAATCAGATATGGGGAAACAGAGGCGGGGAATCAGAGGCGGGGAAACAGAGGCGGGGAATCAGATATGGGGAATCGGATGCAGGGAATCAGAGGCGGGGTATCAGAGCTGGGGAATCAGAGGCGGGGAATCAGAGTTGGGGCATCAGAGGTGCGGAATTAGATATAGGGAAACAGAAGCGGGGAATCAGAGGCGGGGAAACAGAGTCGGGGAATCAGATATGGGGAATCAGAGGTGGGGAATCAGAGGCAGGGAATCAGATGTGCGGAATCAGAGATGGGGAATCAGAGGCAGGGAATCAGAAGCGGGGAATCAGAGGCCGGGAATCAGAGGCCGGGAATCAGATGCTGGGAATAAGAGGCCGGGAATCAGAGGAGGGGATTCAGAGTCCGGGAATCAGAGATGGGGATTCAGAGGCGGGGAATGAGATATGGAGAATCAGAGGCGGGGAATCAGAGGCGGGGAAACAGAGGTGGGGAATCAGATATGGGGAATCAGAGGTGGCGAATCAAAGGCGGTGAATCAGAGATGGGGAATCAGAGGCGGGGAATCAGAGGCAGGGAATCAGATGCGGGGAATCAGAGGCGGGGAATCAGAGCTGGCGAATCAGAGGCTGGGAATCAGAGGTGGGCAATCTGAGGCGGGGAATCAGATATGGGGAATCAGAGGCGGGGAATCAGAGGCGGGGAAACAGAGGCGGGGAATCAAATATAGGGAATCAGAGGTGGGGAATCAGAGGTTGTGAATCAGAGATGGGGAATCAAGGCGGGGAATCAGAGGCAGGGAATCAGACGCGGGGAATCAGAGGCGAGGATTCAGAGCTGGGGAATCAGAGGCGTGGAATCAGAGTTGGGGAATCAGAGGCAGGGAATCAGATATGGGGAATCAGAGGCGGGGAATCAGAGGCCGGGATTCAGATATGGGGAAACAGAGGCGGGGAATCCGAGGCGGGGAAACAGAGGCGGGGAATCAGATATGGGGAATCAGAGGTGGGGAATCAGAGGTTGGGAATCAGAGGCAGGGAATCAGAGGCTTGGAATCAGATGCAGGGTATCAGATGCGGGGAATCAGAGGCGCGGAATCAGAGCTGGGGAATCAGAGGTGGGGAATCAGATTTGGGGAATCAGAGGTGGGGACTTAGATATTGGGAAACAGAGGCGGGGAATCAGAGGCGGGGAAACAGAGGCGGGGAATCAGATATGGGGAATCAGAGGTGGGGAATCAGAGGCAGGGAATCAGATGTGCGGAATCAGAGATGGGGAATCAGAGGCAGGGAATCAGAATCAGAAGAAGGGAATCAGAAGCCGGGAATCAGAGGCCGGAATCAGATGCTGGGAATCAGAGGCCTGGAATCAGAGGCGGGGAATCAGAGGCAGGGAATCAGATGCGGGGAATCATAGGCGGGGAATCAGAGCTGGGGAATCAGAGGCGGGGTATTAGAGTTGGGGAATCAGAGGCGGGGAATCAGATATGGGGAAACAGAGGTGGGGAATCAGAGGCGGGGAAACAGAGGCAGGGAATCAGATATGGGGAATCAGAGGTGGGGCATCAGAGGTTGTGAATCACAGATGGGGAATCAGAGGCGGGGAATCAGAGGCAGGGAATCAGACGCGGGGAATCAGAGGCGGGGATTCAGAGCTGGGGAATCAGAAGCGGGGAATCAGAGTTGGGGAATCAGAGGCGGGGAATCAGATATGGGGAATCAGAGGCAGGGAATCGGAGGCGGGGAATCAGAGGCAGGGAATCAGACGCGTGGAATCTGAGGAGGGGAATCAGAGATGGGGAATCAGAGGTGGGGAATCAGAGTTGGGGAATCAGAGGCAGGGAATTGGATGTGCGGAATCAGAGAGGGGGAATCAGAGGTGGGGAATCAGAGGCGGTGAATCAGAGATGGGGAATCAGAGGCGGGGAATCAGAGGCAGGAAATCAGACACGGGGATTCAGAGGCTGGGAATCAGACGGGGGGAATCAAAGGCGGGGAATCACAGCTGGGGAATCTGAGGCAGGGAATCAGAGTTGGGGATTCAGAGGCGGGGAATCAGATATGGGGAAACAGAGGCGGGGAATCAGAGGCGGGCAAACAGAGGCGGGGAATTAGATATGGGGAATCAGAGGTAGGGAATCAGAGGTGGTGAATCAGTGATGGGGAATCACAGGCGGGGAATCAGAGGCAGGGAATAGAACGCGGGGAATCAGAGGCAGGGAATCAGAGCTGGGGAATCAGAGGAGGGGATTCATAGTTGGGAATCAGAGGCGGGAATCAGATATGGGGAAACAGAGGCGGGGAATCAGAGGCGGTGAAACAGAGGTGGGGAATCAGATATGGGGAATCGGATGCAGGGAATCAGAGGCGGGGAATCAGAGCTGGGGAATCAGAGGCGGGGAATCAGAGTTGGGGCATCAGAGGTGGGGAATTAGATATAGGGAAACAGAGGCGGGGAATCAGAGGCGGGGAAACAGAGGCGGGGAATCAGATATGGGGAATCAGATGTGGGGAATCAGGCGCAGGGAATCAGTGGCAGGGAATCAGAGGCGGGGAATCAGAGGCGGGGAATCAAAGGCAGGGAATCAGACACGGGGAATCAGAGGCGGGGAATCAGAGATGGGGAATCAGAGGCGGGGAATCAGAGGCAGGGAATCGGATGCCGGGAATCAGAGTCGGGGAATCAGAGCTGGGGAATCAGAGGCGGGGAATCAGAGTTGGGGAATCAGAGGCGGGGAATCAGAGGCGGGGAAACAGAGGCGGGGAATCAGATATGGGGAATCAGATATGGGGAATCAGAGGCGGGGAATCAGAGGCCGGGATTCAGATATGGGGAAACAGAGGCGGGGAATCCGAGGCGGGGAAACAGAGGCGGGGAATCAGATATGGGGAATCAGAGGTGGGGAATCAGAGGTTGGGAATCAGAGGCAGGGAATCAGAGGCTTGGAATCAGATGCAGGGTATCAGATGCGGGGAATCAGAGGCGCGGAATCAGAGCTGGGGAATCAGAGGTGGGGAATCAGATTTGGGGAATCAGAGGTGGGGACTTAGATATTGGGAAACAGAGGCGGGGAATCAGAGGCGGGGAAACAGAGGCGGGGAATCAGATATGGGGAATCAGAGGTGGGGAATCAGAGGCAGGGAATCAGATGTGCGGAATCAGAGATGGGGAATCAGGGGCAGGGAATCAGAATCAGAAGAAGGGAATCAGAGGCCGGGAATCAGAGGCCGGAATCAGATGCTGGGAATCAGAGGCCTGGAATCAGAGGCGGGGAATCAGAGGCAGGGAATCAGATGCGGGGAATCAGAGGCGGGGAATCAGAGCTGGGGAATCAGAGGCGGGGTATTAGAGTTGGGGAATCAGAGGCGGGGAATCAGATATGGGGAAACAGAGGTGGGGAATCAGAGGCGGGGAAACAGAGGCAGGGAATCAGATATGGGGAATCAGAGGTGGGCATCAGAGGTTGTGAATCACAGATGGGGAATCAGAGGCGGGGAATCACAGGCAGGGAATCAGACGCGGGGAATCAGAGGCGGGGATTCAGAGCTGGGGAATCAGAAGCGGGGAATCAGAGTTGGGGAATCAGAGGCGGGGAATCAGATATGGGGAATCAGAGGCAGGGAATCAGAGGCGGGGAATCAGAGGCAGGGAATCAGACGCGTGGAATCTGAGGCGGGGAATCAGAGATGGGGAATCAGAGGTGGGGAATCAGAGTTGGGGAATCAGAGGCAGGGAATTGGATGTGCGGAATCAGAGAGGGGGAATCAGAGGTGGGGAATCAGAGGCGGTGAATCAGAGATGGGGAATCAGAGGCGGGGAATCAGAGGCAGGAAATCAGACACGGGGATTCAGAGGCTGGGAATCAGACGGGGGGAATCAAAGGCGGGGAATCACAGCTGGGGAATCTGAGGCAGGGAATCAGAGTTGGGGATTAAGAGGCGGGGAATCAGATATGGGGAAACAGAGGCGGGGAATCAGAGGCGGGCAAACAGATGCGGGGAATTAGATATGGGGAATCAGAGGTAGGGAATCAGAGGTGGTGAATCAGTGATGGGGAATCACAGGCGGGGAATCAGAGGCAGGGAATAGAACGCGGGGAATCAGAGGCAGCGAATCAGAGCTGGGGAATCAGAGGAGGGGATTCATAGTTGGGAATCAGAGGCGGGAATCAGATATGGGGAAACAGAGGCGGGGAATCAGAGGCGGTGAAACAGAGGTGGGGAATCAGATATGGGGAATCGGATGCAGGGAATTAGAGGCGGGGAATCAGAGCTGGGGAATCAGAGGCGGGGAATCAGAGTTGGGGCATCAGAGGTGGGGAATTAGATATAGGGAAACAGAGGCGGGGAATCAGAGGCGGGGAAACAGAGGCGGGGAATCAGATATGGGGAATCAGATGTGGGGAATCAGGGGCAGGGAATCAGTGGCAGGGAATCAGAGGCGGGGAATCAGAGGCGGGGAATCAAAGGCAGGGAATCAGACACGGGGAATCAGAGGCGGGGAATCAGAGATGGGGAATCAGAGGCGGGGAATCAGAGGCAGGGAATCGGATGCCGGGAATCAGAGTCGGGGAATCAGAGCTGGGGAATCAGAGGCGGGGAATCAGAGTTGGGGAATCAGAGGCGGGGAATCAGAGGCGGGGAAACAGAGGCGGGGAATCAGATATGGGGAATCAGAATTGGGGAATCAAAGGCAGGGAATCAGACACGGGGAATCAGAGGCGGGGAATCAGAGATGGGGAATCAGAGGCGGGGAATCAGAGGCAGGGAATCGGATGCCGGGAATCAGAGTCGGGGAATCAGAGCTGGGGAATCAGAGGCGGGGAATCAGAGTTGGGGAATCAGAGGCGGGGAATCAGAGGCGGGGAAACAGAGGCGGGGAATCAGATATGGGGAATCAGAATTGGGGAATCAGGGGCAGGGAATCAGTGGCAGGGAATCAGAGGCGGGGAATCAGAGGCAGGGAATCAGAGGCAGGGAATCAGACACGGGGAATCGGAGGCGGGGAATCAGAGATGGGGAATCAGAGGCGGGGAATCAGAGGCAGGGAATCGGACTCCGGGAATCAGAGTCGGGGAATCAGAGCTGGGGAATCAGAGGCGGGGAATCAGAGTTGGCGAATCAGAGGCGGGGAATCAGATATGGGGAAATAGAGGTGGGGAATCAGATATGGGGAATCAGAGGTGTGGAATCAGAGGTTGGGAATCAGAGGCAGGGAATCAGAGTCGGGGAAACAGAGGCGGGGAATCAGATATGGGGAATCAGAGGTGGCGAATCAAAGGCGGTGAAACAGAGATGGGGAATCAGGGCAGGGAATCAGAGGCAGGGAATCAAACACGGGGAATCAGAGCTGGGGAATCAGAGGCGGCGAATCAGAGTTGGGAATCAGAGGCGGGGAATCAGAGGCGGGGAAACAGAGGCGGGGAATCAGATATGGGGAATCAGAGGTGGGGAATCCGAGGTTGGGAATCAGAGGCAGGGAATCAGAGGCGGGGAATCAGAGGCGGGGAATCAGAGGAAGTGAATCAGATGTGCGGAATCGGAGATGGGGAATCAGAGGCAGGGAATCAGAGGCGGGGAATCAGAGGCGGGGAATCAGAGGCCGGGAATCAGATATGGGGAAACAGAGGTGGGGAATCCGAGGCGGGGAAACAGAGGCGGGGAATCAGATATGGGGAATCAGAGGTGGGGAATCAGAGGTTGGGAATAAGAGGCAGGGAATCAGAGGCTTGGAATCAGATGCAGGGAATCAGATGCGGGGAATCAGAGGTGGGGAATCAGAGCTGGGGAATCAGAGGTGGGGAATCAGATTTGGGGAATCAGAGGCGGGGACTTAGATATTGGGAAACAGAGGCGGGGAATCAGAGGCGGGGAAACCCAGGCGGGGAATCAGATATGGGGAATCAGAGGTGGGGAATCAGAGGCAAGGAATCAGATGTGCGGTATAAGAGATGGGGAATCAGAGGCAGTGAATCAGAATCAGAAGCAGGGAATCAGAGGCCGGGAATCAGAGGCCGGAATCAGATGCTGGGATTCAGAGGCCTGGAATCAGAGGCGGGGAATCAGAGGCAGGGAATCAGATGCGGGGAATCAGAGGCGGGGAATCAGAGCTGGGGAATCAGAGGTGGGGTATTAGAGTTGGGGAATCAGAGGCGGGGAATCAGATATGGGGAAACAGAGGTGGGGAATCAGAGGCGGGGAAACAGAGGCAGGGAATCAGATATGGGGAATCAGAGGCGGGGAATCAGAGGCAGGAAATCAGACACGGGGATTCAGAGGCTGGGAATCAGACGGGGGGTATCAAAGGCGGGGAATCAGAGCTGGGGAATCAGAGGCAGGGAATCAGAGGCGGGGAATCAGATATGGGGAATCAGAGGCTGGGATTCAGAGGCGGGGAATCAGAGGCAGGGAATCAGACACGGGGAATCAGAGGTGGGGAATCAGAGATGGGGAATCAGAGGCGGGGAATCAGAGGCAGGGAATCAGACGCGATGAATCTGAGGCGGGGAATCAGAGCTGGGGAATCAGAGGTGGGGAATCAGAGTTGGGGAATCAGAGGCAGGGAATCGGATGTGCGGAATCAGAGATGGGGAATCAGATGTGGTGAATCAGAGGAATCAGAGATGGGGAATCAGAGGCGGGGAATCAGAGGCAGGAAATCAGACACGGGGATTCAGAGGCTGGGAATCAGACGGGGGGAATCAAAGGCGGGGAATCAGAGCTGGGGAATAAGGGGCAGGGAATCAGAGTTGGGGATTCAGAGACGGGGAATCAGATATGGGGAAACAGAGGCGGGGAATCAGAGGCGGGCAAACAGAGGCGGGGAATTAGATATGGGGAATCAGAGGTGGGGAATCACAGGCGGGGAATCAGAGGCAGGGAATAGAACGCAGGGAATCAGACGCAGTGAATCAGAGCTGGGGAATCAGAGGCGGGGAATCATAGTTGGGAATCAGAGGCGGGGAATCAGATATGGGGAAACAGAGGCGGGGAATCAGAGGCGGGGAAACAGAGGCGGGGAATCAGATATGGGGAATCGGATGCGGGGAATCAGAGGCGGGGAATTAGAGCTGGGGAATCAGAGGCGGGGAATCAGAGTTGGGGCATCAGAGGTGGGGAATTAGATATAGGGAAACAGAGGCGGGGAATCAGAGGCGGGGAAACAGAGGCGGGGAATCAGATATGGGGAATCAGAGGTGGGGAATCAGAGGCAGGGAATCAGATGTGCGGAATCAGAGATGGGGAATCAGAGGCAGGGAATCAGAATCAGAAGCGGGGAATCAGAGGCCGGGAATCAGAGGCCGGGAATCAGATGCTGGGAATAAGAGGCCGGGAATCAGAGGGGGGGAATCAGAGTCCGGGAATCAGGGATGGGGATTCAGAGGCGGGGAATGAGATATGGAGAATCAGAGGCGGGGAATCAGAGGCCGGGAAACAGAGGTGGGGAATCAGATATGGGGAATCAGAGGTGGCGAATCAAAGGCGGTGAATCAGAGATGGGGAATCAGAGGCGGGGAATCAGAGGCAGGGAATCAGATGCGGGGAATCAGAGGCGGGGAATCAGAGGTGGCGAATCAGAGGCGGGGAATCAGAGGTGGGCAATCAGATGCGGGGAATCAGATATGGGGAATCAGAGGCGGGGAATCAGAGGCGGGGAAACAGAGGCGGGGAATCAAATATAGGGAATCAGAGGTGGGGAATCAGAGGTTGTGAATCAGAGATGGGGAATCAAGGCGGGGAATCAGAGGCAGGGAATCAGACACGGGGAATCAGAGGCGGGGATTCAGAGCTGGGGAATCAGAGGAGGGGAATCAGAGTTGGGGAATCAGAGGCAGGGAATCAGATATGGGGAATCAGAGGCGGGGAATCAGAGGCGGGGAAACAGAGGCGGGGAATCAGATATGGGGAATCAGAGGTGGGGAATCAGGGGCAGGGACTCAGTGGCAGGGAATCAGTGGCGGGGAATCAGAGGCGGGGAATCAGATGCAGGGAATCAGACACGGGGAATGAGAGGCGGGGAATCAGAGATGGGGAATCAGAGGCGGGGAATCAGAGGCAGGGAATCGGACGCCGGGAATCAGAGTCGGAGAATCAGAGCTGGGGAATCAGAGGCGGGGAATCAGAGTTGGGGAATCAGAGGCGGGGATTCAGATATGGGGAAATAGAGGCGGGGAATCAGATATGGGGAATCAGAGGTGTGGAATCAGAGGTTGGGAATCAGAGGAAGGGAATCAGAGTCGGGGAAACAGAGGCGGGGAATCAGATATGGGGAATCAGAGGTGGCGAATCAAAGGCGGTGAAACAGAGATGGGGAATCAGGGCAGGGAATCAGAGGCAGGGAATCAAACACGGGGAATCAGAGCTGGGGAATCAGAGGCGGCGAATCAGAGTTGGGAATCAGAGGCGGGGAATCAGAGGCGGGGAAACAGAGGCGGGGAATCAGATATGGGGAATCAGAGGTGGGGAATCCGAGGTTGGGAATCAGAGGCAGGGAATCAGAGGCGGGGAATCAGAGGCGGGGAATCAGAGGAAGGGAATCAGATGTGCGGAATCGGAGATGGGGAATCAGAGGCAGGGAATCAGAGGCGGGGAATCAGAGGCGGGGAATCAGAGGCCGGGAATCAGATATGGGGAAACAGAGGTGGGGAATCCGAGGCGGGGAAACAGAGGCGGGGAATCAGATATGGGGAATCAGAGGTGGGGAATCAGAGGTTGGGAATAAGAGGCAGGGAATCAGAGGCTTGGAATCAGATGCAGGGAATCAGATGCGGGGAATCAGAGGTGGGGAATCAGAGCTGGGGAATCAGAGGTGGGGAATCAGATTTGGGGAATCAGAGGCGGGGACTTAGATATTGGGAAACAGAGGCGGGGAATCAGAGGCGGGGAAACCCAGGCGGGGAATCAGATATGGGGAATCAGAGGTGGGGAATCAGAGGCAAGGAATCAGATGTGCGGAATAAGAGATGGGGAATCAGAGGCAGGGAATCAGAATCAGAAGCAGGGAATCAGAGGCCGGGAATCAGAGGCCGGAATCAGATGCTGGGATTCAGAGGCCTGGAATCAGAGGCGGGGAATCAGAGGCAGGGAATCAGATGCGGGGAATCAGAGGCGGGGAATCAGAGCTGGGGAATCAGAGGTGGGGTATTAGAGTTGGGGAATCAGAGGCGGGGAATCAGATATGGGGAAACAGAGGTGGGGAATCAGAGGCGGGGAAACAGAGGCAGGGAATCAGATATGGGGAATCAGAGGCGGGGAATCAGAGGCAGGAAATCAGACACGGGGATTCAGAGGCTGGGAATCAGACGGGGGGTATCAAAGGCGGGGAATCAGAGCTGGGGAATCAGAGGCAGGGAATCAGAGGCGGGGAGTCAGATATGGGGAATCAGAGGCTGGGATTCAGAGGCGGGGAATCAGAGGCAGGGAATCAGACACGGGGAATCAGAGGTGGGGAATCAGAGATGGGGAATCAGAGGCGGGGAATCAGAGGCAGGGAATCAGACGCGATGAATCTGAGGCGGGGAATCAGAGCTGGGGAATCAGAGGTGGGGAATCAGAGTTGGGGAATCAGAGGCAGGGAATCGGATGTGCGGAATCAGAGATGGGGAATCAGATGTGGTGAATCAGAGGAATCAGAGATGGGGAATCAGAGGCGGGGAATCAGAGGCAGGAAATCAGACACGGGGATTCAGAGGCTGGGAATCAGACGGGGGGAATCAAAGGCGGGGAATCAGAGCTGGGGAATCAGGGGCAGGGAATCAGAGTTGGGGATTCAGAGACGGGGAATCAGATATGGGGAAACAGAGGCGGGGAATCAGAGGCGGGCAAACAGAGGCGGGGAATTAGATATGGGGAATCAGAGGTGGGGAATCAGAGGTGGTGAATCAGTGATGGGGAATCACAGGCGGGGAATCAGAGGCAGGGAATAGAACGCAGGGAATCAGACGCAGGGAATCAGAGCTGGGGAATCAGAGGCGGGGAATCATAGTTGGGAATCAGAGGCGGGGAATCAGATATGGGGAAACAGAGGCGGGGAATCAGAGGCGGGGAAACAGAGGCGGGGAATCAGATATGGGGAATCGGATGCGGGGAATCAGAGGCGGGGAATTAGAGCTGGGGAATCAGAGGCGGGGAATCAGAGTTGGGGCATCAGAGGTGGGGAATTAGATATAGGGAAACAGAGGCGGGGAATCAGAGGCGGGGAAACAGAGGCGGGGAATCAGATATGGGGAATCAGAGGTGGGGAATCAGAGGCAGGGAATCAGATGTGCGGAATCAGAGATGGGGAATCAGAGGCAGGGAATCAGAATCAGAAGCTGGGAATCAGAGGCCGGGAATCAGAGGCCGGGAATCAGATGCTGGGAATAAGAGGCCGGGAATCAGAGGTGGGGAATCAGAGTCCGGGAATCAGGGATGGGGATTCAGAGGCGGGGAATGAGATATGGAGAATCAGAGGCGGGGAATCAGAGGCCGGGAAACAGAGGTGGGGAATCAGATATGGGGAATCAGAGGTGGCGAATCAAAGGCGGTGAATCAGAGATGGGGAATCAGAGGCGGGGAATCAGAGGCAGGGAATCAGATGCGGGGAATCAGAGGCGGGGAATCAGAGGTGGCGAATCAGAGGCGGGGAATCAGAGGTGGGCAATCAGAGGCGGGGAATCAGATATGGGGAATCAGAGGCGGGGAATCAGAGGCGGGGAAACAGAGGCGGGGAATCAAATATAGGGAATCAGAGGTGGGGAATCAGAGGTTGTGAATCAGAGATGGGGAATCAAGGCGGGGAATCAGAGGCAGGGAATCAGACACGGGGAATCAGAGGCGGGGATTCAGAGCTGGGGAATCAGAGGAGGGGAATCAGAGTTGGGGAATCAGAGGCAGGGAATCAGATATGGGGAATCAGAGGCGGGGAATCAGAGGCGGGGAAACAGAGGCGGGGAATCAGATATGGGGAATCAGAGGTGGGGAATCAGGGGCAGGGAATCAGTGGCAGGGAATCAGTGGCGGGGAATCAGAGGCGGGGAATCAGAGGCAGGGAATCAGACACGGGGAATGAGAGGCGGGGAATCAGAGATGGGGAATCAGAGGCGGGGAATCAGAGGCAGGGAATCGGACGCCGGGAATCAGAGTCGGAGAATCAGAGCTGGGGAATCAGAGGCGGGGAATCAGAGTTGGGGAATCAGTGGCGGGGATTCAGATATGGGGAAATAGAGGCGGGGAATCAGATATGGGGAATCAGAGGTGTGGAATCAGAGGTTGGGAATCAGAGGAAGGGAATCAGAGTCGGGGAAACAGAGGCGGGGAATCAGATATGTGGAATCAGAGGTGGCGAATCAAAGGCGGTGAAACAGAGATGGGGAATCAGGGCAGGGAATCAGAGGCAGGGAATCAAACACGGGGAATCAGAGCTGGGGAATCAGAGGCGGGGAATCAGAGTTGGGAATCAGAGGCGGGGAATCAGAGGCGGGGAAACAGAGGCGGGGAATCAGATATGGGGAATCAGAGGTTGGGAATCAGAGGTTGGGAATCAGAGGCAGGGAATCAGAGGCGGGGAATCAGAGGCGAGGAATCAGAGGAAGGGAATCAGATGTGCGGAATCGGAGATGGGGAATCAGAGGCAGGGAATCAGAGGCGGGGAATCAGAGGCGGGGAATCAGAGGCCGGGAATCAGATATGGGGAAACTGAGGCGGGGAATCCGAGGCGGGGAAACAGAGGCGGGGAATCAGATATGGGGAATCAGAGGTGGGGAATCAGAGGTTGGGAATCAGAGGCAGGGAATCAGAGGCTTGGAATCAGATGCAGGGAATCAGATGCGGGGCATCAGAGGCGGGGAATCAGAGCTGGGGAATCAGAGGTGGGGAATCAGATTTGGGGAATCAGAGGTGGGGACTTAGATATTGGGAAACAGAGGCGGGGAATCAGAGGCGGGGAAACAGAGGCGGTGAATCAGATATGCGGAATCAGAGGTGGGGAATCAGAGGTAGGGAATCAGATGTGCGGAATCAGAGATGGGGAATCAGAGGCAGGGAATCAGAATCAGAAGCAGGGAATCAGAGGCCGGGAATCAGAGGCCGGAATCAGATGATGGGAATCAGAGGCCTGGAATCAGAGGCGGGGAATCAGAGGCAGGGAATCAGATGCGGGGAATCAGAGGCGGGGAATCAGAGCTGGGGAATCAGAGGCGGGGTATTAGAGTTGGGCAATCAGAGGCGGGGAATCAGATATGGGGAAACAGAGGTAGGGATTCAGAGGCGGGGAAACAGAGGCAGGGAATCAGATATGGGGAATCAGAGGCGGGGAATCAGAGGTGGGGAAACATAGGCAGGGAATCGGATGTGCGGAATCAGAGATGGGGAATCAGAGGGCGGGAATCAGAGGTGGTGAATCAGAGATGGGGAATCAGAGGCGGGGAATCAGAGGCAGGGTATCAGACGCGGGGAATCAGAGGTGGGCAATCAGAGGCGGGGAATCAGATATGGGGAATCAGAGGCGGGGAATCAGAGGCGGGGAATCAGAGGCAGGGAATCAGACGCGGGGAATCTGAGGTGGGGAATCAGAGCTGGGGAATCAGAGGTGGGGAATCAGAGTTGGGGAATCAGAGGCAGGGAATTGGATGTGCGGAATCAGAGATGGGGAATCAGAGGTGGGGAATCAGAGGCGGTGAATCAGAGATGGGGAATCAGAGGCGGGGAATCAGAGGCAGGAAATCAGACACGGGGATTCAGAGGCTGGGAATCAGACGGGGGGAATCAAAGGCGGGGAATCAGAGCTGGGGAATCTGAGGCATGGAATCAAAGTTGGGGATTCAGAGGCGGGGAATCAGATATGGGGAAACAGAGGCGGGGAATCAGAGGCGGGCAAACAGAGGCGGGGAATCAGAGGCGGGGAATCAGAGGCAGGAAATCAGACACGGGGATTCAGAGGCTGGGAATCAGACGGGGGGAATCAAAGGCGGGGAATCAGAGCTGGGGAATCTGAGGCAGGGAATCAGAGTTGGGGATTCACAGGCGGGGAATCAGATATGGGGAAACAGAGGCGGGGAATCAGAGGCGGGCAAACAGAGGCGGGGAATTAGATATGGGGAATCAGAGGTAGGGAATCAGAGGTGGTGAATCAGTGATGGGGAATCACAGGCGGGGAATCAGAGGCAGGGAATAGAACGCGGGGAATCAGAGGCAGGGAATCAGAGCTGGGGAATCAGAGGTGGGGAATCATAGTTGGGAATCAGAGGCGGGAATCAGATATGGGGAAACAGAGGCGGGGAATCAGAGGCGGGGAAACAGAGGCGGGGAATCAGATATGGGGAATCGGATGCAGGGAATCAGAGGCGGGGAATCAGAGCTGGGGAATCAGAGGCGGGGAATCAGAGTTGGGGCATCAGAGGTGGGGAATTAGATATAGGGAAACAGAGGTGGGGAATCAGAGGCGGGGAAAGAGAGTCGGGGAATCAGATATGGGGAATCAGAGATGGGGCATCAGAGGCAGGGAATCAGAAGCGGGGAATCAGAGGACGGGAATCAGAGGCCGGGAATCAGATGCTGGGAATAAGAGGCCGGGAATCAGAGGAGGGGAATCAGAGTCCGGGAATCAGAGATGGGGATTCAGAGGCGGGGAATGAGATATGGAGAATCAGAGGCGGGGAATCAGAGGCAGGGAATCAGATGCGGGGAATCAGAGGCGGGGAATCAGAGCTGGCGAATCAGAGGCTGGGAATCAGAGGTGGGCAATCAGAGGCGGGGAATCAGATATGGGGAATCAGAGGCGGGGAATCAGAGGCGGGGAAACAGAGGCGTGGAATCAAATATAGGGAATCAGAGTTGGGGAATCAGAGGTTGTGAATCAGAGATGGGGAATTAAGGCGGTGAATCAGAGGCAGGGAATCAGACGCGGGGAATCAGAGGCGGGGAATCAGAGCTGGGGAATCAGAGGCGGGGAATCAGAGTTGGGGAATCAGAGGCAGGGAATCAGATATGGGGAATCAGAGGCGGGGAATCAGAGGCCGGGAATCAGATATGGGGAAACAGAGGCGGGGAATCCGAGGCGGGGAAACAGAGGCGGGGAATCAGATATGGGGAATCAGAGGTGGGGAATCAGAGGTTGTGAATCAGAGGCAGGGAATCAGAGGGTTGGAATCAGATGCAGGGTATCAGATGCGGGGAATCAGAGGCGGGGAATCAGAGCTGGGAAATCAGAGGTGGGGAATCAGATTTGGGGAATCAGAGGTGGGGACTTAGATATTGGGAAACAGAGGCGGGGAATCAGAGGTGGGGAAACAGAGGCGGGGAATCAGATATGGGGAATCAGAGGTGGGGAATCAGAGGCAGGGAATCAGATGTGCGGAATCAGAGATGGGGAATCAGAGGCAGGGAATCAGAATCAGAAGAAGGGAATCAGAGGCCGGGAATCAGAGGCCGGAATCAGATGCTGGGAATCAGAGGCCTGGAATCAGAGGCGGGGAATCAGAGGCAGGGAATCAGATGCGGGGAATCAGAGGCGGGGAATCAGAGCTGGGGAATCAGAGGCGGGGTATTAGAGTTGGGGAATCAGAGGCGGGGAATCAGATATGGGGAAACAGAGGTGGGGAATCAGAGGCGGGGAAACAGAGGCAGGGAATCAGATATGGGGAATCAGAGGTGGGGCATCAGAGGTTGTGAATCACAGATGGGGAATCAGAGGCGGGGAATCAGAGGCAGGGAATCAGACGCGGGGAATCAGAGGCGGGGATTCAGAGCTGGGGAATCAGAAGCGGGGAATCAGAGTTGGGGAATCAGAGGCGGGGAATCAGATATGGGGAATCAGAGGCAGGGAATCGGAGGCGGGGAATCAGAGGCAGGGAATCAGACGCGTGGAATCTGAGGCTGGGAATCAGAGATGGGGAATCAGAGGTGGGGAATCAGAGTTGGGGAATCAGAGGAAGGGAATTGGATGTGCGGAATCAGAGAGGGGGAATCAGAGGTGGGGAATCAGAGGCGGTGAATCAGAGATGGGGAATCAGAGGCGGGGAATCAGAGGCAGGAAATCAGACACGGGGATTCAGAGGCTGGGAATCAGACGGGGGGAATCAAAGGCGGGGAATCAGATCTGGGGAATCTGAGGCAGGGAATCAGAGTTGGGAATTCAGAGGCGGGGAATCAGATATGGGGAAACAGAGGCGGGGAATCAGAGGCGGGCAAACAGAGGAGGGGAATTAGATATGGGGAATCAGAGGTAGGGAATCAGAGGTGGTGAATCAGTGATGGGGAATCACAGGCGGGGAATCAGAGGCAGGGAATAGAACGCGGGGAATCAGAGGCAGGGAATCAGAGCTGGGGAATCAGAGTAGGGGATTCATAGTTGGGAATCAGAGGCGGGAATCAGATATGGGGAAACAGAGGCGGGGAATCAGAGGCGGTGAAACAGAGGCGGGGAATCAGATATGGGGAATCGGATGCAGGGAATCAGAGGCGGGGAATCAGAGCTGGGGAATCAGAGGCGGGGAATCAGAGTTGGGGCATCAGAGGTGGGGAATTAGATATAGGGAAACAGAGGCGGGGAATCAGAGGTGGGGAAACAGAGGCGGGGAATCAGATATGGGGAATCAGACGTGGGGAATCAGAGGCAGGGAATCAGATGTGCGGAATCAGAGATGGGGAATAAGAGGCAGGGAATCAGAATCAGAAGCGGGTAATCAGAGTCCGGGAATCAGAGGCCGGGAATCAGATGCTGGGAATAAGAGGCCGGGAATCAGAGGTGGGGAATCAGATATGGGGAATCAGAGGTGGCGAATCAAAGGCGGTGAATCAGAGATGGGGAATCAGAGGCGGGGAATCAGAGGCAGGGAATCAGATGCGGGGAATCAGAGGCGGGGAATCAGAGCTGGCGAATCAGAGGCTGGGAATCAGAGGTGGGCAATCAGAGGCGGGGAATCAGATATGGGGAATCAGAGGCGGGGAATCAGAGGCGGGGAAACAGAGGCGGGGAATCAAATATAGGGAATCAGAGGTGGGGAATCAGAGGTTGTGAATCAGAGATGGGGAATCAAGGCGGGGAATCAGAGGCAGGGAATCAGACGCGGGGAATCAGAGGCGGGGATTCAGAGCTGGGGAATCAGAGGCGGGGAATCAGAGTTGGGGAATCAGAGGCAGGGAATCAGATATGGGGAATCAGAGGCGGGGAATCAGAGGCGGGGAAACAGAGGCGGGGAATCAGATGTGGGGAATCAGAGGTGGGGAATCAGGGGCAGGGAATCAGTGGCAGGGAATCAGAGGCGGGGAATCAGAGGCGGGGAATCAAAGGCAGGGAATCAGACACGGGGAATCAGAGGCGGGGAATCAGAGATGGGGAATCAGAGGCGGGGAATCAGAGGCAGGGAATCGGATGCCGGGAATCAGAGTCGGGGAATCAGAGCTGGGGAATCAGAGGCGGGGAATCAGAGTTGGGGAATCAGAGGCGGGGAATCAGATATGGGGAAATAGAGGCGGGGAATCAGATATGGGGAATCGGAGGTTGGGAATCAGAGGCAGGGAATCAGAGTCGGGGAAACAGAGGCGGGGAATCAGATATGGGGAATCAGAGGTGGCGAATCAAAGGCGGTGAAACAGAGATGGGGAATCAGGGCAGGGAATCAGAGGCAGGGAATCAAACACGGGGAATCAGAGCTGGGGAATCAGAGGCGGGGAATCAGAGTTGGGAATCAGAGGCGGGGAGACAGAGGCGGGGAAACAGAGGCGGGGAATCAGATATGGGGAATCAGAGGTGGGGAATCCGAGGTTGGGAATCAGAGGCAGGGAATCAGAGGCGGAAAATCAGAGGCGGGGAATCAGAGGAAGGGAATCAGATGTGCGGAATCGGAGATGGGGAATCAGAGGCAGGGAATCAGAGGCGGGGAATCAGAGGCGGGGAATCAGAGGCCGGGAATCAGATATGGGGAAACAGAGGCGGGGAATCCGAGGCGGGGAAACAGAGGCGGGGAATCAGATATGGGGAATCAGAGGTGGGGAATCAGAGGTTGGGAATCAGAGGCAGGGAATCAGAGGCTTGGAATCAGATGCAGGGAATCAGATGCGGGGAATCAGAGGCGGGGAATCAGAGCTGGGGAATCAGAGGTGGGGAATCAGATTTGGGGAATCAGAGGCGGGGACTTAGATATTGGGAAACAGAGGCGGGGAATCAGAGGCGGGGAAACCCAGGCGGGGAATCAGATATGGGGAATCAGAGGTGGGGAATCAGAGGCAAGGAATCAGATGTGCGGAATCAGAGATGGGGAATCAGAGGCAGGGAATCAGAATCAGAAGCAGGGAATCAGAGGCCGGGAATCAGAGGCCGGAATCAGATGCTGGGAATCAGAGGCCTGGAATCAGAGGCGGGGAATCAGAGGCAGGGAATCAGATGCGGGGAATCAGAGGCGGGGAATCAGAGCTGGGGAATCAGAGGCGGGGTATTAGAGTTGGGGAATCAGAGGCGGGGAATCAGATATGGGGAAACAGAGGTGGGGAATCAGAGGCGGAGAAACAGAGGCAGGGAATCAGATATGGGGAATCAGAGGCGGGGAATCAGAGGTGGAGAATCATAGGCAGGGAATCGGATGTGCGGAATCAGAGATGGGGAATCAGAGGCTGGGAATCAGAGGTGGTGAATCAGAGATGGGGAATCAGAGGCGGGGAATCAGAGGCAGGGAATCAGACGCGGGGAATCAGAGGTGGGCAATAAGAGGCGGGGAATCAGATATGGGGAATCAGAGGCGGGGAATCAGAGGCGGGGAAACAGAGGCGGGGAATCAGATATGGGGAATCAGAGGTGGGGCATCAGAGGTTGTGAATCACAGATGGGGAATCAGAGGCGGGGAATCAGAGGCAGGGAATCAGACGCGGGGAATCAGAGGCAGGGATTCAGAGCTGGGGAATCAGAGGCTGGGAATCAGAGTTGGGGAATCAGAGGCGGGGAATCAGATATGGGGAATCGGATGCAGGGAATCAGAGGCGGGGAATCAGAGCTGGGGAATCAGAGGCGGGGAATCAGAGTTGGGGCATCAGAGGTGGGGAATTAGATATAGGGAAACAGAGGCGGGGAATCAGAGGCGGGGAAACAGAGGCGGGGAATCAGATATGGGGAATCAGAGGTGGGGAATCAGAGGCAGGGAATCAGATGTGCGGAATCAGAGATGGGGAATAAGAGGCAGGGAATCAGAATCAGAAGCGGGTAATCAGAGGCCGGGAATCAGAGGCCGGGAATCAGATGCTGGGAATAAGAGGCCGGGAATCAGAGGTGGGGAATCAGATATGGGGAATCAGAGGTGGCGAATCAAAGGCGGTGAATCAGAGATGGGGAATCAGAGGCGGGGAATCAGAGGCAGGGAATCAGATGCGGGGAATCAGAGGCGGGGAATCAGAGCTGGCGAATCAGAGGCTGGGAATCAGAGGTGGGCAATCAGAGGCGGGGAATCAGATATGGGGAATCAGAGGCGGGGAATCAGAGGCGGGGAAACAGAGGCGGGGAATCAAATATAGGGAATCTGAGGTGGGGAATCAGAGGTTGTGAATCAGAGATGGGGAATCAAGGCGGGGAATCAGAGGCAGGGAATCAGACGCGGGGAATCAGAGGCGGGGATTCAGAGCTGGGGAATCAGAGGCGGGGAATCAGAGTTGGGGAATCAGAGGCAGGGAATCAGATATGAAGAATCAGAGGCGGGGAATCAGAGGCGGGGAAACAGAGGCGGGGAATCAGATGTGGGGAATCAGAGGTGGGGAATCAGGGGCAGGGAATCAGTGGCAGGGAATCAGAGGCGGGGAATCAGAGGCGGGGAATCAAAGGCAGGGAATCAGACACGGGGAATCAGAGGCGGGAAATCAGAGATGGGGAATCAGAGGCGGGGAATCAGAGGCAGGGAATCGGATGCCTGGAATCAGAGTCGGGGAATCAGAGCTGGGGAATCAGTGGCGGGGAATCAGAGTTGGGGAATCAGAGGCGGGGAATCAGATATGGGGAAATAGAGGCGGGGAATCAGATATGGGGAATCGGAGGTTGGGAATCAGAGGCAGGGAATCAGAGTCGGGGAAACAGAGGCGGGGAATCAGATATGGGGAATCAGAGGTGGCGAATCAAAGGCGGTGAAACAGAGATGGGGAATCAGGGCAGGGAATCAGAGGCAGGGAATCAAACACGGGGAATCAGAGCTGGGGAATCAGAGGCGGGGAATCAGAGTTGGGAATCAGAGGCGGGGAATCAGAGGCGGGGAAACAGAGGCGGGGAATCAGATATGGGGAATCAGAGGTGGGGAATCCGAGGTTGGGAATCAGAGGCAGGGAATCAGAGGCGGAAAATCAGAGGCGGGGAATCAGAGGAAGGGAATCAGATGTGCGGAATCGGAGATGGGGAATCAGAGGCAGGGAATCAGAGGCGGGGAATCAGAGGCGGGGAATCAGAGGCCGGGAATCAGATATGGGGAAACAGAGGCGGGGAATCCGAGGCGGGGAAACAGAGGCGGGGAATCAGATATGGGGAATCAGAGGTGGGGAATCAGAGGTTGGGAATCAGAGGCAGGGAATCAGAGGCTTGGAATCAGATGCAGGGAATCAGATGCGGGGAATCAGAGGCGGGGAATCAGAGCTGGGGAATCAGAGGTGGGGAATCAGATTTGGGGAATCAGAGGCAGGGACTTAGATATTGGGAAACAGAGGCGGGGAATCAGAGGCGGGGAAACCCAGGCGGGGAATCAGATATGGGGAATCAGAGGTGGGGAATCAGAGGCAAGGAATCAGATGTGCGGAATCAGAGATGGGGAATCAGAGGCAGGGAATCAGAATCAGAAGCAGGGAATCAGAGGCCGGGAATCAGAGGCCGGAATCAGATGCTGGGAATCAGAGGCCTGGAATCAGAGGCGGGGAATCAGAGGCAGGGAATCAGATGCGGGGAATCAGAGGCGGGGAATCAGAGCTGGGGAATCAGAGGCGGGGTATTAGAGTTGGGGAATCAGAGGCGGGGAATCAGATATGGGGAAACAGAGGTGGGGAATCTGAGGCGGGGAAACAGAGGCAGGGAATCAGATATGGGGAATCAGAGGCGGGGAATCAGTGGTGGGGAATCATAGGCAGGGAATCGGATGTGCGGAATCAGAGATGGGGAATCAGAGGCTGGGAATCAGAGGTGGTGAATCAGAGATGGGGAATCAGAGGCGGGGAATCAGAGGCAGGGAATCAGACGCGGGGAATCAGAGGTGGGCAATCAGAGGCGGGGAATCAGATATGGGGAATCAGAGGCGGGGAATCAGAGGCGGGGAAACAGAGGCGGGGAATCAGATATGGGGAATCAGAGGTGGGGCATCAGAGGTTGTGAATCACAGATGGGGAATCAGAGGCGGGGAATCAGAGGCAGGGAATCAGACGCGGGGAATCAGAGGCGGGGATTCAGAGCTGGGGAATCAGAGGCTGGGAATCAGAGTTGGGGAATCAGAGGCGGGGAATCAGATATGGGGAATCAGAGGCAGGGAATCAGAGGCGGGAAAACAGAGGCGGGGAATCAGATATGGGGAATCAGAGGCGGGGAATCAGAGGCAGGGAATCAGACACGGGAAATCAGAGGCGGGGAATCAGAGATGGGGAATCAGAGGCGGGGAATCAGAGGCAGGGAATCGGATGCCGGGAATCAGAGGCGGGAAATCAGAGCTGGGGAATCAGAGGCGGGGAATCAGAGTTGGGGAATCAGAGGCGGCGAAGCAGATATGGGGAAATAGAGGCGGGGAATCAGATATGGGGAATCAGAGGCGGGGAATCAGATATGGGGAATCAGAGGCTGGGAATCAGAGGGGGGGAAACAGAGGCGGGGAATAAGATATGGGGAATCAGAGGTGGGGAATCAGGGGCGGGGAATCAGTGGCAGGGAATCAGAGGCGGGGAATCAGAGGCGGGGAATCAAAGGAAGGGAATCAGACGCGGGGAATCAGAGGCGGGGAATCAGAGCTGGGGAATCAGAGGTGGGGAATCAGAGTCGGGGAATCATAGGCAGGGAATCGGTTGTGCGGAATCAGAGATGGGGAATCAGATGTGGGGAATCAGAGGCAGTGAATCAGAGGCGGGGAAACAGAGGCGGGGAATCAAATATAGGGAATCAGAGGTGGGGAATCAGACGTTGTGAATCAGAGATGGGGAATCAAGGCGGGGAATCAGAGGCAGGGAATCAGACGCGGGGAATCAGAGGCGGGGATTCAGAGCTGGGGAATGAGCCGGTGAATCAGAGTTGGGGAATCAGAGGCAGGGAATCAGATATGGGAAATCAGAGGTGGGGAACCAGAGGCGGGGAAACAGAGGCGGGGAATCAGATATGGGGAATCAGAATTGGGGAATCAGGGGCAGGGAATCAGTGGCAGGGAATCAGAGGCGGGGAATAAGAGGCGGGGAATCAGAGGCAGGGAATCAGACACGGGGAATCAGAGGCGGGGAATCAGAGATGGGGAATCAGAGGCGGGGAATCAGAGGCAGGGAATCGGACTCCGGGAATCAGAGTCGGGGAATCAGAGCTGGGGAATCAGAGGCGGGGAATCAGAGTTGGGGAGTCAGAGGCGGGGAATTAGATATGGGGAAATAGAGGCGGGGAATCAGATATGGGGAATCAGAGGTGTGGAATCAGAGGTTGGGAATCAGAGGCAGGGAATCAGACGCGGGGAATCAGAGGCGGGGATTCAGAGCTGGGGAATCAGAAGCGGGGAATCAGAGTTGGGGAATCAGAGGCGGGGAATCAGATATGGGGAATCAGAGGCAGGGAATCAGATGCGGGGAATCAGAGGCGGGGAATCAGAGCTGGGGAATCAGAGGCGGGGTATTAGAGTTGGGGAATAAGAGGCGGGGAATCAGATATGGGGAAACAGAGGTGGGGAATCAGAGGCGGGGAAACAGAGGCATGGAATCAGATATGGGGAATCAGAGGTGGGGCATCAGAGGTTGTGAATCACAGATGGGGAATCAGAGGCGGGGAATCAGAGGCAGGGAATCAGACGCGGGGAATCAGAGGCGGGGATTCAGAGCTGGGGAATCAGAAGCGGGGAATCAGAGTTGGGGAATCAGAGGCGGGGAATCAGATATGGGGAATCAGAGGCAGGGAATCGGAGGTGGGGAATCAGAGGCAGGGAATCAGACGCGTGGAATCTGAGGCTGGGAATCAGAGATGGGGAATCAGAGGTGGGGAATCAGAGTTGGGGAATCAGAGGAAGGGAATTGGATGTGCGGAATCAGAGAGGGGGAATCAGAGGTGGGGAATCAGAGGCGGTGAATCAGAGATGGGGAATCAGAGGCGGGGAATCAGAGGCAGGAAATCAGACACGGGGATTCAGAGGCTGGGAATCAGACGGGGGGAATCAAAGGCGGGGAATCAGATCTGGGGAATCTGAGGCAGGGAATCAGAGTTAGGAATTCAGAGGCGGGGAATCAGATATGGGGAAACAGAGGCGGGGAATCAGAGGCGGGCAAACAGAGGCGGGGAATTAGATATGGGGAATCAGAGGTAGGGAATCAGAGGTGGTGAATCAGTGATGGGGAATCACAGGCGGGGAATCAGAGGCAGGGAATAGAACGCGGGGAATCAGAGGCAGGGAATCAGAGCTGGGGAATCAGAGTAGGGGATTCATAGTTGGGAATCAGAGGCGGGAATCAGATATGGGGAAACAGAGGCGGGGAATCAGAGGCGGTGAAATAGAGGCGGGGAATCAGATATGGGGAATCAGAGGTGGGGAATCCGAGGTTGGGAATAAGAGGCAGGGAATCAGAGGCGGAAAATCAGAGGCGGGGAATCAGAGGAAGGGAATCAGATGTGCGGAATCGGAGATGGGGAATCAGAGGCAGGGAATCAGAGGCGGGGAATCAGAGGCGGGGAATCAGAGGCCGGGAATCAGATATGGGGAAACAGAGGCGGGGAATCCGAGGCGGGGAAACAGAGGCGGGGAATCAGATATGGGGAATCAGAGGTGGGGAATCAGAGGTTGGGAATCAGAGGCAGGGAATCAGAGGCTTGGAATCAGATGCAGGGAATCAGATGCGGGGAATCAGAGGCGGGGAATCAGAGCTGGGGAATCAGAGGTGGGGAATCAGATTTGGGGAATCAGAGGCAGGGACTTAGATATTGGGAAACAGAGGCGGGGAATCAGAGGCGGGGAAACCCAGGCGGGGAATCAGATATGGGGAATCAGAGGTGGGGAATCAGAGGCAAGGAATCAGATGTGCGGAATCAGAGATGGGGAATCAGAGGCAGGGAATCAGAATCAGAAGCAGGGAATCAGAGGCCGGGAATCAGAGGCCGGAATCAGATGCTGGGAATCAGAGGCCTGGAATCAGAGGCGGGGAATCAGAGGCAGGGAATCAGATGCGGGGAATCAGAGGCGGGGAATCAGAGCTGGGGAATCAGAGGCGGGGTATTAGAGTTGGGGAATCAGAGGCGGGGAATCAGATATGGGGAAACAGAGGTGGGGAATCTGAGGCGGGGAAACAGAGGCAGGGAATCAGATATGGGGAATCAGAGGCGGGGAATCAGTGGTGGGGAATCATAGGCAGGGAATCGGATGTGCGGAATCAGAGATGGGGAATCAGAGGCTGGGAATCAGAGGTGGTGAATCAGAGATGGGGAATCAGAGGCGGGGAATCAGAGGCAGGGAATCAGACGCGGGGAATCAGAGGTGGGCAATCAGAGGCGGGGAATCAGATATGGGGAATCAGAGGCGGGGAATCAGAGGCGGGGAAACAGAGGCGGGGAATCAGATATGGGGAATCAGAGGTGGGGCATCAGAGGTTGTGAATCACAGATGGGGAATCAGAGGCGGGGAATCAGAGGCAGGGAATCAGACGCGGGGAATCAGAGGCGGGGATTCAGAGCTGGGGAATCAGAGGCTGGGAATCAGAGTTGGGGAATCAGAGGCGGGGAATCAGATATGGGGAATCAGAGGCAGGGAATCAGAGGCGGGAAAACAGAGGCGGGGAATCAGATATGGGGAATCAGAGGCGGGGAATCAGAGGCAGGGAATCAGACACGGGAAATCAGAGGCGGGGAATCAGAGATGGGGAATCAGAGGCGGGGAATCAGAGGCAGGGAATCGGATGCCGGGAATCAGAGGCGGGAAATCAGAGCTGGGGAATCAGAGGCGGGGAATCAGAGTTGGGGAATCAGAGGCGGCGAAGCAGATATGGGGAAATAGAGGCGGGGAATCAGATATGGGGAATCAGAGGCGGGGAATCAGATATGGGGAATCAGAGGCTGGGAATCAGAGGGGGGGAAACAGAGGCGGGGAATAAGATATGGGGAATCAGAGGTGGGGAATCAGGGGCGGGGAATCAGTGGCAGGGAATCAGAGGCGGGGAATCAGAGGCGGGGAATCAAAGGAAGGGAATCAGACGCGGGGAATCAGAGGCGGGGAATCAGAGCTGGGGAATCAGAGGTGGGGAATCAGAGTCGGGGAATCATAGGCAGGGAATCGGTTGTGCGGAATCAGAGATGGGGAATCAGATGTGGGGAATCAGAGGCAGTGAATCAGAGGCGGGGAAACAGAGGCGGGGAATCAAATATAGGGAATCAGAGGTGGGGAATCAGACGTTGTGAATCAGAGATGGGGAATCAAGGCGGGGAATCAGAGGCAGGGAATCAGACGCGGGGAATCAGAGGCGGGGATTCAGAGCTGGGGAATGAGCCGGTGAATCAGAGTTGGGGAATCAGAGGCAGGGAATCAGATATGGGAAATCAGAGGTGGGGAACCAGAGGCGGGGAAACAGAGGCGGGGAATCAGATATGGGGAATCAGAATTGGGGAATCAGGGGCAGGGAATCAGTGGCAGGGAATCAGAGGCGGGGAATAAGAGGCGGGGAATCAGAGGCAGGGAATCAGACACGGGGAATCAGAGGCGGGGAATCAGAGATGGGGAATCAGAGGCGGGGAATCAGAGGCAGGGAATCGGACTCCGGGAATCAGAGTCGGGGAATCAGAGCTGGGGAATCAGAGGCGGGGAATCAGAGTTGGGGAGTCAGAGGCGGGGAATTAGATATGGGGAAATAGAGGCGGGGAATCAGATATGGGGAATCAGAGGTGTGGAATCAGAGGTTGGGAATCAGAGGCAGGGAATCAGACGCGGGGAATCAGAGGCGGGGATTCAGAGCTGGGGAATCAGAAGCGGGGAATCAGAGTTGGGGAATCAGAGGCGGGGAATCAGATATGGGGAATCAGAGGCAGGGAATCAGATGCGGGGAATCAGAGGCGGGGAATCAGAGCTGGGGAATCAGAGGCGGGGTATTAGAGTTGGGGAATAAGAGGCGGGGAATCAGATATGGGGAAACAGAGGTGGGGAATCAGAGGCGGGGAAACAGAGGCATGGAATCAGATATGGGGAATCAGAGGTGGGGCATCAGAGGTTGTGAATCACAGATGGGGAATCAGAGGCGGGGAATCAGAGGCAGGGAATCAGACGCGGGGAATCAGAGGCGGGGATTCAGAGCTGGGGAATCAGAAGCGGGGAATCAGAGTTGGGGAATCAGAGGCGGGGAATCAGATATGGGGAATCAGAGGCAGGGAATCGGAGGTGGGGAATCAGAGGCAGGGAATCAGACGCGTGGAATCTGAGGCTGGGAATCAGAGATGGGGAATCAGAGGTGGGGAATCAGAGTTGGGGAATCAGAGGAAGGGAATTGGATGTGCGGAATCAGAGAGGGGGAATCAGAGGTGGGGAATCAGAGGCGGTGAATCAGAGATGGGGAATCAGAGGCGGGGAATCAGAGGCAGGAAATCAGACACGGGGATTCAGAGGCTGGGAATCAGACGGGGGGAATCAAAGGCGGGGAATCAGATCTGGGGAATCTGAGGCAGGGAATCAGAGTTGGGAATTCAGAGGCGGGGAATCAGATATGGGGAAACAGAGGCGGGGAATCAGAGGCGGGCAAACAGAGGCGGGGAATTAGATATGGGGAATCAGAGGTAGGGAATCAGAGGTGGTGAATCAGTGATGGGGAATCACAGGCGGGGAATCAGAGGCAGGGAATAGAACGCGGGGAATCAGAGGCAGGGAATCAGAGCTGGGGAATCAGAGTAGGGGATTCATAGTTGGGAATCAGAGGCGGGAATCAGATATGGGGAAACAGAGGCGGGGAATCAGAGGCGGTGAAATAGAGGCGGGGAATCAGATATGGGGAATCGGATGCAGGGAATCAGAGGCGGGGAATCAGAGCTGGGGAATCAGAGGCGGGGAATCAGAGTTGGGGCATCAGAGGTGGGGAATTAGATATAGGGAAACAGAGGCGGGGAATCAGAGGTGGGGAAACAGAGGCGGGGAATCAGATATGGGGAATCAGACGTGGGGAATCAGAGGCAGGGAATCAGATGTGCGGAATCAGAGATGGGGAATAAGAGGCAGGGAATCAGAATCAGAAGCGGGTAATCAGAGTCCGGGAATCAGAGGCCGGGAATCAGATGCTGGGAATAAGAGGCCGGGAATCAGAGGTGGGGAATCAGATATGGGGAATCAGAGGTGGCGAATCAAAGGCGGTGAATCAGAGATGGGGAATCAGAGGCGGGGAATCAGAGGCAGGGAATCAGATGCGGGGAATCAGAGGCGGGGAATCAGAGCTGGCGAATCAGAGGCTG
The DNA here is from genome assembly GCF_036971445.1 of Narcine bancroftii. NCBI lineage: Eukaryota > Metazoa > Chordata > Chondrichthyes > Torpediniformes > Narcinidae > Narcine > Narcine bancroftii. The sequence continues at coordinate 266,253,116 of NC_091470.1, forward strand.
GGAATCAGAGGTGGGCAATCAGAGGCGGGGAATCAGATATGGGGAATCAGAGGCGGGGAATCAGAGGCGGGGAAACAGAGGCGGGGAATCAAATATAGGGAATCAGAGGTGGGGAATCAGAGGTTGTGAATCAGAGATGGGGAATCAAGGCGGGGAATCAGAGGCAGGGAATCAGACGCGGGGAATCAGAGGCGGGGATTCAGAGCTGGGGAATCAGAGGCGGGGAATCAGAGTTGGGGAATCAGAGGCAGGGAATCAGATATGGGGAATCAGAGGAGGGGAATCAGAGGCGGGGAAACAGAGGCGGGGAATCAGATGTGGGGAATCAGAGGTGGGGAATCAGGGGCAGGGAATCAGTGGCAGGGAATCAGAGGCGGGGAATCAGAGGCGGGGAATCAAAGGCAGGGAATCAGACACGGGGAATCAGAGGCGGGGAATCAGAGATGGGGAATCAGAGGCGGGGAATCAGAGGCAGGGAATCGGATGCCGGGAATCAGAGTCGGGGAATCAGAGCTGGGGAATCAGAGGCGGGGAATCAGAGTTGGGGAATCAGAGGCGGGGAATCAGATATGGGGAAGTAGAGGCGGGGAATCAGATATGGGGAATCGGAGGTTGGGAATCAGAGGCAGGGAATCAGAGTCGGGGAAACAGAGGCGGGGAATCAGATATGGGGAATCAGAGGTGGCGAATCAAAGGCGGTGAAACAGAGATGGGGAATCAGGGCAGGGAATCAGAGGCAGGGAATCAAACACGGGGAATCAGAGCTGGGGAATCAGAGGCGGGGAATCAGAGTTGGGAATCAGAGGCGGGGAGACAGAGGCGGGGAAACAGAGGCGGGGAATCAGATATGGGGAATCAGAGGTGGGGAATCCGAGGTTGGGAATCAGAGGCAGGGAATCAGAGGCGGAAAATCAGAGGCGGGGAATCAGAGGAAGGGAATCAGATGTGCGGAATCGGAGATGGGGAATCAGAGGCAGGGAATCAGAGGCGGGGAATCAGAGGCGGGGAATCAGAGGCCGGGAATCAGATATGGGGAATCAGAGGTGGGGAATCAGAGGTTGGGAATCAGAGGCAGGGAATCAGAGGCTTGGAATCAGATGCAGGGAATCAGATGCGGGGAATCAGAGGCGGGGAATCAGAGCTGGGGAATCAGAAGTGGGGAATCAGATTTGGGGAATCAGAGGCGGGGACTTAGATATTGGGAAACAGAGGCGGGGAATCAGAGGCGGGGAAACCCAGGCGGGGAATCAGATATGGGGAATCAGAGGTGGGGAATCAGAGGCAAGGAATCAGATGTGCGGAATCAGAGATGGGGAATCAGAGGCAGGGAATCAGAATCAGAAGCAGGGAATCAGAGGCCGGGAATCAGAGGCCGGAATCAGATGCTGGGAATCAGAGGCCTGGAATCAGAGGCGGGGAATCAGAGGCAGGGAATCAGATGCGGGGAATCAGAGGCGGGGAATCAGAGCTGGGGAATCAGAGGCGGGGTATTAGAGTTGGGGAATCAGAGGCGGGGAATCAGATATGGGGAAACAGAGGTGGGGAATCAGAGGCGGAGAAACAGAGGCAGGGAATCAGATATGGGGAATCAGAGGCGGGGAATCAGAGGTGGGGAATCATAGGCAGGGAATCGGATGTGCGGAATCAGAGATGGGGAATCAGAGGCTGGGAATCAGAGGTGGTGAATCAGAGATGGGGAATCAGAGGCGGGGAATCAGAGGCAGGGAATCAGACGCGGGGAATCAGAGGTGGGCAATAAGAGGCGGGGAATGAGATATGGGGAATCAGAGGCGGGGAATCAGAGGCGGGGAAACAGAGGCGGGGAATCAGATATGGGGAATCAGAGGTGGGGCATCAGAGGTTGTGAATCACAGATGGGGAATCAGAGGCGGGGAATCAGAGGCAGGGAATCAGACGCGGGGAATCAGAGGCGGGGATTCAGAGCTGGGGAATCAGAGGCTGGGAATCAGAGTTGGGGAATCAGAGGCGGGGAATCAGATATGGGGAATCGGATGCAGGGAATCAGAGGCGAGGAATCAGAGCTGGGGAATCAGAGGCGGGGAATCAGAGTTGGGGCATCAGAGGTGGGGAATTAGATATAGGGAAACAGAGGTGGGGAATCAGAGGCGGGGAAACAGAGGCGGGGAATCAGATATGGGGAATCAGAGGTGGGGAATCAGAGGCAGGGAATCAGATGTGCGGAATCAGAGATGGGGAATAAGAGGCAGGGAATCAGAATCAGAAGCGGGTAATCAGAGGCCGGGAATCAGAGGCCGGGAATCAGATGCTGGGAATAAGAGGCCGGGAATCAGAGGTGGGGAATCAGATATGGGGAATCAGAGGTGGCGAATCAAAGGCGGTGAATCAGAGATGGGGAATCAGAGGCGGGGAATCAGAGGCAGGGAATCAGATGCGGGGAATCAGAGGCGGGGAATCAGAGCTGGCGAATCAGAGGCTGGGAATCAGAGGTGGGCAATCAGAGGCGGGGAATCAGATATGGGGAATCAGAGGCGGGGAATCAGAGGCGGGGAAACAGAGGCGGGGAATCAAATATAGGGAATCAGAGGTGGGGAATCAGAGGTTGTGAATCAGAGATGGGGAATCAAGGCGGGGAATCAGAGGCAGGGAATCAGACGCGGGGAATCAGAGGCGGGGATTCAGAGCTGGGGAATCAGAGGCGGGGAATCAGAGTTGGGGAATCAGAGGCAGGGAATCAGATATGGGGAATCAGAGGCGGGGAATCAGAGGCGGGGAAACAGAGGCGGGGAATCAGATGTGGGGAATCAGAGGTGGGGAATCAGGGGCAGGGAATCAGTGGCAGGGAATCGGAGGCGGGGAATCAGAGGCGGGGAATCAAAGGCAGGGAATCAGACACGGGGAATCAGAGGCGGGGAATCAGAGATGGGGAATCAGAGGCGGGGAATCAGAGGCAGGGAATCGGATGCCTGGAATCAGAGTCGGGGAATCAGAGCTGGGGAATCAGAGGCGGGGAATCAGAGTTGGGGAATCAGAGGCGGGGAATCAGATATGGGGAAATAGAGGCGGGGAATCAGATATGGGGAATCGGAGGTTGGGAATCAGAGGCAGGGAATCAGAGTCGGGGAAACAGAGGCGGGGAATCAGATATGGGGAATCAGAGGTGGCGAATCAAAGGCGGTGAAACAGAGATGGGGAATCAGGGCAGGGAATCAGAGGCAGGGAATCAAACACGGGGAATCAGAGCTGGGGAATCAGAGGCGGGGAATCAGAGTTGGGAATCAGAGGCGGGGAATCAGAGGCGGGGAAACAGAGGCGGGGAATCAGATATGGGGAATCAGAGGTGGGGAATCCGAGGTTGGGAATCAGAGGCAGGGAATCAGAGGCGGAAAATCAGAGGCGGGGAATCAGAGGAAGGGAATCAGATGTGCGGAATCGGAGATGGGGAATCAGAGGCAGGGAATCAGAGGCGGGGAATCAGAGGCGGGGAATCAGAGGCCGGGAATCAGATATGGGGAAACAGAGGCGGGGAATCCGAGGCGGGGAAACAGAGGCGGGGAATCAGATATGGGGAATCAGAGGTGGGGAATCAGAGGTTGGGAATCAGAGGCAGGGAATCAGAGGCTTGGAATCAGATGCAGGGAATCAGATGCGGGGAATCAGAGGCGGGGAATCAGAGCTGGGGAATCAGAGGTGGGGAATCAGATTTGGGGAATCAGAGGCGGGGACTTAGATATTGGGAAACAGAGGCGGGGAATCAGAGGCGGGGAATCAGAGGAGGGGAATCAGAGGCGGGGAATCAAAGGCAGGGAATCAGACACGGGGAATCAGAGGCGGGGAATCAGAGATGGGGAATCAGAGGCGGGGAATCAGAGGCAGGGAATCGGATGCCGGGAATCAGAGTCGGGGAATCAGAGCTGGGGAATCAGAGGCGGGGAATCAGAGTTGGGGAATCAGATATGGGGAAACAGAGGTGGGGAATCAGAGGCGGGGAAACAGAGGCAGGGAATCAGATATGGGGAATCAGAGGCGGGGAATCAGTGGTGGGGAATCATAGGCAGGGAATCGGATGTGCGGAATCAGAGATGGGGAATCAGAGGCTGGGAATCAGAGGTGGTGAATCAGAGATGGGGAATCAGAGGCGGGGAATCAGAGGCAGGGAATCAGACGCGGGGAATCAGAGGTGGGCAATCAGAGGCGGGGAATCAGATATGGGGAATCAGAGGCGGGGAATCAGAGGCGGGGAAACAGAGGCGGGGAATCAGATATGGGGAATCAGAGGTGGGGCATCAGAAGTTGTGAATCACAGATGGGGAATCAGAGGCGGGGAATCAGAGGCAGGGAATCAGACGCGGGGAATCAGAGGCGGGGATTCAGAGCTGGGGAATCAGAGGCTGGGAATCAGAGTTGGGGAATCAGAGGCGGGGAATCAGATATGGGGAATCAGAGGCAGGGAATCAGAGGCGGGAAAACAGAGGCGGGGAATCAGATATGGGGAATCAGAGGCGGGGAATCAGAGGCAGGGAATCAGACACGGGAAATCAGAGGCGGGGAATCAGAGATGGGGAATCAGAGGCGGGGAATCAGAGGCAGGGAATCGGATGCCGGGAATCAGAGGCGGGAAATCAGAGCTGGGGAATCAGAGGCGGGGAATCAGAGTTGGGGAATCAGAGGCGGCGAAGCAGATATGGGGAAATAGAGGCGGGGAATCAGATATGGGGAATCAGAGGCGGGGAATCAGATATGGGGAATCAGAGGCTGGGAATCAGAGGGGGGGAAACAGAGGCGGGGAATAAGATATGGGGAATCAGAGGTGGGGAATCAGGGGCGGGGAATCAGTGGCAGGGAATCAGAGGCGGGGAATCAGAGGCGGGGAATCAAAGGAAGGGAATCAGACACGGGGAATCAGAGGTTGGGAATCAGAGATGTGGAATCAGAGGCGGGGAATCACAGGCAGGGAATCAGACGCGGGGAATCAGAGGCGGGGAATCAGAGCTGGGGAATCAGAGGTGGGGAATCAGAGTCGTGGAATCATAGGCAGGGAATCGGTTGTGCGGAATCAGAGATGGGGAATCAGATGTGGGGAATCAGAGGCAGTGAATCAGAGGCGGGGAAACAGAGGCGGGGAATCAAATATAGGGAATCAGAGGTGGGGAATCAGACGTTGTGAATCAGAGATGGGGAATCAAGGCGGGGAATCAGAGGCAGGGAATCAGACGCGGGGAATCAGAGGCGGGGATTCAGAGCTGGGGAATCAGAGCCGGTGAATCAGAGTTGGGGAATCAGAGGCAGGGAATCAGATATGGGAAATCAGAGGTAGGGAACTAGAGGCGGGGAAACAGAGGCGGGGAATCAGATATGGGGAATCAGAATTGGGGAATCAGGGGCAGGGAATCAGTGGCAGGGAATCAGAGGCGGGGAATAAGAGGCGGGGAATCAGAGGCAGGGAATCAGACACGGGGAATCAGAGGCGGGGAATCAGAGATGGGGAATCAGAGGCGGGGAATCAGAGGCAGGGAATCGGACTCCGGGAATCAGAGTCGGGGAATCAGAGCTGGGGAATCAGAGGCGGGGAATCAGAGTTGGGGTGTCAGAGGCGGGGAATCAGATATGGGGAAATAGAGGCGGGGAATCAGATATGGGGAATCAGAGGTGTGGAATCAGAGGTTGGGAATCAGAGGCAGGGAATCAGACGCGGGGAATCAGAGGCAGGGATTCAGAGCTGGGGAATCAGAAGCGGGGAATCAGAGTTGGGGAATCAGAGGCGGGGAATCAGATATGGGGAATCAGAGGCAGGGAATCGGAGGCGGGGAATCAGAGGCAGGGAATCAGACGCGTGGAATCTGAGGCGGGGAATCAGAGATGGGGAATCAGAGGTGGGGAATCAGAGTTGGGGAATCAGAGTCAGGGAATTGGATGTGCGGAATCAGAGAGGGGGAATCAGAGGTGGGGAATCAGAGGCGGTGAATCAGAGATGGGGAATCAGAGGCGGGGAATCAGAGGCAGGAAATCAGACACGGGGATTCAGAGGCTGGGAATCAGACGGGGGGAATCAAAGGCGGGGAATCAGAGCTGGGGAATCTGAGGCAGGGAATCAGAGTTGGGGATTCAGAGGTGGGGTATCAGATATGGGGAAACAGAGGCGGGGAATCAGAGGCGGGCAAACAGAGGCGGGGAATTAGATATGGGGAATCAGAGGTAGGGAATCAGAGGTGGTGAATCAGTGATGGGGAATCACAGGCGGGGAATCAGAGGCAGGGAATAGAACGCGGGGAATCAGAGGCAGGGAATCAGAGCTGGGGAATCAGAGGAGGGGATTCATAGTTGGGAATCAGAGGCGGGAATCAGATATGGGGAAACAGAGGCGGGGAACCAGAGGCGGTGAAACAGAGGCGGGGAATCAGATATGGGGAATCGGATGCAGGGAATCAGAGGCGGGGAATCAGAGCTGGGGAATCAGAGGCGGGGAATCAGAGTTGGGGCATCAGAGGTGGGGAATTAGATATAGGGAAACAGAGGCGGTGAATCAGAGGCGGGGAAACAGAGGCGGGGAATCAGATATGGGGAATCAGAGGTGGGGAATCAGAGGCAGGGAATCAGATGTGCGGAATCAGAGATGGGGAATAAGAGGCAGGGAATCAGAATCAGAAGCGGGGAATCAGAGGCCGGGAATCAGAGGCCGGGAATCAGATGCTGGGAATAAGAGGCCGGGAATCAGAGGTGGGGAATCAGATATTGGGAATCAGAGGTGGCGAATCAAAGGCGGTGAATCAGAGATGGAGAATCAGAGGCGGGGAATCAGAGGCAGGGAATCAGATGCGGGGAATCAGAGGCGGGGAATCAGAGCTGGCGAATCAGAGGCTGGGAATCAGAGGTGGGCAATCAGAGGCGGGGAATCAGATATGGGGAATCAGAGGCGGGGAATCAGAGGCGGGGAAACAGAGGCGGGGAATCAAATATAGGGAATCAGAGGTGGGGAATCAGAGGTTGTGAATCAGAGATGGGGAATCAAGGCGGGGAATCAGAGGCAGGGAATCAGACGCGGGGAATCAGAGGCGGGGATTCAGAGCTGGGGAATCAGAGGCGGGGAATCAGAGTTGGGGAATCAGAGGCAGGGAATCAGATATGGGGAATCAGAGGCGGGGAATCAGAGGCGGGGAAACAGAGGCGGGGAATCAGATGTGGGGAATCAGAGGTGGGGAATCAGGGGCAGGGAATCAGTGGCAGGGAATCAGAGGAGGGGAATCAGAGGCGGGGAATCAAAGGCAGGGAATCAGACACGGGGAATCAGAGGCGGGGAATCAGAGATGGGGAATCAGAGGCGGGGAATCAGAGGCAGGGAATCGGATGCCGGGAATCAGAGTCGGGGAATCAGAGCTGGGGAATCAGAGGCGGGGAATCAGAGTTGGGGAATCAGAGGCGGGGAATCAGATATGGGGAAATAGAGGTGGGGAATCAGATATGGGGAATCAGAGGTGTGGAATCAGAGGTTGGGAATCAGAGGCAGGGAATCAGAGTCGGGGAAACAGAGGCGGGGAATCAGATATGGGGAATCAGAGGTGGCGAATCAAAGGCGGTGAAACAGAGATGGGGAATCAGGGCAGGGAATCAGAGGCAGGGAATCAAACACGGGGAATCAGAGCTGGGGAATCAGAGGCGGGGAATCAGAGTTGGGAATCAGAGGCGGGGAATCAGAGGCGGGGAAACAGAGGCGGGGAATCAGATATGGGGAATCAGAGGTGGGGAATCCGAGGTTGGGAATCAGAGGCAGGGAATCAGAGGCGGAAAATCAGAGGCGGGGAATCAGAGGAAGGGAATCAGATGTGCGGAATCGGAGATGGGGAATCAGAGGCAGGGAATCAGAGGCGGGGAATCTGAGGTGGGGAATCAGAGCTGGGGAATCAGAGATGGGGAATCAGAGTTGGGGAATCAGAGGCAGGGAATTGGATGTGCGGAATCAGAGATGGGGAATCAGAGGTGGGGAATCAGAGGCGGTGAATCAGAGATGGGGAATCAGAGGCGGGGAATCAGAGGCAGGAAATCAGACACGGGGATTCAGAGGCTGGGAATCAGACGGGGGGAATCAAAGGCGGGGAATCAGAGCTGGGGAATCTGAGGCATGGAATCAGAGTTGGGGATTCAGAGGCGGGGAATCAGATATGGGGAAACAGAGGCGGGGAATCAGAGGCGGGCAAACAGAGGCGGGGAATCAGAGGCGGGGAATCAGAGGCAGGAAATCAGACACGGGGATTCAGAGGCTGGGAATCAGACGGGGGGAATCAAAGGCGGGGAATCAGAGCTGGGGAATCTGAGGCAGGGAATCAGAGTTGGGCATTCACAGGCAGGGAATCAGATATGGGGAAACAGAGGCGGGGAATCAGAGGCGGGCAAACAGAGGCGGGGAATTAGATATGGGGAATCAGAGGTAGGGAATCAGAGGTGGTGAATCAGTGATGGGGAATCACAGGCGGGGAATCAGAGGCAGGGAATAGAACGCGGGGAATCAGAGGCAGGGAATCAGAGCTGGGGAATCAGAGGTGGGGAATCATAGTTGGGAATCAGAGGCGGGAATCAGATATGGGGAAACAGAGGCGGGGAATCCGAGGCGGGGAAACAGAGGCGGGGAATCAGATATGGGGAATCAGAGGTGGGGAATCAGAGGTTGGGAATCAGAGGCAGGGAATCAGAGGCTTGGAATCAGATGCAGGGAATCAGATGCGGGGAATCAGAGGCGGGGAATCAGAGCTGGGGAATCAGAGGTGGGGAATCAGATTTGGGGAATCAGAGGCAGGGACTTAGATATTGGGAAACAGAGGCGGGGAATCAGAGGCGGGGAAACCCAGGCGGGGAATCAGATATGGGGAATCAGAGGTGGGGAATCAGAGGCAAGGAATCAGATGTGCGGAATCAGAGATGGGGAATCAGAGGCAGGGAATCAGAATCAGAAGCAGGGAATCAGAGGCCGGGAATCAGAGGCCGGAATCAGATGCTGGGAATCAGAGGCCTGGAATCAGAGGCGGGGAATCAGAGGCAGGGAATCAGATGCGGGGAATCAGAGGCGGGGAATCAGAGCTGGGGAATCAGAGGCGGGGTATTAGAGTTGGGGAATCAGAGGCGGGGAATCAGATATGGGGAAACAGAGGTGGGGAATCTGAGGCGGGGAAACAGAGGCAGGGAATCAGATATGGGGAATCAGAGGCGGGGAATCAGTGGTGGGGAATCATAGGCAGGGAATCGGATGTGCGGAATCAGAGATGGGGAATCAGAGGCTGGGAATCAGAGGTGGTGAATCAGAGATGGGGAATCAGAGGCGGGGAATCAGAGGCAGGGAATCAGACGCGGGGAATCAGAGGTGGGCAATCAGAGGCGGGGAATCAGATATGGGGAATCAGAGGCGGGGAATCAGAGGCGGGGAAACAGAGGCGGGGAATCAGATATGGGGAATCAGAGGTGGGGCATCAGAGGTTGTGAATCACAGATGGGGAATCAGAGGCGGGGAATCAGAGGCAGGGAATCAGACGCGGGGAATCAGAGGCGGGGATTCAGAGCTGGGGAATCAGAGGCTGGGAATCAGAGTTGGGGAATCAGAGGCGGGGAATCAGATATGGGGAATCAGAGGCAGGGAATCAGAGGCGGGAAAACAGAGGCGGGGAATCAGATATGGGGAATCAGAGGCGGGGAATCAGAGGCAGGGAATCAGACACGGGAAATCAGAGGCGGGGAATCAGAGATGGGGAATCAGAGGCGGGGAATCAGAGGCAGGGAATCGGATGCCGGGAATCAGAGGCGGGAAATCAGAGCTGGGGAATCAGAGGCGGGGAATCAGAGTTGGGGAATCAGAGGCGGCGAAGCAGATATGGGGAAATAGAGGCGGGGAATCAGATATGGGGAATCAGAGGCGGGGAATCAGATATGGGGAATCAGAGGCTGGGAATCAGAGGGGGGGAAACAGAGGCGGGGAATAAGATATGGGGAATCAGAGGTGGGGAATCAGGGGCGGGGAATCAGTGGCAGGGAATCAGAGGCGGGGAATCAGAGGCGGGGAATCAAAGGAAGGGAATCAGACGCGGGGAATCAGAGGCGGGGAATCAGAGCTGGGGAATCAGAGGTGGGGAATCAGAGTCGGGGAATCATAGGCAGGGAATCGGTTGTGCGGAATCAGAGATGGGGAATCAGATGTGGGGAATCAGAGGCAGTGAATCAGAGGCGGGGAAACAGAGGCGGGGAATCAAATATAGGGAATCAGAGGTGGGGAATCAGACGTTGTGAATCAGAGATGGGGAATCAAGGCGGGGAATCAGAGGCAGGGAATCAGACGCGGGGAATCAGAGGCGGGGATTCAGAGCTGGGGAATGAGCCGGTGAATCAGAGTTGGGGAATCAGAGGCAGGGAATCAGATATGGGAAATCAGAGGTGGGGAACCAGAGGCGGGGAAACAGAGGCGGGGAATCAGATATGGGGAATCAGAATTGGGGAATCAGGGGCAGGGAATCAGTGGCAGGGAATCAGAGGCGGGGAATAAGAGGCGGGGAATCAGAGGCAGGGAATCAGACACGGGGAATCAGAGGCGGGGAATCAGAGATGGGGAATCAGAGGCGGGGAATCAGAGGCAGGGAATCGGACTCCGGGAATCAGAGTCGGGGAATCAGAGCTGGGGAATCAGAGGCGGGGAATCAGAGTTGGGGAGTCAGAGGCGGGGAATTAGATATGGGGAAATAGAGGCGGGGAATCAGATATGGGGAATCAGAGGTGTGGAATCAGAGGTTGGGAATCAGAGGCAGGGAATCAGACGCGGGGAATCAGAGGCGGGGATTCAGAGCTGGGGAATCAGAAGCGGGGAATCAGAGTTGGGGAATCAGAGGCGGGGAATCAGATATGGGGAATCAGAGGCAGGGAATCAGATGCGGGGAATCAGAGGCGGGGAATCAGAGCTGGGGAATCAGAGGCGGGGTATTAGAGTTGGGGAATAAGAGGCGGGGAATCAGATATGGGGAAACAGAGGTGGGGAATCAGAGGCGGGGAAACAGAGGCATGGAATCAGATATGGGGAATCAGAGGTGGGGCATCAGAGGTTGTGAATCACAGATGGGGAATCAGAGGCGGGGAATCAGAGGCAGGGAATCAGACGCGGGGAATCAGAGGCGGGGATTCAGAGCTGGGGAATCAGAAGCGGGGAATCAGAGTTGGGGAATCAGAGGCGGGGAATCAGATATGGGGAATCAGAGGCAGGGAATCGGAGGTGGGGAATCAGAGGCAGGGAATCAGACGCGTGGAATCTGAGGCTGGGAATCAGAGATGGGGAATCAGAGGTGGGGAATCAGAGTTGGGGAATCAGAGGAAGGGAATTGGATGTGCGGAATCAGAGAGGGGGAATCAGAGGTGGGGAATCAGAGGCGGTGAATCAGAGATGGGGAATCAGAGGCGGGGAATCAGAGGCAGGAAATCAGACACGGGGATTCAGAGGCTGGGAATCAGACGGGGGGAATCAAAGGCGGGGAATCAGATCTGGGGAATCTGAGGCAGGGAATCAGAGTTAGGAATTCAGAGGCGGGGAATCAGATATGGGGAAACAGAGGCGGGGAATCAGAGGCGGGCAAACAGAGGCGGGGAATTAGATATGGGGAATCAGAGGTAGGGAATCAGAGGTGGTGAATCAGTGATGGGGAATCACAGGCGGGGAATCAGAGGCAGGGAATAGAACGCGGGGAATCAGAGGCAGGGAATCAGAGCTGGGGAATCAGAGTAGGGGATTCATAGTTGGGAATCAGAGGCGGGAATCAGATATGGGGAAACAGAGGCGGGGAATCAGAGGCGGTGAAATAGAGGCGGGGAATCAGATATGGGGAATCAGAGGTGGGGAATCCGAGGTTGGGAATAAGAGGCAGGGAATCAGAGGCGGAAAATCAGAGGCGGGGAATCAGAGGAAGGGAATCAGATGTGCGGAATCGGAGATGGGGAATCAGAGGCAGGGAATCAGAGGCGGGGAATCAGAGGCGGGGAATCAGAGGCCGGGAATCAGATATGGGGAAACAGAGGCGGGGAATCCGAGGCGGGGAAACAGAGGCGGGGAATCAGATATGGGGAATCAGAGGTGGGGAATCAGAGGTTGGGAATCAGAGGCAGGGAATCAGAGGCTTGGAATCAGATGCAGGGAATCAGATGCGGGGAATCAGAGGCGGGGAATCAGAGCTGGGGAATCAGAGGTGGGGAATCAGATTTGGGGAATCAGAGGCAGGGACTTAGATATTGGGAAACAGAGGCGGGGAATCAGAGGCGGGGAAACCCAGGCGGGGAATCAGATATGGGGAATCAGAGGTGGGGAATCAGAGGCAAGGAATCAGATGTGCGGAATCAGAGATGGGGAATCAGAGGCAGGGAATCAGAATCAGAAGCAGGGAATCAGAGGCCGGGAATCAGAGGCCGGAATCAGATGCTGGGAATCAGAGGCCTGGAATCAGAGGCGGGGAATCAGAGGCAGGGAATCAGATGCGGGGAATCAGAGGCGGGGAATCAGAGCTGGGGAATCAGAGGCGGGGTATTAGAGTTGGGGAATCAGAGGCGGGGAATCAGATATGGGGAAACAGAGGTGGGGAATCTGAGGCGGGGAAACAGAGGCAGGGAATCAGATATGGGGAATCAGAGGCGGGGAATCAGTGGTGGGGAATCATAGGCAGGGAATCGGATGTGCGGAATCAGAGATGGGGAATCAGAGGCTGGGAATCAGAGGTGGTGAATCAGAGATGGGGAATCAGAGGCGGGGAATCAGAGGCAGGGAATCAGACGCGGGGAATCAGAGGTGGGCAATCAGAGGCGGGGAATCAGATATGGGGAATCAGAGGCGGGGAATCAGAGGCGGGGAAACAGAGGCGGGGAATCAGATATGGGGAATCAGAGGTGGGGCATCAGAGGTTGTGAATCACAGATGGGGAATCAGAGGCGGGGAATCAGAGGCAGGGAATCAGACGCGGGGAATCAGAGGCGGGGATTCAGAGCTGGGGAATCAGAGGCTGGGAATCAGAGTTGGGGAATCAGAGGCGGGGAATCAGATATGGGGAATCAGAGGCAGGGAATCAGAGGCGGGAAAACAGAGGCGGGGAATCAGATATGGGGAATCAGAGGCGGGGAATCAGAGGCAGGGAATCAGACACGGGAAATCAGAGGCGGGGAATCAGAGATGGGGAATCAGAGGCGGGGAATCAGAGGCAGGGAATCGGATGCCGGGAATCAGAGGCGGGAAATCAGAGCTGGGGAATCAGAGGCGGGGAATCAGAGTTGGGGAATCAGAGGCGGCGAAGCAGATATGGGGAAATAGAGGCGGGGAATCAGATATGGGGAATCAGAGGCGGGGAATCAGATATGGGGAATCAGAGGCTGGGAATCAGAGGGGGGGAAACAGAGGCGGGGAATAAGATATGGGGAATCAGAGGTGGGGAATCAGGGGCGGGGAATCAGTGGCAGGGAATCAGAGGCGGGGAATCAGAGGCGGGGAATCAAAGGAAGGGAATCAGACGCGGGGAATCAGAGGCGGGGAATCAGAGCTGGGGAATCAGAGGTGGGGAATCAGAGTCGGGGAATCATAGGCAGGGAATCGGTTGTGCGGAATCAGAGATGGGGAATCAGATGTGGGGAATCAGAGGCAGTGAATCAGAGGCGGGGAAACAGAGGCGGGGAATCAAATATAGGGAATCAGAGGTGGGGAATCAGACGTTGTGAATCAGAGATGGGGAATCAAGGCGGGGAATCAGAGGCAGGGAATCAGACGCGGGGAATCAGAGGCGGGGATTCAGAGCTGGGGAATGAGCCGGTGAATCAGAGTTGGGGAATCAGAGGCAGGGAATCAGATATGGGAAATCAGAGGTGGGGAACCAGAGGCGGGGAAACAGAGGCGGGGAATCAGATATGGGGAATCAGAATTGGGGAATCAGGGGCAGGGAATCAGTGGCAGGGAATCAGAGGCGGGGAATAAGAGGCGGGGAATCAGAGGCAGGGAATCAGACACGGGGAATCAGAGGCGGGGAATCAGAGATGGGGAATCAGAGGCGGGGAATCAGAGGCAGGGAATCGGACTCCGGGAATCAGAGTCGGGGAATCAGAGCTGGGGAATCAGAGGCGGGGAATCAGAGTTGGGGAGTCAGAGGCGGGGAATTAGATATGGGGAAATAGAGGCGGGGAATCAGATATGGGGAATCAGAGGTGTGGAATCAGAGGTTGGGAATCAGAGGCAGGGAATCAGACGCGGGGAATCAGAGGCGGGGATTCAGAGCTGGGGAATCAGAAGCGGGGAATCAGAGTTGGGGAATCAGAGGCGGGGAATCAGATATGGGGAATCAGAGGCAGGGAATCAGATGCGGGGAATCAGAGGCGGGGAATCAGAGCTGGGGAATCAGAGGCGGGGTATTAGAGTTGGGGAATAAGAGGCGGGGAATCAGATATGGGGAAACAGAGGTGGGGAATCAGAGGCGGGGAAACAGAGGCATGGAATCAGATATGGGGAATCAGAGGTGGGGCATCAGAGGTTGTGAATCACAGATGGGGAATCAGAGGCGGGGAATCAGAGGCAGGGAATCAGACGCGGGGAATCAGAGGCGGGGATTCAGAGCTGGGGAATCAGAAGCGGGGAATCAGAGTTGGGGAATCAGAGGCGGGGAATCAGATATGGGGAATCAGAGGCAGGGAATCGGAGGTGGGGAATCAGAGGCAGGGAATCAGACGCGTGGAATCTGAGGCTGGGAATCAGAGATGGGGAATCAGAGGTGGGGAATCAGAGTTGGGGAATCAGAGGAAGGGAATTGGATGTGCGGAATCAGAGAGGGGGAATCAGAGGTGGGGAATCAGAGGCGGTGAATCAGAGATGGGGAATCAGAGGCGGGGAATCAGAGGCAGGAAATCAGACACGGGGATTCAGAGGCTGGGAATCAGACGGGGGGAATCAAAGGCGGGGAATCAGATCTGGGGAATCTGAGGCAGGGAATCAGAGTTGGGAATTCAGAGGCGGTGAATCAGATATGGGGAAACAGAGGCGGGGAATCAGAGGCGGGCAAACAGAGGCGGGGAATTAGATATGGGGAATCAGAGGTAGGGAATCAGAGGTGGTGAATCAGTGATGGGGAATCACAGGCGGGGAATCAGAGGCAGGGAATAGAACGCGGGGAATCAGAGGCAGGGAATCAGAGCTGGGGAATCAGAGTAGGGGATTCATAGTTGGGAATCAGAGGCGGGAATCAGATATGGGGAAACAGAGGCGGGGAATCAGAGGCGGTGAAATAGAGGCGGGGAATCAGATATGGGGAATCGGATGCAGGGAATCAGAGGCGGGGAATCAGAGCTGGGGAATCAGAGGCGGGGAATCAGAGTTGGGGCATCAGAGGTGGGGAATTAGATATAGGGAAACAGAGGCGGGGAATCAGAGGTGGGGAAACAGAGGCGGGGAATCAGATATGGGGAATCAGACGTGGGGAATCAGAGGCAGGGAATCAGATGTGCGGAATCAGAGATGGGGAATAAGAGGCAGGGAATCAGAATCAGAAGCGGGTAATCAGAGTCCGGGAATCAGAGGCCGGGAATCAGATGCTGGGAATAAGAGGCCGGGAATCAGAGGTGGGGAATCAGATATGGGGAATCAGAGGTGGCGAATCAAAGGCGGTGAATCAGAGATGGGGAATCAGAGGCGGGGAATCAGAGGCAGGGAATCAGATGCGGGGAATCAGAGGCGGGGAATCAGAGCTGGCGAATCAGAGGCTGGGAATCAGAGGTGGGCAATCAGAGGCGGGGAATCAGATATGGGGAATCAGAGGCGGGGAATCAGAGGCGGGGAAACAGAGGCGGGGAATCAAATATAGGGAATCAGAGGTGGGGAATCAGAGGTTGTGAATCAGAGATGGGGAATCAAGGCGGGGAATCAGAGGCAGGGAATCAGACGCGGGGAATCAGAGGCGGGGATTCAGAGCTGGGGAATCAGAGGCGGGGAATCAGAGTTGGGGAATCAGAGGCAGGGAATCAGATATGGGGAATCAGAGGAGGGGAATCAGAGGCGGGGAAACAGAGGCGGGGAATCAGATGTGGGGAATCAGAGGTGGGGAATCAGGGGCAGGGAATCAGTGGCAGGGAATCAGAGGCGGGGAATCAGAGGCGGGGAATCAAAGGCAGGGAATCAGACACGGGGAATCAGAGGCGGGGAATCAGAGATGGGGAATCAGAGGCGGGGAATCAGAGGCAGGGAATCGGATGCCGGGAATCAGAGTCGGGGAATCAGAGCTGGGGAATCAGAGGCGGGGAATCAGAGTTGGGGAATCAGAGGCGGGGAATCAGATATGGGGAAGTAGAGGCGGGGAATCAGATATGGGGAATCGGAGGTTGGGAATCAGAGGCAGGGAATCAGAGTCGGGGAAACAGAGGCGGGGAATCAGATATGGGGAATCAGAGGTGGCGAATCAAAGGCGGTGAAACAGAGATGGGGAATCAGGGCAGGGAATCAGAGGCAGGGAATCAAACACGGGGAATCAGAGCTGGGGAATCAGAGGCGGGGAATCAGAGTTGGGAATCAGAGGCGGGGAGACAGAGGCGGGGAAACAGAGGCGGGGAATCAGATATGGGGAATCAGAGGTGGGGAATCCGAGGTTGGGAATCAGAGGCAGGGAATCAGAGGCGGAAAATCAGAGGCGGGGAATCAGAGGAAGGGAATCAGATGTGCGGAATCGGAGATGGGGAATCAGAGGCAGGGAATCAGAGGCGGGGAATCAGAGGCGGGGAATCAGAGGCCGGGAATCAGATATGGGGAATCAGAGGTGGGGAATCAGAGGTTGGGAATCAGAGGCAGGGAATCAGAGGCTTGGAATCAGATGCAGGGAATCAGATGCGGGGAATCAGAGGCGGGGAATCAGAGCTGGGGAATCAGAAGTGGGGAATCAGATTTGGGGAATCAGAGGCGGGGACTTAGATATTGGGAAACAGAGGCGGGGAATCAGAGGCGGGGAAACCCAGGCGGGGAATCAGATATGGGGAATCAGAGGTGGGGAATCAGAGGCAAGGAATCAGATGTGCGGAATCAGAGATGGGGAATCAGAGGCAGGGAATCAGAATCAGAAGCAGGGAATCAGAGGCCGGGAATCAGAGGCCGGAATCAGATGCTGGGAATCAGAGGCCTGGAATCAGAGGCGGGGAATCAGAGGCAGGGAATCAGATGCGGGGAATCAGAGGCGGGGAATCAGAGCTGGGGAATCAGAGGCGGGGTATTAGAGTTGGGGAATCAGAGGCGGGGAATCAGATATGGGGAAACAGAGGTGGGGAATCAGAGGCGGAGAAACAGAGGCAGGGAATCAGATATGGGGAATCAGAGGCGGGGAATCAGAGGTGGGGAATCATAGGCAGGGAATCGGATGTGCGGAATCAGAGATGGGGAATCAGAGGCTGGGAATCAGAGGTGGTGAATCAGAGATGGGGAATCAGAGGCGGGGAATCAGAGGCAGGGAATCAGACGCGGGGAATCAGAGGTGGGCAATAAGAGGCGGGGAATGAGATATGGGGAATCAGAGGCGGGGAATCAGAGGCGGGGAAACAGAGGCGGGGAATCAGATATGGGGAATCAGAGGTGGGGCATCAGAGGTTGTGAATCACAGATGGGGAATCAGAGGCGGGGAATCAGAGGCAGGGAATCAGACGCGGGGAATCAGAGGCGTGGATTCAGAGCTGGGGAATCAGAGGCTGGGAATCAGAGTTGGGGAATCAGAGGCGGGGAATCAGATATGGGGAATCGGATGCAGGGAATCAGAGGCGAGGAATCAGAGCTGGGGAATCAGAGGCGGGGAATCAGAGTTGGGGCATCAGAGGTGGGGAATTAGATATAGGGAAACAGAGGCGGGGAATCAGAGGCGGGGAAACAGAGGCGGGGAATCAGATATGGGGAATCAGAGGTGGGGAATCAGAGGCAGGGAATCAGATGTGCGGAATCAGAGATGGGGAATAAGAGGCAGGGAATCAGAATCAGAAGCGGGTAATCAGAGGCCGGGAATCAGAGGCCGGGAATCAGATGCTGGGAATAAGAGGCCGGGAATCAGAGGTGGGGAATCAGATATGGGGAATCAGAGGTGGCGAATCAAAGGCGGTGAATCAGAGATGGGGAATCAGAGGCGGGGAATCAGAGGCAGGGAATCAGATGCGGGGAATCAGAGGCGGGGAATCAGAGCTGGCGAATCAGAGGCTGGGAATCAGAGGTGGGCAATCAGAGGCGGGGAATCAGATATGGGGAATCAGAGGCGGGGAATCAGAGGCGGGGAAACAGAGGCGGGGAATCAAATATAGGGAATCAGAGGTGGGGAATCAGAGGTTGTGAATCAGAGATGGGGAATCAAGGCGGGGAATCAGAGGCAGGGAATCAGACGCGGGGAATCAGAGGCGGGGATTCAGAGCTGGGGAATCAGAGGCGGGGAATCAGAGTTGGGGAATCAGAGGCAGGGAATCAGATATGGGGAATCAGAGGCGGGGAATCAGAGGCGGGGAAACAGAGGCGGGGAATCAGATGTGGGGAATCAGAGGTGGGGAATCAGGGGCAGGGAATCAGTGGCAGGGAATCGGAGGCGGGGAATCAGAGGCGGGGAATCAAAGGCAGGGAATCAGACACGGGGAATCAGAGGCGGGGAATCAGAGATGGGGAATCAGAGGCGGGGAATCAGAGGCAGGGAATCGGATGCCTGGAATCAGAGTCGGGGAATCAGAGCTGGGGAATCAGAGGCGGGGAATCAGAGTTGGGGAATCAGAGGCGGGGAATCAGATATGGGGAAATAGAGGCGGGGAATCAGATATGGGGAATCGGAGGTTGGGAATCAGAGGCAGGGAATCAGAGTCGGGGAAACAGAGGCGGGGAATCAGATATGGGGAATCAGAGGTGGCGAATCAAAGGCGGTGAAACAGAGATGGGGAATCAGGGCAGGGAATCAGAGGCAGGGAATCAAACACGGGGAATCAGAGCTGGGGAATCAGAGGCGGGGAATCAGAGTTGGGAATCAGAGGCGGGGAATCAGAGGCGGGGAAACAGAGGCGGGGAATCAGATATGGGGAATCAGAGGTGGGGAATCCGAGGTTGGGAATCAGAGGCAGGGAATCAGAGGCGGAAAATCAGAGGCGGGGAATCAGAGGAAGGGAATCAGATGTGCGGAATCGGAGATGGGGAATCAGAGGCAGGGAATCAGAGGCGGGGAATCAGAGGCGGGGAATCAGAGGCCGGGAATCAGATATGGGGAAACAGAGGCGGGGAATCCGAGGCGGGGAAACAGAGGCGGGGAATCAGATATGGGGAATCAGAGGTGGGGAATCAGAGGTTGGGAATCAGAGGCAGGGAATCAGAGGCTTGGAATCAGATGCAGGGAATCAGATGCGGGGAATCAGAGGCGGGGAATCAGAGCTGGGGAATCAGAGGTGGGGAATCAGATTTGGGGAATCAGAGGCGGGGACTTAGATATTGGGAAACAGAGGCGGGGAATCAGAGGCGGGGAATCAGAGGAGGGGAATCAGAGGCGGGGAATCAAAGGCAGGGAATCAGACACGGGGAATCAGAGGCGGGGAATCAGAGATGGGGAATCAGAGGCGGGGAATCAGAGGCAGGGAATCGGATGCCGGGAATCAGAGTCGGGGAATCAGAGCTGGGGAATCAGAGGCGGGGAATCAGAGTTGGGGAATCAGATATGGGGAAACAGAGGTGGGGAATCAGAGGCGGGGAAACAGAGGCAGGGAATCAGATATGGGGAATCAGAGGCGGGGAATCAGTGGTGGGGAATCATAGGCAGGGAATCGGATGTGCGGAATCAGAGATGGGGAATCAGAGGCTGGGAATCAGAGGTGGTGAATCAGAGATGGGGAATCAGAGGCGGGGAATCAGAGGCAGGGAATCAGACGTGGGGAATCAGAGGTGGGCAATCAGAGGCGGGGAATCAGATATGGGGAATCAGAGGCGGGGAATCAGAGGCGGGGAAACAGAGGCGGGGAATCAGATATGGGGAATCAGAGGTGGGGCATCAGAAGTTGTGAATCACAGATGGGGAATCAGAGGCGGGGAATCAGAGGCAGGGAATCAGACGCGGGGAATCAGAGGCGGGGATTCAGAGCTGGGGAATCAGAGGCTGGGAATCAGAGTTGGGGAATCAGAGGCGGGGAATCAGATATGGGGAATCAGAGGCAGGGAATCAGAGGCGGGAAAACAGAGGCGGGGAATCAGATATGGGGAATCAGAGGCGGGGAATCAGAGGCAGGGAATCAGACACGGGAAATCAGAGGCGGGGAATCAGAGATGGGGAATCAGAGGCGGGGAATCAGAGGCAGGGAATCGGATGCCGGGAATCAGAGGCGGGAAATCAGAGCTGGGGAATCAGAGGCGGGGAATCAGAGTTGGGGAATCAGAGGCGGCGAAGCAGATATGGGGAAATAGAGGCGGGGAATCAGATATGGGGAATCAGAGGCGGGGAATCAGATATGGGGAATCAGAGGCTGGGAATCAGAGGGGGGGAAACAGAGGCGGGGAATAAGATATGGGGAATCAGAGGTGGGGAATCAGGGGCGGGGAATCAGTGGCAGGGAATCAGAGGCGGGGAATCAGAGGCGGGGAATCAAAGGAAGGGAATCAGACACGGGGAATCAGAGGTGGGGAATCAGAGATGTGGAATCAGAGGCGGGGAATCACAGGCAGGGAATCAGACGCGGGGAATCAGAGGCGGGGAATCAGAGCTGGGGAATCAGAGGTGGGGAATCAGAGTCGTGGAATCATAGGCAGGGAATCGGTTGTGCGGAATCAGAGATGGGGAATCAGATGTGGGGAATCAGAGGCAGTGAATCAGAGGCGGGGAAACAGAGGCGGGGAATCAAATATAGGGAATCAGAGGTGGGGAATCAGACGTTGTGAATCAGAGATGGGGAATCAAGGCGGGGAATCAGAGGCAGGGAATCAGACGCGGGGAATCAGAGGCGGGGATTCAGAGCTGGGGAATCAGAGCCGGTGAATCAGAGTTGGGGAATCAGAGGCAGGGAATCAGATATGGGAAATCAGAGGTAGGGAACTAGAGGCGGGGAAACAGAGGCGGGGAATCAGATATGGGGAATCAGAATTGGGGAATCAGGGGCAGGGAATCAGTGGCAGGGAATCAGAGGCGGGGAATAAGAGGCGGGGAATCTGAGGCAGGGAATCAGACACGGGGAATCAGAGGCGGGGAATCAGAGATGGGGAATCAGAGGCGGGGAATCAGAGGCAGGGAATCGGACTCCGGGAATCAGAGTCGGGGAATCAGAGCTGGGGAATCAGAGGCGGGGAATCAGAGTTGGGGAGTCAGAGGCGGGGAATCAGATATGGGGAAATAGAGGCGGGGAATCAGATATGGGGAATCAGAGGTGTGGAATCAGAGGTTGGGAATCAGAGGCAGGGAATCAGACGCGGGGAATCAGAGGCGGGGATTCAGAGCTGGGGAATCAGAAGCGGGGAATCAGAGTTGGGGAATCAGAGGCGGGGAATCAGATATGGGGAATCAGAGGCAGGGAATCGGAGGCGGGGAATCAGAGGCAGGGAATCAGACGCGTGGAATCTGAGGCGGGGAATCAGAGATGGGGAATCAGAGGTGGGGAATCAGAGTTGGGGAATCAGAGTCAGGGAATTGGATGTGCGGAATCAGAGAGGGGGAATCAGAGGTGGGGAATCAGAGGCGGTGAATCAGAGATGGGGAATCAGAGGCGGGGAATCAGAGGCAGGAAATCAGACACGGGGATTCAGAGGCTGGGAATCAGACGGGGGGAATCAAAGGCGGGGAATCAGAGCTGGGGAATCTGAGGCAGGGAATCAGAGTTGGGGATTCAGAGGTGGGGTATCAGATATGGGGAAACAGAGGCGGGGAATCAGAGGCGGGCAAACAGAGGCGGGGAATTAGATATGGGGAATCAGAGGTAGGGAATCAGAGGTGGTGAATCAGTGATGGGGAATCACAGGCGGGGAATCAGAGGCAGGGAATAGAACGCGGGGAATCAGAGGCAGGGAATCAGAGCTGGGGAATCAGAGGAGGGGATTCATAGTTGGGAATCAGAGGCGGGAATCAGATATGGGGAAACAGAGGCGGGGAACCAGAGGCGGTGAAACAGAGGCGGGGAATCAGATATGGGGAATCGGATGCAGGGAATCAGAGGCGGGGAATCAGAGCTGGGGAATCAGAGGCGGGGAATCAGAGTTGGGGCATCAGAGGTGGGGAATTAGATATAGGGAAACAGAGGCGGTGAATCAGAGGCGGGGAAACAGAGGCGGGGAATCAGATATGGGGAATCAGAGGTGGGGTATCAGAGGCAGGGAATCAGATGTGCGGAATCAGAGATGGGGAATAAGAGGCAGGGAATCAGAATCAGAAGCGGGGAATCAGAGGCCGGGAATCAGAGGCCGGGAATCAGATGCTGGGAATAAGAGGCCGGGAATCAGAGGTGGGGAATCAGATATTGGGAATCAGAGGTGGCGAATCAAAGGCGGTGAATCAGAGATGGAGAATCAGAGGCGGGGAATCAGAGGCAGGGAATCAGATGCGGGGAATCAGAGGCGGGGAATCAGAGCTGGCGAATCAGAGGCTGGGAATCAGAGGTGGGCAATCAGAGGCGGGGAATCAGATATGGGGAATCAGAGGCGGGGAATCAGAGGCGGGGAAACAGAGGCGGGGAATCAAATATAGGGAATCAGAGGTGGGGAATCAGAGGTTGTGAATCAGAGATGGGGAATCAAGGCGGGGAATCAGAGGCAGGGAATCAGACGCGGGGAATCAGAGGCGGGGATTCAGAGCTGGGGAATCAGAGGCGGGGAATCAGAGTTGGGGAATCAGAGGCAGGGAATCAGATATGGGGAATCAGAGGCGGGGAATCAGAGGCGGGGAAACAGAGGCGGGGAATCAGATGTGGGGAATCAGAGGTGGGGAATCAGGGGCAGGGAATCAGTGGCAGGGAATCAGAGGAGGGGAATCAGAGGCGGGGAATCAAAGGCAGGGAATCAGACACGGGGAATCAGAGGCGGGGAATCAGAGATGGGGAATCAGAGGCGGGGAATCAGAGGCAGGGAATCGGATGCCGGGAATCAGAGTCGGGGAATCAGAGCTGGGGAATCAGAGGCGGGGAATCAGAGTTGGGGAATCAGAGGCGGGGAATCAGATATGGGGAAATAGAGGTGGGGAATCAGATATGGGGAATCAGAGGTGTGGAATCAGAGGTTGGGAATCAGAGGCAGGGAATCAGAGTCGGGGAAACAGAGGCGGGGAATCAGATATGGGGAATCAGAGGTGGCGAATCAAAGGCGGTGAAACAGAGATGGGGAATCAGGGCAGGGAATCAGAGGCAGGGAATCAAACACGGGGAATCAGAGCTGGGGAATCAGAGGCGGGGAATCAGAGTTGGGAATCAGAGGCGGGGAATCAGAGGCGGGGAAACAGAGGCGGGGAATCAGATATGGGGAATCAGAGGTGGGGAATCCGAGGTTGGGAATCAGAGGCAGGGAATCAGAGGCGGAAAATCAGAGGCGGGGAATCAGAGGAAGGGAATCAGATGTGCGGAATCGGAGATGGGGAATCAGAGGCAGGGAATCAGAGGCGGGGAATCTGAGGTGGGGAATCAGAGCTGGGGAATCAGAGATGGGGAATCAGAGTTGGGGAATCAGAGGCAGGGAATTGGATGTGCGGAATCAGAGATGGGGAATCAGAGGTGGGGAATCAGAGGCGGTGAATCAGAGATGGGGAATCAGAGGCGGGGAATCAGAGGCAGGAAATCAGACACGGGGATTCAGAGGCTGGGAATCAGACGGGGGGAATCAAAGGCGGGGAATCAGAGCTGGGGAATCTGAGGCATGGAATCAGAGTTGGGGATTCAGAGGCGGGGAATCAGATATGGGGAAACAGAGGCGGGGAATCAGAGGCGGGCAAACAGAGGCGGGGAATCAGAGGCGGGGAATCAGAGGCAGGAAATCAGACACGGGGATTCAGAGGCTGGGAATCAGACGGGGGGAATCAAAGGCGGGGAATCAGAGCTGGGGAATCTGAGGCAGGGAATCAGAGTTGGGCATTCACAGGCAGGGAATCAGATATGGGGAAACAGAGGCGGGGAATCAGAGGCGGGCAAACAGAGGCGGGGAATTAGATATGGGGAATCAGAGGTAGGGAATCAGAGGTGGTGAATCAGTGATGGGGAATCACAGGCGGGGAATCAGAGGCAGGGAATAGAACGCGGGGAATCAGAGGCAGGGAATCAGAGCTGGGGAATCAGAGGTGGGGAATCATAGTTGGGAATCAGAGGCGGGAATCAGATATGGGGAAACAGAGGCGGGGAATCAGAGGCGGGGAAACAGAGGCGGGGAATCAGATATGGGGAATCGGATGCAGGGAATCAGAGGCGGGGAATCAGAGCTGGGGAATCAGAGGCGGGGAATCAGAGTTGGGGCATCAGAGGTGGGGAATTAGATATAGGGAAACAGAGGCGGGGAATCAGAGGCGGGGAAACAGAGTCGGGGAACCAGATATGCGGAATCAGAGGTGGGGAATCAGAGGCAGGGAATCAGATGTGCGGAATCAGAGATGGGGAATCAGAGGCAGGGAATCAGAAGCGGGGAATCAGAGGCCGGGAATCAGAGGCCGGGAATCAGATGCTGGGAATAAGAGGCAGGGAATCAGAGGAGGGGAATCAGAGTCCGGGAATCAGAGATGGGGATTCAGAGGCGGGGAATGAGATATGGAGAATCAGAGGCGGGGAATCAGAGGCGGGGAAACAGAGGTGGGGAATCAGATATGGGGAATCAGAGGTGGCGAATCAAAGGCGGTGAATCAGAGATGGGGAATCAGAGGCGGGGAATCAGAGGCAGGGAATCAGATGCGGGGAATCAGAGGCGGGGAATCAGAGCTGGCGAATCAGAGGCTGGGAATCAGAGGTGGGCAATCAGAGGCGGGGAATCAGATATGGGGAATCAGAGGCGGGGAATCAGAGGCGGGGAAACAGAGGCGGGGAATCAAATATAGGGAATCAGAGGTGGGGAATCAGAGGTTGAGAATCAGAGATGGGGAATCAAGGCGGGGAATCAGAGGCAGGGAATCAGACGCGGGGAATCAGAGGCGGGGAATCAGAGCTGGGGAATCAGAGGCGGGGAATCAGAGTTGGGGAATCAGAGGCAGGGAATCAGATATGGGGAATCAGAGGCGGGGAATCAGAGGCCGGGAATCAGATATGGGGAAACAGAGGCGGGGAATCCGAGGCGGGGAAACAGAGGCGGGGAATCAGATATTGGGAATCAGAGGTGGGGAATCAGAGGTTGGGAATCAGAGGCAGGGAATCAGAGGGTTGGAATCAGATGCAGGGTATCAGATGCGGGGAATCAGAGGCGGGGAATCAGAGCTGGGGAATCAGAGGTGGGGAATCAGATTTGGGGAATCAGAGGTGGGGACTTAGATATTGGGAAACAGAGGCGGGGAATCAGAGGCGGGGAAACAGAGGCGGGGAATCAGATATGGGGAATCAGAGGTGGGGAATCAGAGGCAGGGAATCTGATGTGCGGAATCAGAGATGGGGAATCAGAGGCAGGGAATCAGAATCAGAAGAAGGGAATCAGAGGCCGGGAATCAGAGGCCGGAATCAGATGCTGGGAATCAGAGGCCTGGAATCAGATATGGGGAAACAGAGGCCGGGAATCAGAGGCGGGGAAACAGAGGCGAGGAATCAGATATGGGGAATCAGAGGTGGGGAATCCGAGGTTGGGAATCAGAGGCAGGGAATCAGAGGCGGAAAATCAGAGGCGGGGAATCAGAGGAAGGGAATCAGATGTGCGGAATCGGAGATGGGGAATCAGAGGCAGGGAATCAGAGGCGGGGAATCTGAGGTGGGGAATCAGAGCTGGGGAATCAGAGGTGGGGAATCAGAGTTGGGGGATCAGAGGCAGGGAATTGGATGTGCGGAATCAGAGATGGGGAATCAGAGGTGGGGAATCAGAGGCGGTGAATCAGAGATGGGGAATCAGAGGCGGGGAATCAGAGGCAGGAAATCAGACACGGGGATTCAGAGGCTGGGAATCAGACGGGGGGAATCAAAGGCGGGGAATCAGAGCTGGGGAATCTGAGGCATGGAATCAGAGTTGGGGATTCAGAGGCGGGGAATCAGATATGGGGAAACAGAGGCGGGGAATCAGAGGCGGGCAAACAGAGGCGGGGAATCAGAGGCGGGGAATCAGAGGCAGGAAATCAGACACGGGGATTCAGAGGCTGGGAATCAGACGGGGGGAATCAAAGGCGGGGAATCAGAGCTGGGGAATCTGAGGCAGGGAATCAGAGTTGGGCATTCACAGGCAGGGAATCAGATATGGGGAAACAGAGGCGGGGAATCAGAGGCGGGCAAACAGAGGCGGGGAATTAGATATGGGGAATCAGAGGTAGGGAATCAGAGGTGGTGAATCAGTGATGGGGAATCACAGGCGGGGAATCAGAGGCAGGGAATAGAACGCGGGGAATCAGAGGCAGGGAATCAGAGCTGGGGAATCAGAGGTGGGGAATCATAGTTGGGAATCAGAGGCGGGAATCAGATATGGGGAAACAGAGGCGGGGAATCAGAGGCGGGGAAACAGAGGCGGGGAATCAGATATGGGGAATCGGATGCAGGGAATCAGAGGCGGGGAATCAGAGCTGGGGAATCAGAGGCGGGGAATCAGAGTTGGGGCATCAGAGGTGGGGAATTAGATATAGGGAAACAGAGGCGGGGAATCAGAGGCGGGGAAACAGAGTCGGGGAATCAGATATGGGGAATCAGAGGTGGGGAATCAGAGGCAGGGAATCAGATGTGCGGAATCAGAGATGGGGAATCAGAGGCAGGGAATCAGAAGCGGGGAATCAGAGGCCGGGAATCAGAGGCCGGGAATCAGATGCTGGGAATAAGAGGCCGGGAATCAGAGGAGGGGAATCAGAGTCCGGGAATCAGAGGTGGGCAATCAGAGGCGGGGAATCAGATATGGGGAATCAGAGGCGGGGAATCAGAGGCGGGGAAACAGAGGCGGGGAATCAAATATAGGGAATCAGAGGTGGGGAATCAGAGGTTGTGAATCAGAGATGGGGAATCAAGGCGGGGAATCAGAGGCAGGGAATCAGACGCGGGGAATCAGAGGCGGGGAATCAGAGCTGGGGAATCAGAGGCGGGGAATCAGAGTTGGGGAATCAGAGGCAGGGAATCAGATATGGGGAATCAGAGGCGGGGAATCAGAGGCCGGGAATCAGATATGGGGAAACAGAGGCGGGGAATCCGAGGCGGGGAAACAGAGGCGGGGAATCAGATATGGGGAATCAGAGGTGGGGAATCAGAGGTTGGGAATCAGAGGCAGGGAATCAGAGGGTTGGAATCAGATGCAGGGTATCAGATGCGGGGAATCAGAGGCGGGGAATCAGAGCTGGGGAATCAGAGGTGGGGAATCAGATTTGGGGAATCAGAGGTGGGGACTTAGATATTGGGAAACAGAGGCGGGGAATCAGAGGCGGGGAAACAGAGGCGGGGAATCAGATATGGGGAATCAGAGGTGGGGAATCAGAGGCAGGGAATCAGATGTGCGGAATCAGAGATGGGGAATCAGAGGCAGGGAATCAGAATCAGAAGAAGGGAATCAGAGGCCGCGAATCAGAGGCCGGAATCAGATGCTGGGAATCAGAGGCCTGGAATCAGAGGCGGGGAATCAGAGGCAGGGAATCAGATGCGGGGAATCAGAGGCGGGGAATCAGAGCTGGGGAATCAGAGGCGGGGTATTAGAGTTGGGGAATCAGAGGCGGGGAATCAGATATGGGGAAACAGAGGTGGGGAATCAGAGGCGGGGAAACACGGGCAGGGAATCAGATATGGGGAATCAGAGGTGGGGCATCAGAGGTTGTGAATCACAGATGGGGAATCAGAGGCGGGGAATCAGAGGCAGGGAATCAGACGCGGGGAATCAGAGGCGGGGATTCAGAGCTGGGGAATCAGAAGCGGGGAATCAGAGTTGGGGAATCAGAGGCGGGGAATCAGATATGGGGAATCAGAGGCAGGGAATCGGAGGAGGGGAATCAGAGGCAGGGAATCAGACGCGTGGAATCTGAGGCGGGGAATCAGAGATGGGGAATCAGAGGTGGGGAATCAGAGTTGGGGAATCAGAGGCAGGGAATTGGATGTGCGGAATCAGAGAGGGGGAATCAGAGGTGGGGAATCAGAGGCGGTGAATCAGAGATGGGGAATCAGAGGCGGGGAATCAGATATGGGGAAACAGAGGCGGGGAATCAGAGGCGGGGATTCAGAGGCTGGGAATCAGATGGGGGGAATCAAAGGCGGGGAATCAGATCTGGGGAATCTGAGGCAGGGAATCAGAGTTGGGGATTCAGAGGCGGGGAATCAGATATGGGGAAACAGAGGCGGGGAATCAGAAGCGGGCAAACAGAGGCGGGGAATTAGATATGGGGAATCAGAGGTAGGGAATCAGAGGTGGTGAATCAGTGATGGGGAATCACAGGCGGGGAATCAGAGGCAGGGAATAGAACGCGGGGAATCAGAGGCAGGGAATCAGAGCTGGGGAATCAGAGTAGGGGATTCATAGTTGGGAATCAGAGGCGGGAATCAGATATGGGGAAACAGAGGCGGGGAATCAGAGGCGGTGAAACAGAGGCGGGGAATCAGATATGGGGAATCGGATGCAGGGAATCAGAGGCGGGGAATCAGAGCTGGGGAATCAGAGGCGGGAATCAGATATGGGGAAACAGAGGCGGGGAATCAGAGGCGGGGAAACAGAGGCGGGGAATCAGATATGGGGAATCAGAGGTGGGGAATCAGAGGCAGGGAATCAGATGTGCGGAATCAGAGATGGGGAATAAGAGGCAGGGAATCAGAATCAGAAGCGGGTAATCAGAGGCCGGGATTCAGAGGCCGGGAATCAGATGCTGGGAATAAGAGGCCGGGAATCAGAGGTGGGGAATCAGATATGGGGAATCAGAGGTGGCGAATCAAAGGCGGTGAATCAGAGATGGGGAATCAGAGGCGGGGAATCAGAGGCAGGGAATCAGATGCGGGGAATCAGAGGCGGGGAATCAGAGCTGGCGAATCAGAGGCTGGGAATCAGAGGTGGGCAATCAGAGGCGGGGAATCAGATATGGGGAATCAGAGGCGGGGAATCAGAGGCGGGGAAACAGAGGCGGGGAATCAAATATAGGGAATCAGAGGTGGGGAATCAGAGGTTGTGAATCAGAGATGGGGAATCAAGGCGGGGAATCAGAGGCAGGGAATCAGACGCGGGGAATCAGAGGCGGGGATTCAGAGCTGGGGAATCAGAGGCGGGGAATCAGAGTTGGGGAATCAGAGGCAGGGAATCAGATATGGGGAATCAGAGGCGGGGAATCAGAGGCGGGGAAACAGAGGCGGGGAATCAGATGTGGGGAATCAGAGGTGGGGAATCAGGGGCAGGGAATCAGTGGCAGGGAATCAGATGCGGGAATCAGAGGCGGGGAATCAGAGGCAGGGAATCAGACACGGGGAATCAAAGGCGGGGAATCAGAGATGGGGAATCAGAGGCGGGGAATCAGAGGCAGGGAATCGGACGCCGGGAATCAGAGGCGGGAAATCAGAGCTGGGGAATCAGAGGCGGGGAATCAGAGTTGGGGAATCAGAGGCGGGGAAGCAGATATGGGGAAATAGAGGCGGGGAATCAGATATGGAGAATCAGAGGCGGGGAATCAGATATGGGGAATCAGAGGCTGGGAATCAGAGGGAGGGAAACAGAGGCGGGGAATAAGATATGGGGAATCAGAGGTGGAGAATCAGGGGCGGGGAATCAGTGGCAGGGAATCAGAGGCAGGGAATCAGAGGCGGGGAATCAGAGGCAGGGAATCAGACACGGGGAATCAGAGGTGGGGAATCAGAGATGGGGAATCAGAGGCGGGGAATCAGAGGCAGGGAATGAGATGCGGGGAATCAGAGGCGGGGAATCAGAGCTGGGGAATCAGAGGTGTGGAATCAGAGTCGGGGAATCAGAGGCAGGGAATCGGATGTGCGGAATCAGAGATGGGGAATCAGAGGTGGGGAATCAGAGGCGGTGAATCAGAGATGGGGAATCAGAGGTGGGGAATCAGGGGCGGGGAATCAGTGGCAGGGAATCAGATGCCGGGAATAAAAGGCGGGGAATCAGAGCTGGGGAATCAGAGGCGGGGAATCAGAGTTGGGGAATCAGAGGAGGAGAATTAGATATGGGGAAACAGAGGCCGGGATTCAGAGGCAGGGAAACAGAGGCGGGGAATCAGATATGGGGAATCAGAGGTGGGGAATTAGAGGTTTCGAATCAGAGGCTGGGAATCAGAGGTGGGGAATCAGAGGCAGGGAATCGGATGTGCAGAATCAGAGATGGGGAATCAGAGGTGGGGATTCAGAGGTGGTGAATCAGAGAAGGGGAATCAGAGGCTGGGAATCAGAGGCAGGGAATCAGACACAGGGAATCAGAGGCGGGGAATCATAGCTGGCGAATTAGAGGAGGGGAATCAGAGTTGGGGAATCAGAGGCGGGGAATCAGATATGGGGAAACAGAGGCGGGGAATCAGAGGCGGGGAAACAGAGGCGGGGAATCAGATATGGGCAATCAGAGGTGGGGAATCAGGGGCAGGGAATCAGTGGCAGGGAATCAGACGCGGGGAATCAGAGGCGGGGAATCAGAGGCAGGGAATCAGACACGGGGAATCAGAGGCGGAGAATCAGAGATGGGGAATCAGAGGCGGGGAATCAGACACGGGGAATCAGAGGTGGGGAATCAGAGTTGGGGAATCAGAGGCGGCGAAGCAGATATGGGGATATAGAGGCGGGGAATCAGATATGGGGAATCAGAGGCGGGGAATCAGATATGGGGAATCAGAGGCTGGGAATCAAAGGGGGGAAACAGAGGCGGGGAATAAGATATGGGGAATCAGAGGTGGGGAATCAGGGGCGGGTAATCAGTGGCAGGGAATCAGAGGCGGGGAATCAGAGGCGGGGATTCAGAGGCAGGGAATCAGACACGGGGAATCAGAGGTGGGGAATCAGAGATGGGGAATCAGAGATGGGGAATCAGAGGCAGGGAATCAGACGCGGGGAATCAGAGGCGGGGAATCAGAGCTGGGGAATCAGAGGTGGGGAATCAGAGTCGGGGAATCAGAGGCAGGGAATCGGATGTGCGGAATCAGAGATGGGGAATCAGAGGTGGGGAATCAGAGGCGGTGAATCAGAGATGGGGAATCAGAGGCGGGGAATCAGAGGCAGGAAATCAGACACGGGGATTCAGAGGCTGGGAATCAGACGGGGGGAATCAAAGGCGGGGAATCAGAGCTGGTGAATCAGAGGCAGGGAATCAGAGTTGGGGCATCACAGGCGGGGAATCAGATATGGGGAAACAGAGGCGGGGAATCAGAGGCGGGGAAACAGAGGCGGGGAATCAGACATGGGGAATCGGATGCGGGGAATCAGAGGTGGGGAATCAGTGCTGGGGAATCAGAGGCGGGGAATCAGAGTTGGGGCATCAGAGGTGGGGAATTAGATATGGGGAAACAGAGGCGGGGAATCAGAGGCAGGGAAACAGAGGCGGGGAATCAGATATGGGGAATCAGAGGTGGGGAATCAGAGGCAGGGAATCAGATGTGCGGAATCAGAGATGGGGAATCAGAGGCAGGGAATCAGAATCAGAAGCGGGGAATTAGAGGCCGGGAATCAGAGGCCAGGAATCAGATGCTGGGAATAAGAGGCCGGGAATCAGAGGTGCGGAATCAGAGTCCGGGAATCAGAGATGGAGATTCAGAGGCGGGGAATGAGATATGGAGAATCAGAGGCGGGGAATCAGAGGCGGGGAAACAGAGGTGGGGAATCAGATATGGGGAATCAGAGGTGGCGAATCACAGCGGGTGAATCAGAGATGGGGAAACAGAGGCGGGGAATCAGAGGCGGGGAAACAGAGGTGGGGAATCACATATGGGGAATCAGAGGCGGGGAAACAGAGGCAGGGAATCAGATATGGGGAATCAGAGGTGGGGAATCATAGGCAGGGAATCGGATGTGCGGAATCAAAGATGGGGAATCAGAGGCCGGGAATAAGAGGTGGTGAATCAGAGATGGGGAATCATAGGCGGTGAATCAGAGGCAGGGAATCAGACGCGGGGAATCAGAGGTGGGCAATCAGAGGCGGGGAATCAGATATGGGGAATCAGAGGCGGGGAATCAGAGGTGGGGAAACAGAGGCGGGGAATCAGATATGGGGTATCAGAGGTGGGGCATCAGAGGTTGTGAATCACAGATGGGGAATCAGAGGCGGGGAATCAGAGGCAGGGAATCAGACGCGGGGAATCAGAGGCGGGGATTCAGAGCTGGGGAATCAGAGGCGGGGAATCAGAGTTGGGGAATCAGAGGCGGGGAATCAGATGTGGGGAATAAGAGGCAGGGAATCAGAGGCGGGAAAACAGAGGCGGGGAATCAGATATGTGGAATCAGATGTGGGGAATCAGGGGCAGGGAATCAGTGGCTGGGAATCAGAAGCGGGGAATCAGAGGCGGGGAATCAGAGGCAGGGAATCAGACACGGGGAATAAGAGGCGGGGAATCAGAGATGGGGAATCAGAGGCGGGGAATCAGAGGCAGGGAATCGGATGCCGGGAATTAGAGGCGGGAAATCAGAGCTGGGGAATCAGAGGCTTGGAATCAGAGTTGGGGAATCAGAGGCGGCGAAGCAGATATGGGGAATCAGAGGCGGGGAATCAGATATGGGGAATCAGAGGCTGGGAATCAGAGGCAGGGAATCAGATATGGGGAATCAGAGGCTGGGAATCAGGGGCGGGGAATCAGTGGCAGGGAATCAGAGGCGGGGAATCAGAGGCGTGGAATCAGGGGCGGGGAATCAGTGGCAGGGAATCAGAGGCGGGGAATCAGAGGCGGGGAATCAGAGGCAGGGAATCAGATGTGGGGAATCAGAGGTGGGGAATCAGAGATGGGGAATCAGAGGCGGGGAATCAGAGGCAGGGAATCAGACGCGGGGAATCAGAGGCGGGGAATCAGAGCTGGGGAATCAGAGGTGGGGAATCAGAGTCGGGTAATCAGAGGCAGGGAATCGGATGTGCGGAATCAGAAATGGGGAATCAGAGGTGGGGAATCAGAGGCGGTGAATCAGAGATGGGGAATCAGAGGTGGGGAATCAGAGGCAGGAAATCAGACACGGGGATTCAAAGGCTGGGAATCAGACGGGGGGAATCAAAGGCGGGGAATCAGAGCTGGTGAATCAGAGGCAGGGAATCAGAGTTGGGGTTCAGAGGCGGGGAATCAGATATGGGGAAACAGAGGCGGGGAATCAGAGGCGGGCAAACAGAGGCGGGGAATTAGATATGGGGAATCAGAGGTGGGGAATCAGAGGTGGTGAATCAGAGATGGGGAATCAGAGGCGGGGAATCAGATATGGGGAAACAGAGGCGGGGAATCAGAGGCGGGGAAACAGAGGCGGGGAATCAGACATGGGGAATCAGTTGCGGGGAATCAGAGGCGGGGAATCAGAGGCAGGGAATCAGATGTGCGGAATCAGAGATGGGGAATCAGAGGCAGGGAATCAGAGCTGGGGAATCAGAGGCAGGGAATCAGAGCTGGGGAATCAGAGGCGGGGAATCAGATATGGGGAAACAGAGGCGGGGAATCAGAGGCGGGGAAACAGAGGCGGGGAATCAGACATGGGGAATCAGTTGCGGGGAATCAGAGGCGGGGAATCAGAGGCAGGGAATCAGATGTGCGGAATCAGAGATGGGGAATCAGAGGCAGGGAATCAGAATCAGAAGCGGGGAATCAAAGGCCGGGAATCAGAGGCCGGGAATCAAATGCTGGGAATAAGAGGCGGGGAATCAGAGTTGGGGAATCAGAGGCGGGGAATCAGATATGGGGAAATAGAGGCCGGGAATCAGATATGGGGAATCAGAGGTGTGGAATCAGAGGTTGGGAATCAGAGGCAGGGAATCAGAGGCGGGGAAACAGAGGCGGGGAATCAGATATGGGGAATCAGAGGTGGCGAATCAAAGGCGGTGAAACAGAGATGGGGAATCAGGGCAGGGAATCAGAGGCAGGGAATCAGAGCTGGGGAAACAGAGGCGGGGAATCAGAGCTGGGGAATCAGAGGCGGGGAATCAGAGTTGGGGAATCAGAGGCAGGGAATCAGATATGGGGAATCAGAGGTGGGGAATTAGAGGCGGGGAAACAGAGGCGGGGATTCAGATATGGGGTATCAGAGGTGGGGAACCAGGGGAGGGGAATCAGTGGCAGGGAATCAGAGGAGGGGATTCAGAGGCGGGGAATCAGAGGCAGGGAATCAGACACTGGGAGTCAGAGGTGGTTTATCAGGGATTGGGAATCAGAGTCCGGGAAACAGAGGTGGGGAATCAGAGACCGGGAATCAGAGATGGGGAATCAGAGGCGGGGAATCAGATATGGGGAATCAGAGGCGGGGAATCAGAGGCAGGGAAACAGAGGCGGTGAATCAGATATTGGGAATCAGAGGTGGCGAATCAGAGGTAGAGAATCGGAGATGGGGAAGCAGAGGTGGGGAATCAGATGTGATGAATTAGAGATGGGGAATCAGAGGCGGGGTATCAGAGGTGCCAATCAGAGGCGGGGAAACAGAGGCGGGGAATCAGATAATGGGAATCAGAGGTGGGGAATAAGAGGTTGCGAATCAGAGGCAGGGAATCAGAGGCGGGGAATCAGAGGCGGGGAATCAGAGGCAGGGAATTGGATGTGCGGAATCAGAGATGGGGTATCAGAGGTGGTGAATCAGAGGTGGTGAGTCAGAGATGGGGAATCAGAGGCGGGGAATCAGAGGCAGGGAATCAGAAACGGGGAATCAGAGGCGGGCAATCATAACTGGCGAATCAGAGGAGGGGAATCAGTGGTGGGGAATCAGAGGCGGGGAATCAGATATGGTGAATCAGAGGTGGGGAATCAGAGGCGGGGAAACAGAGGCAGGGAATCAGATGCGGGGAACCAGAGGATGGGAATCATAGCTGGCAAATCAGAGGCGGGGAATCAGAGGTGGGGAATCAGAGGCGGGGAATCAGATATGGGGAATCAGAGGTGGGGAATGAGAGGCGGGGAAACAGAGGGTGGGAATCAGATATGGGGAATCAGAGGTGGGGAATCAGGGGCGGGGAATCAGTGGCAGGGAATCAGAGGAGGGGATTCAGAGCGGGGAATCAGAGGCAGGGAATCAGACACGGGGAATCAGACGCGGTGAATCAGGGATGGGGAATCAGAGGCGGGGAATCAGATATGGGGAATCAGAGACCGGGAATCAGAGATGGGGAATCAGAGGCGTGGAAACAGAGGCGGGGAATCAGACATGGGGAATCAGTTGCGGGGAATCAGAGGCGGGGAATCAGAGGCAGGGAATCAGATGTGTGGAATCAGAGATGGGGAATCAGAGGCAGGGAATCAGAATCAGAAGCGGGGAATCAAAGGCCGGGAATCAGAGGCCGGGAATCAAATGCTGGGAATAAGAGGCGGGGAATCAGAGTTGGGGAATCAGAGGCGGGGAATCAGATATGGGGAAATAGAGGCCGGGAATCAGATATGGGGAATCAGAGGTGTGGAATCAGAGGTTGGGAATCAGAGGCAGGGAATCAGAGGCGGGGAAACAGAGGCGGGGAATCAGATATGGGGAATCAGAGGTGGCGAATCAAAGGCGGTGAAACAGAGATGGGGAATCAGGGCAGGGAATCAGAGGCAGGGAATCAGAGCTGGGGAAACAGAGGCGGGGAATCAGAGCTGGGGAATCAGAGGCGGGGAATCAGAGTTGGGGAATCAGAGGCAGGGAATCAGATATGGGGAATCAGAGGTGGGAAATTAGAGGCGGGGAAACAGAGGCGGGGATTCAGATATGGGGTATCAGAGGTGGGGAATCAGGGGAGGGGAATCAGTGGCAGGGAATCAGAGGAGGGGATTCAGAGGCGGGGAATCAGAGGCAGGGAATCAGACACTGGGAGTCAGAGGTGGTTTATCAGGGATTGGGAATCAGAGTCCGGGAAACAGAGGTGGGGAATCAGAGACCGGGAATCAGAGATGGGGAATCAGAGGCGGGGAATCAGATATGGGGAATCAGAGGCGGGGAATCAGAGGCAGGGAAACAGAGGCGGCGAATCAGATATTGGGAATCAGAGGTGGCGAATCAGAGGTAGAGAATCGGAGATGGGGAAGCAGAGGTGGGGAATCAGATGTGATGAATTAGAGATGGGGAATCAGAGGCGGGGTATCAGAGGTGCCAATCAGAGGCGGGGAAACAGAGGCGGGGAATCAGATAATGGGAATCAGAGGTGGGGAATAAGAGGTTGCGAATCAGAGGCAGGGAATCAGAGGCGGGGAATCAGAGGCGGGGAATCAGAGGCAGGGAATCGGATGTGCGAAATCAGAGATGGGGTATCAGAGGTGGTGAATCAGAGGTGGTGAGTCAGAGATGGGGAATCAGAGGCGGGGAATCAGAGGCAGGGAATCAGAAACGGGGAATCAGAGGCGGGCAATCATAACTGGCGAATCAGAGGAGGGGAATCAGTGGTGGGGAATCAGAGGCGGGGAATCAGATATGGTGAATCAGAGGTGGGGAATCAGAGGCGAGGAAACAGAGGCAGGGAATCAGATGCGGGGAACCAGAGGATGGGAATCATAGCTGGCAAATCAGAGGCGGGGAATCAGAGGTGGGGAATCAGAGGCGGGGAATCAGATATGGGGAATCAGAGGTGGGGAATGAGAGGCGGGGAAACAGAGGGTGGGAATCAGATATGGGGAATCAGAGGTGGGGAATCAGGGGCGGGGAATCAGTGGCAGGGAATCAGAGGAGGGGATTCAGAGCGGGGAATCAGAGGCAGGGAATCAGACACGGGGAATCAGAGGCGGTGAATCAGGGATGGGGAATCAGAGGCCGGGAATCAGAGGTGGGGAATCAGAGACCGGGAATCAGAGATGGGGAATCAGAGGCGTGGAATCAGATATGGGGAATCAGAGGCGGGGAATCAGAGGCGGGGAAACAGAGGCGGTGAATCAGATATTGGGAATCAGAGGTGGCGAATCGGAGATAGCGAATCAGAGATGGGGAAGCAGAGGTGGGGAATCAGATGTGATGAATTAGAGATGGGGAATCAGAGGCGGGGTATCAGAGGTGCCAATCAGAGGCGGGGAAACAGAGGCGGGGAATCAGATATGGGGAGACAGAGGCGAGGAATCAGAGGCAGGGAAACAGAGGCGGGGAATCAGATATGTGGAATCAGAGGTGGGGAATTAGAGGTTGCGAATCAGAGGCAGGGAATCAGAGGCGGGGAATCAGAGGCGTGGAATCAGAGGCAGGGAATCGGATGTGCGGAATCAGAGATGGGGAATCAGAGGTGGGGAATCAAAGGTGGTGAATCAGAGATGGGGAATCAAAGGCGGGGAATCAGATGCAGGGAATCAGACACGGGGAATCAGAGGCGGGGAATCATAGCTGCAGAATCAGAGGAGGGGAATCAGAGATGGGGAATCAGAGGCGGGAAATCAGATATGGGGAATCAGAGGCGGGGAATCAGAGGCGGGGAAACAGAGGCGGTGAATCAAATATGGGGAATCAGAGGCGGGGAATCAGATATGGGGAATCAGAGGTGGGGAATCAGAGCTGGGGAATCAGAGTTGGGGAATCAGAGTTTGGGAATCAGAGGAGGGGAATCAGAGTTTGGGAATCAGAGGAGGGGAATCAGATATGGGGAAACAGAGGCCGGGAATCAGAGGCAGGGAAACAGAGGCGGGGAATCAGATATGGGGAATCAGAGGTGGGGAATTAGAGGTTGCGAAACAGAGGCCGGGAATCAGAGGCGGGGAATCAGAGGCGGGGAATCAGAGGCAGGGAATCGGATGTGCGGAATCAGAGATGGGGAATCAGAGGTGGGGAATCAGAGGTGGTGAATCAGAGAAGGGGAATCAGAGGCGGGGAATCAGAGGCAGGGGATCAGACGCAGGGAATCAGAAGCGGGGAATCATAGCTGGCGAATCAGAGTAGGGGAACCAGAGTTGCGGAATCAGAGGCGGGGAATCAGATATGGGGAAACAAAGGTGGGGAATCAGAGGCGGGGAAACAGAGGCGGGGAATCAGATATGGGGATTCAGAGGTGGGGAATTAGAGGTTGCGAATCAGAGGCCGGGAATCAGAGGCGGGGAATCAGAGGCGGGGAATCAGAGGCAGGGAATCGGATGTGCGGAATCAGAGATGGGGAATCAGAGGTGGGGAATCAGAGGTGGTGAATCAGAGAAGGGGAATCAGAGGCGGGGAATCAGAGGCAGGGGATCAGACGCAGGGAATCAGAAGTGGGGAATCATAGCTGGCGAATCAGAGTAGGGGAATCAGAGTTGCGGAATCAGAGGCGGGGAATCAGATATGGGGAAACAAAGGTGGGGAATCAGAGGCGGGGAAACAGAGGCGGGGAATCAGATATGGGGATTCAGAGGTGGGGAATCAGAGGTTGGGAATCAGAGGCAGGGAATCAGAGGCGGGGAATCAGAGGCAGGGAATCAGATGCGGGGAATCAGAGGCGGGGAATCAGAGCTGGGGAATCAGAGGCGGGGAATCAGTGTTGGGGTATCAGAGGCATGTAATTAGATATGGGGAAACAGAGGCGGGGAATCAGAGGCGGGGAAACAGAGGCCGGGAATCAGATATGGGGAATCAGAGGTGGGGAATCAGAGGCAGGGAATCAGATGTGCGGAATCAGAGATGGGGAATCAGAGGCGGGGAATGAGATATGGGGAATCAGAGGCGGGGA
This sequence comes from Narcine bancroftii, assembly GCF_036971445.1. NCBI lineage: Eukaryota > Metazoa > Chordata > Chondrichthyes > Torpediniformes > Narcinidae > Narcine > Narcine bancroftii. Next base: position 266,291,871 of record NC_091470.1, read on the forward strand.
ATCAGAGGCGGGGATACAGAGGCGGGGAATCTGATATGGGGAATCAGATGTGGCGAATCAAAGGCGGTGAATCAGAGATGGAGAATCAGACGCGGGGAATCAGAGGCAGGGAATAAAACACGGGGAATCAGAGGCGGGGAATCAGAGCTGGGGAATCAGAGGCGGGGAATCAGAGTTGGGGAAGCAGAGGCGGGGAATCAGAGGCGGGGAAACAGAGGCGGGGAATCAGAGGCGGGGAAACAGAGGCGGGGAATCAGATATGGGGAATCAGATGTGGGGAATCAGAGGTTGGGAATCAGAGGCAGGGAATCAGAGGCGGGGAGTCAGAGGCGGGGAATCAGAGGCGGGGTATCAGAGGTGGCGAATCAGAGGCAGGGAAACAGAGGCGGGGAATCAGATATGGGGAATCAGAGGTGGGGATTTAGGGGCGGGGAATCAGTGGCAGGGAATCAGAGTCCGGGAATCAGTGGCTGGGAATCAGATGCCGGGAATAAGAGGACTTGGAATCAGAGGTGGGGAATCAGAGTGCGGGAATCAGAGATGGGGAATCAGAGGCGGGGAATGAGATATGGGGAATCAGAGGCGGGGAATCAGAGGTGGGGAAACAGAGGCGGGGAATCAGAATTGGGGAATCAGAGATGTGGAATCAGAGATGGGGAATCAGAGGCGGGGAATCAGACGCGGGGAATCAGAGGTGGTGAATCAGAGATGGGGAATCAGAGGGGGGGAATCAGAGGCAGGGAATCAGATGCGGGGAACCAGAGGATGGGAATCATAGCTGGCAAATCAGAGGCGGGGAATCAGAGGTGGGGAATCAGAGGCGGGGAATCAGATATGGGGAATCAGAGGTGGGGATTCAGAGGCGGGGAAACAGAGGCGGGGAATCAGATATGTTGGATCAGAGGTGGGGAATCAGAGGTGGGGAATCAGAGCTGGGGAATCAGAGGCGGGGAATCAGAATTGGGGAATCAGAGATGGGGAATCAGAGATGGGGAATCAGAGGCGGGGAATCAGACGCGGGGAATCAGAGGTGGTGAATCAGAGATGGGGAATCAGAGGGGGGGAATCAGAGGCAGGGAATCAGATGCGGGGAACCAGAGGATGGGAATCATAGCTGGCAAATCAGAGGCGGGGAATCAGAGGTGGGTATCAGAGGCGGGGAATCAGATATGGGGAATCAGAGATGGGGATTCAGAGGCGGGGATTCAGAGGCGGGGAATCAGATATGTTGGATCAGAGGTGGGGAATCAGAGGTGGGGAATCATAGCTGGGGAATCAGAGGCGGGGAATCAGAGTTGGGGAATCAGAGGCAGGGAATCAGATATGGGGAATCAGAGGTGGGGAATCAGAGGCGGGGAAACAGAGGAGGGGAATCAGATATGGGGTATCAGAGGTGTGGAATCAGGGGCGGGGAATCAGTGGCAGGGAATCAGAGGAGGGGATTCAGAGGCGGGGAATCAGAGGCAGGGAATCAGACACTGGGAATCAGAGGCGGTGAATCAGGGATGGGGAATCAGAGGCCGGGAAACAGAGGTGGGGAATCAGAGACCGGGAATCAGAGATGGGGAATCAGAGGCGGTGAATCAGATATGGGGAATCACAGGCGGGGAATCAGAGGCGGGGAAACAGAGGCGGTGAATCAGATATTGGGAATCAGAGGTGGCGAATCAGAGGTAGAGAATCAGAGATGGGGAAGCAGAGGTGGGGAATCAAATGTGATGAATTAGAGATGGGGAATCAGAGGCGGGGTATCAGAGGTGCCAATCAGAGGCGGGGAAACAGAGGCGGGAATCATAGGTGGTGAATCAGAGATGGGGAATCAGAGGGGGGGAATCAGAGGCAGGGAATCAGATGCGGGGAACCAGAGGATGGGAATCATAGCTGGCAAATCAGAGGCGGGGAATCAGATATGGCGAATCAGAGGTGGGGAATTAAAGGTTGCGAATCAGAGGCAGGGAATCAGAGGCGGGGAATCAGAGGCGGGGAATCAGAGGCAGGGAATCGGATGTGCGGAATCAGAGATGGGGAATCAGAGGTGGGGAATCAGATGTGGTGAATCAGAGATGGGGAATCAGAGGCGGGGAATCAGAGGCAGGGAATCAGACACGGGGAATCAGAGGCGGGGAATCTTAGCTGGCGAATCAGAGGAGGGGAATCAGAGGTGGGGAATCAGAGGCGGGGAATCAGATATGGGGAATCAGAGGTGGGGAATCAGAGGCGGAGAAACAGAGGCCGGGAATCAGATATGTTGTATCAGAGGTGGGGAATCAGAGGCGGGAAATCAGAGCTGGGGAATCAGATGCGGGGAATCAGAGTTGGGGAATCAGAGTCCGGGAATCAGAGATGGGGAATCAGAGGCGGGGAATCAAATATGGGGAATCAGAGGCGGGGAATCAGAGGCGGGGAAACAGAGGCGGTGAATCAGATATGGGGAATCAGAGGTGGCGAATCAGAGGTTGAGAATCAGAGATGAGGAAGCAGAGGTGGGGTCTCAGATGTGATGAATTAGAGATGGGGAATCAGAGGCGGGGTATCAGAGGCGGCCAATCAGAGGCGGGGAATCAGAGGCGTGGAATCAGATATGGGAAATCAGAGGTGGGGAATCAGAGGCGGGGAAACAGAGGCGGGGAATCAGATATGGGGTATCAGAGGTGGGGAATCAGGGGCGGGGAATCAGTGGCAGGGAATCAGAGGAGGGGATTCAGAGGCGGGGAAACAGAGGTGGGGAATGAGAGGCGGGGAAACAGAGGGTGGGAATCAGATATGGGGAATCAGAGGTGGGGAATCAGGGGCGGGGAATCAGTGGCAGGGAATCAGAGGAGGGGATTCAGAGCGGGGAATCAGAGGCAGGGAATCAGACACGGGGAATCAGAGGCGGTGAATCAGGGATGGGGAATCAGAGGCCGGGAATCAGAGGTGGGGAATCAGAGACCGGGAATCAGAGATGGGGAATCAGAGGCGGGGAATCAGATATGGGGAATCAGAGGCGGGGAATCAGAGGCGGGGAAACAGAGGCGGTGAATCAGATATTGGGAATCAGAGGTGGCGAATCGGAGGTAGCGAATCAGAGATGGGGAAACAGAGGTGGGGAATCAGATGTGATGAATTAGAGATGGGGAATCAGAGGCGGGGTATCAGAGGTGCCAATCAGAGGCGGGGAAACAGAGGCGGGGAATCAGATATGGGGAAACAGAGGCGAGAAATCAGAGGCAGGGAAACAGAGGCGGGGAATCAGATATGTGGAATCAGAGGTGGGGAATTAGAGGTGGCAAATCAGAGGCAGGGAATCAGAGGCGGGGAATCAGAGGCGGGGAATCAGAGGCAGGGAATCGGATGTGCGGAATCAGAGATGGGGAATCAGAGGTGGGGAATCAGAGATGGGGAATCAAAGGCGGGGAATCAGAGGCAGGGAATCAGACACGGGGAATCAGAGGCGGGGAATCATAGCTGCAGAATCAGAGGAGGGGAATCAGAGATGGGGAATCAGAGGCGGGAAATCAGATATGGGGAATCAGAGGCGGGGAATCAGAGGCGGGGAAACAGAGGCGGTGAATCAGATATGGGGAATCAGAGGCGGGGAATCAGATATGGGGAATCAGAGGTGGGGAATCAGAGGCGGGGAATCAGAGTTTGGGAATCAGAGGAGGGGAATCAGAGGAGGGGAATCAGAGTTTGGGAATCAGAGGAGGGGAATCAGATATGGGGAAACAGAGGCCGGGAATCAGAGGCAGGGAAACAGAGGCGGGGAATCAGATATGGGGAATCAGAGGTGGGGAATTAGAGGTTGCGAATCAGAGGCCGGGAATCAGAGGCGGGGAATCAGAGGCGGGGAATCAGAGGCAGGGAATCGGATGTGCGGAATCAGAGATGGGGAATCAGAGGTGGGGAATTAGAGGTTGCGAATCAGAGGCCGGGAATCAGAGGCGGGGAATCAGTGGCAGGGAATCAGATGCCGGGAATAAAAGGCGGGGAATCAGAGCTGGGGAATCAGAGGCGGGGAATCAGAGTTGGGGAATCAGAGGAGGGGAATCAGATATGGGGAAACAGAGGCCGGGATTCAGAGGCAGGGAAACAGAGGCGGGGAATCAGATATGGGGAATCAGAGGTGGGGAATTAGAGGTTTCGAATCAGAGGCTGGGAATCAGAGGTGGGGAATCAGAGGCAGGGAATCGGATGTGCGGAATCAGAGATGGGGAATCAGAGGTGGGGATTCAGAGGTGGTGAATCAGAGAAGGGGAATCAGAGGCTGGGAATCAGAGGCAGGGAATCAGACACAGGGAATCAGAGGCGGGGAATCATAGCTGGCGAATTAGAGGAGGGGAATCAGAGTTGGGGAATCAGAGGCGGGGAATCAGATATGGGGAAACAGAGGCGGGGAATCAGAGGCGGGGAAACAGAGGCGGGGAATCAGATATGGGGAATCAGAGGTGGGGAATCAGGGGCAGGGAATCAGTGGCAGGGAATCAGACGCGGGGAATCAGAGGCGGGGAATCAGAGGCAGGGAATCAGACACGGGGAATCAGAGGCGGAGAATCAGAGATGGGGAATCAGAGGCGGGGAATCAGACACGGGGAATCAGAGGTGGGGAATCAGAGTTGGGGAATCAGAGGCGGCGAAGCAGATATGGGGATATAGAGGCGGGGAATCAGATATGGGGAATCAGAGGCGGGGAATCAGATATGGGGAATCAGAGGCTGGGAATCAGAGGGGGGAAACAGAGGCGGGGAATAAGATATGGGGAATCAGAGGTGGGGAATCAGGGGCGGGTAATCAGTGGCAGGGAATCAGAGGCGGGGAATCAGAGGCGGGGATTCAGAGGCAGGGAATCAGACACGGGGAATCAGAGGTGGGGAATCAGAGATGGGGAATCAGAGATGGGGAATCAGAGGCAGGGAATCAGACGCGGGGAATCAGAGGCGGGGAATCAGAGCTGGGGAATCAGAGGTGGGGAATCAGAGTCGGGGAATCAGAGGCGGGGAATCGGATGTGCGGAATCAGAGATGGGGAATCAGAGGTGGGGAATCAGAGGCGGTGAATCAGAGATGGGGAATCAGAGGCGGGGAATCAGAGGCAGGAAATTTGACACGGGGATTCAGAGGCTGGGAATCAGACGGGGGGAATCAAAGGCGGGGAATCAGAGCTGGTGAATCAGAGGCAGGGAATCAGATTTGGGGATTCAGAGGCGGAGAATCAGATATGGGGAAACAGAGGCGGGGAATCAGAGGCGGGCAAACAGAGGCGGGGAATTAGATATGGGGAATCAGAGGTGGGGAATCAGAGGTGGTGATCCAGAGATGGGGAATCACAGGCGGGAAATCAGAGGCCGGGAATAGAACGCGGGGAATCAGAGGCAGGGAATCAGAGCTGGGGAATCAGAGGCGGGGAATCAGATATGGGGAAACAGAGGCGGGGAATCAGAGGCGGGGAAACAGAGGCGGGGAATCAGACATGGGGAATCGGATGCGGGGAATCAGAGGTGGGGAATCAGTGCTGGGGAATCAGAGGCGGGGAATCAGAGTTGGGGCATCAGAGGTGGGGAATTAGATATGGGGAAACAGAGGCGGGGAATCAGAGGCAGGGAAACAGAGGCGGGGAATCAGATATGGGGAATCAGAGGTGGGGAATCAGAGGCAGGGAATCAGATGTGCGGAATCAGAGATGGGGAATCAGAGGCAGGGAATCAGAATCAGAAGCGGGGAATTAGAGGCCGGGAATCAGAGGCCAGGAATCAGATGCTGGGAATAAGAGGCCGGGAATCAGAGGTGCGGAATCAGAGTCCGGGAATCAGAGATGGGGATTCAGAGGCGGGGAATGAGATATGGAGAATCAGAGGCGGGGAATCAGAGGCGGGGAAACAGAGGTGGGGAATCAGATATGGGGAATCAGAGGTGGCGAATCACAGGCGGTGAATCAGAGATGGGGAAACAGAGGCGGGGAATCAGAGGCGGGGAAACAGAGGTGGGGAATCACATATGGGGAATCAGAGGCGGGGAAACAGAGGCAGGGAATCAGATATGGGGTATCAGAGGTGGGGAATCATAGGCAGGGAATCGGATGTGCGGAATCAGAGATGGGGAATCAGAGGCCGGGAATAAGAGGTGGTGAATCAGAGATGGGGAATCATAGGCGGTGAATCAGAGGCAGGGAATCAGACGCGGGGAATCAGAGGTGGGCAATCAGAGGCGGGGAATCAGATATGGGGAATCAGAGGCGGGGAATCAGAGGTGGGGAAACAGAGGCGGGGAATCAGATATGGGGAATCAGAGGTGGGGCATCAGAGGTTGTGAATCACAGATGGGGAATCAGAGGCGGGGAATCAGAGGCAGGGAATCAGACGCGGGGAATCAGAGGCGGGGATTCAGAGCTGGGGAATCAGAGGCGGGGAATCAGAGTTGGGGAATCAGAGGCGGGGAATCAGATGTGGGGAATAAGAGGCAGGGAATCAGAGGCGGGAAAACAGAGGCGGGGAATCAGATATGGGGAATCAGAGGTGGGGAATCAGGGGCAGGGAATCAGTGGCTGGGAATCAGAAGCGGGGAATCAGAGGCGGGGAATCAGAGGCAGGGAATCAGACACGGGGAATCAGAGGCGGGGAATCAGAGATGGGGAATCAGAGGCGGGGAATCAGAGGCAGGGAATCGGATGCCGGGAATCAGAGGCGGGAAATCAGAGCTGGGGAATCAGAGGCTGGGAATCAGAGTTGGGGAATCAGAGGCGGCGAAGCAGATATGGGGAATCAGAGGCGGGGAATCAGATATGGGGAATCAGAGGCTGGGAATCAGAGGCAGGGAATCAGATATGGGGAATCAGAGGCTGGGAATCAGGGGCGGGGAATCAGTGGCAGGGAATCAGAGGCGGGGAATCAGAGGCGGGGAATCAGGGGCGGGGAATCAGTGGCAGGGAATCAGAGGCGGGGAATCAGAGGCGGGGAATCAGAGGCAGGGAATCAGAGGTGGGGAATCAGAGGTGGGGAATCAGAGATGGGGAATCAGAGGCGGGGAATCAGAGGCAGGGAATCAGACGCGGGGAATCAGAGGCGGGGAATCAGAGCTGGGGAATCAGAGGTGGGGAATCAGAGTCGGGTAATCAGAGGCAGGGAATCGGATGTGCGGAATCAGAAATGGGGAATCAGAGGTGGGGAATCAGAGGCGGTGAATCAGAGATGGGGAATCAGAGGTGGGGAATCAGAGGCAGGAAATCAGACACGGGGATTCAAAGGCTGGGAATCAGACGGGGGGAATCAAAGGCGGGGAATCAGAGCTGGTGAATCAGAGGCAGGGAATCAGAGTTGGGGTTCAGAGGTGGGGAATCAGATATGGGGAAACAGAGGCGGGGAATCAGAGGCGGGCAAACAGAGGCGGGGAATTAGATATGGGGAATCAGAGGTGGGGAATCAGAGGTGGTGAATCAGAGATGGGGAATCACAGGCGGGGAATCAGAGGCAGGGAATAGAACGCGGGGAATCAGAGGCAGGGAATCAGAGCTGGGGAATCAGAGGCGGGGAATCAGATATGGGGAAACAGAGGCGGGGAATCAGAGGCGGGGAAACAGAGGCGGGGAATCAGACATGGGGAATCAGTTGCGGGGAATCAGAGGCGGGGAATCAGAGGCAGGGAATCAGATGTGCGGAATCAGAGATGGGGAATCAGAGGCAGGGAATCAGAATCAGAAGCGGGGAATCAAAGGCCGGGAATCAGAGGCCGGGAATCAAATGCTGGGAATAAGAGGCGGGGAATCAGAGTTGGGGAATCAGAGGCGGGGAATCAGATATGGGGAAATAGAGGCCGGGAATCAGATATGGGGAATCAGAGGTGTGGAATCAGAGGTTGGGAATCAGAGGCAGGGAATCAGAGGCCGGGAAACAGAGGCGGGGAATCAGATATGGAGAATCAGAGGTGGCGAATCAAAGGCGGTGAAACAGAGATGGGGAATCAGGGCAGGGAATCAGAGGCAGGGAATCAGAGCTGGGGAAACAGAGGCGGGGAATCAGAGCTGGGGAATCAGAGGCGGGGAATCAGAGTTGGGGAATCAGAGGCAGGGAATCAGATATGGGGAATCAGAGGTGGGGAATTAGAGGCGGGGAAACAGAGGCGGGGATTCAGATATGGGGTATCAGAGGTGGGGAATCAGGAGAGGGGAATCAGTGGCAGGGAATCAGAGGAGGGGATTCAGAGGCGGGGAATCAGAGGCAGGGAATCAGACACTGGGAGTCAGAGGTGGCGAATCAGAGGTAGAGAATCGGAGATGGGGAAGCAGAGGTGGGGAATCAGATGTGATGAATTAGAGATGGGGAATCAGAGGCGGGGTATCAGAGGTGCCAATCAGAGGCGGGGAAACAGAGGCGGGGAATCAGATAATGGGAATCAGAGGTGGGGAATAAGAGGTTGCGAATCAGAGGCAGGGAATCAGAGGCGGGGAATCAGAGGCGGGGAATCAGAGGCAGGGAATCGGATGTGCGGAATCAGAGATGGGGTATCAGAGGTGGTGAATCAGAGGTGGTGAGTCAGAGATGGGGAATCAGAGGCGGGGAATCAGAGGCAGGGAATCAGAAACGGGGAATCAGAGGCGGGCAATCATAACTGGCGAATCAGAGGAGGGGAATCAGTGGTGGGGAATCAGAGGCGGGGAATCAGATATGGTGAATCAGAGGTGGGGAATCAGAGGCGGGGAAACAGAGGCAGGGAATCAGATGCGGGGAACCAGAGGATGGGAATCATAGCTGGCAAATCAGAGGCGGGGAATCAGAGGTGGGGAATCAGAGGCGGGGAATCAGATATGGGGAATCAGAGGTGGGGAATGAGAGGCGGGGAAACAGAGGGTGGGAATCAGATATGGGGAATCAGAGGTGGGGAATCAGGGGCGGGGAATCAGTGGCAGGGAATCAGAGGAGGGGATTCAGAGCGGGGAATCAGAGGCAGGGAATCAGACACGGGGAATCAGAGGCGGTGAATCAGGGATGGGGAATCAGAGGCCGGGAATCAGAGGTGGGGAATCAGAGACCGGGAATCAGAGATGGGGAATCAGAGGCGTGGAATCAGATATGGGGAATCAGAGGCGGGGAATCAGAGGCGGGGAAACAGAGGCGTTGAATCAGATATTGGGAATCAGAGGTGGCGAATCGGAGATAGCGAATCAGAGATGGGGAAGCAGAGGTGGGGAATCAGATGTGATGAATTAGAGATGGGGAATCAGAGGCGGGGTATCAGAGGTGCCAATCAGAGGCGGGGAAACAGAGGCGGGGAATCAGATATGGGGAAACAGAGGCGAGGAATCAGAGGCAGGGAAACAGAGGCGGGGAATCAGATATGTGGAATCAGAGGTGGGGAATTAGAGGTTGCGAATCAGAGGCAGGGAATCAGAGGCGGGGAATCAGAGGCGTGGAATCAGAGGCAGGGAATCGGATGTGCGGAATCAGAGATGGGGAATCAGAGGTGGGGAATCAAAGGTGGTGAATCAGAGATGGGGAATCAAAGGCGGGGAATCAGATGCAGGGAATCAGACACGGGGAATCAGAGGCGGGGAATCATAGCTGCAGAATCAGAGGAGGGGAATCAGAGATGGGGAATCAGAGGCGGGAAATCAGATATGGGGAATCAGAGGCGGGGAATCAGAGGCGGGGAAACAGAGGCGGTGAATCAAATATGGGGAATCAGAGGCGGGGAATCAGATATGGGGAATCAGAGGTGGGGAATCAGAGCTGGGGAATCAGAGGCGGGGAATCAGAGTTTGGGAATCAGAGGAGGGGAATCAGAGTTTGGGAATCAGAGGAGGGGAATCAGATATGGGGAAACAGAGGCCGGGAATCAGAGGCAGGGAAACAGAGGCGGGGAATCAGATATGGGGAATCAGAGGTGGGGAATTAGAGGTTGCGAAACAGAGGCCGGGAATCAGAGGCGGGGAATCAGAGGCGGGGAATCAGAGGCAGGGAATCGGATGTGCGGAATCAGAGATGGGGAATCAGAGGTGGGGAATCAGAGGTGGTGAATCAGAGAAGGGGAATCAGAGGCGGGGAATCAGAGGCAGGGGATCAGACGCAGGGAATCAGAAGCGGGGAATCATAGCTGGCGAATCAGAGTAGGGGAACCAGAGTTGCGGAATCAGAGGCGGGGAATCAGATATGGGGAAACAAAGGTGGGGAATCAGAGGCGGGGAAACAGAGGCGGGGAATCAGATATGGGGATTCAGAGGTGGGGAATTAGAGGTTGCGAATCAGAGGCCGGGAATCAGAGGCGGGGAATCAGAGGCGGGGAATCAGAGGCAGGGAATCGGATGTGCGGAATCAGAGATGGGGAATCAGAGGTGGGGAATCAGAGGTGGTGAATCAGAGAAGGGGAATCAGAGGCGGGGAATCAGAGGCAGGGGATCAGATGCAGGGAATCAGAAGTGGGGAATCATAGCTGGCGAATCAGAGTAGGGGAATCAGAGTTGCGGAATCAGAGGCGGGGAATCAGATATGGGGAAACAAAGGTGGGGAATCAGAGGCGGGGAAACAGAGGCGGGGAATCAGATATGGGGATTCAGAGGTGGGGAATCAGAGGTTGGGAATCAGAGGCAGGGAATCAGAGGCGGGGAATCAGAGGCAGGGAATCAGATGCGGGGAATCAGAGGCGGGGAATCAGAGCTGGGGAATCAGAGGCGGGGAATCAGTGTTGGGGTATCAGAGGCATGGAATTAGATATGGGGAAACAGAGGCGGGGAATCAGAGGCGGGGAAACAGAGGCCGGGAATCAGATATGGGGAATCAGAGGTGGGGAATCAGAGGCAGGGAATCAGATGTGCGGAATCAGAGATGGGGAATCAGAGGCGGGGAATGAGATATGGGGAATCAGAGGCGGGGAATCAGAGGCGGGGATACAGAGGCGGGGAATCTGATATGGGGAATCAGATGTGGCGAATCAAAGGCGGTGAATCAGAGATGGAGAATCAGACGCGGGGAATCAGATGCAGGGAATAAAACACGGGGAATCAGAGGCGGGGAATCAGAGCTGGGGAATCAGAGGCGGGGAATCAGAGTTGGGGAAACAGAGGCGGGGAATCAGAGGCGGGGAAACAGAGGCGGGGAATCAGAGGCGGGGAAACAGAGGCGGGGAATCAGATATGGGGAATCAGATGTGGGGAATCAGAGGTTGGGAATCAGAGGCAGGGAATCAGAGGCGGGGAGTCAGAGGCGGGGAATCAGAGGCGGGGTATCAGAGGTGGCGAATCAGAGGCAGGGAAACAGAGGCGGGGAATCAGATATGGGGAATCAGAGGTGGGGATTTAGGGGCGGGGAATCAGTGGCAGGGAATCAGAGTCCGGGAATCAGTGGCTGGGAATCAGATGCCGGGAATAAGAGGACTTGGAATCAGAGGTGGGGAATCAGAGTGCGGGAATCAGAGATGGGGAATCAGAGGCGGGGAATGAGATATGGGGAATCAGAGGCGGGGAATCAGAGGTGGGGAAACAGAGGCGGGGAATCAGAATTGGGGAATCAGAGATGTGGAATCAGAGATGGGGAATCAGAGGCGGGGAATCAGACGCGGGGAATCAGAGGTGGTGAATCAGAGATGGGGAATCAGAGGGGGGGAATCAGAGGCAGGGAATCAGATGCGGGGAACCAGAGGATGGGAATCATAGCTGGCAAATCAGAGGCGGGGAATCAGAGGTGGGGAATCAGAGGCGGGGAATCAGATATGGGGAATCAGAGGTGGGGATTCAGAGGCGGGGAAACAGAGGCGGGGAATCAGATATGTTGGATCAGAGGTGGGGAATCAGAGGTGGGGAATCAGAGCTGGGGAATCAGAGGCGGGGAATCAGAATTGGGGAATCAGAGATGGGGAATCAGAGATGGGGAATCAGAGGCGGGGAATCAGACGCGGGGAATCAGAGGTGGTGAATCAGAGATGGGGAATCAGAGGGGGGGAATCAGAGGCAGGGAATCAGATGCGGGGAACCAGAGGATGGGAATCATAGCTGGCAAATCTGAGGCGGGGAATCAGAGGTGGGTATCAGAGGCGGGGAATCAGATATGGGGAATCAGAGATGGGGATTCAGAGGCGGGGAAACAGAGGCGGGGAATCAGATATGTTGGATCAGAGGTGGGGAATCAGAGGTGGGGAATCATAGCTGGGGAATCAGAGGCGGGGAATCAGAGTTGGGGAATCAGAGGCAGGGAATCAGATATGGGGAATCAGAGGTGGGGAATCAGAGGCGGGGAAACAGAGGAGGGGAATCAGATATGGGGTATCAGAGGTGTGGAATCAGGGGCGGGGAATCAGTGGCAGGGAATCAGAGGAGGGGATTCAGAGGCGGGGAATCAGAGGCAGGGAATCAGACACTGGGAATCAGAGGCGGTGAATCAGGGATGGGGAATCAGAGGCCGGGAAACAGAGGTGGGGAATCAGAGACCGGGAATCAGAGATGGGGAATCAGAGGCGGTGAATCAGATATGGGGAATCAGAGGCGGGGAATCAGAGGCGGGGAAACAGAGGCGGTGAATCAGATATTGGGAATCAGAGGTGGCGAATCAGAGGTAGAGAATCAGAGATGGGGAAGCAGAGGTGGGGAATCAAATGTGATGAATTAGAGATGGGGAATCAGAGGCGGGGTATCAGAGGTGCCAATCAGAGGCGGGGAAACAGAGGCGGGGAATCATAGGTGGTGAATCAGAGATGGGGAATCAGAGGGGGGGAATCAGAGGCAGGGAATCAGATGCGGGGAACCAGAGGATGGGAATCATAGCTGGCAAATCAGAGGCGGGGAATCAGATATGGCGAATCAGAGGTGGGGAATTAAAGGTTGCGAATCAGAGGCAGGGAATCAGAGGCGGGGAATCAGAGGCGGGGAATCAGAGGCAGGGAATCGGATGTGCGGAATCAGAGATGGGGAATCAGAGGTGGGGAATCAGATGTGGTGAATCAGAGATGGGGAATCAGAGGCGGGGAATCAGAGGCAGGGAATCAGACACGGGGAATCAGAGGCGGGGAATCTTAGCTGGCGAATCAGAGGAGGGGAATCAGAGGTGGGGAATCAGAGGCGGGGAATCAGATATGGGGAATCAGAGGTGGGGAATCAGAGGCGGAGAAACAGAGGCCGGTAATCAGATATGTTGTATCAGAGGTGGGGAATCAGAGGCGGGAAATCAGAGCTGGGGAATCAGAGGCGGGGAATCAGAGTTGGGGAATCAGAGTCCGGGAATCAGAGATGGGGAATCAGAGGCGGGGAATCAAATATGGGGAATCAGAGGCGGGGAATCAGAGGCGGGGAAACAGAGGCGGTGAATCAGATATGGGGAATCAGAGGTGGCGAATCAGAGGTTGAGAATCAGAGATGGGGAAGCAGAGGTGGGGTCTCAGATGTGATGAATTAGAGATGGGGAATCAGAGGCGGGGTATCAGAGGCGGCCAATCAGAGGCGGGGAATCAGAGGCGTGGAATCAGATATGGGAAATCAGAGGTGGGGAATCAGAGGCGGGGAAACAGAGGCGGGGAATCAGATATGGGGTATCAGAGGTGGGGAATCAGGGGCGGGGAATCAGTGGCAGGGAATCAGAGGAGGGGATTCAGAGGCGGGGAATCAGAGGTGGGGAATGAGAGGCGGGGAAACAGAGGGTGGGAATCAGATATGGGGAATCAGAGGTGGGGAATCAGGGGCGGGGAATCAGTGGCAGGGAATCAGAGGAGGGGATTCAGAGCGGGGAATCAGAGGCAGGGAATCAGACACGGGGAATCATAGGCGGTGAATCAGGGATGGGGAATCAGAGGCCGGGAATCAGAGGTGGGGAATCAGAGACCGGGAATCAGAGATGGGGAATCAGAGGCGGGGAATCAGATATGGGGAATCAGAGGCGGGGAATCAGAGGCGGGGAAACAGAGGCGGTGAATCAGATATTGGGAATCAGAGGTGGCGAATCGGAGGTAGCGAATCAGAGATGGGGAAACAGAGGTGGGGAATCAGATGTGATGAATTAGAGATGGGGAATCAGAGGCGGGGTATCAGAGGTGCCAATCAGAGGCGGGGAAACAGAGGCGGGGAATCAGATATGGGGAAACAGAGGCGAGAAATCAGAGGCATGGAAACAGAGGCGGGGAATCAGATATGTGGAATCAGAGGTGGGGAATTAGAGGTGGCGAATCAGAGGCAGGGAATCAGAGGCGGGGAATCAGAGGCGGGGAATCAGAGGCAGGGAATCGGATGTGCGGAATCAGAGATGGGGAATCAGAGGTGGGGAATCAGAGATGGGGAATCAAAGGCGGGGAATCAGAGGCAGGGAATCAGACACGGGGAATCAGAGGCGGGGAATCATAGCTGCAGAATCAGAGGAGGGGAATCAGAGATGGGGAATCAGAGGCGGGAAATCAGATATGGGGAATCAGAGGCGGGGAATCAGAGGCGGGGAATCAGAGCTGGCGAATCAGAGGCTGGGAATCAGAGGTGGGCAATCAGAGGCGGGGAATCAGATATGGGGAATCAGAGGCGGGGAATCAGAGGCGGGGAAACAGAGGCGGGGAATCAAATATAGGGAATCAGAGGTGGGGAATCAGAGGTTGTGAATCAGAGATGGGGAATCAAGGCGGGGAATCAGAGGCAGGGAATCAGACGCGGGGAATCAGAGGCGGGGATTCAGAGCTGGGGAATCAGAGGCGGGGAATCAGAGTTGGGGAATCAGAGGCAGGGAATCAGATATGGGGAATCAGAGGCGGGGAATCAGAGGCGGGGAAACAGAGGCGGGGAATCAGATGTGGGGAATCAGAGGTGGGGAATCAGGGGCAGGGAATCAGTGGCAGGGAATCAGACGCGGGAATCAGAGGCGGGGAATCAGAGGCAGGGAATCAGACACGGGGAATCAAAGGCAGGGAATCAGAGATGGGGAATCAGAGGCGGGGAATCAGAGGCAGGGAATCGGACGCCGGGAATCAGAGGCGGGAAATCAGAGCTGGGGAATCAGAGGCGGGGAATCAGAGTTGGGGAATCAGAGGCGGGGAAGCAGATATGGGGAAATAGAGGCGGGGAATCAGATATGGAGAATCAGAGGCGGGGAATCAGATATGGGGAATCAGAGGCTGGGAATCAGAGGGAGGGAAACAGAGGCGGGGAATAAGATATGGGGAATCAGAGGTGGAGAATCAGGGGCGGGGAATCAGTGGCAGGGAATCAGAGGCAGGGAATCAGAGGCGGGGAATCAGAGGCAGGGAATCAGACACGGGGAATCAGAGGTGGGGAATCAGAGATGGGGAATCAGAGGCGGGGAATCAGAGGCAGGGAATCAGATGCGGGGAATCAGAGGCGGGGAATCAGAGCTGGGGAATCAGAGGTGTGGAATCAGAGTCGGGGAATCAGAGGCAGGGAATCGGATGTGCGGAATCAGAGATGGGGAATCAGAGGTGGGGAATCAGAGGCGGTGAATCAGAGATGGGGAATCAGAGGTGGGGAATCAGGGGCGGGGAATCAGTGGCAGGGAATCAGATGCCGGGAATAAAAGGCGGGGAATCAGAGCTGGGGAATCAGAGGCGGGGAATCAGAGTTGGGGAATCAGAGGAGGGGAATCAGATATGGGGAAACAGAGGCCGGGATTCAGAGGCAGGGAAACAGAGGCGGGGAATCAGATATGGGGAATCAGAGGTGGGGAATTAGAGGTTTCGAATCAGAGGCTGGGAATCAGAGGTGGGGAATCAGAGGCAGGGAATCGGATGTGCGGAATCAGAGATGGGGAATCAGAGGTGGGGAATCAGAGGCAGGGAATAAGACACGGGGAATCAGAGGCGGGGAATCTTAGCTGGCGAATCAGAGGAGGGGAATCAGAGGTGGGGAATCAGAGGCGGGGAATCAGATATGGGGAATCAGAGGTGGGGAATCAGAGGCGGAGAAACAGAGGCCGGGAATCAGATATGTTGTATCAGAGGTGGGGAATCAGAGGCGGGAAATCAGAGCTGGGGAATCAGAGGCGGGGAATCAGAGTTGGGGAATCAGAGTCCGGTAATCAGAGATGGGGAATCAGAGGCGGGGAATCAAATATGGGGAATCAGAGGCGGGGAATCAGAGGCGGGGAAACAGAGGCGGTGAATCAGATATGGGGAATCAGAGGTGGCGAATCAGAGGTTGAGAATCAGAGATGGGGAAGCAGAGGTGGGGTCTCAGATGTGATGAATTAGAGATGGGGAATCAGAGGCGGGGTATCAGAGGCGGCCAATCAGAGGCGGGGAATCAGAGGCGTGGAATCAGATATGGGAAATCAGAGGTGGGGAATCAGAGGCGGGGAAACAGAGGCGGGGAATCAGATATGGGGTATCAGAGGTGGGGAATCAGGGGCGGGGAATCAGTGGCAGGGAATCAGAGGAGGGGATTCAGAGGCGGGGAATCAGAGGTGGGGAATGAGAGGCGGGGAAACAGAGGGTGGGAATCAGATATGGGGAATCAGAGGTGGGGAATCAGGGGCGGGGAATCAGTGGCAGGGAATCAGAGGAGGGGATTCAGAGCGGGGAATCAGAGGCAGGGAATCAGACACGGGGAATCATAGGCGGTGAATCAGGGATGGGGAATCAGAGGCCGGGAATCAGAGGTGGGGAATCAGAGACCGGGAATCAGAGATGGGGAATCAGAGGCGGGGAATCAGATATGGGGAATCAGAGGCGGGGAATCAGAGGCGGGGAAACAGAGGCGGTGAATCAGATATTGGGAATCAGAGGTGGCGAATCGGAGGTAGCGAATCAGAGATGGGGAAACAGAGGTGGGGAATCAGATGTGATGAATTAGAGATGGGGAATCAGAGGCGGGGTATCAGAGGTGCCAATCAGAGGCGGGGAAACAGAGGCGGGGAATCAGATATGGGGAAACAGAGGCGAGAAATCAGAGGCATGGAAACAGAGGCGGGGAATCAGATATGTGGAATCAGAGGTGGGGAATTAGAGGTGGCGAATCAGAGGCAGGGAATCAGAGGCGGGGAATCAGAGGCGGGGAATCAGAGGCAGGGAATCGGATGTGCGGAATCAGAGATGGGGAATCAGAGGTGGGGAATCAGAGATGGGGAATCAAAGGCGGGGAATCGGAGGCAGGGAATCAGACACGGGGAATCAGAGGCGGGGAATCATAGCTGCAGAATCAGAGGAGGGGAATCAGAGATGGGGAATCAGAGGCGGGAAATCAGATATGGGGAATCAGAGGCGGGGAATCAGAGGCGGGGAATCAGAGCTGGCGAATCAGAGGCTGGGAATCAGAGGTGGGCAATCAGAGGCGGGGAATCAGATATGGGGAATCAGAGGCGGGGAATCAGAGGCGGGGAAACAGAGGCGGGGAATCAAATATAGGGAATCAGAGGTGGGGAATCAGAGGTTGTGAATCAGAGATGGGGAATCAAGGCGGGGAATCAGAGGCAGGGAATCAGACGCGGGGAATCAGAGGCGGGGATTCAGAGCTGGGGAATCAGAGGCGGGGAATCAGAGTTGGGGAATCAGAGGCAGGGAATCAGATATGGGGAATCAGAGGCGGGGAATCAGAGGCGGGGAAACAGAGGCGGGGAATCAGATGTGGGGAATCAGAGGTGGGGAATCAGGGGCAGGGAATCAGTGGCAGGGAATCAGACGCGGGAATCAGAGGCGGGGAATCAGAGGCAGGGAATCAGACACGGGGAATCAAAGGCGGGGAATCAGAGATGGGGAATCAGAGGCGGGGAATCAGAGGCAGGGAATCGGACGCCGGGAATCAGAGGCGGGAAATCAGAGCTGGGGAATCAGAGGCGGGGAATCAGAGTTGGGGAATCAGAGGCGGGGAAGCAGATATGGGGAAATAGAGGCGGGGAATCAGATATGGAGAATCAGAGGCGGGGAATCAGATATGGGGAATCAGAGGCTGGGAATCAGAGGGAGGGAAACAGAGGCGGGGAATAAGATATGGGGAATCAGAGGTGGAGAATCAGGGGCGGGGAATCAGTGGCAGGGAATCAGAGGCAGGGAATCAGAGGCGGGGAATCAGAGGCAGGGAATCAGACACGGGGAATCAGAGGTGGGGAATCAGAGATGGGGAATCAGAGGCGGGGAATCAGAGGCAGGGAATCAGATGCGGGGAATCAGAGGCGGGGAATCAGAGCTGGGGAATCAGAGGTGTGGAATCAGAGTCGGGGAATCAGAGGCAGGGAATCGGATGTGCGGAATCAGAGATGGGGAATCAGAGGTGGGGAATCAGAGGCGGTGAATCAGAGATGGGGAATCAGAGGTGGGGAATCAGGGGCGGGGAATCAGTGGCAGGGAATCAGATGCCGGGAATAAAAGGCGGGGAATCAGAGCTGGGGAATCAGAGGCGGGGAATCAGAGTTGGGGAATCAGAGGAGGGGAATCAGATATGGGGAAACAGAGGCCGGGATTCAGAGGCAGGGAAACAGAGGCGGGGAATCAGATATGGGGAATCAGAGGTGGGGAATTAGAGGTTTCGAATCAGAGGCTGGGAATCAGAGGTGGGGAATCAGAGGCAGGGAATCGGATGTGCGGAATCAGAGATGGGGAATCAGAGGTGGGGATTCAGAGGTGGTGAATCAGAGAAGGGGAATCAGAGGCTGGGAATCAGAGGCAGGGAATCAGACACAGGGAATCAGAGGCGGGGAATCATAGCTGGCGAATTAGAGGAGGGGAATCAGAGTTGGGGAATCAGAGGTGGGGAATCAGATATGGGGAAACAGAGGCGGGGAATCAGAGGCGGAGAAACAGAGGCGGGGAATCAGATATGGGGAATCAGAGGTGGGGAATCAGGGGCAGGGAATCAGTGGCAGGGAATCAGACGCGGGGAATCAGAGGCGGGGAATCAGAGGCAGGGAATCAGACACGGGGAATCAGAGGCGGAGAATCAGAGATGGGGAATCAGAGGCGGGGAATCAGACACGGGGAATCAGAGGTGGGGAATCAGAGTTGGGGAATCAGAGGCGGCGAAGCAGATATGGGGATATAGAGGCGGGGAATCAGATATGGGGAATCAGAGGCGGGGAATCAGATATGGGGAATCAGAGGCTGGGAATCAGAGGGGGGAAACAGAGGCGGGGAATAAGATATGGGGAATCAGAGGTGGGGAATCAGGGGCGGGTAATCAGTGGCAGGGAATCAGAGGCGGGGAATCAGAGGCGGGGATTCAGAGGCAGGGAATCAGACACGGGGAATCAGAGGTGGGGAATCAGAGATGGGGAATCAGAGATGGGGAATCAGAGGCAGGGAATCAGACGCGGGGAATCAGAGGCGGGGAATCAGAGCTGGGGAATCAGAGGTGGGGAATCAGAGTCGGGGAATCAGAGGCAGGGAATCGGATGTGCGGAATCAGAGATGGGGAATCAGAGGTGGGGAATCAGTGGCGGTGAATCAGAGATGGGGAATCAGAGGCGGGGAATCAGAGGCAGGAAATCAGACACGGGGATTCAGAGGCTGGGAATCAGACGGGGGGAATCAAAGGCGGGGAATCAGAGCTGGTGAATCAGAGGCAGGGAATCAGAGTTGGGGATTCAGAGGCGGGGAATCAGATATGGGGAAACAGAGGCGGGGAATCAGAGGCGGGCAAACAGAGGCGGGGAATTAGATATGGGGAATCAGAGGTGGGGAATCAGAGGTGGTGATCCAGAGATGGGGAATCACAGGCGGGAAATCAGAGGCCGGGAATAGAACGCGGGGAATCAGAGGCAGGGAATCAGAGCTGGGGAATCAGAGGCGGGGAATCAGATATGGGGAAACAGAGGCGGGGAATCAGAGGCGGGGAAACAGAGGCGGGGAATCAGACATGGGGAATCGGATGCGGGGAATCAGAGGTGGGGAATCAGTGCTGGGGAATCAGAGGCGGGGAATCAGAGTTGGGGCATCAGAGGTGGGGAATTAGATATGGGGAAACAGAGGCGGGGAATCAGAGGCAGGGAAACAGAGGCGGGGAATCAGATATGGGGAATCAGAGGTGGGGAATCAGAGGCAGGGAATCAGATGTGCGGAATCAGAGATGGGGAATCAGAGGCAGGGAATCAGAATCAGAAGCGGGGAATTAGAGGCCGGGAATCAGAGGCCAGGAATCAGATGCTGGGAATAAGAGGCCGGGAATCAGAGGTGCGGAATCAGAGTCCGGGAATCAGAGATGGGGATTCAGAGGCGGGGAATGAGATATGGAGAATCAGAGGCGGGGAATCAGAGGCGGGGAAACAGAGGTGGGGAATCAGATATGGGGAATCAGAGGTGGCGAATCACAGGCGGTGAATCAGAGATGGGGAAACAGAGGCGGGGAATCAGAGGCGGGGAAACAGAGGTGGGGAATCACATATGGGGAATCAGAGGCGGGGAAACAGAGGCAGGGAATCAGATGTGCGGAATCAGAGATGGGGAATCAGAGGCCGGGAATAAGAGGTGGTGAATCAGAGATGGGGAATCATAGGCGGTGAATCAGAGGCAGGGAATCAGACGCGGGGAATCAGAGGTGGGCAATCAGAGGCGGGGAATCAGATATGGGGAATCAGAGGCGGGGAATCAGAGGTGGGGAAACAGAGGCGGGGAATCAGATATGGGGAATCAGAGGTGGGGCATCAGAGGTTGTGAATCACAGATGGGGAATCAGAGGCGGGGAATCAGAGGCAGGGAATCAGACGCGGGGAATCAGAGGCGGGGATTCAGAGCTGGGGAATCAGAGGCGGGGAATCAGAGTTGGGGAATCAGAGGCGGGGAATCAGATGTGGGGAATAAGAGGCAGGGAATCAGAGGCGGGAAAACAGAGGCGGGGAATCAGATATGGGGAATCAGAGGTGGGGAATCAGGGGCAGGGAATCAGTGGCTGGGAATCAGAAGCGGGGAATCAGAGGCGGGGAATCAGAGGCAGGGAATCAGACACGGGGAATCAGAGGCGGGGAATCAGAGATGGGGAATCAGAGGCGGGGAATCAGAGGCAGGGAATCGGATGCCGGGAATCAGAGGCGGCGAAGCAGATATGGGGAATCAGAGGCGGGGAATCAGATATGGGGAATCAGAGGCTGGGAATCAGAGGCAGGGAATCAGATATGGGGAATCAGAGGCTGGGAATCAGGGGCGGGGAATCAGTGGCAGGGAATCAGAGGCGGGGAATCAGAGGCGGGGAATCAGGGGCGGGGAATCAGTGGCAGGGAATCAGAGGCGGGGAATCAGAGGCGGGGAATCAGAGGCAGGGAATCAGAGGTGGGGAATCAGAGGTGGGGAATCAGAGATGGGGAATCAGAGGCGGGGAATCAGAGGCAGGGAATCAGACGCGGGGAATCAGAGGCGGGGAATCAGAGCTGGGGAATCAGAGGTGGGGAATCAGAGTCGGGTAATCAGAGCCAGGGAATCGGATGTGCGGAATCAGAAATGGGGAATCAGAGGTGGGGAATCAGAGGCGGTGAATCAGAGATGGGGAATCAGAGGTGGGGAAACAGAGGCGGGGAATCAGAATTGGGGAATCAGAGATGTGGAATCAGAGATGGGGAATCAGAGGCGGGGAATCAGACGCGGGGAATCAGAGGTGGTGAATCAGAGATGGGGAATCAGAGGTGGGGAATCAGAGGCGGGGAATCAGATATGGGGAATCAGAGGTGGGGATTCAGAGGCGGGGAAACAGAGGCGGGGAATCAGATATGTTGGATCAGAGGTGGGGAATCAGAGGTGGGGAATCAGAGCTGGGGAATCAGAGGCGGGGAATCAGAATTGGGGAATCAGAGATGGGGAATCAGAGATGGGGAATCAGAGGCGGGGAATCAGACGCGGGGAATCAGAGGTGGTGAATCAGAGATGGGGAATCAGAGGGGGGGAATCAGAGGCAGGGAATCAGATGCGGGGAACCAGAGGATGGGAATCATAGCTGGCAAATCAGAGGCGGGGAATCAGAGGTGGGTATCAGAGGCGGGGAATCAGATATGGGGAATCAGAGATGGGGATTCAGAGGCGGGGAAACAGAGGCGGGGAATCAGATATGTTGGATCAGAGGTGGGGAATCAGAGGTGGGGAATCATAGCTGGGGAATCAGAGGCGGGGAATCAGAGTTGGGGAATCAGAGGCATGGAATCAGATATGGGGAATCAGAGGTGGGGAATCAGAGGCGGGGAAACAGAGGAGGGGAATCAGATATGGGGTATCAGAGGTGTGGAATCAGGGGCGGGGAATCAGTGGCAGGGAATCAGAGGAGGGGATTCAGAGGCGGGGAATCAGAGGCAGGGAATCAGACACTGGGAATCAGAGGCGGTGAATCAGGGATGGGGAATCAGAGGCCGGGAAACAGAGGTGGGGAATCAGAGACCGGGAATCAGAGATGGGGAATCAGAGGCGGTGAATCAGATATGGGGAATCAGAGGCGGGGAATCAGAGGCGGGGAAACAGAGGCGGTGAATCAGATATTGGGAATCAGAGGTGGCGAATCAGAGGTAGAGAATCAGAGATGGGGAAGCAGAGGTGGGGAATCAAATGTGATGAATTAGAGATGGGGAATCAGAGGCGGGGTATCAGAGGTGCCAATCAGAGGCGGGGAAACAGAGGCGGGGAATCATAGGTGGTGAATCAGAGATGGGGAATCAGAGGGGGGGAATCAGAGGCAGGGAATCAGATGCGGGGAACCAGAGGATGGGAATCATAGCTGGCAAATCAGAGGCGGGGAATCAGATATGGCGAATCAGAGGTGGGGAATTAAAGGTTGCGAATCAGAGGCAGGGAATCAGAGGCGGGGAATCAGAGGCGGGGAATCAGAGGCAGGGAATCGGATGTGCGGAATCAGAGATGGGGAATCAGAGGTGGGGAATCAGATGTGGTGAATCAGAGATGGGGAATCAGAGGCGGGGAATCAGAGGCAGGGAATCAGACACGGGGAATCAGAGGCGGGGAATCTTAGCTGGCGAATCAGAGGAGGGGAATCAGAGGTGGGGAATCAGAGGCGGGGAATCAGATATGGGGAATCAGAGGTGGGGAATCAGAGGCGGAGAAACAGAGGCCGGGAATCAGATATGTTGTATCAGAGGTGGGGAATCAGAGGCGGGAAATCAGAGCTGGGGAATCAGAGGCGGGGAATCAGAGTTGGGGAATCAGAGTCCGGGAATCAGAGATGGGGAATCAGAGGCGGGGAATCAAATATGGGGAATCAGAGGCGGGGAATCAGAGGCGGGGAAACAGAGGCGGTGAATCAGATATGGGGAATCAGAGGTGGCGAATCAGAGGTTGAGAATCAGAGATGGGGAAGCAGAGGTGGGGTCTCAGATGTGATGAATTAGAGATGGGGAATCAGAGGCGGGGTATCAGAGGCGGCCAATCAGAGGCGGGGAATCAGAGGCGTGGAATCAGATATGGGAAATCAGAGGTGGGGAATCAGAGGCGGGGAAACAGAGGCGGGGAATCAGATATGGGGTATCAGAGGTGGGGAATCAGGGGCGGGGAATCAGTGGCAGGGAATCAGAGGAGGGGATTCAGAGGCGGGGAATCAGAGGTGGGGAATGAGAGGCGGGGAAACAGAGGGTGGGAATCAGATATGGGGAATCAGAGGTGGGGAATCAGGGGCGGGGAATCAGTGGCAGGGAATCAGAGGAGGGGATTCAGAGCGGGGAATCAGAGGCAGGGAATCAGACACGGGGAATCATAGGCGGTGAATCAGGGATGGGGAATCAGAGGCCGGGAATCAGAGGTGGAGAATCAGAGACCGGGAATCAGAGATGGGGAATCAGAGGCGGGGAATCAGATATGGGGAATCAGAGGCGGGGAATCAGAGGCGGGGAAACAGAGGCGGTGAATCAGATATTGGGAATCAGAGGTGGCGAATCGGAGGTAGCGAATCAGAGATGGGGAAACAGAGGTGGGGAATCAGATGTGATGAATTAGAGATGGGGAATCAGAGGCGGGGTATCAGAGGTGCCAATCAGAGGCGGGGAAACAGAGGCGGGGAATCAGATATGGGGAAACAGAGGCGAGAAATCAGAGGCATGGAAACAGAGGCGGGGAATCAGATATGTGGAATCAGAGGTGGGGAATTGGAGGTGGCGAATCAGAGGCAGGGAATCAGAGGCGGGGAATCAGAGGCGGGGAATCAGAGGCAGGGAATCGGATGTGCAGAATCAGAGATGGGGAATCAGAGGTGGGGAATCAGAGATGGGGAATCAAAGGCGGGGAATCAGAGGCAGGGAATCAGACACGGGGAATCAGAGGCGGGGAATCATAGCTGCAGAATCAGAGGAGGGGAATCAGAGATGGGGAATCAGAGGCGGGAAATCAGATATGGGGAATCAGAGGCGGGGAATCAGAGGCGGGGAATCAGAGCTGGCGAATCAGAGGCTGGGAATCAGAGGTGGGCAATCAGAGGCGGGGAATCAGATATGGGGAATCAGAGGCGGGGAATCAGAGGCGGGGAAACAGAGGCGGGGAATCAAATATAGGGAATCAGAGGTGGGGAATCAGAGGTTGTGAATCAGAGATGGGGAATCAAGGCGGGGAATCAGAGGCAGGGAATCAGACGCGGGGAATCAGAGGCGGGGATTCAGAGCTGGGGAATCAGAGGCGGGGAATCAGAGTTGGGGAATCAGAGGCAGGGAATCAGATATGGGGAATCAGAGGCGGGGAATCAGAGGCGGGGAAACAGAGGCGGGGAATCAGATGTGGGGAATCAGAGGTGGGGAATCAGGGGCAGGGAATCAGTGGCAGGGAATCAGACGCGGGAATCAGAGGCGGGGAATCAGAGGCAGGGAATCAGACACGGGGAATCAAAGGCGGGGAATCAGAGATGGGGAATCAGAGGCGGGGAATCAGAGGCAGGGAATCGGACGCCGGGAATCAGAGGCGGGAAATCAGAGCTGGGGAATCAGAGGCGGGGAATCAGAGTTGGGGAATCAGAGGCGGGGAAGCAGATATGGGGAAATAGAGGCGTGGAATCAGATATGGAGAATCAGAGGCGGGGAATCAGATATGGGGAATCAGAGGCTGGGAATCAGAGGGAGGGAAACAGAGGCGGGGAATAAGATATGGGGAATCAGAGGTGGAGAATCAGGGGCGGGGAATCAGTGGCAGGGAATCAGAGGCAGGGAATCAGAGGCGGGGAATCAGAGGCAGGGAATCAGACACGGGGAATCAGAGGTGGGGAATCAGAGATGGGGAATCAGAGGCGGGGAATCAGAGGCAGGGAATCAGATGCGGGGAATCAGAGGCGGGGAATCAGAGCTGGGGAATCAGAGGTGTGGAATCAGAGTCGGGGAATCAGAGGCAGGGAATCGGATGTGCGGAATCAGAGATGGGGAATCAGAGGTGGGGAATCAGAGGCGGTGAATCAGAGATGGGGAATCAGAGGTGGGGAATCAGGGGCGGGGAATCAGTGGCAGGGAATCAGATGCCGGGAATAAAAGGCGGGGAATCAGAGCTGGGGAATCAGAGGCGGGGAATCAGAGTTGGGGAATCAGAGGAGGGGAATCAGATATGGGGAAACAGAGGCCGGGATTCAGAGGCAGGGAAACAGAGGCGGGGAATCAGATATGGGGAATCAGAGGTGGGGAATTAGAGGTTTCGAATCAGAGGCTGGGAATCAGAGGTGGGGAATCAGAGGCAGGGAATCGGATGTGCGGAATCAGAGATGGGGAATCAGAGGTGGGGAATCAGAGGCAGGGAATCAGACACGGGGAATCAGAGGCGGGGAATCTTAGCTGGCGAATCAGAGGAGGGGAATCAGAGGTGGGGAATCAGAGGCGGGGAATCAGATATGGGGAATCAGAGGTGGGGAATCAGAGGCGGAGAAACAGAGGCCGGGAATCAGATATGTTGTATCAGAGGTGGGGAATCAGAGGCGGGAAATCAGAGCTGGGGAATCAGAGGCGGGGAATCAGAGTTGGGGAATCAGAGTCCGGGAATCAGAGATGGGGAATCAGAGGCGGGGAATCAAATATGGGGAATCTGAGGCGGGGAATCAGAGGCGGGGAAACAGAGGCGGTGAATCAGATATGGGGAATCAGAGGTGGCGAATCAGAGGTTGAGAATAAGAGATGGGGAAGCAGAGGTGGGGTCTCAGATGTGATGAATTAGAGATGGGGAATCAGAGGCGGGGTATCAGAGGCGGCCAATCAGAGGCGGGGAATCAGAGGCGTGGAATCAGATATGGGAAATCAGAGGTGGGGAATCAGAGGCAGGGAAACAGAGGCGGGGAATCAGATATGGGGTATCAGAGGTGGGGAATCAGGGGCGGGGAATCAGTGGCAGGGAATCAGAGGAGGGGATTCAGAGGCGGGGAATCAGAGGTGGGGAATGAGAGGCGGGGAAACAGAGGGTGGGAATCAGATATGGGGAATCAGAGGTGGGGAATCAGGGGCGGGGAATCAGTGGCAGGGAATCAGAGGAGGGGATTCAGAGCGGGGAATCAGAGGCAGGGAATCAGACACGGGGAATCATAGGCGGTGAATCAGGGATGGGGAATCAGAGGCCGGGAATCAGAGGTGGGGAATCAGAGACCGGGAATCAGAGATGGGGAATCAGAGGCGGGGAATCAGATATGGGGAATCAGAGGCGGGGAATCAGAGTTGGGGAATCAGAGGCAGGGAATCAGATATGGGGAATCAGAGGCGGGGAATCAGAGGCGGGGAAACAGAGGCGGGGAATCAGATGTGGGGAATCAGAGGTGGGGAATCAGGGGCAGGGAATCAGTGGCAGGGAATCAGACGCGGGAATCAGAGGCGGGGAATCAGAGGCAGGGAATCAGACACGGGGAATCAAAGGCGGGGAATCAGAGATGGGGAATCAGAGGCGGGGAATCAGAGGCAGGGAATCGGACGCCGGGAATCAGAGGCGGGAAATCAGAGCTGGGGAATCAGAGGCGGGGAATCAGAGTTGGGGAATCAGAGGCGGGGAAGCAGATATGGGGAAATAGAGGAGGGGAATCAGATATGGAGAATCAGAGGCGGGGAATCAGATATGGGGAATCAGAGGCTGGGAATCAGAGGGAGGGAAACAGAGGCGGGGAATAAGATATGGGGAATCAGAGGTGGAGAATCAGGGGCGGGGAATCAGTGGCAGGGAATCAGAGGCAGGGAATCAGAGGCGGGGAATCAGAGGCAGGGAATCAGACACGGGGAATCAGAGGTGGGGAATCAGAGATGGGGAATCAGAGGCGGGGAATCAGAGGCAGGGAATCAGATGCGGGGAATCAGAGGCGGGGAATCAGAGCTGGGGAATCAGAGGTGTGGAATCAGAGTCGGGGAATCAGAGGCAGGGAATCGGATGTGCGGAATCAGAGATGGGGAATCAGAGGTGGGGAATCAGAGGCGGTGAATCAGAGATGGGGAATCAGAGGTGGGGAATCAGGGGCGGGGAATCAGTGGCAGGGAATCAGATGCCGGGAATAAAAGGCGGGGAATCAGAGCTGGGGAATCAGAGGCGGGGAATCAGAGTTGGGGAATCAGAGGAGGGGAATCAGATATGGGGAAACAGAGGCCGGGATTCAGAGGCAGGGAAACAGAGGCGGGGAATCAGATATGGGGAATCAGAGGTGGGGAATTAGAGGTTTCGAATCAGAGGCTGGGAATCAGAGGTGGGGAATCAGAGGCAGGGAATCGGATGTGCGGAATCAGAGATGGGGAATCAGAGGTGGGGAATCAGAGGCAGGGAATCAGACACGGGGAATCAGAGGCGGGGAATCTTAGCTGGCGAATCAGAGGAGGGGAATCAGAGGTGGGGAATCAGAGGCGGGGAATCAGATATGGGGAATCAGAGGTGGGGAATCAGAGGCGGAGAAACAGAGGCCGGGAATCAGATATGTTGTATCAGAGGTGGGGAATCAGAGGCGGGAAATCAGAGCTGGGGAATCAGAGGCGGGGAATCAGAGTTGGGGAATCAGAGTCCGGGAATCAGAGATGGGGAATCAGAGGCGGGGAATCAAATATGGGGAATCAGAGGCGGGGAATCAGAGGCGGGGAAACAGAGGCGGTGAATCAGATATGGGGAATCAGAGGTGGCGAATCAGAGGTTGAGAATCAGAGATGGGGAAGCAGAGGTGGGGTCTCAGATGTGATGAATTAGAGATGGGGAATCAGAGGCGGGGTATCAGAGGCGGCCAATCAGAGGCGGGGAATCAGAGGCGTGGAATCAGATATGGGAAATCAGAGGTGGGGAATCAGAGGCGGGGAAACAGAGGCGGGGAATCAGATATGGGGTATCAGAGGTGGGGAATCAGGGGCGGGGAATCAGTGGCAGGGAATCAGAGGAGGGGATTCAGAGGCGGGGAATCAGAGGTGGGGAATGAGAGGCGGGGAAACAGAGGGTGGGAATCAGATATGGGGAATCAGAGGTGGGGAATCAGGGGCGGGGAATCAGTGGCAGGGAATCAGAGGAGGGGATTCAGAGCGGGGAATCAGAGGCAGGGAATCAGACACGGGGAATCATAGGCGGTGAATCAGGGATGGGGAATCAGAGGCCGGGAATCAGAGGTGGGGAATCAGAGACCGGGAATCAGAGATGGGGAATCAGAGGCGGGGAATCAGATATGGGGAATCAGAGGCGGGGAATCAGAGGCGGGGAAACAGAGGCGGTGAATCAGATATTGGGAATCAGAGGTGGCGAATCGGAGGTAGCGAATCAGAGATGGGGAAACAGAGGTGGGGAATCAGATGTGATGAATTAGAGATGGGGAATCAGAGGCGGGGTATCAGAGGTGCCAATCAGAGGCGGGGAAACAGAGGCGGGGAATCAGATATGGGGAAACAGAGGCGAGAAATCAGAGGCATGGAAACAGAGGCGGGGAATCAGATATGTGGAATCAGAGGTGGGGAATTAGAGGTGGCGAATCAGAGGCAGGGAATCAGAGGCGGGGAATCAGAGGCGGGGAATCAGAGGCAGGGAATCGGATGTGCGGAATCAGAGATGGGGAATCAGAGGTGGGGAATCAGAGATGGGGAATCAAAGGCGGGGAATCAGAGGCAGGGAATCAGACACGGGGAATCAGAGGCGGGGAATCATAGCTGCAGAATCAGAGGAGGGGAATCAGAGATGGGGAATCAGAGGCGGGAAATCAGATATGGGGAATCAGAGGCGGGGAATCAGAGGCGGGGAATCAGAGCTGGCGAATCAGAGGCTGGGAATCAGAGGTGGGCAATCAGAGGCGGGGAATCAGATATGGGGAATCAGAGGCGGGGAATCAGAGGCGGGGAAACAGAGGCGGGGAATCAAATATAGGGAATCAGAGGTGGGGAATCAGAGGTTGTGAATCAGAGATGGGGAATCAAGGCGGGGAATCAGAGGCAGGGAATCAGACGCGGGGAATCAGAGGCGGGGATTCAGAGCTGGGGAATCAGAGGCGGGGAATCAGAGTTGGGGAATCAGAGGCAGGGAATCAGATATGGGGAATCAGAGGCGGGGAATCAGAGGCGGGGAAACAGAGGCGGGGAATCAGATGTGGGGAATCAGAGGTGGGGAATCAGGGGCAGGGAATCAGTGGCAGGGAATCAGACGCGGGAATCAGAGGCGGGGAATCAGAGGCAGGGAATCAGACACGGGGAATCAAAGGCGGGGAATCAGAGATGGGGAATCAGAGGCGGGGAATCAGAGGCAGGGAATCGGACGCCGGGAATCAGAGGCGGGAAATCAGAGCTGGGGAATCAGAGGCGGGGAATCAGAGTTGGGGAATCAGAGGCGGGGAAGCAGTTATGGGGAAATAGAGGCGGGGAATCAGATATGGAGAATCAGAGGCGGGGAATCAGATATGGGGAATCAGAGGCTGGGAATCAGAGGGAGGGAAACAGAGGCGGGGAATAAGATATGGGGAATCAGAGGTGGAGAATCAGGGGCGGGGAATCAGTGGCAGGGAATCAGAGGCAGGGAATCAGAGGCGGGGAATCAGAGGCAGGGAATCAGACACGGGGAATCAGAGGTGGGGAATCAGAGATGGGGAATCAGAGGCGGGGAATCAGAGGCAGGGAATCAGATGCGGGGAATCAGAGGCGGGGAATCAGAGCTGGGGAATCAGAGGTGTGGAATCAGAGTCGGGAAATCAGAGGCAGGGAATCGGATGTGCGGAATCAGAGATGGGGAATCAGAGGTGGGGAATCAGAGGCGGTGAATCAGAGATGGGGAATCAGAGGTGGGGAATCAGGGGCGGGGAATCAGTGGCAGGGAATCAGATGCCGGGAATAAAAGGCGGGGAATCAGAGCTGGGGAATCAGAGGCGGGGAATCAGAGTTGGGGAATCAGAGGAGGGGAATCAGATATGGGGAAACAGAGGCCGGGATTCAGAGGCAGGGAAACAGAGGCGGGGAATCAGATATGGGGAATCAGAGGTGGGGAATTAGAGGTTTCGAATCAGAGGCTGGGAATCAGAGGTGGGGAATCAGAGGCAGGGAATCGGATGTGCGGAATCAGAGATGGGGAATCAGAGGTGGGGATTCAGAGGTGGTGAATCAGAGAAGGGGAATCAGAGGCTGGGAATCAGAGGCAGGGAATCAGACACAGGGAATCAGAGGCGGGGAATCATAGCTGGCGAATTAGAGGAGGGGAATCAGAGTTGGGGAATCAGAGGTGGGGAATCAGATATGGGGAAACAGAGGCGGGGAATCAGAGGCGGGGAAACAGAGGCGGGGAATCAGATATGGGGAATCAGAGGTGGGGAATCAGGGGCAGGGAATCAGTGGCAGGGAATCAGACGCGGGGAATCAGAGGCGGGGAATCAGAGGCAGGGAATCAGACACGGGGAATCAGAGGCGGAGAATCAGAGATGGGGAATCAGAGGCGGGGAATCAGACACGGGGAATCAGAGGTGGGGAATCAGAGTTGGGGAATCAGAGGCGGCAAAGCAGATATGGGGATATAGAGGCGGGGAATCAGATATGGGGAATCAGAGGCGGGGAATCAGATATGTGGAATCAGAGGCTGGGAATCAGAGGGGGGAAACAGAGGCGGGGAATAAGATATGGGGAATCAGAGGTGGGGAATCAGGGGCGGGTAATCAGTGGCAGGGAATCAGAGGCGGGGAATCAGAGGCGGGGATTCAGAGGCAGGGAATCAGACACGGGGAATCAGAGGTGGGGAATCAGAGATGGGGAATCAGAGATGGGGAATCAGAGGCAGGGAATCAGACGCGGGGAATCAGAGGCGGGGAATCAGAGCTGGGGAATCAGAGGTGGGGAATCAGAGTCGGGGAATCAGAGGCAGGGAATCGGATGTGCGGAATCAGAGATGGGGAATCAGAGGTGGGGAATCAGAGGCGGTGAATCAGAGATGGGGAATCAGAGGCGGGGAATCAGAGGCAGGAAATCAGACACGGGGATTCAGAGGCTGGGAATCAGACGGGGGGAATCAAAGGCGGGGAATCAGAGCTGGTGAATCAGAGGCAGGGAATCAGAGTTGGGGATTCAGAGGCGGGGAATCAGATATGGGGAAACAGAGGCGGGGAATCAGAGGCGGGCAAACAGAGGCGGGGAATTAGATATGGGGAATCAGAGGTGGGGAATCAGAGGTGGTGATCCAGAGATGGGGAATCACAGGCGGGAAATCAGAGGCCGGGAATAGAACGCGGGGAATCAGAGGCAGGGAATCAGAGCTGGGGAATCAGAGGCGGGGAATCAGATATGGGGAAACAGAGGCGGGGAATCAGAGGCGGGGAAACAGAGGCGGGGAATCAGACATGGGGAATCGGATGCGGGGAATCAGAGGTGGGGAATCAGTGCTGGGGAATCAGAGGCGGGGAATCAGAGTTGGGGCATCAGAGGTGGGGAATTAGATATGGGGAAACAGAGGCGGGGAATCAGAGGCAGGGAAACAGAGGCGGGGAATCAGATATGGGGAATCAGAGGTGGGGAATCAGAGGCAGGGAATCAGATGTGCGGAATCAGAGATGGGGAATCAGAGGCAGGGAATCAGAATCAGAAGCGGGGAATTAGAGGCCGGGAATCAGAGGCCAGGAATCAGATGCTGGGAATAAGAGGCCGGGAATCAGAGGTGCGGAATCAGAGTCCGGGAATCAGAGATGGGGATTCAGAGGCGGGGAATGAGATATGGAGAATCAGAGGCGGGGAATCAGAGGCGGGGAAACAGAGGTGGGGAATCAGATATGGGGAATCAGAGGTGGCGAATCACAGGCGGTGAATCAGAGATGGGGAAACAGAGGCGGGGAATCAGAGGCGGGGAAACAGAGGTGGGGAATCACATATGGGGAATCAGAGGCGGGGAAACAGAGGCAGGGAATCAGATATGGGGAATCAGAGGTGGGGAATCATAGGCAGGGAATCGGATGTGCGGAATCAGAGATGGGGAATCAGAGGCCGGGAATAAGAGGTGGTGAATCAGAGATGGGGAATCATAGGCGGTGAATCAGAGGCAGGGAATCAGACGCGGGGAATCAGAGGTGGGCAATCAGAGGCGGGGAATCAGATATGGGGAATCAGAGGCGGGGAATCAGAGGTGGGGAAACAGAGGCGGGGAATCAGATATGGGGAATCAGAGGTGGGGCATCAGAGGTTGTGAATCACAGATGGGGAATCAGAGGCGGGGAATCAGAGGCAGGGAATCAGACGCGGGGAATCAGAGGCGGGGATTCAGAGCTGGGGAATCAGAGGCGGGGAATCAGAGTTGGGGAATCAGAGGCGGGGAATCAGATGTGGGGAATAAGAGGCAGGGAATCAGAGGCGGGAAAACAGAGGCGGGGAATCAGATATGGGGAATCAGAGGTGGGGAATCAGGGGCAGGGAATCAGTGGCTGGGAATCAGAAGCGGGGAATCAGAGGCGGGGAATCAGAGGCAGGGAATCAGACACGGGGAATCAGAGGCGGGGAATCAGAGATGGGGAATCAGAGGCGGGGAATCAGAGGCAGGGAATCGGATGCCGGGAATCAGAGGCGGGAAATCAGAGCTGGGGAATCAGAGGCTGGGAATCAGAGTTGGGGAATCAGAGGCGGCGAAGCAGATATGGGGAATCAGAGGCGGGGAATCAGATATGGGGAATCAGAGGCTGGGAATCAGAGGCAGGGAATCAGATATGGGGAATCAGAGGCTGGGAATCAGGGTCGGGGAATCAGTGGCAGGGAATCAGAGGCGGGGAATCAGAGGCGGGGAATAAGGGGCGGGGAATCAGTGGCAGGGAATCAGAGGCGGGGAATCAGAGGCGGGGAATCAGAGGCAGGGAATCAGAGGTGGGGAATCAGAGGTGGGGAATCAGAGATGGGGAATCAGAGGCGGGGAATCAGAGGCAGGGAATCAGACGCGGGGAATCAGAGGCGGGGAATCAGAGCTGGGGAATCAGAGGTGGGGAATCAGAGTCGGGTAATCAGAGCCAGGGAATCGGATGTGCGGAATCAGAAATGGGGAATCAGAGGTGGGGAATCAGAGGCGGTGAATCAGAGATGGGGAATCAGAGGTGGGGAATCAGAGGCAGGAAATCAGACACGGGGATTCAAAGGCTGGGAATCAGACGGGGGGAATCAAAGGCGGGGAATCAGAGCTGGTGAATCAGAGGCAGGGAATCAGAGTTGGGGTTCAGAGGCGGGGAATCAGATATGGGGAAACAGAGGCGGGGAATCAGAGGCGGGCAAACAGAGGCGGGGAATTAGATATGGGGAATCAGAGGTGGGGAATCAGAGGTGGTGAATCAGAGATGGGGAATCAGAGGCGGGGAATCAGATATGGGGAAACAGAGGCGGGGAATCAGAGGCGGGGAAACAGAGGCGGGGAATCAGACATGGGGAATCAGTTGCGGGGAATCAGAGGCGGGGAATCAGAGGCAGGGAATCAGATGTGCGGAATCAGAGATGGGGAATCAGAGGCATGGAATCAGAGCTGGGGAATCAGAGGCAGGGAATCAGAGCTGGGGAATCAGAGGCGGGGAATCAGATATGGGGAAACAGAGGCGGGGAATCAGAGGCGGGGAAACAGAGGCGGGGAATCAGACATGGGGAATCAGTTGCGGGGAATCAGAGGCGGGGAATCAGAGGCAGGGAATCAGATGTGCGGAATCAGAGATGGGGAATCAGAGGCAGGGAATCAGAATCAGAAGCGGGGAATCAAAGGCCGGGAATCAGAGGCCGGGAATCAAATGCTGGGAATAAGAGGCGGGGAATCAGAGTTGGGGAATCAGAGGCGGGGAATCAGATATGGGGAAATAGAGGCCGGGAATCAGATATGGGGAATCAGAGGTGTGGAATCAGAGGTTGGGAATCAGAGGCAGGGAATCAGAGGCGGGGAAACAGAGGCGGGGAATCAGATATGGGGAATCAGAGGTGGCGAATCAAAGGCGGTGAAACAGAGATGGGGAATCAGGGCAGGGAATCAGAGGCAGGGAATCAGAGCTGGGGAAACAGAGGCGGGGAATCAGAGCTGGGGAATCAGAGGCGGGGAATCAGAGTTGGGGAATCAGAGCTGGGGAATCAGAGGTGGGGAATCAGAGTCGGGTAATCAGAGGCAGGGAATCGGATGTGCGGAATCAGAAATGGGGAATCAGAGGTGGGGAATCAGAGGCGGTGAATCAGAGATGGGGAATCAGAGGTGGGGAATCAGAGGCAGGAAATCAGACACGGGGATTCAAAGGCTGGGAATCAGACGGGGGGAATCAAAGGCGGGGAATCAGAGCTGGTGAATCAGAGGCAGGGAATCAGAGTTGGGGTTCAGAGGCGGGGAATCAGATATGGGGAAACAGAGGCGGGGAATCAGAGGCGGGCAAACAGAGGCGGGGAATTAGATATGGGGAATCAGAGGTGGGGAATCAGAGGTGGTGAATCAGAGATGGGGAATCAGAGGCGGGGAATCAGATATGGGGAAACAGAGGCGGGGAATCAGAGGCGGGGAAACAGAGGCGGGGAATCAGACATGGGGAATCAGTTGCGGGGAATCAGAGGCGGGGAATCAGAGGCAGGGAATCAGATGTGCGGAATCAGAGATGGGGAATCAGAGGCAGGGAATCAGAGCTGGGGAATCAGAGGCAGGGAATCAGAGCTGGGGAATCAGAGGCGGGGAATCAGATATGGGGAAACAGAGGCGGGGAATCAGAGGCGGGGAAACAGAGGCGGGGAATCAGACATGGGGAATCAGTTGCGGGGAATCAGACGCGGGGAATCAGAGGCAGGGAATCAGATGTGCGGAATCAGAGATGGGGAATCAGAGGCAGGGAATCAGAATCAGAAGCGGGGAATCAAAGGCCGGGAATCAGAGGCCGGGAATCAAATGCTGGGAATAAGAGGCGGGGAATCAGAGTTGGGGAATCAAAGGCGGGGAATCAGATATGGGGAAATAGAGGCCGGGAATCAGATATGGGGAATCAGAGGTGTGGAATCAGAGGTTGGGAATCAGAGGCAGGGAATCAGAGGCGGGGAAACAGAGGCGGGGAATCAGATATGGGGAATCAGAGGTGGCGAATCAAAGGCGGTGAAACAGAGATGGGGAATCAGGGCAGGGAATCAGAGGCAGGGAATCAGAGCTGGGGAAACAGAGGCGGGGAATCAGAGCTGGGGAATCAGAGGCGGGGAATCAGAGTTGGGGAATCAGAGGCAGGGAATCAGATATGGGGAATCAGAGGTGGGGAATTAGAGGCGGGGAAACAGAGGCGGGGATTCAGATATGGGGTATCAGAGGTGGGGAATCAGGGGAGGGGAATCAGTGGCAGGGAATCAGAGGAGGGGATTCAGAGGCGGGGAATCAGAGGCAGGGAATCAGACACTGGGAGTCAGAGGTGGTTTATCAGGGATTGGGAATCAGAGTCCGGGAAACAGAGGTGGGGAATCAGAGACCGGGAATCAGAGATGGGGAATCAGAGGCGGGGAATCAGATATGGGGAATCAGAGGCGGGGAATCAGAGGCAGGGAAACAGAGGCGGTGAATCAGATATTGGGAATCAGAGGTGGCGAATCAGAGGTAGAGAATCGGAGATGGGGAAGCAGAGGTGGGGAATCAGATGTGATGAATTAGAGATGGGGAATCAGAGGCGGGGTATCAGAGGTGCCAATCAGAGGCGGGGAAACAGAGGCGGGGAATCAGATAATGGGAATCAGAGGTGGGGAATAAGAGGTTGCGAATCAGAGGCAGGGAATCAGAGGCGGGGAATCAGAGGCGGGGAATCAGAGGCAGGGAATCGGATGTGCGGAATCAGAGATGGGGTATCAGAGGTGGTGAATCAGAGGTGGTGAGTCAGAGATGGGGAATCAGAGGCGGGGAATCAGAGGCAGGGAATCAGAAACGGGGAATCAGAGGCGGGCAATCATAACTGGCGAATCAGAGGAGGGGAATCAGTGGTGGGGAATCAGAGGCGGGGAATCAGATATGGTGAATCAGAGGTGGGGAATCAGAGGCGGGGAAACAGAGGCAGGGAATCAGATGCGGGGAACCAGAGGATGGGAATCATAGCTGGCAAATCAGAGGCGGGGAATCAGAGGTGGGGAATCAGAGGCGGGGAATCAGATATGGGGAATCAGAGGTGGGGAATGAGAGGCGGGGAAACAGAGGGTGGGAATCAGATATGGGGAATCAGAGGTGGGGAATCAGGGGCGGGGAATCAGTGGCAGGGAATCAGAGGAGGGGATTCAGAGCGGGGAATCAGAGGCAGGGAATCAGACACGGGGAATCAGAGGCGGTGAATCAGGGATGGGGAATCAGAGGCGGGGAATCAGATATGGGGAATCAGAGACCGGGAATCAGAGATGGGGAATCAGAGGCGTGGAAACAGAGGCGGGGAATCAGACATGGGGAATCAGTTGCGGGGAATCAGAGGCGGGGAATCAGAGGCAGGGAATCAGATGTGCGGAATCAGAGATGGGGAATCAGAGGCAGGGAATCAGAATCAGAAGCGGGGAATCAAAGGCCGGGAATCAGAGGCCGGGAATCAAATGCTGGGAATAAGAGGCGGGGAATCAGAGTTGGGGAATCAGAGGCGGGGAATCAGATATGGGGAAATAGAGGCCGGGAATCAGATATGGGGAATCAGAGGTGTGGAATCAGAGGTTGGGAATCAGAGGCAGGGAATCAGAGGCGGGGAAACAGAGGCGGGGAATCAGATATGGGGAATCAGAGGTGGCGAATCAAAGGCGGTGAAACAGAGATGGGGAATCAGGGCAGGGAATCAGAGGCAGGGAATCAGAGCTGGGGAAACAGAGGCGGGGAATCAGAGCTGGGGAATCAGAGGCGGGGAATCAGAGTTGGGGAATCAGAGGCAGGGAATCAGATATGGGGAATCAGAGGTGGGGAATTAGAGGCGGGGAAACAGAGGCGGGGATTCAGATATGGGGTATCAGAGGTGGGGAATCAGGGGAGGGGAATCAGTGGCAGGGAATCAGAGGAGGGGATTCAGAGGCGGGGAATCAGAGGCAGGGAATCAGACACTGGGAGTCAGAGGTGGTTTATCAGGGATTGGGAATCAGAGTCCGGGAAACAGAGGTGGGGAATCAGAGACCGGGAATCAGAGATGGGGAATCAGGGGCGGGGAATCAGATATGGGGAATCAGAGGCGGGGAATCAGAGGCAGGGAAACAGAGGCGGTGAATCAGATATTGGGAATCAGAGGTGGCGAATCAGAGGTAGAGAATCGGAGATGGGGAAGCAGAGGTGGGGAATCAGATGTGATGAATTAGAGATGGGGAATCAGAGGCGGGGTATCAGAGGTGCCAATCAGAGGCGGGGAAACAGAGGCGGGGAATCAGATAATGGGAATCAGAGGTGGGGAATAAGAGGTTGCGAATCAGAGGCAGGGAATCAGAGGCGGGGAATCAGAGGCGGGGAATCAGAGGCAGGGAATCGGATGTGCGGAATCAGAGATGGGGAATCAGAGGCGGGGAATCAGAGGCAGGGAATCAGAAACGGGGAATCAGAGGCGGGCAATCATAACTGGCGAATCAGAGGAGGGGAATCAGTGGTGGGGAATCAGAGGCGGGGAATCAGATATGGTGAATCAGAGGTGGGGAATCAGAGGCGGGGAAACAGAGGCAGGGAATCAGATGCGGGGAACCAGAGGATGGGAATCATAGCTGGCAAATCAGAGGCGGGGAATCAGAGGTGGGGAATCAGAGGCGGGGAATCAGATATGGGGAATCAGAGGTGGGGAATGAGAGGCGGGGAAACAGAGGGTGGGAATCAGATATGGGGAATCAGAGGTGGGGAATCAGGGGCGGGGAATCAGTGGCAGGGAATCAGAGGAGGGGATTCAGAGCGGGGAATCAGAGGCAGGGAATCAGACACGGGGAATCAGAGGCGGTGAATCAGGGATAGGGAATCAGAGGCCGGGAATCAGAGGTGGGGAATCAGAGACCGGGAATCAGAGATGGGGAATCAGAGGCGTGGAATCAGATATGGGGAATCAGAGGCGGGGAATCAGAGGCGGGGAAACAGAGGCGGTGAATCAGATATTGGGAATCAGAGGTGGCGAATCGGAGATAGCGAATCAGAGATGGGGAAGCAGAGGTGGGGAATCAGATGTGATGAATTAGAGATGGGGAATCAGAGGCGGGGTATCAGAGGTGCCAATCAGAGGCGGGGAAACAGAGGCGGGGAATCAGATATGGGGAAACAGAGGCGAGGAATCAGAGGCAGGGAAACAGAGGCGGGGAATCAGATATGTGGAATCAGAGGTGGGGAATTAGAGGTTGCGAATCAGAGGCAGGGAATCAGAGGCGGGGAATCAGAGGCGTGGAATCAGAGGCAGGGAATCGGATGTGCGGAATCAGAGATGGGGAATCAGAGGTGGGGAATCAAAGGTGGTGAATCAGAGATGGGGAATCAAAGGCGGGGAATCAGATGCAGGGAATCAGACACGGGGAATCAGAGGCGGGGAATCATAGCTGCAGAATCAGAGGAGGGGAATCAGAGATGGGGAATCAGAGGCGGGAAATCAGATATGGGGAATCAGAGGCGGGGAATCAGAGGCGGGGAAACAGAGGCGGTGAATCAAATATGGGGAATCAGAGGCGGGGAATCAGATATGGGGAATCAGAGGTGGGGAATCAGAGCTGGGGAATCAGAGGCGGGGAATCAGAGTTTGGGAATCAGAGGAGGGGAATCAGAGTTTGGGAATCAGAGGAGGGGAATCAGATATGGGGAAACAGAGGCCGGGAATCAGAGGCAGGGAAACAGAGGCGGGGAATCAGATATGGGGAATCAGAGGTGGGGAATTAGAGGTTGCGAAACAGAGGCCGGGAATCAGAGGCGGGGAATCAGAGGCGGGGAATCAGAGGCAGGGAATCGGATGTGCGGAATCAGAGATGGGGAATCAGAGGTGGGGAATCAGAGGTGGTGAATCAGAGAAGGGGAATCAGAGGCGGGGAATCAGAGGCAGGGGATCAGACGCAGGGAATCAGAAGCGGGGAATCATAGCTGGCGAATCAGAGTAGGGGAACCAGAGTTGCGGAATCAGAGGCGGGGAATCAGATATGGGGAAACAAAGGTGGGGAATCAGAGGCGGGGAAACAGAGGCGGGGAATCAGATATGGGGATTCAGAGGTGGGGAATTAGAGGTTGCGAATCAGAGGCCGGGAATCAGAGGCGGGGAATCAGAGGCGGGGAATCAGAGGCAGGGAATCGGATGTGCGGAATCAGAGATGGGGAATCAGAGGTGGGGAATCAGAGGTGGTGAATCAGAGAAGGGGAATCAGAGGCGGGGAATCAGAGGCAGGGGATCAGACGCAGGGAATCAGAAGTGGGGAATCATAGCTGGCGAATCAGAGTAGGGGAATCAGAGTTGCGGAATCAGAGGCGGGGAATCAGATATGGGGAAACAAAGGTGGGGAATCAGAGGCGGGGAAACAGAGGCGGGGAATCAGATATGGGGATTCAGAGGTGGGGAATCAGAGGTTGGGAATCAGAGGCAGGGAATCAGAGGCGGGGAATCAGAGGCAGGGAATCAGATGCGGGGAATCAGAGGCGGGGAATCAGAGCTGGGGAATCAGAGGCGGGGAATCAGTGTTGGGGTATCAGAGGCATGGAATTAGATATGGGGAAACAGAGGCGGGGAATCAGAGGCGGGGAAACAGAGGCCGGGAATCAGATATGGGGAATCAGAGGTGGGGAATCAGAGGCAGGGAATCAGATGTGCGGAATCAGAGATGGGGAATCAGAGGCGGGGAATGAGATATGGGGAATCAGAGGCGGGGAATCAGAGGCGGGGATACAGAGGCGGGGAATCTGATATGGGGAATCAGATGTGGCGAATCAAAGGCGGTGAATCAGAGATGGAGAATCAGACGCGGGGAATCAGAGGCAGGGAATAAAACACGGGGAATCAGAGGCGGGGAATCAGAGCTGGGGAATCAGAGGCGGGGAATCAGAGTTGGGGAAGCAGAGGCGGGGAATCAGAGGCGGGGAAACAGAGGCGGGGAATCAGAGGCGGGGAAACAGAGGCGGGGAATCAGATGTGGGGAATCAGAGGTTGGGAATCAGAGGCAGGGAATCAGAGGCGGGGAGTCAGAGGCGGGGAATCAGAGGCGGGGTATCAGAGGTGGCGAATCAGAGGCAGGGAAACAGAGGCGGGGAATCAGATATGGGGAATCAGAGGTGGGGATTTAGGGGCGGGGAATCAGTGGCAGGGAATCAGAGTCCGGGAATCAGTGGCTGGGAATCAGATGCCGGGAATAAGAGGACTTGGAATCAGAGGTGGGGAATCAGAGTGCGGGAATCAGAGATGGGGAATCAGAGGCGGGGAATGAGATATGGGGAATCAGAGGCGGGGAATCAGAGGTGGGGAAACAGAGGCGGGGAATCAGAATTGGGGAATCAGAGATGTGGAATCAGAGATGGGGAATCAGAGGCGGGGAATCAGACGCGGGGAATCAGAGGTGGTGAATCAGAGATGGGGAATCAGAGGGGGGGAATCAGAGGCAGGGAATCAGATGCGGGGAACCAGAGGATGGGAATCATAGCTGGCAAATCAGAGGCGGGGAATCAGAGGTGGGGAATCAGAGGCGGGGAATCAGATATGGGGAATCAGAGGTGGGGATTCAGAGGCGGGGAAACAGAGGCGGGGAATCAGATATGTTGGATCAGAGGTGGGGAATCAGAGGTGGGGAATCAGAGCTGGGGAATCAGAGGCGGGGAATCAGAATTGGGGAATCAGAGATGGGGAATCAGAGATGGGGAATCAGAGGCGGGGAATCAGACGCGGGGAATCAGAGGTGGTGAATCAGAGATGGGGAATCAGAGGGGGGGAATCAGAGGCAGGGAATCAGATGCGGGGAACCAGAGGATGGGAATCATAGCTGGCAAATCAGAGGCGGGGAATCAGAGGTGGGTATCAGAGGCGGGGAATCAGATATGGGGAATCAGAGATGGGGATTCAGAGGCGGGGAAACAGAGGCGGGGAATCAGATATGTTGGATCAGAGGTGGGGAATCAGAGGTGGGGAATCATAGCTGGGGAATCAGAGGCGGGGAATCAGAGTTGGGGAATCAGAGGCAGGGAATCAGATATGGGGAATCAGAGGTGGGGAATCAGAGGCGGGGAAACAGAGGAGGGGAATCAGATATGGGGTATCAGAGGTGTGGAATCAGGGGCGGGGAATCAGTGGCAGGGAATCAGAGGAGGGGATTCAGAGGCGGGGAATCAGAGGCAGGGAATCAGACACTGGGAATCAGAGGCGGTGAATCAGGGATGGGGAATCAGAGGCCGGGAAACAGAGGTGGGGAATCAGAGACCGGGAATCAGAGATAGGGAATCAGAGGCGGTGAATCAGATATGGGGAATCAGAGGCGGGGAATCAGAGGCGGGGAAACAGAGGCGGTGAATCAGATATTGGGAATCAGAGGTGGCGAATCAGAGGTAGAGAATCAGAGATGGGGAAGCAGAGGTGGGGAATCAAATGTGATGAATTAGAGATGGGGAATCAGAGGCGGGGTGTCAGAGGTGCCAATCAGAGGCGGGGAAACAGAGGCGGGGAATCATAGGTGGTGAATCAGAGATGGGGAATCAGAGGGGGGGAATCAGAGGCAGTGAATCAGATGCGGGGAACCAGAGGATGGGAATCATAGCTGGCAAATCAGAGGCGGGGAATCAGATATGGCGAATCAGAGGTGGGGAATTAAAGGTTGCGAATCAGAGGCAGGGAATCAGAGGCGGGGAATCAGAGGCGGGGAATCAGAGGCAGGGAATCGGATGTGCGGAATCAGAGATGGGGAATCAGAGGTGGGGAATCAGATGTGGTGAATCAGAGATGGGGAATCAGAGGCGGGGAATCAGAGGCAGGGAATCAGACATGGGGAATCAGAGGCGGGGAATCTTAGCTGGCGAATCAGAGGAGGGGAATCAGAGGTGGGGAATCAGAGGCGGGGAATCAGATATGGGGAATCAGAGGTGGGGAATCAGAGGCGGAGAAACAGAGGCCGGGAATCAGATATGTTGTATCAGAGGTGGGGAATCAGAGGCGGGAAATCAGAGCTGGGGAATCAGAGGCGGGGAATCAGAGTTGGGGAATCAGAGTCCGGGAATCAGAGATGGGGAATCAGAGGCGGGGAATCAAATATGGGGAATCAGAGGCGGGGAATCAGAGGCGGGGAAACAGAGGCGGTGAATCAGATATGGGGAATCAGAGGTGGCGAATCAGAGGTTGAGAATCAGAGATGGGGAAGCAGAGGTGGGGTCTCAGATGTGATGAATTAGAGATGGGGAATCAGAGGCGGGGTATCAGAGGCGGCCAATTAGAGGCGGGGAATCAGAGGCGTGGAATCAGATATGGGAAATCAGAGGTGGGGAATCAGAGGCGGGGAAACAGAGGCGGGGAATCAGATATGGGGTATCAGAGGTGGGGAATCAGGGGCGGGGAATCAGTGGCAGGGAATCAGAGGAGGGGATTCAGAGGCGGGGAATCAGAGGTGGGGAATGAGAGGCGGGGAAACAGAGGGTGGGAATCAGATATGGGGAATCAGAGGTGGGGAATCAGGGGCGGGGAATCAGTGGCAGGGAATCAGAGGAGGGGATTCAGAGCGGGGAATCAGAGGCAGGGAATCAGACACGGGGAATCAGAGGCGGTGAATCAGGGATGGGGAATCAGAGGCCGGGAATCAGAGGTGGGGAATCAGAGACCGGGAATCAGAGATGGGGAATCAGAGGCGGGGAATCAGATATGGGGAATCAGAGGCGGGGAATCAGAGGCGGGGAAACAGAGGCGGTGAATCAGATATTGGGAATCAGAGGTGGCGAATCGGAGGTAGCGAATCAGAGATGGGGAAACAGAGGTGGGGAATCAGATGTGATGAATTAGAGATGGGGAATCAGAGGCGGGGTATCAGAGGTGCCAATCAGAGGCGGGGAAACAGAGGCGGGGAATCAGATATGGGGAA
The DNA here is from genome assembly GCF_036971445.1 of Narcine bancroftii. Lineage (NCBI taxonomy): Eukaryota > Metazoa > Chordata > Chondrichthyes > Torpediniformes > Narcinidae > Narcine > Narcine bancroftii. Next base: position 266,335,030 of record NC_091470.1, read on the forward strand.
ACAGAGGCGAGAAATCAGAGGCAGGGAAACAGAGGCGGGGAATCAGATATGTGGAATCAGAGGTGGGGAATTAGAGGTGGCGAATCAGAGGCAGGGAATCAGAGGCGGGGAATCAGAGGCAGGGAATCGGATGTGCGGAATCAGAGATGGGGAATCAGAGGTGGGGAATCAGAGATGGGGAATCAAAGGCGGGGAATCAGAGGCAGGGAATCAGACACGGGGAATCAGAGGCGGGGAATCATAGCTGCAGAATCAGAGGAGGGGAATCAGAGATGGGGAATCAGAGGCGGGAAATCAGATATGGGGAATCAGAGGCGGGGAATCAGAGGCGGGGAAACAGAGGCGGTGAATCAGATATGGGGAATCAGAGGCGGGGAATCAGATATGGGGAATCAGAGGTGGGGAATCAGAGGCGGGGAATCAGAGTTTGGGAATCAGAGGAGGGGAATCAGAGTTTGGGAATCAGAGGAGGGGAATCAGATATGGGGAAACAGAGGCCGGGAATCAGAGGCAGGGAAACAGAGGCGGGGAATCAGATATGGGGAATCAGAGGTGGGGAATTAGAGGTTGCGAATCAGAGGCCGGGAATCAGAGGCGGGGAATCAGAGGCGGGGAATCAGAGGCAGGGAATCGGATGTGCGGAATCAGAGATGGGGAATCAGAGGTGGGGAATTAGAGGTTGCGAATCAGAGGCCGGGAATCAGAGGCGGGGAATCAGTGGCAGGGAATCAGATGCCGGGAATAAAAGGCGGGGAATCAGAGCTGGGGAATCAGAGGCGGGGAATCAGAGTTGGGGAATCAGAGGAGGGGAATCAGATATGGGGAAACAGAGGCCGGGATTCAGAGGCAGGGAAACAGAGGCGGGGAATCAGATATGGGGAATCAGAGGTGGGGAATTAGACGTTTCGAATCAGAGGCTGGGAATCAGAGGCTGGGAATCAGAGGCAGGGAATCAGACACAGGGAATCAGAGGCGGGGAATCATAGCTGGCGAATTAGAGGAGGGGAATCAGAGTTGGGGAATCAGAGGCGGGGAATCAGATATGGGGAAACAGAGGCGGGGAATCAGAGGCGGGGAAACAGAGGCGGGGAATCAGATATGGGGAATCAGAGGTGGGGAATCAGGGGCAGGGAATCAGTGGCAGGGAATCAGACGCGGGGAATCAGAGGCGGGGAATCAGAGGCAGGGAATCAGACACGGGGAATCAGAGGCGGAGAATCAGAGATGGGGAATCAGAGGCGGGGAATCAGACACGGGGAATCAGAGGTGGGGAATCAGAGTTGGGGAATCAGAGGCGGCGAAGCAGATATGGGGATATAGAGGCGGGGAATCAGATATGGGGAATCAGAGGCGGGGAATCAGATATGGGGAATCAGAGGCTGGGAATCAGAGGGGGGAAACAGAGGCTGGGAATAAGATATGGGGAATCAGAGGTGGGGAATCAGGGGCGGGTAATCAGTGGCAGGGAATCAGAGGCGGGGAATCAGAGGCGGGGATTCAGAGGCACGGAATCAGACACGGGGAATCAGAGGTGGGGAATCAGAGATGGGGAATCAGAGATGGGGAATCAGAGGCAGGGAATCAGACGCGGGGAATCAGAGGCGGGGAATCAGAGCTGGGGAATCAGAGGTGGGGAATCAGAGTCGGGGAATCAGAGGCAGGGAATCGGATGTGCGGAATCAGAGATGGGGAATCAGAGGTGGGGAATCAGAGGCGGTGAATCAGAGATGTGGAATCAGAGGCGGGGAATCAGAGGCAGGAAATTTGACACGGGGATTCAGAGGCTGGGAATCAGACGGGGGGAATCAAAGGCGGGGAATCAGAGCTGGTGAATCAGAGGCAGGGAATCAGAGTTGGGGATTCAGAGGCGGGGAATCAGATATGGGGAAACAGAGGCGGGGAATCAGAGGCGGGCAAACAGAGGCGGGGAATTAGATATGGGGAATCAGAGGTGGGGAATCAGAGGTGGTGATCCAGAGATGGGGAATCACAGGCGGGAAATCAGAGGCCGGGAATAGAACGCGGGGAATCAGAGGCAGGGAATCAGAGCTGGGGAATCAGAGGCGGGGAATCAGATATGGGGAAACAGAGGCGGGGAAACAGAGGCGGGGAATCAGACATGGGGAATCGGATGCGGGGAATCAGAGGTGGGGAATCAGTGCTGGGGAATCAGAGGCGGGGAATCAGAGTTGGGGCATCAGAGGTGGGGAATTAGATATGGGGAAACAGAGGCGGGGAATCAGAGGCAGGGAAACAGAGGCGGGGAATCAGATATGGGGAATCAGAGGTGGGGAATCAGAGGCAGGGAATCAGATGTGCGGAATCAGAGATGGGGAATCAGAGGCAGGGAATCAGAATCAGAAGCGGGGAATTAGAGGCCGGGAATCAGAGGCCAGGAATCAGATGCTGGGAATAAGAGGCCGGGAATCAGAGGTGCGGAATCAGAGTCCGGGAATCAGAGATGGGGATTCAGAGGCAGGGAATGAGATATGGAGAATCAGAGGCGGGGAATCAGAGGCGGGGAAACAGAGGTGGGGAATCAGATATGGGGAATCAGAGGTGGCGAATCACAGGCGGTGAATCAGAGATGGGGAAACAGAGGCGGGGAATCAGAGGCGGGGAAACAGAGGTGGGGAATCACATATGGGGAATCAGAGGCGGGGAAACAGAGGCAGGGAATCAGATATGGGGAATCAGAGGTGGGGAATCATAGGCAGGGAATCGGATGTGCGGAATCAGAGATGGGGAATCAGAGGCCGGGAATAAGAGGTGGTGAATCAGAGATGGGGAATCATAGGCGGTGAATCAGAGGCAGGGAATCAGACGCGGGGAATCAGAGGTGGGCAATCAGAGGCGGGGAATCAGATATGGGGAATCAGAGGCGGGGAATCAGAGGTGGGGAAACAGAGGCGGGGAATCAGATATGGGGAATCAGAGGTGGGGCATCAGAGGTTGTGAATCACAGATGGGGAATCAGAGGCGGGGAATCAGAGGCAGGGAATCAGACGCGGGGAATCAGAGGCGGGGATTCAGAGCTGGGGAATCAGAGGCGGGGAATCAGAGTTGGGGAATCAGAGGCGGGGAATCAGATGTGGGGAATAAGAGGCAGGGAATCAGAGGCGGGAAAACAGAGGCGGGGAATCAGATATGGGGAATCAGAGGTGGGGAATCAGGGGCAGGGAATCAGTGGCTGGGAATCAGAAGCGGGGAATCAGAGGCGGGGAATCAGAGGCAGGGAATCAGACACGGGGAATCAGAGGCGGGGAATCAGAGATGGGGAATCAGAGGCGGGGAATCAGAGGCAGGGAATCGGATGCCGGGAATCAGAGGCGGGAAATCAGAGCTGGGGAATCAGAGGCTGGGAATCAGAGTTGGGGAATCAGAGGCGGCGAAGCAGATATGGGGAATCAGAGGCGGGGAATCAGATATGGGGAATCAGAGGCTGGGAATCAGAGGCAGGGAATCAGATATGGGGAATCAGAGGCTGGGAATCAGGGGCGGGGAATCAGTGGCAGGGAATCAGAGGCGGGGAATCAGAGGCGGGGAATCAGGGGCGGGGAATCAGTGGCAGGGAATCAGAGGCGGGGAATCAGAGGCGGGGAATCAGAGGCAGGGAATCAGAGGTGGGGAATCAGAGGTGGGGAATCAGAGATGGGGAATCAGAGGCGGGGAATCAGAGGCAGGGAATCAGACGCGGGGAATCAGAGGCGGGGAATCAGAGCTGGGGAATCAGAGGTGGGGAATCAGAGTCGGGTAATCAGAGGCAGGGAATCGGATGTGCGGAATCAGAAATGGGGAATCAGAGGTGGGGAATCAGAGGCGGTGAATCAGAGATGGGGAATCAGAGGTGGGGAATCAGAGGCAGGAAATCAGACACGGGGATTCAAAGGCTGGGAATCAGACGGGGGGAATCAAAGGCGGGGAATCAGAGCTGGTGAATCAGAGGCAGGGAATCAGAGTTGGGGTTCAGAGGCGGGGAATCAGATATGGGGAAACAGAGGCGGGGAATCAGAGGCGGGCAAACAGAGGCGGGGAATTAGATATGGGGAATCAGAGGTGGGGAATCAGAGGTGGTGAATCAGAGATGGGGAATCACAGGCGGGGAATCAGAGGCAGGGAATAGAACGCGGGGAATCAGAGGCAGGGAATCAGAGCTGGGGAATCAGAGGCGGGGAATCAGATATGGGGAAACAGAGGCGGGGAATCAGAGGCGGGGAAACAGAGGCGGGGAATCAGACATGGGGAATCAGTTGCGGGGAATCAGAGGCGGGGAATCAGAGGCAGGGAATCAGATGTGCGGAATCAGAGATGGGGAATCAGAGGCAGGGAATCAGAATCAGAAGCGGGGAATCAAAGGCCGGGAATCAGAGGCCGGGAATCAAATGCTGGGAATAAGAGGCGGGGAATCAGAGTTGGGGAATCAGAGGCGGGGAATCAGATATGGGGAAATAGAGGCCGGGAATCAGATATGGGGAATCAGAGGTGTGGAATCAGAGGTTGGGAATCAGAGGCAGGGAATCAGAGGCGGGGAAACAGAGGCGGGGAATCAGATATGGGGAATCAGAGGTGGCGAATCAAAGGCGGTGAAACAGAGATGGGGAATCAGGGCAGGGAATCAGAGGCAGGGAATCAGAGCTGGGGAAACAGAGGCGGGGAATCAGAGCTGGGGAATCAGAGGCGGGGAATCAGAGTTGGGGAATCAGTGGCAGGGAATCAGATATGGGGAATCAGAGGTGGGGAATTAGAGGCGGGGAAACAGAGGCGGGGATTCAGATATGGGGTATCAGAGGTGGGGAATCAGGGGAGGGGAATCAGTGGCAGGGAATCAGAGGAGGGGATTCAGAGGCGGGGAATCAGAGGCAGGGAATCAGACACTGGGAGTCAGAGGTGGTTTATCAGGGATTGGGAATCAGAGTCCGGGAAACAGAGGTGGGGAATCAGAGACCGGGAATCAGAGATGGGGAATCAGAGGCGGGGAATCAGATATGGGGAATCAGAGGCGGGGAATCAGAGGCAGGGAAACAGAGGCGGTGAATCAGATATTGGGAATCAGAGGTGGCGAATCAGAGGTTAGAATCGGAGATGGGGAAGCAGAGGTGGGGAATCAGATGTGATGAATTAGAGATGGGGAATCAGAGGCGGGGTATCAGAGGTGCCAATCAGAGGCGGGGAAACAGAGGCGGGGAATCAGATAATGGGAATCAGAGGTGGGGAATAAGAGGTTGCGAATCAGAGGCAGGGAATCAGAGGCGGGGAATCAGAGGCGGGGAATCAGAGGCAGGGAATCGGATGTGCGGAATCAGAGATGGGGTATCAGAGGTGGTGAATCAGAGGTGGTGAGTCAGAGATGGGGAATCAGAGGCGGGGAATCAGAGGCAGGGAATCAGAAACGGGGAATCAGAGGCGGGCAATCATAACTGGCGAATCAGAGGAGGGGAATCAGTGGTGGGGAATCAGAGGCGGGGAATCAGATATGGTGAATCAGAGGTGGGGAATCAGAGGCGGGGAAACAGAGGCAGGGAATCAGATGCGGGGAACCAGAGGATGGGAATCATAGCTGGCAAATCAGAGGCGGGGAATCAGAGGTGGGGAATCAGAGGCGGGGAATCAGATATGGGGAATCAGAGGTGGGGAATCAGAGGCGGGGAAACAGAGGGTGGGAATCAGATATGGGGAATCAGAGGTGGGGAATCAGGGGCGGGGAATCAGTGGCAGGGAATCAGAGGAGGGGATTCAGAGCGGGGAATCAGAGGCAGGGAATCAGACACGGGGAATCAGAGGCGGTGAATCAGGGATGGGGAATCAGAGGCCGGGAATCAGAGGTGGGGAATCAGAGACCGGGAATCAGAGATGGGGAATCAGAGGCGTGGAATCAGATATGGGGAATCAGAGGCGGGGAATCAGAGGCGGGGAAACAGAGGCGTTGAATCAGATATTGGGAATCAGAGGTGGCGAATCGGAGATAGCGAATCAGAGATGGGGAAGCAGAGGTGGGGAATCAGATGTGATGAATTAGAGATGGGGAATCAGAGGCGGGGTATCAGAGGTGCCAATCAGAGGCGGGGAAACAGAGGCGGGGAATCAGATATGGGGAAACAGAGGCGAGGAATCAGAGGCAGGGAAACAGAGGCGGGGAATCAGATATGTGGAATCAGAGGTGGGGAATTAGAGGTTGCGAATCAGAGGCAGGGAATCAGAGGCGGGGAATCAGAGGCGTGGAATCAGAGGCAGGGAATCGGATGTGCGGAATCAGAGATGGGGAATCAGAGGTGGGGAATCAAAGGTGGTGAATCAGAGATGGGGAATCAAAGGCGGGGAATCAGATGCAGGGAATCAGACACGGGGAATCAGAGGCGGGGAATCATAGCTGCAGAATCAGAGGAGGGGAATCAGAGTTTGGGAATCAGAGGAGGGGAATCAGATATGGGGAAACAGAGGCCGGGAATCAGAGGCAGGGAAACAGAGGCGGGGAATCAGATATGGGGAATCAGAGGTGGGGAATTAGAGGTTGCGAAACAGAGGCCGGGAATCAGAGGCGGGGAATCAGAGGCGGGGAATCAGAGGCAGGGAATCGGATGTGCGGAATCAGAGATGGGGAATCAGAGGTGAGGAATCAGAGGTGGTGAATCAGAGAAGGGGAATCAGAGGCGGGGAATCAGAGGCAGGGGATCAGACGCAGGGAATCAGAAGCGGGGAATCATAGCTGGCGAATCAGAGTAGGGGAACCAGAGTTGCGGAATCAGAGGCGGGGAATCAGATATGGGGAAACAAAGGTGGGGAATCAGAGGCGGGGAAACAGAGGCGGGGAATCAGATATGGGGATTCAGAGGTGGGGAATTAGAGGTTGCGAATCAGAGGCCGGGAATCAGAGGCGGGGAATCAGAGGCGGGGAATCAGAGGCAGGGAATCGGATGTGCGGAATCAGAGATGGGGAATCAGAGGTGGGGAATCAGAGGTGGTGAATCAGAGAAGGGGAATCAGAGGCGGGGAATCAGAGGCAGGGGATCAGACGCAGGGAATCAGAAGTGGGGAATCATAGCTGGCGAATCAGAGTAGGGGAATCAGAGTTGCGGAATCAGAGGCGGGGAATCAGATATGGGGAAACAAAGGTGGGGAATCAGAGGCGGGGAAACAGAGGCGGGGAATCAGATATGGGGATTCAGAGGTGGGGAATCAGAGGTTGGGAATCAGAGGCAGGGAATCAGAGGCGGGGAATCAGAGGCAGGGAATCAGATGCGGGGAATCAGAGGCGGGGAATCAGAGCTGGGGAATCAGAGGCGGGGAATCAGTGTTGGGGTATCAGAGGCATGGAATTAGATATGGGGAAACAGAGGCGGGGAATCAGAGGCGGGGAAACAGAGGCCGGGAATCAGATATGGGGAATCAGAGGTGGGGAATCAGAGGCAGGGAATCAGATGTGCGGAATCAGAGATGGGGAATCAGAGGCGGGGAATGAGATATGGGGAATCAGAGGCGGGGAATCAGAGGCGGGGATACAGAGGCGGGGAATCTGATATGGGGAATCAGATGTGGCGAATCAAAGGCGGTGAATCAGAGATGGAGAATCAGACGTGGGGAATCAGAGGCAGGGAATAAAACACGGGGAATCAGAGGCGGGGAATCAGAGCTGGGGAATCAGAGGCGGGGAATCAGTGTTGGGGAAGCAGAGGCGGGGAATCAGAGGCGGGGAAACAGAGGCGGGGAATCAGAGGCGGGGAAACAGAGGCGGGGAATCAGATATGGGGAATCAGATGTGGGGAATCAGAGGTTGGGAATCAGAGGCAGGGAATCAGAGGCGGGGAGTCAGAGGCGGGGAATCAGAGGCGGGGTATCAGAGGTGGCGAATCAGAGGCAGGGAAACAGAGGCGGGGAATCAGATATGGGGAATCAGAGGTGGGGATTTAGGGGCGGGGAATCAGTGGCAGGGAATCAGAGTCCGGGAATCAGTGGCTGGGAATCAGATGCCGGGAATAAGAGGACTTGGAATCAGAGGTGGGGAATCAGAGTGCGGGAATCAGAGATGGGGAATCAGAGGCGGGGAATGAGATATGGGGAATCAGAGGCGGGGAATCAGAGGTGGGGAAACAGAGGCGGGGAATCAGAATTGGGGAATCAGAGATGTGGAATCAGAGATGGGGAATCAGAGGCGGGGAATCAGACGCGGGGAATCAGAGGTGGTGAATCAGAGATGGGGAATCAGAGGGGGGGAATCAGAGGCAGGGAATCAGATGCGGGGAACCAGAGGATGGGAATCATAGCTGGCAAATCAGAGGCGGGGAATCAGAGGTGGGGAATCAGAGGCGGGGAATCAGATATGGGGAATCAGAGGTGGGGATTCAGAGGCGGGGAAACAGAGGCGGGGAATCAGATATGTTGGATCAGAGGTGGGGAATCAGAGGTGGGGAATCAGAGCTGGGGAATCAGAGGCGGGGAATCAGAATTGGGGAATCAGAGATGGGGAATCAGAGATGGGGAATCAGAGGCGGGGAATCAGACGCGGGGAATCAGAGGTGGTGAATCAGAGATGGGGAATCAGAGGGGGGGAATCAGAGGCAGGGAATCAGATGCGGGGAACCAGAGGATGGGAATCATAGCTGGCAAATCAGAGGCGGGGAATCAGAGGTGGGTATCAGAGGCGGGGAATCAGATATGGGGAATCAGAGATGGGGATTCAGAGGCGGGGAAACAGAGGCGGGGAATCAGATATGTTGGATCAGAGGTGGGGAATCAGAGGTGGGGAATCATAGCTGGGGAATCAGAGGCGGGGAATCAGAGTTGGGGAATCAGAGGCAGGGAATCAGATATGGGGAATCAGAGGTGGGGAATCAGAGGCGGGGAAACAGAGGAGGGGAATCAGATATGGGGTATCAGAGGTGTGGAATCAGGGGCGGGGAATCAGTGGCAGGGAATCAGAGGAGGGGATTCAGAGGCGGGGAATCAGAGGCAGGGAATCAGACACTGGGAATCAGAGGCGGTGAATCAGGGATGGGGAATCAGAGGCCGGGAAACAGAGGTGGGGAATCAGAGACCGGGAATCAGAGATGGGGAATCAGAGGCGGTGAATCAGATATGGGGAATCAGAGGCGGGGAATCAGAGGCGGGGAAACAGAGGCGGTGAATCAGATATTGGGAATCAGAGGTGGCGAATCAGAGGTAGAGAATCAGAGATGGGGAAGCAGAGGTGGGGAATCAAATGTGATGAATTAGAGATGGGGAATCAGAGGCGGGGTATCAGAGGTGCCAATCAGAGGCGGGGAAACAGAGGGGGGGGATCATAGGTGGTGAATCAGAGATGGGGAATCAGAGGGGGGGAATCAGAGGCAGGGAATCAGATGCGGGGAACCAGAGGATGGGAATCATAGCTGGCAAATCAGAGGCGGGGAATCAGATATGGCGAATCAGAGGTGGGGAATTAAAGGTTGCGAATCAGAGGCAGGGAATCAGAGGCGGGGAATCAGAGGCGGGGAATCAGAGGCAGGGAATCGGATGTGCGGAATCAGAGATGGGGAATCAGAGGTGGGGAATCAGATGTGGTGAATCAGAGATGGGGAATCAGAGGCGGGGAATCAGAGGCAGGGAATCAGACACGGGGAATCAGAGGCGGGGAATCTTAGCTGGCGAATCAGAGGAGGGGAATCAGAGGTGGGGAATCAGAGGCGGGGAATAAGATATGGGGAATCAGAGGTGGGGAATCAGATGCGGAGAAACAGAGGCCGGGAATCAGATATGTTGTATCAGAGGTGGGGAATCAGAGGCGGGAAATCAGAGCTGGTGAATCAGAGGCGGGGAATCAGAGTTGGGGAATCAGAGTCCGGGAATCAGAGATGGGGAATCAGAGGCGGGGAATCAAATATGGGGAATCAGAGGCGGGGAAACAGAGGCGGGGAAACAGAGGCGGTGAATCAGATATGGGGAATCAGAGGTGGCGAATCAGAGGTTGAGAATCAGAGATGGGGAAGCAGAGGTGGGGTCTCAGATGTGATGAATTAGAGATGGGGAATCAGAGGCGGGGTATCAGAGGCGGCCAATCAGAGGCGGGGAATCAGAGGCGTGGAATCAGATATGGGAAATCAGAGGTGGGGAATCGGAGGCGGGGAAACAGAGGCGGGGAATCAGATATGGGGTATCAGAGGTGGGGAATCAGGGGCAGGGAATCAGTGGCAGGGAATCAGAGGAGGGGATTCAGAGGCGGGGAATCAGAGGTGGGGAATGAGAGGCGGGGAAACAGAGGGTGGGAATCAGATATGGGGAATCAGAGGTGGGGAATCAGGGGCGGGGAATCAGTGGCAGGGAATCAGAGGAGGGGATTCAGAGCGGGGAATCAGAGGCAGGGAATCAGACACGGGGAATCATAGGCGGTGAATCAGGGATGGGGAATCAGAGGCCGGGAATCAGAGGTGGGGAATCAGAGACCGGGAATCAGAGGCGGGGAAACAGAGGCGGTGAATCAGATATTGGGAATCAGAGGTGGCGAATCGGAGGTAGCGAATCAGAGATGGGGAAACAGAGGTGGGGAATCAGATGTGATGAATTAGAGATGGGGAATCAGAGGCGGGGTATCAGAGGTGCCAATCAGAGGCGGGGAAACAGAGGCGGGGAATCAGATATGGGGAAACAGAGGCGAGAAATCAGAGGCAGGGAAACAGAGGCGGGGAATCAGATATGTGGAATCAGAGGTGGGGAATTAGAGGTGGCGAATCAGAGGCAGGGAATCAGAGGCGGGGAATCAGAGGCGGGGAATCAGAGGCAGGGAATCGGATGTGCGGAATCAGAGATGGGGAATCAGAGGTGGGGAATCAGAGATGGGGAATCAAAGGCGGGGAATCAGAGGCAGGGAATCAGACACGGGGAATCAGAGGCGGGGAATCATAGCTGCAGAATCAGAGGAGGGGAATCAGAGATGGGGAATCAGAGGCGGGAAATCAGATATGGGGAATCAGAGGCGGGGAATCAGAGGCGGGGAAACAGAGGCGGTGAATCAGATATGGGGAATCAGAGGCGGGGAATCAGATATGGGGAATCAGAGGCGGGGAATCAGAGTTTGGGAATCAGAGGAGGGGAATCAGAGTTTGGGAATCAGAGGAGGGGAATCAGATATGGGGAAACAGAGGCCGGGAATCAGAGGCAGGGAAACAGAGGCGGGGAATCAGATATGGGGAATCAGAGGTGGGGAATTAGAGGTTGCGAATCAGAGGCCGGGAATCAGAGGCGGGGAATCAGAGGCGGGGAATCAGAGGCAGGGAATCGGATGTGCGGAATCAGAGATGGGGAATCAGAGGTGGGGAATCAGAGGTGGTGAATCAGAGAAGGGGAATCAGAGGCGGGGAATCAGAGGCAGGGGATCAGACGCAGGGAATCAGAAGCGGGGAATCATAGCTGGCGAATCAGAGTAGGGGAATCAGAGTTGCGGAATCAGAGGTGGGGAATCAGATATGGGGAAACAAAGGTGGGGAATCAGAAGCGGGGAAACAGAGGCGGGGAATCAGATATGGGGATTCAGAGGTGGGGAATTAGAGTTTGCGAATCAGAGGCCGGGAATCAGAGGCGGGGAATCAGAGGCGGGGAATCAGAGGCAGGGAATCGGATGTGCGGAATCAGAGATGGGGAATCAGAGGTGGGGAATCAGAGGTGGTGAATCAGAGAAGGGGAATCAGAGGCGGGGAATCAGAGGCAGGGGATCAGACGCAGGGAATCAGAAGCGGGGAATCATAGCTGGCGAATCAGAGTAGGGGAATCAGAGTTGCGGAATCAGAGGCGGGGAATCAGATATGGGGAAACAAAGGTGGGGAATCAGAGGCGGGGAAACAGAGGCGGGGAATCAGATATGGGGATTCAGAGGTGGGGAATCAGAGGTTGGGAATCAGAGGCAGGGAATCAGAGGCGGGGAATCAGAGGCAGGGAATCAGATGCGGGGAATCAGAGGCGGGGAATCAGAGCTGGGGAATCAGAGGCGGGGAATCAGTGTTGGGGTATCAGAGGCATGGAATTAGATATGGGGAAACAGAGGCGGGGAATCAGAGGCGGGGAAACAGAGGCCGGGAATCAGATATGGGGAATCAGAGGTGGGGAATCAGAGGCAGGGAATCAGATGTGCGGAATCAGAGATGGGGAATCAGAGGCGGGGAATGAGATATGGGGAATCAGAGGCGGGGAATCAGAGGCGGGGATACAGAGGCGGGGAATCTGATATGGGGAATCAGATGTGGCGAATCAAAGGCGGTGAATCAGAGATGGAGAATCAGACGCGGGGAATCAGAGGCAGGGAATAAAACACGGGGAATCAGAGGCGGGGAATCAGAGCTGGGGAATCAGAGGCGGGGAATCAGAGTTGGGGAAGCAGAGGCGGGGAATCAGAGGCGGGGAAACAGAGGCGGGGAATCAGAGGCGGGGAAACAGAGGCGTGGAATCAGATATGGGGAATCAGATGTGGGGAATCAGAGGTTGGGAATCAGAGGCAGGGAATCAGAGGCGGGGAGTCAGAGGCGGGGAATCAGAGGCGGGGTATCAGAGGTGGCGAATCAGAGGCAGGGAAACAGAGGCGGGGAATCAGATATGAGGAATCAGAGGTGGTGATTTAGGGGCGGGGAATCAGTGGCAGGGAATCAGAGGCCGGGAATCAGTGGCCGGGAATCAGATGCCGGGAATAAGAGGACTTGGAATCAGAGGTGGGGAATCAGAGTTCGGGAAACAGAGATGGGGAATCAGAGGCGGGGAATGAGATATGGGGAATCAGAGGCGGGGAATCAGAGGTGGGGAAACAGAGGCGTGGAATCAGAATTGGGGAATAAGAGATGTGCAATCAGAGATGGGGAATGAGAGGCGGGGAATCAGACGCGGGGAATCAGAGGTGGTGAATCAGAGATGGGGAATCAGAGGGGGGGAATCAGAGGCAGGGAATCAGATGCGGGGAACCAGAGGATGGGAATCATAGCTGGCAAATCAGAGGCGGGAAATCAGAGGTGGGGAATCAGAGGCGGGGAATCAGATATGGGGAATCAGAGGTGGGGATTCAGAGGCGGGGAAACAGAGGCGGGGAATCAGATATGTTGGATCAGAGGTGGGGAATCAGAGGTGGGGAATCAGAGCTGGGGAATCAGAGGCGGGGAATCAGAATTGGGGAATCAGAGATGGGGAATCAGAGATGGGGAATCAGAGGCGGGGAATCAGACGCGGGGAATCAGAGGTGGTGAATCAGAGATGGGGAATCAGAGGGGGGGAATCAGAGGCAGGGAATCAGATGCGGGGAACCAGAGGATGGGAATCATAGCTGGCAAATCAGAGGCGGGGAATCAGAGGTGGGTATCAGAGGCGGGGAATCAGATATGGGGAATCAGAGGTGGGGATTCAGAGGCGGGGAAACAGGGGCGGGGAATCAGATATGTTGGATCAGAGGTGGGGAATCAGAGGTGGGGAATCATAGCTGGGGAATCAGAGGCGGGGAATCAGAGTTGGGGAATCAGAGGCAGGGAATCAGATATGGGGAATCAGAGGTGGGGAATCAGAGGCGGGGAAACAGAGGAGGGGAATCAGATATGGGGTATCAGAGGTGGGGAATCAGGGGCGGGGAATCAGTGGCAGGGAATCAGAGGAGGGGATTCAGAGGCGGGGAATCAGAGGCAGGGAATCAGACACTGGGAATCAGAGGCTGTGAATCAGGGATGGGGAATCAGAGGCCGGGAAACAGAGGTGGGGAATCAGAGACCGGGAATCAGAGATGGGGAATCAGAGGCGGGGAATCAGATATGGGGAATCAGAGGCGGGGAATCAGAGGCGGGGAAACAGAGGCGGTGAATCAGATATTGGGAATCAGAGGTGGCGAATCAGAGGTAGAGAATCAGAGATGGGGAAGCAGAGGTGGGGAATCAAATGTGATGAATTAGAGATGGGGAATCAGAGGCGGGGTATCAGAGGTGCCAATCAGAGGCGGGGAAACAGAGTCGGGGAATCAGAGGTGGTGAATCAGAGATGGGGAATCAGAGGGGGGGAATCAGAGGCAGGGAATCAGATGCGGGGAACCAGAGGATGGGAATCATAGCTGGCAAATCAGAGTTGGGGAATCAGGTATGGCGAATCAGAGGTGGGGAATTAGAGGTTGCGAATCAGAGGCAGGGAATCAGAGGAGGGGAATCAGAGGCGGGGAATCAGCGGCAGGGAATCGGATGTGCGGAATCAGAGATGGGGAATCAGAGGTGGGGAATCAGATGTGGTGAATCAGAGATGGGGAATCAGAGGCGGGGAATCAGAGGCAGGGAATCAGACACGGGGAATCAGAGGCGGGGAATCTTAGCTGGCGAATCAGAGGAGGGGAATCAGAGGTGGGGAATCAGAGGCGGGGAATCAGATATGGGGAATCAGAGGTGGGGAAATCAGAGGCGGAGAAACAGAGGCCGGGAATCAGATATGTTGTATCAGAGGTCGGGAATCAGAGTCGGGAAATCAGAGCTGGGGAATCAGAGGCGGGGAATCAGAGTTGGGGAATCAGAGTCCGGGAATCAGAGATGGGGAATCAGAGGCGGGGAATCAAATATGGGGAATCAGAGGCGGGGAATCAGAGGTGGGGAAACAGAGGCGTGGAATCAGAATTGGGGAATAAGAGATGTGCAATCAGAGATGGGGAATGAGAGGCGGGGAATCAGACGCGGGGAATCAGAGGTGGTGAATCAGAGATGGGGAAGCAGAGGTGGGGACTCAGATGTGATGAATTAGAGATGGGGAATCAGAGGCGGGGTATCAGAGGCGGCCAATCAGAGGCGGGGAATAAGAGGCGTGGAATCAGATATGGGAAATCAGAGGTGGGGAATCAGAGGCGGGGAAACAGAGGCGGGGAATCAGATATGGGGTATCAGAGGTGGGGAATCAGGGGCGGGGAATCAGTGGCAGGGAATCAGAGGAGGGGATTCAGAGGCGGGGAATCAGAGGCAGGGAATCAGACACTGGGAATCAGAGGCGGTGAATCAGGGATGGGGAATGAGAGGCCGGGAAACAGAGGTGGGGAATCAGAGACCGGGAATCAGAGATGGGGAATCAGAGGCGGGGAATCAGATATGGGGAATCAGAGGCGGGGAATCAGAAGCGGGGAAACAGAGGCGGTGAATCAGATATTCGGAATCAGAGGTTGCGAATCAGAGGTAGAGAATCAGAGATGGGGAAGCAGAGGTGGGGAATCAGATGTGATGAATTAGAGATGGGGAATCAGAGGCGGGGTATCAGAGGTGCCAATCAGAGGCGGTGAAACAGAGGCGGGGAATCAGATATGGGGAAACAGAGGCGGGGAATCAGAGGCAGGGAAACAGAGGCGGGGAATCAGATATGGGGAATCAGAGGTGGGGAATAACAGGTTGCGAATCAGAGGCAGGGAATCAGAGGCGGGGAATCAGAGGCGGGGAATCAGAGGCAGGGAATCGGATGTGCAGAATCAGAGATGGGGAATCAGAGGTGGGGAATCAGAGGTGGTGAATCAGAGATGGGGAATCAAAGGCGTGGAATCAGAGGCAGGGTCAGACACGGGGAATCAGAGGCGGGGAATCAGATGCGGGGAACCAGAGGAGGGGAATCATAGCTGGCGAATCAGAGGCGGGGAATCAGAGGTGGGGAATCATAGGCGGGGAATCAGATATGGGGAATCAGAGGTGGGGAATCAGAGGCGGGGAAACAGAGGCGGGGAATCAGATATGTTGGATCAGAGGTGGGGAATCAGAGGCGGGGAATCAGAGCTGGGGAATCAGAGGCGGGGAATCAGAGTTGGGGAATCAGAGGCAGGGAATCAGATATTGGGAATCAGAGGTGGGGTATCAGAGGCGGGGAAACAGAGGCGGGGAATCAGATATGGGGTATCAGAGGTGGGGAATCAGGGGCGGGGAATCAGTGGCAGGGAATCAGAGGAGGGGATTCAGAGGCGGGGAATCAGAGGCAGGGAATCAGACACTGGGAGTCAGAGGCGGTGAATCAGGGATTGGGAATCAAAGGCCGGGAAACAGAGGTGGGGAATCAGAGACCGGGAATCAGAGATGGGGAATCAGAGGCGGGGAATCAGATATGGGGAATCAGAGGCGGGGAATCAGAGGCAGGGAAACAGAGGCGGTGAATCAGATATTGGGAATCAGAGGTGGCGAATCAGAGGTAGAGAATCAGAGATGGGGAAGCAGAGGTGGGGAATCAGATGTGATGAATTAGAGATGGGGAATCAGAGGCGGGGTATCAGAGGTGCCAATCAGAGGCGGGGAAACAGAGGCGGGGAATCAGATATGGGGAATCAGAGGTGGGGAATAAGAGGTTGCGAATCAGAGGCAGGGAATCAGAGGCGGGGAATCAGAGGCGGGGAATCAGAGGCAGGGAATCGGATGTGCGGAATCAGAGATGGGGTATCAGAGGTGGTGAATCAGAGGTGGTGAGTCAGAGATGGGGAATCAGAGGCGGGGAATCAGAGGCAGGGAATCAGAAACGGGGAATCAGAGGCGGGCAATCATAACTGGCGAATCAGAGGAGGGGAATCAGTGGTGGGGAATCAGAGGCGGGGAATCAGATATGGTGAATCAGAGGTGGGGAATCAGAGGCGGGGAAACAGAGGCAGGGAATCAGATGCGGGGAACCAGAGGATGGGAATCATAGCTGGCAAATCAGAGGCGGGGAATCAGAGGTGGGGAATCAGAGGCGGGGAATCAGATATGGGGAATCAGAGGTGGGGAATCAGAGGCAGGGAATCAGAAACGGGGAATCAGAGGCGGGCAATCATAACTGGCGAATCAGAGGAGGGGAATCAGTGGTGGGGAATCAGAGGCAGGGAATCAGATATGGTGAATCAGAGGTGGGGAATCAGAGCGGGGAATCAGAGGCAGGGAATCAGACACGGGGAATCAGAGGCGGTGAATCAGGGATGGGGAATCAGAGGCCGGGAATCAGAGGTGGGGAATCAGAGACCGGGAATCAGAGATGGGGAATCAGAGGAGGGGAATCAGATATGGGGAATCAGAGGCGGGGAATCAGAGGCGGGGAAACAGAGGCGGTGAATCAGATATTGGGAATCAGAGGTGGCGAATCGGAGGTAGCGAATCAGAGATGGGGAAGCAGAGGTGGGGAATCAGATGTGATGAATTAGAGATGGGGAATCAGAGGCGTGGTATCAGAGGTGCCAATCAGAGGCGGGGAAACAGAGGCGGGGAATCAGATATGGGGAAACAGAGGCGAGGAATCAGAGGCAGGGAAACAGAGGCGGGGAATCAGATATGTGGAATCAGAGGTGGGGAATTAGAGGTTGCGAATCAGAGGCAGGGAATCAGAGGTGGGGTATCAGAGGCGGGGAATCAGAGGCAGGGAATCGGATGTGCGGAATCAGAGATGGGGAATCAGAGGTGGGGAATCAGAGGTGGTGAATAAGAGATGGGGAATCAAAGGCGGGGAATCAGAGGCACGGAATCAGACACGGGGAATCAGAGGCGGGGAATCATAGCTGCAGAATCAGAGGAGGGGAATCAGAGATGGGTAATCAGAGGCGGGAAATCAGATATGGGGAATCAGAGGCGGGGAATCAGAGGCGGGGAAACAGAGGCGGTGAATCAGATATGGGGAATCAGAGGCGGGGAATCAGATAATGGGAATCAGAGGTGGGGAATCTGAGCTGGGGAATCAGAGGCGGGGAATCAGAGTTTGGGAATCAGAGGAGGGGAATCAGAGTTTGGGAATCAGAGGAGGGGAATCAGATATGGGGAAACAGAGGCCGGGAATCAGAGGCAGGGAAACAGAGGCGGGGAATCAGATATGGGGAATCAGAGGTGGGGAATTAGAGGTTGCGAATCAGAGGCCGGGAATCAGAGGCGGGGAATCAGAGGCGTGGAATCAGAGGCAGGGAATCGGATGTGCGGAATCAGAGGCAGGGAATCAGATGCGGGGAATCAGAGGCGGGGAATCAGAGCTGGGGAATCAGAGGCGGGGAATCAGTGTTGGGGTATCAGAGGCATGGAATTAGATATGGGGAAACAGAGGCGGGGAATCAGAGGCGGGGAAACAGAGGCCGGGAATCAGATATGGGGAATCAGAGGTGGGGAATCAGAGGCAGGGAATCAGATGTGCGGAATCAGAGATGGGGAATCAGAGGCGGGGAATGAGATATGGGGAATCAGAGGCGGGGAATCAGAGGCGGGGATACAGACGCGGGGAATCTGATATGGGGAATCAGATGTGGCGAATCAATGGCGGTGAATCAGAGATGGAGAATCAGACGCGGGGAATCAGAGGCAGGGAATAAAACACGGGGAATCAGAGGCGGGGAATCAGAGCTGGGGAATCAGAGGCGGGGAATCAGAGTTGGGGAAGCAGAGGCGGGGAATCAGAGGCGGGGAAACAGAGGCGGGGAATCAGAGGCGGGAAAACATTGGCGGGGAATCAGATATGGGGAATCAGATGTGGGGAATCAGAGGTTGGGAATCAGAGGCAGGGAATCAGAGGCGGGGAGTCAAAGGCGGGGAATCAGAGGCGGGGTATCAGAGGTGGCGAATCAGAGGCAGGGAAACAGAGGCGGGGAATCAGATATGGGGAATCAGAGGTGGGGATTTAGGGGCGGGGAATCAGTGGCAGGGAATCAGAGGCCGGGAATCAGTGGCCTGGAATCAGATGCCGGGAATAAGAGGACTTGGAATCAGAGGTGGGGAATCAGAGTTCGGGAATCAGAGATGGGGAATCAGAGGCGGGGAATGAGATATGGGGAATCAGAGGCGGGGAATCAGAGGTGGGGAAACAGAGGCGGGGAATCAGAATTGGGGAATCAGAGATGTGGAATCAGAGATGGGGAATCAGAGGCGGGGAATCAGACGCGGTGAATCAGAGGTGGTGAATCAGAGATGGGGAATCAGAGGGGGGGAATCAGAGGCAGGGAATCAGAATCGGGGAACCAGAGGATGGGAATCATAGCTGGCAAATCAGAGGCGGGGAATCAGAGGTGGGGAATTAGAGGCGGGGAATCAGATATGGGGAATCAGAGGTGGTGAATCAGAGATGGGGAAACAGAGGCGGGGAATCAGAGGCAGGGAATCAGATGCGTGGAACCAGAGGATGGGAATCATAGCTGGCAAATCAGAGGCGGGGAATCAGAGGTGGGTATCAGAGGCGGGGAATCAGATATGGGGAATCAGAGGTGGGGATTCAGAGGCGGGGAAACAGAGGCGGGGAATCAGATATGTTGGATCAGAGGTGGGGAATCAGAGGTGGGGAATCATAGCTGGGGAATCAGAGGCGGGGAATCAGAGTTGGGGAATCAGAGGCAGGGAATCAGATATGGGGAATCAGAGGTGGGGAATCAGAGGCGGGGAAAAAGAGGAGGGGAATCAGATATGGGGTATCAGAGGTGGGGAATCAGGGGCGGGGAATCAGTGGCAGGGAATCAGAGGAGGGGATTCAGAGGCAGGGAATCAGAGGCAGGGAATCAGACACTGGGAATCAGAGGCGGTGAGTCAGGGATGGGGAATCAGAGGCCGGGAAACAGAGGTGGGGAATCAGAGACCGGGAATCAGAGATGGGGAATCAGAGGCGGGGAATCAGATATGGGGAATCAAAGGCGTGGAATCAGAGGCGGTGAAACAGAGGCGGTGAATCAGATATTGGGAATCAGAGGTGGCGAATCAGAGGTAGAGAATCAGAGATGGGGAAGCAGAGGTGGGGAATCAAATGTGATGAATTAGAGATGGGGAATCAGAGGCGGGGTATCAGAGGTGCCAATCAGAGGTGGGGAAACAGAGGCGGGGAATCAGAGGTGGTGAATCAGAGATGGGGAATCAGAGGGGGGGAATCAGAGGCAGGGAATCAGATGCGGGGAACCAGAGGATGGGAATGATAGCTGGCAAATCAGAGGCGGGGAATCAGATATGGCGAATCAGAGGTGGGGAATTAGAGGTTGCGAATCAGAGGCAGGGAATCAGAGGCGGGGAATCAGAGGCGGGGAATCAGAGGCAGGGAATCGGATGTGCGGAATCAGAGATGGGGAATCAGAGGTGGGGAATCAGAGGCGGGGAATCAGAGGCAGGGAATCAGACACGGGGAATCAGAGGCGGGGAATCTTAGCTGGCGAATCAGAGGAGGGGAATCAGAGGAGGGGAATCAGAGGCGGGGAATCAGATATGGGGAATCAGAGGTGGGGAATCAGAGGCGGAGAAACAGAGGCCGGGAATCAGATATGTTGTATCAGAGGTGGGGAATCAGAGGCGGGAAATAAGAGCTGGGGAATCAGAGGCGGGGAATCAGAGTTGGGGAATCAGAGTCCGGGAATCAGAGATGGGGAATCAGAGGCGGGGAATCAAATATGGGGAATCAGAGGCGGGGAATCAGAGGCGGGGAAACAGAGGCGGTGAATCAGATATGGGGAATCAGAGGTGGCGAATCAGAGGTTGAGAATCAGAGATGGGGAAGCAGAGGTGGGGACTCAGATGTGATGAATTAGAGATGGGGAATCAGAGGCGGGGTATCAGAGGCGGCCAATCAGAGGCGGGGAATCAGACGCGTGGAATCAGATATGGGAAATAAGAGGTGGGGAATAACAGGTTGCGAATCAGAGGCAGGGAATCAGAGGCGGGGAATCAGAGGCGGGGAATCAGAGGCAGGGAATCGGATGTGCAGAATCAGAGATGGGGAATCAGAGGTGGGGAATCAGAGGTGGTGAATCAGAGATGGGGAATCAAAGGCGTGGAATCAGAGGCAGGGTCAGACACGGGGAATCAGAGGCGGGGAATCAGATGCGGGGAACCAGAGGAGGGGAATCATAGCTGGCGAATCAGAGGCGGGGAATCAGAGGTGGGGAATCATAGGCGGGGAATCAGATATGGGGAATCAGAGGTGGGGAATCAGAGGCGGGGAAACAGAGGCGGGGAATCAGATATGTTGGATCAGAGGTGGGGAATCAGAGGCGGGGAATCAGAGCTGGGGAATCAGAGGCGGGGAATCAGAGTTGGGGAATCAGAGGCAGGGAATCAGATATTGGGAATCAGAGGTGGGGTATCAGAGGCGGGGAAACAGAGGCGGGGAATCAGATATGGGGTATCAGAGGTGGGGAATCAGGGGCGGGGAATCAGTGGCAGGGAATCAGAGGAGGGGATTCAGAGGCGGGGAATCAGAGGCAGGGAATCAGACACTGGGAGTCAGAGGCGGTGAATCAGGGATTGGGAATCAAAGGCCGGGAAACAGAGGTGGGGAATCAGAGACCGGGAATCAGAGATGGGGAATCAGAGGCGGGGAATCAGATATGGGGAATCAGAGGCGGGGAATCAGAGGCAGGGAAACAGAGGCGGTGAATCAGATATTGGGAATCAGAGGTGGCGAATCAGAGGTAGAGAATCAGAGATGGGGAAGCAGAGGTGGGGAATCAGATGTGATGAATTAGAGATGGGGAATCAGAGGCGGGGTATCAGAGGTGCCAATCAGAGGCGGGGAAACAGAGGCGGGGAATCAGATATGGGGAATCAGAGGTGGGGAATAAGAGGTTGCGAATCAGAGGCAGGGAATCAGAGGCGGGGAATCAGAGGCGGGGAATCAGAGGCAGGGAATCGGATGTGCGGAATCAGAGATGGGGTATCAGAGGTGGTGAATCAGAGGTGGTGAGTCAGAGATGGGGAATCAGAGGCGGGGAATCAGAGGCAGGGAATCAGAAACGGGGAATCAGAGGCGGGCAATCATAACTGGCGAATCAGAGGAGGGGAATCAGTGGTGGGGAATCAGAGGCGGGGAATCAGATATGGTGAATCAGAGGTGGGGAATCAGAGGCGGGGAAACAGAGGCAGGGAATCAGATGCGGGGAACCAGAGGATGGGAATCATAGCTGGCAAATCAGAGGCGGGGAATCAGAGGTGGGGAATCAGAGGCGGGGAATCAGATATGGGGAATCAGAGGTGGGGAATCAGAGGCAGGGAATCAGAAACGGGGAATCAGAGGCGGGCAATCATAACTGGCGAATCAGAGGAGGGGAATCAGTGGTGGGGAATCAGAGGCAGGGAATCAGATATGGTGAATCAGAGGTGGGGAATCAGAGCGGGGAATCAGAGGCAGGGAATCAGACACGGGGAATCAGAGGCGGTGAATCAGGGATGGGGAATCAGAGGCCGGGAATCAGAGGTGGGGAATCAGAGACCGGGAATCAGAGATGGGGAATCAGAGGAGGGGAATCAGATATGGGGAATCAGAGGCGGGGAATCAGAGGCGGGGAAACAGAGGCGGTGAATCAGATATTGGGAATCAGAGGTGGCGAATCGGAGGTAGCGAATCAGAGATGGGGAAGCAGAGGTGGGGAATCAGATGTGAAAAATTAGAGATGGGGAATCAGAGGCGTGGTATCAGAGGTGCCAATCAGAGGCGGGGAAACAGAGGCGGGGAATCAGATATGGGGAAACAGAGGCGAGGAATCAGAGGCAGGGAAACAGAGGCGGGGAATCAGATATGTGGAATCAGAGGTGGGGAATTAGAGGTTGCGAATCAGAGGCAGGGAATCAGAGGTGGGGTATCAGAGGCGGGGAATCAGAGGCAGGGAATCGGATGTGCGGAATCAGAGATGGGGAATCAGAGGTGGGGAATCAGAGGTGGTGAATAAGAGATGGGGAATCAAAGGCGGGGAATCAGAGGCACGGAATCAGACACGGGGAATCAGAGGCGGGGAATCATAGCTGCAGAATCAGAGGAGGGGAATCAGAGATGGGTAATCAGAGGCGGGAAATCAGATATGGGGAATCAGAGGCGGGGAATCAGAGGCGGGGAAACAGAGGCGGTGAATCAGATATGGGGAATCAGAGGCGGGGAATCAGATAATGGGAATCAGAGGTGGGGAATCTGAGCTGGGGAATCAGAGGCGGGGAATCAGAGTTTGGGAATCAGAGGAGGGGAATCAGAGTTTGGGAATCAGAGGAGGGGAATCAGATATGGGGAAACAGAGGCCGGGAATCAGAGGCAGGGAAACAGAGGCGGGGAATCAGATATGGGGAATCAGAGGTGGGGAATTAGAGGTTGCGAATCAGAGGCCGGGAATCAGAGGCGGGGAATCAGAGGCGTGGAATCAGAGGCAGGGAATCGGATGTGCGGAATCAGAGGCAGGGAATCAGATGCGGGGAATCAGAGGCGGGGAATCAGAGCTGGGGAATCAGAGGCGGGGAATCAGTGTTGGGGTATCAGAGGCATGGAATTAGATATGGGGAAACAGAGGCGGGGAATCAGAGGCGGGGAAACAGAGGCCGGGAATCAGATATGGGGAATCAGAGGTGGGGAATCAGAGGCAGGGAATCAGATGTGCGGAATCAGAGATGGGGAATCAGAGGCGGGGAATGAGATATGGGGAATCAGAGGCGGGGAATCAGAGGCGGGGATACAGACGCGGGGAATCTGATATGGGGAATCAGATGTGGCGAATCAATGGCGGTGAATCAGAGATGGAGAATCAGACGCGGGGAATCAGAGGCAGGGAATAAAACACGGGGAATCAGAGGCGGGGAATCAGAGCTGGGGAATCAGAGGCGGGGAATCAGAGTTGGGGAAGCAGAGGCGGGGAATCAGAGGCGGGGAAACAGAGGCGGGGAATCAGAGGCGGGAAAACATTGGCGGGGAATCAGATATGGGGAATCAGATGTGGGGAATCAGAGGTTGGGAATCAGAGGCAGGGAATCAGAGGCGGGGAGTCAAAGGCGGGGAATCAGAGGCGGGGTATCAGAGGTGGCGAATCAGAGGCAGGGAAACAGAGGCGGGGAATCAGATATGGGGAATCAGAGGTGGGGATTTAGGGGCGGGGAATCAGTGGCAGGGAATCAGAGGCCGGGAATCAGTGGCCTGGAATCAGATGCCGGGAATAAGAGGACTTGGAATCAGAGGTGGGGAATCAGAGTTCGGGAATCAGAGATGGGGAATCTGAGGCGGGGAATGAGATATGGGGAATCAGAGGCGGGGAATCAGAGGTGGGGAAACAGAGGCGGGGAATCAGAATTGGGGAATCAGAGATGTGGAATCAGAGATGGGGAATCAGAGGCGGGGAATCAGACGCGGTGAATCAGAGGTGGTGAATCAGAGATGGGGAATCAGAGGGGGGGAATCAGAGGCAGGGAATCAGAATCGGGGAACCAGAGGATGGGAATCATAGCTGGCAAATCAGAGGCGGGGAATCAGAGGTGGGGAATTAGAGGCGGGGAATCAGATATGGGGAATCAGAGGTGGTGAATCAGAGATGGGGAAACAGAGGCGGGGAATCAGAGGCAGGGAATCAGATGCGTGGAACCAGAGGATGGGAATCATAGCTGGCAAATCAGAGGCGGGGAATCAGAGGTGGGTATCAGAGGCGGGGAATCAGATATGGGGAATCAGAGGTGGGGATTCAGAGGCGGGGAAACAGAGGCGGGGAATCAGATATGTTGGATCAGAGGTGGGGAATCAGAGGTGGGGAATCATAGCTGGGGAATCAGAGGCGGGGAATCAGAGTTGGGGAATCAGAGGCAGGGAATCAGATATGGGGAATCAGAGGTGGGGAATCAGAGGCGGGGAAAAAGAGGAGGGGAATCAGATATGGGGTATCAGAGGTGGGGAATCAGGGGCGGGGAATCAGTGGCAGGGAATCAGAGGAGGGGATTCAGAGGCAGGGAATCAGAGGCAGGGAATCAGACACTGGGAATCAGAGGCGGTGAGTCAGGGATGGGGAATCAGAGGCCGGGAAACAGAGGTGGGGAATCAGAGACCGGGAATCAGAGATGGGGAATCAGAGGCGGGGAATCAGATATGGGGAATCAAAGGCGTGGAATCAGAGGCGGTGAAACAGAGGCGGTGAATCAGATATTGGGAATCAGAGGTGGCGAATCAGAGGTAGAGAATCAGAGATGGGGAAGCAGAGGTGGGGAATCAAATGTGATGAATTAGAGATGGGGAATCAGAGGCGGGGTATCAGAGGTGCCAATCAGAGGTGGGGAAACAGAGGCGGGGAATCAGAGGTGGTGAATCAGAGATGGGGAATCAGAGGGGGGGAATCAGAGGCAGGGAATCAGATGCGGGGAACCAGAGGATGGGAATGATAGCTGGCAAATCAGAGGCGGGGAATCAGATATGGCGAATCAGAGGTGGGGAATTAGAGGTTGCGAATCAGAGGCAGGGAATCAGAGGCGGGGAATCAGAGGCGGGGAATCAGAGGCAGGGAATCGGATGTGCGGAATCAGAGATGGGGAATCAGAGGTGGGGAATCAGAGGCGGGGAATCAGAGGCAGGGAATCAGACACGGGGAATCAGAGGCGGGGAATCTTAGCTGGCGAATCAGAGGAGGGGAATCAGAGGTGGGGAATCAGAGGCGGGGAATCAGATATGGGGAATCAGAGGTGGGGAATCAGAGGCGGAGAAACAGAGGCCGGGAATCAGATATGTTGTATCAGAGGTGGGGAATCAGAGGCGGGAAATAAGAGCTGGGGAATCAGAGGCGGGGAATCAGAGTTGGGGAATCAGAGTCCGGGAATCAGAGATGGGGAATCAGAGGCGGGGAATCAAATATGGGGAATCAGAGGCGGGGAATCAGAGGCGGGGAAACAGAGGCGGTGAATCAGATATGGGGAATCAGAGGTGGCGAATCAGAGGTTGAGAATCAGAGATGGGGAAGCAGAGGTGGGGACTCAGATGTGATGAATTAGAGATGGGGAATCAGAGGCGGGGTATCAGAGGCGGCCAATCAGAGGCGGGGAATCAGACGCGTGGAATCAGATATGGGAAATAAGAGGTGGGGAATCAGAGGCGGGGAAACAGAGGCGGGGAATCAGATATGGGGTATCAGAGGTGGGGAATCAGGGGCGGGGAATCAGTGGCAGGGAATCAGAGGAGGGGATTCAGAGGCGGGGAATCAGAGGCAGGGAATCAGACACTGGGAATCAGAGGCGGTGAATCAGGGATGGGGAATGAGAGGCCGGGAAACAGAGGTGGGGAATCAGAGACCGGGAATCAGAGATGGGGAATCAGAGGCGGGGAATCAGATATGGGGAATCAGAGGCGGGGAATCAGAAGCGGGGAAACAGAGGCGGTGAATCAGATATTCGGAATCAGAAGTTGCGAATCAGAGGTAGAGAATCAGAGATGGGGAAGCAGAGGTGGGGAATCAGATGTGATGAATTAGAGATGGGGAATCAGAGGCGGGGTATCAGAGGTGCCAATCAGAGGCGGTGAAACAGAGGCGGGGAATCAGATATGGGGAAACAGAGGCGGGGAATCAGAGGCAGGGAAACAGAGGCGGGGAATCAGATATGGGGAATCAGAGGTGGGGAATAACAGGTTGCGAATCAGAGGCAGGGAATCAGAGGCGGGGAATCAGAGGCGGGGAATCAGAGGCAGGGAATCGGATGTGCAGAATCAGAGATGGGGAATCAGAGGTGGGGAATCAGAGGTGGTGAATCAGAGATGGGGAATCAAAGGCGTGGAATCAGAGGCAGGGTCAGACACGGGGAATCAGAGGCGGGGAATCAGATGCGGGGAACCAGAGGAGGGGAATCATAGCTGGCGAATCAGAGGCGGGGAATCAGAGGTGGGGAATCATAGGCGGGGAATCAGATATGGGGAATCAGAGGTGGGGAATCTGAGGCGGGGAAACAGAGGCGGGGAATCAGATATGTTGGATCAGAGGTGGGGAATCAGAGGCGGGGAATCAGAGCTGGGGAATCAGAGGCGGGGAATCAGAGTTGGGGAATCAGAGGCAGGGAATCAGATATGGGGAATCAGAGGTGGGGAATCAGAGGCGGGGAAACAGAGGCGGGGAATCAGATATGGGGTATCAGAGGTGGGGAATCAGGGGCGGGGAATCAGTGGCAGGGAATCAGAGGAGGGGATTCAGAGGCGGGGAATCAGAGGCAGGGAATCAGACACTGGGAGTTAGAGGCGGTGAATCAGGGATTGGGAATCAGAGGCCGGGAAACAGAGGTGGGGAATCAGAGACCGGGAATCAGAGATGGGGAATCAGAGGCGGGGAATCAGATATGGGGAATCAGAGGCGGGGAATCAGAGGCAGGGAAACAGAGGCGGTAAATCAGATATTGCGAAGCAGAGGTGGGGAATCAGATGTGATGAATTAGAGATGGGGAATCAGAGGCGGGGTATCAGAGGTGCCAATCAGAGGCGGGGAAACAGAGGCGGGGAATCAGTTATGGGGAATCAGAGGTGGGGAATCAGAGGCGGGGAATCAGAGGCAGGGAATCGGATGTGCGGAATCAGAGATGGGGTATCAGAGGTGGTGAATCAGAGGTGGTGAGTCAGAGATGGGGAATCAGAGGCGGGGAATCAGAGGCAGGGAATCAGAAACGGGGAATCAGAGGCGGGCAATCATAACTGGCGAATCAGAGGAGGGGAATCAGTGGTGGGGAATCAGAGGCGGGGAATCAGATATGGTGAATCAGAGGTGGGGAATCAGAGGCGGGGAAACAGAGGCAGGGAATCAGATGCGGGGAACCAGAGGATGGGAATCATAGCTGGCAAATCAGAGGCGGGGAATCAGAGGTGGGGAATCAGAGGCGGGGAATCAGATATGGGGAATCAGAGGTGGGGATTCAGAGGCGGGGAAACAGAGGCGGGGAATCAGATATGTTGGATCAGAGGTGGGGAATCAGAGGTGGGGAATCAGAGCTGGGGAATCAGAGGCGGGGAATCAGAATTGGGGAATCAGAGATGGGGAATCAGAGATGGGGAATCAGAGGCGGGGAATCAGACGCGGGGAATCAGAGGTGGTGAATCAGAGATGGGGAATCAGAGGGGGGGAATCAGAGGCGGGGAATCAGATGCGGGGAACCAGAGGATGGGAATCATATCTGGCAAATCAGAGGCGGGGAATCAGAGGTGGGTATCAGAGGCGGGGAATCAGATATGGGGAATCAGAGGTGGGGATTCAGAGGCGGGGAAACAGAGGCGGGGAATCAGATATGTTGGATCAGAGGTGGGGAATCAGAGGTGGGGAATCATAGCTGGGGAATCAGAGGCGGGGAATCAGAGTTGGGGAATCAGAGGCAGGGAATCAGATATGGGGAAACAGAGGTGGGGAATCAGAGGCGGGGAAACAGAGGAGGGGAATCAGATATGGGGTATCAGAGGTGGGGAATCAGGGGCGGGGAATCAGTGGCAGGGAATCAGAGGAGGGGATTCAGAGGCGGGGAATCAGAGGCAGGGAATCAGACACTGGGAATCAGAGGCGGTGAATCAGGGATGGGGAATCAGAGGCCGGGAAACAGAGGTGGGGAATCAGAGACCGGGAATCAGAGATGGGGAATCAGAGGCGGGGAATCAGATATGGGGAATCAGAGGCGGGGAATCAGAGGCGGGGAAACAGAGGCGGTGAATCAGATATTGGGAATCAGAGGTGGCGAATCAGAGGTAGAGAATCAGAGATGGGGAAGCAGAGGTGGGGAATCAAATGTGATGAATTAGAGATGGGGAATCAGAGGCGGGGTATCAGAGGTGCCAATCAGAGGCGGGGAAACAGAGGCGGGGAATCAGAGGTGGTGAATCAGAGATGGGGAATCAGAGGGGGGGAATCAGAGGCAGGGAATCAGATGCGGGAAACCAGAGGATGGGAATGATAGCTGGCAAATCAGAGGAGGGGAATCAGATATGGCGAATCAGAGGTGGGGAATTAGAGGTTGCGAATCAGAGGCAGGGAATCAGAGGCGGGGAATCAGAGGCGGGGAATCATAGGCAGGGAATCGGATGTGCGGAATCAGAGATGGGGAATCAGAGGTGGGGAATCAGATGTGGTGAATCAGAGATGGGGAATCAGAGGCGGGGAATCAGAGGCAGGGAATCAGACACGGGGAATCAGAGGCGGGGAATCTTAGCTGGCGAATCAGTGGAGGGGAATCAGAGGCGGGGAATCAGATATGGGGAATCAGAGGTGGGGAATCAGAGGCGGAGAAACAGAGGCCGGGAATCAGATATGTTGTATCAGAGGTGGGGAATCAGATGCGGGAAATCAGAGCTGGGGAATCAGAGGCGGGGAATCAGAGTAGGGGAATCAGAGTCCGGGAATCAGAGATGGGGAATCAGAGGCGGGGAATCAAATATGGAGAATCAGAGGCGGGGAATCAGAGGCGGGGAAACAGAGGCGTTGAATCAGATATGGGGAATCAGAGGTGGCGAATCAGAGGTTGAGAATCAGAGATGGGGAAGCAGAGGTGGTGACTCAGATGTGATGAATTAGAGATGGGGAATCAGAGGCGGGGTATCAGAGGCGGCCAATCAGAGGCGGGGAATCAGAGGCCTGGAATCAGATATGGGAAATCAGAGGTGGGGAATCAGAGGCGGGGAAACAGAGGCGGGGAATCAGATATGGGGTATCAGAGGTGGGGAATCAGGGGCGGGGAATCAGTGGCAGGGAATCAGAGGAGGGGATTCAGAGGCGGGGAATCAGAGGCAGGGAATCAGACACTGGGAATCAGAGGCGGTGAATAAGGGATGGGGAATGAGAGGCCGGGAAACAGAGGTGGGGAATCAGAGACCGGGAATCAGAGATGGGGAATCAGAGGCGGGGAATCAGATATGGGGAATCAGAGGCGGGGAAACAGAGGCGGTGAATCAGATATTCGGAATCAGAGGTTGCGAATCAGAGGTAGAGAATCAGAGATGGGGAAGCAGAGGTGGGGAATCAGATGTGATGAATTAGAGATGGGGAATCAGAGGCGGGGTATCAGAGGTGCCAATCAGAGGCGGTGAAACAGAGGCGGCGAATCAGATATGGGGAAACAGAGGCGGGGAATCAGAGGCAGGGAAACAGAGGCGGGGAATCAGATATGGGGAATCAGAGGTGGGGAATAACAGGTTGCGAATCAGAGGCAGGGAATCAGAGGCGGGGAATCAGAGGCGGGGAATCAGAGGCAGGGAATCGGATGTGCAGAATCAGAGATGGGGAATCAGAGGTGGGGAATCAGAGGTGGTGAATCAGAGATGGGGAATCAAAGGCGTGGAATCAGAGGCAGGGTCAGACACGGGGAATCAGAGGCGGGGAATCAGATGCGGGGAACCAGAGGAGGGGAATCATAGCTGGCGAATCAGAGGCGGGGAATCAGAGGTGGGGAATCATAGGCGGGGAATCAGATATGGGGAATCAGAGGTGGGGGATCAGAGGCGGGGAAACAGAGGCGGGGAATCAGATATGTTGGATCAGAGGTGGGGAATCAGAGGCGGGGAATCAGAGCTGGGGAATCAGAGGCGGGGAATCAGAGTTGGGGAATCAGAGGCAGGGAATCAGATATGGGGAATCAGAGGTGGGGAATCAGAGGCGGGGAAACAGAGGCGGGGAATCAGATATGGGGTATCAGAGGTGGGGAATCAGGGGCGGGGAATCAGTGGCAGGGAATCAGAGGAGGGGATTCAGAGGCGGGGAATCAGAGGCAGGGAATCAGACACTGGGAGTCAGAGGCGGTGAATCAGGGATTGGGAATCAGAGGCCGGGAAACAGAGGTGGGGAATCAGAGACCGGGAATCAGAGATGGGGAATCAGAGGCGGGGAATAAGATATGGGGAATCAGAGGCGGTGAATCAGATATGGGGAATCAGAGGTGGCGAATCAGAGGTAGAGAATCGGAGATGGGGAAGCAGAGGTGGGGAATCAGATGTGATGAATTAGAGATGGGGAATCAGAGGCGGGGTATCAGAGGTGCCAATCAGAGGCGGGGAAACAGAGGCGGGGAATCAGAGGCAGGGAATCAGAGGCGGGGAATCAGAGGCGGGGAATCAGAGGCAGGGAATCGGATGTGCGGAATCAGAGATGGGGTATCAGAGGTGGTGAATCAGAGGTGGTGAGTCAGAGATGGGGAATCAGAGGCGGGGAATCAGAGGCAGGGAATCAGAAACGGGGAATCAGAGGCGGGCAATCATAACTGGCGAATCAGAGGAGGGGAATCAGTGGTGGGGAATCAGAGGCGGGGAATCAGATATGGTGAATCAGAGGTGGGGAATCAGAGGCGGGGAAACAGAGGCCGGGAATCAGATATGTTGTATCAGAGGTGGGGAATCAGAGGCGGGAAATCAGAGCTGGGGAATCAGAGGCGGGGAAATCAGAGTTGGGGAATCAGAGTCCGGGAATCAGAGATGGGAAATCAGAGGAGGGGAATCAAATATGGGGAATCAGAGGCGGGGAATCAGAGTTTTTGGAATCAGAGTCCGGGAATCAGAGATGGGGAATCAGAGGCGGGGAATCAAATATGGGGAATCAGAGGCGGGGAATCAGAGGCGGGGAAACAGAGGCGATGAATCAGATATGGGCAATCAGAGGTGGCGAATCAGAGGTAGAGAATCAGAGATGGGGAAGCAGAGGTGGTGAATCAGAGGCGGGAAATCAGAGCTGGGGAATCAGAGGCGGGGAATCAGAGTTGGGGAATCAGAGTCCGGGAATCAGAGGCGGGGAAACAGAGGCGGTGAATCAGATATGGGGAATCAGAGGTGGCGAATCAGAGGTTGAGAATCAGAGATGGGGAAGCAGAGGTGGGGAATCAGATGTGATGAATTAGAGATGGGGAATCAGAGGCAGGGTATCAGAGGCGCCCAATCAGAGGCGGGGAATCAGAGGCGTGGAATCAGATATGGGAAATCAGAGGTGGGGAATCAGAGGCGGGGAATCAGAGGCGGGGAAACAGAGGCAGGGAATCAGATGCGGGGAACCAGAGGATGGGAATCATAGCTGGCAAATCAGAGGCGGGGAATCAGAGGTGGGGAATCAGAGGCGGGGAATCAGATATGGGGAATCAGAGGTGGGGAATCAGAGGCAGGGAATCAGAAACGGGGAATCAGAGGCGGGCAATCATAACTGGCGAATCAGAGGAGGGGAATCAGTGGTGGGGAATCAGAGGCAGCGAATCAGATATGGTGAATCAGAGGTGGGGAATCAGAGCGGGGAATCAGAGGCAGGGAATCAGACACGGGGAATCAGAGGCGGTGAATCAGGGATGGGGAATCAGAGGCCGGGAATCAGAGGTGGGGAATCAGAGACCGGGAATCAGAGATGGGGAATCAGAGGAGGGGAATCAGATATGGGGAATCAGAGGCGGGGAATCAGAGGCGGGGAAACAGAGGCGGTGAATCAGATATTGGGAATCAGAGGTGGCGAATCGGAGGTAGCGAATCAGAGATGGGGAAGCAGAGGTGGGGAATCAGATGTGATGAATTAGAGATGGGGAATCAGAGGCGTGGTATCAGAGGTGCCAATCAGAGGCGGGGAAACAGAGGCGGGGAATCAGATATGGGGAAACAGAGGCGAGGAATCAGAGGCAGGGAAACAGAGGCGGGGAATCAGATATGTGGAATCAGAGGTGGGGAATTAGAGGTTGCGAATCAGAGGCAGGGAATCAGAGGTGGGGTATCAGAGGCATGGAATCAGAGGCAGGGAATCGGATGTGCGGAATCAGAGATGGGGAATCAGAGGTGGGGAATCAGAGGTGGTGAATAAGAGATGGGGAATCAAAGGCGGGGAATCAGAGGCACGGAATCAGACACGGGGAATCAGAGGCGGGGAATCATAGCTGCAGAATCAGAGGAGGGGAATCAGAGATGGGTAATCAGAGGCGGGAAATCAGATATGGGGAATCAGAGGCGGGGAATCAGAGGCGGGGAAACAGAGGTGGTGAATCAGATATGCGGAATCAGAGGCGGGGAATCAGATAATGGGAATCAGAGGTGGGGAATCTGAGCTGGGGAATCAGAGGCGGGGAATCAGATAATGGGAATCAGAGGAGGGGAATCAGAGTTTGGGAATCAGAGGAGGGGAATCAGATATGGGGAAACAGAGGCCGGGAATCAGAGGCAGGGAAACAGAGGCGGGGAATCAGATATGGGGAATCAGAGGTGGGGAATTAGAGGTTGCGAATCAGAGGCCGGGAATCAGAGGCGGGGAATCAGAGGCGGGGAATCAGAGGCAGGGAATCGTTTGTGCGGAATCAGAGGCAGGGAATCAGATGCGGGGAATCAGAGGCGGGGAATCAGAGCTGGGGAATCAGAGGCGGGGAATCAGTGTTGGGGTATCAGAGGCATGGAATTAGATATGGGGAAACAGAGGCGGGGAATCAGAGGCGGGGAAACAGAGGCCGGGAATCAGATATGGGGAATCAGAGGTGGGGAATCAGAGGCAGGGAATCAGATGTGCGGAATCAGAGATGGGGAATCAGAGGCGGGGAATGAGATATGGGGAATCAGAGGCGGGGAATCAGAGGCGGGGATACAGACGCGGGGAATCTGATATGGGGAATCAGATGTGGCGAATCAATGGCGGTGAATCAGAGATGGAGAATCAGACGCGGGGAATCAGAGGCAGGGAATAAAACACGGGGAATCAGAGGCGGGGAATCAGAGCTGGGGAATCAGAGGCGGGGAATCAGAGTTGGGGAAGCAGAGGCGGGGAATCAGAGGCGGGGAAACAGAGGCGGGGAATCAGAGGCGGGAAAACATTGGCGGGGAATCAGATATGGGGAATCAGATGTGGGGAATCAGAGGTTGGGAATCAGAGGCAGGGAATCAGAGGCGGGGAGTCAAAGGCGGGGAATCAGAGGCGGGGTATCAGAGGTGGCGAATCAGAGGCAGGGAAACAGAGGCGGGGAATCAGATATGGGGAATCAGAGGTGGGGATTTAGGGGCGGGGAATCAGTGGCAGGGAATCAGAGGCCGGGAATCAGTGGCCTGGAATCAGATGCCGGGAATAAGAGGACTTGGAATCAGAGGTGGGGAATCAGAGTTCGGGAATCAGAGATGGGGAATCAGAGGCGGGGAATGAGATATGGGGAATCAGAGGCGGGGAATCAGAGGTGGGGAAACAGAGGCGGGGAATCAGAATTGGGGAATCAGAGATGTGGAATCAGAGATGGGGAATCAGAGGCGGGGAATCAGACGCGGGGAATCAGAGGTGGTGAATCAGAGATGGGGAATCAGAGGGGGGGAATCAGAGGCAGGGAATCAGAATCGGGGAACCAGAGGATGGGAATCATAGCTGGCAAATCAGAGGCGGGGAATCAGAGGTGGGGAATTAGAGGCGGGGAATCAGATATGGGGAATCAGAGGTGGTGAATCAGAGATGGGGAAACAGAGGCGGGGAATCAGAGGCAGGGAATCAGATGCGTGGAACCAGAGGATGGGAATCATAGCTGGCAAATCAGAGGCGGGGAATCAGAGGTGGGTATCAGAGGCGGGGAATCAGATATGGGGAATCAGAGGTGGGGATTCAGAGGCGGGGAAACAGAGGCGGGGAATCAGATATGCTGGATCAGAGGTGGGGAATCAGAGGTGGGGAATCATAGCTGGGGAATCAGAGGCGGGGAATCAGAGTTGGGGAATCAGAGGCAGGGAATCAGATATGGGGAATCAGAGGTGGGGAATCAGAGGCGGGGAAAAAGAGGAGGGGAATCAGATATGGGGTATCAGAGGTGGGGAATCAGGGGCGGGGAATCAGTGGCAGGGAATCAGAGGAGGGGATTCAGAGGCGGGGAATCAGAGGCAGGGAATCAGACACTGGGAATCAGAGGCGGTGAATCAGGGATGGGGAATCAGAGGCCGGGAAACAGAGGTGGGGAATCAGAGACCGGGAATCAGAGATGGGGAATCAGAGGCGGGGAATCAGATATGGGGAATCAAAGGCGGGGAATCAGAGGCGGGGAAACAGAGGCGGTGAATCAGATATTGGGAATCAGAGGTGGCGAATCAGAGGTAGAGAATCAGAGATGGGGAAGCAGAGGTGGGGAATCAAATGTGATGAATTAGAGATGGGGAATCAGAGGCGGGGTATCAGAGGTGCCAATCAGAGGTGGGGAAACAGAGGCGGGGAATCAGAGGTTGTGAATCAGAGATGGGGAATCAGAGGGGGGGAATCAGAGGCAGGGAATCAGATGCGGGGAACCAGAGGATGGGAATGATAGCTGGCAAATCAGAGGCGGGGAATCAGATATGGCGAATCAGAGGTGGGGAATTAGAGGTTGCGAATCAGAGGCAGGGAATCAGAGGCGGGGAATCAGAGGCGGGGAATCAGAGGCAGGGAATCGGATGTGCGGAATCAGAGATGGGGAATCAGAGGTGGGGAATCAGATGTGGTGAATCAGAGATGGGGAATCAGAGGCGGGGAATCAGAGGCAGGGAATCAGACACGGGGAATCAGAGGCGGGGAATCTTAGTTGGCGAATCAGAGGAGGGGAATCAGAGGTGGGGAATCAGAGGCGGGGAATCAGATATGGGGAATCAGAGGTGGGGAATCAGAGGCGGAGAAACAGAGGCCGGGAATCAGATATGTTGTATCAGAGGTGGGGAATCAGAGGCGGGAAATAAGAGCTGGGGAATCAGAGGCGGGGAATCAGAGTTGGGGAATCAGAGTCCGGGAATCAGAGATGGGGAATCAGAGGCGGGGAATCAAATATGGGGAATCAGAGGCGGGGAATCAGAGGCGGGGAAACAGAGGCGGTGAATCAGATATGGGGAATCAGAGGTGGCGAATCAGAGGTTGAGAATCAGAGATGGGGAAGCAGAGGTGGGGACTCAGATGTGATGAATTAGAGATGGGGAATCAGAGGCGGGGTATCAGAGGCGGCCAATCAGAGGCGGGGAATCAGACGCGTGGAATCAGATATGGGAAATAAGAGGTGGGGAATCAGAGGCGGGGAAACAGAGGCGGGGAATCAGATATGGGGTATCAGAGGTGGGGAATCAGGGGCGGGGAATCAGTGGCAGGGAATCAGAGGAGGGGATTCAGAGGTGGGGAATCAGAGGCAGGGAATCAGACACTGGGAATCAGAGGCGGTGAATAAGGGATGGGGAATGAGAGGCCGGGAAACAGAGGTGGGGAATCAGAGACCGGGAATCAGAGATGGGGAATCAGAGGCGGGGAATCAGATATGGGGAATCAGAGGCGGGGAATCAGAAGCGGGGAAACAGAGGCGGTGAATCAGATATTCGGAATCAGAAGTTGCGAATCAGAGGTAGAGAATCAGAGATGGGGAAGCAGAGGTGTGGAATCAGATGTGATGAATTAGAGATGGGGAATCAGAGGCGGGGTATCAGAGGTGCCAATCAGAGGCGGTGAAACAGAGGCGGGGAATCAGATATGGGGAAACAGAGGCGGGGAATCAGAGGCAGGGAAACAGAGGCGGGGAATCAGATATGGGGAATCAGAGGTGGGGAATAACAGGTTGCGAATCAGAGGCAGGGAATCAGAGGCGGGGAATCAGAGGTGGGGAATCAGAGGCAGGGAATCGGATGTGCAGAATCAGAGATGGGGAATCAGAGGTGGGGAATCAGAGGTGGTGAATCAGAGATGGGGAATCAAAGGCGTGGAATCAGAGGCAGGGTCAGACACGGGGAATCAGAGGCGGGGAATCAGATGCGGGGAACCAGAGGAGGGGAATCATAGCTGGCGAATCAGAGGCGGGGAATCAGAGGTGGGGAATCATAGGCGGGGAATCAGATATGGGGAATCAGAGGTGGGGAATCTGAGGCGGGGAAACAGAGGCTGGGAATCAGATATGTTGGATCAGAGGTGGGGAATCAGAGGCGGGGAATCAGAGCTGGGGAATCAGAGGCGGGGAATCAGAGTTGGGGAATCAGAGGCAGGGAATCAGATATGGGGAATCAGAGGTGGGGAATCAGAGGCGGGGAAACAGAGGCGGGGAATCAGATATGGGGTATCAGAGGTGGGGAATCAGGGGCGGGGAATCAGTGGCAGGGAATCAGAGGAGGGGATTCAGAGGCGGGGAATCAGAGGCAGGGAATCAGACACTGGGAGTTAGAGGCGGTGAATCAGGGATTGGGAATCAGAGGCCGGGAAACAGAGGTGGGGAATCAGAGACCGGGAATCAGAGATGGGGAATCAGAGGCGGGGAATCAGATATGGGGAATCAGAGGCGGGGAATCAGAGGCAGGGAAACAGAGACGGTAAATCAGATATTGGGAAGCAGAGGTGGGGAATCAGATGTGATGAATTAGAGATGGGGAATCAGAGGCGGGGTATCAGAGGTGCCAATCAGAGGCGGGGAAACAGAGGCGGGGAATCAGATATGGGGAATCAGAGGTGGGGAATAAGAGGTTGCGAATCAGAGGCAGGGAATCAGAGGCGGGGAATCAGAGGCGGGGAATCAGAGGCAGGGAATCGGATGTGCGGAATCAGAGATGGGGTATCAGAGGTGGTGAATCAGAGGTGGTGAGTCAGAGATGGGGAATCAGAGGCGGGGAATCAGAGGCAGGGAATCAGAAACGGGGAATCAGAGGCGGGCAATCATAACTGGCGAATCAGAGGAGGGGAATCAGTGGTGGGGAATCAGAGGCGGGGAATCAGATATGGTGAATCAGAGGTGGGGAATCAGAGGCGGGGAAACAGAGGCAGGGAATCAGATGCGGGGAACCAGAGGATGGGAATCATAGCTGGCAAATCAGAGGCGGGGAATCAGAGGTGGGGAATCAGAGGCGGGGAATCAGATATGGGGAATCAGAGGTGGGGATTCAGAGGCGGGGAAACAGAGGCGGGGAATCAGATATGTTGGATCAGAGGTGGGGAATCAGAGGTGGGGAATCAGAGGCGGGGAATCAGAATTGGGGAATCAGAGATGGGGAATCAGAGATGGGGAATCAGAGGCGGGGAATCAGACGCGGGGAATCAGAGGTGGTGAATCAGAGATGGGGAATCAGAGGGGGGGAATCAGAGGCGGGGAATCAGATGCGGGGAACCAGAGGATGGGAATCATATCTGGCAAATCAGAGGCGGGGAATCAGAGGTGGGTATCAGAGGCGGGGAATCAGATATGGGGAATCAGAGGTGGGGATTCAGAGGCGGGGAAACAGAGGCGGGGAATCAGATATGTTGGATCAGAGGTGGGGAATCAGAGGTGGGGAATCATAGCTGGGGAATCAGAGGCGGGGAATCAGAGTTGGGGAATCAGAGGCAGGGAATCAGATATGGGGAAACAGAGGTGGGGAATCAGAGGCGGGGAAACAGAGGAGGGGAATCAGATATGGGGTATCAGAGGTGTGGAATCAGGGGCGGGGAATCAGTGGCAGGGAATCAGAGGAGGGGATTCGGAGGCGGGGAATCAGAGGCAGGGAATCAGACACTGGGAATCAGAGGCGGTGAATCAGGGATGGGGAATCAGAGGCCGGGAAACAGAGGTGGGGAATCAGAGACCGGGAATCAGAGATGGGGAATCAGAGGCGGGGAATCAGATATGGGGAATCAGAGGCGGGGAATCAGAGGCGGGGAAACAGAGGCAGGGAATCAGAAACGGGGAATCAGAGGCGGGCAATCATAACTGGCGAATCAGAGGAGGGGAATCAGTGGTGGGGAATCAGAGGCGGGGAATCAGATATGGTGAATCAGAGGTGGGGAATCAGAGGCGGGGAAACAGAGGCAGGGAATCAGATGCGGGGAACCAGAGGATGGGAATCATAGCTGGCAAATCAGAGGCGGGGAATCAGAGGTGGGGAATCAGAGGCGGGGAATCAGATATGGGGAATCAGAGGTGGGGATTCAGAGGCGGGGAAACAGAGGCGGGGAATCAGATATGTTGGATCAGAGGTGGGGAATCAGAGGTGGGGAATCAGAGCTGGGGAATCAGAGGCGGGGAATCAGAATTGGGGAATCAGAGATGGGGAATCAGAGATGGGGAATCAGAGGCGGGGAATCAGACGCGGGGAATCAGAGGTGGTGAATCAGAGATGGGGAATCAGAGGGGGGGAATCAGAGGCGGGGAATCAGATGCGGGGAACCAGAGGATGGGAATCATATCTGGCAAATCAGAGGCGGGGAATCAGAGGTGGGTATCAGAGGCGGGGAATCAGATATGGGGAATCAGAGGTGGGGATTCAGAGGCGGGGAAACAGAGGCGGGGAATCAGATATGTTGGATCAGAGGTGGGGAATCAGAGGTGGGGAATCATAGCTGGGGAATCAGAGGCGGGGAATCAGAGTTGGGGAATCAGAGGCAGGGAATCAGATATGGGGAAACAGAGGTGGGGAATCAGAGGCGGGGAAACAGAGGAGGGGAATCAGATATGGGGTATCAGAGGTGTGGAATCAGGGGCGGGGAATCAGTGGCAGGGAATCAGAGGAGGGGATTCGGAGGCGGGGAATCAGAGGCAGGGAATCAGACACTGGGAATCAGAGGCGGTGAATCAGGGATGGGGAATCAGAGGCCGGGAAACAGAGGTGGGGAATCAGAGACCGGGAATCAGAGATGGGGAATCAGAGGCGGGGAATCAGATATGGGGAATCAGAGGCGGGGAATCAGAGGCGGGGAAACAGAGGCGGTGAATCAGATATTGGGAATCAGAGGTGGCGAATCAGAGGTAGAGAATCAGAGATGGGGAAGCAGAGGTGGGGAATCAAATGTGATGAATTAGAGATGGGGAATCAGAGGCGGGGTATCAGAGGTGCCAATCAGAGGCGGGGAAACAGAGGCGGGGAATCAGAGGTGGTGAATCAGAGATGGGGAATCAGAGGGGGGGAATCAGAGGCAGGGAATCAGATGCGGGAAACCAGAGGATGGGAATGATAGCTGGCAAATCAGAGGAGGGGAATCAGATATGGCGAATCAGAGGTGGGGAATTAGAGGTTGCGAATCAGAGGCAGGGAATCAGAGGCGGGGAATCAGAGGCGGGGAATCATAGGCAGGGAATCGGATGTGCGGAATCAGAGATGGGGAATCAGAGGTGGGGAATCAGATGTGGTGAATCAGAGATGGGGAATCAGAGGCGGGGAATCAGAGGCAGGGAATCAGACACGGGGAATCAGAGGCGGGGAATCTTAGCTGGCGAATCAGTGGAGGGGAATCAGAGGTGGGGAATCAGAGGCGGGGAATCAGATATGGGGAATCAGAGGTGGGGAATCAGAGGCGGAGAAACAGAGGCCGGGAATCAGATATGTTGTATCAGAGGTGGGGAATCAGATGCGGGAAATCAGAGCTGGGGAATCAGAGGCGGGGAATCAAATATGGAGAATCAGAGGCGGGGAATCAGAGGCGGGGAAACAGAGGCGGTGAATCAGATATGGGGAATCAGAGGTGGCGAATCAGAGGTTGAGAATCAGAGATGGGGAAGCAGAGGTGGTGACTCAGATGTGATGAATTAGAGATGGGGAATCAGAGGCGGGGTATCAGAGGCGGCCAATCAGAGGCGGGGAATCAGAGGCGTGGAATCAGATATGGGAAATCAGAGGTGGGTATCAGAGGCGGGGAAACAGAGGCGGGGAATCAGATATGGGGTATCAGAGGTGGGGAATCAGGGGCGGGGAATCAGTGGCAGGGAATCAGAGGAGGGGATTCAGAGGCGGGGAATCAGAGGCAGGGAATCAGACACTGGGAATCAGAGGCGGTGAATAAGGGATGGGGAATGAGAGGCCGGGAAACAGAGGTGGGGAATCAGAGACCGGGAATCAGAGATGGGGAATCAGAGGCGGGGAATCAGATATGGGGAATCAGAGGCGGGGAATCAGAAGCGGGGAAACAGAGGCGGTGAATCAGATATTCGGAATCAGAGGTTGCGAATCAGAGGTTGAGAATCAGAGATGGGGAAGCAGAGGTGGGGAATCAGATGTGATGAATTAGAGATGGGGAATCAGAGGCAGGGGATCAGAGGCGCCCAATCAGAGGCGGGGAATCAGAGGCGTGGAATCAGATATGGGAAATCAGAGGTGGGGAATCAGAGGCGGGGAATCAGAGGCGGGGAAACAGAGGCAGGGAATCAGATGCGGGGAACCAGAGGATGGGAATCATAGCTGGCAAATCAGAGGCGGGGAATCAGAGGTGGGGAATCAGAGGCGGGGAATCAGATATGGGGAATCAGAGGTGGGGAATCAGAGGCAGGGAATCAGAAACGGGGAATCAGAGGCGGGCAATCATAACTGGCGAATCAGAGGAGGGGAATCAGTGGTGGGGAATCAGAGGCAGGGAATCAGATATGGTGAATCAGAGGTGGGGAATCAGAGCGGGGAATCAGAGGCAGGGAATCAGACACGGGGAATCAGAGGCGGTGAATCAGGGATGGGGAATCAGAGGCCGGGAATCAGAGGTGGGGAATCAGAGACCGGGAATCAGAGATGGGGAATCAGAGGAGGGGAATCAGATATGGGGAATCAGAGGCGGGGAATCAGAGGCGGGGAAACAGAGGCGGTGAATCAGATATTGGGAATCAGAGGTGGCGAATCGGAGGTAGCGAATCAGAGATGGGGAAGCAGAGGTGGGGAATCAGATGTGATGAATTAGAGATGGGGAATCAGAGGCGTGGTATCAGAGGTGCCAATCAGAGGCGGGGAAACAGAGGCGGGGAATCAGATATGGGGAAACAGAGGCGAGGAATCAGAGGCAGGGAAACAGAGGCGGGGAATCAGATATGTGGAATCAGAGGTGGGGAATTAGAGGTTGCGAATCAGAGGCAGGGAATCAGAGGTGGGGTATCAGAGGCGGGGAATCAGAGGCAGGGAATCGGATGTGCGGAATCAGAGATGGGGAATCAGAGGTGGGGAATCAGAGGTGGTGAATAAGAGATGGGGAATCAAAGGCGGGGAATCAGAGGCACGGAATCAGACACGGGGAATCAGAGGCGGGGAATCATAGCTGCAGAATCAGAGGAGGGGAATCAGAGATGGGTAATCAGAGGCGGGAAATCAGATATGGGGAATCAGAGGCGGGGAATCAGAGGCGGGGAAACAGAGGCGGTGAATCAGATATGGGGAATCAGAGGCGGGGAATCAGATAATGGGAATCAGAGGTGGGGAATCTGAGCTGGGGAATCAGAGGCGGGGAATCAGAGTTTGGGAATCAGAGGAGGGGAATCAGAGTTTGGGAATCAGAGGAGGGGAATCAGATATGGGGAAACAGAGGCCGGGAATCAGAGGCAGGGAAACAGAGGCGGGGAATCAGATATGGGGAATCAGAGGTGGGGAATTAGAGGTTACGAATCAGAGGCCGGGAATCAGAGGCGGGGAATCAGAGGCGGGGAATCAGAGGCAGGGAATCGGATGTGCGGAATCAGAGGCAGGGAATCAGATGCGGGGAATCAGAGGCGGGGAATCAGAGCTGGGGAATCAGAGGCGGGGAATCAGTGTTGGGGTATCAGAGGCATGGAATTAGATATGGGGAAACAGAGGCGGGGAATCAGAGGCGGGGAAACAGAGGCCGGGAATCAGATATGGGGAATCAGAGGTGGGGAATCAGAGGCAGGGAATCAGATGTGCGGAATCAGAGATGGGGAATCAGAGGCGGGGAATGAGATATGGGGAATCAGAGGCGGGGAATCAGAGGCGGGGATACAGACGCGGGGAATCTGATATGGGGAATCAGATGTGGCGAATCAATGGCGGTGAATCAGAGATGGAGAATCAGACGCGGGGAATCAGAGGCAGGGAATAAAACACGGGGAATCAGAGGCGGGGAATCAGAGCTGGGGAATCAGAGGCGGGGAATCAGAGTTGGGGAAGCAGAGGCGGGGAATCAGAGGCGGGGAAACAGAGGCGGGGAATCAGAGGCGGGAAAACATTGGCGGGGAATCAGATATGGGGAATCAGATGTGGGGAATCAGAGGTTGGGAATCAGAGGCAGGGAATCAGAGGCGGGGAGTCAAAGGCGGGGAATCAGAGGCGGGGTATCAGAGGTGGCGAATCAGAGGCAGGGAAACAGAGGCGGGGAATCAGATATGGGGAATCAGAGGTGGGGATTTAGGGGCGGGGAATCAGTGGCAGGGAATCAGAGGCCGGGAATCAGTGGCCTGGAATCAGATGCCGGGAATAAGAGGACTTGGAATCAGAGGTGGGGAATCAGAGTTCGGGAATCAGAGATGGGGAATCAGAGGCGGGGAATGAGATATGGGGAATCAGAGGCGGGGAATCAGAGGTGGGGAAACAGAGGCGGGGAATCAGAATTGGGGAATCAGAGATGTGGAATCAGAGATGGGGAATCAGAGGCGGGGAATCAGACGCGGGGAATCAGAGGTGGTGAATCAGAGATGGGGAATCAGAGGGGGGGAATCAGAGGCAGGGAATCAGAATCGGGGAACCAGAGGATGGGAATCATAGCTGGCAAATCAGAGGCGGGGAATCAGAGGTGGGGAATTAGAGGCGGGGAATCAGATATGGGGAATCAGAGGTGGTGAATCAGAGATGGGGAAACAGAGGCGGGGAATCAGAGGCAGGGAATCAGATGCGTGGAACCAGAGGATGGGAATCATAGCTGGCAAATCAGAGGCGGGGAATCAGAGGTGGGTATCAGAGGCGGGGAATCAGATATGGGGAATCAGAGGTGGGGATTCAGAGGCGGGGAAACAGAGGCGGGGAATCAGATATGTTGGATCAGAGGTGGGGAATCAGAGGTGGGGAATCATAGCTGGGGAATCAGAGGCGGGGAATCAGAGTTGGGGAATCAGAGGCAGGGAATCAGATATGGGGAATCAGAGGTGGGGAATCAGAGGCGGGGAAAAAGAGGAGGGGAATCAGATATGGGGTATCAGAGGTGGGGAATCAGGGGCGGGGAATCAGTGGCAGGGAATCAGAGGAGGGGATTCAGAGGCGGGGAATCAGAGGCAGGGAATCAGACACTGGGAATCAGAGGCGGTGAATCAGGGATGGGGAATCAGAGGCCGGGAAACAGAGGTGGGGAATCAGAGACCGGGAATCAGAGATGGGGAATCAGAGGCGGGGAATCAGATATGGGGAATCAAAGGCGGGGATTCAGAGGCGGGGAAACAGAGGC
Source organism: Narcine bancroftii (assembly GCF_036971445.1). NCBI lineage: Eukaryota > Metazoa > Chordata > Chondrichthyes > Torpediniformes > Narcinidae > Narcine > Narcine bancroftii. Next base: position 266,378,672 of record NC_091470.1, read on the forward strand.
GGTGAATCAGATATTGGGAATCAGAGGTGGCGAATCAGAGGTAGAGAATCAGAGATGGGGAAGCAGAGGTGGGGAATCAAATGTGATGAATTAGAGATGGGGAATCAGAGGCGGGGTATCAGAGGTGCCAATCAGAGGTGGGGAAACAGAGGCGGGGAATCAGAGGTTGTGAATCAGAGATGGGGAATCAGAGGGGGGGAATCAGAGGCAGGGAATCAGATGCGGGGAACCAGAGGATGGGAATGATAGCTGGCAAATCAGAGGCGGGGAATCAGATATGGCGAATCAGAGGTGGGGAATTAGAGGTTGCGAATCAGAGGCAGGGAATCAGAGGCGGGGAATCAGAGGCGGGGAATCAGAGGCAGGGAATCGGATGTGCGGAATCAGAGATGGGGAATCAGAGGTGGGGAATCAGATGTGGTGAATCAGAGATGGGGAATCAGAGGCGGGGAATCAGAGGCAGGGAATCAGACACGGGGAATCAGAGGCGGGGAACCTTAGTTGGCGAATCAGAGGAGGGGAATCAGAGGTGGGGAATCAGAGGCGGGGAATCAGATATGGGGAATCAGAGGTGGGGAATCAGAGGCGGAGAAACAGAGGCCGGGAATCAGATATGTTGTATCAGAGGTGGGGAATCAGAGGCGGGAAATAAGAGCTGGGGAATCAGAGGCGGGGAATCAGAGTTGGGGAATCAGAGTCCGGGAATCAGAGATGGGGAATCAGAGGCGGGGAATCAAATATGGGGAATCAGAGGCGGGGAATCAGAGGCGGGGAAACAGAGGCGGTGAATCAGATATGGGGAATCAGAGGTGGCGAATCAGAGGTTGAGAATCAGAGATGGGGAAGCAGAGGTGGGGACTCAGATGTGATGAATTAGAGATGGGGAATCAGAGGCGGGGTATCAGAGGCGGCCAATCAGAGGCGGGGAATCAGACGCGTGGAATCAGATATGGGAAATAAGAGGTGGGGAATCAGAGGCGGGGAAACAGAGGCGGGGAATCAGATATGGGGTATCAGAGGTGGGGAATCAGGGGCGGGGAATCAGTGGCAGGGAATCAGAGGAGGGGATTCAGAGGCGGGGAATCAGAGGCAGGGAATCAGACACTGGGAATCAGAGGCGGTGAATCAGGGATGGGGAATGAGAGGCCGGGAAACAGAGGTGGGGAATCAGAGACCGGGAATCAGAGATGGGGAATCAGAGGCGGGGAATCAGATATGGGGAATCAGAGGCGGGGAATCAGAAGCGGGGAAACAGAGGCGGTGAATCAGATATTCGGAATCAGAAGTTGCGAAACAGAGGTAGAGAATCAGAGATGGGGAAGCAGAGGTGTGGAATCAGATGTGATGAATTAGAGATGGGGAATCAGAGGCGGGGTATCAGAGGTGCCAATCAGAGGCGGTGAAACAGAGGCGGGGAATCAGATATGGGGAAACAGAGGCGGGGAATCAGAGGCAGGGAAACAGAGGCGGGGAATCAGATATGGGGAATCAGAGGTGGGGAATAACAGGTTGCGAATCAGAGGCAGGGAATCAGAGGCGGGGAATCAGAGGCGGGGAATCAGAGGCAGGGAATCGGATGTGCAGAATCAGAGATGGGGAATCAGAGGTGGGGAATCAGAGGTGGTGAATCAGAGATGGGGAATCAAAGGCGTGGAATCAGTGGCAGGGTCAGACACGGGGAATCAGAGGCGGGGAATCAGATGCGGGGAACCAGAGGAGGGGAATCATAGCTGGCGAATCAGAGGCGGGGAATCAGAGGTGGGGAATCATAGGCGGGGAATCAGATATGGGGAATCAGATGTGGGGAATCTGAGGCGGGGAAACAGAGGCGGGGAATCAGATATGTTGGATCAGAGGTGGGGAATCAGAGGCGGGGAATCAGAGGTGGGGAATCAGAGGCGGGGAATCAGAGTTGGGGTATCAGAGGCAGGGAATCAGATATGGGGAATCAGAGGTGGGGAATCAGAGGCGGGGAAACAGAGGCGGGGAATCAGATATGGGGTATCAGAGGTGGGGAATCAGGGGCGGGGAATCAGTGGCAGGGAATCAGAGGAGGGGATTCAGAGGCGGGGAATCAGAGGCAGGGAATCAGACACTGGGAGTTAGAGGCGGTGAATCAGGGATTGGGAATCAGAGGCCGGGAAACAGAGGTGGGGAATCAGAGACCGGGAATCAGAGATGGGGAATCAGAGGCGGGGAATCAGATATGGGGAATCAGAGGCGGGGAATCAGAGGCAGGGAAACAGAGGCGGTAAATCAGATATTGGGAAGCAGAGGTGGGGAATCAGATGTGATGAATTAGAGATGGGGAATCAGAGGCGGGGTATCAGAGGTGCCAATCAGAGGCGGGGAAACAGAGGCGGGGAATCAGATATGGGGAATCAGAGGTGGGGAATAAGAGGTTGCGAATCAGAGGCAGGGAATCAGAGGCGGGGAATCAGAGGCGGGGAATCAGAGGCAGGGAATCGGATGTGCGGAATCAGAGATGGGGTATCAGAGGTGGTGAATCAGAGGTGGTGAGTCAGAGATGGGGAATCAGAGGCGGGGAATCAGAGGCAGGGAATCAGAAACGGGGAATCAGAGGCGGGCAATCATAACTGGCGAATCAGAGGAGGGGAATCAGTGGTGGGGAATCAGAGGCGGGGAATCAGATATGGTGAATCAGAGGTGGGGAATCAGAGGCGGGGAAACAGAGGCAGGGAATCAGATGCGGGGAACCAGAGGATGGGAATCATAGCTGGCAAATCAGAGGCGGGGAATCAGAGGTGGGGAATCAGAGGCGGGGAATCAGATATGGGGAATCAGAGGTGGGGATTCAGAGGCGGGGAAACAGAGGCGGGGAATCAGATATGTTGGATCAGAGGTGGGGAATCAGAGCTGGGGAATCAGAGCTGGGGAATCAGAGGCGGGGAATCAGAATTGGGGAATCAGAGATGGGGAATCAGAAACGGGGAATCAGAGGCGGGCAATCATAACTGGCGAATCAGAGGAGGGGAATCAGTGGTGGGGAATCAGAGGCGGGGAATCAGATATGGTGAATCAGAGGTGGGGAATCAGAGGCGGGGAAACAGAGGCAGGGAATCAGATGCGGGGAACCAGAGGATGGGAATCATAGCTGGCAAATCAGAGGCGGGGAATCAGAGGTGGGGAATCAGAGGCGGGGAATCAGATATGGGGAATCAGAGGTGGGGATTCAGAGGCGGGGAAACAGAGGCGGGGAATCAGATATGTTGGATCAGAGGTGGGGAATCAGAGCTGGGGAATCAGAGCTGGGGAATCAGAGGCGGGGAATCAGAATTGGGGAATCAGAGATGGGGAATCAGAGATGGGGAATCAGAGGCGGGGAATCAGACGCGGGGAATCAGAGGTGGTGAATCAGAGATGGGGAATCAGAGGGGGGGAATCAGAGGCGGGGAATCAGATGCGGGGAACCAGAGGATGGGAATCATATCTGGCAAATCAGAGGCGGGGAATCAGAGGTGGGTATCAGAGGCGGGGAATCAGATATGGGGAATCAGAGGTGGGGATTCAGAGGCGGGGAAACAGAGGCGGGGAATCAGATATGTTGGATCAGAGGTGGGGAATCAGAGGTGGGGAATCATATCTGGGGAATCAGAGGCGGGGAATCAGAGTTGGGGAATCAGAGGCAGGGAATCAGATATGGGGAAACAGAGGTGGGGAATCAGAGGCGGGGAAACAGAGGAGGGGAATCAGATATGGGGTATCAGAGGTGGGGAATCAGGGGCGGGGAATCAGTGGCAGGGAATCAGAGGAGGGGATTCGGAGGCGGGGAATCAGAGGCAGGGAATCAGACACTGGGAATCAGAGGCGGTGAATCAGGGATGGGGAATCAGAGGCCGGGAAACAGAGGTGGGGAATCAGAGACCGGGAATCAGAGATGGGGAATCAGAGGCGGGGAATCAGATATGGGGAATCAGAGGCGGGGAATCAGAGGCGGGGAAACAGAGGCGGTGAATCAGATATTGGGAATCAGAGGTGGCGAATCAGAGGTAGAGAATCAGAGATGGGGAAGCAGAGGTGGGGAATCAAATGTGATGAATTAGAGATGGGGAATCAGAGGCGGGGTATCAGAGGTGCCAATCAGAGGCGGGGAAACAGAGGCGGGGAATCAGAGGTGGTGAATCAGAGATGGGGAATCAGAGGGGGGGAATCAGAGGCAGGGAATCAGATGCGGGAAACCAGAGGATGGGAATGATAGCTGGCAAATCAGAGGAGGGGAATCAGATATGGCGAATCAGAGGTGGGGAATTAGAGGTTGCGAATCAGAGGCAGGGAATCAGAGGCGGGGAATCAGAGGCGGGGAATCATAGGCAGGGAATCGGGTGTGCGGAATCAGAGATGGGGAATCAGAGGTGGGGAATCAGATGTGGTGAATCAGAGATGGGGAATCAGAGGCGGGGAATCAGAGGCAGGGAATCAGACACGGGGAATCAGAGGCGGGGAATCTTAGCTGGCGAATCAGTGGAGGGGAATCAGAGGTGGGGAATCAGAGGCGGGGAATCAGATATGGGGAATCAGAGGTGGGGAATCAGAGGCGGAGAAACAGAGGCCGGGAATCAGATATGTTGTATCAGAGGTGGGGAATCAGATGCGGGAAATCAGAGCTGGGGAATCAGAGGCGGGGAATCAGAGTAGGGGAATCAGAGTCCGGGAATCAGAGATGTGGAATCAGAGGCGGGGAATCAAATATGGAGAATCAGAGGCGGGGAATCAGAGGCGGGGAAACAGAGGCGGTGAATCAGATATGGGGAATCAGAGGTGGCGAATCAGAGGTTGAGAATCAGAGATGGGGAAGCAGAGGTGGTGACTCAGATGTGATGAATTAGAGATGGGGAATCAGAGGCGGGGTATCAGAGGCGGCCAATCAGAGGCGGGGAATCAGAGGCGTGGAATCAGATATGGGAAATCAGAGGTGGGTATCAGAGGCGGGGAAACAGAGGCGGGGAATCAGATATGGGGTATCAGAGGTGGGGAATCAGGGGCGGGGAATCAGTGGCAGGGAATCAGAGGAGGGGATTCAGAGGCGGGGAATCAGAGGCAGGGAATCAGACACTGGGAATCAGAGGCGGTGAATAAGGGATGGGGAATGAGAGGCCGGGAAACAGAGGTGGGGAATCAGAGACCGGGAATCAGAGATGGGGAATCAGAGGCGGGGAATCAGATATGGGGAATCAGAGGCGGGGAATCAGAAGCGGGGAAACAGAGGCGGTGAATCAGATATTCGGAATCAGAGGTTGCGAATCAGAGGTAGAGAATCAGAGATGGGGAAGCAGAGGTGGGGAATCAGATGTGATGAATTAGAGATGGGGAATCAGAGGCGGGGTATCAGAGGTGCCAATCAGAGGCGGTGAAACAGAGGCGGCGAATCAGATATGGGGAATCAGAGGCGGGGAATCAGAGGCAGGGAAACAGAGGCGGGGAATCAGATATGGGGAATCAGAGGTGGGGAATAACAGGTTGCGAATCAGAGGCAGGGAATCAGAGGCGGGGAATCAGAGGCGGGGAATCAGAGGCAGGGAATCTGATGTGCAGAATCAGAGATGGGGAATCAGAGGTGGGGAATCAGAGGTGGTGAATCAGAGATGGGGAATCAAAGGCGTGGAATCAGAGGCAGGGTCAGACACGGGGAATCAGAGGCGGGGAATCAGATGCGGGGAACCAGAGGAGGGGAATCATAGCTGGCGAATCAGAGGCGGGGAATCATAGGCGGGGAATCAGATATGGGGAATCAGAGGTGGGGAATCAGAGGCGGGGAAACAGAGGCGGGGAATCAGATATGTTGGATCAGAGGTGGGGAATCAGAGGCGGGGAATCAGAGCTGGGGAATCAGAGGCGGGGAATCAGAGTTGGGGAATCAGAGGCAGGGAATCAGATATGGGGAATCAGAGGTGGGGAATCAGAGGCGGGGAAACAGAGGCGGGGAATCAGATATGGGGTATCAGAGGTGGGGAATCAGGGGCGGGGAATCAGTGGCAGGGAATCAGAGGAGGGGATTCAGAGGCGGGGAATCAGAGGCAGGGAATCAGACACTGGGAGTCAGAGGCGGTGAATCAGGGATTGGGAATCAGAGGCCGGGAAACAGAGGTGGGGAATCAGAGACCGGGAATCAGAGATGGGGAATCAGAGGCGGGGAATAAGATATGGGGAATCAGAGGCGGTGAATCAGATATTGGGAATCAGAGGTGGCGAATCAGAGGTAGAGAATCGGAGATGGGGAAGCAGAGGTGGGGAATCAGATGTGATGAATTAGAGATGGGGAATCAGAGGCGGGGTATCAGAGGTGCCAATCAGAGGCGGGGAAACAGAGGCGGGGAATCAGAGGCAGGGAATCAGAGGCGGGGAATCAGAGGCGGGGAATCAGAGGCAGGGAATCGGATGTGCGGAATCAGAGATGGGGTATCAGAGGTGGTGAATCAGAGGTGGTGAGTCAGAGATGGGGAATCAGAGGCGGGGAATCAGAGGCAGGGAATCAGAAACGGGGAATCAGAGGCGGGCAATCATAACTGGCGAATCAGAGGAGGGGAATCAGTGGTGGGGAATCAGAGGCGGGGAATCAGATATGGTGAATCAGAGGTGGGGAATCAGAGGCGGGGAAACAGAGGCCGGGAATCAGATATGTTGTATCAGAGGTGGGGAATCAGAGGCGGGAAATCAGAGCTGGGGAATCAGAGGCGGGGAAATCAGAGTTGGGGAATCAGAGTCCGGGAATCAGAGATGGGAAATCAGAGGAGGGGAATCAAATATGGGGAATCAGAGGCGGGGAATCAGAGTTTTTGGAATCAGAGTCCGGGAATCAGAGATGGGGAATCAGAGGCGGGGAATCAAATATGGGGAATCAGAGGCGGGGAATCAGAGGCGGGGAAACAGAGGCGATGAATCAGATATGGGCAATCAGAGGTGGCGAATCAGAGGTAGAGAATCAGAGATGGGGAAGCAGAGGTGGTGAATCAGAGGCGGGAAATCAGAGCTGGGGAATCAGAGGCGGGGAATCAGAGTTGGGGAATCAGAGTCCGGGAATCAGAGATGAGGAATCAGAGGCGGGGAATCAAATATGGGGAATCAGAGGCGGGGAATCAGAGGCGGGGAAACAGAGGCGGTGAATCAGATATGGGGAATCAGAGGTGGCGAATCAGAGGTTGAGAATCAGAGATGGGGAAGCAGAGGTGGGGAATCAGATGTGATGAATTAGAGATGGGGAATCAGAGGCAGGGTATCAGAGGCGCCCAATCAGAGGCGGGGAATCAGAGGCGTGGAATCAGATATGGGAAATCAGAGGTGGGGAATCAGAGGCGGGGAAACAGAGGCGGGGAATCAGATATGGGGAAACAAAGGTGGGGAATCAGAGGCGGGGAAACAGAGGCGGGGAATCAGATATGGGGATTCAGAGGTGGGGAATCAGAGGTTGGGAATCAGAGGCAGGGAATCAGAGGCGGGGAATCAGAGGCAGGGAATCAGATGCGGGGAATCAGAGGCGGGGAATCAGAGCTGGGGAATCAGAAGCGGGGAATCAGTGTTGCGGTATCAGAGGCATGGAATTAGATATGGGGAAACAGAGGCGGGGAATCAGAGGCGGGGATACAGAGGCCGGGAATCAGATATGGGGAATCAGAGGTGGGGAATCAGAGGCAGGGAATCAGATGTGCGGAATCAGAGATGGGGAATCAGAGGCGGGGAATGAGATATGGGGAATCAGAGGCGGGGAATCAGAGGTGGGGATACAGAGGCGGGGAATCTGATATGGGGAATCAGATGTGGCGAATCAAAGGCGGTGAATCAGAGATGGAGTATCAGACGCGGGGAATCAGAGGCAGGGAATAAAACACGGGGAATCAGAGGCGGGGAATCAGAGCTGGGGAATCAGAGGCGGGGAATCAGAGTTGGGGAAGCAGAGGCGGGGAATCAGAGGCGGGGAAGCAGAGGCGGGGAATCAGAGGCGGGGAAACAGAGGCGGGGAATCAGATATGGGGAATCAGATGTGGGGAATCAGAGGTTGGGAATCATAGGCAGGGAATCAGAGGCGGGGAGTCAGAGGCGGGGAATCAGAGGCGGGGTATCAGAGGTGGCGAATCAGAGGCAGGGAAACAGAGGCGGGGAATCAGATATGGGGAATCAGAGGTGGGGATTTAGGGGCGGGGAATCAGTGGCAGGGAATCTGATGCCGGGAATAAGAGGACTTGGAATCAGAGGTGCGGAATCAGAGTTCGGGAATCAGAGATGGGGAATCAGAGGCGGGGAATGAGATATGGGGAATCAGAGGCGGGGAATCAGAGGTGGGGAAACAGAGGCGGGGAATCAGAATTGGGGAATCAGAGATGTGGAATCAGAGATGGGGAATCAGAGGCGGGGAATCAGACGCGGGGAATCAGAGGTGGTGAATCAGAGATGGGGAATCAGAGGGGGGGAATCAGAGGCAGGGAATCAGATGCGGGGAACCAGAGGATGGGAATCATAGCTGGCAAATCAGAGGCGGGGAATCAGAGGTGGGGAATCAGAGGCGGGGAATCAGATATGGGGAATCAGAGGTGGGGATTCAGAGGTGGGGAAACAGAGGCGGGGAATCAGATATGTTGGATCAGAGGTGGGGAATCAGAGGTGGGGAATCAGAGCTGGGGAATCAGAGGCGGGGAATCAGAATTGGGGAATCAGAGATGGGGAATCAGAGATGGGGAATCAGAGGCGGGGAATCAGACGCGGGGAATCAGAGGTGGTGAATCAGAGATGGGGAATCAGAGGGGGGGAATCAGAGGCAGGGAATCAGATGCGGGCAACGAGAGGATGGGAATCATAGCTGGCAAATCAGAGGCGGGGAATCAGAGGTGGGTATCAGAGGCGGGGAATCAGATATGTTGGATCAGAGGTGGGGAATCAGAGGCGGGAAGCAGAGGCGGGGAATCAGAGGCGGGGAAACAGAGGCGGGGAATCAGATATGGGGAATCAGATGTGGGGAATCAGAGGTTGGGAATCAGAGGCAGGGAATCAGAGGCGGGGAGTCAGAGGCGGGGAATCAGAGGCGGGGTATCAGAGGTGGCGAATCAGAGGCAGGGAAACAGAGGCGGGGAATCAGATATGGGGAATCAGAGGTGGGGATTTAGGGGCGGGGAATCAGTGGCAGGGAATCTGATGCCGGGAATAAGAGGACTTGGAATCAGAGGTGCGGAATCAGAGTTCGGGAATCAGAGATGGGGAATCAGAGGCGGGGAATGAGATATGGGGAATCAGAGGCGGGGAATCAGAGGTGGGGAAACAGAGGCGGGGAATCAGAATTGGGGAATCAGAGATGTGGAATCAGAGATGGGGAATCAGAGGCGGGGAATCAGACGCGGGGAATCAGAGGTGGTGAATCAGAGATGGGGAATCAGAGGGGGGGAATCAGAGGCAGGGAATCAGATGCGGGGAACCAGAGGATGGGAATCATAGCTGGCAAATCAGAGGCGGGGAATCAGAGGTGGGGAATCAGAGGCGGGGAATCAGATATGGGGAATCAGAGGTGGGGATTCAGAGGCGGGGAAACAGAGGCGGGGAATCAGATATGTTGGATCAGAGGTGGGGAATCAGAGGTGGGGAATCAGAGCTGGGGAATCAGAGGCGGGGAATCAGAATTGGGGAATCAGAGATGGGGAATCAGGGATGGGGAATCAGAGGCGGGGAATCAGACGCGGGGAATCAGAGGTGGTGAATCAGAGATGGGGAATCAGAGGGGGGGAATCAGAGGCAGGGAATCAGATGCGGGGAACCAGAGGATGGGAATCATAGCTGGCAAATCAGAGGCTGGGAATCAGAGGTGGGTATCAGAGGCGGGGAATCAGATATGGGGAATCAGAGGTGGGGATTCAGAGGCGGGGAAACAGAGGCGGGGAATCAGATATGTTGGATCAGAGGTGGGGAATCAGAGGTGGGGAATCATAGCTGGGGAATCAGAGGCGGGGAATCAGAGTTGGGGAATCAGAGGCAGGGAATCAGATATGGGGAATCAGAGGTGGGGAATCAGAGGCGGGGAAACAGAGGAGGGGAATCAGATATGGGGTATCAGAGGTGGGGAATCAGGGGCGGGGAATCAGTGGCAGGGAATCAGAGGAGGGGATTCAGAGGCGGGGAATCAGAGCAGGGAATCAGACACTGGGAATCAGAGGCGGTGAATCAGGGATGGGGAATCAGAGGCCGGGAAACAGAGGTGGGGAATCAGAGACCGGGAATCAGAGATGGGGAATCAGAGGCGGGGAATAAGATATGGGGAATCAAAGGCGGGGAATCAGAGGTGGGGAATCAGAGGTAGAGAATCAGAGATGGGGAAGCAGAGGTGGGGAATCAAATGTGATGAATCAGAGATGGGGAATCAGAGGCGGTGTATCAGAGGTGCCAATCAGAGGCGGGGAAACAGAGGCGGGGAATCAGAGGTGGTGAATCAGAGATGGGGAATCAGAGGGGGGGAATCAGAGGCAGGGAATCAGATGCGGGGAACCAGAGGATGGGAATCATAGCTGGCAAATCAGAGGCGGGGAATCAGATATGGCGAATCAGAGGTGGGGAATTAGAGGTTGCGAATCAGAGGCAGGGAATCAGAGGCGGGGAATCAGAGGCGGGGAATCAGAGGCAGGGAATCGGATGTGCGGAATCAGAGATGGGGAATCAGAGGTGGGGAATCAGATGTGGTGAATCAGAGATGGGGAATCAGAGGCGGGGAATCAGAGGCAGGGAATCAGACACGGGGAATCAGAGGCGGGGAATCTTAGCTGGCGAATCAGAGGAGGGGAATCAGAGGTGGAGAATCAGAGGCGGGGAATCAGATATGGGGAATCAGAGGTGGGGAATCAGAGGCGGAGAAACAGAGGCCGGGAATCAGATATGTTGTATCAGAGGTGGGGAATAAGAGGCGGGAAATCAGAGCTGGGGAATCAGAGGCGGGGAATCAGAGTTGGGGAATCAGAGTCCGGGAATCAGAGATGGGGAATCAGAGGCGGTGAATCAGATATGGGGAATCAGAGGTGGCAAATCAGAGGTTGAGAATCAGAGATGGGGAAGCAGAGGTGGGGACTCAGATGTGATGAATTAGAGATGGGGAATCAGAGGCGGGGTATCAGAGGCGGCCAATCAGAGGCGGGGAATCAGAGGCGTGGAATCAGATATGGGAAATCAGAGGTGGGGAATCAGAGGCGGGGAAACAGAGGCGGGGAATCAGATATGGGGTATCAGAGGTGGGGAATCAGGGGCGGGGAATCAGTGGCAGGGAATCAGAGGAGGGGATTCAGAGTCGGGGAATCAGAGGCAGGGAATCAGACACTGGGAATCAGAGGCGGTGAATCAGATATGGGGAATCAGAGGCGGGGAATCAGAAGCGGGGAAACAGAGGCGGTGAATCAGATATTCGGAATCAGAGGTTGCGAATCAGAGGTAGAGAATCAGAGATGGGGAAGCAGAGGTGGGGAATCAGATGTGATGAATTAGAGATGGGGAATCAGAGGCGGGGTATCAGAGGTGCCAATCAGAGACGGTGAAACAGAGGCGGGGAATCAGATATGGGGAAACAGAGGCGGGGAATCAGAGGCAGGGAAACAGAGGCGGGGAATCAGAAATGGGGAATCAGAGGTGGGGAATAACAGGTTGCGAATCAGAGGCAGGGAATCAGAGGCGGGGAATCAGAGGCGGGGAATCAGAGGCAGGGAATCGGATGTGCAGAATCAGAGATGGGGAATCAGAGGTGGGGAATCAGAGGTGGTGAATCAGAGATGGGGAATCAAAGGCGTGGAATCAGAGGCAGGGTCAGACACGGGGAATCAGAGGCGGGGAATCAGATGCGGGGAACCAGAGGAGGGGAATCATAGCTGGCGAATCAGAGGCGGGGAATCAGAGGTGGGGAATCATAGGCGGGGAATCAGATATGGGGAATCAGAGGTGGGGAATCAGAGGCGGGGAAACAGAGGCTGGGAATCAGATATGTTGGATCAGAGGTGGGGAATCAGAGGCGGGGAATCAGAGCTGGGGAATCAGAGGCGGGGAATCAGAGTTGGGGAATCAGAGGCAGGGAATCAGATATGGGGAATCAGAGGTGGGGAATCAGAGGCGCGGAAACAGAGGCGGGGAATCAGATATGGGGTATCAGAGGTGGGGAATCAGGGGCGGGGAATCAGTGGCAGGGAATCAGAGGAGGGGATTCAGAGGCGGTGAATCAGAGGCAGGGAATCAGACACTGGGAGTCAGAGGCGGTGAATCAGGGATTGGGAATCAGAGGCCGGGAAACAGAGGTGGGGAATCAGAGACCGGGAATCAGAGATGGGAATCAGAGGCGGGGAATCAGATATGGGGAATCAGAGGCGGGGAATCAGAGGCAGGGAAACAGAGGCGGTGAATCAGATATTGGGTATCAGAGGTGGCGAATCAGAGGTAGAGAATCGGAGATGGGGAAGCAGAGGTGGGGAATCAGATGTGATGAATTAGAGATGGGGAATCAGAGGCGGGGTATCAGAGGTGTCAATCAGAGGCGGGGAAACAGAGGCGGGGAATCAGATATGGGGATCAGAGGTGGGGAATAAGAGGTTGCGAATCAGAGGCAGGGAATCAGAGGCGGGGAATCAGAGGCAGGGAATCAGAGGCAGGGAATCGGATGTGCGGAATCAGAGATGGGGTATCAGAGGTGGTGAATCAGAGGTGGTGAATCAGAGATGGGGAATCAGAGGCGGGGAATCAGAGGCAGGGTATCAGAAACGGGGAATCAGAGGCGGGCAATCATAACTGGCGAATCAGAGGAGGGGAATCAGTGGTGGGGAATCAGAGGCGGGGAATCAGATATGGTGAATCAGAGGTGGGGAATCAGAGGCGGGGAAACAGAGGCAGGGAATCAGATGCGGGGAACCAGAGGATGGGAATCATAGCTGGCAAATCAGAGGCGGGGAATCAGAGGTGGGGAATCAGAGGCAGGGAATCAGATGCGGGGAACCAGAGGATGGGAATCATAGCTGGCAAATCAGAGGCGGGGAATCAGAGGTGGGTATCAGAGGCGGGGAATCAGATATGGGGAATCAGAGGTGGGGATTCAGAGGCGGGGAAACAGAGGCGGGGAATCAGATATGTTGGATCAGAGGTGGGGAATCAGAGGTGGGGAATCATAGCTGGGGAATCAGAGGCGGGGAATCAGAGTTGGGGAATCAGAGGAAGGGAATCAGATATGGGGAATCAGAGGTGGGGAATCAGAGGCGGGGAAACAGAGGAGGGGAATCAGATATGGGGTATCAGAGGTGGGGAATCAGGGGCGGGGAATCAGTGGCAGGGAATCAGAGGAGGGGATTCAGAGGCGGGGAATCAGAGGCAGGGAATCAGACACTGGGAATCAGAGGCGGTGAATCAGGGATGGGGAATCAGAGGCCGGGAAACAGAGGTGGGGAATCAGAGACCGGGAATTAGAGATGGGGAATCAGAGGCGGGGTATCAGAGGTGCCAATCAGAGGCGGGGAAACAGAGGCGGGGAATCAGATATGGGGAATCAGAGGTGGGGAATAAGAGGTTGCGAATCAGAGGCAGGGAATCAGAGGCGGGGAATCAGAGGCGGGGAATCAGAGGCAGGGAATCGGATGTGCGGAATCAGAGATGGGGTATCAGAGGTGGTGAATCAGAGGTGGTGAGTCAGAGATGGGGAATCAGAGGCGGGGAATCAGAGGCAGGGAATCAGAAACGGAGAATCAGAGGAGGGCAATCATAACTGGCGAATCAGAGGAGGGGAATCAGTGGTGGGGAATCAGAGGCGGGGAATCAGATATGGTGAATCAGAGGTGGGGAATCAGAGGCGGGGAAACAGAGGCAGGGAATCAGATGCGGGGAACCAGAGGATGGGAATCATAGCTGGCAAATCAGAGGCGGGGAATCAGATATGGGGAATCAGAAGTGGGGAATGAGAGGCGGGGAAACAGAGGGTGGGAATCAGATATGGGGAATCAGAGGTGGGGAATCAGAGGCAGGGAATCAGAAACGGGGAATCAGAGGCGGGCAATCATAACTGGCGAATCAGAGGAGGGGAATCAGTGGTGGGGAATCAGAGGCGGGGAATCAGATATGGTGAATCAGAGGTGGGGAATCAGAGCGGGGAATCAGAGGCAGGGAATCAGACACGGGGAATCAGAGGCGGTGAATCAGGGATGGGGAATCAGAGGCGGGGAATCAGAGGTGGGGAATCAGAGACCGGGAATCAGAGATGGGGAATCAGAGGAGGGGAATCAGATATGGGGAATCAGAGGCGGGGAATCAGAGGCGGGGAAACAGAGGCGGTGAATCAGATATTGGGAATCAGAGGTGGCGAATCGGAGGTAGCGAATCAGAGATGGGGAAGCAGAGGTGGGGAATCAGATGTGATGAATTAGAGATGGGGAATCAGAGGCGGGGTATCAGAGGTGCCAATCAGAGGCGGGGAAACAGAGGCGGGGAATCAGATGTGGGGAATCAGAGGTTGGGAATCAGAGGCAGGGAATCAGAGGCGGGGAGTCAGAGGCGGGGAATCAGAGGCGGGGTATCAGAGGTGGCGAATCAGAGGCAGGGAAACAGAGGCGGGGAATCAGATATGGGGAATCAGAGGTGGGGATTTAGGGGCGGGGAATCAGTGGCAGGGAATCAGAGGCCGGGAATCAGTGGCCGGGAATCAGATGCCGGGAATAAGAGGACTTGGAATCAGAGGTGGGGAATCAGAGTGCGGGAATCAGAGATGGGGAATCAGAGGCGGGGAATGAGATATGGGGAATCAGAGGCGGGGAATCAGAGGTGGGGAAACAGAGGCGGGGAATCAGAATTGGGGAATCAGAGATGTGGAATCAGAGATGGGGAATCAGAGGCGGGGAATCAGACGCGGGGAATCAGAGGTGGTGAATCAGAGATGGGGAATCAGAGGGGGGGAATCAGAGGCAGGGAATCAGATGCGGGGAACCAGAGGATGGGAATCATAGCTGGCAAATCAGAGGCGGGGAATCAGAGGTGGGGAATCAGAGGCGGGGAATCTGATATGGGGAATCAGAGGTGGGGATTCAGAGGCGGGGAAACAGAGGCGGGGAATCAGATATGTTGGATCAGAGGTGGGGAATCAGAGGTGGGGAATCAGAGCTGGGGAATCAGAGGCGGGGAATCAGAATTGGGGAATCAGAGATGGGGAATCAGAGATGGGGAATCAGAGGCGGGGAATCAGACGCGGGGAATCAGAGGTGGTGAATCAGAGATGGGGAATCAGAGGGGGGGAATCAGAGGCAGGGAATCAGATGCGGGGAACCAGAGGATGGGAATCATAGCTGGTAAATCAGAGGCGGGGAATCAGAGGTGGGTATCAGAGGCGGGGAATCAGATATGGGGAATCAGAGGTGGGGATTCAGAGGCGGGGAAACAGAGGCGGGGAATCAGATATGTTGGATCAGAGGTGGGGAATCAGAGGTGGGGAATCATAGCTGGGGAATCAGAGGCGGGGAATCAGAGTTGGGGAATCAGAGGCAGGGAATCAGATATGGGGAATCAGAGGTGGGGAATCAGAGGCGGGGAAACAGAGGAGGGGAATCAGATATGGGGTATCAGAGGTGGGGAATCAGGGGCGGGGAATCAGTGGCAGGGAATCAGAGGAGGGGATTCAGAGGCGGGGAATCAGAGGCAGGGAATCAGACACTGGGAATCAGAGGCGGTGAATCAGGGATGGGGAATCAGAGGCCGGGAAACAGAGGTGGGGAATCAGAGACCGGGAATCAGAGATGGGGAATCAGAGGCGGTGAATCAGATATGGGGAATCAGAGGCGGGGAATCAGAGGCGGGGAAACAGAGGCGGTGAATCAGATATTGGGAATCAGAGGTGGCGAATCAGAGGTAGAGAATCAGAGATGGGGAAGCAGAGGTGGGGAATCAAATGTGATGAATTAGAGATGGGGAATCAGAGGCGGGGTATCAGAGGTGCCAATCAGAGGCGGGGAAACAGAGGCGGGGAATCATAGGTGGTGAATCAGAGATGGGGAATCAGAGGGGGGGAATCAGAGGCAGGGAATCAGATGCGGGGAACCAGAGGATGGGAATCATAGCTGGCAAATCAGAGGCGGGGAATCAGATATGGCGAATCAGAGGTGGGGAATTAGAGGTTGCGAATCAGAGGCAGGGAATCAGAGGCGGGGAATCAGAGGCGGGGAATCAGAGGCAGGGAATCGGATGTGCGGAATCAGAGATGGGGAATCAGAGGTGGGGAATCAGATGTGGTGAATCAGAGATGGGGAATCGGAGGCGGGGAATCAGAGGCAGGGAATCAGACACGGGGAATCAGAGGCGGGGAATCTTAGCTGGCGAATCAGAGGAGGGGAATCAGAGGTGGGGAATCAGAGGCGGGGAATCAGATATGGGGAATCAGAGGTGGGGAATCAGAGGCGGAGAAACAGAGGCCTGGAATCAGATATGTTGTATCAGAGGTGGGGAATCAGAGGCGGGAAATCAGAGCTGGGGAATCAGAGGCGGGGAATCAGAGTTGGGGAATCAGTGTCCGGGAATCAGAGATGGGGAATCAGAGGCGGGGAATCAAATATGGGGAATCAGAGGCGGGGAATCAGAGGTTGAGAATCAGAGATGGGGAAGCAGAGGTGGGGTCTCAGATGTGATGAATTAGAGATGGGGAATCAGAGGCGGGGTATCAGAGGCGGCCAATCAGAGGCGGGGAATCAGAGGCGTGGAATCAGGTATGGGAAATCAGAGGTGGGGAATCAGAGGCGGGGAAACAGAGGCGGGGAATCAGATATGGGGTATCAGAGGTGGGGAATCAGGGGCGGGGAATCAGTGGCAGGGAATCAGAGGAGGGGATTCAGAGGCGGGGAATCAGAGGTGGGGAATGAGAGGCGGGGAAACAGAGGGTGGGAATCAGATATGGGGAATCAGAGGTGGGGAATCAGGGGCGGGGAATCAGTGGCAGGGAATCAGAGGAGGGGATTCAGAGCGGGGAATCAGAGGCAGGGAATCAGACACGGGGAATCAGAGGCGGTGAATCAGGGATGGGGAATCAGAGGCCGGGAATCAGAGGTGGGGAATCAGAGACCGGGAATCAGAGATGGGGAATCAGAGGCGGGGAATCAGATATGGGGAATCAGAGGTGGGGAATCAGAGGCGGGGAAACAGAGGCGGTGAATCAGATATTGGGAATCAGAGGTGGCGAATCGGAGGTAGCGAATCAGAGATGGGGAAGCAGAGGTGGGGAATCAGATGTGATGAATTAGAGATGGGGAATCAGAGGCGGGGTATCAGAGGTGCCAATCAGAGGCGGGGAAACAGAGGGGGGGAATCAGATATGGGGAAACAGAGGCGAGAAATCAGAGGCAGGGAAACAGAGGCGGGGAATCAGATATGTGGAATCAGAGGTGGGGAATTAGAGGTGGCGAATCAGAGGCAGGGAATCAGAGGCGGGGAATCAGAGGCGGGGAATCAGAGGCAGGGAATCGGATGTGCGGAATCAGAGATGGGGAATCAGAGGTGGGGAATCAGAGATGGGGAATCAAAGGCGGGGAATCAGAGGCAGGGAATCAGACACGGGGAATCAGAGGCGGGGAATCATAGCTGCAGAATCAGAGGAGGGGAATCAGAGATGGGGAATCAGAGGCGGGAAATCAGATATGGGGAATCAGAGGCGGGGAATCAGAGGCGGGGAAACAGAGGCGGTGAATCAGATATGGGGAATCAGAGGCGGGGAATCAGATATGGGGAATCAGAGGTGGGGAATCAGAGCTGGGGAATCAGAGGCGGGGAATCAGAGTTTGGGAATCAGAGGAGGGGAATCAGAGTTTGGGAATCAGAGGAGGGGAATCAGATATGGGGAAACAGAGGCCGGGAATCAGAGGCAGTGAAACAGAGGCGGGGAATCAGATATGGGGAATCAGAGGTGGGGAATTAGAGGTTGCGAATCAGAGGCCGGGAATCAGAGGCGGGGAATCAGAGGCGGGGAATCAGAGGCAGGGAATCGGATGTGCGGAATCAGAGATGGGGAATCAGAGGTGGGGAATCAGAGGTGGTGAATCAGAGAAGGGGAATCAGAGGCGGGGAATCAGAGGCAGGGGATCAGACGCAGGGAATCAGAAGCGGGGAATCATAGCTGGCGAATCAGAGTAGGGGAACCAGAGTTGCGGAATCAGAGGTGGGGAATCAGATATGGGGAAACAAAGGTGGGGAATCAGAAGCGGGGAAACAGAGGCGGGGAATCAGATATGGGGATTCAGAGGTGGGGAATTAGAGTTTGCGAATCAGAGGCCGGGAATCAGAGGCGGGGAATCAGAGGCGGGGAATCAGAGGCAGGGAATCGGATGTGCGGAATCAGAGATGGGGAATCAGAGGTGGGGAATCAGAGGTGGTGAATCAGAGAAGGGGAATCAGAGGCGGGGAATCAGAGGCAGGGGATCAGACGCAGGGAATCAGAAGCGGGGAATCATAGCTGGCGAATCAGAGTAGGGGAATCAGAGTTGCGGAATCAGAGGCGGGGAATCAGATATGGGGAAAGAAAGGTGGGTAATCAGAGGCGGGGAATCAGAGGCGGGGAATCAGATATGGGGATTCAGAGGTGGGGAATCAGAGGTTGGGAATCAGAGGCAGGGAATCAGAGGCGGGGAATCAGAGGCAGGGAATCAGATGCGGGGAATCAGAGGCGGGGAATCAGAGCTGGGGAATCAGAGGCGGGGAATCAGTGTTGGGGTATCAGAGGCATGGAATTAGATATGGGGAAACAGAGGCGGGGAATCAGAGGCGGGGAAACAGAGGCCGGGAATCAGATATGGGGAATCAGAGGTGGGGAATCAGAGGCAGGGAATCAGATGTGCGGAATCAGAGATGGGGAATCAGAGGCGGGGAATGAGATATCGGGAATCAGAAACGGGGAATCAGAGGCGGGGATACAGAGGCGGGGAATCTGATATGGGGAATCAGATGTGGCGAATCAAAGGCGGTGAATCAGAGATGGAGAATCAGACGCGGGGAATCAGAGGCAGGGAATAAAACACAGGGAATCAGAGGCGGGGAATCAGAGCTGGGGAATCAGAGGCGGGGAATCAGAGTTGGGGAAGCAGAGGCGGGGAATCAGAGGCGGGGAAACAGAGGCGGGGAATCAGAGGCGGGGAAACAGAGGCGTGGAATCAGATATGGGGAATCAGATGTGGGGAATCAGAGGTTGGGAATCAGAGGCAGGGAATCAGAGGCGGGGAGTCAGAGGCGGGGAATCAGAGGCGGGGTATCAGAGGTGGCGAATCAGAGGCAGGGAAACAGAGGCGGGGAATCAGATATGGGGAATCAGAGGTGGTGATTTAGGGGCGGGGAATCAGTGGCAGGGAATCAGAGGCCGGGAATCAGTGGCCGGGAATCAGATGCCGGGAATAAGAGGACTTGGAATCAGAGGTGGGGAATCAGAGTTCGGAAATCAGAGATGGGGAATCAGAGGCGGGGAATGAGATATGGGGAATCAGAGGCGGGGAATCAGAGGTGGGGAAACAGAGGCGGGGAATCAGAATTGGGGAATCAGAGATGTGGAATCAGAGATGGGGAATCAGAGGCGGGGAATCAGACGCGGGGAATCAGAGGTGGTGAATCAGAGATGGGGAATCAGAGGGGGGGAATCAGAGGCAGGGAATCAGATGCGGGGAACCAGAGGATGGGAATCATAGCTGGCAAATCAGAGGCGGGAAATCAGAGGTGGGGAATCAGAGGCGGGGAATCAGATATGGGGAATCAGAGGTGGGGATTCAGAGGCGGGGAAACAGAGGCGGGGAATCAGATATGTTGGATCAGAGGTGGGGAATCAGAGGTGGGGAATCAGAGCTGGGGAATCAGAGGCGGGGAATCAGAATTGGGGAATCAGAGATGGGGAATCAGAGATGGGGAATCAGAGGCGGGGAATCAGACGCGGGGAATCAGAGGTGGTGAATCAGAGATGGGGAATCAGAGGTGGGGAATCATAGGCAGGGAATCAGATGCGGGGAACCAGAGGATGGGAATCATAGCTGGCAAATCAGAGGCGGGGAATCAGAGGTGGGTATCAGAGGCGGGGAATCAGATATGGGGAAACAGAGGTGGGGAATCAGAGGCGGGGAAACAGAGGAGGGGAATCAGATATGGGGTATCAGAGGTGGGGAATCAGGGGCGGGGAATCAGTGGCAGGGAATCAGAGGAGGGGATTCGGAGGCGGGGAATCAGAGGCAGGGAATCAGACACTGGGAATCAGAGGCGGTGAATCAGGGATGGGGAATCAGAGGCCGGGAAACAGAGGTGGGGAATCAGAGACCGGGAATCAGAGATGTGGAATCAGAGGCGGGGAATCAGATATGGGGAATCAGAGGCGGGGAATCAGAGGCGGGGAAACAGAGGCGGTGAATCAGATATTGGGAATCAGAGGTGGCGAATCAGAGGTAGAGAATCAGAGATGGGGAAGCAGAGGTGGGGAATCAAATGTGATGAATTAGAGATGGGGAATCAGAGGCGGGGTATCAGAGGTGCCAATCAGAGGCGGGGAAACAGAGGCGGGGAATCAGAGGTGGTGAATCAGAGATGGGGAATCAGAGGGGGGGAATCAGAGGCAGGGAATCAGATGCGGGAAACCAGAGGATGGGAATGATAGCTGGCAAATCAGAGGAGGGGAATCAGATATGGCGAATCAGAGGTGGGGAATTAGAGGTTGCGAATCAGAGGCAGGGAATCAGAGGCGGGGAATCAGAGGCGGGGAATCATAGGCAGGGAATCGGGTGTGCGGAATCAGAGATGGGGAATCAGAGGTGGGGAATCAGATGTGGTGAATCAGAGATGGGGAATCAGAGGCGGGGAATCAGAGGCAGGGAATCAGACACGGGGAATCAGAGGCGGGGAATCTTAGCTGGCGAATCAGTGGAGGGGAATCAGAGGTGGGGAATCAGAGGCGGGGAATCAGATATGGGGAATCAGAGGTGGGGAATCAGAGGCGGAGAAACAGAGGCCGGGAATCAGATATGTTGTATCAGAGGTGGGGAATCAGATGCGGGAAATCAGAGCTGGGGAATCAGAGGCGGGGAATCAGAGTAGGGGAATCAGAGTCCGGGAATCAGAGATGTGGAATCAGAGGCGGGGAATCAAATATGGAGAATCAGAGGCGGGGAATCAGAGGCGGGGAAACAGAGGCGGTGAATCAGATATGGGGAATCAGAGGTGGCGAATCAGAGGTTGAGAATCAGAGATGGGGAAGCAGAGGTGGTGACTCAGATGTGATGAATTAGAGATGGGGAATCAGAGGCGGGGTATCAGAGGCGGCCAATCAGAGGCGGGGAATCAGAGGCGTGGAATCAGATATGGGAAATCAGAGGTGGGTATCAGAGGCGGGGAAACAGAGGCGGGGAATCAGATATGGGGTATCAGAGGTGGGGAATCAGGGGCGGGGAATCAGTGGCAGGGAATCAGAGGAGGGGATTCAGAGGCGGGGAATCAGAGGCAGGGAATCAGACACTGGGAATCAGAGGCGGTGAATAAGGGATGGGGAATGAGAGGCCGGGAAACAGAGGTGGGGAATCAGAGACCGGGAATCAGAGATGGGGAATCAGAGGCGGGGAATCAGATATGGGGAATCAGAGGCGGGGAATCAGAAGCGTGGAAACAGAGGCGGTGAATCAGATATTCGGAATCAGAGGTTGCGAATCAGAGGTAGAGAATCAGAGATGGGGAAGCAGAGGTGGGGAATCAGATGTGATGAATTAGAGATGGGGAATCAGAGGCGGGGTATCAGAGGTGCCAATCAGAGGCGGTGAAACAGAGGCGGCGAATCAGATATGGGGAATCAGAGGCGGGGAATCAGAGGCAGGGAAACAGAGGCGGGGAATCAGATATGGGGAATCAGAGGTGGGGAATAACAGGTTGCGAATCAGAGGCAGGGAATCAGAGGCGGGGAATCAGAGGCGGGGAATCAGAGGCAGGGAATCTGATGTGCAGAATCAGAGATGGGGAATCAGAGGTGGGGAATCAGAGGTGGTGAATCAGAGATGGGGAATCAAAGGCGTGGAATCAGAGGCAGGGTCAGACACGGGGAATCAGAGGCGGGGAATCAGATGCGGGGAACCAGAGGAGGGGAATCATAGCTGGCGAATCAGAGGCGGGGAATCATAGGCGGGGAATCAGATATGGGGAATCAGAGGTGGGGAATCAGAGGCGGGGAAAGAGAGGCGGGGAATCAGATATGTTGGATCAGAGGTGGGGAATCAGAGGCGGGGAATCAGAGCTGGGGAATCAGAGGCGGGGAATCAGAGTTGGGGAATCAGAGGCAGGGAATCAGATATGGGGAA
Source organism: Narcine bancroftii (assembly GCF_036971445.1). Taxonomy (NCBI): domain Eukaryota; kingdom Metazoa; phylum Chordata; class Chondrichthyes; order Torpediniformes; family Narcinidae; genus Narcine; species Narcine bancroftii. The sequence goes on from NC_091470.1 coordinate 266,400,949, forward strand.
TCAGAGGTGGGGAATCAGAGGCGGGGAAACAGAGGCGGGGAATCAGATATGGGGTATCAGAGGTGGGGAATCAGGGGCGGGGAATCAGTGGCAGGGAATCAGAGGAGGGGATTCAGAGGCGGGGAATCAGAGGCAGGGAATCAGACACTGGGAGTCAGAGGCGGTGAATCAGGGATTGGGAATCAGAGGCCGGGAAACAGAGGTGGGGAATCAGAGACCGGGAATCAGAGATGGGGAATCAGAGGCGGGGAATAAGATATGGGGAATCAGAGGCGGTGAATCAGATATTGGGAATCAGAGGTGGCGAATCAGAGGTAGAGAATCGGAGATGGGGAAGCAGAGGTGGGGAATCAGATGTGATGAATTAGAGATGGGGAATCAGAGGCGGGGTATCAGAGGTGCCAATCAGAGGCGGGGAAACAGAGGCGGGGAATCAGAGGCAGGGAATCAGAGGCGGGGAATCAGAGGCGGGGAATCAGAGGCAGGGAATCGGATGTGCGGAATCAGAGATGGGGTATCAGAGGTGGTGAATCAGAGGTGGTGAGTCAGAGATGGGGAATCAGAGGCGGGGAATCAGAGGCAGGGAATCAGAAACGGGGAATCAGAGGCGGGCAATCATAACTGGCGAATCAGAGGAGGGGAATCAGTGGTGGGGAATCAGAGGCGGGGAATCAGATATGGTGAATCAGAGGTGGGGAATCAGAGGCGGGGAAACAGAGGCCGGGAATCAGATATGTTGTATCAGAGGTGGGGAATCAGAGGCGGGAAATCAGAGCTGGGGAATCAGAGGCGGGGAAATCAGAGTTGGGGAATCAGAGTCCGGGAATCAGAGATGGGAAATCAGAGGAGGGGAATCAAATATGGGGAATCAGAGGCGGGGAATCAGAGTTTTTGGAATCAGAGTCCGGGAATCAGAGATGGGGAATCAGAGGCGGGGAATCAAATATGGGGAATCAGAGGCGGGGAATCAGAGGCGGGGAAACAGAGGCGATGAATCAGATATGGGCAATCAGAGGTGGCGAATCAGAGGTAGAGAATCAGAGATGGGGAAGCAGAGGTGGTGAATCAGAGGCGGGAAATCAGAGCTGGGGAATCAGAGGCGGGGAATCAGAGTTGGGGAATCAGAGTCCGGGAATCAGAGATGAGGAATCAGAGGCGGGGAATCAAATATGGGGAATCAGAGGCGGGGAATCAGAGGCGGGGAAACAGAGGCGGTGAATCAGATATGGGGAATCAGAGGTGGCGAATCAGAGGTTGAGAATCAGAGATGGGGAAGCAGAGGTGGGGAATCAGATGTGATGAATTAGAGATGGGGAATCAGAGGCAGGGTATCAGAGGCGCCCAATCAGAGGCGGGGAATCAGAGGCGTGGAATCAGATATGGGAAATCAGAGGTGGGGAATCAGAGGCGGGGAAACAGAGGCGGGGAATCAGATATGGGGAAACAAAGGTGGGGAATCAGAGGCGGGGAAACAGAGGCGGGGAATCAGATATGGGGATTCAGAGGTGGGGAATCAGAGGTTGGGAATCAGAGGCAGGGAATCAGAGGCGGGGAATCAGAGGCAGGGAATCAGATGCGGGGAATCAGAGGCGGGGAATCAGAGCTGGGGAATCAGAGGCGGGGAATCAGTGTTGCGGTATCAGAGGCATGGAATTAGATATGGGGAAACAGAGGCGGGGAATCAGAGGCGGGGAAACAGAGGCCGGGAATCAGATATGGGGAATCAGAGGTGGGGAATCAGAGGCAGGGAATCAGATGTGCGGAATCAGAGATGGGGAATCAGAGGCGGGGAATGAGATATGGGGAATCAGAGGCGGGGAATCAGAGGCGGGGATACAGAGGCGGGGAATCTGATATGGGGAATCAGATGTGGCGAATCAAAGGCGGTGAATCAGAGATGGAGTATCAGACGCGGGGAATCAGAGGCAGGGAATAAAACACGGGGAATCAGAGGCGGGGAATCAGAGCTGGGGAATCAGAGGCGGGGAATCAGAGTTGGGGAAGCAGAGGCGGGGAATCAGAGGCGGGGAAGCAGAGGCGGGGAATCAGAGGCGGGGAAACAGAGGCGGGGAATCAGATATGGGGAATCAGATGTGGGGAATCAGAGGTTGGGAATCATAGGCAGGGAATCAGAGGCGGGGAGTCAGAGGCGGGGAATCAGAGGCGGGGTATCAGAGGTGGCGAATCAGAGGCAGGGAAACAGAGGCGGGGAATCAGATATGGGGAATCAGAGGTGGGGATTTAGGGGCGGGGAATCAGTGGCAGGGAATCTGATGCCGGGAATAAGAGGACTTGGAATCAGAGGTGCGGAATCAGAGTTCGGGAATCAGAGATGGGGAATCAGAGGCGGGGAATGAGATATGGGGAATCAGAGGCGGGGAATCAGAGGTGGGGAAACAGAGGCGGGGAATCAGAATTGGGGAATCAGAGATGTGGAATCAGAGATGGGGAATCAGAGGCGGGGAATCAGACGCGGGGAATCAGAGGTGGTGAATCAGAGATGGGGAATCAGAGGGGGGGAATCAGAGGCAGGGAATCAGATGCGGGGAACCAGAGGATGGGAATCATAGCTGGCAAATCAGAGGCGGGGAATCAGAGGTGGGGAATCAGAGGCGGGGAATCAGATATGGGGAATCAGAGGTGGGGATTCAGAGGTGGGGAAACAGAGGCGGGGAATCAGATATGTTGGATCAGAGGTGGGGAATCAGAGGTGGGGAATCAGAGCTGGGGAATCAGAGGCGGGGAATCAGAATTGGGGAATCAGAGATGGGGAATCAGAGATGGGGAATCAGAGGCGGGGAATCAGACGCGGGGAATCAGAGGTGGTGAATCAGAGATGGGGAATCAGAGGGGGGGAATCAGAGGCAGGGAATCAGATGCGGGCAACGAGAGGATGGGAATCATAGCTGGCAAATCAGAGGCGGGGAATCAGAGGTGGGTATCAGAGGCGGGGAATCAGATATGTTGGATCAGAGGTGGGGAATCAGAGGCGGGAAGCAGAGGCGGGGAATCAGAGGCGGGGAAACAGAGGCGGGGAATCAGATATGGGGAATCAGATGTGGGGAATCAGAGGTTGGGAATCAGAGGCAGGGAATCAGAGGCGGGGAGTCAGAGGCGGGGAATCAGAGGCGGGGTATCAGAGGTGGCGAATCAGAGGCAGGGAAACAGAGGCGGGGAATCAGATATGGGGAATCAGAGGTGGGGATTTAGGGGCGGGGAATCAGTGGCAGGGAATCTGATGCCGGGAATAAGAGGACTTGGAATCAGAGGTGCGGAATCAGAGTTCGGGAATCAGAGATGGGGAATCAGAGGCGGGGAATGAGATATGGGGAATCAGAGGCGGGGAATCAGAGGTGGGGAAACAGAGGCGGGGAATCAGAATTGGGGAATCAGAGATGTGGAATCAGAGATGGGGAATCAGAGGCGGGGAATCAGACGCGGGGAATCAGAGGTGGTGAATCAGAGATTGGGAATCAGAGGGGGGGAATCAGAGGCAGGGAATCAGATGCGGGGAACCAGAGGATGGGAATCATAGCTGGCAAATCAGAGGCGGGGAATCAGAGGTGGGGAATCAGAGGCGGGGAATCAGATATGGGGAATCAGAGGTGGGGATTCAGAGGCGGGGAAACAGAGGCGGGGAATCAGATATGTTGGATCAGAGGTGGGGAATCAGAGGTGGGGAATCAGAGCTGGGGAATCAGAGGCGGGGAATCAGAATTGGGGAATCAGAGATGGGGAATCAGGGATGGGGAATCAGAGGCGGGGAATCAGACGCGGGGAATCAGAGGTGGTGAATCAGAGATGGGGAATCAGAGGGGGGGAATCAGAGGCAGGGAATCAGATGCGGGGAACCAGAGGATGGGAATCATAGCTGGCAAATCAGAGGCTGGGAATCAGAGGTGGGTATCAGAGGCGGGGAATCAGATATGGGGAATCAGAGGTGGGGATTCAGAGGCGGGGAAACAGAGGCGGGGAATCAGATATGTTGGATCAGAGGTGGGGAATCAGAGGTGGGGAATCATAGCTGGGGAATCAGAGGCGGGGAATCAGAGTTGGGGAATCAGAGGCAGGGAATCAGATATGGGGAATCAGAGGTGGGGAATCAGAGGCGGGGAAACAGAGGAGGGGAATCAGATATGGGGTATCAGAGGTGGGGAATCAGGGGCGGGGAATCAGTGGCAGGGAATCAGAGGAGGGGATTCAGAGGCGGGGAATCAGAGCAGGGAATCAGACACTGGGAATCAGAGGCGGTGAATCAGGGATGGGGAATCAGAGGCCGGGAAACAGAGGTGGGGAATCAGAGACCGGGAATCAGAGATGGGGAATCAGAGGCGGGGAATAAGATATGGGGAATCAAAGGCGGGGAATCAGAGGTGGGGAATCAAAGGTAGAGAATCAGAGATGGGGAAGCAGAGGTGGGGAATCAAATGTGATGAATCAGAGATGGGGAATCAGAGGCGGTGTATCAGAGGTGCCAATCAGAGGCGGGGAAACAGAGGCGGGGAATCAGAGGTGGTGAATCAGAGATGGGGAATCAGAGGGGGGGAATCAGAGGCAGGGAATCAGATGCGGGGAACCAGAGGATGGGAATCATAGCTGGCAAATCAGAGGCGGGGAATCAGATATGGCGAATCAGAGGTGGGGAATTAGAGGTTGCGAATCAGAGGCAGGGAATCAGAGGCGGGGAATCAGAGGCGGGGAATCAGAGGCAGGGAATCGGATGTGCGGAATCAGAGATGGGGAATCAGAGGTGGGGAATCAGATGTGGTGAATCAGAGATGGGGAATCAGAGGCGGGGAATCAGAGGCAGGGAATCAGACACGGGGAATCAGAGGCGGGGAATCTTAGCTGGCGAATCAGAGGAGGGGAATCAGAGGTGGAGAATCAGAGGCGGGGAATCAGATATGGGGAATCAGAGGTGGGGAATCAGAGGCGGAGAAACAGAGGCCGGGAATCAGATATGTTGTATCAGAGGTGGGGAATAAGAGGCGGGAAATCAGAGCTGGGGAATCAGAGGCGGGGAATCAGAGTTGGGGAATCAGAGTCCGGGAATCAGAGATGGGGAATCAGAGGCGGTGAATCAGATATGGGGAATCAGAGGTGGCGAATCAGAGGTTGAGAATCAGAGATGGGGAAGCAGAGGTGGGGACTCAGATGTGATGAATTAGAGATGGGGAATCAGAGGCGGGGTATCAGAGGCGGCCAATCAGAGGCGGGGAATCAGAGGCGTGGAATCAGATATGGGAAATCAGAGGTGGGGAATCAGAGGCGGGGAAACAGAGGCGGGGAATCAGATATGGGGTATCAGAGGTGGGGAATCAGGGGCGGGGAATCAGTGGCAGGGAATCAGAGGAGGGGATTCAGAGTCGGGGAATCAGAGGCAGGGAATCAGACACTGGGAATCAGAGGCGGTGAATCAGATATGGGGAATCAGAGGCGGGGAATCAGAAGCGGGGAAACAGAGGCGGTGAATCAGATATTCGGAATCAGAGGTTGCGAATCAGAGGTAGAGAATCAGAGATGGGGAAGCAGAGGTGGGGAATCAGATGTGATGAATTAGAGATGGGGAATCAGAGGCGGGGTATCAGAGGTGCCAATCAGAGACGGTGAAACAGAGGCGGGGAATCAGATATGGGGAAACAGAGGCGGGGAATCAGAGGCAGGGAAACAGAGGCGGGGAATCAGAAATGGGGAATCAGAGGTGGGGAATAACAGGTTGCGAATCAGAGGCAGGGAATCAGAGGCGGGGAATCAGAGGCGGGGAATCAGAGGCAGGGAATCGGATGTGCAGAATCAGAGATGGGGAATCAGAGGTGGGGAATCAGAGGTGGTGAATCAGAGATGGGGAATCAAAGGCGTGGAATCAGAGGCAGGGTCAGACACGGGGAATCAGAGGCGGGGAATCAGATGCGGGGAACCAGAGGAGGGGAATCATAGCTGGCGAATCAGAGGCGGGGAATCAGAGGTGGGGAATCATAGGCGGGGAATCAGATATGGGGAATCAGAGGTGGGGAATCAGAGGCGGGGAAACAGAGGCTGGGAATCAGATATGTTGGATCAGAGGTGGGGAATCAGAGGCGGGGAATCAGAGCTGGGGAATCAGAGGCGGGGAATCAGAGTTGGGGAATCAGAGGCAGGGAATCAGATATGGGGAATCAGAGGTGGGGAATCAGAGGCGCGGAAACAGAGGCGGGGAATCAGATATGGGGTATCAGAGGTGGGGAATCAGGGGCGGGGAATCAGTGGCAGGGAATCAGAGGAGGGGATTCAGAGGCGGTGAATCAGAGGCAGGGAATCAGACACTGGGAGTCAGAGGCGGTGAATCAGGGATTGGGAATCAGAGGCCGGGAAACAGAGGTGGGGAATCAGAGACCGGGAATCAGAGATGGGAATCAGAGGCGGGGAATCAGATATGGGGAATCAGAGGCGGGGAATCAGAGGCAGGGAAACAGAGGCGGTGAATCAGATATTGGGTATCAGAGGTGGCGAATCAGAGGTAGAGAATCGGAGATGGGGAAGCAGAGGTGGGGAATCAGATGTGATGAATTAGAGATGGGGAATCAGAGGCGGGGTATCAGAGGTGTCAATCAGAGGCGGGGAAACAGAGGCGGGGAATCAGATATGGGGATCAGAGGTGGGGAATAAGAGGTTGCGAATCAGAGGCAGGGAATCAGAGGCGGGGAATCAGAGGCAGGGAATCAGAGGCAGGGAATCGGATGTGCGGAATCAGAGATGGGGTATCAGAGGTGGTGAATCAGAGGTGGTGAATCAGAGATGGGGAATCAGAGGCGGGGAATCAGAGGCAGGGTATCAGAAACGGGGAATCAGAGGCTGGCAATCATAACTGGCGAATCAGAGGAGGGGAATCAGTGGTGGGGAATCAGAGGCGGGGAATCAGATATGGTGAATCAGAGGTGGGGAATCAGAGGCGGGGAAACAGAGGCAGGGAATCAGATGCAGGGAACCAGAGGATGGGAATCATAGCTGGCAAATCAGAGGCGGGGAATCAGAGGTGGGGAATCAGAGGCAGGGAATCAGATGCGGGGAACCAGAGGATGGGAATCATAGCTGGCAAATCAGAGGCGGGGAATCAGAGGTGGGTATCAGAGGCGGGGAATCAGATATGGGGAATCAGAGGTGGGGATTCAGAGGCGGGGAAACAGAGGCGGGGAATCAGATATGTTGGATCAGAGGTGGGGAATCAGAGGTGGGGAATCATAGCTGGGGAATCAGAGGCGGGGAATCAGAGTTGGGGAATCAGAGGAAGGGAATCAGATATGGGGAATCAGAGGTGGGGAATCAGAGGCGGGGAAACAGAGGAGGGGAATCAGATATGGGGTATCAGAGGTGGGGAATCAGGGGCGGGGAATCAGTGGCAGGGAATCAGAGGAGGGGATTCAGAGGCGGGGAATCAGAGGCAGGGAATCAGACACTGGGAATCAGAGGCGGTGAATCAGGGATGGGGAATCAGAGGCCGGGAAACAGAGGTGGGGAATCAGAGACCGGGAATTAGAGATGGGGAATCAGAGGCGGGGTATCAGAGGTGCCAATCAGAGGCGGGGAAACAGAGGCGGGGAATCAGATATGGGGAATCAGAGGTGGGGAATAAGAGGTTGCGAATCAGAGGCAGGGAATCAGAGGCGGGGAATCAGAGGCGGGGAATCAGAGGCAGGGAATCGGATGTGCGGAATCAGAGATGGGGTATCAGAGGTGGTGAATCAGAGGTGGTGAGTCAGAGATGGGGAATCAGAGGCGGGGAATCAGAGGCAGGGAATCAGAAACGGAGAATCAGAGGAGGGCAATCATAACTGGCGAATCAGAGGAGGGGAATCAGTGGTGGGGAATCAGAGGCGGGGAATCAGATATGGTGAATCAGAGGTGGGGAATCAGAGGCGGGGAAACAGAGGCAGGGAATCAGATGCGGGGAACCAGAGGATGGGAATCATAGCTGGCAAATCAGAGGCGGGGAATCAGATATGGGGAATCAGAAGTGGGGAATGAGAGGCGGGGAAACAGAGGGTGGGAATCAGATATGGGGAATCAGAGGTGGGGAATCAGAGGCAGGGAATCAGAAACGGGGAATCAGAGGCGGGCAATCATAACTGGCGAATCAGAGGAGGGGAATCAGTGGTGGGGAATCAGAGGCGGGGAATCAGATATGGTGAATCAGAGGTGGGGAATCAGAGCGGGGAATCAGAGGCAGGGAATCAGACACGGGGAATCAGAGGCGGTGAATCAGGGATGGGGAATCAGAGGCGGGGAATCAGAGGTGGGGAATCAGAGACCGGGAATCAGAGATGGGGAATCAGAGGAGGGGAATCAGATATGGGGAATCAGAGGCGGGGAATCAGAGGCGGGGAAACAGAGGCGGTGAATCAGATATTGGGAATCAGAGGTGGCGAATCGGAGGTAGCGAATCAGAGATGGGGAAGCAGAGGTGGGGAATCAGATGTGATGAATTAGAGATGGGGAATCAGAGGCGGGGTATCAGAGGTGCCAATCAGAGGCGGGGAAACAGAGGCGGGGAATCAGATGTGGGGAATCAGAGGTTGGGAATCAGAGGCAGGGAATCAGAGGCGGGGAGTCAGAGGCGGGGAATCAGAGGCGGGGTATCAGAGGTGGCGAATCAGAGGCAGGGAAACAGAGGCGGGGAATCAGATATGGGGAATCAGAGGTGGGGATTTAGGGGCGGGGAATCAGTGGCAGGGAATCAGAGGCCGGGAATCAGTGGCCGGGAATCAGATGCCGGGAATAAGAGGACTTGGAATCAGAGGTGGGGAATCAGAGTGCGGGAATCAGAGATGGGGAATCAGAGGCGGGGAATGAGATATGGGGAATCAGAGGCGGGGAATCAGAGGTGGGGAAACAGAGGCGGGGAATCAGAATTGGGGAATCAGAGATGTGGAATCAGAGATGGGGAATCAGAGGCGGGGAATCAGACGCGGGGAATCAGAGGTGGTGAATCAGAGATGGGGAATCAGAGGGGGGGAATCAGAGGCAGGGAATCAGATGCGGGGAACCAGAGGATGGGAATCATAGCTGGCAAATCAGAGGCGGGGAATCAGAGGTGGGGAATCAGAGGCGGGGAATCTGATATGGGGAATCAGAGGTGGGGATTCAGAGGCGGGGAAACAGAGGCGGGGAATCAGATATGTTGGATCAGAGGTGGGGAATCAGAGGTGGGGAATCAGAGCTGGGGAATCAGAGGCGGGGAATCAGAATTGGGGAATCAGAGATGGGGAATCAGAGATGGGGAATCAGAGGCGGGGAATCAGACGCGGGGAATCAGAGGTGGTGAATCAGAGATGGGGAATCAGAGGGGGGGAATCAGAGGCAGGGAATCAGATGCGGGGAACCAGAGGATGGGAATCATAGCTGGTAAATCAGAGGCGGGGAATCAGAGGTGGGTATCAGAGGCGGGGAATCAGATATGGGGAATCAGAGGTGGGGATTCAGAGGCGGGGAAACAGAGGCGGGGAATCAGATATGTTGGATCAGAGGTGGGGAATCAGAGGTGGGGAATCATAGCTGGGGAATCAGAGGCGGGGAATCAGAGTTGGGGAATCAGAGGCAGGGAATCAGATATGGGGAATCAGAGGTGGGGAATCAGAGGCGGGGAAACAGAGGAGGGGAATCAGATATGGGGTATCAGAGGTGGGGAATCAGGGGCGGGGAATCAGTGGCAGGGAATCAGAGGAGGGGATTCAGAGGCGGGGAATCAGAGGCAGGGAATCAGACACTGGGAATCAGAGGCGGTGAATCAGGGATGGGGAATCAGAGGCCGGGAAACAGAGGTGGGGAATCAGAGACCGGGAATCAGAGATGGGGAATCAGAGGCGGTGAATCAGATATGGGGAATCAGAGGCGGGGAATCAGAGGCGGGGAAACAGAGGCGGTGAATCAGATATTGGGAATCAGAGGTGGCGAATCAGAGGTAGAGAATCAGAGATGGGGAAGCAGAGGTGGGGAATCAAATGTGATGAATTAGAGATGGGGAATCAGAGGCGGGGTATCAGAGGTGCCAATCAGAGGCGGGGAAACAGAGGCGGGGAATCATAGGTGGTGAATCAGAGATGGGGAATCAGAGGGGGGGAATCAGAGGCAGGGAATCAGATGCGGGGAACCAGAGGATGGGAATCATAGCTGGCAAATCAGAGGCGGGGAATCAGATATGGCGAATCAGAGGTGGGGAATTAGAGGTTGCGAATCAGAGGCAGGGAATCAGAGGCGGGGAATCAGAGGCGGGGAATCAGAGGCAGGGAATCGGATGTGCGGAATCAGAGATGGGGAATCAGAGGTGGGGAATCAGATGTGGTGAATCAGAGATGGGGAATCGGAGGCGGGGAATCAGAGGCAGGGAATCAGACACGGGGAATCAGAGGCGGGGAATCTTAGCTGGCGAATCAGAGGAGGGGAATCAGAGGTGGGGAATCAGAGGCGGGGAATCAGATATGGGGAATCAGAGGTGGGGAATCAGAGGCGGAGAAACAGAGGCCTGGAATCAGATATGTTGTATCAGAGGTGGGGAATCAGAGGCGGGAAATCAGAGCTGGGGAATCAGAGGCGGGGAATCAGAGTTGGGGAATCAGAGTCCGGGAATCAGAGATGGGGAATCGGAGGCGGGGAATCAAATATGGGGAATCAGAGGCGGGGAATCAGAGGTTGAGAATCAGAGATGGGGAAGCAGAGGTGGGGTCTCAGATGTGATGAATTAGAGATGGGGAATCAGAGGCGGGGTATCAGAGGCGGCCAATCAGAGGCGGGGAATCAGAGGCGTGGAATCAGGTATGGGAAATCAGAGGTGGGGAATCAGAGGCGGGGAAACAGAGGCGGGGAATCAGATATGGGGTATCAGAGGTGGGGAATCAGGGGCGGGGAATCAGTGGCAGGGAATCAGAGGAGGGGATTCAGAGGCGGGGAATCAGAGGTGGGGAATGAGAGGCGGGGAAACAGAGGGTGGGAATCAGATATGGGGAATCAGAGGTGGGGAATCAGGGGCGGGGAATCAGTGGCAGGGAATCAGAGGAGGGGATTCAGAGCGGGGAATCAGAGGCAGGGAATCAGACACGGGGAATCAGAGGCGGTGAATCAGGGATGGGGAATCAGAGGCCGGGAATCAGAGGTGGGGAATCAGAGACCGGGAATCAGAGATGGGGAATCAGAGGCGGGGAATCAGATATGGGGAATCAGAGGTGGGGAATCAGAGGCGGGGAAACAGAGGCGGTGAATCAGATATTGGGAATCAGAGGTGGCGAATCGGAGGTAGCGAATCAGAGATGGGGAAGCAGAGGTGGGGAATCAGATGTGATGAATTAGAGATGGGGAATCAGAGGCGGGGTATCAGAGGTGCCAATCAGAGGCGGGGAAACAGAGGGGGGGAATCAGATATGGGGAAACAGAGGCGAGAAATCAGAGGCAGGGAAACAGAGGCGGGGAATCAGATATGTGGAATCAGAGGTGGGGAATTAGAGGTGGCGAATCAGAGGCAGGGAATCAGAGGCGGGGAATCAGAGGCGGGGAATCAGAGGCAGGGAATCGGATGTGCGGAATCAGAGATGGGGAATCAGAGGTGGGGAATCAGAGATGGGGAATCAAAGGCGGGGAATCAGAGGCAGGGAATCAGACACGGGGAATCAGAGGCGGGGAATCATAGCTGCAGAATCAGAGGAGGGGAATCAGAGATGGGGAATCAGAGGCGGGAAATCAGATATGGGGAATCAGAGGCGGGGAATCAGAGGCGGGGAAACAGAGGCGGTGAATCAGATATGGGGAATCAGAGGCGGGGAATCAGATATGGGGAATCAGAGGTGGGGAATCAGAGCTGGGGAATCAGAGGCGGGGAATCAGAGTTTGGGAATCAGAGGAGGGGAATCAGAGTTTGGGAATCAGAGGAGGGGAATCAGATATGGGGAAACAGAGGCCGGGAATCAGAGGCAGGGAAACAGAGGCGGGGAATCAGATATGGGGAATCAGAGGTGGGGAATTAGAGGTTGCGAATCAGAGGCCGGGAATCAGAGGCGGGGAATCAGAGGCGGGGAATCAGAGGCAGGGAATCGGATGTGCGGAATCAGAGATGGGGAATCAGAGGTGGGGAATCAGAGGTGGTGAATCAGAGAAGGGGAATCAGAGGCGGGGAATCAGAGGCAGGGGATCAGACGCAGGGAATCAGAAGCGGGGAATCATAGCTGGCGAATCAGAGTAGGGGAACCAGAGTTGCGGAATCAGAGGTGGGGAATCAGATATGGGGAAACAAAGGTGGGGAATCAGAAGCGGGGAAACAGAGGCGGGGAATCAGATATGGGGATTCAGAGGTGGGGAATTAGAGTTTGCGAATCAGAGGCCGGGAATCAGAGGCGGGGAATCAGAGGCGGGGAATCAGAGGCAGGGAATCGGATGTGCGGAATCAGAGATGGGGAATCAGAGGTGGGGAATCAGAGGTGGTGAATCAGAGAAGGGGAATCAGAGGCGGGGAATCAGAGGCAGGGGATCAGACGCAGGGAATCAGAAGCGGGGAATCATAGCTGGCGAATCAGAGTAGGGGAATCAGAGTTGCGGAATCAGAGGCGGGGAATCAGATATGGGGAAAGAAAGGTGGGTAATCAGAGGCGGGGAATCAGAGGCGGGGAATCAGATATGGGGATTCAGAGGTGGGGAATCAGAGGTTGGGAATCAGAGGCAGGGAATCAGAGGCGGGGAATCAGAGGCAGGGAATCAGATGCGGGGAATCAGAGGCGGGGAATCAGAGCTGGGGAATCAGAGGCGGGGAATCAGTGTTGGGGTATCAGAGGCATGGAATTAGATATGGGGAAACAGAGGCGGGGAATCAGAGGCGGGGAAACAGAGGCCGGGAATCAGATATGGGGAATCAGAGGTGGGGAATCAGAGGCAGGGAATCAGATGTGCGGAATCAGAGATGGGGAATCAGAGGCGGGGAATGAGATATCGGGAATCAGAAACGGGGAATCAGAGGCGGGGATACAGAGGCGGGGAATCTGATATGGGGAATCAGATGTGGCGAATCAAAGGCGGTGAATCAGAGATGGAGAATCAGACGCGGGGAATCAGAGGCAGGGAATAAAACACGGGGAATCAGAGGCGGGGAATCAGAGCTGGGGAATCAGAGGCGGGGAATCAGAGTTGGGGAAGCAGAGGCGGGGAATCAGAGGCGGGGAAACAGAGGCGGGGAATCAGAGGCGGGGAAACAGAGGCGTGGAATCAGATATGGGGAATCAGATGTGGGGAATCAGAGGTTGGGAATCAGAGGCAGGGAATCAGAGGCGGGGAGTCAGAGGCGGGGAATCAGAGGCGGGGTATCAGAGGTGGCGAATCAGAGGCAGGGAAACAGAGGCGGGGAATCAGATATGGGGAATCAGAGGTGGTGATTTAGGGGCGGGGAATCAGTGGCAGGGAATCAGAGGCCGGGAATCAGTGGCCGGGAATCAGATGCCGGGAATAAGAGGACTTGGAATCAGAGGTGGGGAATCAGAGTTCGGAAATCAGAGATGGGGAATCAGAGGCGGGGAATGAGATATGGGGAATCAGAGGCGGGGAATCAGAGGTGGGGAAACAGAGGCGGGGAATCAGAATTGGGGAATCAGAGATGTGGAATCAGAGATGGGGAATCAGAGGCGGGGAATCAGACGCGGGGAATCAGAGGTGGTGAATCAGAGATGGGGAATCAGAGGGGGGGAATCAGAGGCAGGGAATCAGATGCGGGGAACCAGAGGATGGGAATCATAGCTGGCAAATCAGAGGCGGGAAATCAGAGGTGGGGAATCAGAGGCGGGGAATCAGATATGGGGAATCAGAGGTGGGGATTCAGAGGCGGGGAAACAGAGGCGGGGAATCAGATATGTTGGATCAGAGGTGGGGAATCAGAGGTGGGGAATCAGAGCTGGGGAATCAGAGGCGGGGAATCAGAATTGGGGAATCAGAGATGGGGAATCAGAGATGGGGAATCAGAGGCGGGGAATCAGACGCGGGGAATCAGAGGTGGTGAATCAGAGATGGGGAATCAGAGGTGGGGAATCAGAGGCAGGGAATCAGATGCGGGGAACCAGAGGATGGGAATCATAGCTGGCAAATCAGAGGCGGGGAATCAGAGGTGGGTATCAGAGGCGGGGAATCAGATATGGGGAATCAGAGGTGGGGATTCAGAGGCGGGGAAACAGGGGCGGGGAATCAGATATGTTGGATCAGAGGTGGGGAATCAGAGGTGGGGAATCATAGCTGGGGAATCAGAGGCGGGGAATCAGAGACCGGGAATCAGAGATGGGGAATCAGAGGCGGGGAATCAGATATGGGGAATCAGAGGCGGGGAATCAGAGGCGGGGAAACAGAGGCGGTGAATCAGATATTGGGAATCAGAGGTGGCGAATCAGAGGTAGAGAATCAGAGATGGGGAAGCAGAGGTGGGGAATCAAATGTGATGAATTAGAGATGGGGAATCAGAGGCGGGGTATCAGAGGTGCCAATCAGAGGCGGGGAAACAGAGTCGGGGAATCAGAGGTGGTGAATCAGAGATGGGGAATCAGAGGGGGGGAATCAGAGGCAGGGAATCAGATGCGGGGAACCAGAGGATGGGAATCATAGCTGGCAAATCAGAGTTGGGGAATCAGGTATGGCGAATCAGAGGTGGGGAATTAGAGGTTGCGAATCAGAGGCAGGGAATCAGAGGAGGGGAATCAGAGGCGGGGAATCAGCGGCAGGGAATCGGATGTGCGGAATCAGAGATGGGGAATCAGAGGTGGGGAATCAGATGTGGTGAATCAGAGATGGGGAATCAGAGGCGGGGAATCAGAGGCAGGGAATCAGACACGGGGAATCAGAGGCGGGGAATCTTAGCTGGCGAATCAGAGGAGGGGAATCAGAGGTGGGGAATCAGAGGCGGGGAATCAGATATGGGGAATCAGAGGTGGGGAATCAGAGGCGGAGAAACAGAGGCCGGGAATCAGATATGTTGTATCAGAGGTCGGGAATCAGAGGCGGGAAATCAGAGCTGGGGAATCAGAGGCGGGGAATCAGAGTTGGGGAATCAGAGTCCGGGAATCAGAGATGGGGAATCAGAGGCGGGGAATCAAATATGGGGAATCAGAGGCGGGGAATCAGAGGCGGGGAAACAGAGGCGGTGAATCAGATATGGGGAATCAGAGGTGGCGAATCAGAGGTTGTGAATCAGAGATGGGGAAGCAGAGGTGGGGACTCAGATGTGATGAATTAGAGATGGGGAATCAGAGGCGGGGTATCAGAGGCGGCCAATCAGAGGCGGGGAATAAGAGGCGTGGAATCAGATATGGGAAATCAGAGGTGGGGAATCAGAGGCGGTGAAACAGAGGCGGGGAATCAAATATGGGGTATCAGAGGTGGGGAATCAGGGGCGGGGAATCAGTGGCAGGGAATCAGAGGAGGGGATTCAGAGGCGGGGAATCAGAGGCAGGGAATCAGACACTGGGAATCAGAGGCGGTGAATCAGGGATGGGGAATGAGAGGCCGGGAAACAGAGGTGGGGAATCAGAGACCGGGAATCAGAGATGGGGAATCAGAGGCGGGGAATCAGATATGGGGAATCAGAGGCGGGGAATCAGAAGCGGGGAAACAGAGGCGGTGAATCAGATATTCGGAATCAGAGGTTGCGAATCAGAGGTAGAGAATCAGAGATGGGGAAGCAGAGGTGGGGAATCAGATGTGATGAATTAGAGATGGGGAATCAGAGGCGGGGTATCAGAGGTGCCAATCAGAGGCGGTGAAACAGAGGCGGGGAATCAGATATGGGGAAACAGAGGCGGGGAATCAGAGGCAGGGAAACAGAGGCGGGGAATCAGATATGGGGAATCAGAGGTGGGGAATAACAGGTTGCGAATCAGAGGCAGGGAATCAGAGGCGGGGAATCAGAGGCGGGGAATCAGAGGCAGGGAATCGGATGTGCAGAATCAGAGATGGGGAATCAGAGGTGGGGAATCAGAGGTGGTGAATCAGAGATGGGGAATCAAAGGCGTGGAATCAGAGGCAGGGTCAGACACGGGGAATCAGAGGTGGGGAATCAGATGCGGGGAACCAGAGGAGGGGAATCATAGCTGGCGAATCAGAGGCGGGGAATCAGAGGTGGGGAATCATGGGCGGGGAATCAGAAATGGGGAATCAGATGTGGGGAATCAGAGGCGGGGAAACAGAGGCGGGGAATCAGATATGTTGGATCAGAGGTGGGGAATCAGAGGCGGGGAATCAGTGGCAGGGAATCAGCGGAGGGGATTCAGAGGCGGGGAATCAGAGGCAGGGAATCAGACACTGGGAGTCAGAGGCGGTGAATCAGGGATTGGGAATCAAAGGCCGGGAAACAGAGGTGGGGAATCAGAGACCGGGAATCAGAGATGGGGAATCAGAGGCGGGGAATCAGATATGGGGAATCAGAGGCGGGGAATCAGAGGCAGGGAAACAGAGGCGGTGAATCAGATATTGGGAATCAGAGGTGGCGAATCAGAGGTAGAGAATCGGAGATGGGGAAGCAGAGGTGGGGAATCAGATGTGATGAATTAGAGATGGGGAATCAGAGGCGGGGTATCAGAGGTGCCAATCAGAGGCGGGGAAACAGAGGCGGGGAATCAGATATGGGGAATCAGAGGTGGGGAATAAGAGGTTGCGAATCAGAGGCAGGGAATCAGAGGCGGGGAATCAGAGGCGGGGAATCAGAGGCAGGGAATCGGATGTGCGGAATCAGAGATGGGGTATCAGAGGTGGTGAATCAGAGGTGGTGAGTCAGAGATGGGGAATCAGAGGCGGGGAATCAGAGGCAGGGAATCAGAAACGGGGAATCAGAGGCGGGCAATCATAACTGGCGAATCAGAGGAGGGGAATCAGTGGTGGGGAATCAGAGGCGGGGAATCAGATATGGTGAATCAGAGGTGGGGAATCAGAGGCCGGGAAACAGAGGCAGGGAATCAGATGCGGGGAACCAGAGGATGGGAATCATAGCTGGCAAATCAGAGGCGGGGAATCAGAGGTGGGGAATCAGAGGCCGGGAATCAGATATGGGGAATCAGAGGTGGGGAATGAGAGGCGGGGAAACAGAGGGTGGGAATCAGATATGGGGAATCAGAGGTGGGGAATCAGAGGCAGGGAATCAGAAACGGGGAATCAGAGGCGGGCAATCATAACTGGCGAATCAGAGGAGGGGAATCAGTGGTGGGGAATCAGAGGCGGGGAATCAGATATGGTGAATCAGAGGTGGGGAATCAGAGCGGGGAATCAGAGGCAGGGAATCAGACACGGGGAATCAGAGGCGGTGAATCAGGGATGGGGAATCAGAGGCCGGGAATCAGAGGTGGGGAATCAGAGACCGGGAATCAGAGATGGGGAATCAGAGGAGGGGAATCAGATATGGGGAATCAGAGGCGGGGAATCAGAGGCGGGGAAACAGAGGTGGTGAATCAGATATTGGGAATCAGAGGTGGCGAATCGGAGGTAGCGAATCAGAGATGGGGAAGCAGAGGTGGGGAATCAGATGTGATGAATTAGAGATGGGGAATCAGAGGCGGGGTATCAGAGGTGCCAATCAGAGGCGGGGAAACAGAGGCGGGGAATCAGATATGGGGAAACAGAGGCGAGGAATCAGAGGCAGGGAAACAGAGGCGGGGAATCAGATATGTGGAATCAGAGGTGGGGAATTAGAGGTTGCGAATCAGAGGCAGGGAATCAGAGGTGGGGTATCAGAGGCGGGGAATCAGAGGCAGGGAATCGGATGTGCGGAATCAGAGATGGGGAATCAGAGGTGGGGAATCAGAGGTGGTGAATAAGAGATGGGGAATCAAAGGCGGGGAATCAGAGGCACGGAATCAGACACGGGGAATCAGAGGTGGGGAATCATAGCTGCAGAATCAGAGGAGGGGAATCAGAGATGGGTAATCAGAGGCGGGAAATCAGATATGGGGAATCAGAGGCGGGGAATCAGAGGCGGGGAAACAGAGGCGGTGAATCAGATATGGGGAATCAGAGGCGGGGAATCAGATAATGGGAATCAGAGGTGGGGAATCTGAGCTGGGGAATCAGAGGCGGGGAATCAGAGTTTGGGAATCAGAGGAGGGGAATCAGAGTTTGGGAATCAGAGGAGGGGAATCAGATATGGGGAAACAGAGGCCGGGAATCAGAGGCAGGGAAACAGAGGCGGGGAATCAGATATGGGGAATCAGAGGTGGGGAATTAGAGGTTGCGAATCAGAGGCCGGGAATCAGAGGCGGGGAATCAGAGGCGGGGAATCAGAGGCAGGGAATCGGATGTGCGGAATCAGAGGCAGGGAATCAGATGCGGGGAATCAGAGGCGGGGAATCAGAGCTGGGGAATCAGAGGCGGGGAATCAGTGTTTGGGTATCAGAGGCATGGAATTAGATATGGGGAAACACAGGCGGGGAATCAGAGGCGGGGAAACAGAGGCCGGGAATCAGATATGGGGAATCAGAGGTGGGGAATCAGAGGCAGGGAATCAGATGTGCGGAATCAGAGATGGGGAATCAGAGGCGGGGAATGAGATATGGGGAATCAGAGGCGGGGAATCAGAGGCGGGGATACAGAGGCGGGGAATCTGATATGGGGAATCAGATGTGGCGAATCAATGGCGGTGAATCAGAGATGGAGAATCAGATGCGGGGAATCAGAGGCAGGGAATAAAACACGGGGAATCAGAGGCGGGGAATCAGAGCTGGGGAATCAGAGGCGGGGAATCAGAGTTGGGGAAGCAGAGGCGGGGAATCAGAGGCGCGGAAACAGAGGCGGGGAATCAGAGGCGGGGAAACATAGGCGGGGAATCAGATATGGGGAATCAGATGTGGTGAATCAGAGGTTGGGAATCAGAGGCAGGGAATCAGAGGCGGGGAGTCAAAGGCGGGGAATCAGAGGCGGGGTATCAGAGGTGGCGAATCAGAGGCAGGGAAACAGAGGCGGGGAATCAGATATGGGGAATCAGAGGTGGGGATTTAGGGGCGGGGAATCAGTGGCAGGGAATCAGAGGCCGGGAATCAGTGGCCTGGAATCAGATGCCGGGAATAAGAGGACTTGGAATCAGAGGTGGGGAATCAGAGTTCGGGAATCAGAGATGGGGAATCAGAGGCGGGGAATGAGATATGGGGAATCAGAGGCGGGGAATCAGAGGTGGGGAAACAGAGGCGGGGAATCAGAATTGGGGAATCAGAGATGTGGAATCAGAGATGGGGAATCAGAGGCGGGGAATCAGACGCGGGGAATCAGAGGTGGTGAATCAGAGATGGGGAATCAGAGGGGGGGAATCAGAGGCAGGGAATCAGATGCGGGGAACCAGAGGATGGGAATCATAGCTGGCAAATCAGAGGCGGGGAATCAGAGGTGGGGAATTAGAGGCGGGGAATCAGATATGGGGAATCAGAGGTGGTGAATCAGAGATGGGGAAACAGAGGCGGGGAATCAGAGGCAGGGAATCAGATGCGTGGAACCAGAGGATGGGAATCATAGCTGGCAAATCAGAGGCGGGGAATCAGAGGTGGGTATCAGAGGCGGGGAATCAGATATGGGGAATCAGAGGTGGGGATTCAGAGGCGGGGAAACAGAGGCGGGGAATCAGATATGTTGGATCAGAGGTGGGGAATCAGAGGTGGGGAATCATAGCTGGGGAATCAGAGGCGGGGAATCAGAGTTGGGGAATCAGAGGCAGGGAATCAGATATGGGGAATCAGAGGTGGGGAATCAGAGGCGGGGAAAAAGAGGAGGGGAATCAGATATGGGGTATCAGAGGTGGGGAATCAGGGGCGGGGAATCAGTGGCAGGGAATCAGAGGAGGGGATTCAGAGGCGGGGAATCAGAGGCAGGGAATCAGACACTGGGAATCAGAGGCGGTGAATCAGGGATGGGGAATCAGAGGCCGGGAAACAGAGGTGGGGAATCAGAGAACGGGAATCAGAGATGGGGAATCAGAGGCGGGGAATCAGATATGGGGAATCAAAGGCGGGGAATCAGAGGCGGGGAAACAGAGGCGGTGAATCAGATATTGGGAATCAGAGGTGGCGAATCAGAGGTAGAGAATCAGAGATGGGGAAGCAGAGGTGGGGAATCAAATGTGATGAATTAGAGATGGGGAATCAGAGGCGGGGTATCAGAGGTGCCAATCAGAGGCGGGGAAACAGAGGCGGGGAATCAGAGGTGGTGAATCAGAGATGGGGAATCAGAGGGGGGGGAATCAGAGGCAGGGAATCAGATGCGGGGAACCAGAGGATGGGAATGATAGCTGGCAAATCAGAGGCGGGGAATCAGATATGGCGAATCAGAGGTGGGGAATTAGAGGTTGCGAATCAGAGGCAGGGAATCAGAGGCGGGGAATCAGAGGCGGGGAATCAGAGGCAGGGAATCGGATGTGCGGAATCAGAGATGGGGAATCAGAGGTGGGGAATCAGATGTGGTGTATCAGAGATGGGGAATCAGAGGCGGGGAATCAGAGGCAGGGAATCAGTCACGGGGAATCAGAGGCGGGGAATCTTAGCTGGCGAATCAGAGGAGGGGAATCAGAGGTGGGGAATCAGAGGCGGGGAATCAGATATGGGGAATCAGAGGTGGGGAATCAGAGGCGGAGAAACAGAGGCCGGGAATCAGATATGTTGTATCAGAGGTGGGGAATCAGAGGCGGGAAATAAGAGCTGGGGAATCAGAGGCGGGGAATCAGAGTTGGGGAATCAGAGTCCGGGAATCAGAGATGGGGAATCAGAGGCGGGGAATCAAATATGGGGAATCAGAGGCGGGGAATCAGAGGCGGGGAAACAGAGGCGGTGAATCAGATATGGGGAATCAGAGGTGGCGAATCAGAGGTTGAGAATCAGAGATGGGGAAGCAGAGGTGGGGACTCAGATGTGATGAATTAGAGATGGGGAATCAGAGGCGGGGTATCAGAGGCGGCCAATCAGAGGCGGGGAATCAGAGGCGTGGAATCAGATATGGGAAATCAGAGGTGGGGAATCAGAGGCGTGGAAACAGAGGCGGGGAATCAGATATGGGGTATCAGAGGTGGGGAATCAGGGGCGGGGAATCAGTGGCAGGGAATCAGAGGAGGGGATTCAGAGGCGGGGAATCAGAGGCAGGGAATCAGACACTGGGAATCAGAGGCGGTGAATCAGGGATGGGGAATGAGAGGCCGGGAAACAGAGGTGGGGAATCAGAGACCGGGAATCAGAGATGGGGAATCAGAGGCGGGGAATCAGATATGGGGAATCAGAGGCGGGGAATCAGAAGCGGGGAAACAGAGGCGGTGAATCAGATATTCGGAATCAGAAGTTGCGAATCAGAGGTAGAGAATCAGAGATGGGGAAGCAGAGGTGGGGAATCAGATGTGATGAATTAGAGATGGGGAATCAGAGGCGGGGTATCAGAGGTGCCAATCAGAGGCGGTGAAACAGAGGCGGGGAATCAGATATGGGGAAACAGAGGCGGGGAATCAGAGGCAGGGAAACAGAGGCGGGGAATCAGATATGGGGAATCAGAGGTGGGGAATAACAGGTTGCGAATCAGAGGCAGGGAATCAGAGGCGGGGAATCAGAGGCGGGGAATAAGAGGCAGGGAATCTGATGTGCAGAATCAGAGATGGGGAATCAGAGGTGGGGAATCAGAGGTGGTGAATCAGAGATGGGGAATCAAAGGCGTGGAATCAGAGGCAGGGTCTAGACACGGGGAATCAGAGGCGGGGAATCAGATGCGGGGAACCAGAGGAGGGGAATCATAGCTGGCGAATCAGAGGCGGGGAATCAGAAGTGGGGAATCATAGGCGGGGAATCAGATATGGGGAATCAGAGGTGGGGAATCAGAGGCGGGGAAACAGAGGCGGGGAATCAGATATGTTGGATCAGAGGTGGGGAATCAGAGGCTGGGAATCAGAGCTGGGGTATCAGAGGTGGGGAATAAGGGGCGGGGAATCAGTGGCAGGGAATCAGAGGAGGGGATTCAGAGGCGGGGAATCAGAGGCAGGGAATCAGACACTGGGAGTTAGAGGCGGTGAATCAGGGATTGGGAATCAGAGGCCGGGAAACAGAGGTGGGGAATCAGAGACCGGGAATCAGAGATGGGGAATCAGAGGCGGGGAATCAGATATGGGGAATCAGAGGCGGGGAATCAGAGGCAGGGAAACAGAGGCGGTAAATCAGATATTGGGAAGCAGAGGTGGGGAATCAGATGTGATGAATTAGAGATGGGGAATCAGAGGCGGGGTATCAGAGGTGCCAATCAGAGGCGGGGAAACAGAGGCGGGGAATCAGATATGGGGAATCAGAGGTGAGGAATAAGAGGTTGCGAATCAGAGGCAGGGAATCAGAGGCGGGGAATCAGAGGCGGGGAATCAGAGGCAGGGAATCGGATGTGCGGAATCAGAGATGGGGTATCAGAGGTGGTGAATCAGAGGTGGTGAGTCAGAGATGGGGAATCAGAGGCGGGGAATCAGAGGCAGGGAATCAGAAACGGGGAATCAGAGGCGGGCAATCATAACTGGCGAATCAGAGGAGGGGAATCAGTGGTGGGGAATCAGAGGCGGGGAATCAGATATGGTGAATCAGAGGTGGGGAATCAGAGGCGGGGAAACAGAGGCAGGGAATCAGATGCGGGGAACCAGAGGATGGGAATCATAGCTGGCAAATCAGAGGCGGGGAATCAGAGGTGGGGAATCAGAGGCGGGGAATCAGATATGGGGAATCAGAGGTGGGGATTCAGAGGCGGGGAATCAGAGGCGGGGAATCAGATATGTTGGATCAGAGGTGGGGAATCAGAGGTGGGGAATCAGAGCTGGGGAATCAGAGGCGGGGAATCAGAATTGGGGAATCAGAGATGGGGAATCAGAGATGGGGAATCAGAGGCGGGGAATCAGACGCGGGGAATCAGAGGTGGTGAATCAGAGATGGGGAATCGAGGGGGGGAATCAGAGGCGGGGAATCAGATGCGGGGAACCAGAGGATGGGAATCATATCTGGCAAATCAGAGGCGGGGAATCAGAGGTGGGTATCAGAGGCGGGGAATCAGATATGGGGAATCAGAGGTGGGGATTCAGAGGCGGGGAAACAGAGGCGGGGAATCAGATATGTTGGATCAGAGGTGGGGAATCAGAGGTGGGGAATCATAGCTGGGGAATCAGAGGCGGGGAATCAGAGTTGGGGAATCAGAGGCAGGGAATCAGATATGGGGAAACAGAGGTGGGGAATCAGAGGCGGGGAAACAGAGGAGGGGAATCAGATATGGGGTATCAGAGGTGGGGAATCAGGGGCGGGGAATCAGTGGCAGGGAATCAGAGGAGGGGATTCAGAGGCGGGGAATCAGAGGCAGGGAATCAGACACTGGGAATCAGAGGCGGTGAATCAGGGATGGGGAATCAGAGGCCGGGAAACAGAGGTGGGGAATCAGAGACCGGGAATCAGAGATGGGGATTCAGAGGCGGGGAATCAGATATGGGGAATCAGAGGCGGGGAATCAGAGGCGGGGAAACAGAGGCGGTGAATCAGATATTGGGAATCAGAGGTGGCGAATCAGAGGTAGAGAATCAGAGATGGGGAAGCAGAGGTGGGGAATCAAATGTGATGAATTAGAGATGGGGAATCAGAGGCGGGGTATCAGAGGTGCCAATCAGAGGCGGGGAAACAGAGGCGGGGAATCAGAGGTGGTGAATCAGAGATGGGGAATCAGAGGGGGGGAATCAGAGGCAGGGAATCAGATGCGGGAAACCAGAGGGTGGGAATGATAGCTGGCAAATCAGAGGTGGGGAATCAGATATGGCGAATCAGAGGTGGGGAATTAGAGGTTGCGAATCAGAGGCAGGGAATCAGAGGCGGGGAATCAGAGGCGGGGAATCATAGGCAGGGAATCGGATGTGCGGAATCAGAGATGGGGAATCAGAGGTGGGGAATCAGATGTGGTGAATCAGAGATGGGGAATCAGAGGCGGGGAATCAGAGGCAGGGAATCAGACACGGGGAATCAGAGGCGGGGAATCTTAGCTGGCGAATCAGTGGAGGGGAATCAGAGGTGGGGAATCAGAGGCGGGGAATCAGATATGGGGAATCAGAGGTGGGGAATCAGAGGCGGAGAAACAGAGGCCGGGAATCAGATATGTTGTATCAGAGGTGGGGAATCAGATGCGGGAAATCAGAGCTGGGGAATCAGAGGCGGGGAATCAGAGTAGGGGAATCAGAGTCCGGGAATCAGAGATGGGGAATCAGAGGCGGGGAATCAAATATGCAGAATCAGAGGCGGGGAATCAGAGGCGGGGAAACAGAGGCGGTGAATCAGATATGGGGAATCAGAGGTGGCGAATCAGAGGTTGAGAATCAGAGATGGGGAAGCAGAGGTGGTGACTCAGATGTGATGAATTAGAGATGGGGAATCAGAGGCGGGGTATCAGAGGCGGCCAATCAGAGGCGGGGAATCAGAGGCGTGGAATCAGATATGGGAAATCAGAGGTGGGGAATCAGAGGCGGGGAAACAGAGGCGGGGAATCAGATATGGGGTATCAGAGGTGGGGAATCAGGGGCGGGGAATCAGTGGCAGGGAATCAGAGGAGGGGATTCAGAGGCGGGGAATCAGAGGCAGGGAATCAGACACTGGGAATCAGAGGCGGTGAATCAGGGATGGGGAATGAGAGGCCGGGAAACAGAGGTGGGGAATCAGAGACCGGGAATCAGAGATGGGGAATCAGAGGCGGGGAATCAGATATGGGGAATCAGAGGCGGGGAATCAGAAGCGGGGAAACAGAGGCGGTGAATCAGATATTCGGAATCAGAGGTTGCGAATCAGAGGTAGAGAATCAGAGATGGGGAAGCAGAGGTGGGGAATCAGATGTGATGAATTAGAGATGGGGAATCAGAGGCGGGGTATCAGAGGTGCCAATCAGAGGCGGTGAAACAGAGGCGGCGAATCAGATATGGGGAAACAGAGGCGGGGAATCAGAGGCAGGGAAACAGAAGCGGGGAATCAGATATGGGGAATCAGAGGTGGGGAATAACAGGTTGCGAATCAGAGGCAGGGAATCAGAGGCGGGGAATCAGAGGCTGGGAATCAGAGGCAGGGAATCGGATGTGCAGAATCAGAGATGGGGAATCAGAGGTGGGGAATCAGAGGTGGTGAATCAGAGATGGGGAATCAAAGGCGTGGAATCAGAGGCAGGGTCAGACACGGGGAATCAGAGGCGGGGAATCAGATGCGGGGAACCAGAGGAGGGGAATCATAGCTGGCGAATCAGAGGCGGGGAATCAGAGGTGGGGAATCATAGGCGGGGAATCAGATATGGGGAATCAGAGGTGGGGAATCAGAGGCGGGGAAACAGAGGCGGGGAATCAGATATGTTGGATCAGAGGTGGGGAATCAGAGGCGGGGAATCAGAGCTGGGGAATCAGAGGCGGGGAATCAGAGTTGGGGAATCAGAGGCAGGGAATCAGATATGGGGAATCAGAGGTGGGGAATCAGAGGCGGGGAATCAGTGGCAGGGAATCAGAGGAGGGGATTCAGAGGCGGGGAATCAGAGGCAGGGAATCAGACACTGGGATTCAGAGGCGGTGAATCAGGGATTGGGAATCAGAGGCCGGGAAACAGAGGTGGGGAATCAGAGACCGGGAATCAGAGATGGGGAATCAGAGGCGGGGAATAAGATATGGGGAATCAGAGGCGTTGAATCAGATATTGGGAATCAGAGGTGGCGAATCAGAGGTAGAGAATCGGAGATGGGGAAGCAGAGGTGGGGAATCAGATGTGATGAATTAGAGATGGGGAATCAGAGGCGGGGTATCAGAGGTGCCAATCAGAGGCGGGGAAACAGAGGCGGGGAATCAGAGGCAGGGAATCAGAGGCGGGGAATCAGAGGCGGGGAATCAGAGGCAGGGAATCGGATGTGCGGAATCAGAGATGGGGTATCAGAGGTGGTGAATCAGAGGTGGTGAGTCAGAGATGGGGAATCAGAGGCGGGGAATCAGAGGCAGGGAATCAGAAACGGGGAATCAGAGGCGGGCAATCATAACTGGCGAATCAGAGGAGGGGAATCAGTGGTGGGGAATCAGAGGCGGGGAATCAGATATGGTGAATCAGAGGTGGGGAATCAGAGGCGGGGAAACAGAGGCCGGGAATCAGATATGTTGTATCAGAGGTGGGGAATCAGAGGCGGGAAATCAGAGCTGGGGAATCAGAGGCGGGGAAATCAGAGTTGGGGAATCAGAGTCCGGGAATCAGAGATGGGAAATCAGAGGAGGGGAATCAAATATGGGGAATCAGAGGCGGGGAATCAGAGTTTTTGGAATCAGAGTCCGGGAATCAGAGATGGGGAATCAGAGGCGGGGAATCAAATATGGGGAATCAGAGGCGGGGAATCAGAGGCGGGGAAACAGAGGCGATGAATCAGATATGGGCAATCAGAGGTGGCGAATCAGAGGTAGAGAATCAGAGATGGGGAAGCAGAGGTGGGGAATCAGAGGCGGGAAATCAGAGCTGGGGAATCAGAGGCGGGGAATGAGAGTTGGGGAATCAGAGTCCGGGAATCAGAGATGAGGAATCAGAGGCGGGGAATCAAATATGGGGAATCAGAGGCGGGGAATCAGAGGCGGGGAAACAGAGGCGGTGAATCAGATATGGGGAATCAGAGGTGGCGAATCAGAGGTTGAGAATCAGAGATGGGGAAGCAGAGGTGGGGAATCAGATGTGATGAATTAGAGATGGGGAATCAGAGGCAGGGTATCAGAGGCGCCCAATCAGAGGCGGGGAATCAGAGGCGTGGAATCAGATATGGGAAATCAGAGGTGGGGAATCAGAGGCGGGGAAACAGAGGCGGGGAATCAGATATGGGGAAACAAAGGTGGGGAATCAGAGGCGGGGAAACAGAGGCGGGGAATCAGATATGGGGATTCAGAGGTGGGGAATCAGAGGTTGGGAATCAGAGGCAGGGAATCAGAGGCGGGGAATCAGAGGCAGGGAATCAGATGCGGGGAATCAGAGGCGGGGAATCAGAGCTGGGGAATCAGAGGCGGGGAATCAGTGTTGCGGTATCAGAGGCATGGAATTAGATATGGGGAAACAGAGGCGGGGAATCAGAGGCGGGGAAACAGAGGCCGGGAATCAGATATGGGGAATCAGAGGTGGGGAATCAGAGGCAGGGAATCAGATGTGCGGAATCAGAGATGGGGAATCAGAGGCGGGGAATGAGATATGGGGAATCAGAGGCGGGGAATCAGAGGCGGGGATACAGAGGCGGGGAATCTGATATGGGGAATCAGATGTGGCGAATCAAAGGCGGTGAATCAGAGATGGAGAATCAGACGCGGGGAATCAGAGGCAGGGAATAAAACACGGGGAATCAGAGGCGGGGAATCAGAGCTGGGGAATCAGAGGCGGGGAATCAGAGTTGGGGAAGCAGAGGCGGGGAATCAGAGGCGGGGAAGCAGAGGCGGGGAATCAGAGGCGGGGAAACAGAGGCGGGGAATCAGATATGGGGAATCAGATGTGGGGAATCAGAGGTTGGGAATCAGAGGCAGGGAATCAGAGGCGGGGAGTCAGAGGCGGGGAATCAGAGGCGGGGTATCAGAGGTGGCGAATCAGAGGCAGGGAAACAGAGGCGGGGAATCAGATATGGGGAATCAGAGGTGGGGATTTAGGGGCGGGGAATCAGTCGCAGGGAATCTGATGCCGGGAATAAGAGGACTTGGAATCAGAGGTGCGGAATCAGAGTTCGGGAATCAGAGATGGGGAATCAGAGGCGGGGAATGAGATATGGGGAATCAGAGGCGGGGAATCAGAGGTGGGGAAACAGAGGCGGGGAATCAGAATTGGGGAATCAGAGATGTGGAATCAGAGATGGGGATCAGAGGCGGGGAATCAGACGCGGGGAATCAGAGGTGGTGAATCAGAGATGGGGAATCAGAGGGGGGGAATCAGAGGCAGGGAATCAGATGCGGGGAACCAGAGGATGGGAATCATAGCTGGCAAATCAGAGGCGGGGAATCAGAGGTGGGGAATCAGAGGCGGGGAATCAGATATGGGGAATCAGAGGTGGGGATTCAGAGGCGGGGAAACAGAGGCGGGGAATCAGATATGTTGGATCAGAGGTGGGGAATCAGAGGTGGGGAATCAGAGCTGGCGAATCAGAGGCGGGGAATCAGAATTGGGGAATCAGAGATGGGGAATCAGAGATGGGGAATCAGAGGCGGGGAATCAGACGCGGGGAATCAGAGGTGGTGAATCAGAGATGGGGAATCAGAGGGGGGGAATCAGAGGCAGGGAATCAGATGCGGGGAACCAGAGGATGGGAATCATAGCTGGCAAATCAGAGGCGGGGAATCAGAGGTGGGTATCAGAGGCGGGGAATCAGATATGTTGGATCAGAGGTGGGGAATCAGAGGCGGGGAAGCAGAGGCGGGGATTCAGAGGCGGGGAAACAGAGGCGGGGAATCAGATATGGGGAATCAGATGTGGGGAATCAGAGGTTGGGAATCAGAGGCAGGGAATCAGAGGCGGGGAGTCAGAGGCGGGGAATCAGAGGCGGGGTATCAGAGGTGGCGAATCAGAGGCAGGGAAACAGAGGCGGGGAATCAGATATGGGGAATCAGAGGTGGGGATTTAGGGGCGGGGAATCAGTGGCAGGGAATCTGATGCCGGGAATAAGAGGACTTGGAATCAGAGGTGCGGAATCAGAGTTCGGGAATCAGAGATGGGGAATCAGAGGCGGGGAATGAGATATGGGGAATCAGAGGCGGGGAATCAGAGGTGGGGAAACAGAAGCGGGGAATCAGATATGGGGAATCAGAGGTGGGGAATAACAGGTTGCGAATCAGAGGCAGGGAATCAGAGGCGGGGAATCAGAGGCTGGGAATCAGAGGCAGGGAATCGGATGTGCAGAATCAGAGATGGGGAATCAGAGGTGGGGAATCAGAGGTGGTGAATCAGAGATGGGGAATCAAAGGCGTGGAATCAGAGGCAGGGTCAGACACGGGGAATCAGAGGCGGGGAATCAGATGCGGGGAACCAGAGGAGGGGAATCATAGCTGGCGAATCAGAGGCGGGGAATCAGAGGTGGGGAATCATAGGCGGGGAATCAGATATGGGGAATCAGAGGTGGGGAATCAGAGGCGGGGAAACAGAGGCGGGGAATCAGATATGTTGGATCAGAGGTGGGGAATCAGAGGCGGGGAATCAGAGCTGGGGAATCAGAGGCGGGGAATCAGAGTTGGGGAATCAGAGGCAGGGAATCAGATATGGGGAATCAGAGGTGGGGAATCAGAGGCGGGGAATCAGTGGCAGGGAATCAGAGGAGGGGATTCAGAGGCGGGGAATCAGAGGCAGGGAATCAGACACTGGGAGTCAGAGGCGGTGAATCAGGGATTGGGAATCAGAGGCCGGGAAACAGAGGTGGGGAATCAGAGACCGGGAATCAGAGATGGGGAATCAGAGGCGGGGAATAAGATATGGGGAATCAGAGGCGTTGAATCAGATATTGGGAATCAGAGGTGGCGAATCAGAGGTAGAGAATCGGAGATGGGGAAGCAGAGGTGGGGAATCAGATGTGATGAATTAGAGATGGGGAATCAGAGGCGGGGTATCAGAGGTGCCAATCAGAGGCGGGGAAACAGAGGCGGGGAATCAGAGGCAGGGAATCAGAGGCGGGGAATCAGAGGCGGGGAATCAGAGGCAGGGAATCGGATGTGCGGAATCAGAGATGGGGTATCAGAGGTGGTGAATCAGAGGTGGTGAGTCAGAGATGGGGAATCAGAGGCGGGGAATCAGAGGCAGGGAATCAGAAACGGGGAATCAGAGGCGGGCAATCATAACTGGCGAATCAGAGGAGGGGAATCAGTGGTGGGGAATCAGAGGCGGGGAATCAGATATGGTGAATCAGAGGTGGGGAATCAGAGGCGGGGAAACAGAGGCCGGGAATCAGATATGTTGTATCAGAGGTGGGGAATCAGAGGCGGGAAATCAGAGCTGGGGAATCAGAGGCGGGGAAATCAGAGTTGGGGAATCAGAGTCCGGGAATCAGAGATGGGAAATCAGAGGAGGGGAATCAAATATGGGGAATCAGAGGCGGGGAATCAGAGTTTTTGGAATCAGAGTCCGGGAATCAGAGATGGGGAATCAGAGGCGGGGAATCAAATATGGGGAATCAGAGGCGGGGAATCAGAGGCGGGGAAACAGAGGCGATGAATCAGATATGGGCAATCAGAGGTGGCGAATCAGAGGTAGAGAATCAGAGATGGGGAAGCAGAGGTGGGGAATCAGAGGCGGGAAATCAGAGCTGGGGAATCAGAGGCGGGGAATGAGAGTTGGGGAATCAGAGTCCGGGAATCAGAGATGAGGAATCAGAGGCGGGGAATCAAATATGGGGAATCAGAGGCGGGGAATCAGAGGCGGGGAAACAGAGGCGGTGAATCAGATATGGGGAATCAGAGGTGGCGAATCAGAGGTTGAGAATCAGAGATGGGGAAGCAGAGGTGGGGAATCAGATGTGATGAATTAGAGATGGGGAATCAGAGGCAGGGTATCAGAGGCGCCCAATCAGAGGCGGGGAATCAGAGGCGTGGAATCAGATATGGGAAATCAGAGGTGGGGAATCAGAGGCGGGGAAACAGAGGCGGGGAATCAGATATGGGGAAACAAAGGTGGGGAATCAGAGGCGGGGAAACAGAGGCGGGGAATCAGATATGGGGATTCAGAGGTGGGGAATCAGAGGTTGGGAATCAGAGGCAGGGAATCAGAGGCGGGGAATCAGAGGCAGGGAATCAGATGCGGGGAATCAGAGGCGGGGAATCAGAGCTGGGGAATCAGAGGCGGGGAATCAGTGTTGCGGTATCAGAGGCATGGAATTAGATATGGGGAAACAGAGGCGGGGAATCAGAGGCGGGGAAACAGAGGCCGGGAATCAGATATGGGGAATCAGAGGTGGGGAATCAGAGGCAGGGAATCAGATGTGCGGAATCAGAGATGGGGAATCAGAGGCGGGGAATGAGATATGGGGAATCAGAGGCGGGGAATCAGAGGCGGGGATACAGAGGCGGGGAATCTGATATGGGGAATCAGATGTGGCGAATCAAAGGCGGTGAATCAGAGATGGAGAATCAGACGCGGGGAATCAGAGGCAGGGAATAAAACACGGGGAATCAGAGGCGGGGAATCAGAGCTGGGGAATCAGAGGCGGGGAATCAGAGTTGGGGAAGCAGAGGCGGGGAATCAGAGGCGGGGAAGCAGAGGCGGGGAATCAGAGGCGGGGAAACAGAGGCGGGGAATCAGATATGGGGAATCAGATGTGGGGAATCAGAGGTTGGGAATCAGAGGCAGGGAATCAGAGGCGGGGAGTCAGAGGCGGGGAATCAGAGGCGGGGTATCAGAGGTGGCGAATCACAGGCAGGGAAACAGAGGCGGGGAATCAGATATGGGGAATCAGAGGTGGGGATTTAGGGGCGGGGAATCAGTCGCAGGGAATCTGATGCCGGGAATAAGAGGACTTGGAATCAGAGGTGCGGAATCAGAGTTCGGGAATCAGAGATGGGGAATCAGAGGCGGGGAATGAGATATGGGGAATCAGAGGCGGGGAATCAGAGGTGGGGAAACAGAGGCGGGGAATCAGAATTGGGGAATCAGAGATGTGGAATCAGAGATGGGGATCAGAGGCGGGGAATCAGACGCGGGGAATCAGAGGTGGTGAATCAGAGATGGGGAATCAGAGGGGGGGAATCAGAGGCAGGGAATCAGATGCGGGGAACCAGAGGATGGGAATCATAGCTGGCAAATCAGAGGCGGGGAATCAGAGGTGGGGAATCAGAGGCGGGGAATCAGATATGGGGAATCAGAGGTGGGGATTCAGAGGCGGGGAAACAGAGGTGGGGAATCAGATATGTTGGATCAGAGGTGGGGAATCAGAGGTGGGGAATCAGAGCTGGGGAATCAGAGGCGGGGAATCAGAATTGGGGAATCAGAGATGGGGAATCAGAGATGGGGAATCAGAGGCGGGGAATCAGACGCGGGGAATCAGAGGTGGTGAATCAGAGATGGGGAATCAGAGGGGGGGAATCAGAGGCAGGGAATCAGATGCGGGGAACCAGAGGATGGGAATCATAGCTGGCAAATCAGAGGCGGGGAATCAGAGGTGGGTATCAGAGGCGGGGAATCAGATATGTTGGATCAGAGGTGGGGAATCAGAGGCGGGGAAGCAGAGGCGGGGATTCAGAGGCGGGGAAACAGAGGCGGGGAATCAGATATGGGGAATCAGATGTGGGGAATCAGAGGTTGGGAATCAGAGGCAGGGAATCAGAGGCGGGGAGTCAGAGGCGGGGAATCAGAGGCGGGGTATCAGAGGTGGCGAATCAGAGGCAGGGAAACAGAGGCGGGGAATCAGATATGGGGAATCAGAGGTGGGGATTTAGGGGCGGGGAATCAGTGGCAGGGAATCTGATGCCGGGAATAAGAGGACTTGGAATCAGAGGTGCGGAATCAGAGTTCGGGAATCAGAGATGGGGAATCAGAGGCGGGGAATGAGATATGGGGAATCAGAGGCGGGGAATCAGAGGTGGGGAAACAGAGGCGGGGAATCAGAATTGGGGAATCAGAGATGTGGAATCAGAGATGGGGAATCAGAGGCGGGGAATCAGACGCGGGGAATCAGAGGTCGTGAATCAGAGATGGGGAATCAGAGGGGGGGAATCAGAGGCAGGGAATCAGATGCGGGGAACCAGAGGATGGGAATCATAGCTGGCAAATCAGAGGCGGGGAATCAGAGGTGGGGAATCAGAGGCGGGGAATCAGATATGGGGAATCAGAGGTGGGGATTCAGAGGCGGGGAAACAGAGGCGGGGAATCAGATATGTTGGATCAGAGGTGGGGAATCAGAGGTGGGGAATCAGAGCTGGGGAATCAGAGGCGGGGAATCAGAATTGGGGAATCAGAGATGGGGAATCAGAGATGGGGAATCAGAGGCGGGGAATCAGACGCGGGGAATCAGAGGTGGTGAATCAGAGATGGGGAATCAGAGGGGGGGAATCAGAGGCAGGGAATCAGATGCGGGGAACGAGAGGATGGGAATCATAGCTGGCAAATCAGAGGCGGGGAATCAGAGGTGGGTATCAGAGGCGGGGAATCAGATATGGGGAATCAGAGGTGGGGATTCAGAGGCGGAGAAACAGAGGCGGGGAATCAGATATGTTGGATCAGAGGTGGGGAATCAGAGGTGGGGAATCATAGCTGGGGAATCAGAGGCGGGGAATCAGAGTTGGGGAATCAGAGGCAGGGAATCAGATATGGGGAATGAGAGGTGGGGAATCAGAGGCGGGGAAACAGAGGAGGGGAATCAGATATGGGGTATCAGAGCTGGGGAATCAGGGGCGGGGAATCAGTGGCAGGGAATCAGAGGAGGGGATTCAGAGGCGGGGAATCAGAGCAGGGAATCAGACACTGGGAATCAGAGGCGGTGAATCAGGGATGGGGAATCAGAGGCCGGGAAACAGAGGTGGGGAATCAGAGACCGGGAATCAGAGATGGGGAATCAGAGGCGGGGAATAAGATATGGGGAATCAAAGGCGGGGAATCAGAGGTGGGGAATCAGAGGTAGAGAATCAGAGATGGGGAAGCAGAGGTGGGGAATCAAATGTGATGAATTAGAGATGGGGAATCAGAGGCGGTGTATCGGAGGTGCCAATCAGAGGCGGGGAAACAGAGGCGGGGAATCAGAGGTGGTGAATCAGAGATGGGGAATCAGAGGGGGGGAATCTGAGGCAGGGAATCAGATGCGGGGAACCAGAGGATGGGAATCATAGCTGGCAAATCAGAGGCGGGGAATCAGATATGGCGAATCAGAGGTGGGGAATTAGAGGTTGCGAATCAGAGGCAGGGAATCAGAGGCGGGGAATCAGAGGCGGGGAATCAGAGGCAGGGAATCGGATGTGCGGAATCAGAGATGGGGAATCAGAGGTGGGGAATCAGATGTGGTGAATCAGAGATGGGGAATCAGAGGCGGGGTATCAGAGGCAGGGAATCAGACACGGGGAATCAGAGGCGGGGAATCTTAGCTGGCGAATCAGAGGAGGGGAATCAGAGGTGGAGAATCAGAGGCGGGGAATCAGATATGGGGAATCAGAGGTGGGGAATCAGAGGCGGAGAAACAGAGGCCGGGAATCAGATATGTTGTATCAGAGGTGGGGAATCAGAGGCGGGAAATCAGAGCTGGGGAATCAGAGGCGGGGAATCAGAGTTGGGGAATCAGAGTCCGGGAATCAGAGATGGGGAATCAGAGGCGGGGAATCAAATATGGGGAATCAGAGGCGGGGAATCAGAGGCGGGGAATCAGAGGCGGTGAATCAGATATGGGGAATCAGAGGTGGCGAATCAGAGGTTGAGAATCAGAGATGGGGAAGCAGAGGTGGGGACTCAGATGTGATGAATTAGAGATGGGGAATCAGAGGCGGGGTATCAGAGGCGGCCAATCAGAGGCGGGGAATCAGAGGCGTGGAATCAGATATGGGAAATCAGAGGTGGGGAATCAGAGGCGGGGAAACAGAGGCGGGGAATCAGATATGGGGTATCAGAGGTGGGGAATCAGGGGCGGGGAATCAGTGGCAGGGAATCAGAGGAGGGGATTCAGAGGCGGGGAATCAGAGGCAGGGAATCAGACACTGGGAATCAGAGGCGGTGAATCAGATATGGGGAATCAGAGGCGGGGAATCAGAAGCGGGGAAACAGAGGCGGTGAATCAGATATTCGGAATCAGAGGTTGCGAATCAGAGGTAGAGAATCAGAGATGGGGAAGCAGAGGTGGGGAATCAGATGTGATGAATTAGAGATGGGGAATCAGAGGCGGGGTATCAGAGGTGCCAATCAGAGGCGGTGAAACAGAGGCGGGGAATCAGATATGGGGAAACAGAGGCGGGGAATCAGAGGCAGGGAAACAGAGGTGGGGAATCAGAAATGGGGAATCAGAGGTGGGGAATAACAGGTTGCGAATCAGAGGCAGGGAATCAGAGGCGGGGAATCAGAGGCGGGGAATCAGAGGCAGGGAATCGGATGTGCAGAATCAGAGATGGGGAATCAGAGGTGGGGAATCAGAGGTGGTGAATCAGAGATGGGGAATCAAAGGCGTGGAATCAGAGGCAGGGTCAGACACGGGGAATCAGAGGCGGGGAATCAGATGCGGGGAACCAGAGGAGGGGAATCATAGCTGGCGAATCAGAGGCGGGGAATCAGAGGTGGGGAATCATAGGCGGGGAATCAGATATGGGGAATCAGAGGTGGGGAATCAGAGGCGGGGAAACAGAGGCGGGGAATCAGATATGTTGGATCAGAGGTGGGGAATCAGAGGCGGGGAATCAGAGCTGGGGAATCAGAGGCGGGGAATCAGAGTTGGGGAATCAGAGGCAGGGAATCAGATATGGGGAATCAGAGGTGGGGAATCAGAGGCGCGGAAACAGAGGCGGGGAATCAGATATGGGGTATCAGAGGTGGGGAATCAGGGGCGGGGAATCAGTGGCAGGGAATCAGAGGAGGGGATTCAGAGGCGGGGAATCAGAGGCAGGGAATCAGACACTGGGAGTCAGAGGCGGTGAATCAGGGATTGGGAATCAGAGGCTGGGAAACAGAGGTGGGGAATCAGAGACCGGGAATCAGAGATGGGGAATCAGAGGCGGGGAATCAGATATGGGGAATCAGAGGCGGGGAATCAGAGGCAGGGAAACAGAGGCGGTGAATCAGATATTGGGTATCAGAGGTGGCGAATCAGAGGTAGAGAATCGGAGATGGGGAAGCAGAGGTGGGGAATCAGATGTGATGAATTAGAGATGGGGAATCAGAGGCGGGGTATCAGAGGTGCCAATCAGAGGCGGGGAAACAGAGGCGGGGAATCAGATATGGGGATCAGAGGTGGGGAATAAGAGGTTGCGAATCAGAGGCAGGGAATCAGAGGCGGGGAATCAGAGGCAGGGAATCAGAGGCAGGGAATCGGATGTGCGGAATCAGAGATGGGGTATCAGAGGTGGTGAATCAGAGGTGGTGAATCAGAGATGGGGAATCAGAGGCGGGGAATCAGAGGCAGGGTATCAGAAACTGGGAATCAGAGGCGGGCAATCATAACTGGCGAATCAGAGGAGGGGAATCAGTGGTGGGGAATCAGAGGCGGGGAATCAGATATGGTGAATCAGAGGTGGGGAATCAGAGGCGGGGAAACAGAGGCAGGGAATCAGATGCGGGGCACCAGAGGATGGGAATCATAGCTGGCAAATCAGAGGCGGGGAATCAGAGGTGGGTATCAGAGGCGGGGAATCAGATATGGTGAATCAGAGGTGGGGAATCAGAGGCGGGGAAACAGAGGCAGGGAATCAGATGCGGGGCACCAGAGGATGGGAATCATAGCTGGCAAATCAGAGGCGGGGAATCAGAGGTGGGTATCAGAGGCGGGGAAACAGAGGCAGGGAATCAGATGCGGGGAACCAGAGGATGGGAATCATAGCTGGCAAATCAGAGGCGGGGAATCAGAGGTGGGTATCAGAGGCGGGGAATCAGATATGGGGAATCAGAGGTGGGGATTCAGAGGCGGGGAAACAGAGGCGGGGAATCAGATATGTTGGATCAGAGGTGGGGAATCAGAGGTGGGGAATCATAGCTGGGGAATCAGAGGCGGGGAATCAGAGTTGGGGAATCAGAGGAAGGGAATCAGATATGGGGAATCAGAGGTGGGGAATCAGATGCGGGGAAACAGAGGAGGGGAATCAGATATGGGGTATCAGAGGTGGGGAATCAGGGGCGGGGAATCAGTGGCAGGGAATCAGAGGAGGGGATTCAGAGGCGGGGAATCAGAGGCAGGGAATCAGACACTGGGAATCAGAGGCGGTGAATCAGGGATGGGGAATCAGAGGCCGGGAAACAGAGGTGGGGAATCAGAGACCGGGAATTAGAGATGGGGAATCAGAGGCGGGGTATCAGAGGTGCCAATCAGAGGCGGGGAAACAGAGGCGGGGAATCAGATATGGGGAATCAGAGGTGGGGAATAAGAGGTTGCGAATCAGAGGCAGGGAATCAGAGGCGGGGAATCAGAGGCGGGGAATCAGAGGCAGGGAATCGGATGTGCGGAATCAGAGATGGGGTATCAGAGGTGGTGAATCAGAGGTGGTGAGTCAGAGATGGGGAATCAGAGGCGGGGAATCAGAGGCAGGGAATCAGAAACGGGGAATCAGAGGCGGGCAATCATAACTGGCGAATCAGAGGAGGGGAATCAGTGGTGGGGAATCAGAGGCGGGGAATCAGATATGGTGAATCAGAGGTGGGGAATCAGAGGCGGGGAAACAGAGGCAGGGAATCAGATGCGGGGAACCAGAGGATGGGAATCATAGCTGGCAAATCAGAGGCGGGGAATCAGAGGTGGGGAATCAGAGGCGGGGAATCAGATATGGGGAATCAGAAGTGGGGAATGAGAGGCGGGGAAACAGAGGGTGGGAATCAGATATGGGGAATCAGAGGTGGGGAATCAGAGGCAGGGAATCAGAAACGGGGAATCAGAGGCGGGCAATCATAACTGGCGAATCAGAGGAGGGGAATCAGTGGTGGGGAATCAGAGGCGGGGAATCAGATATGGTGAATCAGAGGTGGGGAATCAGAGTGGGGAATCAGAGGCAGGGAATCAGACACGGGGAATCAGAGGCGGTGAATCAGGGATGGGGAATCAGAGGCCGGGAATCAGAGGTGGGGAATCAGAGACCGGGAATCAGAGATGGGGAATCAGAGGAGGGGAATCAGATATGGGGAATCAGAGGCGGGGAATCAGAGGCGGGGAAACAGAGGCGGTGAATCAGATATTGGGAATCAGAGGTGGCGAATCGGAGGTAGCGAATCAGAGATGGGGAAGCAGAGGTGGGGAATCAGATGTGATGAATTAGAGATGGGGAATCAGAGGCGGGGTATCAGAGGTGCCAATCAGAGGCGGGGAAACAGAGGCGGGGAATCAGATATGGGGAAACAGAGGCGAGGAATCAGAGGCAGGGAAACAGAGGCGTGGAATCAGATATGTGGAATCAGAGGTGGGGAATTAGAGGTTGCAAATCAGAGGCAGGGAATCAGAGGTGGGGTATCAGAGGCGGGGAATCAGAGTCAGGGAATCGGATGTGCGGAATCAGAGATGGGGAATCAGAGGTGGGGAATCAGAGGTGGTGAATAAGAGATGGGGAATCAAAGGCGGGGAATCAGAGGCAGGGAATCAGACACGGGGAATCAGAGGCGGGGAATCATAGCTGCAGAATCAGAGGAGGGGAATCAGAGATGGGGAATCAGAGGCGGGAAATCAGATATGGGGAATCAGAGGCGGGGAATCAGAGGCGGGGAAACAGCGGCGGTGAATCAGATATGGGGAATCAGAGGCGGGGAATCAGATATGGGGAATCAGAGGTGGGGAATCTGAGCTGGGGAATCAGAGGCGGGGAATCAGAGTTTTGGAATCAGAGGAGGGGAATCAGAGTTTGGGAATCAGAGGAGGGGAATCAGATATGGGGAAACAGAGGCCGGGAATCAGAGGCAGGGAAACAGAGGCGGGGAATCAGATATGGGGAATCAGAGGTGGGGAATTAGAGGTTGCGAATCAGAGGCCGGGAATCAGAGGCGGGGAATCAGAGGCGGGGAATCAGAGGCAGGGAATCGGATGTGCGGAATCAACGGCAGGGAATCAGATGCGGGGAATCAGAGGCGGGGAATCAGAGCTGGGGAATCAGAGGCGGGGAATCAGTGTTGGGGTATCAGAGGCATGGAATTAGATATGGGGAAACAGAGGCGGGGAATCAGAGGCGGGGAAACAGAGGCCGGGAATCAGATATGGGGAATCAGAGGTGGGGAATCAGAGGCAGGGAATCAGATGTGCGGATTCAGAGATGGGGAATCAGAGGCGGGGAATGAGATATGGGGAATCAGAGGCGGGGAATCAGAGGCGGGGATACAGAGGCGGGGAATCTGATATGGGGAATCAGATGTGGCGAATCAAAGGCGGTGAATCAGAGATGGAGAATCAGACGCGGGGAATCAGAGGCAGGGAATAAAACACGGGGAATCAGAGGCGGGGAATCAGAGCTGGGGAATCAGAGGCGGGGAATCAGAGTTGGGGAAGCAGAGGCGGGGAATCAGAGGCGGGGAAACAGAGGCGGGGAATCAGAGGCGGGGAAACCGAGGCGGGGAATCAGATATGGGGAATCAGATGTGGGGAATCAGAGGTTGGGAATCAGAGGCAGGGAATCAGAGGCGGGGAGTCAAAGGCGGGGAATCTGAGGCGGGGTATCAGAGGTGGCGAATCAGAGGCAGGGAAACAGAGGCGGGGAATCAGATATGGGGAATCAGAGGTGGGGATTTAGGGGCGGGGAATCAGTGGCAGGGAATCAGAGGCCGGGAATCAGTGGCCGGGAATCAGATGCCGGGAATAAGAGGACTTGGAATCAGAGGTGGGGAATCAGAGTTCGGGAATCAGAGATGGGGAATCAGAGGCGGGGAATGAGATATGGGGAATCAGAGGCGGGGAATCAGAGGTGGGGAAACAGAGGCGGGGAATCAGAATTGGGGAATCAGAGATGTGGAATCAGAGATGGGGAATCAGAGGCGGGGAATCAGACGCGGGGAATCAGAGGTGGTGAATCAGAGATGGGGAATCAGAGGGGGGGAATCAGAGGCAGGGAATCAGATGCGGGGAACCAGAGGATGGGAATCATAGCTGGCAAATCAGAGGCGGGGAATCAGAGGTGGGGAATCAGAGGCGGGGAATCAGATATGGGGAATCAGAGGTGGTGAATCAGAGATGGGGAAACAGAGGGTGGGAATCAGATATGGGGAATCAGAGGTGGGGAATCAGAGGCAGGGAATCAGAAACGGGGAATCAGAGGCGGGCAATCATAACTGGCGAATCAGAGGAGGGGAATCAGTGGTGGGGAATCAGAGGCGGGGAATCAGATATGGTGAATCAGAGGTGGGGAATCAGAGCGGGGAATCAGAGGCAGGGAATCAGACACGGGGAATCAGAGGCGGTGAATCAGGGATGGGGAATCAGAGGCCGGGAATCAGAGGTGGGGAATCAGAGACCGGGAATCAGAGATGGGGAATCAGAGGAGGGGAATCAGATATGGGGAATCAGAGGCGGGGAATCAGAGGCGGGGAAACAGAGGCGGTGAATCAGATATTGGGAATCAGAGGTGGCGAATCGGAGGTAGCGAATCAGAGATGGGGAAGCAGAGGTGGGGAATCAGATGTGATGAATTAGAGATGGGGAATCAGAGGCGGGGTATCAGAGGTGCCAATCAGAGGCGGGGAAACAGAGGCGGGGAATCAGATATGGGGAAACAGAGGCGAGGAATCAGAGGCAGGGAAACAGAGGCGTGGAATCAGATATGTGGAATCAGAGGTGGGGAATTAGAGGTTGCAAATCAGAGGCAGGGAATCAGAGGTGGGGTATCAGAGGCGGGGAATCAGAGGCAGGGAATCGGATGTGCGGAATCAGAGATGGGGAATCAGAGGTGGGGAATCAGAGGTGGTGAATAAGAGATGGGGAATCAAAGGCGGGGAATCAGAGGCAGGGAATCAGACACGGGGAATCAGAGGCGGGGAATCATAGCTGCAGAATCAGAGGAGGGGAATCAGAGGCGGGGAAACAGAGGCGGGGAATCAGAGGCGGGGAAACCGAGGCGGGGAATCAGATATGGGGAATCAGATGTGGGGAATCAGAGGTTGGGAATCAGAGGCAGGGAATCAGAGGCGGGGAGTCAAAGGCGGGGAATCTGAGGCGGGGTATCAGAGGTGGCGAATCAGAGGCAGGGAAACAGAGGCGGGGAATCAGATATGGGGAATCAGAGGTGGGGATTTAGGGGCGGGGAATCAGTGGCAGGGAATCAGAGGCCGGGAATCAGTGGCCGGGAATCAGATGCCGGGAATAAGAGGACTTGGAATCAGAGGTGGGGAATCAGAGTTCGGGAATCAGAGATGGGGAATCAGAGGCGGGGAATGAGATATGGGGAATCAGAGGCGGGGAATCAGAGGTGGGGAAACAGAGGCGGGGAATCAGAATTGGGGAATCAGAGATGTGGAATCAGAGATGGGGAATCAGAGGCGGGGAATCAGACGCGGGGAATCAGAGGTGGTGAATCAGAGATGGGGAATCAGAGGGGGGGCATCAGAGGCAGGGAATCAGATGCGGGGAACCAGAGGATGGGAATCATAGCTGGCAAATCAGAGGCGGGGAATCAGAGGTGGGGAATCAGAGGCGGGGAATCAGATATGGGGAATCAGAGGTGGTGAATCAGAGATGGGGAAACAGAGGCGGGGAATCAGAGGCAGGGAATCAGATATGGGGAATCAGAGGTGGGGATTCAGAGGCGGGGAAACAGAGGCGGGGAATCAGATATGTTGGATCAGAGGTGGGGAATCAGAGTTGGGGAATCATAGCTGGGGAATCAGAGGCGGGGAATCAGAGTTGGGGAATCAGAGGCAGGGAATCAGATATGGGGAATCAGAGGTGGGGAATCAGAGGCGGGGAAACAGAGGAGGGGAA
This sequence comes from Narcine bancroftii, assembly GCF_036971445.1. Lineage (NCBI taxonomy): Eukaryota > Metazoa > Chordata > Chondrichthyes > Torpediniformes > Narcinidae > Narcine > Narcine bancroftii. The sequence continues at coordinate 266,442,442 of NC_091470.1, forward strand.
TCAGATATGGGGTATCAGAGGTGGGGAATCAGGGGCGGGGAATCAGTGGCAGGGAATCAGAGGAGGGGATTCAGAGGCGGGGAATCAGAGGCAGGGAATCAGACACTGGGAATCAGAGGCGGTGAATCAGGGATGGGGAATCAGAGGCCGGGAAACAGAGGTGGGGAATCAGAGACCGGGAATCAGAGATGGGGAATCAGAGGCGGGGAATCAGATATGGGGAATCAAAGGCGGGGAATCAGAGGCGGGGAAACAGAGGCGGTGAATCAGATATTGGGAATCAGAGGTGGCGAATCAGAGGTAGAGAATCAGAGATGGGGAAGCAGAGGTGGGGAATCAAATGTGATGAATTAGAGATGGGGAATCAGAGGCGGGGTATCAGAGGTGCCAATCAGAGGCGGGGAAACAGAGGCGGGGAATCAGAAGTGGTGAATCAGAGATGGGGAATCAGAGGGGGGGAATCAGAGGCAGGGAATCAGATGCGGGGAACCAGAGGATGGGAATGATAGCTGGCAAATCAGAGGCGGGGAATCAGATATGGCGAATCAGAGGTGGGGAATTAGAGGTTGCGAATCAGAGGCAGGGAATCAGAGGCGGGGAATCAGAGGCGGGGAATCAGAGGCAGGGAATCGGATGTGCGGAATCAGAGATGGGGAATCAGAGGTGGGGAATCAGATGTGGTGAATCAGAGATGGGGAATCATAGGCGGGGAATCAGAGGCAGGGAATCAGACACGGGGAATCAGAGGCGGGGAATCTTAGCTGGCGAATCAGAGGAGGGGAATCAGAGGTGGGGAATCAGAGGCGGGGAATCAGATATGGGGAATCAGAGGTGGGGAATCAGAGGCGGAGAAACAGAGGCCGGGAATCAGATATGTTGTATCAGAGGTGGGGAATCAGAGGCGGGAAATCAGAGCTGGGGAATCAGAGGCGGGGAATCAGAGTTGGGGAATCAGAGTCCGGGAATCAGAGATGGGGAATCAGAGGCGGGGAATCAAATATGGGGAATCAGAGGCGGGGAATCAGAGGCGGGGAAACAGAGGCGGTGAATCAGATATGGGGAATCAGAGGTGGCGAATCAGAGGTTGAGAATCAGAGATGGGGAAGCAGAGGTGGGGACTCAGATGTGATGAATTAGAGATGGGGAATCAGAGGCGGGGTATCAGAGGCGGCCAATCAGAGGCGGGGAATCAGAGGCGTGGAATCAGATATGGGAAATCAGAGGTGGGGAATCAGAGGCGGGGAAACAGAGGCGTGGAATCAGATATGGGGTATCAGAGGTGGGGAATCAGGGGCGGGGAATCAGTGGCAGGGAATCAGAGGAGGGGATTCAGAGGCGGGGAATCAGAGGCAGGGAATCAGACACTGGGAATCAGAGGCGGTGAATCAGGGATGGGGAATGAGAGGCCGGGAAACAGAGTTGGGGAATCAGAGACCGGGAATCAGAGATGGGGAATCAGAGGCGGGGAATCAGATATGGGGAATCAGAGGCGGGGAATCAGAAGCGGGGAAACAGAGGCGGTGAATCAGATATTCGGAATCAGAGGTTGCGAATCAGAGGTAGAGAATCAGAGATGGGGAAGCAGAGGTGGGGAATCAGATGTGATGAATTAGAGATGGGGAATCAGAGGCGGGGTATCAGAGGTGCCAATCAGAGGCGGTGAAACAGAGGCGGGGAATCAGATATGGGGAAACAGAGGCGGGGAATCAGAGGCAGGGAAACAGAGGCGGGGAATCAGATATGGGGAATCAGAGGTGGGGAATAACAGGTTGCGAATCAGAGGCAGGGAATCAGAGGCGGGGAATCAGAGGCGGGGAATCAGAGGCAGGGAATCGGATGTGCAGAATCAGAGATGGGGAATCAGAGGTGGGGAATCAGAGGTGGTGAATCAGAGATGGGGAATCAAAGGCGTGGAATCAGAGGCAGGGTCAGACACGGGGAATCAGAGGCGGGGAATCAGATGCGGGGAACCAGAGGAGGGGAATCATAGCTGGCGAATCAGAGGCGGGGAATCAGAGGTGGGGAATCATAGGCGGGGAATCAGATATGGGGAATCAGAGGTGGGGAATCAGAGGCGGGGAAACAGAGGCGGGGAATCAGATATGTTGGATCAGAGGTGGGGAATCAGAGGCGGGGAATCAGAGCTGGGGAATCAGAGGCGGGGAATCAGAGTTGGGGAATCAGAGGCAGGGAATCAGATATGGGGAATCAGAGGTGGGGAATCAGGGATGGGGAATCAGAGGCCGGGAAACAGAGGTGGGGAATCAGAGACCGGGAATCAGAGATGGGGAATCAGAGGCGGGGAATCAGATATGGGGAATCAAAGGCGGGGAATCAGAGGCGGGGAAACAGAGGCGGTGAATCAGATATTGGGAATCAGAGGTGGCGAATCAGAGGTAGAGAATCAGAGATGGGGAAGCAGAGGTGGGGAATCAAATGTGATGAATTAGAGATGGGGAATCAGAGGCGGGGTATCAGAGGTGCCAATCAGAGGCGGGGAAACAGAGGCGGGGAATCAGAAGTGGTGAATCAGAGATGGGGAATCAGAGGGGGGGAATCAGAGGCAGGGAATCAGATGCGGGGAACCAGAGGATGGGAATGATAGCTGGCAAATCAGAGGCGGGGAATCAGATATGGCGAATCAGAGGTGGGGAATTAGAGGTTGCGAATCAGAGGCAGGGAATCAGAGGCGGGGAATCAGAGGCGGGGAATCAGAGGCAGGGAATCGGATGTGCGGAATCAGAGATGGGGAATCAGAGGTGGGGAATCAGATGTGGTGAATCAGAGATGGGGAATCATAGGCGGGGAATCAGAGGCAGGGAATCAGACACGGGGAATCAGAGGCGGGGAATCTTAGCTGGCGAATCAGAGGAGGGGAATCAGAGGTGGGGAATCAGAGGCGGGGAATCAGATATGGGGAATCAGAGGTGGGGAATCAGAGGCGGAGAAACAGAGGCCGGGAATCAGATATGTTGTATCAGAGGTGGGGAATCAGAGGCGGGAAATCAGAGCTGGGGAATCAGAGGCGGGGAATCAGAGTTGGGGAATCAGAGTCCGGGAATCAGAGATGGGGAATCAGAGGCGGGGAATCAAATATGGGGAATCAGAGGCGGGGAATCAGAGGCGGGGAAACAGAGGCGGTGAATCAGATATGGGGAATCAGAGGTGGCGAATCAGAGGTTGAGAATCAGAGATGGGGAAGCAGAGGTGGGGACTCAGATGTGATGAATTAGAGATGGGGAATCAGAGGCGGGGTATCAGAGGCGGCCAATCAGAGGCGGGGAATCAGAGGCGTGGAATCAGATATGGGAAATCAGAGGTGGGGAATCAGAGGCGGGGAAACAGAGGCGTGGAATCAGATATGGGGTATCAGAGGTGGGGAATCAGGGGCGGGGAATCAGTTGCAGGGCATCAGAGGAGGGGATTCAGAGGCGGGGAATCAGAGGCAGGGAATCAGACACTGGGAATCAGAGGCGGTGAATCAGGGATGGGGAATGAGAGGCCGGGAAACAGAGGTGGGGAATCAGAGACCGGGAATCAGAGATGGGGAATCAGAGGCGGGGAATCAGATATGGGGAATCAGAGGCGGGGAATCAGAAGCGGGGAAACAGAGGCGGTGAATCAGATATTCGGAATCAGAGGTTGCGAATCAGAGGTAGAGAATCAGAGATGGGGAAGCAGAGGTGGGGAATCAGATGTGATGAATTAGAGATGGGGAATCAGAGGCGGGGTATCAGAGGTGCCAATCAGAGGCGGTGAAACAGAGGCGGGGAATCAGATATGGGGAAACAGAGGCGGGGAATCAGAGGCAGGGAAACAGAGGCGGGGAATCAGATATGGGGAATCAGAGGTGGGGAATAACAGGTTGCGAATCAGAGGCAGGGAATCAGAGGCGGGGAATCAGAGGCGGGGAATCAGAGGCAGGGAATCGGATGTGCAGAATCAGAGATGGGGAATCAGAGGTGGGGAATCAGAGGTGGTGAATCAGAGATGGGGAATCAAAGGCGTGGAATCAGAGGCAGGGTCAGACACGGGGAATCAGAGGCGGGGAATCAGATGCGGGGAACCAGAGGAGGGGAATCATAGCTGGCGAATCAGAGGCGGGGAATCAGAGGTGGGGAATCATAGGCGGGGAATCAGATATGGGGAATCAGAGGTGGGGAATCATAGGCAGGGAAACAGAGGCGGGGAATCAGATATGTTGGATCAGAGGTGGGGAATCAGAGGCGGGGAATCAGAGCTGGGGAATCAGAGGCGGGGAATCAGAGTTGGGGAATCAGAGGCAGGGAATCAGATATGGGGAATCAGAGGTGGGGAATCAGAGGCGGGGAAACAGAGGCGGGGAATCAGATATGGGGTATCAGAGGTGGGGAATCAGGGGCGGGGAATCAGTGGCAGGGAATCAGAGGAGGGGATTCAGAGGCGGGGAATCAGAGGCAGGGAATCAGACACTGGGAGTTAGAGGCGGTGAATCAGGGATTGGGAATCAGAGGCCGGGAAACAGAGCTGGGGAATCAGAGACCGGGAATCAGAGATGGGGAATCAGAGGCGGGGAATCAGATATGGGGAATCAGAGGCGGGGAATCAGAGGCAGGGAAACAGAGGCGGTGAATCAGATATTGGGAATCAGAGGTGGCGAATCAGAGGTAGAGAATCGGAGATGTGGAAGCAGAGGTGGGGAATCAGATGTGATGAATTAGAGATGGGGAATCAGAGGCGGGGTATCAGAGGTGCCAATCAGAGGCGGGGAAACAGAGGCGGGGAATCAGATATGGGGAATCAGAGGTGGGGAATAAGAGGTTGCGAATCAGAGGCAGGGAATCAGAGGCGGGGAATCAGAGGCGGGGAATCAGAGGCAGGGAATCGGATGTGCGGAATCAGAGATGGGGTATCAGAGGTGGTGAATCAGAGGTGGTGAGTCAGAGATGGGGAATCAGAGGCGGGGAATCAGAGGCAGGGAATCAGAAACGGGGAATCAGAGGCGGGCAATCATAACTGGCGAATCAGAGGAGGGGAATCAGTGGTGGGGAATCAGAGGCGGGGAATCAGATATGGTGAATCAGAGGTGGGGAATCAGAGGCGGGGAAACAGAGGCAGGGAATCAGATGCGGGGAACCAGAGGATGGGAATCATAGCTGGCAAATCAGAGGCGGGGAATCAGAGGTGGGGAATCAGAGGCGGGGAATCAGATATGGGGAATCAGAGGTGGGGATTCAGAGGCGGGGAAACAGAGGCGGGGAATCAGATATGTTGGATCAGAGGTGGGGAATCAGAGCTGGGGAATCAGAGCTGGGGAATCAGAGGCGGGGAATCAGAATTGGGGAATCAGAGATGGGGAATCAGAGATGGGGAATCAGAGGCGGGGAATCAGACGCGGGGAATCAGAGGTGGTGAATCAGAGATGGGGAATCAGAGGGGGGGAATCAGAGGCAGGGAATCAGATGCGGGGAACCAGAGGATGGGAATCATAGCTGGCAAATCAGAGGCGGGGAATCAGAGGTGGGTATCAGAGGCGGGGAATCAGATATGGGGAATCAGAGGTGGGGATTCAGAGGCGGGGAAACAGAGGCGGGGAATCAGATATGTTGGATCAGAGGTGGGGAATCAGAGGTGGGGAATCATAGCTGGGGAATCAGAGGCGGGGAATCAGAGTTGGGGAATCAGAGGCAGGGAATCAGATATGGGGAATCAGAGGTGGGGAATCAGAGGCGGGGAAACAGAGGAGGGGAATCAGATATGGGGTATCAGAGGTGGGGAATCAGGGGCGGGGAATCAGTGGCAGGGAATCAGAGGAGGGGATTCAGAGGCGGGGAATCAGAGGCAGGGAATCAGACACTGGGAATCAGAGGCGGTGAATCAGGGATGGGGAATCAGAGGCCGGGAAACAGAGGTGGGGAATCAGAGACCGGGAATCAGAGATGGGGAATCAGAGGCGGGGAATCAGATATGGGGAATCAGAGGCGGGGAATCAGAGGCGGGGAAACAGAGGCGGTGAATCAGATATTGGGAATCAGAGGTGGCGAATCAGAGGTAGAGAATTAGAGATGGGGAAGCAGAGGTGGGGAATCAAATGTGATGAATTAGAGATGGGGAATCAGAGGCGGGGTATCAGAGGTGCCAATCAGAGGCGGGGAAACAGAGGCGGGGAATCAGAGGTGGTGAATCAGAGATGGGGAATCAGAGGGGGGGAATCAGAGGCAGGGAATCAGATGCGGGGAACCAGAGGATGGGAATGATAGCTGGCAAATCAGAGGCGGGGAATCAGATATGGCGAATCAGAGGTGGGGAATTAGAGGTTGCGAATCAGAGGCAGGGAATCAGAGGCGGGGAATCAGAGGCGGGGAATCAGAGGCAGGGAATCGGATGTGCGGAATCAGAGATGGGGAATCAGAGGTGGGGAATCAGATGTGGTGAATCAGAGATGGGGAATCAGAGGCGGGGAATCAGAGGCAGGGAATCAGACACGGGGAATCAGAGGCGGGGAATCTTAGCTGGCGAATCAGTGGAGGGGAATCAGAGGTGGGGAATCAGAGGCGGGGAATCAGATATGGGGAATCAGAGGTGGGGAATCAGAGGCGGAGAAACAGAGGCCGGGAATCAGATATGTTGTATCAGAGGTGGGGAATCAGAGGCGGGAAATCAGAGCTGGGGAATCAGAGGCGGGGAATCAGAGTTGGGGAATCAGAGTCCGGGAATCAGAGATGGGGAATCAGAGGCGGGGAATCAAATATGGGGAATCTGAGGCGGGGAATCAGAGGCGGGGAAACAGAGGCGGTGAATCAGATATGGGGAATCAGAGGTGGCGAATCAGAGGTTGAGAATCAGAGATGGGGAAGCAGAGGTGGTGACTCAGATGTGATGAATTAGAGATGGGGAATCAGAGGCGGGGTATCAGAGGCGGCCAATCAGAGGCGGGGAATCAGAGGCGTGGAATCAGATATGGGAAATCAGAGGTGGGGAATCAGAGGCGGGGAAACAGAGGCGGGGAATCAGATATGGCGTATCAGAGGTGGGGAATCAGGGGCGGGGAATCAGTGGCAGGGAATCAGAGGAGGGGATTCAGAGGCGGGGAATCAGAGGCAGGGAATCAGACACTGGGAATCAGAGGCGGTGAATCAGGGATGGGGAATGAGAGGCCGGGAAACAGAGGTGGGGAATCAGAGACCGGGAATCAGAGATGGGGAATCAGAGGCGGGGAATCAGATATGGGGAATCAGAGGCGGGGAATCAAAAGCGGGGAAACAGAGGCGGTGAATCAGATATTCGGAATCAGAGGTTGCGAATCAGAGGTAGAGAATCAGAGATGGGGAAGCAGAGGTGGGGAATCAGATGTGATGAATTAGAGATGGGGAATCAGAGGCGGGGTATCAGAGGTGCCAATCAGAGGCGGTGAAACAGAGGCGGCGAATCAGATATGGGGAAACAGAGGCGGGGAATCAGAGGCAGGGAAACAGAGGCGGGGAATCAGATATGGGGAATCAGAGGTGGGGAATAACAGGTTGCGAATCAGAGGCAGGGAATCAGAGGCGGGGAATCAGAGGCGGGGAATCAGAGGCAGGGAATCGGATGTGCAGAATCAGAGATGGGGAATCAGAGGTGGGGAATCAGAGGTGGTGAATCAGAGATGGGGAATCAAAGGCGTGGAATCAGAGGCAGGGTCAGACACGGGGAATCAGAGGCGGGGAATCAGATGCGGGGAACCAGAGGAGGGGAATCATAGCTGGCGAATCAGAGGCGGGGAATCAGAGGTGGGGAATCATAGGCGGGGAATCAGATATGGGGAATCAGAGGTGGGGAATCAGAGGCGGGGAAACAGAGGCGGGGAATCAGATATGTTGGATCAGAGGTGGGGAATCAGAGGCGGGGAATCAGAGCTGGGGAATCAGAGGCGGGGAATCAGAGTTGGGGAAACAGAGGCAGGGAATCAGATATGGGGAATCAGAGGTGGGGAATCAGAGGCGGGGAAACAGAGGCGGGGAATCAGATATGGGGTATCAGAGGTGGGGAATCAGGGGCGGGGAATCAGTGGCAGGGAATCAGAGGAGGGGATTCAGAGGCGGGGAATCAGAGGCAGGGAATCAGACACTGGGAGTCAGAGGCGGTGAATCAGGGATTGGGAATCAGAGGTCGGGAAACAGAGGTGGGGAATCAGAGACCGGGAATCAGAGATGGGGAATCAGAGGCGGGGAATCAGATATGGGGAATCAGAGGCGGGGAATCAGAGGCAGGGAAACAGAGGCGGTGAATCAGATATTGGGAATCAGAGGTGGCGAATCAGAGGTAGAGAATCGGAGATGGGGAAGCAGAGGTGGGTAATCAGATGTGATGAATTAGAGATGGGGAATCAGAGGCGGGGTATCAGAGGTGCCAATCAGAGGCGGGGAAACAGAGGCGGGGAATCAGAGGCAGGGAATCAGAGGCGGGGAATCAGAGGTGGGGAATCAGAGGCAGGGAATCGGATGTGCGGAATCAGAGATGGGGTATCAGAGGTGGTGAATCAGAGGTGGTGAGTCAGAGATGGGGAATCAGAGGCGGGGAATCAGAGGCAGGGAATCAGAAACGGGGTATCAGAGGCGGGCAATCATAACTGGCGAATCAGAGGAGGGGAATCAGTGGTGGGGAATCAGAGGCGGGGAATCAGATATGGTGAATCAGAGGTGGGGAATCAGAGGCGGGGAAACAGAGGCCGGGAATCAGATATGTTGTATCAGAGGTGGGGAATCAGAGGCGGGAAATCAGAGCTGGGGAATCAGAGGCGGGGAAATCAGAGTTGGGGAATCAGAGTCCGGGAATCAGAGATGGGAAATCAGAGGATGGGAATCAAATATGGGGAATCAGAGGCGGGGAATCAGAGTTTTTGGAATCAGAGTCCGGGAATCAGAGATGGGGATTCAGAGGCGGGGAATCAAATATGGGGAATCAGAGGCGGGGAATCAGAGGCGGGGAAACAGAGGCGGTGAATCAGATATGGGGAATCAGAGGTGGCGAATCAGAGGTAGAGAATCAGAGATGGGGAATCAGAGGCGGGGAAACAGAGGCGGGGAATCAGATATGGGGATTCAGAGGTGGGGAATCAGAGGTTGGGAATCAGAGGCAGGGCATCAGAGGCGGGGAATCAGAGGCAGGGAATCAGATGCGGGGAATCAGAGGCGGGGAATCAGAGCTGGGGAATCAGAGGCGGGGAATCAGTGTTGGGGTATCAGAGGCATGGAATTAGAGGCGGGGAATCAGAGGCGGGGAAACAGAGGCCGGGAATCAGATATGGGGAATCAGAGGTGGGGAATCAGAGGCAGGTAATCAGATGTGTGGAATCAGAGATGGGGAATCAGAGGCGGGGAATGAGATATGGGGAATCAGAGGCGGGGAATCAGAGGCGGGGATACAGAGGCGGGGAATCTGATATGGGGAATCAGATGTGGCGAATCAAAGGCGGTGAATCAGAGATGGAGAATCAGACGCGGGGAATCAGAGGCAGGGAATAAAACACGGGGAATCAGAGGCGGGGAATCAGAGCTGGGGAATCAGAGGCGGGGAATCAGAGTTGGGGAAGCAGAGGCGGGGAATCAGAGGTGGGGAAACAGAGGCGGGGAATCAGAGGCGGGGAAACAGAGGCGGGGAATCAGATATGGGGAATCAGATGTGGGGAATCAGAGGTTGGGAATCAGAGGCAGGGAATCAGAGGCGGGGAGTCAGAGGCGGGGAATCAGAGGCGGGGTATCAGAGGTGGCGAATCAGAGGCAGGGAAACAGAGGCGGGGAATCAGATATGGGGAATCAGAGGTGGGGATTTAGGGGCGGGGAATCAGTGGCAGGGAATCAGATGCCGGGAATAAGAGGACTTGGAATCAGAGGTGGGGAATCAGAGTTCGGGAATCAGAGATGGGGAATCAGAGGCGGGGAATGAGATATGGGGAATCAGAGGCGGGGAATCAGAGGTGGGGAAACAGAGGCGGGGAATCAGACGCGGGGAATCAGAGGTGGTGAATCAGAGATGGGGAATCAGAGGGGGGGAATCAGAGGCAGGGAATCAGATGCGGGGAACCAGAGGATGGGAATCATAGCTGGCAAATCAGAGGCGGGGAATCAGAGGTGGGGAATCAGAGGCGGGGAATCAGATATGGGGAATCAGAGGTGGGGATTCAGAGGCGGGGAAACAGAGGCGGGGAATCAGATATGTTGGATCAGAGGTGGGGAATCAGAGGTGGGGAATCAGAGCTGGGGAATCAGAGGCGGGGAATCAGAATTGGGGAATCAGAGATGGGGAATCAGAGATGGGGAATCAGAGGCGGGGAATCAGACGCGGGGAATCAGAGGTGGTGAATCAGAGATGGGGAATCAGAGGGGGGGAATCAGAGGCAGGGAATCAGATGCGGGGAACCAGAGGATGGGAATCATAGCTGGCAAATCAGAGGCGGGGAATCAGAGGTGGGTATCAGAGGCGGGGAATCAGATATGGGGAATCAGAGGTGGGGATTCAGAGGCGGGGAAACAGAGGCGGGGAATCAGATATGTTGGATCAGAGGTGGGGAATGAGAGGTGTGGAATCATAGCTGGGGAATCAGAGGCGGGGAATCAGAGTTGGGGAATCAGACGCAGGGAATCAGATATGGGGAATCAGAGGTGGGGAATCAGAGACGGGGAAACAGAGGAGGGGAATCAGATATGGGGTATCAGAGGTGGGGAATCAGGGGCGGGGAATCAGTGGCAGGGAATCAGAGGAGGGGATTCAGAGGCGGGGAATCAGAGCAGGGAATCAGACACTGGGAATCAGAGGCGGTGAATCAGGGATGGGGAATCAGAGGCCGGGAAACAGAGGTGGGGAATCAGAGACCGGGAATCAGAGATGGGGAATCAGAGGCGGGGAATCAGATATGGGGAATCAAAGGCGGGGAATCAGAGGCGGGGAAACAGAGGCGGTGAATCAGATATTGGGAATCAGAGGTGGCGAATCAGAGGTAGAGAATCAGAGATGGGGAAGCAGAGGTGGGGAATCAAATGTGATGAATTAGAGATGGGGAATCAGAGGCGGGGTATCAGAGGTGCCAATCAGAGGCGGGGAAACAGAGGCGGGGAATCAGAGGTGGTGAATCAGAGATGGGGAATCAGAGGGGGGGAATCAGAGGCAGGGAATCAGATGTGGGGAACCAGAGGATGGGAATCATAGCTGGCAAATCAGAGGCGGGGAATCAGAGGCGGGGAATCAGAGGCAGGGAATCGGATGTGCGGAATCAGAGATGGGGAATCAGAGGTGGGGAATCAGATGTGGTGAATCAGAGATGGGGAATCAGAGGCGGGGAATCAGAGGCAGGGAATCAGACACGGGGAATCAGAGGTGGGGAATCTTAGCTGGCGAATCAGAGGAGGGGAATCAGAGGTGGGGAATCAGAGGCGGGGAATCAGATATGGGGAATCAGAGGTGGGGAATCAGAGGCGGAGACACAGATGCCGGGAATCAGATATGTTGTATCAGAGGTGGGGAATCAGAGGCGGGAAATCAGAGTAGGGAATCAGAGGCGGGGAATCAGAGTTGGGGAATCAGAGTCCGGGAATCAGAGATGGGGAATCAGAGGCGGGGAATCAAATATGGGGAATCAGAGGCGGGGAATCAGAGGCGGGGAATCAGAGGCGGTGAATCAGATATGGGGAATCAGAGGTGGCGAATCAGAGGTTGAGAATCAGAGATGGGGAAGCAGAGGTGGGGACTCAGATGTGATGAATTAGAGATGGGGAATCAGAGGCGGGGTATCAGAGGCGGCCAATCAGAGGCGGGGAATCAGAGGCGTGGAATCAGATATCGGAAATCAGAGGTGGGGAATCAGAGGCGGGGAAACAGAGGCGGGGAATCAGATATGGGGTATCAGAGGTGGGGAATCAGGGGCGGGGAATCAGTGGCAGGGAATCAGAGGAGGGGATTCAGAGGTGGGGAATCAGAGGCAGGGAATCAGACACTGGGAATCAGAGGCGGTGAATCAGGGATGGGGAATGAGAGGCCGGGAAACAGAGGTGGGGAATCAGAGACCGGGAATCAGAGATGGGGAATCAGAGGCGGGGAATCAGATATGGGGAATCAGAGGCGGGGAATCAGAAGCGGGGAAACAGAGGCGGTGAATCAGATATTCGGAATCAGAGGTTGCGAATCAGAGGTAGAGAATCAGAGATGGGGAAGCAGAGGTGGGGAATCAGATGTGATGAATTAGAGATGGGAAATCAGAGGCGGGGTATCAGAGGTGCCAATCAGAGGCGGTGAAACAGAGGCGGGGAATCAGATATGGGGAAACAGAGGCGGGGAATCAGAGGCAGGGAAACAGAGGCGGGGAATCAGATATGGGGAATCAGAGGTGGGGAATAACAGGTTGCAAATCAGAGGCAGGGAATCAGAGGCGGGGAATCAGAGGCGGGGAATCAGAGGCAGGGAATCGGATATGCAGAATCAGAGATGGGGAATCAGAGGTGGGGAATCAGAGGTGGTGAATCAGAGATGGGGAATCAAAGGCGTGGAATCAGAGGCAGGGTCAGATACGGGGAATCAGAGGCGGGGAATCAGATGCGGGGAACCAGAGGAGGGGAATCATAGCTGGCGAATCAGAGGCGGGGAATCAGAGGTGGGGAATCATAGGCGGGGAATCAGATATGGGGAATCAGAGGTGGGGAATCAGAGGCGGGGAAACAGAGGCGGGGAATCAGATATGTTGGATCAGAGGTGGGGAATCAGAGGCGGGGAATCAGAGCTGGGGAATCAGAGGTGGGGAATCAGAGTTGGGGTATCAGAGGCAGGGAATCAGATATGGGGAATCAGAGGTGGGGAATCAGAGGCGGGGAAACAGAGGCGGGGAATCAGATATGGGGTATCAGAGGTGGGGAATCAGGGGCGGGGAATCAGTGGCAGGGAATCAGAGGAGGGGATTCAGAGGCGGGGAATCAGAGGCAGGGAATCAGACACTGGGAGTCAGAGGCGGTGAATCAGGGATTAGGAATCAGAGGCCGGGAAACAGAGGTGGGGAATCAGAGACCGGGAATCAGAGATGGGGAATCAGAGGCGGGGAATCAGATATGGGGAATCAGAGGCGGGGAATCAGAGGCAGGGAAACAGAGGCGGTGAATCAGATATTGGGAATCAGAGGTGGCGAATCAGAGGTAGAGAATCGGAGATGGGGAAGCAGAGGTGGGGAATCAGATGTGATGAATTAGAGATGGGGAATCAGAGGCGGGGTATCAGAGGTGCCAATCAGAGGCGGGGAAACAGAGGCGGGGAATCAGATATGGGGAATCAGAGGTGGGGAATAAGAGGTTGCGAATCAGAGGCAGGGAATCAGAGGCGGGGAATCAGAGGCGGGGAATCAGAGGCAGGGAATCGGATGTGCGGAATCAGAGATGGGGTATCAGAGGTGGTGAATCAGAGGTGGTGAATCAGAGATGGGGAATCAGAGGCGGGGAATCAGAGGCAGGGAATCAGAAACGGGGAATCAGAGGCGGGCAATCATAACTGGCGAATCAGAGGAGGGGAATCAGTGGTGGGGAATCAGAGGTGGGGAATCAGATATGGTGAATCAGAGGTGGGGAATCAGAGGCGGGGAAACAGAGGCAGGGAATCAGATGCGGGGAACCAGAGGATGGGAATCATAGCTGGCAAATCAGAGGCGGGGAATCAGAGGTGGGGAATCAGAGGCGGGGAATCAGATATGGGGAATCAGAGGTGGGGATTCAGAGGCGGGGAAACAGAGGCGGGGAATCAGATATGTTGGATCAGAGGTGGGGAATCAGAGGTGGGGAATTAGAGCTGGGGAATCAGAGGCGGGGAATCAGAATTGGGGAATCAGAGGTGGGGAATCAGAGGCGGGGAATCAGATATGGGGAATCAGAGGTGGGGAATCAGAGGCGGAGAAACAGAGGCCGGGAATCAGATATGTTGTATCAGAGGTGGGGAATCAGAGGCGGGAAATCAGAGCTGGGGAATCAGAGGCGGGGAATCAGAGTTGGGGAATCAGAGTCCGGGAATCAGAGATGGGGAATCAGAGGCGGGGAATCAAATATGGGGAATCAGAGGCGGGGAATCAGAGGTGGGGAATCAGAGGCGGTGAATCAGATATGGGGAATCAGAGGTGGCGAATCAGAGGTTGAGAATCAGAGATGGGGAAGCAGAGGTGGGGACTCAGATGTGATGAATTAGAGATGGGGAATCAGAGGCGGGGTATCAGAGGCGGCCAATCAGAGGCGGGGAATCAGAGGCGTGGAATCAGATATGGGAAATCAGAGGTGGGGAAACAGAGGCGGGGAATCAGATATGGGGTATCAGAGGTGGGGAATCAGGGGCGCGGAATCAGTGGCAGGGAATCAGAGGAGGGGATTCAGAGGCGGGGAATCAGAGGCAGGGAATCAGACACTGGGAATCAGATCGGTGAATCAGGGATGGGGAATGAGAGGCCGGGAAACAGAGGTGGGGAATCAGAGACCGGGAATCAGAGATGGGGAATCAGAGGCGGGGAATCAGATATGGGGAATCAGAGGCGGGGAATCAGAAGCGGGGAAACAGAGGCGGTGAATCAGATATTCGGAATCAGAGGTTGCGAATCAGAGGTAGAGAATCAGAGATGGGGAAGCAGAGGTGGGAATCAGATGTGATGAATTAGAGATGGGGAATCAGAGGCGGGGTATCAGAGGTGCAAATCAGAGGCGGTGAAACAGAGGCGGGGAATCAGATATGGGGAAACAGAGGCGGGGAAATCAGAGGCAGGGAAACAGAGGCGGGGAATCAGAGGCGGGGAATCAGAGGCAGGGAATCGGATGTGCAGAATCAGAGATGGGGAATCAGAGGTGGGGAATCAGAGGTGGTGAATCAGAGATGGGGAATCAAAGGCGTGGAATCAGAGGCAGGGTCAGACACGGGGAATCAGAGGCGGGGAATCAGATGCGGGGAACCAGAGGAGGGGAATCATAGCTGGCGAATCAGAGGCGGGGAATCAGAGGTGGGGAATCATAGGCGGGGAATCAGATATGGGGAATCAGAGGTGGGGAATCAGAGGCGGGGAAACAGAGGCGGGGAAACAGATATGTTGGATCAGAGGTGGGGAATCAGAGGCGGGGAATCAGAGCTGGGGAATCAGAGGCGGGGAATCAGAGTTGGGGAATCAGAGGCAGGGAATCAGATATGGGGTATCAGAGGTGGGGAATCAGAGGCGGGGAAACAGAGGCGGGGAATCAGATATGGGTTATCAGAGGTGGGGAATCAGGGGCGGGGAATCAGTGGCAGGGAATCAGAGGAGGGGATTCAGAGGCGGGGAATCAGAGGCAGGGAATCAGACACTGGGAGTCAGAGGCGGTGAATCAGGGATTGGGAATCAGAGGCCGGGAAACAGAGGTGGGGAATCAGAGACCGGGAATCAGAGATGGGGAATCAGAGGCGGGGAATCAGATATGGGGAATCAGAGGCGGGGAATCAGAGGCAGGGAAACAGAGGCGGTGAATCAGATATTGGGAATCAGAGGTGGCGAATCAGAGGTAGAGAATCGGAGATGGGGAAGCAGAGGTGGGGAATCAGATGTGATGAATTAGAGATGGGGAATCAGAGGCGGGGTATCAGAGGTGCCAATCAGAGGCGGGGAAACAGAGGCGGGGAATCAGATATGGGGAATCAGAGGTGGGGAATAAGAGGTTGCGAATCAGAGGTGGTGAATCAGAGATGGGGAATCAGAGGCGGGGAATCAGAGGTGGGGAATCATAGGCGGGGAATCAGATATGGGGAATCAGAGGTGGGGAATCAGAGGCGGGGAAACAGAGGCGGGGAATCAGATATGTTGGATCAGAGGTGGGGAATCAGAGGCGGGGAATCAGAGCTGGGGATTCAGAGGTGGGGAGTCAGAGTTGGGGAATCAGAGGCAGGGAATCAGATATGGGGAATCAGAGGTGGGGAATCAGAGGCGGGGAAACAGAGGCGGGGAATCAGATATGGGGTATCAGAGGTGGGGAATCAGGGGCGGGGAATCAGTGGCAGGGAATCAGAGGAGGGGATTCAGAGGCGGGGAATCAGAGGCAGGGAATCAGACACTGGGAGTCAGAGGCGGTGAATCAGGGATTGGGAATCAGAGGCCGGGAAACAGAGGTGGGGAATCAGAGACCGGGAATCAGAGATGGGGAATCAGAGGCGGGGAATCAGATATGGGGAATCAGAGGCGGGGAATCAGAGGCAGGGAAACAGAGGCGGTGAATCAGATATTGGGAATCAGAGGTGGCAAATCAGAGGTAGAGAATCGGAGATGGGGAAGCAGAGGTGGGGAATCAGATGTGATGAATTAGAGATGGGGAATCAGAGGCGGGGTATCAGAGGTGCCAATCAGAGGCGGGGAAACAGAGGCGGGGAATCAGATATGGGGAATCAGAGGTGGGGAATAAGACGTTGCGAATCAGAGGCAGGGAATCAGAGGCGGGGAATCAGAGGCGGGGAATCAGAGGCAGGGAATCGGATGTGCGGAATCAGAGATGGGGTATCAGAGGTGGTGAATCAGAGGTGGTGAATCAGAGATGGGGAATCAGAGGCGGAGAATCAGAGGCAGGGAATCAGAAACGGGGAATCAGAGGCGGGCAATCATAACTGGCGAATCAGAGGAGGGGAATCAGTGGTGGGGAATCAGAGGTGGGGAATCAGATATGGTGAATCAGAGGTGGGGAATCAGAGGCGGGGAAACAGAGGCAGGGAATCAGATGCGGGGAACCAGAGGATGGGAATCATAGCTGGTAAATCAGAGGCGGGGAATCAGAGGTGGGTAATCAGAGGCGGGGAATCAGATATGGGGAATCAGAGGTGGGGATTCAGAGGCGGGGAAACAGAGGCGGGGAATCAGATATGTTGGATCAGAGGTGGGGAATCAGAGGTGGGGAATTAGAGCTGGGGAATCAGAGGCGGGGAATCAGAATTGGGGAATCAGAGGTGGGGAATCAGAGGCGGGGAATCAGATATGGGGAATCAGAGGTGGGGAATCAGAGGCGGAGAAACAGAGGCCGGGAATCAGATATGTTGTATCAAAGGTGGGGAATCAGAGGCGGGAAATCAGAGCTGGGGAATCAGAGGCGGGGAATCAGAGTTGGGGAATCAGAGTCCGGGAATCAGAGATGGGGAATCAGAGGCGGGGAATCAAATATGGGGAATCAGAGGCGGGGAATCAGAGGCGGGGAATCAGAGGCGGTGAATCAGATATGGGGAATCAGAGGTGGCGAATCAGAGGTTGAGAATCAGAGATGGGGAAGCAGAGGTGGGGACTCAGATGTGATGAATTAGAGATGGGGAATCAGAGGCGGGGTATCAGAGGCGGCCAATCAGAGGCGGGGAATCAGAGGCGTGGAATCAGATATGGGAAATCAGAGGTGGGGAATCAGAGGTGGGGAAACAGAGGCGGGGAATCAGATATGGGGTATCAGAGGTGGGGAATCAGGGGCGGGGAATCAGTGGCAGGGAATCAGAGGAGGGGATTCAGAGGCGGGGAATCAGAGGCAGGGAATCAGACACTGGGAATCAGATCGGTGAATCAGGGATGGGGAATGAGAGGCCGGGAAACAGAGGTGGGGAATCAGAGACCGGGAATCAGAGATGGGGAATCAGAGGCGGGGAATCAGATATGGGGAATCAGAGGCGGGGAATCAGAAGCGGGGAAACAGAGGCGGTGAATCAGATATTCGGAATCAGAGGTTGCGAATCAGAGGTAGAGAATCAGAGATGGGGAAGCAGAGGTGGGAATCAGATGTGATGAATTAGAGATGGGGAATCAGAGGCGGGGTATCAGAGGTGCAAATCAGAGGCGGTGAAACAGAGGCGGGGAATCAGATATGGGGAAACAGAGGCGGGGAATCAGAGGCAGGGAAACAGAGGCGGGGAATCAGATATGGGGAATCAGAGGTGGGGAATAACAGGTTGCGAATCAGAGGCAGGGAATCAGAGGCGGGGAATCAGAGGCGGGGAATCAGAGGCAGGGAATCGGATGTGCAGAATCAGAGATGGGGAATCAGAGGTGGGGAATCAGAGGTGGTGAATCAGAGATGGGGAATCAAAGGCGTGGAATCAGAGGCAGGGTCAGACACGGGGAATCAGAGGCGGGTAATCAGATGCGGGGAACCAGAGGAGGGGAATCATAGCTGGCGAATCAGAGGCGGGGAATCAGAGGTGGGGAATCATAGGCGGGGAATCAGATATGGGGAATCAGAGGTGGGGAATCAGAGGCGGGGAAACAGAGGCGGGGAATCAGATATGTTGGATCAGAGGTGGGGAATCAGAGGCGGGGAATCAGAGCTGGGGAATCAGAGGTGGGGAATCAGAGTTGGGGAATCAGAGGCAGGGAATCAGATATGGGGAATCAGAGGTGGGGAATCAGAGGCGGGGAAACAGAGGCGGGGAATCAGATATGGGGTATCAGAGGTGGGGAATCAGGGGCGGAAAATCAGTGGCAGGGAATCAGAGGAGGGGATTCAGAGGCGGGGAATCAGAGGCAGGGAATCAGACACTGGGAGTCAGAGGCGGTGAATCAGGGATTGGGAATCAGAGGCCGGGAAACAGAGGTGGGGAATAAGAGACCGGGAATCAGAGATGGGGAATCAGAGGCGGGAAATCTGATATGGGGAATCAGAGGCGGGGAATCAGAGGCAGGGAAACAGAGGCGGTGAATCAGATATTGGGAATCAGAGGTGGCGAATCAGAGGTAGAGAATCGGAGATGGGGAAGCAGAGGTGGGGAATCAGATGTGATGAATTAGAGATGGGGAATCAGAGGCGGGGTATCAGAGGTGCCAATCAGAGGCGGGGAAACAGAGGCGGGGAATCAGATATGGGGAATCAGAGGTGGGGAATAAGAGGTTGCGAATCAGAGGCAGGGAATCAGAGGCGGGGAATCAGAGGCGGGGAATCAGAGGCAGGGAATCGGATGTGCGGAATCAGAGATGGGGTATCAGAGGTGGTGAATCAGAGATGGGGAATCAGAGGCGGGGAATCAGAGGCAGGGAATCAGAAACGGGGAATCAGAGGCGGGCAATCATAACTGGCGAATCAGAGGAGGGGAATCAGTGGTGGGGAATCAGAGGTGGGGAATCAGATATGGTGAATCAGAGGTGGGGAATCAGAGGCGGGGAAACAGAGGCAGGGAATCAGATGCGGGGAACCAGAGGATGGGAATCATAGCTGGCAAATCAGAGGCGGGGAATCAGAGGTGGGGAATCAGAGGCGGGGAATCAGATATGGGGAATCAGAGGTGGGGATTCAGAGGCGGGGAAACAGAGGCGGGGAATCAGATATGTTGGATCAGAGGTGGGGAATCAGAGGTGGGGAATTAGAGCTGGGGAATCAGAGGCGGGGAATCAGAATTGGGGAATCAGAGGTGGGGAATCAGATGCGGGGAATCAGATATGGGGAATCAGAGGTGGGGAATCAGAGGCGGAGAAACAGAGGCCGGGAATCAGATATGTTGTATCAGAGGTGGGGAATCAGAGGCGGGAAATCAGAGCTGGGGAATCAGAGGCGGGGAATCAGAGTTGGGGAATCAGAGTCCGGGAATCAGAGATGGGGAATCAGAGGCGGGGAATCAAATATGGGGAATCAGAGGCGGGGAATCAGAGGCGGGGAATCATAGGCGGTGAATCAGATATGGGGAATCAGAGGTGGCGAATCAGAGGTTGAGAATCAGAGATGGGGAAGCAGAGGTGGGGACTCAGATGTGATGAATTAGAGATGGGGAATCAGAGGCGGGGTATCAGAGGCGGCCAATCAGAGGCGGGGAATCAGAGGCGTGGAATCAGATATGGGAAATCAGAGGTGGGGAATCAGAGGTGGGGAAACAGAGGCGGGGAATCAGATATGGGGTATCAGAGGTGGGGAATCAGGGGCGGGGAATCAGTGGCAGGGAATCAGAGGAGGGGATTCAGAGGCGGGGAATCAGAGGCAGGGAATCAGACACTGGGAATCAGATCGGTGAATCAGGGATGGGGAATGAGAGGCCGGGAAACAGAGGTGGGGAATCAGAGTCCGGGAATCAGAGATGGGTAATCAGAGGCGGGGAATCAGATATGGGGAATCAGAGGCGGGGAATCAGAAGCGGGGAAACAGAGGCGGTGAATCAGATATTCGGAATCAGAGGTTGCGAATCAGAGGTAGAGAATCAGAGATGGGGAAGCAGAGGTGGGAATCAGATGTGATGAATTAGAGATGGGGAATCAGAGGCGGGGTATCAGATATGGGGAAACAGAGGCGGGGAATCAGAGGCAGGGAAACAGAGGCGGGGAATCAGATATGGTGAATCAGAGGTGGGGAATAACAGGTTGCGAATCAGAGGCAGGGAATCAGAGGCGGGGAATCAGAGGCGGGGAATCAGAGGCAGGGAATCGGATGTGCAGAATCAGAGATGGGGAATCAGAGGTGGGGAATCAGAGGTGGTGAATCAGAGATGGGGAATCAAAGGCGTGGAATCAGAGGCAGGGTCAGACACGGGGAATCAGAGGCGGGGAATCAGATGCGGGGAACCAGAGGAGGGGAATCATAGCTGGCGAATCAGAGGCGGGGAATCAGAGGTGGGGAATCATAGGCGGGGAATCAGATATGGGGAATCAGAGGTGGGGAATCAGAGGCGGGGAAACAGAGGCGGGGAAACAGATATGTTGGATCAGAGGTGGGGAATCAGAGGCGGGGAATCAGAGCTGGGGAATCAGAGGCGGGGAATCAGAGTTGGGGAATCAGAGGCAGGGAATCAGATATGGGGTATCAGAGGTGGGGAATCAGAGGCGGGGAAACAGAGGCGGGGAATCAGATATGGGGTATCAGAGGTGGGGAATCAGGGGCGGGGAATCAGTGGCAGGGAATCAGAGGAGGGGATTCAGAGGCGGGGAATCAGAGGCAGGGAATCAGAAACGGGGAATCAGAGGCGGGCAATCATAACTGGCGAATCAGAGGAGGGGAATCAGTGGTGGGGAATCAGAGGTGGGGAATCAGATATGGTGAATCAGAGGTGGGGAATCAGAGGCGGGGAAACAGAGGCAGGGAATCAGATGCGGGGAACCAGAGGATGGGAATCATAGCTGGCAAATCAGAGGCGGGGAATCAGAGGTGGGTAATCAGAGGCGGGGAATCAGATATGGGGAATCAGAGGTGGGGATTCAGAGGCGGGGAAACAGAGGCGGGGAATCAGATATGTTGGATCAGAGGTGGGGAATCAGAGGTGGGGAATTAGAGCAGGGGAATCAGAGGCGGGGAATCAGAATTGGGGAATCAGAGGTGGGGAATCAGAGGCGGGGAATCAGATATGGGGAATCAGAGGTGGGGAATCAGAGGCGGAGAAACAGAGGCCGGGAATCAGATATGTTGTATCAGAGGTGGGGAATCAGAGGCGGGAAATCAGAGCTGGGGAATCAGAGGCGGGGAATCAGAGTTGGGGAATCAGAGTCCGGGAATCAGAGATGGGGAATCAGAGGCGGGGAATCAAATATGGGGAATCAGAGGCGGGGAATCAGAGGCGGGGAATCAGAGGCGGTGAATCAGATATGGGGAATCAGAGGTGGCGAATCAGAGGTTGAGAATCAGAGATGGGGAAGCAGAGGTGGGGACTCAGATGTGATGAATTAGAGATGGGGAATCAGAGGCGGCCAATCAGAGGCGGGGAATCAGAGGCGTGGAATCAGATATGGGAAATCAGAGGTGGGGAATCAGAGGTGGGGAAACAGAGGCGGGGAATCAGATATGGGGTATCAGAGGTGGGGAATCAGGGGCGGGGAATCAGTGGCAGGGAATCAGAGGAGGGGATTCAGAGGCGGGGAATCAGAGGCAGGGAATCAGACACTGGGAATCAGATCGGTGAATCAGGGATGGGGAATGAGAGGCCGGGAAACAGAGGTGGGGAATCAGAGACCGGGAATCAGAGATGGGGAATCAGAGGCGGGGAATCAGATATGGGGAATCAGAGGCGGGGAATCAGAAGCGGGGAAACAGAGGCGGTGAATCAGATATTCGGAATCAGAGGTTGCGAATCAGAGGTAGAGAATCAGAGATGGGGAAGCAGAGGTGGGAATCAGATGTGATGAATTAGAGATGGGGAATCAGAGGCGGGGTATCAGAGGTGCAAATCAGAGGCGGTGAAACAGAGGCGGGGAATCAGATATGGGGAAACAGAGGCGGGGAATCAGAGGCAGGGAAACAGAGGCGGGGAATCAGATATGGTGAATCAGAGGTGGGGAATAACAGGTTGCGAATCAGAGGCAGGGAATCAGAGGCGGGGAATCAGAGGCGGGGAATCAGAGGCAGGGAATCGGATGTGCAGAATCAGAGATGGGGAATCAGAGGTGGGGAATCAGAGGTGGTGAATCAGAGATGGGGAATCAAAGGCGTGGAATCAGAGGCAGGGTCAGACACGGGGAATCAGAGGCGGGGAATCAGATGCGGGGAACCAGAGGAGGGGAATCATAGCTGGCGAATCAGAGGCGGGGAATCAGAGGTGGGGAATCATAGGCGGGGAATCAGATATGGGGAATCAGAGGTGGGGAATCAGAGGCGGGGAAACAGAGGCGGGGAATCAGATATGTTGGATCAGAGGTGGGGAATCAGAGGCGGGGAATCAGAGCTGGGGAATCAGAGGTGGGGAATCAGAGTTGGGGAATCAGAGGCAGGGAATCAGATATGGGGAATCAGAGGTGGGGAATCAGAGGCGGGGAAACAGAGGCGGGGAATCAGATATGGGGTATCAGAGGTGGGGAATCAGGGGCGGGGAATCAGTGGCAGGGAATCAGAGGAGGGGATTCAGAGGCGGGGAATCAGAGGCAGGGAATCAGACACTGGGAGTCAGAGGCGGTGAATCAGGGATTGGGAATCAGAGGCCAGAAACAGAGGTGGGGAATCAGAGACCGGGAATCAGAGATGGGGAATCAGAGGCGGGGAATCAGATATGGGGAATCAGAGGCGGGGAATCAGAGGCAGGGAAACAGAGGCGGTGAATCAGATATTGGGAATCAGAGGTGGCGAATCAGAGGTAGAGAATCGGAGATGGGGAAGCAGAGGTGGGGAATCAGATGTGATGAATTAGAGATGGGGAATCAGAGGCGGGGTATCAGAGGTGCCAATCAGAGGCGGGGAAACAGAGGCGGGGAATCAGATATGGGGAATCAGAGGTGGGGAATAAGAGGTTGCGAATCAGAGGCAGGGAATCAGAGGCGGGGAATCAGAGGCGGGGAATCAGAGGCAGGGAATCGGATGTGCGGAATCAGAGATGGGGTATCAGAGGTGGTGAATCAGAGGTGGTGAATCAGAGATGGGGAATCAGAGGCGGGGAATCAGAGGCAGGGAATCAGAAACGGGGAATCAGAGGCGGGCAATCATAACTGGCGAATCAGAGGAGGGGAATCAGTGGTGGGGAATCAGAGGTGGGGAATCAGATATGGTGAATCAGAGGTGGGGAATCAGAGGCGGGGAAACAGAGGCAGGGAATCAGATGCGGGGAATCAGATATGGGGAATCAGAGGTGGGGATTCAGAGGCGGGGAAACAGAGGCGGGGAATCAGATATGTTGGATCAGAGGTGGGGAATCAGAGGTGGGGAATTAGAGCTGGGGAATCAGAGGCGGGGAATCAGAATTGGGGAATCAGAGGTGGGGAATCAGATGCGGGGAATCAGATATGGGGAATCAGAGGTGGGGAATCAGAGGCGGAGAAACAGAGGCCGGGAATCAGATATGTTGTATCAGAGGTGGGGAATCAGAGGCGGGAAATCAGAGCTGGGGAATCAGAGGCGGGGAATCAGAGTTGGGGAATCAGAGTCCGGGAATCAGAGATGGGGAATCAGAGGCGGGGAATCAAATATGGGGAATCAGAGGCGGGGAATCAGAGGCGGGGAATCAGAGGCGGTGAATCAGATATGGGGAATCAGAGGCGGGGAATCAAATATGGGGAATCAGAGGCGGGGAATCAGAGGCGGGGAATCAGAGGCGGTGAATCAGATATGGGGAATCAGAGGTGGCGAATCAGAGGTTGAGAATCAGAGATGGGGAAGCAGAGGTGGGGACTCAGATGTGATGAATTAGAGATGGGGAATCAGAGGCGGGGTATCAGAGGCGGCCAATCAGAGGCGGGGAATCAGAGGCAGTGAATCAGATATGGGGAATCAGAGGTGGCGAATCAGAGGTTGAGAATCAGAGATGGGGAAGCAGAGGTGGGGACTCAGATGTGATGAATTAGAGATGGGGAATCAGAGGCGGGGTATCAGAGGCGGCCAATCAGAGGCGGGGAATCAGAGGCGTGGAATCAGATATGGGAAATCAGAGGTGGGGAATCAGAGGTGGGGAAACAGAGGCGGGGAATCAGATATGGGGTATCAGAGGTGGGGAATCAGGGGCGGGGAATCAGTGGCAGGGAATCAGAGGAGGGGATTCAGAGGCGGGGAATCAGAGGCAGGGAATCAGACACTGGGAATCAGATCGGTGAATCAGGGATGGGGAATGAGAGGCCGGGAAACAGAGGTGGGGAATCAGAGACCGGGAATCAGAGATGGGGAATCAGAGGCGGGGAATCAGATATGGGGAATCAGAGGCGGGGAATCAGAAGCGGGGAAACAGAGGCGGTGAATCAGATATTCGGAATCAGAGGTTGCGAATCAGAGGTAGAGAATCAGAGATGGGGAAGCAGAGGTGGGAATCAGATGTGATGAATTAGAGATGGGGAATCAGAGGCGGGGTATCAGAGGTGCAAATCAGAGGCGGTGAAACAGAGGCGGGGAATCAGATATGGGGAAACAGAGGCGGGGAATCAGAGGCAGGGAAACAGAGGCGGGGAATCAGATATGGGGAATCAGAGGTGGGGAATAACAGGTTGCGAATCAGAGGCAGGGAATCAGAGGCGGGGAATCAGAGGCGGGGAATCAGAGGCAGGGAATCGGATGTGCAGAATCAGAGATGGGGAATCAGAGGTGGGGAATCAGAGGTGGTGAATCAGAGATGGGGAATCAAAGGCGTGGAATCAGAGGCAGGGTCAGACACGGGGAATCAGAGGCGGGGAATCAGATGCGGGGAACCAGAGGAGGGGAATCATAGCTGGCGTATCAGAGGCGGGGAATCAGAGGTGGGGAATCATAGGCGGGGAATCAGATATGGGGAATCAGAGGTGGGGAATCAGAGGCGGGGAAACAGAGGCGGGGAATCAGATATGTTGGATCAGAGGTGGGGAATCAGAGGCGGGGAATCAGAGCTGGGGAATCAGAGGTGGGGAATCAGAGTTGGGGAATCAGAGGCAGGGAATCAGATATGGGGAATCAGAGGTGGGGAATCAGAGGCGGGGAAACAGAGGCGGGGAATCAGATATGGGGTATCAGAGGTGGGGAATCAGGGGCGGGGAATCAGTGGCAGGGAATCAGAGGAGGGGATTCAAAGGCGGGGAATCAGAGGCAGGGAATCAGACACTGGGAGTCAGAGGCGGTGAATCAGGGATTGGGAATCAGAGGCCGGGAAACAGAGGTGGGGAGTCAGAGACCGGGAATCAGAGATGGGGAATCAGAGGCGGGGAATCAGATATGGGGAATCAGAGGCGGGGAATCAGAGGCAGGGAAACACAGGCGGTGAATCAGATATTGGGAATCAGAGGTGGCGAATCAGAGGTAGAGAATCGGAGATGGGGAAGCAGAGGTGGGGAATCAGATGTGATGAATTAGAGATGGGGAATCAGAGGCGGGGTATCAGAGGTGCCTATCAGAGGCGGGGAAACAGAGGCGGGGAATCAGATATGGGGAATCACAGGTGGGGAATAAGAGGTTGCGAATCAGAGGCAGGGAATGAGAGGCGGGGAATCAGAGGCGGGGAATCAGAGGCAGGGAATCGGATGTGCAGAATCAGAGATGGGGTATCAGAGGTGGTGAATCAGAGGTGGTGAATCAGAGATGGGGAATCAGAGGCGGGGAATCAGAGGCAGGGAATCAGAAACGGGGAATCAGAGGCGGGCAATCATAACTGGCGAATCAGAGGAGGGGAATCAGTGGTGGGGAATCAGAGGTGGGGAATCAGATATGGTGAATCAGAGGTGGGGAATCAGAGGCGGGGAAACAGAGGCAGGGAATCAGATGCGGGGAACCAGAGGATGGGAATCATAGCTGGCAAATCAGAGGCGGGGAATCAGAGGTGGGGAATCAGAGGCGGGGAATCAGATATGGGGAATCAGAGGTGGGGATTCAGAGGCGGGGAAACAGAGGCGGGGAATCAGATATGTTGGATCAGAGGTGGGGAATCAGAGGTGGGGAATTAGAGCTGGGGAATCAGAGGCGGGGAATCAGAATTGGGGAATCAGAGGTGGGGAATCAGATGCGGGGAATCAGATATGGGGAATCTGAGGTGGGGAATCAGAGGCGGAGAATCAGAGGCCGGGAATCAGATATGTTGTATCAGAGGTGGGGAATAAGAGGCGGGAAATCAGAGCTGGGGAATCAGAGGCGGGGAATCAGAGTTGGGGAATCAGAGTCCGGGAATCAGAGATGGGGAATCAGAGGCGGGGAATCAAATATGGGGAATCAGAGGCGGGGAATCAGAGGCGGGGAATCAGAGGCGGTGAATCAGATATGGGGAATCAGAGGTGGCGAATCAGAGGTTGAGAATCAGAGATGGGGAAGCAGAGGTGGGGACTCAGATGTGATGAATTAGAGATGGGGAATCAGAGGCGGGGTATCAGAGGCGGCCAATCAGAGGAGGGGAATCAGAGGCGTGGAATCAGATATGGGAAATCAGAGGTGGGGAATCAGAGGTGGGGAAACAGAGGCGGGGAATCAGATATGGGGTATCAGAGGTGGGGAATCAGGGGCGGGGAATCAGTGGCAGGGAATCAGAGGAGGGGATTCAGAGGCGGGGAATCAGAGGCAGGGAATCAGACACTGGGAATCAGATCGGTGAATCAGGGATGGGGAATGAGAGGCCGGGAAACAGAGGTGGGGAATCAGAGACCGGGAATCAGAGATGGGGAATCAGAGGCGGGGAATCAGATATGGGGAATCAGAGGCGGGGAATCAGAAGCGGGGAAACAGAGGCGGTGAATCAGATATTCGGAATCAGAGGTTGCGAATCAGAGGTAGAGAATCAGAGATGGGGAAGCAGAGGTGGGAATCAGATGTGATGAATTAGAGATGGGGAATCAGAGGCGGGGTATCAGAGGTGCAAATCAGAGGCAGTGAAACAGAGGCGGGGAATCAGATATGGGGAAACAGAGGCGGGGAATCAGAGGCAGGGAAACAGAGGCGGGGAATCAGATATGGTGAATCAGAGGTGGGGAATAACAGGTTGCGAATCAGAGGCAGGGAATCAGAGGCGGGGAATCAGAGGCGGGGAATCAGAGGCAGGGAATCGGATGTGCAGAATCAGAGATGGGGAATCAGAGGTGGGGAATCAGAGGTGGTGAATCAGAGATGGGGAATCAAAGGCGTGGAATCAGAGGCAGGGTCAGACACGGGGAATCAGAGGCGGGGAATCAGATGCGGGGAACCAGAGGAGGGGAATCATAGCTGGCGAATCAGAGGCGGGGAATCAGAGGTGGGGAATCATAGGCGGGGAATCAGATATGGGGAATCAGAGGTGGGGAATCAGAGGCGGGGAAACAGAGGCGGGGAAACAGATATGTTGGATCAGAGGTGGGGAATCAGAGGCGGGGAATCAGAGCTGGGGAATCAGAGGCGGGGAATCAGAGTTGGGGAATCAGAGGCAGGGAATCAGATATGGGGTATCAGAGGTGGGGAATCAGAGGCGGGGAAACAGAGGCGGGGAATCAGATATGGGGTATCAGAGGTGGGGAATCAGGGGCGGGGAATAAGTGGCAGGGAATCAGAGGAGGGGATTCAGAGGCGGGGAATCAGAGGCAGGGAATCAGACACTGGGAGTCAGAGGCGGTGAATCAGGGATTGGGAATCAGAGGCCGGGAAACAGAGGTGGGGAATCAGAGACCGGGAATCAGAGATGGGGAATCAGAGGCGGGGAATCAGATATGGGGAATCAGAGGCGGGGAATCAGAGGCAGGGAAACAGAGGCGGTGAATCAGATATTGGGAATCAGAGGTGGCGAATCAGAGGTAGAGAATCGGAGATGGGGAAGCAGAGGTGGGGAATCAGATGTGATGAATTAGAGATGGGGAATCAGAGGCGGGGTATCAGAGGTGCCAATCAGAGGCGGGGAAACAGAGGCGGGGAATCAGATATGGGGAATCAGAGGTGGGGAATAAGACGTTGCGAATCAGAGGCAGGGAATCAGAGATGGGGAATCAGAGGCGGGGAATCAGAGGCAGGGAATCGGATGTGCGGAATCAGAGATGGGGTATCAGAGGTGGTGAATCAGAGGTGGTGAATCAGAGATGGGGAATCAGAGGCGGGGAATCAGAGGCAGGGAATCAGAAACGGGGAATCAGAGGCGGGCAATCATAACTGGCGAATCAGAGGAGGGGAATCAGTGGTGGGGAATCAGAGGTGGGGAATCAGATATGGTGAATCAGAGGTGGGGAATCAGAGGCGGGGAAACAGAGGCAGGGAATCAGATGCGGGGAACCAGAGGATGGGAATCATAGCTGGCAAATCAGAGGCGGGGAATCAGAGGTGGGTAATCAGAGGCGGGGAATCAGATATGGGGAATCAGAGGTGGGGATTCAGAGGCGGGGAAACAGAGGCGGGGAATCAGATATGTTGGATCAGAGGTGGGGAATCAGAGGTGGGGAATTAGAGCTGGGGAATCAGAGGCGGGGAATCAGAATTGGGGAATCAGAGGTGGGGAATCAGAGGCGGGGAATCAGATATGGGGAATCAGAGGTGGGGAATCAGAGGCGGAGAAACAGAGGCCGGGAATCAGATATGTTGTATCAGAGGTGGGGAATCAGAGGCGGGAAATCAGAGCTGGGGAATCAGAGGCGGGGAATCAGAGTTGGGGAATCAGAGTCCGGGAATCAGAGATGGGGAATCAGAGGCGGGGAATCAAATATGGGGAATCAGAGGCGGGGAATCAGAGGCGGGGAATCAGAGGCGGGGAATCAGAGGCGGTGAATCAGATATGGGGAATCAGAGGTGGCGAATCAGAGGTTGAGAATCAGAGATGGGGAAGCAGAGGTGGGGACTCAGATGTGATGAATTAGAGATGGGGAATCAGAGGCGGGGTATCAGAGGCGGCCAATCAGAGGCAGGGAATCAGAGGCGTGGAATCAGATATGGGAAATCAGAGGTGGGGAATCAGAGGTGGGGAATCAGGGGCGGGGAATCAGTGGCAGGGAATCAGAGGAGGGGATTCAGAGGCGGGGAATCAGAGGCAGGGAATCAGACACTGGGAATCAGATCGGTGAATCAGGGATGGGGAATGAGAGGCCGGGAAACAGAGGTGGGGAATCAGAGACCGGGAATCAGAGATGGGGAATCAGAGGCGGGGAATCAGATATGGGGAATCAGAGGCGGGGAATCAGAAGCGGGGAAACAGAGGCGGTGAATCAGATATTCGGAAGCAGAGGTTGCGAATCAGAGGTAGAGAATCAGAGATGGGGAAGCAGAGGTGGGAATCAGATGTGATGAATTAGAGATGGGGAATCAGAGGCGGGGTATCAGAGGTGCAAATCAGAGGCGGTGAAACAGAGGCGGGGAATCAGATATGGGGAAACAGAGGCGGGGAATCAGAGGCAGGGAAACAGAGGCGGGGAATCAGATATGGTGAATCAGAGGTGGGGAATAACAGGTTGCGAATCAGAGGCAGGGAATCAGAGGCGGGGAATCAGAGGCGGGGAATCAGAGGCAGGGAATCGGATGTGCAGAATCAGAGATGGGGAATCAGAGGTGGGGAATCAGAGGTGGTGAATCAGAGATGGGGAATCAAAGGCGTGGAATCAGAGGCAGGGTCAGACACGGGGAATCAGAGGCGGGGAATCAGATGCGGGGAACCAGAGGAGGGGAATCATAGCTGGCGAATCAGAGGCGGGGAATCAGACGTGGGGAATCAGAGACCGGGAATCAGAGATGGGGAATCAGAGGCGGGGAATCAGATATGGGGAATCAGAGGCAGGGAATCAGAGGCAGGGAAACAGAGGTGGTGAATCAGATATTGGGAATCAGAGGTGGCGAATCAGAGGTAGAGAATCGGAGATGGGGAAGCAGAGGTGGGGAATCAGATGTGATGAATTAGAGATGGGGAATCAGAGGCGGGGTATCAGAGGTGCCAATCAGAGGCGGGGAAACAGAGGCGGGGAATCAGATATGGGGAATCAGAGGTGGGGAATAAGAGGTTGCGAATCAGAGGTGGTGAATCAGAGATGGGGAATCAGAGGCGGGGAATCAGAGGTGGGGAATCATAGGCGGGGAATCAGATATGGGGAATCAGAGGTGGGGAATCAGAGGCGGGGAAACAGAGGCGGGGAATCAGATATGTTGGATCAGAGGTGGGGAATCAGAGGCGGGGAATCAGAGCTGGGGAATCAGAGGTGGGGAGTCAGAGTTGGGGAATCAGAGGCAGGGAATCAGATATGGGGAATCAGAGGTGGGGAATCAGAGGCGGGGAAACAGAGGCGGGGAATCAGATATGGGGTATCAGAGGTGGGGAATCAGGGGCGGGGAATCAGTGGCAGGGAATCAGAGGAGGGGATTCAGAGGCGGGGAATCAGAGGCAGGGAATCAGACACTGGGAGTCAGAGGCGGTGAATCAGGGATTGGGAATCAGAGGCCGGGAAACAGAGGTGGGGAATCAGAGACCGGGAATCAGAGATGGGGAATCAGAGGCGGGGAATCAGATATGGGGAATCAGAGGCGGGGAATCAGAGGCAGGGAAACAGAGGCGGTGAATCAGATATTGGGAATCAGAGGTGGCGAATCAGAGGTAGAGAATCGGAGATGGGGAAGCAGAGGTGGGGAATCAGATGTGATGAATTAGAGATGGGGAATCAGAGGCGGGGTATCAGAGGTGCCAATCAGAGGCGGGGAAACAGAGGCGGGGAATCAGATATGGGGAATCAGAGGTGGGGAATAAGACGTTGCGAATCAGAGGCAGGGAATCAGAGGCGGGGAATCAGAGGCGGGGAATCAGAGGCAGGGAATCGGATGTGCGGAATCAGAGATGGGGTATCAGAGGTGGTGAATCAGAGGTGGTGAATCAGAGATGGGGAATCAGAGGCGGGGAATCAGAGGCAGGGAATCAGAAACGGGGAATCAGCGGCGGGCAATCATAACTGGCGAATCAGAGGAGGGGAATCAGTGGTGGGGAATCAGAGGTGGGGAATCAGATATGGTGAATCAGAGGTGGGGAATCAGAGGCGGGGAAACAGAGGCAGGGAATCAGATGCGGGGAACCAGAGGATGGGAATCATAGCTGGCAAATCAGAGGCGGGGAATCAGAGGTGGGTAATCAGAGGCGGGGAATCAGATATGGGGAATCAGAGGTGGGGATTCAGAGGCGGGGAAACAGAGGCGGGGAATCAGATATGTTGGATCAGAGGTGGGGAATCAGAGGTGGGGAATTAGAGCTGGGGAATCAGAGGCGGGGAATCAGAGTTGGGGAATCAGAGTCCGGGAATCAGAGATGGGGAATCAGAGGCGGGGAATCAAATATGGGGAATCAGAGGCGGGGAACCAGAGGCGGGGAATCAGAGGCGGTGAATCAGATATGGGGAATCAGAGGTGGCGAATCAGAGGTTGAGAATCAGAGATGGGGAAGCAGAGGTGGGGACTCAGATGTGATGAATTAGAGATGGGGAATCAGAGGCGGGGTATCAGAGGCGGCCAATCAGAGGCGGGGAATCAGAGGCGTGGAATCAGATATGGGAAATCAGAGGTGGGGAATCAGAAGCGGGGAAACAGAGGCGGTGAATCAGATATTCGGAATCAGAGGTTGCGAATCAGAGGTAGAGAATCAGAGATGGGGAAGCAGAGGTGGGAATCAGATGTGATGAATTAGAGATGGGGAATCAGAGGCGGGGTATCAGAGGTGCAAATCAGAGGCGGTGAAACAGAGGCGGGGAATCAGATATGGGGAAACAGAGGCGGGGAATTAGAGGCAGGGAAACAGAGGCGGGGAATCAGATATGGTGAATCAGAGGTGGGGAATAACAGGTTGCGAATCAGAGGCAGGGAATCAGAGGCGGGGAATCAGAGGCGGGGAATCAGAGGCAGGGAATCGGATGTGCAGAATCAGAGATGGGGAATCAGAGGTGGGGAATCAGAGGTGGTGAATCAGAGATGGGGAATCAAAGGCGTGGAATCAGAGGCAGGGTCAGACACGGGGAATCAGAGGCGGGGAATCAGATGCGGGGAACCAGAGGAGGGGAATCATAGCTGGCGAATCAGAGGCGTGGAATCAGAGGTGGGGAATCATAGGCGGGGAATCAGATATGGGGAATCAGAGGTGGGGAATCAGAGGCGGGGAAACAGAGGCGGGGAAACAGATATGTTGGATCAGAGGTGGGGAATCAGAGGCGGGGAATCAGAGCTGGGGAATCAGAGGCGGGGAATCAGAGTTGGGGAATCAGAGGCAGGGAATCAGATATGGGGTATCAGAGGTGGGGAATCAGAGGCGGGGAAACAGAGGCGGGGAATCAGATATGGGGTATCAGAGGTGGGGAATCAGGGGCGGGGAATCAGTGGCAGGGAATCAGAGGAGGGGATTCAGAGGCGGGGAATCAGAGGCAGGGAATCAGACACTGGGAGTCAGAGGCGGTGAATCAGGGATTGGGAATCAGAGGCCGGGAAACAGAGGTGGGGAATCAGAGACCGGGAATCAGAGATGGGGAATCAGAGGCGGGGAATCAGATATGGGGAATCAGAGGCGGGGAATCAGAGGCAGGGAAACAGAGGCGGTGAATCAGATATTGGGAATCAGAGGTGGCGAATCAGAGGTAGAGAATCGGAGATGGGGAAGCAGAGGTGGGGAATCAGATGTGATGAATTAGAGATGGGGAATCAGAGGCGGGGTATCAGAGGTGCCAATCAGAGGCGGGGAAACAGAGGCGGGGAATCAGATATGGGGAATCAGAGGTGGGGAATAAGAGGTTGCGAATCAGAGGTGGTGAATCAGAGATGGGGAATCAGAGGCGGGGAATCAGAGGCAGGGAATCAGAAACGGGGAATCAGAGGCGGGCAATCATAACTGGCGAATCAGAGGAGGGGAATCAGTCGTGGGGAAACAGAGGCGGGGAATCAGATATGGTGAATCAGAGGTGGGGAATCAGAGGCGGGGAAACAGAGGCAGGGAATCAGATGCGGGGAACCAGAGGATGGGAATCATAGCTGGCAAATCAGAGGCGGGGAATCAGAGGTGGGGAATCAGAGGCGGGGAATCAAATATGGGGAATCAGAGGTGGGGATTCAGAGGCGGGGAAACAGAGGCGGGGAATCAGATATGTTGGATCAGAGGTGGGGAATCAGAGGTGGGGAATCAGAGCTGGGGAATCAGAGGCGGGGAATCAGAATTGGGGAATCAGAGATGGGGAATCAGAGATGGGGAATCAGAGGCGGGGAATCAGACTCGGGGAATCAGAGGTGGTGAATCAGAGATGGGGAATCAGAGGGGGGGAATCAGAGGCAGGGAATCAGATGCGGGGAACCAGAGGATGGGAATCATAGCTGGCAAATCAGAGGCGGGGAATCAGAGGTGGGTATCAGAGGCGGGGAATCAGATATTGGGAATCAGAGGTGGGGATTCAGAGGCGGGGAAACAGAGGCGGGGAATCAGATATGTTGCATCAGAGGTGGGGAATCAGAGGTGGGGAATAATAGCTGGGGAATCAGAGGCGGGGAATCAGAGGCGGGGAAACAGAGGAGGGGAATCAGATATGGGGTATCAGAGGTGGGGAATCAGGGGCAGGAAATCAGTGGCAGGGAATCAGAGGAGGGGATTCAGAGGCGGGGAATCAGAGGCAGGGAATCAGACACTGGGAATCAGAGGCGGTGAATCAGGGATGGGGAATCAGAGGCCGGGAAACAGAGGTGGGGAATCAGAGACCGGGAATCAGAGATGGGGATTCAGAGGCGGGGAATCAGATATGGGGAATCAGAGGCGGGGAATCAGAGGCGGGGAAACAGAGGCGGTGAATCAGATATTGGGAATCAGAGGTGGCGAATCAGAGGTAGAGAATCAGAGATGGGGAAGCAGAGGTGGGGAATCAAATGTGATGAATTAGAGATGGGGAATAAGAGGCGGGGTATCAGAGGAGCCAATCTGAGGCGGGGAAACAGAGGCGGGGAATCAGAGGTGGTGAATCAGAGATGGGGAATCAGAGGGGGGGAATCAGAGGCAGGGAATCAGATGCGGGGAACCAGAGGATGGGAATGTTAGCTGGCAAATCAGAGGCGGGGAATCAGATATGGCGAATCAGAGGTGGGGAATTAGAGGTTGCGAATCAGAGGCAGGGAATCAGAGGCGGGGAATCAGAGGCGGGGAATCAGAGGCAGGGAATCGGATGTGCGGAATCAGAGATGGGGAATCAGAGGTGGGGAATCAGATGTGGTGAATCAGAGATGGGGAATCAGAGGCGGGGAATCAGAGGCAGGGAATCAGACACGGGGAATCAGAGGCGGGGAATCTTAGCTGGCGAATCAGAGGAGGGGAATCAGAGGTGGGGAATCAGAGGCGGGGAATCAGATATGGGGAATCAGAGGTGGGGAATCAGAGGCGGAGAAACAGAGGCCGGGAATCAGATATGTTGTATCAGAGGTGGGGAATCAGAGGTGGGAAATCAGAGCTGGGGAATCAGAGGCGGGGAATCAGAGTTGGGGAATCAGAGTCCGGGAATCAGAGATGGGGAATCAGAGGCGGGGAATCAAATATGGGGAATCAGAGGCGGGGAATCAGAGGCGGGGAAACAGAGGCGGTGAATCAGATATGGGGAATCAGAGGTGGCGAATCAGAGGTTGAGAATCAGAGATGGGGAAGCAGAGGTGGGGACTCAGATGTGATGAATTAGAGATGGGGAATCAGAGGCGGGGTATCAGAGGCGGCCAATCAGAGGCGGGGAATCAGAGGCGTGGAATCAGATATGGGAAATCAGAGGTGGGGAATCAGAGGCGGGGAAACAGAGGTGGGGAATCAGATATGGGGTATCAGAGGTGGGGAATCAGGGGCGGGGAATCAGTGGCAGGGAATCAGAGGAGGGGATTCAGAGGCGGGGAATCAGAGGCAGGGAATCAGACACTGGGAATCAGAGGCGGTGAATCAGGGATGGGGAATGAGAGGCCGGGAAACAGAGGTGGGGAATCAGAGACCGGGAATCAGAGATGGGGAATCAGAGGCGGGGAATCAGATATGGGGAATCAGAGGCGGGGAATCAGAAGCGGGGAAACAGAGGCGGTGAATCAGATATTCGGAATCAGAGGTTGCGAATCAGAGGTAGAGAATCAGAGATGGGGAAGCAGAGGTGGGGAATCAGATGTGATGAATTAGAGATGGGGAATCAGAGGCGGGGTATCAGAGGTGCCAATCAGAGGCGGTGAAACAGAGGCGGGGAATCAGATATGGGGAAACAGAGGCGGGGAATCAGAGGCAGGGAAACAGAGGCGGGGAATCAGAGGCAGGGAATCGGATGTGCAGAATCAGAGATGGGGAATCAGAGGCGGGGAATCAGAGGCAGGGAATCGGATGTGCAGAATCAGAGATGGGGAATCAGAGGTGGGGAATCAGAGGTGGTGAATCAGAGATGGGGAATCAAAGGCGTGGAATCAGAGGCAGGGTCAGACACGGGGAATCAGAGGCGGGGAATCAGATGCGGGGAACCAGAGGAGGGGAATCATAGCTGGCGAATCAGAGGCGGGGAATCAGAGGTGGGGAATCATAGGCGGGGAATCAGATATGGGGAATCAGAGGTGGGGAATCAGAGGCGGGGAAACAGAGGCGGGGAATCAGATATGTTGTATCAGAGGTGGGGAATCAGAGGCGGGGAATCAGAGCTGGGGAATCAGAGGCGGGGAATCAGAGTTGGGGAATCAGAGGCAGGGAATCAGATATGGGGAATCAGAGGTGGGGAATCAGAGGCGGGGAAACAGAGGCGGTGAATCAGATATAGGGTATCAGAGGTGGGGAATCAGGGGCGGGGAATCAGTGGCAGGGAATCAGAGGAGGGGATTCAGAGGCGGGGAATCAGAGGCAGGGAATCAGACACTGGGAGTCAGAGGCGGTGAATCAGGGATTGGGAATCAGAGGCCGGGAAACAGAGGTGGGGAATCAGAGACCGGGAATCAGAGATGGGGAATCAGAGGCGGGGAATCAGATATGGGGAATCAGAGGCGGGGAATCAGAGGCAGGGAAACAGAGGCGGTGAATCAGATATTGGGAATCAGATGTGGCGAATCAGAGGTAGAGAATCGGAGATGGGGAAGCAGAGGTGGGGAATCAGATGTGATGAATTAGAGATGGGGAATCAGAGGCGGGGAATCAGAGGTGGGGAATAAGAGGTTGCGAATCAGAGGCAGGGAATCAGAGGCGGGGAATCAGAGGCGGGGTATCAGAGGTGGTGAATCAGAGATGGGGAATCAGAGGGGGGGAATCAGAGGCAGGGAATCAGATGCGGGGAACCAGAGGATGGGAATCATAGCTGGCAAATCAGAGGCGGGGAATCAGAGGTGGGTATCAGAGGCGGGGAATCAGATATTGGGAATCAGAGGTGGGGATTCAGAGGCGGGGAAACAGAGGCGGGGAATCAGATATGTTGCATCAGAGGTGGGGAATCAGAGGTGGGGAATCATAGCTGGGGAATCAGAGGCGGGGAATCAGAGTTGGGGAATCAGAGGAAGATAATCAGATATGGGGAATCAGAGGTGGGGAATCAGAGGCGGGGAAACAGAGGAGGGGAAACAGATATGGGGTATCAGAGGTGGGGAATCATGGGCGGGGAATCAGTGGCAGGGAATCAGAGGAGGGGATTCAGAGGCGGGGAATCAGAGGCAGGGAATCAGACACTGGGAATCAGAGGCGGTGAATCAGGGATGGGGAATCAGAGGCCGGGAAACAGAGGTGGGGAATCAGAGACCGGGAATCAGAGATGGGGATTCAGAGGCGGGGAATCAGATATGGGGAATCAGAGGCGGGGAATCAGAGGCGGGGAAACAGAGGCGGTGAATCAGATATTGGGAATCAGAGGTGGCGAATCAGAGGTAGAGAATCAGAGATGGGGAAGCAGAGGTGGGGAATAAAATGTGATGAATTAGAGATGGGGAATCAGAGATGGGGAATCAGAGGCGGGGAATCAGACGCGGGGAATCAGAGGTGCCAATCAGAGGCGGTGAAACAGAGGCGGGGAATCAGATATGGGGAAACAGAGGCGGGGAATCAGAGGCAGGGAAACAGAGGCGGGGAATCAGATATGGGGAATCAGAGGTGGGGAATAACAGGTTGCGAATCAGAGGCAGGGAATCAGAGGCGGGGAATCAGAGGCGGGGAATCAGAGACAGGGAATCGGATGTGCAGAATCAGAGATGGGGAATCAGAGGTGGGGAATCAGAGGTGGTGAATCAGAGATGGGGAATCAAAGGCGTGGAATCAGAGGCAGGGTCAGACACGTGGAATCAGAGGCGGGGAATAAGATGCGGGGAACCAGAGGAGGGGAATCATAGCTGGCGAATCAGAGGCGGGGAATCAGAGGTGGGGAATCATAGGCGGGGAATCAGATATGGGGAATCAGAGGTGGGGAATCAGAGGCGGGGAAACAGAGGCGGGGAATCAGATATGTTGGATCAGAGTTGGGGAATCAGAGGCGGGGAATCAGAGCTGGGGAATCAGAGGCGGGGAATCAGAGTTGGGGAATCAGAGGCAGGGAATCAGATATGGGGAATCAGAGGTGGGGAATCAGAGGCGGGGAAACAGAGGCGGTGAATCAGATATGGGGTATCAGAGGTGGGGAATCAGGCGCGGGGAATCAGTGGCAGGGAATCAGAGGAGGGGATTCAGAGGCGGGGAATCAGAGGCAGGGAATCAGACACTGGGAGTCAGAGGCGGTGAATCAGGGATTGGGAATCAGAGGCCGGGAAACAGAGGTGGGGAATCAGGGACCGGGAATCAGAGATGGGGAATCAGAGGCGGGGAATCAGATATGGGGAATCAGAGGCGGGGAATCAGAGGCAGGGAAACAGAGGCGGTGAATCAGATATTGGGAATCAGATGTGGCGAATCAGAGGTAGAGAATCGGAGATGGGGAAGCAGAGGTGGGGAATCAGATGTGATGAATTAGAGATGGGGAATCAGAGGCGGGGTATCAGAGGTGCCAATCAGAGGCGGGGAAACAGAGGCGGGGAATCAGAGGCGGGGAATCAGAGGTGGGGAATAAGAGGTTGCGAATCAGAGGCAGGGAATCAGAGGCGGGGAATCAGAGGCGGGGAATCAGAGGCAGGGAATCGGATGTGCGGAATCAGAGATGGGGTATCAGAGGTGGTGAATCAGAGGTGGTGAGTCAGAGATGGGGAATCAGAGCTGGGGAATCAGAGGCGGGGAATCAGAGTTGGGAAATCAGAGTCCGGGAATCAGAGATGGGGAATCAGAGGCGGGGAATCAAATATGGGGAATCAGAGGCGGGGAATCAGAGGCGGGGAATCAGAGGCGGTGAATCAGATATGGGGAATCAGAGGAGGCGAATCAGAGGTTGAGAATCAGAGATGGGGAAGCAGAGGTGGGGACTCAGATGTGATGAATTAGAGATGGGGAATCAGAGGCGGGGTATCAGAGGCGGCCAATCAGAGGCGGGGAATCAGAGGCGTGGAATCAGATATGGGAAATCAGAGGTGGGGAATCAGAGGTGGGGAAACAGAGGCGGGGAATCAGATATGGGGTATCAGAGGTGGGGAATCAGGGGCGGGGAATCAGTGGCAGGGAATCAGAGGAGGGGATTCAGAGGCGGGGAATCAGAGGCAGGGAATCAGACACTGGGAATCAGATCGGTGA
Source organism: Narcine bancroftii (assembly GCF_036971445.1). Classification (NCBI taxonomy): domain Eukaryota; kingdom Metazoa; phylum Chordata; class Chondrichthyes; order Torpediniformes; family Narcinidae; genus Narcine; species Narcine bancroftii. Next base: position 266,481,283 of record NC_091470.1, read on the forward strand.
ATCAGGGATGGGGAATGAGAGGCCGGGAAACAGAGGTGGGGAATCAGAGACCGGGAATCAGAGATGGGGAATCAGAGGCGGGGAATCAGATATGGGGAATCAGAGGCGGGGAATCAGAAGCGGGGAAACAGAGTCGGTGAATCAGATATTCGGAATCAGAGGTTGCGAATCAGAGGTAGAGAATCAGAGATGGGGAAGCAGAGGTGGGAATCAGATGTGATGAATTAGAGATGGGGAATCAGAGGCGGGGTATCAGAGGTGCAAATCAGAGGCGGTGAAACAGAGGCGGGGAATCAGATATGGGGAAACAGAGGCGGGGAATCAGAGGCAGGGAAACAGAGGCGGGGAATCAGATATGGTGAATCAGAGGTGGGGAATAACAGGTTGCGAATCAGAGGCAGGGAATCAGAGGCGGGGAATCAGAGGCGGGGAATCAGAGGCAGGGAATCGGATGTGCAGAATCAGAGATGGGGAATCAGAGGTGGGGAATCAGAGGTGGTGAATCAGAGATGGGGAATCAAAGGCGTGGAATCAGAGGCAGGGTCAGACACGGGGAATCATAGGCGGGGAATCTGATGCGGGGAACCAGAGGAGGGGAATCATAGCTGGCGAATCAGAGGCGGGGAATCAGAGGTGGGGAATCATAGGCGGGGAATCAGATATGGGGAATCAGAGGTGGGGAATCAGAGGCGGGGAAACAGAGGCGGGGAATCAGATATGTTGGATCAGAGGTGGGGAATCAGAGGCGGGGAATCAGAGCTGGGGAATCAGAGGTGGGGAATCAGAGTTGGGGAATCAGAGGCAGGGAATCAGATATGGGGAATCAGAGGTGGGGAATCAGAGGCGGGGAAACAGAGGCGGGGAATCAGATATGGGGTATCAGAGGTGGGGAATCAGGGGCGGGGAATCAGTGGCAGGGAATCAGAGGAGGGGATTCAGAGGCGGGGAATCAGAGGCAGGGAATCAGACACTGGGAGTCAGAGGCGGTGAATCAGGGATTGGGAATCAGAGGCCGGGAAACAGAGGTGGGGAATCAGAGACCGGGAATCAGAGATGGGGAATCAGAGGCGGGGAATCAGATATGGGGAATCAGAGGCGGGGAATCAGAGGCAGGGAAACAGAGGCGGTGAATCAGATATTGGGAATCAGAGGTGGCGAATCAGAGGTAGAGAATCGGAGATGGGGAAGCAGAGGTGGGGAATCAGATGTGATGAATTAGAGATGGGGAATCAGAGGCGGGGTATCAGAGGTGCCAATCAGAGGCGGGGAAACAGAGGCGGGGAATCAGATATGGGGAATCAGAGGTGGGGAATAAGAGGTTGCGAATCAGAGGCAGGGAATCAGAGGCGGGGAATCAGAGGCGGGGAATCAGAGGCAGGGAATCGGATGTGCGGAATCAGAGATGGGGTATCAGAGGTGGTGAATCAGAGGTGGTGAATCAGAGATGGGGAATCAGAGGCGGGGAATCAGAGGCAGGGAATCAGAAACGGGGAATCAGAGGCGGGCAATCATAACTGGCGAATCAGAGGAGGGGAATCAGTGGTGGGGAATCAGAGGTGGGGAATCAGATATGGTGAATCAGAGGTGGGGAATCAGAGGCGGGGAAACAGAGGCAGGGAATCAGATGCGGGGAACCAGAGGATGGGAATCATAGCTGGCAAATCAGAGGCGGGGAATCAGAGGTGGGTAATCAGAGGCGGGGAATCAGATATGGGGAATCAGAGGTGGGGATTCAGAGGCGGGGAAACAGAGGCGGGGAATCAGATATGTTGGATCAGAGGTGGGGAATCAGAGGTGGGGAATTAGAGCTGGGGAATCAGAGGCGGGGAATCAGAATTGGGGAATCAGAGGTGGGGAATCAGAGGCGGGGAATCAGATATGGGGAATCAGAGGTGGGGAATCAGAGGCGGAGAAACAGAGGCCGGGAATCAGATATGTTGTATCAGAGGTGGGGAATCAGAGGCGGGAAATCAGAGCTGGGGAATCAGAGGCGGGGAATCAGAGTTGGGGAATCAGAGTCCGGGAATCAGAGATGGGGAATCAGAGGCGGGGAATCAAATATGGGGAATCAGAGGCGGGGAATCAGAGGCGGGGAATCAGAGGCGGTGAATCAGATATGGGGAATCAGAGGTGGCGAATCAGAGGTTGAGAATCAGAGATGGGGAAGCAGAGGTGGGGACTCAGATGTGATGAATTAGAGATGGGGAATCAGAGGCGGGGTATCAGAGGCGGCCAATCAGAGGCAGGGAATCAGAGGCGTGGAATCAGAGGTGGGGAATCAGGGGCGGGGAATCAGTGGCAGGGAATCAGAGGAGGGGATTCAGAGGCGGGGAATCAGAGGCAGGGAATCAGACACTGGGAATCAGATCGGTGAATCAGGGATGGGGAATGAGAGGCCGGGAAACAGAGGTGGGGAATCAGAGACCGGGAATCAGAGATGGGGAATCAGAGGCGGGGAATCAGATATGGGGAATCAGAGGCGGGGAATCAGAAGCGGGGAAACAGAGGCGGTGAATCAGATATTCGGAATCAGAGGTTGCGAATCAGAGGTAGAGAATCAGAGATGGGGAAGCAGAGGTGGGAATCAGATGTGATGAATTAGAGATGGGGAATCAGAGGCGGGGTATCAGAGGTGCAAATCAGAGGCGGTGAAACAGAGGCGGGGAATCAGATATGGGGAAACAGAGGCGGGGAATCAGAGGCAGGGAAACAGAGGCAGGGAATCAGATATGGTGAATCAGAGGTGGGGAATAACAGGTTGCGAATCAGAGGCAGGGAATCAGAGGCGGGGAATCAGAGGCGGGGAATCAGAGGCAGGGAATCGGATGTGCAGAATCAGAGATGGGGAATCAGAGGTGGGGAATCAGAGGTGGTGAATCAGAGATGGGGAATCAAAGGCGTGGAATCAGAGGCAGGGTCAGACACGGGGAATCAGAGGCGGGGAATCAGATGCGGGGAACCAGAGGAGGGGAATCATAGCTGGCGAATCAGAGGCGGGGAATCAGAGGTGGGGAATCAGAGACCGGGAATCAGAGATGGGGAATCAGAGGCGGGGAATCAGATATGGGGAATCAGAGGCAGGGAATCAGAGGCAGGGAAACAGAGGCGGTGAATCAGATATTGGGAATCAGAGGTGGCGAATCAGAGGTAGAGAATCGGAGATGGGGAAGCAGAGGTGGGGAATCAGATGTGATGAATTAGAGATGGGGAATCAGAGGCGGGGTATCAGAGGTGCCAATCAGAGGCGGGGAAACAGAGGCGGGGAATCAGATATGGGGAATCAGAGGTGGGGAATAAGAGGTTGCGAATCAGAGGTGGTGAATCAGAGATGGGGAATCAGAGGCGGGGAATCAGAGGTGGGGAATCATAGGCGGGGAATCAGATATGGGGAATCAGAGGTGGGGAATCAGAGGCGGGGAAACAGAGGCGGGGAATCAGATATGTTGGATCAGAGGTGGGGAATGAGAGGCGGGGAATCAGAGCTGGGGAATCAGAGGTGGGGAGTCAGAGTTGGGGAATCAGAGGCAGGGAATCAGATATGGGGAATCAGAGGTGGGGAATCAGAGGCGGGGAAACAGAGGCGGGGAATCAGATATGGGGTATCAGAGGTGGGGAATCAGGGGCGGGGAATCAGTGGCAGGGAATCAGAGGAGGGGATTCAGAGGCGGGGAATCAGAGGCAGGGAATCAGACACTGGGAGTCAGAGGCGGTGAATCAGGGATTGGGAATCAGAGGCCGGGAAACAGAGGTGGGGAATCAGAGACCGGGAATCAGAGATGGGGAATCAGAGGCGGGGAATCAGATATGGGGAATCAGAGGCGGGGAATCAGAGGCAGGGAAACAGAGGCGGTGAATCAGATATTGGGAATCAGAGGTGGCGAATCAGAGGTAGAGAATCGGAGATGGGGAAGCAGAGGTGGGGAATCAGATGTGATGAATTAGAGATGGGGAATCAGAGGCGGGGTATCAGAGGTGCCAATCAGAGGCGGGGAAACAGAGGCGGGGAATCAGATATGGGGAATCAGAGGTGGGGAATAAGACGTTGCGAATCAGAGGCAGGGAATCAGAGGCGGGGAATCAGAGGCGGGGAATCAGAGGCAGGGAATCGGATGTGCGGAATCAGAGATGGGGTATCAGAGGTGGTGAATCAGAGGTGGTGAATCAGAGATGGGGAATCAGAGGCGGGGAATCAGAGGCAGGGAATCAGAAACGGGGAATCAGAGGCGGGCAATCATAACTGGCGAATCAGAGGAGGGGAATCAGTGGTGGGGAATCAGAGGTGGGGAATCAGATATGGTGAATCAGAGGTGGGGAATCAGAGGCGGGGAAACAGAGGCAGGGAATCAGATGCGGGGAACCAGAGGATGGGAATCATAGCTGGCAAATCAGAGGCCTGGAATCAGAGGTGGGTAATCAGAGGCGGGGAATCAGATATGGGGAATCAGAGGTGGGGATTCAGAGGCGGGGAAACAGAGGCGGGGAATCAGATATGTTGGATCAGAGGTGGGGAATCAGAGGTGGGGAATTAGAGCTGGGGAATCAGAGGCGGGGAATCAGAGTTGGGGAATCAGAGTCCGGGAATCAGAGATGGGGAATCAGAGGCGGGGAATCAAATATGGGGAATCAGAGGCGGGGAATCAGAGGCGGGGAATCAGAGGCGGTGAATCAGATATGGGGAATCAGAGGTGGCGAATCAGAGGTTGAGAATCAGAGATGGGGAAGCAGAGGTGGGGACTCAGATGTGATGAATTAGAGATGGGGAATCAGAGGCGGGGTATCAGAGGCGGCCAATCAGAGGCGGGGAATCAGAGGCGTGGAATCAGATATGGGAAATCAGAGGTGGGGAATCAGAGGTGGGGAAACAGAGGCGGGGAATCAGATATGGGGTATCAGAGGTGGGGAATCAGGGGCGGGGAATCAGTGGCAGGGAATCAGAGGAGGGGATTCAGAGGCGGGGAATCAGAGGCAGGGAATCAGACACTGGGAATCAGATCGGTGAATCAGGGATGGGGAATGAGAGGCCGGGAAACAGAGGTGGGGAATCAGAGACCGGGAATCAGAGATGGGGAATCAGAGGCGGGGAATCAGATATGGGGAATCAGAGGCGGGGAATCAGAAGCGGGGAAACAGAGGCGGTGAATCAGATATTCGGAATCAGAGGTTGCGAATCAGAGGTAGAGAATCAGAGATGGGGAAGAAGAGGTGGGAATCAGATGTGATGAATTAGAGATGGGGAATCAGAGGTGGGGTATCAGAGGTGCAAATCAGAGGCGGTGAAACAGAGGCGGGGAATCAGATATGGGGAAACAGAGGCGGGGAATTAGAGGCAGGGAAACAGAGGCGGGGAATCAGATATGGTGAATCAGAGGTGGGGAATAACAGGTTGCGAATCAGAGGCAGGGAATCAGAGGCGGGGAATCAGAGGCGGGGAATCAGAGGCAGGGAATCGGATGTGCAGAATCAGAGATGGGGAATCAGAGGTGGGGAATCAGAGGTGGTGAATCAGAGATGGGGAATCAAAGGCGTGGAATCAGAGGCAGGGTCAGACACGGGGAATCAGAGGCGGGGAATCAGATGCGGGGAACCAGAGGAGGGGAATCATAGCTGGCGAATCAGAGGCGGGGAATCAGAGGTGGGGAATCATAGGCGGGGAATCAGATATGGGGAATCAGAGGTGGGGAATCAGAGGCGGGGAAACAGAGGCGGGGAAACAGATATGTTGGATCAGAGGTGGGGAATCAGAGGCGGGGAATCAGAGCTGGGGAATCAGAGGCGGGGAATCAGAGTTGGGGAATCAGAGGCAGGGAATCAGATATGGGGTATCAGAGGTGGGGAATCAGAGGCGGGGAAACAGAGGCGGGGAATCAGATATGGGGTATCAGAGGTGGGGAATCAGGGGCGGGGAATCAGTGGCAGGGAATCAGAGGAGGGGATTCAGAGGCGGGGAATCAGAGGCAGGGAATCAGACACTGGGAGTCAGAGGCGGTGAATCAGGGATTGGGAATCAGAGGCCGGGAAACAGAGGTGGGGAATCAGAGACCGGGAATCAGAGATGGGGAATCAGAGGCGGGGAATCAGATATGGGGAATCAGAGGCGGGGAATCAGAGGCAGGGAAACAGAGGCGGTGAATCAGATATTGGGAATCAGAGGTGGCGAATCAGAGGTAGAGAATCGGAGATGGGGAAGCAGAGGTGGGGAATCAGATGTGATGAATTAGAGATGGGGAATCAGAGGCGGGGTATCAGAGGTACCAATCAGAGGCGGGGAAACAGAGGCGGGGAATCAGATATGGGGAATCAGAGGTGGGGAATAAGAGGTTGCGAATCAGAGGTGGTGAATCAGAGATGGGGAATCAGAGGCGGGGAATCAGAGGCAGGGAATCAGAAACGGGGAATCAGAGGCGGGCAATCATAACTGGCGAATCAGAGGAGGGGAATCAGTCGTGGGGAATCAGAGGCGGGGAATCAGATATGGTGAATCAGAGGTGGGGAATCAGAGGCGGGGAAACAGAGGCAGGGAATCAGATGCGGGGAACCAGAGGATGGGAATCATAGCTGGCAAATCAGAGGCGGGGAATCAGAGGTGGGGAATCAGAGGCGGGGAATCAAATATGGGGAATCAGAGGTGGGGATTCAGAGGCGGGGAAACAGAGGCGGGGAATCAGATATGTTGGATCAGAGGTGGGGAATCAGAGGTGGGGAATCAGAGCTGGGGAATCAGAGGCGGGGAATCAGAATTGGGGAATCAGAGATGGGGAATCAGAGATGGGAATCAGAGGCGGGGAATCAGACGCGGGGAATCAGAGGTGGTGAATCAGAGATGGGGAATCAGAGGGGGGGAATCAGAGGCAGGGAATCAGATGCGGGGAACCAGAGGATGGGAATCATAGCTGGCAAATCAGAGGCGGGGAATCAGAGGTGGGTATCAGAGGCGGGGAATCAGATATTGGGAATCAGAGGTGGGGATTCAGAGGCGGGGAAACAGAGGCGGGGAATCAGATATGTTGCATCAGAGGTGGGGAATCAGAGGTGGGGAATCATAGCTGGGGAATCAGAGGCGGGGAATCAGAGGCGGGGAAACAGAGGAGGGGAATCAGATATGGGGTATCAGAGGTGGGGAATCAGGGGCAGGAAATCAGTGGCAGGGAATCAGAGGAGGGGATTCAGAGGCGGGGAATCAGAGGCAGGGAATCAGACACTGGGAATCAGAGGCGGTGAATCAGGGATGGGGAATCAGAGGCCGGGAAACAGAGGTGGGGAATCAGAGACCGGGAATCAGAGATGGGGATTCAGAGGCGGGGAATCAGATATGGGGAATCAGAGGCGGGGAATCAGAGGCGGGGAAACAGAGGCGGTGAATCAGATATTGGGAATCAGAGGTGGCGAATCAGAGGTAGAGAATCAGAGATGGGGAAGCAGAGGTGGGGAATCAAATGTGATGAATTAGAGATGGGGAATCAGAGGCGGGGTATCAGAGGAGCCAATCTGAGGCGGGGAAACAGAGGCGGGGAATCAGAGGTGGTGAATCAGAGATGGGGAATCAGAGGGGGGGAATCAGAGGCAGGGAATCAGATGCGGGGAACCAGAGGATGGGAATGTTAGCTGGCAAATCAGAGGCGGGGAATCAGATATGGCGAATCAGAGGTGGGGAATTAGAGGTTGCGAATCAGAGGCAGGGAATCAGAGGAGGGGAATCAGAGGCGGGGAATCAGAGGCAGGGAATCGGATGTGCGGAATCAGAGATGGGGAATCAGAGGTGGGGAATCAGATGTGGTGAATCAGAGATGGGGAATCAGAGGCGGGGAATCAGAGGCAGGGAATCAGACACGGGGAATCAGAGGCGGGGAATCTTAGCTGGCGAATCAGAGGAGGGGAATCAGAGGTGGGGAATCAGAGGCGGGGAATCAGATATGGGGAATCAGAGGTGGGGAATCAGAGGCGGAGAAACAGAGGCCGGGAATCAGATATGTTGTATCAGAGGTGGGGAATCAGAGGCGGGAAATCAGAGCTGGGGAATCAGAGGCGGGGAATCAGAGTTGGGGAATCAGAGTCCGGGAATCAGAGATGGGGAATCAGAGGCGGGGAATCAAATATGGGGAATCAGAGGCGGGGAATCAGAGGCGGGGAAACAGAGGCGGTGAATCAGATATGGGGAATCAGAGGTGGCGAATCAGAGGTTGAGAATCAGAGATGGGGAAGCAGAGGTGGGGACTCAGATGTGATGAATTAGAGATGGGGAATCAGAGGCGGGGTATCAGAGGCGGCCAATCAGAGGCGGGGAATCAGAGGCGTGGAATCAGATATGGGAAATCAGAGGTGGGGAATCAGAGGCGGGGAAACAGAGGTGGGGAATCAGATATGGGGTATCAGAGGTGGGGAATCAGGGGCGGGGAATCAGTGGCAGGGAATCAGAGGAGGGATTCAGAGGCGGGGAATCAGAGGCAGGGAATCAGACACTGGGAATCAGAGGCGGTGAATCAGGGATGGGGAATGAGAGGCCGGGAAACAGAGGTGGGGAATCAGAGACCGGGAATCAGAGATGGGGAATCAGAGGCGGGGAATCAGATATGGGGAATCAGAGGCGGGGAATCAGAAGCGGGGAAACAGAGGCGGTGAATCAGATATTCGGAATCAGAGGTTGCGAATCAGAGGTAGAGAATCAGAGATGGGGAAGCAGAGGTGGGGAATCAGATGTGATGAATTAGAGATGGGGAATCAGAGGCGGGGTATCAGAGGTGCCAATCAGAGGCGGTGAAACAGAGGCGGGGAATCAGATATGGGGAAACAGAGGCGGGGAATCAGAGGCAGGGAAACAGAGGCGGGGAATCAGAGGCAGGGAATCGGATGTGCAGAATCAGAGATGGGGAATCAGAGGCGGGGAATCAGAGGCAGGGAATCGGATGTGCAGAATCAGAGATGGGGAATCAGAGGTGGGGAATCAGAGGTGGTGAATCAGAGATGGGGAATCAAAGGCGTGGAATCAGAGGCAGGGTCAGACACGGGGAATCAGAGGCGGGGAATCAGATGCGGGGAACCAGAGGAGGGGAATCATAGCTGGCGAATCAGAGGCGGGGAATCAGAGGTGGGGAATCATAGGCGGGGAATCAGATATGGGGAATCAGAGGTGGGGAATCAGAGGCGGGGAAACAGAGGCGGGGAATCAGATATGTTGTATCAGAGGTGGGGAATCAGAGGCGGGGAATCAGAGCTGGGGAATCAGAGGCGGGGAATCAGAGTTGGGGAATCAGAGGCAGGGAATCAGATATGGGGAATCAGAGGTGGGGAATCAGAGGCGGGGAAACAGAGGCGGTGAATCAGATATGGGGTATCAGAGGTGGGGAATCAGGGGCGGGGAATCAGTGGCAGGGAATCAGAGGAGGGGATTCAGAGGCGGGGAATCAGAGGCAGGGAATCAGACACTGGGAGTCAGAGGCGGTGAATCAGGGATTGGGAATCAGAGGCCGGGAAACAGAGGTGGGGAATCAGAGACCGGGAATCAGAGATGGGGAATCAGAGGCGGGGAATCAGATATGGGGAATCAGAGGCGGGGAATCAGAGGCAGGGAAACAGAGGCGGTGAATCAGATATTGGGAATCAGATGTGGCGAATCAGAGGTAGAGAATCGGAGATGGGGAAGCAGAGGTGGGGAATCAGATGTGATGAATTAGAGATGGGGAATCAGAGGCGGGGAATCAGAGGTGGGGAATAAGAGGTTGCGAATCAGAGGCAGGGAATCAGAGGCGGGGAATCAGAGGCGGGGTATCAGAGGTGGTGAATCAGAGATGGGGAATCAGAGGGGGGGAATCAGAGGCAGGGAATCAGATGCGGGGAACCAGAGGATGGGAATCATAGCTGGCAAATCAGAGGCGGGGAATCAGAGGTGGGTATCAGAGGCGGGGAATCAGATATTGGGAATCAGAGGTGGGGATTCAGAGGCGGGGAAACAGAGGCGGGGAATCAGATATGTTGCATCAGAGGTGGGGAATCAGAGGTGGGGAATCATAGCTGGGGAATCAGAGGCGGGGAATCAGAGTTGGGGAATCAGAGGAAGGGAATCAGATATGGGGAATCAGAGGTGGGGAATCAGAGGCGGGGAAACAGAGGAGGGGAATCAGATATGGGGTATCAGAGGTGGGGAATCATGGGCGGGGAATCAGTGGCAGGGAATCAGAGGAGGGGATTCAGAGGCGGGGAATCAGAGGCAGGGAATCAGACACTGGGAATCAGAGGCGGTGAATCAGGGATGGGGAATCAGAGGCCGGGAAACAGAGGTGGGGAATCAGAGACCGGGAATCAGAGATGGGGATTCAGAGGCGGGGAATCAGATATGGGGAATCAGAGGCGGGGAATCAGAGGCGGGGAAACAGAGGCGGTGAATCAGATATTGGGAATCAGAGGTGGCGAATCAGAGGTAGAGAATCAGAGATGGGGAAGCAGAGGTGGGGAATAAAATGTGATGAATTAGAGATGGGGAATCAGAGATGGGGAATCAGAGGCGGGGAATCAGACGCGGGGAATCAGAGGTGCCAATCAGAGGCGGTGAAACAGAGGCGGGGAATCAGATATGGGGAAACAGAGGCGGGGAATCAGAGGCAGGGAAACAGAGGCGGGGAATCAGATATGGGGAATCAGAGGTGGGGAATAACAGGTTGCGAATCAGAGGCAGGGAATCAGAGGCGGGGAATCAGAGGCGGGGAATCAGAGACAGGGAATCGGATGTGCAGAATCAGAGATGGGGAATCAGAGGTGGGGAATCAGAGGTGGTGAATCAGAGATGGGGAATCAAAGGCGTGGAATCAGAGGCAGGGTCAGACACGTGGAATCAGAGGCGGGGAATAAGATGCGGGGAACCAGAGGAGGGGAATCATAGCTGGCGAATCAGAGGCGGGGAATCAGAGGTGGGGAATCATAGGCGGGGAATCAGATATGGGGAATCAGAGGTGGGGAATCAGAGGCGGGGAAACAGAGGCGGGGAATCAGATATGTTGGATCAGAGTTGGGGAATCAGAGGCGGGGAATCAGAGCTGGGGAATCAGAGGCGGGGAATCAGAGTTGGGGAATCAGAGGCAGGGAATCAGATATGGGGAATCAGAGGTGGGGAATCAGAGGCGGGGAAACAGAGGCGGTGAATCAGATATGGGGTATCAGAGGTGGGGAATCAGGCGCGGGGAATCAGTGGCAGGGAATCAGAGGAGGGGATTCAGAGGCGGGGAATCAGAGGCAGGGAATCAGACACTGGGAGTCAGAGGCGGTGAATCAGGGATTGGGAATCAGAGGCCGGGAAACAGAGGTGGGGAATCAGGGACCGGGAATCAGAGATGGGGAATCAGAGGCGGGGAATCAGATATGGGGAATCAGAGGCGGGGAATCAGAGGCAGGGAAACAGAGGCGGTGAATCAGATATTGGGAATCAGATGTGGCGAATCAGAGGTAGAGAATCGGAGATGGGGAAGCAGAGGTGGGGAATCAGATGTGATGAATTAGAGATGGGGAATCAGAGGCGGGGTATCAGAGGTGCCAATCAGAGGCGGGGAAACAGAGGCGGGGAATCAGAGGCGGGGAATCAGAGGTGGGGAATAAGAGGTTGCGAATCAGAGGCAGGGAATCAGAGGCGGGGAATCAGAGGCGGGGAATCAGAGGCAGGGAATCGGATGTGCGGAATCAGAGATGGGGTATCAGAGGTGGTGAATCAGAGGTGGTGAGTCAGAGATGGGGAATCAGAGGCGGGGAATCAGAGGCAGGGAATCAGAAACGGGGAATCAGAGGCGGGCAATCATAACTGGCGAATCAGAGGAGGGGAATCAGTGGTGGGGAATCAGAGGCGGGGAATCAGATATGGTGAATCAGAGGTGGGGAATCAGAGGCGGGGAAACAGAGGCCGGGAATCAGATATGTTGTATCAGAGGTGGGGAATCAGAGGCGGGAAATCAGAGCTGGGGAATCAGAGGCGGGGAAATCAGAGTTGGGGAATCAGAGTCCGGGAATCAGAGATGGGAAATCAGAGGAGGGGAATCAAATATGGGGAATCAGAGGCGGGGAATCAGAGTTTTTGGAATCAGAGTCCGGGAATCAGAGATGGGGAATCAGAGGCGGGGAATCAAATATGGGGAATCAGAGGCGGGGAATCAGAGGCGGGGAAACAGAGGCGGTGAATCAGATATGGGCAATCAGAGGTGGCGAATCAGAGGTAGAGAATCAGAGATGGGGAAGCAGAGGTGGGGAATCAGAGGCGGGAAATCAGAGCTGTGGAATCAGAGGCGGGGAATCAGAGTTGGGGAATCAGAGTCCGGGAATCAGAGATGGGGAATCAGAGGCGGGGAATCAAATATGGGGAATCAGAGGCGGGGAATCAGAGGCGGGGAAACAGAGGCGGTGAATCAGATATGGGGAATCAGAGGTGGCGAATCAGAGGTTGAGAATCAGAGATGGGGAAGCAGAGGTGGGGAATCAGATGTGATGAATTAGAGATGGGGAATCAGAGGCAGGGTATCAGAGGCGGCCAATCAGAGGCGGGGAATCAGAGGCGTGGAATCAGATATGGGAAATCAGAGGTGGGGAATCAGAGGCGGGGAAACAGAGGCGGGGAATCAGATATGGGGTATCAGAGGTGGGGAATCAGGGGCGGGGAATCAGTGGCAGGGAATCAGAGGAGGGGATTCAGAGGTGGGGAATCAGAGGCAGGGAATCAGACACTGGGAATCAGAGGCGGTGAATCAGGGATGGGGAATGAGAGGCCGGGAAACAGAGGTGGGGAATCAGAGACCGGGAATCAGAGATGGGGAATCAGAGGCGGGGAATCAGATATGGGAAATCAGAGGCGGGGAATCAGAGGCAGGGAAACAGAGGCGGGGAATCAGATATGGGGAATCAGAGGTGGGGAATAACAGGTTGTTAATCAGAGGCAGGGAATCAGAGGCGGGGAATCAGAGGCGGGGAATCAGAGGCAGGGAATCGGATGTGCAGAATCAGAGATGGGGAATCAGAGGTGGGGAATCAGAGGTGGTGAATCAGAGATGGGGAATCAAAGGCGTGGAATCAGAGGCAGGGTCAGACACGGGGAATCAGAGGTGGGGAATCAGATGCGGGGAACAAGAGGAGGGGAATCATAGCTGGCGAATCAGAGGCGGGGAATCAGAGGTGGGGAATCAGAGGCGGGGATTCAGATATGGGGAATCAGAGGTGGGGAATCAGAGGCGGGGAAACAGAGGCGGGGAATCAGATATGTTGGATCAGAGGTGGGGAATCAGAGGTGGGGAATTAGAGCTGGGGAATCAGAGGCGGGGAATCAGAATTGGGGAATCAGAGGTGGGGAATCAGATGCGGGGAATCAGATATGGGGAATCAGAGGTGGGGAATCAGAGGCGGAGAATCAGAGGCCGGGAATCAGATATGTTGTATCAGAGGTGGGGAATCAGAGGCGGGAAATCAGAGCTGGGGAATCAGAGGCGGGGAATCAGAGTTGGGGAATCAGAGTCCGGGAATCAGAGATGGGGAATCAGAGGCGGGGAATCAAATATGGGGAATCAGAGGCGGGGAATCAGAGGCGGGGAATCAGAGGCGGTGAATCAGATATGGGGAATCAGAGGTGGCGAATCAGAGGTTGAGAATCAGAGATGGGGAAGCAGAGGTGGGGACTCAGATGTGATGAATTAGAGATGGGGAATCAGAGGCGGGGTATCAGAGGCGGCCAATCAGAGGAGGGGAATCAGAGGCGTGGAATCAGATATGGGAAATCAGAGGTGGGGAATCAGAGGTGGGGAAACAGAGGCGGGGAATCAGATATGGGGTATCAGAGGTGGGGAATCAGGGGCGGGGAATCAGTGGCAGGGAATCAGAGGAGGGGATTCAGAGGCGGGGAATCAGAGGCAGGGAATCAGACACTGGGAATCAGATCGGTGAATCAGGGATGGGGAATGAGAGGCCGGGAAACAGAGGTGGGGAATCAGAGACCGGGAATCAGAGATGGGGAATCAGAGGCGGGGAATCAGATATGGGGAATCAGAGGCGGGGAATCAGAAGCGGGGAAACAGAGGCGGTGAATCAGATATTCGGAATCAGAGGTTGCGAATCAGAGGTAGAGAATCAGAGATGGGGAAGCAGAGGTGGGAATCAGATGTGATGAATTAGAGATGGGGAATCAGAGGCGGGGTATCAGAGGTGCAAATCAGAGGCAGTGAAACAGAGGCGGGGAATCAGATATGGGGAAACAGAGGCGGGGAATCAGAGGCAGGGAAACAGAGGCGGGGAATCAGATATGGTGAATCAGAGGTGGGGAATAACAGGTTGTGAATCAGAGGCAGGGAATCAGAGGCGGGGAATCAGAGGCGGGGAATCAGAGGCAGGGAATCGGATGTGCAGAATCAGAGATGGGGAATCAGAGGTGGGGAATCAGAGGTGGTGAATCAGAGATGGGGAATCAAAGGCGTGGAATCAGAGGCAGGGTAAGACACGGGGAATCAGAGGCGGGGAATCAGATGCGGGGAACCAGAGGAGGGGAATCATAGCTGGCGAATCAGAGGCGGGGAATCAGAGGTGGGGAATCATAGGCGGGGAATCAGATATGGGGAATCAGAGGTGGGGAATCAGAGGCGGGGAAACAGAGGCGGGGAAACAGATATGTTGGATCAGAGGTGGGGAATCAGAGGCGGGGAATCAGAGCTGGGGAATCAGAGGCGGGGAATCAGAGTTGGGGAATCAGAGGCAGGGAATCAGATATGGGGTATCAGAGGTGGGGAATCAGAGGCGGGGAAACAGAGGCGGGGAATCAGATATGGGGTATCAGAGGTGGGGAATCAGGGGCGGGGAATCAGTGGCAGGGAATCAGAGGAGGGGATTCAGAGGCGGGGAATCAGAGGCAGGGAATCAGACACTGGGAGTCAGAGGCGGTGAATCAGGGATTGGGAATCAGAGGCCGGGAAACAGAGGTGGGGAATCAGAGACCGGGAATCAGAGATGGGGAATCAGAGGCGGGGAATCAGATATGGGGAATCAGAGGCGGGGAATCAGAGGCAGGGAAACAGAGGCGGTGAATCAGATATTGGGAATCAGAGGTGGCGAATCAGAGGTAGAGAATCTGAGATGGGGAAGCAGAGGTGGGGAATCAGATGTGATGAATTAGAGATGGGGAATCAGAGGCGGGGTATCAGAGGTGCCAATCAGAGGCGGGGAAACAGAGGCGGGGAATCAGATATGGGGAATCAGAGGTGGGGAATAAGAGGTTGCGAATCAGAGGTGGTGAATCAGAGATGGGGAATCAGAGGCGGGGAATCAGAGGTGGGGAATCATAGGCGGGGAATCAGATATGGGGAATCAGAGGTGGGGAATCAGAGGCGGGGAAACAGAGGCGGGGAATCAGATATGTTGGATCAGAGGTGGGGAATCAGAGGCGGGGAATCAGAGCTGGGGAATCAGAGGTGGGGAGTCAGAGTTGGGGAATCAGAGGCAGGGAATCAGATATGGGGAATCAGAGGTGGGGAATCAGAGGCGGGGAAACAGAGGCGGGGAATCAGATATGGGGTATCAGAGGTGGGGAATCAGGGGCGTGGAATCAGTGGCAGGGAATCAGACGAGGGGATTCAGAGGCGGGGAATCAGAGGCAGGGAATCAGACACTGGGAGTCAGAGGCGGTGAATCAGGGATTGGGAATCAGAGGCCGGGAAACAGAGGTGGGGAATCAGAGACCGGGAATCAGAGATGGGGAATCAGAGGCGGGGAATCAGATATGGGGAATCAGAGGCGGGGAATCAGAGGCAGGGAAACAGAGGCGGTGAATCAGATATTGGGAATCAGAGGTGGCGAATCAGAGGTAGAGAATCGGAGATGGGGAAGCAGAGGTGGGGAATCAGATGTGATGAATTAGAGATAGGGAATCAGAGGCGGGGTATCAGAGGTGCCAATCAGAGGCGGGGAAACAGAGGCGGGGAATCAGATATGGGGAATCAGAGGTGGGGAATAAGACGTTGCGAATCAGAGGCAGGGAATCAGAGGCGGGGAATCAGAGGCGGGGAATCAGAGGCAGGGAATCGGATGTGCGGAATCAGAGATGGGGTATCAGAGGTGGTGAATCAGAGGTGGTGAATCAGAGATGGGGAATCAGAGGCGGGGAATCAGAGGCAGGGAATCAGAAACGGGGAATCAGAGGCGGGCAATCATAACTGGCGAATCAGAGGAGGGGAATCAGTGGTGGGGAATCAGAGGTGGGGAATCAGATATGGTGAATCAGAGGTGGGGAATCAGAGGCGGGGAAACAGAGGCAGGGAATCAGATGCGGGGAACCAGAGGATGGGAATCATAGCTGGCAAATCAGAGGCGGGGAATCAGAGTTGGGTAATCAGAGGCGGGGAATCAGATATGGGGAATCAGAGGTGGGGATTCAGAGGCGGGGAAACAGAGGCGGGGAATCAGATATGTTGGATCAGAGGTGGGGAATCAGAGGTGGGGAATTAGAGCTGGGGAATCAGAGGCGGGGAATCAGAATTGGGGAATCAGAGGTGGGGAATCAGAGGCGGGGAATCAGATATGGGGAATCAGAGGTGGGGAATCAGAGGCGGAGAAACAGAGGCCGGGAATCAGATATGTTGTATCAGAGGTGGGGAATCAGAGGCGGGAAATCAGAGCTGGGGAATCAGAGGCGGGGAATCAGAGTTGGGGAATCAGAGTCCGGGAATCAGAGATGGGGAATCAGAGGCGGGGAATCAAATATGGGGAATCAGAGGCGGGGAATCAGAGGCGGGGAATCAGAGGCGGTGAATCAGATATGGGGAATCAGAGGTGGCGAATCAGAGGTTGAGAATCAGAGATGGGGAAGCAGAGGTGGGGACTCAGATGTGATGAATTAGAGATGGGGAATCAGAGGCGGGGTATCAGAGGCGGCCAATCAGAGGCAGGGAATCAGAGGCGTGGAATCAGATATGGGAAATCAGAGGTGGGGAATCAGAGGTGGGGAATCAGGGGCGGGGAATCAGTGGCAGGGAATCAGAGGAGGGGATTCAGAGGCGGGGAATCAGAGGCAGGGAATCAGACACTGGGAATCAGATCGGTGAATCAGGGATGGGGAATGAGAGGCCGGGAAACAGAGGTGGGGAATCAGAGACCGGGAATCAGAGATGGGGAATCAGAGGCGGGGAATCAGATATGGGGAATCAGAGGCGGGGAATCAGAAGCGGGGAAACAGAGGCGGTGAATCAGATATTCGGAATCAGAGGTTGCGAATCAGAGGTAGAGAATCAGAGATGGGGAAGCAGAGGTGGGAATCAGATGTGATGAATTAGAGATGGGGAATCAGAGGCGGGGTATCAGAGGTGCAAATCAGAGGCGGTGAAACAGAGGCGGGGAATCAGATATGGGGAAACAGAGGCGGGGAATCAGAGGCAGGGAAACAGAGGCAGGGAATCAGATATGGTGAATCAGAGGTGGGGAATAACAGGTTGCGAATCAGAGGCAGGGAATCAGAGGCGGGGAATCAGAGGCGGGGAATCAGAGGCAGGGAATCGGATGTGCAGAATCAGAGATGGGGAATCAGAGGTGGGGAATCAGAGGTGGTGAATCAGAGATGGGGAATCAAAGGCGTGGAATCAGAGGCAGGGTCAGACACGGGGAATCAGAGGCGGGGAATCAGATGCGGGGAACCAGAGGAGGGGAATCATAGCTGGCGAATCAGAGGCGGGGAATCAGAGGTGGGGAATCAGAGACCGGGAATCAGAGATGGGGAATCAGAGGCGGGGAATCAGATATGGGGAATCAGAGGCAGGGAATCAGAGGCAGGGAAACAGAGGCGGTGAATCAGATATTGGGAATCAGAGGTGGCGAATCAGAGGTAGAGAATCGGAGATGGGGAAGCAGAGGTGGGGAATCAGATGTGATGAATTAGAGATGGGGAATCAGAGGCGGGGTATCAGAGGTGCCAATCAGAGGCGGGGAAACAGAGGCGGGGAATCAGATATGGGGAATCAGAGGTGGGGAATAAGAGGTTGCGAATCAGAGGTGGTGAATCAGAGATGGGGAATCAGAGGCGGGGAATCAGAGGTGGGGAATCATAGGCGGGGAATCAGATATGGGGAATCAGAGGTGGGGAATCAGAGGCGGGGAAACAGAGGCGGGGAATCAGATATGTTGGATCAGAGGTGGGGAATGAGAGGCGGGGAATCAGAGCTGGGGAATCAGAGGTGGGGAGTCAGAGTTGGGGAATCAGAGGCAGGGAATCAGATATGGGGAATCAGAGGTGGGGAATCAGAGGCGGGGAAACAGAGGCGGGGAATCAGATATGGGGTATCAGAGGTGGGGAATCAGGGGCGGGGAATCAGTGGCAGGGAATCAGAGGAGGGGATTCAGAGGCGGGGAATCAGAGGCAGGGAATCAGACACTGGGAGTCAGAGGCGGTGAATCAGGGATTGGGAATCAGAGGCCGGGAAACAGAGGTGGGGAATCAGAGACCGGGAATCAGAGATGGGGAATCAGAGGCGGGGAATCAGATATGGGGAATCAGAGGCGGGGAATCAGAGGCAGGGAAACAGAGGCGGTGAATCAGATATTGGGAATCAGAGGTGGCGAATCAGAGGTAGAGAATCGGAGATGGGGAAGCAGAGGTGGGGAATCAGATGTGATGAATTAGAGATGGGGAATCAGAGGCGGGGTATCAGAGGTGCCAATCAGAGGCGGGGAAACAGAGGCGGGGAATCAGATATGGGGAATCAGAGGTGGGGAATAAGACGTTGCGAATCAGAGGCAGGGAATCAGAGGCGGGGAATCAGAGGCGGGGAATCAGAGGCAGGGAATCGGATGTGCGGAATCAGAGATGGGGTATCAGAGGTGGTGAATCAGAGGTGGTGAATCAGAGATGGGGAATCAGAGGCGGGGAATCAGAGGCAGGGAATCAGAAACGGGGAATCAGAGGCGGGCAATCATAACTGGCGAATCAGAGGAGGGGAATCAGTGGTGGGGAATCAGAGGTGGGGAATCAGATATGGTGAATCAGAGGTGGGGAATCAGAGGCGGGGAAACAGAGGCAGGGAATCAGATGCGGGGAACCAGAGGATGGGAATCATAGCTGGCAAATCAGAGGCGGGGAATCAGAGGTGGGTAATCAGAGGCGGGGAATCAGATATGGGGAATCAGAGGTGGGGATTCAGAGGCGGGGAAACAGAGGCGGGGAATCAGATATGTTGGATCAGAGGTGGGGAATCAGAGGTGGGGAATTAGAGCTGGGGAATCAGAGGCGGGGAATCAGAGTTGGGGAATCAGAGTCCGGGAATCAGAGATGGGGAATCAGAGGCGGGGAATCAAATATGGGGAATCAGAGGCGGGGAATCAGAGGCGGGGAATCAGAGGCGGTGAATCAGATATGGGGAATCAGAGGTGGCGAATCAGAGGTTGAGAATCAGAGATGGGGAAGCAGAGGTGGGGACTCAGATGTGATGAATTAGAGATGGGGAATCAGAGGCGGGGTATCAGAGGCGGCCAATCAGAGGCGGGGAATCAGAGGCGTGGAATCAGATATGGGAAATCAGAGGTGGGGAATCAGAGGTGGGGAAACAGAGGCGGGGAATCAGATATGGGGTATCAGAGGTGGGGAATCAGGGGCGGGGAATCAGTGGCAGGGAATCAGAGGAGGGGATTCAGAGGCGGGGAATCAGAGGCAGGGAATCAGACACTGGGAATCAGATCGGTGAATCAGGGATGGGGAATGAGAGGCCGGGAAACAGAGGTGGGGAATCAGAGACCGGGAATCAGAGATGGGGAATCAGAGGCGGGGAATCAGATATGGGGAATCAGAGGCGGGGAATCAGAAGCGGGGAAACAGAGGCGGTGAATCAGATATTCGGAATCAGAGGTTGCGAATCAGAGGTAGAGAATCAGAGATGGGGAAGCAGAGGTGGGAATCAGATGTGATGAATTAGAGATGGGGAATCAGAGGTGGGGTATCAGAGGTGCAAATCAGAGGCGGTGAAACAGAGGCGGGGAATCAGATATGGGGAAACAGAGGCGGGGAATTAGAGGCAGGGAAACAGAGGCGGGGAATCAGATATGGTGAATCAGAGGTGGGGAATAACAGGTTGCGAATCAGAGGCAGGGAATCAGAGGCGGGGAATCAGAGGCGGGGAATCAGAGGCAGGGAATCGGATGTGCAGAATCAGAGATGGGGAATCAGAGGTGGGGAATCAGAGGTGGTGAATCAGAGATGGGGAATCAAAGGCGTGGAATCAGAGGCAGGGTCAGACACGGGGAATCAGAGGCGGGGAATCAGATGCGGGGAACCAGAGGAGGGGAATCATAGCTGGCGAATCAGAGGCGGGGAATCAGAGGTGGGGAATCATAGGCGGGGAATCAGATATGGGGAATCAGAGGTGGGGAATCAGAGGCGGGGAAACAGAGGCGGGGAAACAGATATGTTGGATCAGAGGTGGGGAATCAGAGGCGGGGAATCAGAGCTGGGGAATCAGAGGCGGGGAATCAGAGTTGGGGAATCAGAGGCAGGGAATCAGATATGGGGTATCAGAGGTGGGGAATCAGAGGCGGGGAAACAGAGGCGGGGAATCAGATATGGGGTATCAGAGGTGGGGAATCAGGGGCGGGGAATCAGTGGCAGGGAATCAGAGGAGGGGATTCAGAGGCGGGGAATCAGAGGCAGGGAATCAGACACTGGGAGTCAGAGGCGGTGAATCAGGGATTGGGAATCAGAGGCCGGGAAACAGAGGTGGGGAATCAGAGACCGGGAATCAGAGATGGGGAATCAGAGGCGGGGAATCAGATATGGGGAATCAGAGGCGGGGAATCAGAGGCAGGGAAACAGAGGCGGTGAATCAGATATTGGGAATCAGAGGTGGCGAATCAGAGGTAGAGAATCGGAGATGGGGAAGCAGAGGTGGGGAATCAGATGTGATGAATTAGAGATGGGGAATCAGAGGCGGGGTATCAGAGGTACCAATCAGAGGCGGGGAAACAGAGGCGGGGAATCAGATATGGGGAATCAGAGGTGGGGAATAAGAGGTTGCGAATCAGAGGTGGTGAATCAGAGATGGGGAATCAGAGGCGGGGAATCAGAGGCATGGAATCAGAAACGGGGAATAAGAGGCGGGCAATCATAACTGGCGAATCAGAGGAGGGGAATCAGTCGTGGGGAATCAGAGGCGGGGAATCAGATATGGTGAATCAGAGGTGGGGAATCAGAGGCGGGGAAACAGAGGCAGGGAATCAGATGCGGGGAACCAGAGGATGGGAATCATAGCTGGCAAATCAGAGGCGGGGAATCAGAGGTGGGGAATCAGAGGCGGGGAATCAAATATGGGGAATCAGAGGTGGGGATTCAGAGGCGGGGAAACAGAGGAGGGGAATCAGATATGTTGGATCAGAGGTGGGGAATCAGAGGTGGGGAATCAGAGCTGGGGAATCAGAGGCGGGGAATCAGAATTGGGGAATCAGAGATGGGGAATCAGAGATGGGAATCAGAGGCGGGGAATCAGACGCGGGGAATCAGAGGTGGTGAATCAGAGATGGGGAATCAGAGGGGGGGAATCAGAGGCAGGGAATCAGATGCGGGGAACCAGAGGATGGGAATCATAGCTGGCAAATCAGAGGCGGGGAATCAGAGGTGGGTATCAGAGGCGGGGAATCAGATATTGGGAATCAGAGGTGGGGATTCAGAGGCGGGGAAACAGAGGCGGGGAATCAGATATGTTGCATCAGAGGTGGGGAATCAGAGGTGGGGAATCATAGCTGGGGAATCAGAGGCGGGGAATCAGAGGCGGGGAAACAGAGGAGGGGAATCAGATATGGGGTATCAGAGGTGGGGAATCAGGGGCAGGAAATCAGTGGCAGGGAATCAGAGGAGGGGATTCAGAGGCGGGGAATCAGAGGCAGGGAATCAGACACTGG
This sequence comes from Narcine bancroftii, assembly GCF_036971445.1. Classification (NCBI taxonomy): domain Eukaryota; kingdom Metazoa; phylum Chordata; class Chondrichthyes; order Torpediniformes; family Narcinidae; genus Narcine; species Narcine bancroftii. The sequence continues at coordinate 266,503,153 of NC_091470.1, forward strand.
GAATCAGAGGCGGTGAATCAGGGATGGGGAATCAGAGGCCGGGAAACAGAGGTGGGGAATCAGAGACCGGGAATCAGAGATGGGGATTCAGAGGCGGGGAATCAGATATGGGGAATCAGAGGCGGGGAATCAGAGGCGGGGAAACAGAGGCGGTGAATCAGATATTGGGAATCAGAGGTGGCGAATCAGAGGTAGAGAATCAGAGATGGGGAAGCAGAGGTGGGGAATCAAATGTGATGAATTAGAGATGGGGAATCAGAGGCGGGGTATCAGAGGAGCCAATCTGAGGCGGGGAAACAGAGGCGGGGAATCAGAGGTGGTGAATCAGAGATGGGGAATCAGAGGGGGGGAATCAGAGGCAGGGAATCAGATGCGGGGAACCAGAGGATGGGAATGTTAGCTGGCAAATCAGAGGCGGGGAATCAGATATGGCGAATCAGAGGTGGGGAATTAGAGGTTGCGAATCAGAGGCAGGGAATCAGAGGCGGGGAATCAGAGGCGGGGAATCAGAGGCAGGGAATCGGATGTGCGGAATCAGAGATGGGGAATCAGAGGTGGGGAATCAGATGTGGTGAATCAGAGATGGGGAATCAGAGGCGGGGAATCAGAGGCAGGGAATCAGACACGGGGAATCAGAGGCGGGGAATCTTAGCTGGCGAATCAGAGGAGGGGAATCAGAGGTGGGGAATCAGAGGCGGGGAATCAGATATGGGGAATCAGAGGTGGGGAATCAGAGGCGGAGAAACAGAGGCCGGGAATCAGATATGTTGTATCAGAGGTGGGGAATCAGAGGCGGGAAATCAGAGCTGGGGAATCAGAGGCGGGGAATCAGAGTTGGGGAATCAGAGTCCGGGAATCAGAGATGGGGAATCAGAGGCGGGGAATCAAATATGGGGAATCAGAGGCGGGGAATCAGAGGCGGGGAAACAGAGGCGGTGAATCAGATATGGGGAATCAGAGGTGGCGAATCAGAGGTTGAGAATCAGAGATGGGGAAGCAGAGGTGGGGACTCAGATGTGATGAATTAGAGATGGGGAATCAGAGGCGGGGTATCAGAGGCGGCCAATCAGAGGCGGGGAATCAGAGGCGTGGAATCAGATATGGGAAATCAGAGGTGGGGAATCAGAGGCGGGGAAACAGAGGTGGGGAATCAGATATGGGGTATCAGAGGTGGGGAATCAGGGGCGGGGAATCAGTGGCAGGGAATCAGAGGAGGGGATTCAGAGGCGGGGAATCAGAGGCAGGGAATCAGACACTGGGAATCAGAGGCGGTGAATCAGGGATGGGGAATGAGAGGCCGGGAAACAGAGGTGGGGAATCAGAGACCGGGAATCAGAGATGGGGAATCAGAGGCGGGGAATCAGATATGGGGAATCAGAGGCGGGGAATCAGAAGCGGGGAAACAGAGGCGGTGAATCAGATATTCGGAATCAGAGGTTGCGAATCAGAGGTAGAGAATCAGAGATGGGGAAGCAGAGGTGGGGAATCAGATGTGATGAATTAGAGATGGGGAATCAGAGGCGGGGTATCAGAGGTGCCAATCAGAGGCGGTGAAACAGAGGCGGGGAATCAGATATGGGGAAACAGAGGCGGGGAATCAGAGGCAGGGAAACAGAGGCGGGGAATCAGAGGCAGGGAATCGGATGTGCAGAATCAGAGATGGGGAATCAGAGGCGGGGAATCAGAGGCAGGGAATCGGATGTGCAGAATCAGAGATGGGGAATCAGAGGTGGGGAATCAGAGGTGGTGAATCAGAGATGGGGAATCAAAGGCGTGGAATCAGAGGCAGGGTCAGACACGGGGAATCAGAGGCGGGGAATCAGATGCGGGGAACCAGAGGAGGGGAATCATAGCTGGCGAATCAGAGGCGGGGAATCAGAGGTGGGGAATCATAGGCGGGGAATCAGATATGGGGAATCAGAGGTGGGGAATCAGAGGCGGGGAAACAGAGGCGGGGAATCAGATATGTTGTATCAGAGGTGGGGAATCAGAGGCGGGGAATCAGAGCTGGGGAATCAGAGGCGGGGAATCAGAGTTGGGGAATCAGAGGCAGGGAATCAGATATGGGGAATCAGAGGTGGGGAATCAGAGGCGGGGAAACAGAGGCGGTGAATCAGATATGGGGTATCAGAGGTGGGGAATCAGGGGCTGGGAATCAGTGGCAGGGAATCAGAGGAGGGGATTCAGAGGCGGGGAATCAGAGGCAGGGAATCAGACACTGGGAGTCAGAGGCGGTGAATCAGGGATTGGGAATCAGAGGCCGGGAAACAGAGGTGGGGAATCAGAGACCGGGAATCAGAGATGGGGAATCAGAGGCGGGGAATCAGATATGGGGAATCAGAGGCGGGGAATCAGAGGCAGGGAAACAGAGGCGGTGAATCAGATATTGGGAATCAGATGTGGCGAATCAGAGGTAGAGAATCGGAGATGGGGAAGCAGAGGTGGGGAATCAGATGTGATGAATTAGAGATGGGGAATCAGAGGCGGGGAATCAGAGGTGGGGAATAAGAGGTTGCGAATCAGAGGCAGGGATTCAGAGGCGGGGAATCAGAGGCGGGGTATCAGAGGTGGTGAATCAGAGATGGGGAATCAGAGGGGGGGAATCAGAGGCAGGGAATCAGATGCGGGGAACCAGAGGATGGGAATCATAGCTGGCAAATCAGAGGCGGGGAATCAGAGGTGGGTATCAGAGGCGGGGAATCAGATATTGGGAATCAGAGGTGGGGATTCAGAGGCGGGGAAACAGAGGCGGGGAATCAGATATGTTGCATCAGAGGTGGGGAATCAGAGGTGGGGAATCATAGCTGGGGAATCAGAGGCGGGGAATCAGAGTTGGGGAATCAGAGGAAGGGAATCAGATATGGGGAATCAGAGGTGGGGAATCAGAGGCGGGGAAACAGAGGAGGGGAATCAGATATGGGGTATCAGAGGTGGGGAATCATGGGCGGGGAATCAGTGGCAGGGAATCAGAGGAGGGGATTCAGAGGCGGGGAATCAGAGGCAGGGAATCAGACACTGGGAATCAGAGGCGGTGAATCAGGGATGGGGAATCAGAGGCCGGGAAACAGAGGTGGGGAATCAGAGACCGGGAATCAGAGATGGGGATTCAGAGGCGGGGAATCAGATATGGGGAATCAGAGGCGGGGAATCAGAGGCGGGGAAACAGAGGCGGTGAATCAGATATTGGGAATCAGAGGTGGCGAATCAGAGGTAGAGAATCAGAGATGGGGAAGCAGAGGTGGGGAATAAAATGTGATGAATTAGAGATGGGGAATCAGAGATGGGGAATCAGAGGCGGGGAATCAGAGGCGGGGAATCAGAGGCAGGGAAACAGAGGCGGGGAATCAGATATGGGGAATCAGAGGTGGGGAATAACAGGTTGCGAATCAGAGGCAGGGAATCAGAGGCGGGGAATCAGAGGCGGGGAATCAGAGACAGGGAATCGGATGTGCAGAATCAGAGATGGGGAATCAGAGGTGGGGAATCAGAGGTGGTGAATCAGAGATGGGGAATCAAAGGCGTGGAATCAGAGGCAGGGTCAGACACGTGGAATCAGAGGCGGGGAATAAGATGCGGGGAACCAGAGGAGGGGAATCATAGCTGGCGAATCAGAGGCGGGGAATCAGAGGTGGGGAATCATAGGCGGGGAATCAGATATGGGGAATCAGAGGTGGGGAATCAGAGGCGGGGAAACAGAGGCGGGGAATCAGATATGTTGGATCAGAGTTGGGGAATCAGAGGCGGGGAATCAGAGCTGGGGAATCAGAGGCGGGGAATCAGAGTTGGGGAATCAGAGGCAGGGAATCAGATATGGGGAATCAGAGGTGGGGAATCAGAGGCGGGGAAACAGAGGCGGTGAATCAGATATGGGGTATCAGAGGTGGGGAATCAGGCGCGGGGAATCAGTGGCAGGGAATCAGAGGAGGGGATTCAGAGGCGGGGAATCAGAGGCAGGGAATCAGACACTGGGAGTCAGAGGCGGTGAATCAGGGATTGGGAATCAGAGGCCGGGAAACAGAGGTGGGGAATCAGGGACCGGGAATCAGAGATGGGGAATCAGAGGCGGGGAATCAGATATGGGGAATCAGAGGCGGGGAATCAGAGGCGGGGAATCAGAGGCGTGGAATCAGATATGGGAAATCAGAGGTGGGGAATCAGAGGCGGGGAAACAGAGGCGGGGAATCAGATATGGGGTATCAGAGGTGGGGAATCAGGGGCGGGGAATCAGTGGCAGGGAATCAGAGGAGGGGATTCAGAGGTGGGGAATCAGAGGCAGGGAATCAGACACTGGGAATCAGAGGCGGTGAATCAGGGATGGGGAATGAGAGGCCGGGAAACAGAGGTGGGGAATCAGAGACCGGGAATCAGAGATGGGGAATCAGAGGCGGGGAATCAGATATGGGAAATCAGAGGCGGGGAATCAGAGGCAGGGAAACAGAGGCGGGGAATCAGATATGGGGAATCAGAGGTGGGGAATAACAGGTTGTGAATCAGAGGCAGGGAATCAGAGGCGGGGAATCAGAGGCGGGGAATCAGAGGCAGGGAATCGGATGTGCAGAATCAGAGATGGGGAATCAGAGGTGGGGAATCAGAGGTGGTGAATCAGAGATGGGGAATCAAAGGCGTGGAATCAGAGGCAGGGTCAGACACGGGGAATCAGAGGTGGTGAATCAGATGCGGGGAACAAGAGGAGGGGAATCATAGCTGGCGAATCAGAGGCGGGGAATCAGAGGTGGGGAATCATAGGCGGGGATTCAGATATGGGGAATCAGAGGTGGGGAATCAGAGGCGGGGAAACAGAGGCGGGGAATAATATATGTTGGATCAGAGGTGGGGAATCAGAGGCGGGGAATCAGAGCTGGGGAATCAGAGGCGGGGAATCAGAGTTGGGGAATCAGAGGCAGGGAATCAGATATGGGGAATCAGAGGTGGGGAATCAGAGGCGGGGAAACAGAGGCGGGGAATCAGATATGGGGTATCAGTGGTGGGGAATCAGGGGCGGGGAATCAGTGGCAGGGAATCAGAGGAGGGGATTCAGAGGCGGGGAATCAGAGGCAGGGAATCAGACACTGGGAGTCAGAGGCGGTGAATCAGGGATTGGGAATCAGAGGCCGGGAAACAGAGGTGGGGAATCAGAGACCGGGAATCAGAGATGGGGAATCAGAGGCGGGGAATCAGATATGGGGAATCAGAGGCGGGGAATCAGAGGCAGGGAAACAGAGGCGGTGAATCAGATATTGGGAATCAGAGGTGGCGAATCAGAGATAGAGAATCGGAGATGGGGAAGCAGAGTTGGGGAATCAGATGTGATGAATTAGAGATGGGGAATCAGAGGCGGGGTATCAGAGGTGCCAATCAGAGGCGGGGAAACAGAGGCGGGGAATCAGATATGGGGAATCAGAGGTGGGGAATAAGAGGTTGCGAATCAGAGGCAGGGAATCAGAGGCGGGGTATCAGAGGCGGGGAATAAGAGGCAGCGAATCGGATGTGCGGAATCAGAGATGGGGTATCAGAGGTGGGGAATCAGAGGTGGTGAGTCAGACATGGGGAATCAGAGGCGGGGAATCAGAGGCAGGGAATCAGAAACGGGGAATCAGAGGCGGGCAATCATAACTGGCGAATCAGAGGAGGGGAATCAGTGGTGGGGAATCAGAGGCGGGGAATCAGATATGGTGAATCAGAGGTGGGGAATCAGAGGCGGGGAAACAGAGGCCGGGAATCAGATATGTTGTATCAGAGGTGGGGAATCAGAGGCGGGAAATCAGAGCTGGGGAATCAGAGGCGGGGAAATCAGAGTTGGGGAATCAGAGTCTGGGAATCAGAGATGGGAAATCAGAGGAGGGGAATCAAATATGGGGAAACAGAGGCGGGCAATCAGAGTTGGGGAATCAGAGTCCGGGAATCAGAGATGGGGAATCAGAGGCGGGGAATCAAATATGGGGAATCAGAGGCGGGGAATCAGAGGCGGGGAAACAGAGGCGGTGAATCAGATATGGGCAATCAGAGGTGGGGAATCAGAGGTAGAGAATCAGAGATGGGGAAGCAGAGGTGGGGAATCAGATGTGATGAATTAGAGATGGGGAATCAGAGGCGGGGTATCAGAGGCGGGGAATCAGAGTTGGGGAATCAGAGGAGGGGAATCAGATATGGGGAAACAGAGGCCGGGAATCAGAGGCAGGGAAACAGAGGCGGGGAATCAGATATGGGGAATCAGGGATGGGGAATGAGAGGCCGGGAAACAGAGGTGGGGAATCAGAGACCGGGAATCAGAGATGGGGAATCAGAGGCGGGGAATCAGATATGGGGAATCAGAGGCAGTGAATCAGAAGCGGGGAAACAGAGGCGGTGAATCAGATATTCGGAATCAGAGGTTGCGAATCAGAGGTAGAGATTCAGAGATGGGGAAGCAGAGGTGGGGAATCAGATGTGATGAATTAGAGATGGGGAATCAGAGGCGGGGTATCAGAGGTGCCAATCAGAGGCGGTGAAACAGAGGCGGGGAATCAGATATGGGGAAACAGAGGCGGGGAATCAGAGGCAGGGAAACAGAGGCGGGGAATCAGATATGGGGAATCAGAGGTGGGGAATAACAGGTTGCGAATCAGAGGCAGGGAATCAGAGGCGGGGAATCAGAGGCGGGGAATCAGAGGCAGGGAATCGGATGTGCAGAATCAGAGATGGGGAATCAGAGGTGGGGAATCAGAGGTGGTGAATCTGAGATGGGGAATCAAAGGCGTGGAATCAGAGGCAGGGTCAGACACGGGGAATCAGAGGCGGGGAATCAGATGCGGGGAACCAGAGGAGGGGAATCATAGCTGGCGAATCAGAGGCGGGGAATCAGAGGTGGGGAATCATAGGCGGGGAATCAGATATGGGGAATCAGAGGTGGGGAATCAGAGGCGGGGAAACAGAGGCGGGGAATCAGATATGTTGGATCAGAGGTGGGGAATCAGAGGCGGGGAATCAGAGCTGGGGAATCAGAGGCGGGGAATCAGAGTTGGGGAATCAGAGGCAGGGAATCAGATATGGGGAATCAGAGGTGGGGAATCAGAGGCGGGGAAACAGAGGCGGGGAATCAGATATGGGGTATCAGACGTGGGGAATCAGGGGCGGGGAATCAGTGGCAGGGAATCAGAGGAGGGGATTCAGAGGCGGGGAATCAGAGGCAGGGAATCAGTCACTGGGAGTCAGAGGCGGTGAATCAGGGATTGGGAATCAGAGGCCGGGAAACAGAGGTGGGGAATCAGAGACCGGGAATCAGAGATGGGGAATCAGAGGCGGGGAATCAGATATGGGGAATCAGAGGCGGGGAATCAGAGGCAGGGAAACAGAGGCGGTGAATCAGATATTGGGAATCAGAGGTGGCGAATCAGAGGTAGAGAATCGGAGATGGGGAAGCAGAGGTGGGGAATCAGATGTGATGAATTAGAGATGGGGAATCAGAGGCGGGGTATCAGAGGTGCCAATCAGAGGCGGGGAAACAGAGGCGGGGAATCAGATATGGGGAATCAGAGGTGGGGAATAAGAGGTTGCGAATCAGAGGCAGGGAATCAGAGGCGGGGAATCAGAGGCGGGGAATCAGAGGCAGGGAATCGGATGTGCGGAATCAGAGATGGGGTATCAGAGGTGGTGAATCAGAGGTGGTGAGTCAGAGATGGGGAATCAGAGGCGGGGAATCAGAGGCAGGGAATCAGAAACGGGGAATCAGAGGCGGGCAATCATAACTGGCGAATCAGAGGATGGGAATCAGTGGTGGGGAATCAGAGGCGGGGAATCAGATATGGTGAATCAGAGGTGGGGAATCAGAGGCGGGGAAACAGAGGCAGGGAATCAGATGCGGGGAACCAGAGGATGGGAATCATAGCTGGCAAATCAGAGGCGGGGAATCAGAGGTGGGGAATCAGAGGCGGGGAATCAGATATGGGGAATCAGAGGTGGGGATTCAGAGGCGGGGAAACAGAGGCGGGGAATCAGATATGTTGGATCAGAGGTTGGGAATCAGAGGTGGGGAATCAGAGCTGGGGAATTAGAGGCGGGGAATCAGAATTGGGGAATCAGAGATGGGGAATCAGAAATGGGGAATCAGAGGCGGGGAATCAGACGCGGGGAATCAGAGGTGGTGAATCAGAGATGGGGAATCAGAGGGGGGGAATCAGAGGCAGGGAATCAGATGCGGGGAACCAGAGGATGGGAATCATAGCTGGCAAATCAGAGGCAGGGAATCAGAGGTGGGTATCAGAGGCGGGGAATCAGATATGGGGAATCAGAGGTGGGGATTCAGAGGCGGGGAAACAGAGGCGGGGAATCAGATATGTTGGATCAGAGGTGGGGTATCAGAGGTGGGGAATCATAGCTGGGGAATCAGAGGCGGGGAATCAGAGTTGGGGAATCAGAGGCAGGGAATCAGATATGGGGAATCAGAGGCGGGGAATCAGAGGCAGGGAATCAGACACTGGGAATCAGAGGCGGTGAATCAGGGATGGGGATTGAGAGGCCGGGAAACAGAGGTGGGGAATCAGAGACCGGGAATCAGAGATGGGGAATCAGAGGCGGGGAATCAGATATGGGGAATCAGAGGCGGGGAATCAGAAGCGGGGAAACAGAGGCGGTGAATCAGATATTCGGAATCAGAGGTTGCGAATCAGAGGTAGAGAATCAGAGATGGGGAAGCAGAGGTGGGGAATCAGATGTGATGAATTAGAGATGGGGAATCAGAGGCGGGGTATCAGAGGTGCCAATCAGAGGCGGTGAAACAGAGGCGGGGAATCAGATATGGGGAAACAGAGGCGGGGAATCAGAGGCAGGGAAACAGAGGCGGGGAATCAGATATGGGGAATCAGAGGTGGGGAATAACAGGTTGCGAATCAGAGGCAGGGAATCAGAGGCGGGGAATCAGAGGCGGGAAATCAGAGGCAGGGAATCGGATGTGCAGAATCAGAGATGGGGAATCAGAGGTGGGGAATCAGAGGTGGTGAATCAGAGATGGGGAATCAAAGGCGTGGAATCAGAGGCATGGTCAGACACGGGGAATCAGAGGCGGGGAATCAGATGCGGGGAACCAGAGGAGGGGAATCATAGCTGGCGAATCAGAGGCGGGGAATCAGAGGTGGGGAATCATAGGCGGGGAATCAGATATGGGGAATCAGAGGTGGGGAATCAGAGGCGGGGAAACAGAGGCGGGGAATCAGATATGTTGGATCAGAGGTGGGGAATCAGAGGCGGGGAATCAGAGCTGGGGAATCAGAGGCGGGGAATCAGAGTTGGGGAATCAGAGGCAGGGAATCAGATATGGGGAATCAGAGGTGGGGAATCAGAGGCGGGGAAACAGAGGCGGTGAATCAGATATGGGGTATCAGAGGTGGGGAATCAGGGGCGGGGAATCAGTGGCAGGGAATCAGAGGAAGGGATTCAGAGGCGGGGAATCAGAGGCAGGGAATCAGACACGGAGTCAGAGGCGGTGAATCAGGGATTGGGAATCAGAGGCCGGGAAACAGAGGTGGGGAATCAGAGACCGGGAATCAGAGATGGGGAATCAGAGGCGGGGAATCAGATATGGGGAATCAGAGGCGGGGAATCAGAGGCAGGGAAACAGAGGCGGTGAATCAGATATTGGGAATCAGATGTGGCGAATCAGAGGTAGAGAATCGGAGATGGGGATTCAGAGGTGGGGAATCAGATGTGATGAATTAGAGATGGGGAATCAGAGGCGGGGTATCAGAGGTGCCAATCAGAGGCGGGGAATCAGAGGCGGGGAATCAGAGGCAGGGAATCGGATGTGCGGAATCAGAGATGGGGTATCAGAGGTGGTGAATCAGAGGTGGTGAGTCAGAGATGGGGAATCAGAGGCGGGGAATCAGAGGCAGGGAATCAGAAACGGGGAATCAGAGGCGGGCAATCATAACTGGCGAATCAGAGGAGGGGAATCAGTGGTGGGGAATCAGAGGCGGGGAATCAGATATGGTGAATCAGAGGTGGGGAATCAGAGGCGGGGAAACAGAGGCCGGGAATCAGATATGTTGTATCAGAGGTGGGGAATCAGAGGCGGGAAATCAGAGCTGGGGAATCAGAGGCGGGGAAATCAGAGTTGGGGAATCAGAGTCCGGGAATCAGAGATGGGAAATCAGAGGAGGGGAATCAAATATGGGGAATCAGAGGCGGGGAATCAGAGTTTTTGGAATCAGAGTCCGGGAATCAGAGATGGGGAATCAGAGGCGGGGAATCAAATATGGGGAATCAGAGGCGGGGAATCAGAGGCGGGGAAACAGAGGCGGTGAATCAGATATGGGCAATCAGAGGTGGCGAATCAGAGGTAGAGAATCAGAGATGGGGAAGCAGAGGTGGCGAATCAGAGGCGGGAAATCAGAGCTGGGGAATCAGAGGCGGGGAATCAGAGTTGAGGAATCAGAGTCCGGGAATCAGAGATGGGGAATCAGAGGCGGGGAATCAAATATGGGGAATCAGAGGCGGGGAATCAGAGGTGGGGAAACAGAGGCGGTGAATCAGATATGGGGAATCAGAGGTGGCGAATCAGAGGTTGAGAATCAGAGATGGGGAAGCAGAGGTGGGGAATCAGATGTGATGAATTAGAGATGGGGAATCAGAGGCAGGGTATCAGAGGCGGCCAATCAGAGGCGGGGAATCAGAGGCGTGGAATCAGATATGGGAAATCAGAGGTGGGGAATCAGAGGCGGGGAAACAGAGGTGGGGAATCAGATATGGGGTATCAGAGGTGGGGAATCAGGGGCGGGGAATCAGTGGCAGGGAATCAGAGGAGGGGATTCAGAGGCGGGGAATCAGAGGCAGGGAATCAGACACTGGGAATCAGAGGCGGTGAATCAGGGATGGGGAATGAGAGGCCGGGAAACAGAGGTGGGGAATCAGAGACCGGGAATCAGAGATGGGGAATCAGAGGCGGGGAATCAGATATGGGAAATCAGAGGCGGGGAATCAGAGGCAGGGAAACAGAGGCGGGGAATCAGATATGGGGAATCAGAGGTGGGGAATAACAGGTTGCGAATCAGAGGCAGGGAATCAGAGGCGGGGAATCAGAGGCGGGGAATCAGAGGCAGGGAATCGGATGTGCGGAATCAGAGATGGGGAATCAGAGGTGGGGAATCAGATGTGGTGAATCAGAGATGGGGAATCAGAGGCGGGGAATCAGAGGCAGGGAATCAGACACCGGGAATCAGAGGCGGGGAATCTTAGCTGGCGAATCAGAGGAGGGGAATCAGAGGTGGGGAATCAGAGGCGGGTAATCAGATATGGGGAATCAGAGGTGGGGAATCAGAGGCGGAGAAACAGAGGCCGGGAATCAGATATGTTGTATCAGAGGTGGGGAATCAGAGGCGGGAAATCAGAGCTGGGGAATCAGAGGCGGGGAATCAGAGTTGGGGAATCAGAGTGCGGGAATCAGAGATGGGGAATCAGAGGCGGGAAATCAAATATGGGGAATCAGAGGCGGGGAATCAGAGGCGGGGAAACAGAGGCGGTGAATCAGATATGGGGAATCAGAGGTGGCGAATCAGAGGTTGAGAATCAGAGATGGGGAAGCAGAGGTGGGGACTCAGATGTGATGAATTAGAGATGGGGAATCAGAGGCGGGGTATCAGAGGCGGCCAATCAGAGGCGGGGAATCAGAGGCGTGGAATCAGATATGGGAAATCAGAGGTGGGGAATCAGAGGCGGGGAAACAGAGGCGGGGAATCAGATATGGGGTATCAGAGGTGGGGAATCAGGGGCGGGGAATCAGTGGCAGGGAATCAGAGGAGGGGATTCAGAGGCGGGGAATCAGAGGCAGGGAATCAGACACTGGGAATCAGAGGCGGTGAATCAGGGATGGGGATTGAGAGGCCGGGAAACAGAGGTGGGGAATCAGAGACCGGGAATCAGAGATGGGGAATCAGAGGCGGGGAATCAGATATGGGGAATCAGAGGCGGGGAATCAGAAGCGGGGAAACAGAGGCGGTGAATCAGATATTCGGAATCAGAGGTTGCGAATCAGAGGTAGAGAATCAGAGATGGGGAAGCAGAGGTGGGGAATCAGATGTGATGAATTAGAGATGGGGAATCAGAGGCGGGGTATCAGAGGTGCCAATCAGAGGCGGTGAAACAGAGGCGGGGAATCAGATATGGGGAAACAGAGGCGGGGAATCAGAGGCAGGGAAACAGAGGCGGGGAATCAGATATGGGGAATCAGAGGTGGGGAATAACAGGTTGCGAATCAGAGGCAGGGAATCAGAGGCGGGGAATCAGAGGCGGGGAATCAGAGGCAGGGAATCGGATGTGCAGAATCAGAGATGGGGAATCAGAGGTGGGGAATCAGAGGTGGTGAATCAGAGATGGGGAATCAAAGGCGTGGAATCAGAGGCAGGGTCAGACACGGGGAATCAGAGGCGGGGAATCAGATGCGGGGAACCAGAGGAGGGGAATCATAGCTGGCGAATCAGAGGCGGGGAATCAGAGGTGGGGAATCATAGGCGGGGATTCAGATATGGGGAATCAGAGTTGGGGAATCAGAGGCGGGGAAACAGAGGCGGAGAATCAGATATGTTGGATCAGAGGTGGGGAATCAGAGGCGGGGAATCAGAGCTGGGGAATCAGAGGCGGGGAATCAGAGTTGGGGAATCAGAGGCAGGGAATCAGATATGGGGAATCAGAGGTGGGTAATCAGAGGCGGGGAAACAGAGGCGGTGAATCAGATATGGGGTATCAGAGGTGGGGAATCAGGGGCGGGGAATCAGTGGCAGGGAATCAGAGGAAGGGATTCAGAGGCGGGGAATCAGAGGCAGGGAATCAGACACGGAGTCAGAGGCGGTGAATCAGGGATTGGGAATCAGAGGCCGGGAAACAGAGGTGGGGAATCAGAGACCGGGAATCAGAGATGGGGAATCAGAGGCGGGGAATCAGATATGGGGAATCAGAGGCGGGGAATCAGAGGCAGGGAAACAGAGGCGGTGAATCAGATATTGGGAATCAGATGTGGCGAATCAGAGGTAGAGAATCGGAGATGGGGAAGCAGAGGTGGGGAATCAGATGTGATGAATTAGAGATGGGGAATCAGAGGCGGGGTATCAGAGGTGCCAATCAGAGGCGGGGAATCAGAGGCGGGGAATCAGAGGCAGGGAATCGGATGTGCGGAATCAGAGATGGGGTATCAGAGGTGGTGAATCAGAGGTGGTGAGTCAGAGATGGGGAATCAGAGGCGGGGAATCAGAGGCAGGGAATCAGAAACGGGGAATCAGAGGCGGGCAATCATAACTGGCGAATCAGAGGAGGGGAATCAGTGGTGGGGAATCAGAGGCGGGGAATCAGATATGGTGAATCAGAGGTGGGGAATCAGAGGCGGGGAAACAGAGGCCGGGAATCAGATATGTTGTATCAGAGGTGGGGAATCAGAGGCGGGAAATCAGAGCTGGGGAATCAGAGGCGGGGAAATCAGAGTTGGGGAATCAGAGTCCGGGAATCAGAGATGGGAAGTCAGAGGAGGGGAATCAAATATGGGGAATCAGAGGCGGGGAATCAGAGTTTTTGCAATCAGAGTCCGGGAATCAGAGATGGGGAATCAGAGGCGGGGAATCAAATATGGGGAATCAGAGGCGGGGAATCAGAGGCGGGGAAACAGAGGCGGTGAATCAGATATGGGCAATCAGAGGTGGCGAATCAGAGGTAGAGAATCAGAGATGGGGAAGCAGAGGTGGCGAATCAGAGGCGGGAAATCAGAGCTGGGGAATCAGAGGCGGGGAATCAGAGTTGAGGAATCAGAGTCCGGGAATCAGAGATGGGGAATCAGAGGCGGGGAATCAAATATGGGGAATCAGAGGCGGGGAATCAGAGGTGGGGAAACAGAGGCGGTGAATCAGATATGGGGAATCAGAGGTGGCGAATCAGAGGTTGAGAATCAGAGATGGGGAAGCAGAGGTGGGGAATCAGATGTGATGAATTAGAGATGGGGAATCAGAGGCAGGGTATCAGAGGCGGCCAATCAGAGGCGGGGAATCAGAGGCGTGGAATCAGATATGGGAAATCAGAGGTGGGGAATCAGAGGCGGGGAAACAGAGGCGGGGAATCAGATATGGGGTATCAGAGGTGGGGAATCAGGGGCGGCGAATCAGTGGCAGGGAATCAGAGGAGGGGATTCAGAGGCGGGGAATCAGAGGCAGGGAATCAGACACTGGGAATCAGAGGCGGTGAATCAGGGATGGGGAATGAGAGGCCGGGAAACAGAGGTGGGGAATCAGAGACCGGGAATCAGAGATGGGGAATCAGAGGCGGGGAATCAGATATGGGAAATCAGAGGCGGGGAATCAGAGGCAGGGAAACAGAGGCGGGGAATCAGATATGGGGAATCAGAGGTGGGGAATAACAGGTTGCGAATCAGAGGCAGGGAATCAGAGGCGGGGAATCAGAGGCGGGGAATCAGAGGCAGGGAATCGGATGTGCAGAATCAGAGATGGGGAATCAGAGGTGGGGAATCAGAGGTGGTGAATCAGAGATGGGGAATCAAAGGCGTGGAATCAGAGGCAGGGTCAGACACGGGGAATCAGAGGCGGGGAATCAGATGCGGGGAACCAGAGGAGGGGAATCATAGCTGGCGAATCAGAGGCGGGGAATCAGAGGTGGGGAATCATAGGCGGGGTATCAGATATGGGGAATCAGAGGTGGGGAATCAGAGGCGGGGAAACAGAGGCGGGGAATCAGATATGTTGGATCAGAGGTGGGGAATCAGAGGCGGGGAATCAGAGCTGGGGAATCAGAGGCGGGGAATCAGAGTTGGGGAATCAGAGGCGGGAAATCAAATATGGGGAATCAGAGGCGGGGAATCAGAGGCGGGGAAACAGAGGCGGTGAATCAGATATGGGGAATCAGAGGTGGCGAATCAGAGGTTGAGAATCAGAGATGGGGAAGCAGAGGTGGGGACTCAGATGTGATGAATTAGAGATGGGGAATCAGAGGCGGGGTATCAGAGGCGGCCAATCAGAGGCGGGGAATCAGAGGCGTGGAATCAGATATGGGAAATCAGAGGTGGGGAATCAGAGGCGGGGAAACAGAGGCGGGGAATCAGATATGGGGTATCAGAGGTGGGGAATCAGGGGCGGGGAATCAGTGGCAGGGAATCAGAGGAGGGGATTCAGAGGCGGGGAATCAGAGGCAGGGAATCAGACACTGGGAATCAGAGGCGGTGAATCAGGGATGGGGATTGAGAGGCCGGGAAACAGAGGTGGGGAATCAGAGACCGGGAATCAGAGATGGGGAATCAGAGGCGGGGAATCAGATATGGGGAATCAGAGGCGGGGAATCAGAAGCGGGGAAACAGAGGCGGTGAATCAGATATTCGGAATCAGAGGTTGCGAATCAGAGGTAGAGAATCAGAGATGGGGAAGCAGAGGTGGGGAATCAGATGTGATGAATTAGAGATGGGGAATCAGAGGCGGGGTATCAGAGGTGCCAATCAGAGGCGGTGAAACAGAGGCGGGGAATCAGATATGGGGAAACAGAGGCGGGGAATCAGAGGCAGGGAAACAGAGGCGGGGAATCAGATATGGGGAATCAGAGGTGGGGAATAACAGGTTGCGAATCAGAGGCAGGGAATCAGAGGCGGGGAATCAGAGGCGGGGAATCAGAGGCAGGGAATCGGATGTGCAGAATCAGAGATGGGGAATCAGAGGTGGGGAATCAGAGGTGGTGAATCAGAGATGGGGAATCAAAGGCGTGGAATCAGAGGCAGGGTCAGACACGGGGAATCAGAGGCGGGGAATCAGATGCGGGGAACCAGAGGAGGGGAATCATAGCTGGCGAATCAGAGGCGGGGAATCAGAGGTGGGGAATCATAGGCGGGGAATCAGATATGGGGAATCAGAGTTGGGGAATCAGAGGCGGGGAAACAGAGGCGGAGAATCAGATATGTTGGATCAGAGGTGGGGAATCAGAGGCGGGGAATCAGAGCTGGGGAATCAGAGGCGGGGAATCAGAGTTGGGGAATCAGAGGCAGGGAATCAGATATGGGGAATCAGAGGTGGGTAATCAGAGGCGGGGAAACAGAGGCGGTGAATCAGATATGGGGTATCAGAGGTGGGGAATCAGGGGCGGGGAATCAGTGGCAGGGAATCAGAGGAAGGGATTCAGAGGCGGGGAATCAGAGGCAGGGAATCAGACACGGAGTCAGAGGCGGTGAATCAGGGATTGGGAATCAGAGGCCGGGAAACAGAGGTGGGGAATCAGAGACCGGGAATCAGAGATGGGGAATCAGAGGCGGGGAATCAGATATGGGGAATCAGAGGCGGGGAATCAGAGGCAGGGAAACAGAGGCGGTGAATCAGATATTGGGAATCAGATGTGGCGAATCAGAGGTAGAGAATCGGAGATGGGGAAGCAGAGGTGGGGAATCAGATGTGATGAATTAGAGATGGGGAATCAGAGGCGGGGTATCAGAGGTGCCAATCAGAGGCGGGGAATCAGAGGCGGGGAATCAGAGGCAGGGAATCGGATGTGCGGAATCAGAGATGGGGTATCAGAGGTGGTGAATCAGAGGTGGTGAGTCAGAGATGGGGAATCAGAGGCGGGGAATCACAGGCAGGGAATCAGAAACGGGGAATCAGAGGCGGGCAATCATAACTGGCGAATCAGAGGAGGGGAATCAGTGGTGGGGAATCAGAGGCGGGGAATCAGATATGGTGAATCAGAGGTGGGGAATCAGAGGCGGGGAAACAGAGGCCGGGAATCAGATATGTTGTATCAGAGGTGGGGAATCAGAGGCGGGAAATCAGAGCTGGGGAATCAGAGGCGGGGAAATCAGAGTTGGGGAATCAGAGTCCGGGAATCAGAGATGGGAAATCAGAGGAGGGGAATCAAATATGGGGAATCAGAGGCGGGGAATCAGAGTTTTTGCAATCAGAGTCCGGGAATCAGAGATGGGGAATCAGAGGCGGGGAATCAAATATGGGGAATCAGAGGCGGGGAATCAGAGGCGGGGAAACAGAGGCGGTGAATCAGATATGGGCAATCAGAGGTGGCGAATCAGAGGTAGAGAATCAGAGATGGGGAAGCAGAGGTGGCGAATCAGAGGCGGGAAATCAGAGCTGGGGAATCAGAGGCGGGGAATCAGAGTTGAGGAATCAGAGTCCGGGAATCAGAGATGGGGAATCAGAGGCGGGGACTCAAATATGGGGAATCAGAGGCGGGGAATCAGAGGTGGGGAAACAGAGGCGGTGAATCAGATATGGGGAATCAGAGGTGGCGAATCAGAGGTTGAGAATCAGAGATGGGGAAGCAGAGGTGGGGAATCAGATGTGATGAATTAGAGATGGGGAATCAGAGGCAGGGTATCAGAGGCGGCCAATCAGAGGCGGGGAATCAGAGGCGTGGAATCAGATATGGGAAATCAGAGGTGGGGAATCAGAGGCGGGGAAACAGAGGCGGGGAATCAGATATGGGGTATCAGAGGTGGGGAATCAGGGGCGGCGAATCAGTGGCAGGGAATCAGAGGAGGGGATTCAGAGGCGGGGAATCAGAGGCAGGGAATCAGACACTGGGAATCAGAGGCGGTGAATCAGGGATGGGGAATGAGAGGCCGGGAAACAGAGGTGGGGAATCAGAGACCGGGAATCAGAGATGGGGAATCAGAGGCGGGGAATCAGATATGGGAAATCAGAGGCGGGGAATCAGAGGCAGGGAAACAGAGGCGGGGAATCAGATATGGGGAATCAGAGGTGGGGAATAACAGGTTGCGAATCAGAGGCAGGGAATCAGAGGCGGGGAATCAGAGGCGGGGAATCAGAGGCAGGGAATCGGATGTGCAGAATCAGAGATGGGGAATCAGAGGTGGGGAATCAGAGGTGGTGAATCAGAGATGGGGAATCAAAGGCGTGGAATCAGAGGCAGGGTCAGACACGGGGAATCAGAGGCGGGGAATCAGATGCGGGGAACCAGAGGAGGGGAATCATAGCTGGCGAATCAGAGGCGGGGAATCAGAGGTGGGGAATCATAGGCGGGGTATCAGATATGGGGAATCAGAGGTGGGGAATCAGAGGCGGGGAAACAGAGGCGGGGAATCAGATATGTTGGATCAGAGGTGGGGAATCAGAGGCGGGGAATCAGAGCTGGGGAATCAGAGGCGGGGAATCAGAGTTGGGGAATCAGAGGCAGGGAATCAGATATGGGGAATCAGAGGTGGGGAATCAGAGGCGGGGAAACAGAGGCGGGGAATCAGATATGGGGTATCAGTGGTGGGGAATCAGGGGGGGTATCAGTGGCAGGGAATCAGAGGAGGGGATTCAGAGGCGGGGAATCAGAGGCAGGGAATCAGACACTGGGAGTCAGAGGCGGTGAATCAGGGATTGGGAATCAGAGGCCGGGAAACAGAGGTGGGGAATCAGAGACCGGGAATCAGAGATGGGGAATCAGAGGCGGGGAATAAGATATGGGGAATCAGAGGCGGGGAATCAGAGGCAGGGAAACAGAGGCGGTGAATCAGATATTGGGAATCAGAGGTGGCGAATCAGAGGTAGAGAATCGGAGATGGGGAAGCAGAGGTGGGGAATCAGATGTGATGAATTAGAGATGGGGAATCAGAGGCGGGGTGTCAGAGGTGCCAATCAGAGGCGGGGAAACAGAGGCGGGGAATCAGATATGGGGAATCAGAGGTGGGGAATAAGAGGTTGCGAATCAGAGGCAGGGAATCAGAGGCGGGGAATCAGAGGCGGGGAATAAGAGGCAGCGAATCGGATGTGCGGAATCAGAGATGGGGTATCAGAGGTGGGGAATCAGAGGTGGTGAGTCAGACATGGGGAATCAGAGGCGGGGAATCAGAGGCAGGGAATCAGAAACGGGGAATCAGAGGCGGGCAATCATAACTGGCGAATCAGAGGAGGGGAATCAGTGGTGGGGAATCAGAGGCGGGGAATCAGATATGGTGAATCAGAGGTGGGGAATCAGAGGCGGGGAAACAGAGGCCGGGAATCAGATATGTTGTATCAGAGGTGGGGAATCAGAGGCGGGAAATCAGAGCTGGGGAATCAGAGGCGGGGAAATCAGAGTTGGGGAATCAGAGTCTGGGAATCAGAGATGGGAAATCAGAGGAGGGGAATCAAATATGGGGAATCAGAGGCGGGGAATCAGAGTTGGGGAATCAGAGTCCGGGAATCAGAGATGGGGAATCAGAGGCGGGGAATCAAATATGGGGAATCAGAGGCGGGGAATCAGAGGCGGGGAAACAGAGGCAGTGAATCAGATATGGGCAATCAGAGGTGGCGAATCAGAGGTAGAGAATCAGAGATGGGGAAGCAGAGGTGGGGAATCAGATGTGATGAATTAGAGATGGGGAATCAGAGGCGGGGTATCAGAGGCGGGGAATCAGAGTTGGGGAATCAGAGGAGGGGAATCAGATATGGGGAAACAGAGGCCGGGAATCAGAGGCAGGGAAACAGAGGCGGGGAATCAGATATGGGGAATCAGAGGTGGGGAATTAGAGGTTGCGAATCAGAGGCAGGGAATCAGAGGCGGGGAATCAGAGGCGGGGAATCAGAGGCAGGGAATCGGATGAGCGGAATCAGAGATGGGGAATCAGAAGTGGGGAATCAGAGGTGGAGAATCAGAGAAGGGGAATGAGAGGCGGGGAATCAGATGCAGGGAATCAGATGCAGGGAATCAGAGGCGGGGAATCATAGCTGGCGAATCAGAGGAGGGGAATCAGAGTTGGGGAATCAGAGGCGGGGAATCAGATATGGGGAAACAGAGGCGGGGAATCAGAGGCGGGGAAACAGAGGCGGGGAATCAGATATGGGGATTCAGAGGTGGGGAATCAGAGGTTGGGAATCAGAGGCAGGGAATCAGAGGCGGGGAATCAGAGGCAGGGAATCAGATGCGGGGAATCAGAGGCAGGGAATCAGAGCTGGGGAATCAGAGGCGGGGAATCAGAGTTGGGGAATCAGAGGCGTGGAATTAGATATGGCGAAACAGAGGCGAGGAATCAGAGACGGGGAAACAGAGGTGGGGAATCAGATATGGGGAATCAGAGGCGGGAAAACAGGCGGGTAAACAGAGGCGGGTAAACATAGGCGGGGAATCAGAGGCGGGGAATCAGAGGCGGGGAATCAGAGGCGGGGAATCAGAGACGGGGAATCAGAGGCGGGGAATCTGAGGCGGGGAATCAGATGCAGGGAATCAGAGGCGGGGAATCAGAGGCGGGGTATCAGAGGCGGGGAATCAGAGGCGCGGAATCAGAGGCGGGGAATCAGTGGCGTGGAATCAGAGACGGGGAATCAGAGGCGGGGAATCAGAAGTGGGGAATCAGAGGTGGGAAATCAGAGGCGGGGAATCAGAGGCGGGGAATCAGAGGCGGGGAATCAGAGGCAGGGTATCAGAGGCGATCAATCAGATGCAGGGAATCAGAGGCAGGGAATCAGAGGCAGGGAATCAGAGGCAGGGATCCTGAGGTGCCGAATATGAGGTGGTGAATCAGAGGCGGGGAAACAGCCGCGGGGAATCAGAGGCAGGGAATCAGATGAAGGGAATCTGATGCAGGGAATCTGAGGCAGGGTATCTGAGGTAGGGAATCTGTGGCAGGGAATCTGATGCGGATTATCAGAAGGGGAAAATGAGATGTGGGAAACGAGATGCAGAGAAAGAGGCACGGAAATAGAGGCAGGAAAGAGAGGCTGGGTATCAGAGGCGGGTAATCAGAGGCGTGGAATCAGAGGCGGGGAATCAGAGACACAGAAAGAGAGGCGTGGAATCAGAGGTGCGGAATCAGTGCCGGTGAATCTGAGCCGGGAAATCAGAAGCAGAGCAACAGAGGTGGTGAAACATGGGTGCGGAATCGGACACGGGGAATCAGAGGTGGGGACTCAGAGGCCGGGAATCAGAGGCAGGGAATCAGAGGCAGGTTATCAGAGGCAGGGAATCAGAGGTGGGGAATCAGAGGCGGGGAATCAGAGGCGGGGAATCAGAGGCGGGGAATCAGAGGAAGGGAATCAGAGGTGGAGAATCAGAGGCGGGCAATCAGATGCAGGAAATCAGAGGCAGGGAATCAGAGGCAGGGAATCTGAGGCAGGGAATCTGTGGTAGGGATTCCGATGCGGGTTATCAGAAGGGGGAAATGAGATGTGGGAAACGAGATGCAGAGAAAGAGGCACGGAAATAGAGGCAGGGAAAGAGAGGCAGGGTATCTAGGCGGGTAATCAGAGGCGTGGAATCAGAGGTGGGGAATCAGAGACACAGAAAGAGAGGCGTTGAATCAGAGGTGCGGAATCAGAGCGGTTGAATCTGAGCCGGGAAATCAGAGGCGGTGAAACATGGGTGCGGAATCGGATGCGGGGAATCAGAAGTGGGGACTCAGAGGCAGGGAATCAGAGGCAGGGAATCAGAGGCAGGGAATCAGAGGCAGGGAATCAGAGGTGGGGAATCAGAGGCGAGGAATCAGAGGTGGGGAATCAGAGGCGAGGAATCAGAGGCGGGGAATCAGAGGCAGGGAATCAGGGGCAGGGAATCAGAGGCAGAGAATCAGAGGCAGGGAATCAGAGGCAGGGACAGAGGTGGGGAATCAGAGGCGGGGAATCAGAGGCAGGGAATTAGATGAAGGGAATCTGATGCAGGGAATCTGAGGCAGGGAATCTGAGGCAGGGAATCTGTTGCAGGGAATCTGATGCGGGTTATCAGAAGGGGGAAATGAGATGTGGGAAACGAGATGCAGAGAAAGAGGCACAGAAATAGAGGAAGGGAAAGAGAGGCATGGAATCAGAGGCGGGGAATCAGAGGCGGGGAATCAGAGGCGGGGAATCAGAGGCGGGGAATCAGAGGGGGGAATCAGAGGTGGGGAATCAGAGGCGGGGAATCAGAGGCGGGGAATCAGAGGCAGGGAATCAGAGGCAGGGAATCAGATTAAGGGAATCTGATGCAGGGAATCTGAGGCAGGGAATCTGAGGCAGGGAAACAGGCGGGTAAACAGAGGCGGGTAAACATAGCCGGGGAATAAGAGGCGGGGAATCAGAGGCGGGGAATCAGAGGCGGGGAATCAGAGGCGGGGAATCAGAGGCGGGGAATCAGATGCGGGGAATCAGATGCAGGGAATCAGAGGCGGGGAATCAGAGGCGGGGTATCAGAGGAGGGGAATCAGAGGCGGGGAATCAGAGGCGGTGAATCAGAGATTGGGAATCAGTGGCGGGGAATCAAATATGGGGAATCAGAGGCGGGGAATCAGAGGCGGGGAAACAGAGGCGGTGAATCAGATATGGGGAATCAGAGGTGGCGAATCAGAGGTTGAGAATCAAAATGGGGAAGCAGAGGTGGGGACTCAGATGTGATGAATTAGAGATGGGGAATCAGAGGCGGGGTATCAGAGGCGGCCAATCAGAGGCGGGGAATCAGAGGCGTGGAATCAGATATGGGAAATCAGAGGTGGGGAATCAGAGTCGGGGAAACAGAGGCGGGGAATCAGATATGGGGTATCAGAGGTGGGGAATCAGGGGCGGGGAATCAGTGGCAGGGAATCAGAGGAGGGGATTCAGAGGCGGGGAATCAGAGGCGGTGAATCTGGGATGGGGAATGAGAGGCCGGGAAACAGAGGTGGGGAATCAGAGACCGGGAATCAGAGATGGGGAATCAGAGGCGGGGAATCAGATATGGGGAATCAGAGGCGGGGAATCAGAAGCGGGGAAACAGAGGCGGTAAATCAGATATTCGGAATCAGAGGTTGCGAATCAGAGGTAGAGATTCAGAGATGGGGAAGCAGAGGTGGGGAATCAGATGTGATGAATTAGAGATGGGGAATCAGAGGCGGGGTATCAGAGGTGCCAATCAGAGGCGGTGAAACAGAGGCGGGGAATCAGATATAGGAAAAAAGAGGCGGGGAATCAGAGGCAGGGAAACAGAGGCGGGGAATCAGATATGGGGAATCAGAGGTGGGGAATAACAGGTTGCGAATCAGAGGCAGGGAATCAGAGGCGGGGAATCAGAGGCGGGGAATCAGAGGCAGGGAATCGGATGTGCAGAATCAGAGATGGGGAATCAGAGGTTGGGAATCAGAGGTGGTGAATCAGAGATGGGGAATCAAAGGCGTGGAATCAGAGGCAGGGTCAGACACGGGGAATCAGAGGCGGGGAATCAGATGCGGGGAACCAGAGGAGGGGAATCATAGCTGGCGAATCAGAGGCGGGGAATCAGAGGTGGGGAATCATAGGCGGGGAATCAGATATGGGGAATCAGAGGTGGGGAATCAGAGGCGGGGAAACAGAGGCGGGGAATCAGATATGTTGGATCAGAGGTGGGGAATCAGAGGCGGGGAATCAGAGCTGGGGAATCAGAGGCGGGGAATCAGAGTTGGGGAATCAGAGGCAGGGAATCAGATATGGGGAATCAGAGGTGGGGAATCAGAGGCGGGGAAACAGAGGCGGGGAATCAGATATGGGGTATCAGAGGTGGGGAATCAGGGGCGGGGAATCAGTGGCAGGGAATCAGAGGAGGGGATTCAGAGGCGGGGAATCAGAGGCAGGGAATCAGACACTGGGAGTCAGAGGCGGTGAATCAGGGATTGGGAATCAGAGGCCGGGAAACAGAGGTGGGGAATCAGAGACCGGGAATCAGAGATGGGGAATCAGAGGCGGGGAATCAGATATGGGGAATCAGAGGCGGGGAATCAGAGGCAGGGAAACAGAGGCGGTGAATCAGATATTGGGAATCAGAGGTGGCGAATCAGAGGTAGAGAATCGGAGATGGGGAAGCAGAGGTGGGGAATCATATGTGATGAATTAGAGATGGGGTATCAGAGGCGGGGTATCAGAGGTGCCAATCAGAGGCGGGGAAACAGAGGCGGGGAATCAGATATGGGGAATCAGAGGTGGGGAATAAGAGGTTGCGAATCAGAGGCAGGGAATCAGAGGCGGGGAATCAGAGGCGGGGAATAAGAGGCAGGGAATCGGATGTGCGGAATCAGAGATGGGGTATCAGAGTTGGGGAATCAGAGGTGGTGAGTCAGACATGGGGAATCAGAGGCGGGGAATCAGAGGCAGGGAATCAGAAACGGGGAATCAGAGGCGGGCAATCATAACTGGCGAATCAGAGGAGGGGAATCAGTGGTGGGGAATCAGAGGCGGGGAATCAGATATGGTGTATCAGAGGTGGGGAATCAGAGGCGGGGAAACAGAGGCCGGGAATCAGATATGTTGTATCAGAGGTGGGGAATCAGAGGCGGGAAATCAGAGCTGGGGAATCAGAGGCAGGGAAATCAGAGTTGGGGAATCAGAGTCCGGGAATCAGAGATGGGAAATCAGAGGAGGGGAATCAAATATGGGGAATCAGAGGCGGGGAATCAGAGTTGGGGAATCAGAGTCCGGGAATCAGAGATGGGGAATCAGAGGCGGGGAATCAAATATGGGGAATCAGAGGCGGGGAATCAGAGGCGGGGAAACAGAGGTGGTGAATCAGATATGGGCAATCAGAGGTGGCGAATCAGAGGTAGAGAATCAGAGATGGGGAAGCAGAGGTGGGGAATCAGATGTGATGAATTAGAGATGGGGAATCAGAGGCGGGGTATCAGAGGCGGGGAATCAGAGTTGGGGAATCAGAGGAGGGGAATCAGATATGGAGAAACAGAGGCCGGGAATCAGAGGCAGGGAAACAGAGGCGGGGAATCAGATATGGGGAATCAGAGGTGGGGAATTAGAGGTTGCGAATCAGAGGCAGGGAATCAGAGGCGGGGAATCAGAGGCGGGGAATCAGAGGCAGGGAATCGGATGAGCGGAATCAGAGATGGGGAATCAGAGGTGGGGAATCAGAGGTGGTGAATCAGAGAAGGGGAATCAGAGGCGGGGAATCAGATGCAGGGAATCAGATGCAGGGAATCAGAGGCGGGGAATCATAGCTGGCGAATCAGAGGAGGGGAATCAGAGTTGGGGAATCAGAGGCGGGGAATCAGATATGGGGAAACAGAGGCGGGGAATCAGAGGCGGGGAAACAGAGGCGGGGAATCAGATATGGGGATTCAGAGGTGGGGAATCAGAGGTTGGGAATCAGAGGCAGGGAATCAGAGGCGGGGAATCAGAGGCAGGGAATCAGATGCGGGGAATCAGAGGCAGGGAATCAGAGCTGGGGAATCAGAGGCGGGGAATCAGAGTTGGGGAATCAGAGGCGTGGAATTAGATATGGCGAAACATAGGCGGGGAATCAGAGGCGGGGAATCAGAGGCGGGGAATCAGAGGCGGGGAATCAGAGTCGGGGAATCAGAGGCGGGGAATCTGAGGCGGGGAATCAGATGCAGGGAATCAGAGGCGGGGAATCAGAGGCGGGGTATCAGAGGCGGGGAATCAGAGGCGCGGAATCAGAGGCGGGGAATCAGTGGCGTGGAATCAGAGACGGGGAATCAGATGCGGGGAATCAGAAGTGGGGAATCAGAGGTGGGAAATCAGAGGCGGGGAATCAGAGGCGGGGAATCAGAGGCGGGGAATCAGAGGCAGGGTATCAGAGGCGATCAATCAGATGCAGGGAATCAGAGGCAGGGAATCAGAGGCAGGGAATCAGAGGCAGGGAACCTGAGGTGGCGAATATGAGGTGGTGAATAAGAGGCGGGGAAACAGCCGCGGGGAATCAGAGGCAGGGAATCAGATGAAGGGAATCTGATGCAGGGAATCTGAGGCAGGGTATCTGAGGTAGGGAATCTGTGGCAGGGAATCTGATGCGGATTATCAGAAGGGGGAAATGAGATGTGAGAAACGAGATGCAGAGAAAGAGGCACGGAAATAGAGGCAGGGAAAGAGAGGCTGGGTATCAGAGGCGGGTAATCAGAGGCGTGGAATCAGAGGCGGGGAATCAGAGACACAGAAAGAGAGGCGTGGAATCAGAGGTGCGGAATCAGTGCCGGTGAATCTGAGCCGGGAAATCAGAAGCAGAGCAACAGAGGTGGTGAAACATGGGTGCGGAATCGGACACGGGGAATCAGAGGTGGGGACTCAGAGGCCGGGAATCAGAGGCAGGGAATCAGAGGCAGGTTATCAGAGGCAGGGAATCAGAGGTGGGGAATCAGAGGCGGGGAATCAGAGGCGGGGAATCAGAGGCGGGGAATCAGAGGCAGGGAATCAGAGGTGGAGAATCAGAGGCGGGCAATCAGATGCAGGAAATCAGAGGCAGGGAATCAGAGGCAGGGAATCTGAGGCAGGGAATCTGTGGTAGGGATTCCGATGCGGGTTATCAGAAGGGGGAAATGAGATGTGGGAAACGAGATGCAGAGAAAGAGGCACGGAAATAGAGGCAGGGAAAGAGAGGCAGGGTATCTAGGCGGGTAATCAGAGGCGTGGAATCAGAGGTGGGGAATCAGAGACACAGAAAGAGAGGCGTTGAATCAGAGGTGCGGAATCAGAGCGGTTGAATCTGAGCCGGGAAATCAGAGGCGGTGAAACATGGGTGCGGAATCGGATGCGGGGAATCAGAAGTGGGGACTCAGAGGCAGGGAATCAGAGGCAGGGAATCAGAGGCAGGGAATCAGAGGCAGGGAATCAGAGGTGGGGAATCAGAGGCGAGGAATCAGAGGTGGGGAATCAGAGGCGAGGAATCAGAGGCGGGGAATCAGAGGCAGGGAATCAGGGGCAGGGAATCAGAGGCAGAGAATCAGAGGCAGGGAATCAGAGGCAGGGACAGAGGTGGGGAATCAGAGGCGGGGAATCAGAGGCAGGGAATTAGATGAAGGGAATCTGATGCAGGGAATCTGAGGCAGGGAATCTGAGGCAGGGAATCTGTTGCAGGGAATCTGATGCGGGTTATCAGAAGGGGGAAATGAGATGTGGGAAACGAGATGCAGAGAAAGAGGCACGGAAATAGAGGAAGGGAAAGAGAGGCATGGAATCAGACGCGGGGAATCAGAGGCGGGGAATCAGAGGCGGGGAATCAGAGGCGGGGAATCAGAGGGGGGAATCAGAGGTGGGGAATCAGAGGCGGGGAATCAGAGGCGGGGAATCAGAGGCAGGGAATCAGAGGCAGGGAATCAGATTAAGGGAATCTGATGCAGGGAATCTGAGGCAGGGAATCTGAGGCAGGGAAACAGGCGGGTAAACAGAGGCGGGTAAACATAGCCGGGGAATAAGAGGCGGGGAATCAGAGGCGGGGAATCAGAGGCGGGGAATCAGAGGCGGGGAATCAGAGGCGGGGAATCAGATGCGGGGAATCAGATGCAGGGAATCAGAGGCGGGGAATCAGAGGCGGGGTATCAGAGGAGGGGAATCAGAGGCGGGGAATCAGAGGCGGTGAATCAGAGATTGGGAATCAGAGGCGGGGAATCAAATATGGGGATTCAGAGGCGGGGAATCAGAGGCGGGGAAACAGAGGCGGTGAATCAGATATGGGGAATCAGAGGTGGCGAATCAGAGGTTGAGAATCAAAATGGGGAAGCAGAGGTGGGGACTCAGATGTGATGAATTAGAGATGGGGAATCAGAGGCGGGGTATCAGAGGCGGCCAATCAGAGGCGGGGAATCAGATGCGTGGAATCAGATATGGGAAATCAGAGGTGGGGAATCAGAGTCGGGGAAACAGAGGCGGGGAATCAGATATGGGGTATCAGAGGTGGGGAATCAGGGGCGGGGAATCAGTGGCAGGGAATCAGAGGAGGGGATTCAGAGGCGGGGAATCAGAGGCGGTGAATCTGGGATGGGGAATGAGAGGCCGGGAAACAGAGGTGGGGAATCAGAGACCGGGAATCAGAGATGGGGAATCAGAGGCGGGGAATCAGATATGGGGAATCAGAGGCGGGGAATCAGAAGCGGGGAAACAGAGGCGGTGAATCAGATATTCGGAATCAGAGGTTGCGAATCAGAGGTAGAGATTCAGAGATGGGGAAGCAGAGGTGGGGAATCAGGGGCGGGGAATCAGTGGCAGGGAATCAGAGGAGGGGATTCAGAGGCGGGGAATCAGAGGCAGGGAATCAGACACTGGGAGTCAGAGGCGGTGAATCAGGGATTGGGAATCAGAGGCCGGGAAACAGAGGTGGTGAATCAGAGACCGGGAATCAGAGATGGGGAATCAGAGGCGGGGAATCAGATATGGGGAATCAGAGGCGGGGAATCAGAGGCAGGGAAACAGAGGCGGTGAATCAGATATTGGGAATCAGAGGTGGCGAATCAGAGGTAGAGAATCGGAGATGGGGAAGCAGAGGTGGGGAATCAGATGTGATGAATTAGAGATGGGGTATCAGAGGCGGGGTATC
This sequence comes from Narcine bancroftii, assembly GCF_036971445.1. NCBI lineage: Eukaryota > Metazoa > Chordata > Chondrichthyes > Torpediniformes > Narcinidae > Narcine > Narcine bancroftii. The sequence goes on from NC_091470.1 coordinate 266,531,332, forward strand.
AGAGGTGCCAATCAGAGGCGGGGAAACAGAGGCGGGGAATCAGATATGGGGAATCAGAGGTGGGGAATAAGAGGTTGCGAATCAGAGGCAGGGAATCAGAGGCGGGGAATCAGAGGCGGGGAATAAGAGGCAGGGAATCGGATGTGCGGAATCAGAGATGGGGTATCAGAGGTGGGGAATCAGAGGTGGTGAGTCAGACATGGGGAATCAGAGGCGGGGAATCAGAGGCAGGGAATCAGAAACGGGGAATCAGAGGCGGGCAATCATAACTGGCGAATCAGAGGAGGGGAATCAGTGGTGGGGAATCAGAGGCGGGGAATCAGATATGGTGTATCAGAGGTGGGGAATCAGAGGCGGGGAAACAGAGGCCGGGAATCAGATATGTTGTATCAGAGGTGGGGAATCAGAGGCGGGAAATCAGAGCTGGGGAATCAGAGGCAGGGAAATCAGAGTTGGGGAATCAGAGTCCGGGAATCAGAGATGGGAAATCAGAGGAGGGGAATCAAATATGGGGAATCAGAGGCGGGGAATCAGAGTTGGGGAATCAGAGTCCGGGAATCAGAGATGGGGAATCAGAGGCGGGGAATCAAATATGGGGAATCAGAGGCGGGGAATCAGAGGCGGGGAAACAGAGGTGGTGAATCAGATATGGGCAATCAGAGGTGGCGAATCAGAGGTAGAGAATCAGAGATGGGGAAGCAGAGGTGGGGAATCAGATGTGATGAATTAGAGATGGGGAATCAGAGGCGGGGTATCAGAGGCGGGGAATCAGAGTTGGGGAATCAGAGGAGGGGAATCAGATATGGAGAAACAGAGGCCGGGAATCAGAGGCAGGGAAACAGAGGCGGGGAATCAGATATGGGGAATCAGAGGTGGGGAATTAGAGGTTGCGAATCAGAGGCAGGGAATCAGAGGCGGGGAATCAGAGGCGGGGAATCAGAGGCAGGGAATCGGATGAGCGGAATCAGAGATGGGGAATCAGAGGTGGGGAATCAGAGGTGGTGAATCAGAGAAGGGGAATCAGAGGCGGGGAATCAGATGCAGGGAATCAGATGCAGGGAATCAGAGGCGGGGAATCATAGCTGGCGAATCAGAGGAGGGGAATCAGAGTTGGGGAATCAGAGGCGGGGAATCAGATATGGGGAAACAGAGGCGGGGAATCAGAGGCGGGGAAACAGAGGCGGGGAATCAGATATGGGGATTCAGAGGTGGGGAATCAGAGGTTGGGAATCAGAGGCAGGGAATCAGAGGCGGGGAATCAGAGGCAGGGAATCAGATGCGGGGAATCAGAGGCAGGGAATCAGAGCTGGGGAATCAGAGGCGGGGAATCAGAGTTGGGGAATCAGAGGCGTGGAATTAGATATGGCGAAACATAGGCGGGGAATCAGAGGCGGGGAATCAGAGGCGGGGAATCAGAGGCGGGGAATCAGAGTCGGGGAATCAGAGGCGGGGAATCTGAGGCGGGGAATCAGATGCAGGGAATCAGAGGCGGGGAATCAGAGGCGGGGTATCAGAGGCGGGGAATCAGAGGCGCGGAATCAGAGGCGGGGAATCAGTGGCGTGGAATCAGAGACGGGGAATCAGATGCGGGGAATCAGAAGTGGGGAATCAGAGGTGGGAAATCAGAGGCGGGGAATCAGAGGCGGGGAATCAGAGGCGGGGAATCAGAGGCAGGGTATCAGAGGCGATCAATCAGATGCAGGGAATCAGAGGCAGGGAATCAGAGGCAGGGAATCAGAGGCAGGGAACCTGAGGTGGCGAATATGAGGTGGTGAATAAGAGGCGGGGAAACAGCCGCGGGGAATCAGAGGCAGGGAATCAGATGAAGGGAATCTGATGCAGGGAATCTGAGGCAGGGTATCTGAGGTAGGGAATCTGTGGCAGGGAATCTGATGCGGATTATCAGAAGGGGGAAATGAGATGTGAGAAACGAGATGCAGAGAAAGAGGCACGGAAATAGAGGCAGGGAAAGAGAGGCTGGGTATCAGAGGCGGGTAATCAGAGGCGTGGAATCAGAGGCGGGGAATCAGAGACACAGAAAGAGAGGCGTGGAATCAGAGGTGCGGAATCAGTGCCGGTGAATCTGAGCCGGGAAATCAGAAGCAGAGCAACAGAGGTGGTGAAACATGGGTGCGGAATCGGACACGGGGAATCAGAGGTGGGGACTCAGAGGCCGGGAATCAGAGGCAGGGAATCAGAGGCAGGTTATCAGAGGCAGGGAATCAGAGGTGGGGAATCAGAGGCGGGGAATCAGAGGCGGGGAATCAGAGGCGGGGAATCAGAGGCAGGGAATCAGAGGTGGAGAATCAGAGGCGGGCAATCAGATGCAGGAAATCAGAGGCAGGGAATCAGAGGCAGGGAATCTGAGGCAGGGAATCTGTGGTAGGGATTCCGATGCGGGTTATCAGAAGGGGGAAATGAGATGTGGGAAACGAGATGCAGAGAAAGAGGCACGGAAATAGAGGCAGGGAAAGAGAGGCAGGGTATCTAGGCGGGTAATCAGAGGCGTGGAATCAGAGGTGGGGAATCAGAGACACAGAAAGAGAGGCGTTGAATCAGAGGTGCGGAATCAGAGCGGTTGAATCTGAGCCGGGAAATCAGAGGCGGTGAAACATGGGTGCGGAATCGGATGCGGGGAATCAGAAGTGGGGACTCAGAGGCAGGGAATCAGAGGCAGGGAATCAGAGGCAGGGAATCAGAGGCAGGGAATCAGAGGTGGGGAATCAGAGGCGAGGAATCAGAGGTGGGGAATCAGAGGCGAGGAATCAGAGGCGGGGAATCAGAGGCAGGGAATCAGGGGCAGGGAATCAGAGGCAGAGAATCAGAGGCAGGGAATCAGAGGCAGGGACAGAGGTGGGGAATCAGAGGCGGGGAATCAGAGGCAGGGAATTAGATGAAGGGAATCTGATGCAGGGAATCTGAGGCAGGGAATCTGAGGCAGGGAATCTGTTGCAGGGAATCTGATGCGGGTTATCAGAAGGGGGAAATGAGATGTGGGAAACGAGATGCAGAGAAAGAGGCACGGAAATAGAGGAAGGGAAAGAGAGGCATGGAATCAGACGCGGGGAATCAGAGGCGGGGAATCAGAGGCGGGGAATCAGAGGCGGGGAATCAGAGGGGGGAATCAGAGGTGGGGAATCAGAGGCGGGGAATCAGAGGCGGGGAATCAGAGGCAGGGAATCAGAGGCAGGGAATCAGATTAAGGGAATCTGATGCAGGGAATCTGAGGCAGGGAATCTGAGGCAGGGAAACAGGCGGGTAAACAGAGGCGGGTAAACATAGCCGGGGAATAAGAGGCGGGGAATCAGAGGCGGGGAATCAGAGGCGGGGAATCAGAGGCGGGGAATCAGAGGCGGGGAATCAGATGCGGGGAATCAGATGCAGGGAATCAGAGGCGGGGAATCAGAGGCGGGGTATCAGAGGAGGGGAATCAGAGGCGGGGAATCAGAGGCGGTGAATCAGAGATTGGGAATCAGAGGCGGGGAATCAAATATGGGGAATCAGAGGCGGGGAATCAGAGGCGGGGAAACAGAGGCGGTGAATCAGATATGGGGAATCAGAGGTGGCGAATCAGAGGTTGAGAATCAAAATGGGGAAGCAGAGGTGGGGACTCAGATGTGATGAATTAGAGATGGGGAATCAGAGGCGGGGTATCAGAGGCGGCCAATCAGAGGCAGGGAATCAGAGGCGTGGAATCAGATATGGGAAATCAGAGGTGGGGAATCAGAGTCGGGGAAACAGAGGCGGGGAATCAGATATGGGGTATCAGAGGTGGGGAATCAGGGGCGGGGAATCAGTGGCAGGGAATCAGAGGAGGGGATTCAGAGGCGGGGAATCAGAGGCGGTGAATCTGGGATGGGGAATGAGAGGCCGGGAAACAGAGGTGGGGAATCAGAGACCGGGAATCAGAGATGGGGAATCAGAGGCGGGGAATCAGATATGGGGAATCAGAGGCGGGGAATCAGAAGCGGGGAAACAGAGGCGGTGAATCAGATATTCGGAATCAGAGGTTGCGAATCAGAGGTAGAGATTCAGAGATGGGGAAGCAGAGGTGGGGAATCAGATGTGATGAATTAGAGATGGGGAATCAGAGGCGGGGTATCAGAGGTGCCAATCAGAGGCGGTGAAACAGAGGCGGGGAATCAGATATGGGGAAACAGAGGCGGGGAATCAGAGGCAGGGAAACAGAGGCGGGGAATCAGATATGGGGAATCAGAGGTGGGGAATAACAGGTTGCGAATCAGAGGCAGGGAATCAGAGGCGGGGAATCAGAGGCGGGGAATCAGAGGCAGGGAATCGGATGTGCAGAATCAGAGATGGGGAATCAGAGGTTGGGAATCAGAGGTGGTGAATCAGAGATGGGGAATCAAAGGCGTGGAATCAGAGGCAGGGTCAGACACGGGGAATCAGAGGCGGGGAATCAGATGCGGGGAACCAGAGGAGGGGAATCATAGCTGGCGAATCAGAGGCGGGGAATCAGAGGTGGGGAATCATAGGCGGGGAATCAGATATGGGGAATCAGAGGTGGGGAATCAGAGGCGGGGAAACAGAGGCGGGGAATCAGATATGTTGGATCAGAGGTGGGGAATCAGAGGCGGGGAATCAGAGCTGGGGAATCAGAGGCGGGGAATCAGAGTTGGGGAATCAGAGGCAGGGAATCAGATATGGGGAATCAGAGGTGGGGAATCAGAGGCGGGGAAACAGAGGCGGGGAATCAGATATGGGGTATCAGAGGTGGGGAATCAGGGGCGGGGAATCAGTGGCAGGGAATCAGAGGAGGGGATTCAGAGGCGGGGAATCAGAGGCAGGGAATCAGACACTGGGAGTCAGAGGCGGTGAATCAGGGATTGGGAATCAGAGGCCGGGAAACAGAGGTGGGGAATCAGAGACCGGGAATCAGAGATGGGGAATCAGAGGCGGGGAATCAGATATGGGGAATCAGAGGCGGGGAATCAGAGGCAGGGAAACAGAGGCGGTGAATCAGATATTGGGAATCAGAGGTGGCGAATCAGAGGTAGAGAATCGGAGATGGGGAAGCAGAGGTGGGGAATCAGATGTGATGAATTAGAGATGGGGTATCAGAGGCGGGGTATCAGAGGTGCCAATCAGAGGCGGGGAAACAGAGGCGGGGAATCAGATATGGGGAATCAGAGGTGGGGAATAAGAGGTTGCGAATCAGAGGCAGGGAATCAGAGGCGGGGAATCAGAGGCGGCGAATAAGAGGCAGGGAATCGGATGTGCGGAATCAGAGATGGGGTATCAGAGGTGGGGAATCAGAGGTGGTGAGTCAGACATGGGGAATCAGAGGCGGGGAATCAGAGGCAGGGAATCAGAAACGGGGAATCAGAGGCGGGCAATCATAACTGGCGAATCAGAGGAGGGGAATCAGTGGTGGGGAATCAGAGGCGGGGAATCAGATATGGTGTATCAGAGGTGGGGAATCAGAGGCGGGGAAACAGAGGCCGGGAATCAGATATGTTGTATCAGAGGTGGGGAATCAGAGGCGGGAAATCAGAGCTGGGGAATCAGAGGCAGGGAAATCAGAGTTGGGGAATCAGAGTCCGGGAATCAGAGATGGGAAATCAGAGGAGGGGAATCAAATATGGGGAATCAGAGGCGGGGAATCAGAGTTGGGGAATCAGAGTCCGGGAATCAGAGATGGGGAATCAGAGGCGGGGAATCAAATATGGGGAATCAGAGGCGGGGAATCAGAGGCGGGGAAACAGAGGTGGTGAATCAGATATGGGCAATCAGAGGTGGCGAATCAGAGGTAGAGAATCAGAGATGGGGAAGCAGAGGTGGGGAATCAGATGTGATGAATTAGAGATGGGGAATCAGAGGCGGGGTATCAGAGGCGGGGAATAAGAGTTGGGGAATCAGAGGAGGGGAATCAGATATGGAGAAACAGAGGCCGGGAATCAGAGGCAGGGAAACAGAGGCGGGGAATCAGATATGGGGAATCAGAGGTGGGGAATTAGAGGTTGCGAATCAGACGCAGGGAATCAGAGGCGGGGAATCAGAGGCGGGGAATCAGAGGCAGGGAATCGGATGAGCGGAATCAGAGATGGGGAATCAGAGGTGGGGAATCAGAGGTGGTGAATCAGAGAAGGGGAATCAGAGGCGGGGAATCAGATGCAGGGAATCAGATGCAGGGAATCAGAGGAGGGGAATCAGAGTTGGGGAATCAGAGGCGGGGAATCAGATATGGGGAAACAGAGGCGGGGAATCAGAGGCGGGGAAACAGAGGCGGGGAATCAGATATGGGGATTCAGAGGTGGGGAATCAGAGGTTGGGAATCAGAGGCAGGGAATCAGAGGCGGGGAATCAGAGGCAGGGAATCAGATGCGGGGAATCAGAGGCAGGGAATCAGAGCTGGGGAATCAGAGGCGGGGAATCAGAGTTGGGGAATCAGAGGCGTGGAATTAGATATGGCGAAACATAGGCGGGGAATCAGAGGCGGGGAATCAGAGGCGGGGAATCAGAGGCGGGGAATCAGAGTCGGGGAATCAGAGGCGGGGAATCTGAGGCGGGGAATCAGATGCAGGGAATCAGAGGCGGGGAATCAGAGGCGGGGTATCAGAGGCGGGGAATCAGAGGCGCGGAATCAGAGGCGGGGAATCAGTGGCGTGGAATCAGAGACGGGGAATCAGATGCGGGGAATCAGAAGTGGGGAATCAGAGGTGGGAAATCAGAGGCGGGGAATCAGAGGCGGGGAATCAGAGGCGGGGAATCAGAGGCAGGGTATCAGAGGCGATCAATCAGATGCAGGGAATCAGAGGCAGGGAATCAGAGGCAGGGAATCAGAGGCAGGGAACCTGAGGTGGCGAATATGAGGTGGTGAATAAGAGGCGGGGAAACAGCCGCGGGGAATCAGAGGCAGGGAATCAGATGAAGGGAATCTGATGCAGGGAATCTGAGGCAGGGTATCTGAGGTAGGGAATCTGTGGCAGGGAATCTGATGCGGATTATCAGAAGGGGGAAATGAGATGTGAGAAACGAGATGCAGAGAAAGAGGCACGGAAATAGAGGCAGGGAAAGAGAGGCTGGGTATCAGAGGCGGGTAATCAGAGGCGTGGAATCAGAGGCGGGGAATCAGAGACACAGAAAGAGAGGCGTGGAATCAGAGGTGCGGAATCAGTGCCGGTGAATCTGAGCCGGGAAATCAGAAGCAGAGCAACAGAGGTGGTGAAACATGGGTGCGGAATCGGACACGGGGAATCAGAGGTGAGGACTCAGAGGCCGGGAATCAGAGGCAGGGAATCAGAGGCAGGTTATCAGAGGCAGGGAATCAGAGGTGGGGAATCAGAGGTGGGGAATCAGAGGCGGGGAATCAGAGGCGGGGAATCAGAGGCAGGGAATCAGAGGTGGAGAATCAGAGGCGGGCAATCAGATGCAGGAAATCAGAGGCAGGGAATCAGAGGCAGGGAATCTGAGGCAGGGAATCTGTGGCAGGGATTCCGATGCGGGTTATCAGAAGGGGGAAATGAGATGTTGGAAACGAGATGCAGAGAAAGAGGCACGGAAATAGAGGCAGGGAAAGAGAGGCAGGGTATCTAGGCGGGTAATCAGAGGCGTGGAATCAGAGGTGGGGAATCAGAGACACAGAAAGAGAGGCGTGGAATCAGAGGTGCGGAATCAGAGCGGGTGAATCTGAGCCGGGAAATCAGAGGCGGTGAAACATGGGTGCGGAATCGGATGCGGGGAATCAGAAGTGGGGACTCAGAGGCAGGGAATCAGAGGCAGGGAATCAGAGGCAGGTTATCAGAGGCAGGGAATCAGAGGTGGGGAATCAGAGGCGAGGAATCAGAGGTGGGGAATCAGAGGCGAGGAATCAGAGGCGGGGAATCAGAGGCAGGGAATCAGGGGCAGGGAATCAGAGGCAGAGAATCAGAGGCAGGGAATCTGAGGCAGGGACTCAGAGGTGGGGAATCAGAGGCGGGGAATCAGAGGCAGGGAATCAGATGAAGGGAATCTGATGCAGGGAATCTGAGGCAGGGAATCTGAGGCAGGGAATCTGTTGCAGGGAATCTGATGCGGGTTATCAGAAGGGGGAAATGAGATGTGGGAAACGAGATGCAGAGAAAGAGGCACGGAAATAGAGGAAGGGAAAGAGAGGCATGGAATCAGACGCGGGGAATCAGAGGCGGGGAATCAGAGGCGGGGAATCGGAGGCGGGGAATCAGAGGGGGGAATCAGAGGTGGGGAATCAGAAGCGGGGAATCAGAGGTGGGGAATCAGAGGCAGGGAATCAGAGGCAGGGAATCAGATTAAAGGAATCTGATGCAGGGAATCTGAGGCAGGGAATCTGAGGCAGGGAAACAGGCGGGTAAACAGAGGCGGGTAAACATAGGCGCGGAATAAGAGGCGGGGAATCAGAGGCGGGGAATCAGAGGCGGGGAATCAGAGGCGGGGTATCAGAGGTGGGGAATCAGATGCGGGGAATCAGATGCAGGGAATCAGAGGCGGGGAATCAGAGGCGGGGTATCAGAGGAGGGGAATCAGAGTCGGGGAATCAGAGGCGGGGTATCAGAGGCGGGGAATCAGAGGCGGGTAATCAGAGGCGTGGAATCAGAGGCGGGAAATCAGAGGCGGGGAAAGATATGTGGGGAAAAGTAGGCCAGGAAAGTTGAGCGGAAAGGGAGGCAGAGAATCAGAGGTGGGGAATCAGAGGCTGGGAATCAGAGGCGGGGAATCAGAGGCGGGGAATCAGAGGCGGGGAATCAGAAGAGGGGATTCAGAGGTGGGGAATCAGAGGCGGGGAATCAGAGGTGGAGAATCAGAGGCGGGCAATCAGATGCAGGGAATCAGAGGCAGGGAATCAGAGGCAGGGAATCAGAGGCAGGGAATCTGAGGCAGGGAATCTGAGGTGGGGAATCAGAGGTGGGGAAACAGGTGGGTAAACAGAGGCGGGTAAACATAGGCGGGGAATCAGAGGTGCGGAATCAGAGGCGGGGAATCAGAGGCGGGGAATCAGAGGCGGGGAATCAGATGCGGGGAATTAGAGGTGGGGAATCAGAGGCGGGGTAACAGAGGAGGGGAATCAGAGGCGGGGAATCAGAGGCGGGGAATCAGAGGCGGGGAATCAGAGGCGTGCAATCAGAGGCGGGGAATCAGAGGCGGGGAATCAGAAGTGGGGAATCAGAGGTGGGGAATCAGAGGCGGGGAATCAGAATCAGGGAATCAGAGGCGGGCAATCAGAGGTGGGGAATCAGACGAGGGGAATCAGAGGCGGGGTAACAGAGGAGGGGAATCAGAGGCGGGGAATCAGAGGCGGGGAATCAGAGGCGGGGAATCAGAAGCGGGGAATCAGAGGTCGGGGATCAGAGGCGGGGAATCAGAGGCGGGGAATCAGAGGCGGGGAATCAGAGGCAGGGAATCAGAGTCGGGCAATGAGATGCAGGGAATCAGAGGCAGGGAATCAGAGGCAGGGAATCAGCCGTGGGGAATCAGAGGCAGGGAATCAGATGAAGGGAATCTGATGCAGGGAATCTGAGGCAGGGTATCTGAGGCAGGGAATCTGTGGCAGGGAATCTGATGCGGGTTATCAGAAGGGGGAAATGAGATGTGGGAAACGAGGTGCAGAGAAAGAGGCACGGAAATAGAGGCAGGGAAAGAGAGGCAGGGTATCAGAGGCGGGTAATCAGAGGCGTGGAATCAGAGGCGGGGAATCAGAGACACAGAAAGAGAGGCGTGGAATCAGAGGTGCGGAATCAGAGCCGGTGAATCTGAGCCGGGAAAACAGAAGCAGAGCAACAGAGGCGGTGAAACATTGGTGCGGAATCGGACGCGGGGAATCAGAGGTGGGGACTCAGAGGCAGGGAATCAGAGGCAGGGAATCAGAGGCAGGTTATCAGAGGCAGCGAATCAGAGGCGGGGAATCAGAGGCGGGGAATCAGAGGCGGGGAATCAGAGGTGGGGAATCAGAGGCGGGGAATCAGAGGCGGAGAATTAGAGGCGGGCAATCAGATGCAGGAAATCAGAGGCAGGGAATCAGAAACAGGGAATCAGAGGCGGGGAATCAGAGGCAGGGAATCAGCTGAAGGGAATCTGATGCAGGGAATCTGAGGCAGGGAATCTGAGGCAGGGAATCTGTGGCAAGGAATCTGATGCGGGTTATCAGAAGGGGGAAATGAGATGTGGGAAACGAGATGCAGAGAAAGATGCACGGAAATAGAGGCAGGGAAAGAGAGGCAGGGAATCAGAGGCGGGGAATCAGAGGTGGGGAATCAGAGGCGGGGAATCAGAGGCGGGGAATCAGAGAGGGGAATCAGAGGTGGGGAATCAGAGGCGGGGAATCAGAGGCAGGGAATCAGAGGCAGGGAATCAGAGGCAGGAAATCAGAGGCGGCGAATCTGAGGCGGGGAATCAGAGGTGGGGAAAGAGATGTGGGGAAACGTAGGCCAGGAAAGTTGCTCGGAAAGGGAGGCGGTGAATCAGAGGCGGGGAATCAGAGGCGGGGAATCAGAGGCGGGGAATCAGAGGCGTGGAATCAGAGGTTGGGAATCAGAGGTGGGGAATCAGAAGTGGGGAAAGAGATGTGGGGAAACAGGCGGGTAAACAGAAGCGGGTAAACATAGGTGGGGAATCAGAGGCGCGGAATCAGAGGCGGGGAATCAGAGGCAGTGAATCAGAGGCGGGGAATCAGAGGCGGAGAATCAGAGGCGGGCAATCAGATGCAGGGAATCAGAGGCAGGGAATCAGAGGCAGGGAATCAGAGGCAGGGAATCTGAGGCAGGGAATCTGAGGTGGGGAATCAGAGGCGGGGAAACAGGTGGGTAAACAGAGGCGGGTAAACATAGGTGGGGAATCAGAGGCGCGGAATCAGAGGCGGGGAATCAGAGGCAGTGAATCAGAGGCGGGGAATCAGATGCGGGGAATCAGAGGTGGGGAATCAGAGGCGGGGTATCAGAGGAGGGGAATCAGAGGCGGGGAATCAGAGGCGGGGAATCAGAGGCGTGCAATCAGAGGCGGGGAATCAGAGGTGGGGAATCAGAAGTGGGGAATCAGAGGTGGGGAATCAGAGGCGGGGAATCAGAATCAGCGAATCAGAGGCGGGGCAATCAGAGGTGGGGAATCAGAGGCAGGGAATCAGAGGCGGGGAATCAGAGGAGGTGAATCAGAGGCGGGGAATCAGACGCGGGGAATCAGAGGCGGGGAATCAGAAGTGGGGAATCAGAGGTGGGGAATCAGAGGCGGGGAATCAGAGGCAGGTAATCAGAGGCGGGCAATCAGATGCAGGGAATCAGAGGCAGGGAATCAGAGGCAGGGAATCTGAGGCAGGGAATTTGAGGCAGGGAATCTGAGGTGGACAATCAGAGGCGGGAAAACAGGCGGGTAAACAGAGGCGGGTAAACATAGGCGGGGAATCAGAGGCGGGGAATCAGAGGCGGGGAATCAGAGGCGGGGAATCAGAGTCGGGGTATCAGAGGCGGGGAATCTGAGGCGGGGAATCAGATGCAGGGAATCAGAGACGGGGAATCAGAGGCGGGGAATCAGAAGTGGGGAATCAGAGGTGGGAAATCAGAGGCTGGGAATCAGAGGCGGGGAATCAGACGCGGGGAATCAGAGGCAGGGTATCAGAGGCGGGCAATCAGATTCAGGGAATCAGAGGCAGGGAATCAGAGGCAGGGAATCAGAGGCAGGGAACCTGAGATGGCGAATATGAGGTGGTGAATCAGAGGCGGGGAAACAGTCGGGTAAACAGAGGCGAGGAATCAGAGGCAGGGAATCAGCCGCGGGGAATGAGAGGCAGGGAATCAGATGAAGGGAATCTGATGCAGGGAATCTGAGGCAGGGTATCTGAGGCAGGGAATCTGTGGCAGGGAATCTGATGCGGGTTATCAGAAGGGGGAAATGAGATGTGGGAAACGAGATGCAGAGAAAGAGGCACGGAAATAGAGGCAGGGAAAGAGAGGCAGGGTATCAGAGGCGGGTAATCAGAGGCAGGGAATCAGAGGCGGGGAATCAGAGACACAGAAAGAGAGGCATGGAATCAGAGGTGCGGAATCAGAGCCGGTGAATCTGAGCCGGGAAATCAGAAGCAGAGCAACAGAGGTGGTGAAACATGGGTGCGGAATCGGACACGGGGAATCAGAGGTGGGGACTCAGAGGCCGGGAATCAGAGGCAGGGAATCAGAGGCAGGTTATCAGAGGCAGCGAATCAGAGGTGGGAAATCAGAGGCGGGGAATCAGAGGCGGCGAATCAGAGGCGGGGAATCAGAGGCGGGGAATCAGAGGCGGAGAATCAGAGGCGGGCAATCAGATGCAGGAAATCAGAGGCAGGGAATCAGAGGCAGGGAATCAGAGGCAGGGAATCTGAGGCAGGGAATCAGAGGTAGGGAATCAGAGGCGGGGAATCAGAGGCAGGGAATCAGATGAAGGGAATCTGATGCAGGGAATCTGAGGCAGGGAATCTGAGGCAGGGAATCTGTGGCAGGGAATCTGATGCGGGTTATCAGAAGGGGGAAATGAGATGTGGGATATGAGATGCAGAGAAAGAGGCACGGAAATAGAGGCAGGGAAAGACAGGCAGGGAATCAGAGGCGGGGAATCAGAGGTGGGGAATCAGAGGCTGGGAATCAGAGGCGGGGAATCAGAGGGGGGAATCAGAGGTGGGGAATCAGAGGCAGGGAATCAGAGGCAGGGAATCAGAGGCGGGAAATCAGAGGCGGCGAATCTGAGGCGTGGAATCAGAGGTGGGGAAAGAGATGTGGGGAAACATAGGCCAGGAAAGTTGCGCGGAAAGGGAGGCGGTGAATCAGAGGCGGGGAATCAGAGGCGGGGAATCAGAGGCGGGGAATCAGAGGCGTGGAATCCAAGGTGGGGAAAGAGATGTGGGGAATCAGGCGGGTAAACAGAAGCGGGTAAACATAGCTGCATAAATAGAGGCAGCGTAAGAGATGGGCGAAACATAGTGGTTGGAACTTGTGTGTTGAAAATTATGTACACAGAACAGATCAAACAGAGTTGTTGAAATTGAGGGAGGGAAAGAGAGGCACAGAAAGAGTGGAGGGGAAAGAGTGCAGGCAAAATAGAGGCGTAGAGACAGAGGTGGGGAATCAGAGGCGGGGAATCAGATGAAGGGAATCTGATGCAGGGAATCTGAGGCAGGGAATCTGAGGCAGGGAATCAGTAAAAAGTTATCAGAGGCAGGGTATCAGAGGCGGAGAATCAGAGGTGGGGATTCAGAAGTGGGGAATCAGAGTCGTGGAATCAGAGGCGGGGAATCAGAGGTGGGGAATCAGAAGTGGGGAATCAGAGGTGGGGAATCAGAGGCGGGGAATTAGAGGCGTGGAATCAGAGGCGGGCAATCAGAAGTGGGGAATCAGAGGTGGGGAATCTGAGGCGGGGAATCAGAGGCGGTGAATCAGAGGCGGGGAATCAGAGGCGGGGAATCAGAGGCGGGGAATCAGAAGTGGGGAATCAGAGGTGGGGAATCAGAGGCGGGGAATCAGAGGCGGGGAATCAGAGGCGGGCAATCAGATGCAGGGAATCAGAGGCAGGGAATCAGACGCAGGGAATCAAATGAAGGGAATCTGATGCAGGGAATCTGAGGCAGGGAATCTGAGGCAGGGAACCTGAGATGGCAAATATGAGGTGGTGAATCAGAGGCGGGGAAACAGTCAGGTAAACAGAGGCGGGGAATCAGAGGCAGGGAATCAGCCGCGGGGAATCAGAGGCAGGGAATCAGATGAAGGGAATCTGATGCAGGGAATCTGAGGCAGGGTATCTGAGGCAGGGAATCTGTGGCAGGGAATCTGATGCGTGTTATCAGAAGGGGGAAATGAGATGTGGGAAACGAGATGCAGAGAAAGAGGCACGGAAATAGAGGCAGAGAAAGACAGGCAGGGAATCAGAGGCGGGGAATCAGAGGTGGGGAGTCAGAGGCAGGGTATCAGAGGCGGGAAATCAGAGGCGTGGAATCAGAGGCGGGGAATCAGAGACACAGAAAGAGAGGCGTGGAATCAGAGGTGCGGAATCAGAGCCGGTGAATCTGAGCCGGGAAATCAGAAGCAGAGCAACAGAGGTGGTGAAACATGGGTGCGGAATCGGACACGGGGAATCAGAGGTGGGGACTCAGAGGCCGGGAATCAGAGGCAGAGAATCAGAGGCAGGGAATCAGAGGCAGGTTATCAGAGGCAGGGAATCAGAGGTGGGAAATCAGAGGCGGGGAATCAGAGGCAGCGAATCAGAGGCGGGGAATCAGAGGCGGGGAATCAGAGGCGGAGAATCAGAGGCGGGCAATCAGATGCAGGGAATCAGAGGCAGGGAATCAGAGGCGAGGAATCAGAGGCAGGGAATCTGAGGCAGGGAATCTGAGGTGGGGAATCAGAGGCGGGGAAACAGGTGGGTAAACAGAGGCGGGTAAACATAGGCGGGGAATCAGAGGTGCGGAATCAGAGGCGGGGAATCAGATGCGGGGAATCAGAGGTGGGGAATCAGAGGCGGGGTAACAGAGGAGGGGAATCAGAGGCGGGGAATCAGAGGCGGGGAATCAGAGGCGGGGAATCAGAGGCGTGCAATCAGTGGTGGGGAATCAGAGGCGGGGAATCAGAAGTGGGGAATCAGAGGTGGGGAATCAGAGGCGGGGAATCAGAATCAGGGAATCAGAGGCGGGGAATCAGAAGTGGGGAATCGGAGGTGGGGGATCAGAGGCGGGGAATCAGAGGCGGGGAATCAGAGGCGGGGAATCAGAGGCAGGGAATCAGAGGCGGGCAATCAGATGCAGGGAATCTGAGGCAGGGAATCAGAGGCAGGGAATCAGAGGCAGGGAACCTGAGGCGGCGAATATGAGGTCTTGAATCAGAGGCGGGGAAACAGGCGGGTAAACAGAGGCGGGGAATCAGAGGCAGGGAATCAGCCGTGGGGAATCAGAGGCAGGGAATCAGATGAAGGGAATCTGATGCAGGGAATCTGAGGCAGGGTATCTGAGGCAGGGAATCTGTGGCAGGGAATCTGATGCGGGTTATCAGAAGGGGGAAATGAGATGTGGGAAACGAGATGCAGAGAAAGAGGCACGGAAATAGAGGCAGGGAAAGAGAGGCAGGGTATCAGAGGCGGGTAATCAGAGGCGTGGAATCAGAGGCGGGGAATCAGAGACACAGAAAGAGAGGCGTGGAATCAGAGGTGCGGAATCAGAGCCGGTGAATCTTTGCTGGGAAAACAGAAGCAGAGCAACAGAGGCGGTGAAACATTGGTGCGGAATCGGACGCGGGGAATCAGAGGTGGGGACTCAGAGGCAGGGAATCAGAGGCAGGGAATCAGAGGCAGGTTATCAGAGGCAGGGAATCAGAGGCGGGGAATCAGAGGCGGGGAATCAGAGGCGGGGAATCAGAGGCGGGGAATCAGAGGCGGGGAATCAGAGGCGGAGAATTAGAGGCGGGCAATCAGATGCAGGAAATCAGAGGCAGGGAATCAGAGGCAGGGAATCAGAGGCGGGGAATCAGAGGCAGGGAATCAGCTGAAGGGAATCTGATGCAGGGAATCTGAGGCAGGGAATCTGAGGCAGGGAATCTGTGGCAAGGAATCTGATGCGGGTTATCAGAAGGGGGAAATGAGATGTGGGAAACGAGATGCAGAGAAAGAGGCACGGAAATTGAGGCAGGGAAATAGAGGCAGGGAATCAGAGGCGGGGAATCAGAGGTGGGGAATCAGAGGCGGGGAATCAGAGGCGGGGAATCAGAGAGGGGAATCAGAGGTGGGGAATCAGAGGCGGGGAATCAGAGGTGGGGAAAGAGATGTGGGGAAACGTAGGCCAGGAAAGTTGCTCGGAAAGGGAGGCGGTGAATCAGAGGCGGGCAATCAGAGGCGGGGAATCAGAGGCGGGGAATCAGAGGCGTGGAATCAGAGGTGGGGAAAGAGATGTGGGGAAACAGACGGGTAAACAGAAGCGGGTAAACATAGCTGCATCAATAGATGCAGCGAAAGAGATGGGCGAAACATAGTGGTTGGAACTTTTGTGTTGAAAATTAGTTACACAGAACAGATCAAACAGAGTTGTTGAAATTGAGGGAGGGAAAGAGAGGCACGGAAAGAGTGGAGGGGAAAGAGAGCAGGCAAAATAGAGGCGTAGAGACAGAGGTGGGGAATCAGATGCGGGGAATCGGAGGCGGGGAATCAGAGGCAGGGAATCAGATGAGGGGAATCTAATGCAGGGAAACTGAGGCAGGGAATCTGAGGCAGGGAATCGGAGGCAGGGAATCTGAGGCAGGGAATCAGTAAAAAGTTATCAGAGGCAGGGTATCAGAGGCGGAGAATCAGAGGTGGGGAATCAGAAGTGGGGAATCAGAGGTGCGGAATCAGAGGCGTGGAATCAGAGGCGGGGAATCAGAGGTGGGGAATCAGAAGTGGGGAATCAGAGGTGGGGAATCAGAGGCGGGGAATCAGAGGCGTGGAATCAGAGGCGGGAAATCAGAAGTGGGGAATCAGAGGCGGGGAATCAGAGGTGGGGAATCAGAGGCGGTGAATCAGAGGCGGGGAATCAGAGGCGGGGAATCAGAGGCGGGGAATCAGAAGTGGGGAATCAGAGGTGGGGAATCAGAGGCGGGGAATCAGAGGCGGGGAATCAGAGGCGGGCAATCAGATGCCAGGAATCAGAGGCAGGGAATCAGAGGCAGGGAACCAGACGCAGGGAATCAAATGAAGGGAATCTGATGCAGGGAATCTGAGGCAGGGAATCTGAGGCAGGGAATCTGTGGTGGGGAATCAGAGGCGGGAAAACAGGTGGTTAAACAGAGGCGGGTAAACATAGGCGGGGATTCAGAGGCGTGGAATCAGAGGCGGGAAATCAGAGGCGGGGAAAGATATGTGGGGAAAAGTAGGCCAGGAAAGTTGAGCGGAAAGGGAGGCATTGAATCAGAGGTGGGGAATCAGAGGCGGGGAATCAGAGGCGGGGAATCAGAGGCGGGGAATCAGAGGCAGGGAATCTGAAGCGGGGAATCAGAGGTGGGGAATCAGAGGCGGAGAATCAGAGGCGGGCAATCAGATGCAGGGAATCAGAGGCAGGGAATCAGAGGCAGGGAATCAGAGGCAGGGAATCTGAGGCAGGGAATCTGAGGTGGGGAAACAGGTGGGTAAACAGAGGCGGGTAAACATAGGTGGGGAATCAGAGGCGCGGAATCAGAGGCGGGGAATCAGAGGCAGGGAATCAGAGGCAGGGAATCAGAGGCGGGGAATCAGATGCGGGGAATCAGAGGTGGGGAATCAGAGGCGGGGTATCAGAGGAGGGGAATCAGAGGCGGGGAATCAGAGGCGGGGAATCAGAGGCGGGAAATCAGAGGCGGGGAAAGATATGTGGGGAAAAGTAGGCCAGGAAAGTTGAACGGAAAGGGAGGCATTGAATCAGAGGTGGGGTATCAGAGGCGGGGAATCAGAGGCGGGGAATCAGAGGCGGGGAATCAGAGGCAGGGAATCAGAAGCGGGGAATCAGAGGTGGGGAATCAGAGGCGGGGAATCAGAGGCGGAGAATCAGAGGCGGGCAATCAGATGCAGGGAATCAGAGGCAGGGAATCAGAGGCAGGGAATCAGAGGCAGGGAATCTGAGGCAGGGAATCTGAGGTGGGGAAACAGGTGGGTAAACAGAGGCGGGTAAACATAGGTGGGGAATCAGAGGCGCGGAATCAGAGGCGGGGAATCAGAGGCAGGGAATCAGAGGCGGGGAATCAGAGGCGGGGAATCAGATGCGGGGAATCAGAGGTGGGGAATCAGAGGCGGGGTATCAGAGGAGGGGAATCAGAGGCGGGGAATCAGAGGCGGGGAATCAGAGGCGTGCAATCAGAGGCGGGGAATCAGAGGTGGGGAATCAGAAGTGGGGAATCAGAGGTGGGGAATCAGAGGCGGGGAATCAGAATCAGCGAATCAGAGGCGGGGCAATCAGAGGTGGGGAATCAGAGGCGGGGAATCAGAGGCGGGGAATCAGAGGAGGTGAATCAGAGGCGGGGAATCAGAGGCGGGGAATCAGAGGCGGGGAATCAGAGGCGGGGAATCAGAGGCGGGGAATCAGAGTCGGGGTATCAGAGGCGGGGAATCTGAGGCGGGGAATCAGATGCAGGGAATCAGAGACGGGGAATCAGAGGCGGGGAATCAGAAGTGGGGAATCAGAGGTGGGAAATCAGAGGCTGGGAATCAGAGGCGGGGAATCAAACGCGGGGAATCAGAGGCAGGGTATCAGAGGCGGGCAATCAGATGCAGGGAATCAGAGGCAGGGAATCAGAGGCAGGGAATCAGAGGCAGGGAATCAGAGGCAGGGAACCTGAGATGGCGAATATGAGGTGGTGAATCAGAGGCGGGGAAACAGTCGGGTAAACAGTGGCGGGGAATCAGAGGCAGGGAATCAGCCGCGGGGAATCAGAGGCAGGGAATCAGATGAAGGGAATCTGATGCAGGGAATCTGAGGCAGGGTATCTGAGGCAGGGAATCTGTGGCAGGGAATCTGATGCGGGTTATCAGAAGGGGGAAATGAGATGTGGGAAACGAGATGCAGAGAAAGAGGCACGGAAATAGAGGCAGGGAAAGAGAGGCAGGGTATCAGAGGCGGGTAATCAGAGGCAGGGAATCAGAGGCGGGGAATCAGAGACACAGAAAGAGAGGCGTGGAATCAGAGGTGCGGAATCAGAGCCGGTGAATCTGAGCTGGGAAATCAGAAGCAGAGCAACAGAGGTGGTGAAACATGGGTGCGGAATCGGACACGGGGAATCAGAGGTGGGGACTCAGAGGCCGGGAATCAGAGGCAGGGAATCAGAGGCAGGTTATCAGAGGCAGGGAATCAGAGGTGGGAAATCAGAGGCGGGGAATCAGAGGCGTGGAATCAGAGGCGGGGAATCAGAGACACAGAAAGAGAGGCGTGGAATCAGAGGTGCGGAATCAGAGCCGGTGAATCTGAGCCGGGAAAACAGAAGCAGAGCAACAGAGGCGGTGAAACATTGGTGCGGAATCGGACGCGGGGAATCAGAGGTGGGGACTCAGAGGCATGGAATCAGAGGCAGGGAATCAGAGGCAGGTTATCAGAGGCAGGGAATCAGAGGCGGGGAATCAGAGGCGGGGAATCAGAGGCGGGGAATCAGAGGCGGGGAATCAGAGGCGGGGAATCAGAGGCGGAGAATTAGAGGCGGGCAATCAGATGCAGGAAATCAGAGGCAGGGAATCAGAGGCAGGGAATCAGAGGCGGGGAATCAGAGGCAGGGAATCAGCTGAAGGGAATCTGATGCAGGGAATCTGAGGCAGGGAATCTGAGGCAGGGAATCTGTGGCAAGGAATCTGATGCGGGTTATCAGAAGGGGGAAATGAGATGTGGGAAACGAGATGCAGAGAAAGAGGCACGGAAATTGAGGCAGGGAAATAGAGGCAGGGAATCAGAGGCGGGGAATCAGAGGTGGGGAATCAGAGGCGGGGAATCGGAGGCGGGGAATCAGAGAGGGGAATCAGAGGTGGGGAATCAGAGGCGGGGAATCAGAGGCAGGGAATCAGAGGCAGGAAATCAGAGGCGGCGAATCTGAGGCGTGGAATCAGAGGTGGGGAAAGAGATGTGGGGAAACGTAGGCCAGGAAAGTTGCTCGGAAAGGGAGGCGGTGAATCAGAGGCGGGGAATCAGAGGCGGGGAATCAGAGGCGGGGAATCAGAGGCGTGGAATCAGAGGTGGGGAAGGAGATGTGGGGAAACAGGCGGGTAAACAGAAGCGGGTAAACATAGCTGCATCAATAGATGCAGCGAAAGAGATGGGCGAAACATAGTGGTTGGAACTTTTGTGTTGAAAATTAGTTACACAGAACAGATCAAACAGAGTTGTTGAAATTGAGGGAGGGAAAGAGAGGCACGGAAAGAGTGGAGGGGAAAGAGAGCAGGCAAAATAGAGGCGTAGAGACAGAGGTGGGGAATCAGATGCGGGGAATCGGAGGCGGGGAATCAGAGGCAGGGAATCAGATGAGGGGAATCTAATGCAGGGAAACTGAGGCAGGGAATCTGAGGCAGGGAATCGGAGGCAGGGAATCTGACGCAGGGAATCAGTAAAAAGTTATCAGAGGCAGGGTATCAGAGGCGGAGAATCAGAGGTGGGGAATCAGAAGTGGGGAATCAGAGGTGGGGAATCAGAGGCGTGGAATCAGAGGCGGGGAATCAGAGGTGGGGAATCAGAAGTGGGGAATCAGAGGTGGGGAATCAGAGGCGGGGAATCAGAGGCGTGGAATCAGAGGCGGGCAATCAGAAGTGGGGAATCAGAGGCGGGGAATCAGAGGCGGGGAATCAGAGGCGGTGAATCAGAGGCGGGGAATCAGAGGCGGGGAATCAGAGGCGGGGAATCAGAAGTGGGGAATCAGAGGTGGGGAATCAGAGGCGGGGAATCAGAGGCGGGGAATCAGAGGCGGGCAATCAGATGCCGGGAATCAGAGGCAGGGAATCAGAGGCAGGGAACCAGACGCAGGGAATCAAATGAAGGGAATCTGATACAGGGAATCTGAGGCAGGGAATCTGAGGCAGGGAATCTGTGGTGGGGAATCAGAGGCGGGAAAACAGGTGGTTAAACAGAGGCGGGTAAACATAGGCGGGGATTGAGAGGCGTGGAATCAGAGGCGGGAAATCAGAGGCGGGGAAAGATATGTGGGGAAAAGTAGGCCAGGAAAGTTGATCGGAAAGGGAGGCATTGAATCAGAGGTGGGGAATCAGAGGCGGGGAATCAGAGGCGGGGAATCAGAGGCGGGGAATCAGAGGCAGGGAATCTGATGCGGGGAATCAGAGGTGGGGAATCAGAGGCGGAGAATCAGAGGCGGGCAATCAGATGCAGGGAATCAGAGGCAGGGAATCAGAGGCAGGGAATCAGAGGCAGGGAATCTGAGGCAGGGAATCTGAGGTGGGGAAACAGGTGGGTAAACAGAGGCGGGTAAACATAGGTCGGGAATCAGAGGCGCGGAATCAGAGGCGGGGAATCAGATGCGGGGAATCAGAGGTGGGGAATCAGAGGCGGGGTATCAGAGGAGGGGAATCAGAGGCGGGGAATCAGAGGCGGGGAATCAGAGGCGGGAAATCAGAGGCGGGGAAAGATATGTGGGGAAAAGTAGGCCAGGAAAGTTGAGCGGAAAGGGAGGCATTGAATCAGAGGTGGGGTATCAGAGGCGGGGAATCAGAGGCGGGGAATCAGAGGCGGGGAATCAGAGGCAGGGAATCAGAAGCGGGGAATCAGAGATGGGGAATCAGAGGCGGGGAATCAGAGGCGGAGAATCAGAGGCGGGCAATCAGATGCAGGGAATCAGAGGCAGGGAATCAGAGGCAGGGAATCAGAGGCAGGGAATCTGAGGCAGGGAATCTGAGGTGGGGAAACAGGTGGGTAAACAGAGGCGGGTAAACATAGGTGGGGAATCAGAGGCGCGGAATCAGAGGCGGGGAATCAGAGGCAGGGAATCAGAGGCAGGGAACCAGACGCAGGGAATCAAATGAAGGGAATCTGATGCAGGGAATCTGAGGCAGGGAATCTGAGGCAGGGAATCTGTGGTGGGGAATCAGAGGCGGGAAAACAGGTGGTTAAACAGAGGCGGGTAAACATAGGCGGGGATTCAGAGGCGTGGAATCAGAGGCGGGAAATCAGAGGCGGGGAAAGATATGTGGGGAAAAGTAGGCCAGGAAAGTTGAGCGGAAAGGGAGGCATTGAATCAGAGGTGGGGAATCAGAGGCGGGGAATCAGAGGCGGGGAATCAGAGGCGGGGAATCAGAGGCAGGGAATCTGAAGCGGGGAATCAGAGGTGGGGAATCAGAGGCGGAGAATCAGAGGCGGGCAATCAGATGCAGGGAATCAGAGGCAGGGAATCAGAGGCAGGGAATCAGAGGCAGGGAATCTGAGGCAGGGAATCTGAGGTGGGGAAACAGGTGGGTAAACAGAGGCGGGTAAACATAGGTGGGGAATCAGAGGCGCGGAATCAGAGGCGGGGAATCAGAGGCAGGGAATCAGAGGCAGGGAATCAGAGGCGGGGAATCAGATGCGGGGAATCAGAGGTGGGGAATCAGAGGCGGGGTATCAGAGGAGGGGAATCAGAGGCGGGGAATCAGAGGCGGGGAATCAGAGGCGGGAAATCAGAGGCGGGGAAAGATATGTGGGGAAAAGTAGGCCAGGAAAGTTGAGCGGAAAGGGAGGCATTGAATCAGAGGTGGGGTATCAGAGGCGGGGAATAAGAGGCGGGGAATCAGAGGCGGGGAATCAGAGGCAGGGAATCAGAAGCGGGGAATCAGAGGTGGGGAATCAGAGGCGGGGAATCAGAGGCGGAGAATCAGAGGCGGGCAATCAGATGCAGGGAATCAGAGGAAGGGAATCAGAGGCAGGGAATCAGAGGCAGGGAATCTGAGGCAGGGAATCTGAGGTGGGGAAACAGGTGGGTAAACAGAGGCGGGTAAACATAGGTGGGGAATCAGAGGCGCGGAATCAGAGGCGGGGAATCAGAGGCAGGGAATCAGAGGCGGGGAATCAGAGGCGGGGAATCAGATGCGGGGAATCAGAGGTGGGGAATCAGAGGCGGGGTATCAGAGGAGGGGAATCAGAGGCGGGGAATCAGAGGCGGGGAATCAGAGGCGTGCAATCAGAGGCGGGGAATCAGAGGTGGGGAATCAGAAGTGGGGAATCAGAGGTGGGGAATCAGAGGCGGGGAATCAGAATCAGCGAATCAGAGGCGGGGCAATCAGAGGTGGGGAATCAGAGGCGGGGAATCAGAGGCGGGGAATCAGAGGAGGTGAATCAGAGGCGGGGAATCAGAGGCGGGGAATCAGAGGCGGGGAATCAGAGGCGGGGAATCAGAGGCGGGGAATCAGAGTCGGGGTATCAGAGGCGGGGAATCTGAGGCGGGGAATCAGATGCAGGGAATCAGAGACGGGGAATCAGAGGCGGGGAATCAGAAGTGGGGAATCAGAGGTGGGAAATCAGAGGCTGGGAATCAGAGGCGGGGAATCAAACGCGGGGAATCAGAGGCAGGGTATCAGAGGCGGGCAATCAGATGCAGGGAATCAGAGGCAGGGAATCAGAGGCAGGGAATCAGAGGCAGGGAACCTGAGATGGCGAATATGAGGTGGTGAATCAGAGGCGGGGAAACAGTCGGGTAAACAGTGGCGGGGAATCAGAGGCAGGGAATCAGCCGCGGGGAATCAGAGGCAGGGAATCAGATGAAGGGAATCTGATGCAGGGAATCTGAGGCAGGGTATCTGAGGCAGGGAATCTGTGGCAGGGAATCTGATGCGGTTTATCAGAAGGGGGAAATGAGATGTGGGAAACGAGATGCAGAGAAAGAGGCACGGAAATAGAGGCAGGGAAAGAGAGGCAGGGTATCAGAGGCGGGTAATCAGAGGCAGGGAATCAGAGGCGGGGAATCAGAGACACAGAAAGAGAGGCGTGGAATCAGAGGTGCGGAATCAGAGCCGGTGAATCTGAGCCGGGAAATCAGAAGCAGAGCAACAGAGGTGGTGAAACATGGGTGCGGAATCGGACACGGGGAATCAGAGGTGGGGACTCAGAGGCCGGGAATCAGAGGCAGGGAATCAGAGGCAGGTTATCAGAGGCAGGGAATCAGAGGTGGGAAATCAGAGGCGGGGAATCAGAGGCGTGGAATCAGAGGCGGGGAATCAGAGACACAGAAAGAGAGGCGTGGAATCAGAGGTGCGGAATCAGAGCCGGTGAATCTGAGCCGGGAAAACAGAAGCAGAGCAACAGAGGCGGTGAAACATTGGTGCGGAATCGGACGCGGGGAATCAGAGGTGGGGACTCAGAGGCAGGGAAT
Organism: Narcine bancroftii; assembly: GCF_036971445.1. Classification (NCBI taxonomy): domain Eukaryota; kingdom Metazoa; phylum Chordata; class Chondrichthyes; order Torpediniformes; family Narcinidae; genus Narcine; species Narcine bancroftii. The sequence goes on from NC_091470.1 coordinate 266,555,073, forward strand.
CAGAGGCAGGGAATCAGAGGCAGGTTATCAGAGGCAGGGAATCAGAGGCGGGGAATCAGAGGCGGGGAATCAGAGGCGGGGAATCAGAGGCGGGGAATCAGAGGCGGGGAATCAGAGGCGGAGAATTAGAGGCGGGCAATCAGATGCAGGAAATCAGAGGCAGGGAATCAGAGGCAGGGAATCAGAGGCGGGGAATCAGAGGCAGGGAATCAGCTGAAGGGAATCTGATGCAGGGAATCTGAGGCAGGGAATCTGAGGCAGGGAATCTGTGGCAAGGAATCTGATGCGGGTTATCAGAAGGGGGAAATGAGATGTGGGAAACGAGATGCATAGAAAGAGGCACGGAAATTGAGGCAGGGAAATAGAGGCAGGGAATCAGAGGCGGGGAATCAGAGGTGGGGAATCAGAGGCAGGGAATCAGAGGCGGGGAATCAGAGAGGGGAATCAGAGGTGGGGAATCAGAGGCGGGGAATCAGAGGCAGGGAATCAGAGGCAGGAAATCAGAGGCGGCGAATCTGAGGCGTGGAATCAGAGGTGGGGAAAGAGATGTGGGGAAACGTAGGCCAGGAAAGTTGCTCGGAAAGGGAGGCGGTGAATCAGAGGCGGGGAATCAGAGGCGGGGAATCAGAGGCGGGGAATCAGAGGCGTGGAATCAGAGGTGGGGAAAGAGATGTGGGGAAACAGGCGGGTAAACAGAAGCGGGTAAACATAGCTGCATCAATAGATGCAGCGAAAGAGATGGGCGAAACATAGTGGTTGGAACTTTTGTGTTGAAAATTAGTTACACAGAACAGATCAAACAGAGTTGTTGAAATTGAGGGAGGGAAAGAGAGGCACGGAAAGAGTGGAGGGGAAAGAGAGCAGGCAAAATAGAGGCGTAGAGACAGAGGTGGGGAATCAGATGCGGGGAATCGGAGGCGGGGAATCAGAGGCAGGGAATCAGATGAGGGGAATCTAATGCAGGGAAACTGAGGCAGGGAATCTGAGGCAGGGAATCGGAGGCAGGGAATCTGAGGCAGGGAATCAGTAAAAAGTTATCAGAGGCAGGGTATCAGAGGCGGAGAATCAGAGGTGGGGAATCAGAAGTGGGGAATCAGAGGTGGGGAATCAGAGGCGTGGAATCAGAGGCGGGGAATCAGAGGTGGGGAATCAGAAGTGGGGAATCAGAGGTGGGGAATCAGAGGCGGGGAATCAGAGGCGTGGAATCAGAGGCGGGCAATCAGAAGTGGGGAATCAGAGGCGGGGAATCAGAGGCGGGGAATCAGAGGCGGTGAATCAGAGGCGGGGAATCAGAGGCGGGGAATCAGAGGCGGGGAATCAGAAGTGGGGAATCAGAGGTGGGGAATCAGAGGCGGGGAATCAGAGGCGGGGAATCAGAGGCGGGCAATCAGATGCCGGGAATCAGAGGCAGGGAATCAGAGGCAGGGAACCAGACGCAGGGAATCAAATGAAGGGAATCTGATGCAGGGAATCTGAGGCAGGGAATCTGAGGCAGGGAATCTGTGGTGGGGAATCAGAGGCGGGAAAACAGGTGGTTAAACAGAGGCGGGTAAACATAGGCGGGGATTCAGAGGCGTGGAATCAGAGGCGGGAAATCAGAGGCGGGGAAAGATATGTGGGGAAAAGTAGGCCAGGAAAGTTGAGCGGAAAGGGAGGCATTGAATCAGAGGTGGGGAATCAGAGGCGGGGAATCAGAGGCGGGGAATCAGAGGCGGGGAATCAGAGGCAGGGAATCTGAAGCGGGGAATCAGAGGTGGGGAATCAGAGGCGGAGAATCAGAGGCGGGCAATCAGATGCAGGGAATCAGAGGCAGGGAATCAGAGGCAGGGAATCAGAGGCAGGGAATCTGAGGCAGGGAATCTGAGGTGGGGAAACAGGTGGGTAAACAGAGGCGGGTAAACATAGGTGGGGAATCAGAGGCGCGGAATCAGAGGCGGGGAATCAGAGGCAGGGAATCAGAGGCAGGGAATCAGAGGCGGGGAATCAGATGCGGGGAATCAGAGGTGGGGAATCAGAGGCGGGGTATCAGAGGAGGGGAATCAGAGGCGGGGAATCAGAGGCGGGGAATCAGAGGCGGGAAATCAGAGGCGGGGAAAGATATGTGGGGAAAAGTAGGCCAGGAAAGTTGAGCGGAAAGGGAGGCATTGAATCAGAGGTGGGGTATCAGAGGCGGGGAATCAGAGGCGGGGAATCAGAGGCGGGGAATCAGAGGCAGGGAATCAGAAGCGGGGAATCAGAGGTGGGGAATCAGAGGCGGGGAATCAGAGGCGGAGAATCAGAGGCGGGCAATCAGATGCAGGGAATCAGAGGCAGGGAATCAGAGGCAGGGAATCAGAGGCAGGGAATCTGAGGCAGGGAATCTGAGGTGGGGAAACAGGTGGGTAAACAGAGGCGGGTAAACATAGGTGGGGAATCAGAGGCGCGGAATCAGAGGCGGGGAATCAGAGGCAGGGAATCAGAGGCGGGGAATCAGAGGCGGGGAATCAGATGCGGGGAATCAGAGGTGGGGAATCAGAGGCGGGGTATCAGAGGAGGGGAATCAGAGGCGGGGAATCAGAGGCGGGGAATCAGAGGCGTGCAATCAGAGGCGGGGAATCAGAGGTGGGGAATCAGAAGTGGGGAATCAGAGGTGGGGAATCAGAGGCGGGGAATCAGAATCAGCGAATCAGAGGCGGGGCAATCAGAGGTGGGGAATCAGAGGCGGGGAATCAGAGGCGGGGAATCAGAGGAGGTGAATCAGAGGCGGGGAATCAGAGGCGGGGAATCAGAGGCGGGGAATCAGAGGCGGGGAATCAGAGGCGGGGAATCAGAGTCGGGGTATCAGAGGCGGGGAATCTGAGGCGGGGAATCAGATGCAGGGAATCAGAGACGGTGAATCAGAGGCGGGGAATCAGAAGTGGGGAATCAGAGGTGGGAAATCAGAGGCTGGGAATCAGAGGCGGGGAATCAAACGCGGGGAATCAGAGGCAGGGTATCAGAGGCGGGCAATCAGATGCAGGGAATCAGAGGCAGGGAATCAGAGGCAGGGAATCAGAGGCAGGGAATCAGAGGCAGGGAACCTGAGATGGCGAATATGAGGTGGTGAATCAGAGGCGGGGAAACAGTCGGGTAAACAGTGGCGGGGAATCAGAGGCAGGGAATCAGCCGCGGGGAATCAGATGCAGGGAATCAGATGAAGGGAATCTGATGCAGGGAATCTGAGGCAGGGTATCTGAGGCAGGGAATCTGTGGCAGGGAATCTGATGCGGGTTATCAGAAGGGGGAAATGAGATGTGGGAAACGAGATGCAGAGAAAGAGGCACGGAAATAGAGGCAGGGAAAGAGAGGCAGGGTATCAGAGGCGGGTAATCAGAGGCAGGGAATCAGAGGCGGGGAATCAGAGACACAGAAAGAGAGGCGTGGAATCAGAGGTGCGGAATCAGAGCCGGTGAATCTGAGCCGGGAAATCAGAAGCAGAGCAACAGAGGTGGTGAAACATGGGTGCGGAATCGGACACGGGGAATCAGAGGTGGGGACTCAGAGGCCGGGAATCAGAGGCAGGGAATCAGAGGCAGGTTATCAGAGGCAGGGAATCAGAGGTGGGAAATCAGAGGCGGGGAATCAGAGGCGGCGAATCAGAGGCGGGGAATCAGAGGCGGGGAATCAGAGGCGGAGAATCAGAGGCGGGCAATCAGATGCAGGAAATCAGAGGCAGGGAATCAGAGGCAGGGAATCAGAGGCAGGGAATCTGAGGCAGGGAATCAGAGGTGGGGAATCAGAGGCGGGGAATCAGAGGCAGGGAATCAGACGCGGGGAATCAGAGGTGGGGAATCAGAGTCGGGGTATCAGAGGCGGGGAATCTGAGGCGGGGAATCAGATGCAGGGAATCAGAGACGGGGAATCAGAGGCGGGGAATCAGAAGTGGGGAATCAGAGGTGGGAAATCAGAGGCTGGGAATCAGAGGCGGGGAATCAAACGCGGGGAATCAGAGGCAGGGTATCAGAGGCGGGCAATCAGATGCAGGGAATCAGAGGCAGGGAATCAGAGGCAGGGAATCAGAGGCAGGGAATCAGAGGCAGGGAACCTGAGATGGCGAATATGAGGTGGTGAATCAGAGGCGGGAAAACAGTCGGGTAAACAGTGGCGGGGAATCAGAGGCAGGGAATCAGCCGCGGGGAATCAGAGGCAGGGAATCAGATGAAGGGAATCTGATGCAGGGAATCTGAGGCAGGGTATCTGAGGCAGGGAATCTGTGGCAGGGAATCTGATGCGGGTTATCAGAAGGGGGAAATGAGATGTGGGAAACGAGATGCAGAGAAAGAGGCACGGAAATAGAGGCAGGGAAAGAGAGGCAGGGTATCAGAGGCGGGTAATCAGAGGCAGGGAATCAGAGGCGGGGAATCAGAGACACAGAAAGAGAGGCGTGGAATCAGAGGTGCGGAATCAGAGCCGGTGAATCTGAGCCGGGAAATCAGAAGCAGAGCAACAGAGGTGGTGAAACATGGGTGCGGAATCGGACACGGGGAATCAGAGGTGGGGACTCAGAGGCCGGGAATCAGAGGCAGGGAATCAGAGGCAGGTTATCAGAGGCAGGGAATCAGAGGTGGGAAATCAGAGGCGGGGAATCAGAGGCGGCGAATCAGAGGCGGGGAATCAGAGGCGGGGAATCAGAGGCGGAGAATCAGAGGCGGGCAATCAGATGCAGGAAATCAGAGGCAGGGAATCAGAGGCAGGGAATCAGAGGCAGGGAATCTGAGGCAGGGAATCAGAGGTGGGGAATCAGAGGCGGGGAATCAGAGGCAGGGAATCAGATGAAGGGAATCTGATGCAGGCAATCTGAGGCAGGGAATCTGAGGCAGGGAATCTGTGGCAGGGAATCTGATGCGGGTTATCATAAGGGGGAAATGAGATGTGGGAAACGAGATGCAGAGAAAGAGGCACGGAAATAGAGGCAGGGAAAGACAGGCAGGGAATCAGAGGCGGGGAATCAGAGGTGGGGAATCAGAGGCTGGGAATCAGAGGCGGGGAATCAGAGGGGGGAATCAGAGGTGGGGAATCAGAGGCAGGGAATCAGAGGCAGGGAATCAGAGGCGGGAAATCAGAGGCGGCGAATCTGAGGCGTGGAATCAGAGGTGGGGAAAGAGATGTGGGGAAACATAGGCCAGGAAAGTTGCGCGGAAAGGGAGGCGGTGAATCAGAGGTGGGGAATCAGAGGCGGGGAATCAGAGGCGGGGAATCAGAGGCGTGGAATCCAAGGTGGGGAAAGAGATGTGGGGAATCAGGCGGGTAAACAGAAGCGGGTAAACATAGCTGCATAAATAGAGGCAGCGTAAGAGATGGGCGAAACATAGTGGTTGGAACTTGTGTGTTGAAAATTAGGTACACAGAACAGATCAAACAGAGTTGTTGAAATTGAGGGAGGGAAAGAGAGGCACAGAAAGAGTGGAGGGGAAAGAGTGCAGGCAAAATAGAGGCGTAGAGACAGAGGTGGGGAATCAGAGGCGGGGAATCAGATGAAGGGAATCTGATGCAGGGAATCTGAGGCAGGGAATCTGAGGCAGGGAATCAGTAAAAAGTTATCAGAGGCAGGGTATCAGAGGCGGAGAATCAGAGGTGGGGATTCAGAAGTGGGGAATCAGAGGCGTGGAATCAGAGGCGGGGAATCAGAGGTGGGGAATCAGAAGTGGGGAATCAGAGGTGGGGAATCAGAGGCGGGGAATCAGAGGCGTGGAATCAGAGGCGGGCAATCAGAAGTGGGAATCAGAGGTGGGGAATCAGAGGCGGGGAATCAGAGGCGGTGAATCAGAGGCGGGGAATCAGAGGCGGGGAATCAGAGGCGGGGAATCAGAAGTGGGGAATCAGAGGTGGGGAATCAGAGGCGGGGAATCAGATGAGGGGAATCTAATGCAGGGAAACTGAGGCAGGGAATCTGAGGCAGGGAATCGGAGGCAGGGAATCTGAGGCAGGGAATCAGTAAAAAGTTATCAGAGGCAGGGTATCAGAGGCGGAGAATCAGAGGCGGGCAATCAGATGCAGGGAATCAGAGGCAGGGAATCAGAGGCAGGGAATCAGAGGCAGGGAATCTGAGGCAGGGAATCTGAGGTGGGGAAACAGGTGGGTAAACAGAGGCGGGTAAACATAGGTGGGGAATCAGAGGCGCGGAATCAGAGGCGGGGAATCAGAGGCAGGGAATCAGAGGCAGGGAATCAGACGCAGGGAATCAAATGAAGGGAATCTGATGCAGGGAATCTGAGGCAGGGAATCTGAGGCAGGGAATCTGTGGTGGGGAATCAGAGGCGGGAAAACAGGTGGTTAAACAGAGGCGGGTAAACATAGGCGGGGATTCAGAGGCGTGGAATCAGAGGCGGGAAATCAGAGGCGGGGAAAGATATGTGGGGAAAAGTAGGCCAGGAAAGTTGAGCGGAAAGGGAGGCATTGAATCAGAGGTGGGGAATCAGAGGCGGGGAATCAGAGGCGGGGAATCAGAGGCGGGGAATCAGAGGCAGGGAATCTGAAGCGGGGAATCAGAGGTGGGGAATCAGAGGCGGAGAATCAGAGGCGGGCAATCAGATGCAGGGAATCAGAGGCAGGGAATCAGAGGCAGGGAATCAGAGGCAGGGAATCTGAGGCAGGGAATCTGAGGTGGGGAAACAGGTGGGTAAACAGAGGCGGGTAAACATAGGTGGGGAATCAGAGGCGCGGAATCAGAGGCGGGGAATCAGAGGCAGGGAATCAGAGGCAGGGAATCAGAGGCGGGGAATCAGATGCGGGGAATCAGAGGTGGGGAATCAGAGGCGGGGTATCAGAGGAGGGGAATCAGAGGCGGGGAATCAGAGGCGGTGAATCAGAGGCGGGAAATCAGAGGCGGGGAAAGATATGTGGGGAAAAGTAGGCCAGGAAAGTTGAGCGGAAAGGGAGGCATTGAATCAGAGGTGGGGTATCAGAGGCGGGGAATAAGAGGCGGGGAATCAGAGGCGGGGAATCAGAGGCAGGGAATCAGAAGCGGGGAATCAGAGGTGGGGAATCAGAGGCGGGGAATCAGAGGCGGAGAATCAGAGGCGGGCAATCAGATGCAGGGAATCAGAGGCAGGGAATCAGAGGCAGGGAATCAGAGGCAGGGAATCTGAGGCAGGGAATCTGAGGTGGGGAAACAGGTGGGTAAACAGAGGCGGGTAAACATAGGTGGGGAATCAGAGGCGCGGAATCAGAGGCGGGGAATCAGAGGCAGGGAATCAGAGGCGGGGAATCAGAGGCGGGGAATCAGATGCGGGGAATCAGAGGTGGGGAATCAGAGGCGGGGTATCAGAGGAGGGGAATCAGAGGCGGGGAATCAGAGGCGGGGAATCAGAGGCGTGCAATCAGAGGCGGGGAATCAGAGGTGGGGAATCAGAAGTGGGGAATCAGAGGTGGGGAATCAGAGGCGGGGAATCAGAATCAGCGAATCAGAGGCGGGGCAATCAGAGGTGGGGAATCAGAGGCGGGGAATCAGAGGCGGGGAATCAGAGGAGGTGAATCAGAGGCGGGGAATCAGAGGCGGGGAATCAGAGGCGGGGAATCAGAGGCGGGGAATCAGAGGCGGGGAATCAGAGTCGGGGTATCAGAGGCGGGGAATCTGAGGCGGGGAATCAGATGCAGGGAATCAGAGACGGGGAATCAGAGGCGGGGAATCAGAAGTGGGGAATCAGAGGTGGGAAATCAGAGGCTGGGAATCAGAGGCGGGGAATCAAATGCGGGGAATCAGAGGCAGGGTATCAGAGGCGGGCAATCAGATGCAGGGAATCAGAGGCAGGGAATCAGAGGCAGGGAATCAGAGGCAGGGAATCAGAGGCAGGGAACCTGAGATGGCGAATATGAGGTGGTGAATCAGAGGCGGGGAAACAGTCGGGTAAACAGTGGCGGGGAATCAGAGGCAGGGAATCAGCCGCGGGGAATCAGAGGCAGGGAATCAGATGAAGGGAATATGATGCAGGGAATCTGAGGCAGGGTATCTGAGGCAGGGAATCTGTGGCAGGGAATCTGATGCGGGTTATCAGAAGGGGGAAATGAGATGTGGGAAACGAGATGCAGAGAAAGAGGCACGGAAATAGAGGCAGGGAAAGAGAGGCAGGGTATCAGAGGCGGGTAATCAGAGGCAGGGAATCAGAGGCGGGGAATCAGAGACACAGAAAGAGAGGCGTGGAATCAGAGGTGCGGAATCAGAGCCGGTGAATCTGAGCCGGGAAATCAGAAGCAGAGCAACAGAGGTGGTGAAACATGGGTGCGGAATCGGACACGGGGAATCAGAGGTGGGGACTCAGAGGCCGGGAATCAGAGGCAGGGAATCAGAGGCAGGTTATCAGAGGCAGGGAATCAGAGGTGGGAAATCAGAGGCGGGGAATCAGAGGCGTGGAATCAGAGGCGGGGAATCAGAGACACAGAAAGAGAGGCGTGGAATCAGAGGTGCGGAATCAGAGCCGGTGAATCTGAGCCGGGAAAACAGAAGCAGAGCAACAGAGGCGGTGAAACATTGGTGCGGAATCGGACGCGGGGAATCAGAGGTGGGGACTCAGAGGCAGGGAATCAGAGGCAGGGAATCAGAGGCAGGTTATCAGAGGCAGGGAATCAGAGGCGGGGAATCAGAGGCGGGGAATCAGAGGCGGGGAATCAGAGGCGGGGAATCAGAGGCGGGGAATCAGAGGCGGAGAATTAGAGGCGGGCAATCAGATGCAGGAAATCAGAGGCAGGGAATCAGAGGCAGGGAATCAGAGGCGGGGAATCAGAGGCAGGGAATCAGCTGAAGGGAATCTGATGCAGGGAATCTGAGGCAGGGAATCTGAGGCAGGGAATCTGTGGCAAGGAATCTGATGCGGGTTATCAGAAGGGGGAAATGAAATGTGGGAAACGAGATGCAGAGAAAGAGGCACGGAAATTGAGGCAGGGAAATAGAGGCAGGGAATCAGAGGCGGGGAATCAGAGGTGGGGAATCAGAGGCGGGGAATCAGAGGCGGGGAATCAGAGAGGGGAATCAGAGGTGGGGAATCAGAGGCGGCGAATCTGAGGCAGGGAATCAGAGGCAGGAAATCAGAGGCGGCGAATCTGAGGCGTGGAATCAGAGGTGGGGAAAGAGATGTGGGGAAACGTAGGCCAGGAAAGTTGCTCGGAAAGGGAGGCGGTGAATCAGAGGCGGGGAATCAGAGGCGGGGAATCAGAGGCGGGGAATCAGAGGCGTGGAATCAGAGGTGGGGAAAGAGATGTGGGGAAACAGGCGGGTAAACAGAAGCGGGTAAACATAGCTGCATCAATAGATGCAGCGAAAGAGATGGGCGAAACATAGTGGTTGGAACTTTTGTGTTGAAAATTAGTTACACAGAACAGATCAAACAGAGTTGTTGAAATTGAGGGAGGGAAAGAGAGGCACGGAAAGAGTGGAGGGGAAAGAGAGCAGGCAAAATAGAGGCGTAGAGACAGAGGTGGGGAATCAGATGCGGGGAATCGGAGGCGGGGAATCAGAGGCAGGGAATCAGATGAGGGGAATCTAATGCAGGGAAACTGAGGCAGGGAATCTGAGGCAGGGAATCGGAGGCAGGGAATCTGAGGCAGGGAATCAGTAAAAAGTTATCAGAGGCAGGGTATCAGAGGCGGAGAATCAGAGGTGGGGAATCAGAAGTGGGGAATCAGAGGTGGGGAATCAGAGGCGTGGAATCAGAGGCGGGGAATCAGAGGTGGGGAATCAGAAGTGGGGAATCAGAGGTGGGGAATCAGAGGCGGGGAATCAGAGGCGTGGAATCAGAGGCGGGCAATCAGAAGTGGGGAATCAGAGGCAGGGAATCAGAGGCGGGGAATCAGAGGCGGTGAATCAGAGGCGGGGAATCAGAGGCGGGGAATCAGAGGCGGGGAATCAGAAGTGGGGAATCAGAGGTGGGGAATCAGAGGCGGGGAATCAGAGGCGGGGAATCAGAGGCGGGCAATCAGATGCCGGGAATCAGAGGCAGGGAATCAGAGGCAGGGAACCAGACGCAGGGAATCAAATGAAGGGAATCTGATGCAGGGAATCTGAGGCAGGGAATCTGAGGCAGGGAATCTGTGGTGGGGAATCAGAGGCGGGAAAACAGGTGGTTAAACAGAGGCGGGTAAACATAGGCGGGCATTCAGAGGCGTGGAATCAGAGGCGGGAAATCAGAGGCGGGGAAAGATATGTGGGGAAAAGTAGGCCAGGAAAGTTGAGCGGAAAGGGAGGCATTGAATCAGAGGTGGGGAATCAGAGGCGGGGAATCAGAGGCGGGGAATCAGAGGCGGGGAATCAGAGGCAGGGAATCTGAAGCGGGGAATCAGAGGTGGGGAATCAGAGGCGGAGAATCAGAGGCGGGCAATCAGATGCAGGGAATCAGAGGCAGGGAATCAGAGGCAGGGAATCAGAGGCAGGGAATCTGAGGCAGGGAATCTGAGGTGGGGAAACAGGTGGGTAAACAGAGGCGGGTAAACATAGGTGGGGAATCAGAGGCGCGGAATCAGAGGCGGGGAATCAGAGGCAGGGAATCAGAGGCAGGGAATCAGAGGCGGGGAATCAGATGCGGGGAATCAGAGGTGGGGAATCAGAGGCGGGGTATCAGAGGAGGGGAATCAGAGGCGGGGAATCAGAGGCGGGGAATCAGAGGCGGGAAATCAGAGGCGGGGAAAGATATGTGGGGAAAAGTAGGCCAGGAAAGTTGAGCGGAAAGGGAGGCATTGAATCAGAGGTGGGGTATCAGAGGCGGGGAATCAGAGGCGGGGAATCAGAGGCGGGGAATCAGAGGCAGGGAATCAGAAGCGGGGAATCAGAGGTGGGGAATCAGAGGCGGGGAATCAGAGGCGGAGAATCAGAGGCGGGCAATCAGATGCAGGGAATCAGAGGCGGGGAATCAGAGGCGGGGAATCAGAGGCGGGGAATCAGAGGCGGGAAATCAGAGGCGGGGAAAGATATGTGGGGAAAAGTAGGCCAGGAAAGTTGAGCGGAAAGGGAGGCATTGAATCAGAGGTGGGGTATCAGAGGCGGGGAATCAGAGGCGGGGAATCAGAGGCGGGGAATCAGAGGCAGGGAATCAGAAGCGGGGAATCAGAGGTGGGGAATCAGAGGCGGGGAATCAGAGGCGGAGAATCAGAGGCGGGCAATCAGATGCAGGGAATCAGAGGCAGGGAATCAGAGGCAGGGAATCAGAGGCAGGGAATCTGAGGCAGGGAATCTGAGGTGGGGAAACAGGTGGGTAAACAGAGGCGGGTAAACATAGGTGGGGAATCAGAGGCGCGGAATCAGAGGCGGGGAATCAGAGGCAGGGAATCAGAGGCGGGGAATCAGAGGCGGGGAATCAGATGCGGGGAATCAGAGGTGGGGAATCAGAGGCGGGGTATCAGAGGAGGGGAATCAGAGGCGGGGAATCAGAGGCGGGGAATCAGAGGCGGAGAATCAGAGGCGGGCAATCAGATGCAGGGAATCAGAGGCAGGGAATCAGAGGCAGGGAATCAGAGGCAGGGAATCTGAGGCAGGGAATCTGAGGTGGGGAAACAGGTGGGTAAACAGAGGCGGGTAAACATAGGTGGGGAATCAGAGGCGCGGAATCAGAGGCGGGGAATCAGAGGCAGGGAATCAGAGGCGGGGAATCAGAGGCGGGGAATCAGATGCGGGGAATCAGAGGTGGGGAATCAGAGGCGGGGTATCAGAGGAGGGGAATCAGAGGCGGGGAATCAGAGGCGGGGAATCAGAGGCGTGCAATCAGAGGCGGGGAATCAGAGGTGGGGAATCAGAAGTGGGGAATCAGAGGTGGGGAATCAGAGGCGGGGAATCAGAATCAGCGAATCAGAGGCGGGGCAATCAGAGGTGGGGAATCAGAGGCGGGGAATCAGAGGCGGGGAATCAGAGGAGGTGAATCAGAGGCGGGGAATCAGAGGCGGGGAATCAGAGGCGGGGAATCAGAGGCGGGGAATCAGAGGCGGGGAATCAGAGTCGGGGTATCAGAGGCGGGGAATCTGAGGCGGGGAATCAGATGCAGGGAATCAGAGACGGGGAATCAGAGGCGGGGAATCAGAAGTGGGGAATCAGAGGTGGGAAATCAGAGGCTGGGAATCAGAGGCGGGGAATCAAATGCGGGGAATCAGAGGCAGGGTATCAGAGGCGGGCAATCAGATGCAGGGAATCAGAGGCAGGGAATCAGAGGCAGGGAATCAGAGGCAGGGAATCAGAGGCAGGGAACCTGAGATGGCGAATATGAGGTGGTGAATCAGAGGCGGGGAAACAGTCGGGTAAACAGTGGCGGGGAATCAGAGGCAGGGAATCAGCCGCGGGGAATCAGAGGCAGGGAATCAGATGAAGGGAATATGATGCAGGGAATCTGAGGCAGGGTATCTGAGGCAGGGAATCTGTGGCAGGGAATCTGATGCGGGTTATCAGAAGGGGGAAATGAGATGTGGGAAACGAGATGCAGAGAAAGAGGCACGGAAATAGAGGCAGGGAAAGAGAGGCAGGGTATCAGAGGCGGGTAATCAGAGGCAGGGAATCAGAGGCGGGGAATCAGAGACACAGAAAGAGAGGCGTGGAATCAGAGGTGCGGAATCAGAGCCGGTGAATCTGAGCCGGGAAATCAGAAGCAGAGCAACAGAGGTGGTGAAACATGGGTGCGGAATCGGACACGGGGAATCAGAGGTGGGGACTCAGAGGCCGGGAATCAGAGGCAGGGAATCAGAGGCAGGTTATCAGAGGCAGGGAATCAGAGGTGGGAAATCAGAGGCGGGGAATCAGAGGCGTGGAATCAGAGGCGGGGAATCAGAGACACAGAAAGAGAGGCGTGGAATCAGAGGTGCGGAATCAGAGCCGGTGAATCTGAGCCGGGAAAACAGAAGCAGAGCAACAGAGGCGGTGAAACATTGGTGCGGAATCGGACGCGGGGAATCAGAGGTGGGGACTCAGAGGCAGGGAATCAGAGGCAGGGAATCAGAGGCAGGTTATCAGAGGCAGGGAATCAGAGGCGGGGAATCAGAGGCGGGGAATCAGAGGCGGGGAATCAGAGGCGGGGAATCAGAGGCGGGGAATCAGAGGCGGAGAATTAGAGGCGGGCAATCAGATGCAGGAAATCAGAGGCAGGGAATCAGAGGCAGGGAATCAGAGGCGGGGAATCAGAGGCAGGGAATCAGCTGAAGGGAATCTGATGCAGGGAATCTGAGGCAGGGAATCTGAGGCAGGGAATCTGTGGCAAGGAATCTGATGCGGGTTATCAGAAGGGGGAAATGAGATGTGGGAAACGAGATGCAGAGAAAGAGGCACGGAAATTGAGGCAGGGAAATAGAGGCAGGGAATCAGAGGCGGGGAATCAGAGGTGGGGAATCAGAGGCGGGGAATCAGAGGCGGGGAATCAGAGAGGGGAATCAGAGGTGGGGAATCAGAGGCGGCGAATCTGAGGCAGGGAATCAGAGGCAGGAAATCAGAGGCGGCGAATCTGAGGCGTGGAATCAGAGGTGGGGAAAGAGATGTGGGGAAACGTAGGCCAGGAAAGTTGCTCGGAAAGGGAGGCGGTGAATCAGAGGCGGGGAATCAGAGGCGGGGAATCAGAGGCGGGGAATCAGAGGCGTGGAATCAGAGGTGGGGAAAGAGATGTGGGGAAACAGGCGGGTAAACAGAAGCGGGTAAACATAGCTGCATCAATAGATGCAGCGAAAGAGATGGGCGAAACATAGTGGTTGGAACTTTTGTGTTGAAAATTAGTTACACAGAACAGATCAAACAGAGTTGTTGAAATTGAGGGAGGGAAAGAGAGGCACGGAAAGAGTGGAGGGGAAAGAGAGCAGGCAAAATAGAGGCGTAGAGACAGAGGTGGGGAATCAGATGCGGGGAATCGGAGGCGGGGAATCAGAGGCAGGGAATCAGATGAGGGGAATCTAATGCAGGGAAACTGAGGCAGGGAATCTGAGGCAGGGAATCGGAGGCAGGGAATCTGAGGCAGGGAATCAGTAAAAAGTTATCAGAGGCAGGGTATCAGAGGCGGAGAATCAGAGGTGGGGAATCAGAAGTGGGGAATCAGAGGTGGGGAATCAGAGGCGTGGAATCAGAGGCGGGGAATCAGAGGTGGGGAATCAGAAGTGGGGAATCAGAGGTGGGGAATCAGAGGCGGGGAATCAGAGGCGTGGAATCAGAGGCGGGCAATCAGAAGTGGGGAATCAGAGGCGGGGAATCAGAGGCGGGGAATCAGAGGCGGTGAATCAGAGGCGGGGAATCAGAGGCGGGGAATCAGAGGCGGGGAATCAGAAGTGGGGAATCAGAGGTGGGGAATCAGAGGCGGGGAATCAGAGGCGGGGAATCAGAGGCGGGCAATCAGATGCCGGGAATCAGAGGCAGGGAATCAGAGGCAGGGAACCAGACGCAGGGAATCAAATGAAGGGAATCTGATGCAGGGAATCTGAGGCAGGGAATCTGAGGCAGGGAATCTGTGGTGGGGAATCAGAGGCGGGAAAACAGGTGGTTAAACAGAGGCGGGTAAACATAGGCGGGCATTCAGAGGCGTGGAATCAGAGGCGGGAAATCAGAGGCGGGGAAAGATATGTGGGGAAAAGTAGGCCAGGAAAGTTGAGCGGAAAGGGAGGCATTGAATCAGAGGTGGGGAATCAGAGGCGGGGAATCAGAGGCGGGGAATCAGAGGCGGGGAATCAGAGGCAGGGAATCTGAAGCGGGGAATCAGAGGTGGGGAATCAGAGGCGGAGAATCAGAGGCGGGCAATCAGATGCAGGGAATCAGAGGCAGGGAATCAGAGGCAGGGAATCAGAGGCAGGGAATCTGAGGCAGGGAATCTGAGGTGGGGAAACAGGTGGGTAAACAGAGGCGGGTAAACATAGGTGGGGAATCAGAGGCGCGGAATCAGAGGCGGGGAATCAGAGGCAGGGAATCAGAGGCAGGGAATCAGAGGCGGGGAATCAGATGCGGGGAATCAGAGGTGGGGAATCAGAGGCGGGGTATCAGAGGAGGGGAATCAGAGGCGGGGAATCAGAGGCGGGGAATCAGAGGCGGGAAATCAGAGGCGGGGAAAGATATGTGGGGAAAAGTAGGCCAGGAAAGTTGAGCGGAAAGGGAGGCATTGAATCAGAGGTGGGGTATCAGAGGCGGGGAATCAGAGGCGGGGAATCAGAGGCGGGGAATCAGAGGCAGGGAATCAGAAGCGGGGAATCAGAGGTGGGGAATCAGAGGCGGGGAATCAGAGGCGGAGAATCAGAGGCGGGCAATCAGATGCAGGGAATCAGAGGCGGGGAATCAGAGGCGGGGAATCAGAGGCGGGGAATCAGAGGCGGGAAATCAGAGGCGGGGAAAGATATGTGGGGAAAAGTAGGCCAGGAAAGTTGAGCGGAAAGGGAGGCATTGAATCAGAGGTGGGGTATCAGAGGCGGGGAATCAGAGGCGGGGAATCAGAGGCGGGGAATCAGAGGCAGGGAATCAGAAGCGGGGAATCAGAGGTGGGGAATCAGAGGCGGGGAATCAGAGGCGGAGAATCAGAGGCGGGCAATCAGATGCAGGGAATCAGAGGCAGGGAATCAGAGGCAGGGAATCAGAGGCAGGGAATCTGAGGCAGGGAATCTGAGGTGGGGAAACAGGTGGGTAAACAGAGGCGGGTAAACATAGGTGGGGAATCAGAGGCGCGGAATCAGAGGCGGGGAATCAGAGGCAGGGAATCAGAGGCGGGGAATCAGAGGCGGGGAATCAGATGCGGGGAATCAGAGGTGGGGAATCAGAGGCGGGGTATCAGAGGAGGGGAATCAGAGGCGGGGAATCAGAGGCGGGGAATCAGAGGCGTGCAATCAGAGGCGGGGAATCAGAGGTGGGGAATCAGAAGTGGGGAATCAGAGGTGGGGAATCAGAGGCGGGGAATCAGAATCAGCGAATCAGAGGCGGGGCAATCAGAGGTGGGGAATCAGAGGCGGGGAATCAGAGGCGGGGAATCAGAGGAGGTGAATCAGAGGCGGGGAATCAGAGGCGGGGAATCAGAGGCGGGGAATCAGAGGCGGGGAATCAGAGGCGGGGAATCAGAGTCGGGGTATCAGAGGCGGGGAATCTGAGGCGGGGAATCAGATGCAGGGAATCAGAGACGGGGAATCAGAGGCGGGGAATCAGAAGTGGGGAATCAGAGGTGGGAAATCAGAGGCTGGGAATCAGAGGCGGGGAATCAAACGCGGGGAATCAGAGGCAGGGTATCAGAGGCGGGCAATCAGATGCAGGGAATCAGAGGCAGGGAATCAGAGGCAGGGAATCAGAGGCAGGGAATCAGAGGCAGGGAACCTGAGATGGCGAATATGAGGTGGTGAATCAGAGGCGGGGAAACAGTCGGGTAAACAGTGGCGGGGAATCAGAGGCAGGGAATCAGCCGCGGGGAATCAGAGGCAGGGAATCAGATGAAGGGAATCTGATGCAGGGAATCTGAGGCAGGGTATCTGAGGCAGGGAATCTGTGGCAGGGAATCTGATGCGGGTTATCAGAAGGGGGAAATGAGATGTGGGAAACGAGATGCAGAGAAAGAGGCACGGAAATAGAGGCAGGGAAAGAGAGGCAGGGTATCAGAGGCGGGTAATCAGAGGCAGGGAATCAGAGGCGGGGAATCAGAGACACAGAAAGAGAGGCGTGGAATCAGAGGTGCGGAATCAGAGCCGGTGAATCTGAGCCGGGAAATCAGAAGCAGAGCAACAGAGGTGGTGAAACATGGGTGCGGAATCGGACACGGGGAATCAGAGGTGGGGACTCAGAGGCCGGGAATCAGAGGCAGGGAATCAGAGGCAGGTTATCAGAGGCAGGGAATCAGAGGTGGGAAATCAGAGGCGGGGAATCAGAGGCGGTGAATCAGAGGCGGGGAATCAGAGGCGGGGAATCAGAGGCGGAGAATCAGAGGCGGGCAATCAGATGCAGGAAATCAGAGGCAGGGAATCAGAGGCAGGGAATCAGAGGCAGGGAATCTGAGGCAGGGAATCAGAGGTGGGGAATCAGAGGCGGGGAATCAGAGGCAGGGAATCAGACGCGGGGAATCAGAGGTGGGGAATCAGAGTCGGGGTATCAGAGGCGGGGAATCTGAGGCGGGGAATCAGATGCAGGGAATCAGAGACGGGGAATCAGAAGCGGGGAATCAGAAGTGGGGAATCAGAGGTGGGAAATCAGAGGCTGGGAATCAGAGGCGGGGAATCAAACGCGGGGAATCAGAGGCAGGGTATCAGAGGCGGGCAATCAGATGCAGGGAATCAGAGGCAGGGAATCAGAGGCAGGGAATCAGAGGCAGGGAATCAGAGGCAGGGAACCTGAGATGGCGAATATGAGGTGGTGAATCAGAGGCGGGGAAACAGTCGGGTAAACAGTGGCGGGGAATCAGAGGCAGGGAATCAGCCGCGGGGAATCAGAGGCAGGGAATCAGATGAAGGGAATCTGATGCAGGGAATCTGAGGCAGGGTATCTGAGGCAGGGAATCTGTGGCAGGGAATCTGATGCGGGTTATCAGAAGGGGGAAATGAGATGTGGGAAACGAGATGCAGAGAAAGAGGCACGGAAATAGAGGCAGGGAAAGAGAGGCAGGGTATCAGAGGCGGGTAATCAGAGGCAGGGAATCAGAGGCGGGGAATCAGAGACACAGAAAGAGAGGCGTGGAATCAGAGGTGCGGAATCAGAGCCGGTGAATCTGAGCCGGGAAATCAGAAGCAGAGCAACAGAGGTGGTGAAACATGGGTGCGGAATCGGACACGGGGAATCAGAGGTGGGGACTCAGAGGCCGGGAATCAGAGGCAGGGAATCAGAGGCAGGTTATCAGAGGCAGGGAATCAGAGGTGGGAAATCAGAGGCGGGGAATCAGAGGCGGCGAATCAGAGGCGGGGAATCAGAGGCGGGGAATCAGAGGCGGAGAATCAGAGGCGGGCAATCAGATGCAGGAAATCAGAGGCAGGGAATCAGAGGCAGGGAATCAGAGGCAGGGAATCTGAGGCAGGGAATCAGAGGTGGGGAATCAGAGGCGGGGAATCAGAGGCAGGGAATCAGATGAAGGGAATCTGATGCAGGCAATCTGAGGCAGGGAATCTGAGGCAGGGAATCTGTGGCAGGGAATCTGATGCGGGTTATCATAAGGGGGAAATGAGATGTGGGAAACGAGATGCAGAGAAAGAGGCACGGAAATAGAGGCAGGGAAAGACAGGCAGGGAATCAGAGGCGGGGAATCAGAGGTGGGGAATCAGAGGCTGGGAATCAGAGGCGGGGAATCAGAGGGGGGAATCAGAGGTGGGGAATCAGAGGCAGGGAATCAGAGGCAGGGAATCAGAGGCGGGAAATCAGAGGCGGCGAATCTGAGGCGTGGAATCAGAGGTGGGGAAAGAGATGTGGGGAAACATAGGCCAGGAAAGTTGCGCGGAAAGGGAGGCGGTGAATCAGAGGTGGGGAATCAGAGGCGGGGAATCAGAGGCGGGGAATCAGAGGCGTGGAATCCAAGGTGGGGAAAGAGATGTGGGGAATCAGGCGGGTAAACAGAAGCGGGTAAACATAGCTGCATAAATAGAGGCAGCGTAAGAGATGGGCGAAACATAGTGGTTGGAACTTGTGTGTTGAAAATTAGGTACACAGAACAGATCAAACAGAGTTGTTGAAATTGAGGGAGGGAAAGAGAGGCACAGAAAGAGTGGAGGGGAAAGAGTGCAGGCAAAATAGAGGCGTAGAGACAGAGGTGGGGAATCAGAGGTGGGGAATCAGATGAAGGGAATCTGATGCAGGGAATCTGAGGCAGGGAATCTGAGGCAGGGAATCAGTAAAAAGTTATCAGAGGCAGGGTATCAGAGGCGGAGAATCAGAGGTGGGGATTCAGAAGTGGGGAATCAGAGGCGTGGAATCAGAGGCGGGGAATCAGAGGTGGGGAATCAGAAGTGGGGAATCAGAGGTGGGGAATCAGAGGCGGGGAATCAGAGGCGTGGAATCAGAGGCGGGCAATCAGAAGTGGGGAATCAGAGGTGGGGAATCAGAGGCGGGGAATCAGAGGCGGTGAATCAGAGGCGGGGAATCAGAGGCGGGGAATCAGAGGCGGGGAATCAGAAGTGGGGAATCAGAGGTGGGGAATCAGAGGCGGGGAATCAGATGAGGGGAATCTAATGCAGGGAAACTGAGGCAGGGAATCTGAGGCAGGGAATTGGAGGCAGGGAATCTGAGGCAGGGAATCAGTAAAAAGTTATCAGAGGCAGGGTATCAGAGGCGGAGAATCAGAGGTGGGGAATCAGAAGTGGGGAATCAGAGGTGGGGAATCAGAGGCGGGGAATCAGAGGCGGGGAATCAGAGGTGGGGAATCAGAAGTGGGGAATCAGAGGTGGGGAATCAGAGGCGGGGAATCAAATGAAGAGAATCAGAGGCGGGCAATCAGATGCAGGGAATCAGAGGCAGGGAATCAGAGGCAGGGAATCAGTGGTGGGGAATCAGAGGCGGGGTATCAGAGGAGGGGAATCAGAGGCGGGGAATCAGAGGCGGGGAATCAGAGGCGGGAAATCAGAGGCGGGGAAAGATATGTGGGGAAATGTAGTCCAGGAAAGTTGAGCGGAAAGGGAGGCATTGAATCAGAGGTGGGGAATCAGAGGCGGGGAATCAGAGGCGGGGAATCAGAGGCGGGGAATCAGAGGCAGGGAATCAGTAGCGGGGAATCAGAGGTGGGGAATCAGAGGCGGGGAATCAGAGGCGGAGAATCAGAGGCGGGCAATCAGATGCAGGGAATCAGAGGCAGGGAATCAGAGGCAGGGAATCAGAGGCAGGGAATCTGAGGCAGGGAATCTGAGGTGGGGAAACAGGTGGGTAAACAGAGGCGGGTAAACATAGGTGGGGAATCAGAGGCGCGGAATCAGAGGCGGGGAATCAGAGGCAGGGAATCAGAGGCGGGGAATCAGAGGCGGGGAATCAGATGCGGGGAATCAGAGGTGGGGAATCAGAGGCGGGGTATCAGAGGAGGGGAATCAGAGGTGGGGAATCAGAGGAGGGGAATCAGAGGCGTGCAATCAGAGGCGGGGAATCAGAGGTGGGGAATCAGAAGTGGGGAATCAGAGGTGGGGAATCAGAGGCGGGGAATCAGAATCAGCGAATCAGAGGCGGGGCAATCAGAGGTGGGGAATCAGAGGCGGGGAATCAGAGGCGGGGAATCAGAGGAGGTGAATCAGAGGCGGGGAATCAGACGCGGGGAATCAGAGGTGGGGAATCAGAAGTGGGGAATCAGAGGTGGGGAATCAGAGGCGGGGAATCAGAGGCAGGTAATCAGAGGCGGGCAATCAGATGCAGGGAATCAGAGGCAGGGAATCAGAGGCAGGGAATCTGAGGCAGGGAATCTGAGGCAGGGAATCTGAGGTGGGCAATCAGAGGCGGGAAAACAGGCGGGTAAACAGAGGCGGGTAAACATAGGCGGGGAATCAGAGGCGGGGAATCAGAGGCGGGGAATCAGAGGCGGGGAATCAGAGTCGGGGTATCAGAGGCGGGGAATCTGAGGCGGGGAATCAGATGCAGGGAATCAGAGACGGGGAATCAGAGGCGGGGAATCAGAAGTGGGGAATCAGAGGTGGGAAATCAGAGGCTGGGAATCAGAGGCGGGGAATCAGACGCGGGGAATCAGAGGCAGGGTATCAGAGGCGGGCAATCAGATGCAGGGAATCAGAGGCAGGGAATCAGAGGCAGGGAATCAGAGGCAGGGAACCTGAGATGGCGAATATGAGGTGGTGAATCAGAGGCGGGGAAACAGTCGGGTAAACAGTGGCGGGGAATCAGAGGCAGGGAATCAGCCGCGGGGAATCAGAGGCAGGGAATCAGATGAAGGGAATCTGATGCAGGGAATCTGAGGCAGGGTATCTGAGGCAGGGAATCTGTGGCAGGGAATCTGATGCGGGTTATCAGAAGGGGGAAATGAGATGTGGGAAACGAGATGCAGAGAAAGAGGCACGGAAATAGAGGCAGGGAAAGAGAGGCAGGGTATCAGAGGCGGGTAATCAGAGGCATGGAATCAGAGGCGGGGAATCAGAGACACAGAAAGAGAGGCGTGGAATCAGAGGTGCGGAATCAGAGCCGGTGAATCTGAGCCGGGAAATCAGAAGCAGAGCAACAGAGGTGGTGAAACATGGGTGCGGAATCGGACACGGGGAATCAGAGGTGGGGACTCAGAGGCCGGGAATCAGAGGCAGGGAATCAGAGGCAGGTTATCAGAGGCAGGGAATCAGAGGTGGGAAATCAGAGGCGGGGAATCAGAGGCAGGGAATCAGAGGCAGGGAATCAGAGGCAGGGAATCTGAGGCAGGGAATCAGAGGTGGGGAATCAGAGGCGGGGAATCAGAGGCAGGGAATCAGACGCGGGGAATCAGAGGCAGGGAATCAGAGGCAGGGAATCTGAGGCAGGGAATCTGAGGCAGGGAATCTGAGGTGGGCAATCAGAGGCGGGAAAACAGGCGGGTAAACAGAGGCGGGTAAACATAGGCGGGGAATCAGAGGCGGGGAATCAGAGGCGGGGACTCAGAGGCGGGGAATCAGAGTCGGGGTATCAGAGGCGGGGAATCTGAGGCGGGGAATCAGATGCAGGGAATCAGAGACGGGGAATCAGAGGCGGGGAATCAGAAGTGGGGAATCAGAGGTGGGAAATCAGAGGCTGGGAATCAGAGGCGGGGAATAAGACGCGGGGAATCAGAGGCAGGGTATCAGAGGCGGGCAATCAGATGCAGGGAATCAGAGGCAGGGAATCAGAGGCAGGGAATCAGAGGCAGGGAACCTGAGATGGCGAATATGAGGTGGTGAATCAGAGGCGGGGAAACAGTCGGGTAAACAGTGGCGGGGAATCAGAGGCAGGGAATCAGCCGCGGGGAATCAGAGGCAGGGAATCAGATGAAGGGAATCTGATGCAGGGAATCTGAGGCAGTGTATCTGAGGCAGGGAATCTGTGGCAGGGAATCTGATGCGGGTTATCAGAAGGGGGAAATGAGATGTGGGAAACGAGATGCAGAGAAAGAGGCACGGAAATAGAGGCAGGGAAAGAGAGGCAGGGTATCAGAGGCGGGTAATCAGAGGCAGGGAATCAGAGGCGGGGAATCAGAGACACAGAAAGAGAGGCGTGGAATCAGAGGTGCGGAATCAGAGCCGGTGAATCTGAGCCGGGAAATCAGAAGCAGAGCAACAGAGGTGGTGAAACATGGGTGCGGAATCGGACACGGGGAATCAGAGGTGGGGACTCAGAGGCCGCGAATCAGAGGCAGGGAATCAGAGGCAGGTTATCAGAGGCAGGGAATCAGAGGTGGGAAATCAGAGGCGGGGAATCAGAGGCGGCGAATCAGAGGCGGGGAATCAGAGGCGGGGAATCAGAGGCGGAGAATCAGAGGCGGGCAATCAGATGCAGGAAATCAGAGGCAGGGAATCAGAGGCAGGGAATCAGAGGCAGGGAATCTGAGGCAGGGAATCAGAGGTGGGGAATCAGAGGCGGGGAATCAGAGGCAGGGAATCAGGTGAAGGGAATCTGATGCAGGGAATCTGAGGCAGGGAATCTGAGGCAGGGAATCTGTGGCAGGGAATCTGATGCGGGTTATCAGAAGGTGGAAATGAGATGTGGGAAACGAGATGCAGAGAAAGAGGCACGGAAATAGAGGCAGGGAAAGACAGGCAGGGAATCAGAGGCGGGGAATCAGAGGTGGGGAATCAGAGGCTGGGAATCAGAGGCGGGGAATCAGAGGGGGGAATCAGAGGTGGGGAATCAGAGGCAGGGAATCAGAGGCAGGGAATCAGAGGCGGGAAATCAGAGGCGGCGAATCCGAGGCGTGGAATCAGAGGTGGGGAAAGAGATGTGGGGAAACATAGGCCAGGAAAGTTGCGCGGAAAGGGAGGCGGTGAATCAGAGGCGGGGAATCAGAGGCGGGGAATCAGAGGCGGGGAATCAGAGGCATGGAATCCAAGGTGGGGAAAGAGATGTGGGGAATCAGGCGGGTAAACAGAAGCGGGTAAACATAGCTGCATAAATAGAGGCAGCGTAAGAGATGGGCGAAACATAGTGGTTGGAACTTGTGTGTTGAAAATTAGGTACACAGAACAGATCAAACAGAGTTGTTGAAATTGAGGGAGGGAAAGAGAGGCACAGAAAGAGTGGAGGGGAAAGAGTGCAGGCAAAATAGAGGCGTAGAGACAGAGGTGGGGAATCAGAGGCGGGGAATCAGATGAAGGGAATCTGATTCAGGGAATCTGAGGCAGGGAATCTGAGGCAGGGAATCAGTAAAAAGTTATCAGAGGCAGGGTATCAGAGGCGGAGAATCAGAGGTGGGGATTCAGAAGTGGGGAATCAGAGGCGTGGAATTTGAGGCGGGGAATCAGAGGTGGGGAATCAGAAGTGGGGAATCAGAGGTGGGGAATCAGAGGCGGGGAATCAGAGGCGGGGAATCAGAGGCAGGGAATCAGAAGCGGGGAATCAGAGGTGGGGAATCAGAGGCGGGGAATCAGAGGCGGAGAATCAGAGGCGGGCAATCAGATGCAGGGAATCAGAGGCAGGGAATCAGAGGCAGGGAATCAGAGGCAGGGAATCTGAGGCAGGGAATCTGAGGTGGGGAAACAGGTGGGTAAACAGAGGCGGGTAAACATAGGTGGGGAATCAGAGGCGCGGAATCAGAGGCGGTGAATCAGAGGCAGGGAATCAGAGGGGGGGAATCAGAGGCGGGGAATCAGATGCGGGGAATCAGAGGTGGGGAATCAGAGGCGGGGTATCAGAGGAGGGGAATCAGAGGCGGGGAATCAGAGGCGGGGAATCAGAGGCGTGCAATCAGAGGCGGGGAATCAGAGGTGGGGAATCAGAAGTGGGGAATCAGAGGTGGGGAATCAGAGGCGGGGAATCAGAATCAGCGAATCAGAGGCGGGGCAATCAGAGGTGGGGAATCAGAGGCGGGGAATCAGAGGCGGGGAATCAGAGGAGGTGAATCAGAGGCGGGGAATCAGACGCGGGGAATCAGAGGTGGGGAATCAGAAGTGGGGAATCAGAGGTGGGGAATCAGAGGCGGGGAATCAGAGGCAGGTAATCAGAGGCGGGCAATCAGATGCAGGGAATCAGAGGCAGGGAATCAGAGGCAGGGAATCTGAGGCAGGGAATCTGAGGCAGGGAATCTGAGGTGGGCAATCAGAGGCGGGAAAACAGGCGGGTAAACAGAGGCGGGTAAACATAGGCGGGGAATCAGAGGCGGGGAATCAGAGGCGGGGAATCAGAGGCGGGGAATCAGAGTCGGGGTATCAGAGGCGGGGAATCTGAGGCGGGGAATCAGATGCAGGGAATCAGAGACGGGGAATCAGAGGCGGGGAATCAGAAGTGGGGAATCAGAGGTGGGAAATCAGAGGCTGGGAATCAGAGGCGGGGAATCAGACGCGGGGAATCAGAGGCAGGGTATCAGAGGCGGGCAATCAGATGCAGGGAATCAGAGGCAGGGAATCAGAGGCAGGGAATCAGAGGCAGGGAACCTGAGATGGCGAATATGAGGTGGTGAATCAGAGGCGGGGAAACAGTCGGGTAAACAGTGGCGGGGAATCAGAGGCAGGGAATCAGCCGCGGGGAATCAGAGGCAGGGAATCAGATGAAGGGAATCTGATGCAGGGAATCTGAGGCAGGGTATCTGAGGCAGGGAATCTGTGGCAGGGAATCTGATGCGGGTTATCAGAAGGGGGAAATGAGATGTGGGAAACGAGATGCAGAGAAAGATGCACGGAAATAGAGGCAGGGAAAGAGAGGCAGGGTATCAGAGGCGGGTAATCAGAGGCAGGGAATCAGAGGCGGGGAATCAGAGACACAGAAAGAGAGGCGTGGAATCAGAGGTGCGGAATCAGAGCCGGTGAATCTGAGCCGGGAAATCAGAAGCAGAGCAACAGAGGTGGTGAAACATGGGTGCGGAATCGGACACGGGGAATCAGAGGTGGGGACTCAGAGGCCGGGAATCAGAGGCAGGGAATCAGAGGCAGGTTATCAGAGGCAGGGAATCAGAGGTGGGAAATCAGAGGCGGGGAATCAGAGGCGGCGAATCAGAGGCGGGGAATCAGAGGCGGGGAATCAGAGGCGGAGAATCAGAGGCGGGCAATCAGATGCAGCAAATCAGAGGCAGGGAATCAGAGGCAGGGAATCAGAGGCAGGGAATCTGAGGCAGGGAATCAGAGGTGGGGAATCAGAGGCGGGGAATCAGAGGCAGGGAATCAGACGCGGGGAATCAGAGGCAGGGAATCAGAGGCAGGGAATCTGAGGCAGGGAATCTGAGGCAGGGAATCTGAGGTGGGCAATCAGAGGCGGGAAAACAGGCGGGTAAACAGAGGCGGGTAAACATAGGCGGGGAATCAGAGGCGGGGAATCAGAGGCGGGGACTCAGAGGCGGGGAATCAGAGTCGGGGTATCAGAGGCGGGGAATCTGAGGCGGGGAATCAGATGCAGGGAATCAGAGACGGGGAATCAGAGGCGGGGAATCAGAAGTGGGGAATCAGAGGTGGGAAATCAGAGGCTGGGAATCAGAGGCGGGGAATCAGACGCGGGGAATCAGAGGAAGGGTATCAGAGGCGGGCAATCAGATGCAGGGAATCAGAGGCAGGGAATCAGAGGCAGGGAATCAGAGGCAGGGAACCTGAGATGGCGAATATGAGGTGGTGAATCAGAGGCAGGGAAACAGTCGGGTAAACAGTGGCGGGGAATCAGAGGCAGGGAATCAGCCGCGGGGAATCAGAGGCAGGGAATCAGATGAAGGGAATCTGATGCAGGGAATCTGAGGCAGGGTATCTGAGGCAGGGAATCTGTGGCAGGGAATCTGATGCGGGTTATCAGAAGGGGGAAATGAGATGTGGGAAACGAGATGCAGAGAAAGAGGCACGGAAATAGAGGCAGGGAAAGAGAGGCAGGGTATCAGAGGCGGGTAATCAGAGGCAGGGAATCAGAGGCGGGGAATCAGAGACACAGAAAGAGAGGCGTGGAATCAGAGGTGCGGAATCAGAGCCGGTGAATCTGAGCCGGGAAATCAGAAGCAGAGCAACAGAGGTGGTGAAACATGGGTGCGGAATCGGACATGGGGAATCAGAGGTGGGGACTCAGAGGCCGGGAATCAGAGGCAGGGAATCAGAGGCAGGTTATCAGAGGCAGGGAATCAGAGGTGGGAAATCAGAGGCGGGGAATCAGAGGCGGCGAATCAGAGGCGGGGAATCAGAGGCGGGGAATCAGAGGCGGAGAATCAGAGGCGGGCAATCAGATGCAGGAAATCAGAGGCAGGGAATCAGAGGCAGGGAATCAGAGGCAGGGAATCTGAGGCAGGGAATCAGAGGTGGGGAATCAGAGGCGGGGAATCAGAGGCAGGGAATCAGATGAAGGGAATCTGATGCAGGGAATCTGAGACAGGGAATCTGAGGCAGGGAATCTGTGGCAGGGAATCTGATGCGGGTTATCAGAAGGGGGAAATGAGATGTGGGAAACGAGATGCAGAGAAAGAGGCACGGAAATAGAGGCAGGGAAAGACTGGCAGGGAATCAGAGGCGGGGAATCAGAGGTGGGGAATCAGAGGCTGGGAATCAGAGGCGGGGAATCAGAGGGGGGAATCAGAGGTGGGGAATCAGAGGCAGGGAATCAGAGGCAGGGAATCAGAGGCGGGAAATCAGAGGCGGCGAATCTGAGGCGTGGAATCAGAGGTGGGGAAAGAGATGTGGGGAAACATAGGCCAGGAAAGTTGCGCGGAAAGGGAGGCGGTGAATCAGAGGCGGGGAATCAGAGGCGGGGAATCAGAGGCGGGGAATCAGAGGCATGGAATCCAAGGTGGGGAAAGAGATGTGGGGAATCAGGCGGGTAAACAGAAGCGGGTAAACATAGCTGCATAAATAGAGGCAGCGTAAGAGATGGGCGAAACATAGTGGTTGGAACTTGTGTGTTGAAAATTAGGTACACAGAACAGATCAAACAGAGTTGTTGAAATTGAGGGAGGGAAAGAGAGGCACAGAAAGAGTGGAGGGGAAAGAGTGCAGGCAAAATAGAGGCGTAGAGACAGAGGTGGGGAATCAGAGGCGGGGAATCAGATGAAGGGAATCTGATGCAGGGAATCTGAGGCAGGGAATCTGAGGCAGGGAATCAGTAAAAAGTTATCAGAGGCAGGGTATCAGAGGCGGAGAATCAGAGGTGGGGATTCAGAAGTGGGGAATCAGAGGCGTGGAATCAGAGGCGGGGAATCAGAGGTGGGGAATCAGAAGTGGGGAATCAGAGGTGGGGAATCAGAGGCGGGGAATCAGAGGCGTGGAATCAGAGGCGGGCAATCAGAAGTGGGGAATCAGAGGTGGGGAATCAGAGGCGGGGAATCAGAGGCGGTGAATCAGAGGCGGGGAATCAGAGGCGGGGAATCAGAGGCGGGGAATCAGAAGTGGGGAATCAGAGGTGGGGAATCAGAGGCGGGGAATCAGAGGCGGGGAATCAGAGGCGGGCAATCAGATGCAGGGAATCAGAGGCAGGGAATCAGACGCAGGGAATCAAATGAAGGGAATCTGATGCAGGGAATCTGAGGCAGGGAATCTGAGGCAGGGAACCTGAGATGGAGAATATGAGGTGGTGAATCAGAGGCGGGGAAACAGTCGGGTAAACAGAGGCGGGGAATCAGAGGCAGGGAATCAGCCACGGGGAATCAGAGGCAGGGAATCAGATGAAGGGAATCTGATGCAGGGAATCTGAGGCAGGGTATCTGAGGCAGGGAATCTGTGGCAGGGAATCTGATGCGGGTTATCAGAAGGGGGAAATGAGATGTGGGAAACGAGATGCAGAGAAAGAGGCACGGAAATAGAGGCAGAGAAAGAGAGGCAGTGTATCAGAGGCGGGAAATCAGAGGCGTGGAATCAGAGACACAGAAAGAGAGGCGTGGAATCAGAGGTGCGGAATCAGAGCCGGTGAATCTGAGCCGGGAAATCAGAAGCAGAGCAACAGAGGTGGTGAAACATGGGTGCGGAATCGGACACGGGGAATCAGAGGTGGGGACTCAGAGGCCGGGAATCAGAGGCAGACAATCAGAGGCAGGGAATCAGAGGCAGGTTATCAGAGGCAGGGAATCAGAGGTGGGAAATCAGAGGCGGGGAATCAGAGGCGGGGAATCAGAGGCGGGGAATCAGAGGCGGAGAATCAGAGGCGGGCAATCTGATGCAGGAAATCAGAGGCAGGGAATCAGAGGCAGGGAATCAGAGGCAGGGAATCTGAGGCAGGGAATCAGAGGTGGGGAATCAGAGGCGGGGAATCAGAGGCAGGGAATCAGATGAAGGGAATCTGAAGCAGGGAATCTGAGGCAGGGAATCTGAGGCAGGGAATCTGTGGCAGGGAATCTGATGCGGGTTATCAGAAGGGGGAAATGAGATGTGGGAAACGAGATGCAGAGAAAGAGACACGGAAATAGAGGCAGGGAAAGACAGGCAGGGAATCAGAGGCGGGGAATCAGAGGTGGGGAGTCAGAGGCTGGGAATCAGAGGCGGGGAATCAGAGGGGGGAATCAGAGGTGGGGAATCAGAGGCAGGGAATCAGAGGCAGGGAATCAGAGGCGGGAAATCAGAGGCGGCGAATCTGAGGCATGGAATCAGAGGTGGGGAAAGAGATGTGGGGACACGTAGGCCAGGAAAGTTGCGCGGAAAGGGAGGCGGTGAATCAGAGGTGGGGATTCAGAGGCGGGGAATCAGAGGCGGGGAATCAGAGGCGTGGAATCAGAGGTGGGGAAAGAGATGTGGGGAAACAGGCGGGTAAACAGAAGCGGGTAAACATAGCTGCATAAATAGAGGCAGCGAAATAGATGGGCGAAACATAGTGGTTGGAACTTGTGTGTTGAAAATTAGGTACACAGAACAGATCAAACAGAGTTGTTGAAATTGAGGGAGGGAAAGAGAGGCACAGAAAGAGTGGAGGGGAAAGAGTGCAGGCAAAATAGAGGCGTAGAGACAGAGGTGGGGAATCAGAGGCGGGGATTCAGAGGCGGGGAATCAGAGGCAGGGAATCAGATGAAGGGAATCTGATGCAGGGAATCTGAGGCAGGGAATCTGAGGCAGGGAATCGGAGGCAGGGAATCTGAGGCAGGGAATCAGTAAAAAGTTATCAGAGGCAGGGTATCAGAGGCGGAGAATCAGAGGTGGGGATTCAGAAGTGGGGAATCAGAGGTGGGGAATCAGAGGCGTGGAATCAGAGGCGGGGAATCAGAGGTGGGGAATCAGAAGTGGGGAATCAGAGGTGGGGAATCAGAGGCGGGGAATCAGAGGCGTGGAATCAGAGGCGGGCAATCAGAAGTGGGGAATCAGAGGCGGGGAATCAGAGGCGGGGAATCAGAGGCGGTGAATCAGAGGTGGGGAATCAGAGGCGGGGAATCAGAGGCGGGGAATAAGAAGTGGGGAATCAGAGGTGGGGAATCAGAGGCGGGGAATCAGAGGCGGGGAATCAGAGGTGGGCAATCAGATGCAGGGAATCAGAGGCAGGGAATCAGACGCAGGGAATCAAATGAAGGGAATCTGATGCAGGGAATCTGAGGCAGGGAATCTGATGCAGGGAATCTGTGGTGGGGAATCAGAGGTGGGAAAACAGGCGGGTAAACAGAGGCGGGTAAAAATAGGCGGGGAATCAGAGGCGTGGAATCAGAGGCGGGAAATCAGAGGCGGGGAAAGATATGTGGGGAAAAGTAGGCCAGGAAAGTTGAGCGGAAAGGGAGGCACTGAATCAGAGGTGGGGAATCAGAGGCGGGGAATCAGAGGCGGGGAATCAGAGGCGGGGAATCAGAGGCGGGGAATCAGAAGTGGGGAATCAGAGGCGGGGAATCTGAGGCAGGGAATCTGAGGTGCGGAATCAGAGGCGGGGAAACAGGTGGGTAAACAGAGGTGGGTAAACATAGGCGGGGAATCAGAGGCGCGGAATCAGAGGCGGGGTATCAGAGGCAGGGAATCAGAGGTGGGGAATCAGATGCGGGGAATCAGAGGTGGGGAATCAGAGGCGGGGTATCAGAGGAGGGGAATCAGAGTCGGGGAATCAGAGGCGGGGAATCAGAGGCGGGGAATCAGAGGCGTGGAATCAGAGGCGGGGAATCAGAGGCAGGGAATCAGAAGCGGGGAATCAGAGGTGGGGAATCAGAGGCGGGGAATCAGAATCAGCGAATCAGAGGCGGGGCAATCAGAGGTGGGGAATCAGAGGCGGGGAATCAGAGGCGGGGAATCAGAGGCGGGGAATCAGAGGCGGGGAATCAGAGGCAGGGAATCAGAAGCGGGGAATCAGAGGTGGGGAATCAGAGGCGGGGAATCAGAGGCGGGGAATCAGAGGCGGGGAATCAGAGGCAGGGAATCAGAAGCGGGGAATCAGAGGTGGGGAATCAGAGGCGGGGAATCAGAGGCGGAGAATCAGAGGCGGGCAATCAGATGCAGGGAATCAGAGGCAGGGAATCAGAGGCAGGGAATCAGAGGCAGGGAATCTGAGGCAGGGAATCTGAGGTGGGGAAACAGGTGGGTAAACAGAGGCGGGTAAACATAGGTGGGGAATCAGAGGCGCGGAATCAGAGGCGGGGAATCAGAGGCAGGGAATCAGAGGCGGGGAATCAGAGGCGGGGAATCAGATGCGGGGAATCAGAGGTGGGGAATCAGAGGCGGGGTATCAGAGGAGGGGAATCAGAGGCGGGGAATCAGAGGAGGGGAATCAGATGAAGGGAATCTGATGCAGGGAATCTGAGGCAGGGAATCTGAGGCAGGGAATCTGTGGCAGGGAATCTGATGCGGGTTATCAGAAGGGGGAAATGAGATGTGGGAAACGAGATGCAGAGAAAGAGACACGGAAATAGAGGCAGGGAAAGACAGGCAGGGAATCAGAGGCGGGGAATCAGAGGTGGGGAGTCAGAGGCTGGGAATCAGAGGCGTGGAATCAGAGGGGGGAATCAGAGGTGGGGAATCAGAGGCAGGGAATCAGAGCCAGGGAATCAGAGGCGGGAAATCAGAGGCGGCGAATCTGAGGCATGGAATCAGAGGTGGGGAAAGAGATGTGGGGACACGTAGGCCAGGAAAGTTGCGCGGAAAGGGAGGCGGTGAATCAGAGGTGGGGATTCAGAGGCGGGGAATCAGAGGCGGGGAATCAGAGGCGTGGAATCAGAGGTGGGGAAAGAGATGTGGGGAAACAGGCGGGTAAACAGAAGCGGGTAAACATAGCTGCATAAATAGAGGCAGCGAAATAGATGGGCGAAACATAGTGGTTGGAACTTGTGTGTTGAAAATTAGGTACACAGAACAGATCAAACAGAGTTGTTGAAATTGAGGGAGGGAAAGAGAGGCACAGAAAGAGTGGAGGGGAAAGAGTGCAGGCAAAATAGAGGCGTAGAGACAGAGGTGGGGAATCAGAGGCGGGGATTCAGAGGCGGGGAATCAGAGGCAGGGAATCAGATGAAGGGAATCTGATGCAGGGAATCTGAGGCAGGGAATCTGAGGCAGGGAATCGGAGGCAGGGAATCTGAGGCAGGGAATCAGTAAAAAGTTATCAGAGGCAGGGTATCAGAGGCGGAGAATCAGAGGTGGGGATTCAGAAGTGGGGAATCAGAGGTGGGGAATCAGAGGCGTGGAATCAGAGGCGGGGAATCAGAGGTGGGGAATCAGAAGTGGGGAATCAGAGGTGGGGAATCAGAGGCGGGGAATCAGAGGCGTGGAATCAGAGGCGGGCAATCAGAAGTGGGGAATCAGAGGCGGGGAATCAGAGGCGGGGAATCAGAGGCGGTGAATCAGAGGTGGGGAATCAGAGGCGGGGAATCAGAGGCGGGGAATAAGAAGTGGGGAATCAGAGGTGGGGAATCAGAGGCGGGGAATCAGAGGCGGGGAATCAGAGGCGGGCAATCAGATGCAGGGAATCAGAGGCAGGGAATCAGACGCAGGGAATCAAATGAAGGGAATCTGATGCAGGGAATCTGAGGCAGGGAATCTGATGCAGGGAATCTGTGGTGGGGAATAAGAGGAGGGAAAACAGGCGGGTAAACAGAGGCGGGTAAACATAGGCGGGGAATCAGAGGCGTGGAATCAGAGGCGGGAAATCAGAGGCGGGGAAAGATATGTGGGGAAAAGTAGGCCAGGAAAGTTGAGCGGAAAGGGAGGCACTGAATCAGAGGTGGGGAATCAGAGGCGGGGAATCAGAGGCGGGGAATCAGAGGCGGGGAATCAGAGGCGGGGAATCAGAAGTGGGGAATCAGAGGCGGGGAATCTGAGGCAGGGAATCTGAGGTGCGGAATCAGAGGCGGGGAAACAGGTGGGTAAACAGAGGTGGGTAAACATAGGCGGGGAATCAGAGGCGCGGAATCAGAGGTGGGGAATCAGAGGCAGGGAATCAGAGGTGGGGAATCAGATGCGGGGAATCAGAGGTGGGGAATCAGAGGCGGGGTATCAGAGGAGGGGAATCAGAGTCGGGGAATCAGAGGCGGGGAATCAGAGGCGGGGAATCAGAGGCGTGGAATCAGAGGCGGGGAATCAGAGGCGGGGAATCAGAAGCGGGGAATCAGAGGTGGGGAATCAGAGGCGGGGAATCAGAATCAGCGAATCAGAGGCGGGGCAATCAGAGGTGGGGAATCAGAGGCGGGGAATCAGAGGCGGGGAATCAGAGGCGGGGAATCAGAGGCGGGGAATCAGAGGCAGGGAATCAGAAGCGGGGAATCAGAGGTGGGGAATCAGATGCGGGGAATCAGAGGCGGGGAATCAGAGGCGGGGAATCAGAGGCAGGGAATCAGAAGCGGGGAATCAGAGGTGGGGAATCAGAGGCGGGGAATCAGAGGCGGAGAATCAGAGGCGGGCAATCAGATGCAGGGAATCAGAGGCAGGGAATCAGAGGCAGGGAATCAGAGGCAGGGAATCTGAGGCAGGGAATCTGAGGTGGGGAAACAGGTGGGTAAACAGAGGCGGGGAATCAGAGGCAGGGAATCAGAAGCGGGGAATCAGAGGTGGGGAATCAGAGGCGGGGAATCAGAGGCGGGGAATCAGATGCGGGGAATCAGAGGTGGGGAATCAGAGGCGGGGTATCAGAGGAGGGGAATCAGAGGCGGGGAATCAGAGGCGGGGAATCAGAGGCGGGAAATCAGAGGCGGGGAAAGATATGTGGGGAAAAGTAGGCCAGGAAAGTTGAGCGGAAAGGGAGGCATTGAATCAGAGGTGGGGAATCAGAGGCGGGGAATCAGAGGCAGGGAATCAGAGGCGGGGAATCAGAGGCAGGGAATCAGAAGCGGGGAATCAGAGGTGGGGAATCAGAGGCGGGGAATCAGAGGCGGAGAATCAGAGGCGGGCAATCAGATGCAGGGATTCAGAGGCAGGGAATCAGAGGCAGGGAATCAGAGGCAGGGAATCTGAGGCAGGGAATCTGAGGTGGGGAAACAGGTGGGTAAACAGAGGCGGGTAAACATAGGTGGGGAATCCGAGGCGCAGAATCAGAGGCGGGGAATCAGAGGCAGGGAATCAGAGGCGGGGAATCAGAGGCGGGGAATCAGATGCGGGGAATCAGAGGTGGGGAATCAGAGGCGGGGTATCAGAGGAGGGGAATCAGAGGCGGGGATTCAGAGGCGGGGAATCAGAGGCGTGCAATCAGAGGCGGGGAATCAGAGGTGGGGAATCAGAAGTGGGGAATCAGAGGTGGGGAATCAGAGGCGGGGAATCAGAATCAGCGAATCAGAGGCGGGGAAATCAGAGGTGGGGAATCAGAGGCGGGGAATCAGAGGCGGGGAATCAGAGGAGGTGAATCAGAGGCGGGGAATCAGACGCGGGGAATCAGAGGCGGGGAATCAGAAGTGGGGAATCAGAGGTGGGGAATCAGAGGCGGGGAATCAGAGGCAGGTAATCAGAGGCGGGCAATCAGATGCAGGGAATCAGAGGCAGGGAATCAGAGGCAGGGAATCTGAGGCAGGGAATCTGAGGCAGGGAATCTGAGGTGGGCAATCAGAGGCGGGAAAACAGGCGGGTAAACAGAGGCGGGTAAACATAGGCGGGGAATCAGAGGCGGGGAATCAGAGGCGGGGAATCAGAGGCGGGGAATCAGAGTTGGGGTATCAGAGGCGGGGAATCTGAGGCGGGGAATCAGATGCAGGGAATCAGAGACGGGGAATCAGAGGCGGGGAATCAGAAGTGGGGAATCAGAGGTGGGAAATCAGAGGCTGGGAATCAGAGGCGGGGAATCAGACGCGGGGAATCAGAGGCAGGGTATCAGAGGCGGGCAATCAGATGCAGGGAATCAGAGGCAGGGAATCAGAGGCAGGGAATCAGAGGCAGGGAACCTGAGATGGCGAATATGAGGTGGTGAATCAGAGGCGGGGAAACAGTCGGGTAAACAGTGGCGGGGAATCAGAGGCAGGGAATCAGCGGCGGGGAATCAGAGGCAGGGAATCAGATGAAGGGAATCTGATGCAGGGAATCTGAGGCAGGGTATCTGAGGCAGGGAATCTGTGGCAGGGAATCTGATGCGGGTTATCAGAAGGGGGAAATGAGATGTGGGAAACGAGATGCAGAGAAAGAGGCACGGAAATAGAGGCAGGGAAAGAGAGGCAGGGTATCAGAGGCGGGTAATCAGAGGCAGGGAATCAGAGGCGGGGAATCAGAGACACAGAAAGAGAGGCGTGGAATCAGAGGTGCGGAATCAGAGCCGGTGAATCTGAGCCGGGAAATCAGAAGCAGAGCAACAGAGGTGGTGAAACATGGGTGCGGAATCGGACACGGGGAATCAGAGGTGGGGACTCAGAGGCCGGGAATCAGAGGCAGGGAATCAGAGGCAGGTTATCAGAGGCAGGGAATCAGAGGTGGGAAATCAGAGGCGGGGAATCAGAGGCAGGGAATCAGAGGCAGGGAATCTGAGGCAGGGAATCAGAGGTGGGGAATCAGAGGCGGGGAATCAGAGGCAGGGAATCAGATGAAGGGAATCTGATGCAGGGAATCTGAGGCAGGGAATCTGAGGCAGGGAATCTGTGGCAGGGAATCTGATGCGGGTTATCAGAAGGGGGAAATGAGATGTGGGAAACGAGATGCAGAGAAAGAGGCACGGAAATAGAGGCAGGGAAAGACAGGCAGGGAATCAGAGGCGGGGAATCAGAGGTGGGGAATCAGAGGCTGGGAATCAGAGGCGGGGAATCAGAGGGGGGAATCAGAGGTGGGGAATCAGAGGCAGGGAATCAGAGGTAGGGAATCAGAGGCGGGAAATCAGAGGTGGCGAATCTGAGGCGTGGAATCAGAGGTGCGGAAAGAGATGTGGGGAAACATAGGCCAGGAAAGTTGCGCGGAAAGGGAGGCGGTGAATCAGAGGCGGGGAATCAGAGGCGGGGAATCAGAGGCGGGGAATCAGAGGCGTGGAATCCAAGGTGGGGAAAGAGATGTGGGGAATCAGGCGGGTAAACAAAAGCGGGTAAACATAGCTGCATAAATAGAGGCAGCGTAAGAGATGGGCGAAACATAGTGGTTGGAACTTGTGTGTTGAAAATTAGGTACACAGAACAGATCAAACAGAGTTGTTGAAATTGAGGGAGGGAAAGAGAGGCACAGAAAGAGTGGAGGGGAAAGAGTGCAGGCAAAATAGAGGCGTAGAGACAGAGGTGGGGAATCAGAGGCGGGGAATCAGATGAAGGGAATCTGATGCAGGGAATCTGAGGCAGGGAATCTGAGGCAGGGAATCAGTAAAAAGTTATCAGAGGCAGGGTATCAGAGGCGGAGAATCAGAGGTGGGGATTCTGAAGTGGGGAATCAGAGGCGTGGAATCAGAGGCGGGGAATCAGAGGTGGGGAATCAGAAGTGGGGAATCAGAGGTGGGGAATCAGAGGCGGGGAATCAGAGGCGTGGAATCAGAGGCGGGCAATCAGAAGTGGGGAATCAGAGGTGGGGAATCAGAGGCGGGGAATCAGAGGCGGTGAATCAGAGGCGGGGAATCAGAGGCGGGGAATCAGAGGCGGGGAATCAGATGTGGGGAATCAGAGGTGGGGAATCAGAGGCGGGGAATCAGAGGCGGGGAATCAGAGGCGGGCAATCAGATGCAGGGAATCAGAGGCAGGGAATCAGACGCAGGGAATCAAATGAAGGGAATCTGATGCAGGGAATCTGAGGCAGGGAATCTGAGGCAGGGAACCTGAGATGGCGAATATGAGGTGGTGAATCAGAGGCGGGGAAACAGTCGGGTAAACAGAGGCGGGGAATCAGAGGCAGGGAATCAGCCGCGGGGAATCAGAGGCAGGGAATCAGATGAAGGGAATCTGATGCAGGGAATCTGAGGCAGGGTATCTGAGGCAGGGAATCTGTGGCAGGGAATCTGATGCGGGTTATCAGAAGGGGGAAATGAGATGTGGGAAACGAGATGCAGAGAAAGAGGCACGGAAATAGAGGCAGAGAAAGAGAGGCAGGGTATCAGAGGCGGGAAATCAGAGGCGTGGAATCAGAGACACAGAAAGAGAGGCGTGGAATCAGAGGTGCGGAATCAGAGCCGGTGAATCTGAGCCGGGAAATCAGAAGCAGAGCAACAGAGGTGGTGAAACATGGGTGCGGAATCGGACACGGGGAATCAGAGGTGGGGACTCAGAGGCCGGGAATCAGAGGCAGAGAATCAGAGGCAGGGAATCAGAGGCAGGTTATCAGAGGCAGGGATTCAGAGGTGGGAAATCAGAGGCGGGGAATCAGAGGCAGCGAATCAGAGGCGGGGAATCAGAGGCGGGGAATCAGAGGCGGAGAATCAGAGGCGGGCAATCACATGCAGGAAATCAGAGGCAGGGAATCAGAGGCAGGGAATCAGAGGCAGGGAATCTGAGGCGGGGAATCAGAGGCGGGGAATCAGAAGCGGGGAATCAGAGGTGGGGAATCAGAGGCGGGGAATCAGAATCAGCGAATCAGAGGCGGGGCAATCAGAGGTGGGGAATCAGAGGCGGGGAATCAGAGGCGGGGAATCAGAGGCGGGGAATCAGAGGCGGGGAATCAGAGGCAGGGAATCAGAAGCGGGGAATCAGAGGTGGGGAATCAGAGGCGGGGAATCAGAGGCGGGGAATCAGAGGCGGGGAATCAGAGGCAGGGAATCAGAAGCGGGGAATCAGAGGTGGGGAATCAGAGGCGGGGAATCAGAGGCGGAGAATCAGAGGCGGGCAATCAGATGCAGGGAATCAGAGGCAAGGAATCAGAGGCAGGGAATCAGAGGCAGGGAATCTGAGGCAGGGAATCTGAGGTGGGGAAACAGGTGGGTAAACAGAGGCGGGGAATCAGAGGCAGGGAATCAGAAGCGGGGAATCAGAGGTGGGGAATCAGAGGCGGGGAATCAGAGGCGGGGAATCAGATGCGGGGAATCAGAGGTGGGGAATCAGAGGCGGGGTATCAGAGGAGGGGAATCAGAGGCGGGGAATCAGAGGCGGGGAATCAGAGGCGGGAAATCAGAGGCGGGGAAAGATATGTGGGGAAAAGTAGGCCAGGAAAGTTGAGCGGAAAGGGAGGCATTGAATCAGAGGTGGGGAATCAGAGGCGGGGAATCAGAGGCAGGGAATCAGAGGCGGGGAATCAGAGGCAGGGAATCAGAAGCGGGGAATCAGAGGTGGGGAATCAGAGGCGGGGAATCAGAGGCGGAGAATCAGAGGCGGGCAATCAGATGCAGGGATTCAGAGGCAGGGAATCAGAGGCAGGGAATCAGAGGCAGGGAATCTGAGGCAGGGAATCTGAGGTGGGGAAACAGGTGGGTAAACAGAGGCGGGTAAACATAGGTGGGGAATCCGAGGCGCAGAATCAGAGGCGGGGAATCAGAGGCAGGGAATCAGAGGCGGGGAATCAGAGGCGGGGAATCAGATGCGGGGAATCAGAGGTGGGGAATCAGAGGCGGGGTATCAGAGGAGGGGAATCAGAGGCGGGGATTCAGAGGCGGGGAATCAGAGGCGTGCAATCAGAGGCGGGGAATCAGAGGTGGGGAATCAGAAGTGGGGAATCAGAGGTGGGGAATCAGAGGCGGGGAATCAGAATCAGCGAATCAGAGGCGGGGAAATCAGAGGTGGGGAATCAGAGGCGGGGAATCAGAGGCGGGGAATCAGAGGAGGTGAATCAGAGGCGGGGAATCAGACGCGGGGAATCAGAGGCGGGGAATCAGAAGTGGGGAATCAGAGGTGGGGAATCAGAGGCGGGGAATCAGAAGCAGGTAATCAGAGGCGGGCAATCAGATGCAGGGAATCAGAGGCAGGGAATCAGAGGCAGGGAATCTGAGGCAGGGAATCTGAGGCAGGGAATCTGAGGTGGGCAATCAGAGGCGGGAAAACAGGCGGGTAAACAGAGGCGGGTAAACATAGGCGGGGAATCAGAGGCGGGGAATCAGAGGCGGGGAATCAGAGGCGGGGAATCAGAGTTGGGGTATCAGAGGCGGGGAATCTGAGGCGGGGAATCAGATGCAGGGAATCAGAGACGGGGAATCAGAGGCGGGGAATCAGAAGTGGGGAATCAGAGGTGGGAAATCAGAGGCTGGGAATCAGAGGCGGGGAATCAGACGCGGGGAATCAGAGGCAGGGTATCAGAGGCGGGCAATCAGATGCAGGGAATCAGAGGCAGGGAATCAGAGGCAGGGAATCAGAGGCAGGGAACCTGAGATGGCGAATATGAGGTGGTGAATCAGAGGCGGGGAAACAGTCGGGTAAACAGTGGCGGGGAATCAGAGGCAGGGAATCAGCCGCGGGGAATCAGAGGCAGGGAATCAGATGAAGGGAATCTGATGCAGGGAATCTGAGGCAGGGTATCTGAGGCAGGGAATCTGTGGCAGGGAATCTGATGCGGGTTATCAGAAGGGGGAAATGAGATGTGGGAAACGAGATGCAGAGAAAGAGGCACGGAAATAGAGGCAGGGAAAGAGAGGCAGGGTATCAGAGGCGGGTAATCAGAGGCAGGGAATCAGAGGCGGGGAATCAGAGACACAGAAAGAGAGGCGTGGAATCAGAGGTGCGGAATCAGAGCCGGTGAATCTGAGCCGGGAAATCAGAAGCAGAGCAACAGAGGTGGTGAAACATGGGTGCGGAATCGGACACGGGGAATCAGAGGTGGGGACTCAGAGGCCGGGAATCAGAGGCAGGGAATCAGAGGCAGGTTATCAGAGGCAGGGAATCAGAGGTGGGAAATCAGAGGCGGGGAATCAGAGGCAGGGAATCAGAGGCAGGGAATCTGAGGCAGGGAATCAGAGGTGGGGAATCAGAGGCGGGGAATCAGAGGCAGGGAATCAGATGAAGGGAATCTGATGCAGGGAATCTGAGGCAGGGAATCTGAGGCAGGGAATCTGTGGCAGGGAATCTGATGCGGGTTATCAGAAGGGGGAAATGAGATGTGGGAAACGAGATGCAGAGAAAGAGGCACGGAAATAGAGGCAGGGAAAGACAGGCAGGGAATCAGAGGCGGGGAATCAGAGGTGGGGAATCAGAGGCTGGGAATCAGAGGCGGGGAATCAGAGGGGGGAATCAGAGGTGGGGAATCAGAGGCAGGGAATCAGAGGTAGGGAATCAGAGGCGGGAAATCAGAGGTGGCGAATCTGAGGCGTGGAATCAGAGGTGGGGAAAGAGATGTGGGGAAACATAGGCCAGGAAAGTTGCGCGGAAAGGGAGGCGGTGAATCAGAGGCGGGGAATCAGAGGCGGGGAATCAGAGGCGGGGAATCAGAGGCGTGGAATCCAAGGTGGGGAAAGAGATGTGGGGAATCAGGCGGGTAAACAGAAGCGGGTAAACATAGCTGCATAAATAGAGGCAGCGTAAGAGATGGGCGAAACATAGTGGTTGGAACTTGTGTGTTGAAAATTAGGTACACAGAACAGATCAAACAGAGTTGTTGAAATTGAGGGAGGGAAAGAGAGGCACAGAAAGAGTGGAGGGGAAAGAGTGCAGGCAAAATAGAGGCGTAGAGACAGAGGTGGGGAATCAGAGGCGGGGAATCAGATGAAGGGAATCTGATGCAGGGAATCTGAGGCAGGGAATCTGAGGCAGGGAATCAGTAAAAAGTTATCAGAGGCAGGGTATCAGAGGCGGAGAATCAGAGGTGGGGATTCTGAAGTGGGGAATCAGAGGCGTGGAATCAGAGGCGGGGAATCAGAGGTGGGGAATCAGAAGTGGGGAATCAGAGGTGGGGAATCAGAGGCGGGGAATCAGAGGTGTGGAATCAGAGGCGGGCAATCAGAAGTGGGGAATCAGAGGTGGGGAATCAGAGGCGGGGAATCAGAGGCGGTGAATCAGAGGCGGGGAATCAGAGGCGGGGAATCAGAGGCGGGGAATCAGATGTGGGGAATCAGAGGTGGGGAATCAGAGGCGGGGAATCAGAGGCGGGGAATCAGAGGCGGGCAATCAGATGCAGGGAATCAGAGGCAGGGAATCAGACGCAGGGAATCAAATGAAGGGAATCTGATGCAGGGAATCTGAGGCAGGGAATCTGAGGCAGGGAACCTGAGATGGCGAATATGAGGTGGTGAATCAGAGGCGGGGAAACAGTCGGGTAAACAGAGGCGGGGAATCAGAGGCAGGGAATCAGCCGCGGGGAATCAGAGGCAGGGAATCAGATGAAGGGAATCTGATGCAGGGAATCTGAGGCAGGGTATCTGAGGCAGGGAATCTGTGGCAGGGAATCTGATGCGGGTTATCAGAAGGGGGAAATGAGATGTGGGAAACGAGATGCAGAGAAAGAGGCACGGAAATAGAGGCAGAGAAAGAGAGGCAGGGTATCAGAGGCGGGAAATCAGAGGCGTGGAATCAGAGACACAGAAAGAGAGGCGTGGAATCAGAGGTGCGGAATCAGAGCCGGTGAATCTGAGCCGGGAAATCAGAAGCAGAGCAACAGAGGTGGTGAAACATGGGTGCGGAATCGGACACGGGGAATCAGAGGTGGGGACTCAGAGGCCGGGAATCAGAGGCAGAGAATCAGAGGCAGGGAATCAGAGGCAGGTTATCAGAGGCAGGGATTCAGAGTTGGGAAATCAGAGGCGGGGAATCAGAGGCAGCGAATCAGAGGCGGGGAATCAGAGGCGGGGAATCAGAGGCGGAGAATCAGAGGCGGGCAATCAGATGCAGGAAATCAGAGGCAGGGAATCAGAGGCAGGGAATCAGAGGCAGGGAATCTGAGGCAGGGAATCAGAGGTGGGGAATCAGAGGCGGGGAAAGATATGTGGGGAAAAGTAGGCCAGGAAAGTTGAGCGGAAAGGGAGGCATTGAATCAGAGGTGGGGAATCAGAGGCGGGGAATCAGAGGCGGGGAATCAGAGGCGGGGAATCAGAGGCAGGGAATCAGAAGCGGGGAATCAGAGGTGGGGAATCAGAGGCGGGGAATCAGAGGCGGAGAATCAGAGGCGGGCAATCAGATGCAGGGAATCAGAGGCAGGGAATCAGAGGCAGGGAATCAGAGGCAGGGAATCTGAGGCAGGGAATCTGAGGTGGGGAAACAGGTGGGTAAACAGAGGCGGGTAAACATAGGTGGGGAATCAGAGGCGCGGAATCAGAGGCGGGGAATCAGAGGCAGGGAATCAGAGGCGGGGAATCAGAGGCGGGGAATCAGATGCGGGGAATCAGAGGTGGGGAATCAGAGGCGGGGTATCAGAGGATGGGAATCAGAGGCGGGGAATCAGAGGCTGGGAATCAGAGGCGTGCAATCAGAGGCGGGGAATCAGAGGTGGGGAATCAGAAGTGGGGAATCAGAGGTGGGGAATCAGAGGCGGGGAATCAGAATCAGCGAATCAGAGGCGGGGCAATCAGAGGTGGGGAATCAGAGGCGGGGAATC
This sequence comes from Narcine bancroftii, assembly GCF_036971445.1. Classification (NCBI taxonomy): domain Eukaryota; kingdom Metazoa; phylum Chordata; class Chondrichthyes; order Torpediniformes; family Narcinidae; genus Narcine; species Narcine bancroftii. Next base: position 266,596,713 of record NC_091470.1, read on the forward strand.
AGAGGCGGGGAATCAGAGGAGGTGAATCAGAGGCGGGGAATCAGACGCGGGGAATCAGAGGCGGGGAATCAGAAGTGGGGAATCAGAGGTGGGGAATCAGAGGCGGGGAATCAGAGGCAGGTAATCAGAGGCGGGCAATCAGAGGCAGGGAATCAGAGGCAGGGAATCAGAGGCAGGGAATCTGAGGCAGGGAATCTGAGGCAGGGAATCTGAGGTGGGCAATCAGAGGCGGGAAAACAGGCGGGTAAACAGAGGCGGGTAAACATAGGCGGGGAATCAGAGGCGGGGAATCAGAGGCGGGGAATCAGAGGCGGGGAATCAGAGTCGGGGTATCAGAGGCGGGGAATCTGAGGCGGGGAATCAGATGCAGGGAATCAGAGACGGGGAATCAGAGGCGGGGAATCAGAAGTGGGGAATCAGAGGTGGGAAATCAGAGGCTGGGAATCAGAGGCGGGGAATCAGACGCGGGGAATCAGAGGCAGGGTATCAGAGGCGGGCAATCAGATGCAGGGAATCAGAGGCAGGGAATCAGAGGCAGGGAATCAGAGGCAGGGAACCTGAGATGGCGAATATGAGGTGGTGAATCAGAGGCGGGGAAACAGTCGGGTAAACAGTGGCGGGGAATCAGAGGCAGGGAATCAGCCGCGGGGAATCAGAGGCAGGGAATCAGATGAAGGGAATCTGATGCAGGGAATCTGAGGCAGGGTATCTGAGGCAGGGAATCTGTGGCAGGGAATCTGATGCGGGTTATCAGAAGGGGGAAATGAGATGTGGGAAACGAGATGCAGAGAAAGAGGCACGGAAATAGAGGCAGGGAATCAGAGGCAGGGAATCAGAGGCGGGGAATCAGAGACACAGAAAGAGAGGCGTGGAATCAGAGGTGCGGAATCAGAGCCGGTGAATCTGAGCCGGGAAATCAGAAGCAGAGCAACAGAGGTGGTGAAACATGGGTGCGGAATCGGACACGGGGAATCAGAGGTGGGGACTCAGAGGCCGGGAATCAGAGGCAGGGAATCAGAGGCAGGTTATCAGAGGCAGGGAATCAGAGGTGGGAAATCAGAGGCGGGGAATCAGAGGCGGTGAATCAGAGGCGGGGAATCAGAGGCGGGGAATCAGAGGCGGAGAATCAGAGGCGGGCAATCAGATGCAGGAAATCAGAGGCAGGGAATCAGAGGCAGGGAATCAGAGGCAGGGAATCTGAGGCAGGGAATCAGAGGTGGGGAATCAGAGGCGGGGAATCAGAGGCAGGGAATCAGATGAAGGGAATCTGATGCAGGGAATCTGAGGCAGGGAATCTGAGGCAGGGAATCTGTGGCAGGGAATCTGATGCGGGTTATCAGAAGGGGGAAATGAGATGTGGGAAACGAGATGCAGAGAAAGAGGCACGGAAATAGAGGCAGGGAAAGACAGGCAGGGAATCAGAGGCGGGGAATCAGAGGTGGGGAATCAGAGGCTGGGAATCAGAGGCGGGGAATCAGAGGGGGGAATCAGAGGTGGGGAATCAGAGGCAGGGAATCAGAGGCAGGGAATCAGAGGCGGGAAATCAGAGGCGGCGAATCTGAGGCGTGGAATCAGAGGTGGGGAAAGAGATGTGGGGAAACATAGGCCAGGAAAGTTGCGCGGAAAGGGAGGCGGTGAATCAGAGGCGGGGAATCAGAGGCGGGGAATCAGAGGCAGGGAATCAGAGGCGTGGAATCCAAGGTGGGGAAAGAGATGTGGGGAATCAGGCGGGTAAACAGAAGCGGGTAAACATAGCTGCATAAATAGAGGCAGCGTAAGAGATGGGCGAAACATAGTGGTTGGAACTTGTGTGTTGAAAATTAGGTACACAGAACAGATCAAACAGAGTTGTTGAAATTGAGGGAGGGAAAGAGAGGCACAGAAAGAGTGGAGGGGAAAGAGTGCAGGCAAAATAGAGGCGTAGAGACAGAGGTGGGGAATCAGAGGCGGGGAATCAGATGAAGGGAATCTGATGCAGGGAATCTGAGGCAGGGAATCTGAGGCAGGGAATCAGTAAAAAGTTATCAGAGGCAGGGTATCAGAGGCGGAGAATCAGAGGTGGGGATTCAGAAGTGGGGAATCAGAGGAGTGGAATCAGAGGCGGGGAATCAGAGGTGGGGAATCAGAAGTGGGGATTCAGAGGTGGGGAATCAGAGGCGGGGAATCAGAGGCGTGGAATCAGAGGCGGGCAATCAGAAGTGGGGAATCAGAGGTGGGGAATCAGAGGCGGGGAATCAGAGGCGGTGAATCAGAGGCGGGGAATCAGAGGCGGGGAATCAGAGGCGGGGAATCAGAAGTGGGGAATCAGAGGTGGGGAATCAGAGGCGGGGAATCAGAGGCGGGGAATCAGAGGCGGGCAATCAGATGCAGGGAATCAGAGGCAGGGAATCAGACGCAGGGAATCAAATGAAGGGAATCTGATGCAGGGAATCTGAGGCAGGGAATTTGAGGCAGGGAACCTGAGATGGCGAATATGAGGTGGTGAATCAGAGGCGGGGAAACAGTCGGGTAAACAGAGGCGGGGAATCAGAGGCAGGGAATCAGCCGCGGGGAATCAGAGGCAGGGAATCAGATGAAGGGAATCTGATGCAGGGAATCTGAGGCAGGGTATCTGAGGCAGGGAATCTGTGGCAGGGAATCTGATGCGGGTTATCAGAAGGGGGAAATGAGATGTGGGAAACGAGATGCAGAGAAAGAGGCACGGAAATAGAGGCAGAGAAAGAGAGGCAGTGTATCAGAGGCGGGAAATCAGAGGCATGGAATCAGAGACACAGAAAGAGAGGCGTGGAATCAGAGGTGCGGAATCAGAGCCGGTGAATCTGAGCCGGGAAATCTGAAGCAGAGCAACAGAGGTGGTGAAACATGGGTGCGGAATCGGACACGGGGAATCAGAGGTGGGGACTCAGAGGCCGGGAATCAGAGGCAGAGAATCAGAGGCAGGGAATCAGAGGCAGTTTATCAGAGGCAGGGAATCAGAGGTGGGAAATCAGAGGCGGGGAATCAGAGGCAGCGAATCAGAGGCGGGGAATCAGAGGCGGGGAATCAGAGGCGGAGAATCAGAGGCGGGCAATCAGATGCAGGAAATCAGAGGCAGGGAATCAGAGGCAGGGAATCAGAGGCAGGGAATCTGAGGCAGGGAATCAGAGGTGGGGAATCAGAGGCGGGGAATCAGAGGCAGGGAATCAGATGAAGGGAATCTGATGCAGGGAATCTGAGGCAGGGAATCTGAGGCAGGGAATCTGTGGCAGGGAATCTGATGCGGGTTATCAGAAGGGGGAAATGAGATGTGGGAAACGAGATGCAGAGAAAGAGACACGGAAATAGAGGCAGGGAAAGACAGGCAGGGAATCAGAGGCGGGGAATCAGAGGTGGGGAATCAGAGGCTGGGAATCAGAGGCGGGGAATCAGAGGGGGGAATCAGAGGTGGGGAATCAGAGGCAGGGAATCAGAGGCAGGGAATCAGAGGCGGGAAATCAGAGGCGGCGAATCTGAGGCGTGGAATCAGAGGTGGGAAAAGAGATGTGGGGAAACGTAGGCCAGGAAAGTTGCGCGGAAAGGGAGGCGGTGAATCAGAGGTGGGGATTCAGAGGCGGGGAATCAGAGGCGGGGAATCAGAGGCGTGGAATCAGAGGTGGGGAAAGAGATGTGGGGAAACAGGCGGGTAAACAGAAGCGGGTAAACATAGCTGCATAAATAGAGGCAGCGAAAGAGATGGGCGAAACATAGTGGTTGGAACTTGTGTGTTGAAAATTAGGTACACAGAACAGATCAAACAGAGTTGCTGAAATTGAGGGAGGGAAAGAGAGGCACAGAAAGAGTGGAGGGGAAAGAGTGCAGGCAAAATAGAGGCGTAGAGACAGAGGTGGGGAATCAGAGGCGGGGAATCAGAGGTGGGGAATCAGAGGCAGGGAATCAGATGAAGGGAATCTGATGCAGGGAATCTGAGGCAGGGAATCTGAGGCAGGGAATCGGAGGCAGGGAATCTGAGGCAGGGAATCAGTAAAAAGTTATCAGAGGCAGGGTATCAGAGGCGGAGAATCAGAGTTGGGGATTCAGAAGTGGGGAATCAGAGGTGGGGAATCAGAGGCGTGGAATCAGAGGTGGGGAATCAGAGGTGGGGAATCAGAAGTGGGGAATCAGAGGTGGGGAATCAGAGGCGGGGAATCAGAGGCGTGGAATCAGAGGCGGGCAATCAGAAGTGGGGAATCAGAGGCGGGGAATCAGAGGCGGGGAATCAGAGGCGGTGAATCAGAGGTGGGGAATCAGAGGCGGGGAATCAGAGGCGGGGAATCAGAAGTGGGGAATCAGAGGTGGGGAATCAGAGGCGGGGAATCAGAGGCGGGCAATCAGATGCAGGGAATCAGAGGCAGGGAATCAGACGCAGGGAATCAAATGAAGGGAATCTGATGCAGGGAATCTGAGGCAGGGAATCTGATGCAGGGAATCTGTGGTGGGGAATCACAGGAGGGAAAACAGGCGGGTAAACAGAGGCGGGTAAACATAGGCGGGGAATCAGAGGCGTGGAATCAGAGGCGGGAAATCAGAGGCGGGGAAAGATATGAGGGGAAATGTAGGCCAGGAAAGTTGAGCGGAAAGGGAGGCACTGAATCAGAGGTGGGGAATCAGAGGCGGGGAATCAGAGGCGGGGAATCAGAGGCGGGGAATCAGAGGCGGGGAATCAGAAGCGGGGAATCAGAGGTGGGGAATCAGAGGCGGGGAATCAGAATCAGCGAATCAGAGGCGGGGCAATCAGAGGTGGGGAATCAGAGGCAGGGAATCAGAGGCGGGGAATCAGAGGCGGTGAATCAGAGGCGGGGTATCAGACGCGGGGAATCAGAGGCGGGGAATCAGAAGTGGGGAATCAGAGGTGGGGAATCAGAGGCGGGGAATCAGAGGCAGGTAATCGGAGGCGGGCAATCAGATGCAGGGAATCAGAGGCAGGAAATCAGAGGCAGGGAATCTGAGGCAGGGAATCTGAGGCAGGGAATCTGAGGTGGGCAATCAGAGGCGGGAAAACAGGCGGGTAAACAGAGGCGGGTAAACATAGGCGGGGAATCAGAGGCGGGGAATCAGAGGCAGGGAATCAGAGGCGGGGAATCAGAGGCGGAGAATCAGAGGCGGGCAATCAGATGCAGGAAATCAGAGGCAGGGAATCAGAGGCAGGGAATCAGAGGCAGGGAATCTGAGGCAGGGAATCAGAGGTGGGGAATCAGAGGCGTGGAATCAGAGGCAGGGAATCATATGAAGGGAATCTGATGCAGGGAATCTGAGGCAGGGAATCTGAGGCAGGGAATCTGTGGTAGGGAATCTGATGCGGGTTATCAGAAGGGGGAAATGAGATGTGGGAAACGTGATGCAGAGAAAGAGGCACGGAAATAGAGGTAGGGAAAGAGAGGCAGGGAATCAAAGGCGGGGAATCAGAGGTGGGGAATCAGAGGCTGGGAATCAGAGGCGGGGAATCAGAGGGGGGAATCAGAGGTGGGGAATCAGAGGCAGGGAATCAGAGGCAGGGAATCAGAGGCGGGAAATCAGAGGCGGCAAATCTGAGGCGTGGAATCAGAGGTGGGGAAAGAGATGTGGGGAAACGTAGGCAAGGAAAGTTGCGCGGAAAGGGAGGCGGTGAATCAGAGGCGGGGAATCAGAGGCGGGGAATCAGAGGCGGGGAATCAGAGGTGTGGAATCAGAGGTGGGGAAAGAGATGTGGGGAAACAGGCGGGTAAACAGAAGCGGGTAAACATAGCTGCATAAATAGAGGCAGCGAAAGAGATGGGCGAAACATAGTGGTTGGAACTTGTGTGTTGAAAATTAGGTACACAGAACAGATCAAACAGAGTTGTTGAAATTGAGGGAGGGAAAGAGAGGCACAGAAAGAGTGGAGGGGAAAGAGTGCAGGCAAAATAGAGGCGTAGAGACAGAGGTGGGGAATCAGAGGCGTGGAATCAGAGGCGGGGAATCAGAGGCAGGGAATCAGATGAAGGGAATCTGATGCAGGGAATCTGAGGCAGGGAATCTGAGGCAGGGAATCGGAGGCAGGGAATCTGAGGCAGGGAATCAGTAAAAAGTTATCAGAGGCAGGGTATCAGAGGCGGAGAATCAGAGGTGGGGATTCAGAAGTGGGGAATCAGAGGTGGGGAATCAGAGGCGTGGAATCAGAGGCGGGGAATCAGAGGTGGGGAATCAGAAGTGGGGAATCAGAGGCGTGGAATCAGAGGCGGGCAATCAGAAGTGGGGAATCAGAGGCGGGGAATCAGAGGCGGGGAATCAGAGGCGGTGAATCAGAGGCGGGGAATCAGAGGCGGGGAATCAGAGGCAGGGAATCAGAGGCAGGGAATCTGAGGCGGGGAATCAGAGGTGGGGAATCAGAGGCGGGGAATCAGAGGCAGGGAATCAGATGAAGGGAATCTGATGCAGGGAATCTGAGGCAGGGAATCTGAGGCAGGGAATCTGTGGCAGGGAAACTGATGCGGGTTATCAGAAGGGGGTAATGAGATGTGGGAAACGAGATGCAGAGAAAGAGGCACGGAAATAGAGGCAGGGAAAGATAGGCAGGGAATCAGAGGCGGGGAATCAGTGGCGGGGAATCAGAGGCGGGGAATCAGAGGCGGTGAATCAGAGGCGGGGAATCTGAGGCAGGGAATCAGAGGCGGGCAATCAGAGGCGGCGAATCAGAGGCGTGGAATCAGAGGAGGGGAAAGAGATGTGGGGAAACGTAGGCCAGGAAAGTTGCGCGGAAATGGAGGCGGTGAATCAGAGGCAGGGAATCAGAGGCGGGGAATGAGAGGCGGGGAATCAGAGGCGTGGAATCAGAGGTGCGGAAAGAGATGTGGGGAAACAGGCGGGTAAACAGAAGCGGGTAAACATAGGTGCATAAATAGAGGCGGCGAAAGAGATGGGCGAAACATAGTGGTTGGAACTTGTATGTTGAAAATGAGGTACACGGAACAGATCAAAAAGTGTTGTTGAAATTGAGGGATTGGAAGAGAGGCATGGAAAGAGTGGAGGGGAATGAGTGCAGGCAAAGGAGAGGCGTAGAGACAGAGGTGGGGAATCAGAGGCGGGGAATCAGAGGCGGGGAATCCGAGGCATGGAATCAGATGAAGGGAATCTGATGCAGGGAATCTGAGGCAGGGAATCTGAGGCAGGGAATCGGAGGCAGGGAATCTGAGGCAGGGAATCAGTAAAAGTTATCAGAGGCAGGGTATCAGAGGCGGGGAATCAGAGGTGGGTTATCAGATGCGGGTCATCAGAGGCGGGAAATCAGAGGCGGGCATTCAGAGGCGGGGTATCAGAGGCGGGGAAAGATATGTGGGGAAACATAGGCCAGGAAAGTTGAGCGGAAAGGGAGGGAGTGAATCAGAGGTGGGGAATCAGAGGTGGGGAATCAGAGGCGGGGAATCAGAGGCGGGGAATCAGAGGCGGGGAATCAGAAGCGGGGAATCTGAGGTGGGGAATCAGAGGCGGGGAATCAGAGGCGGAGATTCAGAGGCGGGCAATCAGATGCAGGGAATCAGAGGCAGGGAATCAGAGGCAGGGAATCAGAGGCAGTGAATCTGAGGTAGGGAATCTGAGGTGGGGAATCAGATGCGGGGAAACAGGCGGGTAAACAGAGGCAGGTAAACATAGGCGGGGAATCAGAGGCGGGGAATCAGAGGCGGGGAATCAGAGGCGGGGAATCAGAGGCGGGGAATCAGAGGCGGGGAATCAGAGGCGGGGAATCAGAGGCGGGGAATCAGAGTCGGGGTATCTGAGGAGGGAAATCAGAAGCAGAGCAACAGAGGCGGTGAAACATGGGGGCGGAATCGGACGCGGGGAATCAGAGGTGGGGACTCAGAGGCAGGGAATCAGAGGCAGGGAATCAGAGTCAGGTTATCAGAGGCAGGGAATCAGAGGCAGGGAATCGGAGGCAGGGAATCTGAAGCAGGGAATCAGTAAAAAGTTATCAGAGGCAGGGTATCAGAGGCGGAGAATCAGAGGTGGGGAATCAGAAGTAGGGAATCAGAGGTGGGGAATCAGAGGCGTGGAATCAGAGGCGGGGAATCAGATGAAGGGAATCTGATGCAGGGAATCTGAGGCAGGGAATCTGAGGCAGGAAATCGGAGGCAGGGAATCTGAAGCAGGGAATCAGTAAAAAGTTATCAGAGGCAGGGTATCAGAGGCAGAGAATCAGAGGTGGGGAATCAGAAGTAGGGAATCAGAGGTGGGGAATCAGAGACGTGGAATCAGAGGCGGGGAATCAGAGGTGGGGAATCAGAAGTGGGGAATCAGAGGTGGGGAATCAGAGGCGGGGAATCAGAGGCGTGGAATCAGAGGCGGGCAATCAGAAGTGGGGAATCAGAGGCGGGGAATCAGAGGCGGGGAATCAGAGGCGGTGAATCAGAGGCGGGGAATCAGAGGCGGGGAATCAGAGGCGGGGAATCAGAAGTGGGGAATCAGAGGTGGGGAATCAGAGGCGGGGAATCAGAGGCGGAGAATCAGAGGCCGGCAATCAGATGCAGGGAATCAGAGGCAGGGAATCAGAGGCAGGGAATCAGAGGCAGGGAATCTGAGGCAGGGAATCAGAGGTGGGGAATCAGAGGCGGGGAATCAGAGGCAGGGAATCAGATGAAGGGAATCTGATGCAGGGAATCTGAGGCAGGGAATCTGAGGCAGGGAATCTGTGGCAGGGAAACTGATGCGGGTTATCAGAAGGGGGTAATGAGATGTGGGAAACGAGATGCAGAGAAAGAGGCACGGAAATAGAGGCAGGGAAAGATAGGCAGGGAATCAGAGGCGGGGAATCAGAGGCGGGGAATCAGAGGCGGGGAATCAGAGGCGGGGAATCAGAGGCGGGGAATCTGAGGCAGGGAATCAGAGGCGGGCAATCAGAGGCGGCGAATCAGAGGCGTGGAATCAGAGGAGGGGAAAGAGATGTGGGGAAACGTAGGCCAGGAAAGTTGCGCGGAAATGGAGGCGGTGAATCAGAGGCAGGGAATCAGAGGCGGGGAATGAGAGGCGGGGAATCAGAGGCGTGGAATCAGTGGTGGGGAAAGAGATGTGGGGAAACAGGCGGGTGAACAGAAGCGGGTAAACATAGGTGCATAAATAGAGGCGGCGAAAGAGATGGGCGAAACATAGTGGTTGGAACTTGTATGTTGAAAATGACGTACACGGAACAGATCAAAAAGTGTTGTTGAAATTGAGGGATGGAAAGAGAGGCATGGAAAGAGTGGAGGGGAATGAGTGCAGGCAAAGGAGAGGCGTAGAGACAGAGGTGGGGAATCAGAGGCGGGGAATCAGAGGCAGGGAATCCGAGGCATGGAATCAGATGAAGGGAATCTGATGCAGGGAATCTGAGGCAGGGAATCTGAGGCAGGGAATCAGAGGCGGAGATTCAGAGGCGGGGTATCAGAGGCGGGGAAAGATATGTGGGGAAACATAGGCCAGGAAAGTTGAGCGGAAAGGGAGGGAGTGAATCAGAGGTGGGGAATCAGAGGTGGGGAATCAGAGGCGGGGAATCAGAGGCGGGGAATCAGAGGCGGGGAATCAGAAGCGGGGAATCAGAGGTGGGGAATCAGAGGCGGGGAATCAGAGGCGGAGATTCAGAGGCGGGCAATCAGATGCAGGGAATCAGAGGCAGGGAATCAGAGGCAGGGAATCAGAGGCAGTGAATCTGAGGTAGGGAATCTGAGGTGGGGAATCAGATGCGGGGAAACAGGCGGGTAAACAGAGGCAGGTAAACATAGGCGGGGAATCAGAGGCGGGGAATCAGAGGCGGGGAATCAGAGGCGGGGAATCAGAGGCGGGGTATCAGAGGCGGGGAATCAGAGGCGGGGAATCAGAGGCGGGGAATCAGAGGCGGGGAATCAGAGTCGGGGTATCTGAGGAGGGAAATCAGAAGCAGAGCAACAGAGGCGGTGAAACATGGGTGCGGAATCGGACGCGGGGAATCAGAGGTGGGGACTCAGAGGCAGGGAATCAGAGGCAGGGAATCAGAGGCAGGTTATCAGAGGCAGGGAATCAGAGGCAGGGAATCGGAGGCAGGGAATCTGAAGCAGGGAATCAGTAAAAAGTTATCAGAGGCAGGGTATCAGAGGCGGAGAATCAGAGGTGGGGAATCAGAAGTAGGGAATCAGAGGTGGGGAATCAGAGGCGTGGAATCAGAGGCGGGGAATCAGATGAAGGGAATCTGATGCAGGGAATCTGAGGCAGGGAATCTGAGGCAGGAAATCGGAGGCAGGGAATCTGAAGCAGGGAATCAGTAAAAAGTTATCAGAGGCAGGGTATCAGAGGCGGAGAATCAGAGGTGGGGAATCAGAAGTAGGGAATCAGAGGTGGGGAATCAGAGGCGTGGAATCAGAGGCGGGGAATCAGAGGTGGGGAATCAGAAGTGGGGAATCAGAGGTGGGGAATCAGAGGCGGGGAATCAGAGGCGTGGAATCAGAGGCGGGCAATCAGAAGTGGGGAATCAGAGGCGGGGAATCAGAGGCGGGGAATCAGAGGCGGTGAATCAGAGGCGGGGAATCAGAGGCGGGGAATCAGAGGCGGGGAATCAGAAGTGGGGAATCAGAGGTGGGGAATCAGAGGCGGGGAATCAGAGGTGGAGAATCAGAGGCCGGCAATCAGATGCAGGGAATCAGAGGCAGGGAATCAGAGGCAGGGAATCAGAGGCAGGGAATCTGAGGCAGGGAATCAGAGGTGGGGAATCAGAGGCGGGGAATCAGAGGCAGGGAATCAGATGAAGGGAATCTGATGCAGGGAATCTGAGGCAGGGAATCTGAGGCAGGGAATCTGTGGCAGGGAAACTGATGCGGGTTATCAGAAGGGGGTAATGAGATGTGGGAAACGAGATGCAGAGAAAGAGGCACGGAAATAGAGGCAGGGAAAGATAGGCAGGGAATCAGAGGCGGGGAATCAGAGGCGGGGAATCAGAGGCGGGGAATCAGAGGCGGGGAATCAGAGGCGGGGAATCTGAGGCAGGGAATCAGAGGCGGGCAATCAGAGGCGTCGAATCAGAGGCGTGGAATCAGAGGAGGGGAAAGAGATGTGGGGAAACGTAGGCCAGGAAAGTTGCGCGGAAATGGAGGCGGTGAATCAGAGGCAGGGAATCAGAGGCGGGGAATGAGAGGCGGGGAATCAGAGGCGTGGAATCAGTGGTGGGGAAAGAGATGTGGGGAAACAGGCGGGTAAACAGAAGCGGGTAAACATAGGTGCATAAATAGAGGCGGCGAAAGAGATGGGCGAAACATAGTGGTTGGAACTTGTATGTTGAAAATGAGGTACACGGAACAGATCAAAAAGTGTTGTTGAAATTGAGGGATGGAAAGAGAGGCATGGAAAGAGTGGAGGGGAATGAGTGCAGGCAAAGGAGAGGCGTAGAGACAGAGGTGGGGAATCAGAGGCGGGGAATCAGAGGCGGGGAATCCGAGGCATGGAATCAGATGAAGGGAATCTGATGCAGGGAATCTGAGGCAGGGAATCTGAGGCAGGGAATCGGAGTCAGGGAATCTGAGGCAGGGAATCAGTAAAAGTTATCAGAGGCAGGGTATCAGAGGCGGGGAATCAGAGGCGGGGTATCAGATGCGGGTCATCAGAGACGGGAAATCAGAGGCGGGGAATCAGAGGCGGGGAATCAGAGGCGGGGAATCTGAGGCAGGGAATCAGAGGCGGGCAATCAGAGGCGGCGAATCAGAGGCGTGGAATCAGAGGAGGGGAAAGAGATGTGGGGAAACGTAGGCCAGGAAAGTTGCGCGGAAATGGAGGCGGTGAATCAGAGGCAGGGAATCAGAGGCGGGGAATGAGAGGCGGGGAATCAGAGGCGTGGAATCAGAGGTGGGGAAAGAGATGTGGGGAAACAGGCGGGTAAACAGAAGCGGGTAAACATAGGTGCATAAATAGAGGCGGCGAAAGAGATGGGCGAAACATAGTAGTTGGAACTTGTATGTTGAAAATGAGGTACACGGAACAGATCAAAAAGTGTTGTTGAAATTGAGGGATGGAAAGAGAGGCATGGAAAGAGTGGAGGGGAATGAGTGCAGGCAAAGGAGAGGCGTAGAGACAGAGGTGGGGAATCAGAGGCGGGGAATCAGAGGCGGGGAATCCGAGGCATGGAATCAGATGAAGGGAATCTGATGCAGGGAATCTGAGGCAGGGAATCTGAGGCAGGGAATCGGAGGCAGGGAATCTGAGGCAGGGAATCAGTAAAAGTTATCAGAGGCAGGGTATCAGAGGCGGGGAATCAGAGGCGGGGTATCAGATGCGGGTCATCAGAGGCGGGAAATCAGTGGCGGGCATTCAGAGGCGGGGTATCAGAGGCGGGGAAAGATATGTGGGGAAACATAGGCCAGGAAAGTTGAGCGGAAAGGGAGGGAGTGAATCAGAGGTGGGGAATCAGAGGTGGGGAATCAGAGGCGGGGAATCAGAGGCGGGGAATCAGAGGCGGGGAATCAGAAGCGGGGAATCGGAGGTGGGGAATCAGAGGCGGGGAATCAGAGGCGGAGATTCAGAGGCGGGCAATCAGATGCAGGGAATCAGAGGCAGGGAATCAGAGGCAGGGAATCAGAGGCAGTGAATCTGAGGTAGGGAATCTGAGGTGGGGAATCAGATGCGGGGAAACAGGCGGGTAAACAGAGGCAGGTAAACATAGGCGGGGAATCAGAGGCGGGTAATCAGAGGCGGGGAATCAGAGGCGGGGAATCAGAGGCGGGGAATCAGAGGCGGGGAATCAGAGGCGGGGAATCAGAGGCGGGGAATCAGAGGCGGGGAATCAGAGTCGGGGTATCTGAGGAGGGAAATCAGAAGCAGAGCAACAGAGGCGGTGGAACATGGGTGCGGAATCGGACGCGGGGAATCAGAGGTGGGGACTCAGAGGCAGGGAATCAGAGGCAGGGAATCAGAGGCAGGTTATCAGAGGCAGGGAATCAGAGGCAGGGAATCGGAGGCAGGGAATCTGAAGCAGGGAGTCAGTAAAAAGTTATCAGAGGCAGGGTATCAGAGGCGGAGAATCAGAGGTGGGGAATCAGAAGTAGGGAATCAGAGGTGGGGAATCTGAGGCGTGGAATCAGAGGCGGGGAATCAGATGAAGGGAATCTGATGCAGGGAATCTGAGGCAGGGAATCTGAGGCAGGAAATCGGAGGCAGGGAATCTGAAGCAGGGAATCAGTAAAAAGTTATCAGAGGCAGGGTATCAGAGGCGGAGAATCAGAGGTGGGGAATCAGAAGTAGGGAATCAGAGGTGGGGAATCAGAGGCGTGGAATCAGAGGCGGGGAATCAGAGGTGGGGAATCAGAAGTGGGGAATCAGAGGTGGGGAATCAGAGGCGGGGAATCAGAGGCGTGGAATCAGAGGCGGGCAATCAGAAGTGGGGAATCAGAGGCGGGGAATCAGAGGCGGGGAATCAGAGGCGGTGAATCAGAGGCGGGGAATCAGAGGCGGGGAATCAGAGGCGGGGAATCAGAAGTGGGGAATCAGAGGTGGGGAATCAGAGGCGGGGAATCAGAGGTGGAGAATCACAGGCCGGCAATCAGATGCAGGGAATCAGAGGCAGGGAATCAGAGGCAGGGAATCAGAGGCAGGGAATCTGAGGCAGGGAATCAGAGGTGGGGAATCAGAGGCGGGGAATCAGAGGCAGGGAATCAGATGAAGGGAATCTGATGCAGGGAATCTGAGGCAGGGAATCTGAGGCAGGGAATCTGTGGCAGGGAAACTGATGCGGGTTATCAGAAGGGGGTAATGAGATGTGGGAAACGAGATGCAGAGAAAGAGGCACGGAAATAGAGGCAGGGAAAGATAGGCAGGGAATCAGAGGCGGGGAATCAGAGGCGGGGAATCAGAGGCGGGGAATCAGAGGCGGGGAATCAGAGGCGGGGAATCTGAGGCAGGGAATCAGAGGCGGGCAATCAGAGGCGGCGAATCAGAGGCGTGGAATCAGAGGAGGGGAAAGAGATGTGGGGAAACGTAGGCCAGGAAAGTTGCGCGGAAATGGAGGCGGTGAATCAGAGGCAGGGAATCAGAGGCGGGGAATGAGAGGCGGGGAATCAGAGGCGTGGAATCAGTGGTGGGGAAAGAGATGTGGGGAAACAGGCGGGTAAACAGAAGCGGGTAAACATAGGTGCATAAATAGAGGCGGCGAAAGAGATGGGCGAAACATAGTGGTTGGAACTTGTATGTTGAAAATGAGGTACACGGAACAGATCAAAAAGTGTTGTTGAAATTGAGGGATGGAAAGAGAGGCATGGAAAGAGTGGAGGGGAATGAGTGCAGGCAAAGGAGAGGCGTAGAGACAGAGGTGGGGAATCAGAGGCGGGGAATCAGAGGCGGGGAATCCGAGGCATGGAATCAGATGAAGGGAATCTGATGCAGGGAATCTGAGGCAGGGAATCTGAGGCAGGGAATCGGAGTCAGGGAATCTGAGGCAGGGAATCAGTAAAAGTTATCAGAGGCAGGGTATCAGAGGCGGGGAATCAGAGGCGGGGTATCAGATGCGGGTCATCAGAGGCGGGAAATCAGAGGCGGGGAATCAGAGGCGGGGAATCAGAGGCGGGGAATCTGAGGCAGGGAATCAGAGGCGGGCAATCAGAGGCGGCGAATCAGAGGCGTGGAATCAGAGGAGGGGAAAGAGATGTGGGGAAACGTAGGCCAGGAAAGTTGCGCGGAAATGGAGGCGGTGAATCAGAGGCAGGGAATCAGAGGCGGGGAATGAGAGGCGGGGAATCAGAGGCGTGGAATCATAGGTGGGGAAAGAGATGTGGGGAAACAGGCGGGTAAACAGAAGCGGGTAAACATAGGTGCATAAATAGAGGCGGCGAAAGAGATGGGCGAAACATAGTGGTTGGAACTTGTATGTTGAAAATGAGGTACACGGAACAGATCAAAAAGTGTTGTTGAAATTGAGGGATGGAAAGAGAGGCATGGAAAGAGTGGAGGGGAATGAGTGCAGGCAAAGGAGAGGCGTAGAGACAGAGGTGGGGAATCAGAGGCGGGGAATCAGAGGCGGGGAATCCGAGGCATGGAATCAGATGAAGGGAATCTGATGCAGGGAATCTGAGGCAGGGAATCTGAGGCAGGGAATCGGAGGCAGGGAATCTGAGGCAGGGAATCAGTAAAAGTTATCAGAGGCAGGGTATCAGAGGCGGGGAATCAGAGGCGGGGTATCAGATGCGGGTCATCAGAGGCGGGAAATCAGTGGCGGGCATTCAGAGGCGGGGTATCAGAGGCGGGGAAAGATATGTGGGGAAACATAGGCCAGGAAAGTTGAGCGGAAAGGGAGGGAGTGAATCAGAGGTGGGGAATCAGAGGTGGGGAATCAGAGGCGGGGAATCAGAGGCGGGGAATCAGAGGCGGGGAATCAGAAGCGGGGAATCGGAGGTGGGGAATCAGAGGCGGGGAATCAGAGGCGGAGATTCAGAGGCGGGCAATCAGATGCAGGGAATCAGAGGCAGGGAATCAGAGGCAGGGAATCAGAGGCAGTGAATCTGAGGTAGGGAATCTGAGGTGGGGAATCAGATGCGGGGAAACAGGCGGGTAAACAGAGGCAGGTAAACATAGGCGGGGAATCAGAGGCGGGTAATCAGAGGCGGGGAATCAGAGGCGGGGAATCAGAGGCGGGGAATCAGAGGCGGGGAATCAGAGGCGGGGAATCAGAGGCGGGGAATCAGAGGCGGGGAATCAGAGTCGGGGTATCTGAGGAGGGAAATCAGAAGCAGAGCAACAGAGGCGGTGAAACATGGGTGCGGAATCGGACGCGGGGAATCAGAGGTGGGGACTCAGAGGCAGGGAATCAGAGGCAGGGAATCAGAGGCAGGTTATCAGAGGCAGGGAATCAGAGGCAGGGAATCGGAGGCAGGGAATCTGAAGCAGGGAATCAGTAAAAAGTTATCAGAGGCAGGGTATCAGAGGCGGAGAATCAGAGGTGGGGAATCAGAAGTAGGGAATCAGAGGTGGGGAATCTGAGGCGTGGAATCAGAGGCGGGGAATCAGATGAAGGGAATCTGATGCAGGGAATCTGAGGCAGGGAATCTGAGGCAGGAAATCGGAGGCAGGGAATCTGAAGCAGGGAATCAGTAAAAAGTTATCAGAGGCAGGGTATCAGAGGCGGAGAATCAGAGGTGGGGAATCAGAAGTAGGGAATCAGAGGTGGGGAATCAGAGGCGTGGAATCAGAGGCGGGGAATCAGAGGTGGGGAATCAGAAGTGGGGAATCAGAGGTGGGGAATCAGAGGCGGGGAATCAGAGGCGTGGAATCAGAGGCGGGCAATCAGAAGTGGGGAATCAGAGGCGGGGAATCAAAGGCGGGGAATCAGAGGCGGGCAATCAGAGGCGGCGAATCAGAGGCGTGGAATCAGAGGAGGGGAAAGAGATGTGGGGAAACGTAGGCCAGGAAAGTTGCGCGGAAATGGAGGCGGTGAATCAGAGGCAGGGAATCAGAGGCGGGGAATGAGAGGCGGGGAATCAGAGGCGTGGAATCAGAGGTGGGGAAAGAGATGTGGGGAAACAGGCGGGTAAACAGAAGCGGGTAAACATAGGTGCATAAATAGAGGCGGCGAAAGAGATGGGCGAAACATAGTAGTTGGAACTTGTATGTTGAAAATGAGGTACACGGAACAGATCAAAAAGTGTTGTTGAAATTGTGGGATGGAAAGAGAGGCATGGAAAGAGTGGAGGGGAATGAGTGCAGGCAAAGGAGAGGCGTAGAGACAGAGGTGGGGAATCAGAGGCGGGGAATCAGAGGCGGGGAATCCGAGGCATGGAATCAGATGAAGGGAATCTGATGCAGGGAATCTGAGGCAGGGAATCTGAGGCAGGGAATCGGAGGCAGGGAATCTGAGGCAGGGAATCAGTAAAAGTTATCAGAGGCAGGGTATCAGAGGCGGGGAATCAGAGGCGGGGTATCAGATGCGGGTCATCAGAGGCGGGAAATCAGTGGCGGGCATTCAGAGGCGGGGTATCAGAGGCGGGGAAAGATATGTGGGGAAACATAGGCCAGGAAAGTTGAGCGGAAAGGGAGGGAGTGAATCAGAGGTGGGGAATCAGAGGTGGGGAATCAGAGGCGGGGAATCAGAGGCGGGGAATCAGAGGCGGGGAATCAGAAGCGGGGAATCGGAGGTGGGGAATCAGAGGCGGGGAATCAGAGGCGGAGATTCAGAGGCGGGCAATCAGATGCAGGGAATCAGAGGCAGGGAATCAGAGGCAGGGAATCAGAGGCAGTAAATCTGAGGTAGGGAATCTGAGCTGGGGAATCAGATGCGGGGAAACAGGCGGGTAAACAGAGGCAGGTAAACATAGGCGGGGAATCAGAGGCGGGTAATCAGAGGCGGGGAATCAGAGGCGGGGAATCAGAGGCGGGGAATCAGAGGCGGGGAATCAGAGGCGGGGAATCAGAGGCGGGGAATCAGAGGCGGGGAATCAGAGTCGGGGTATCTGAGGAGGGAAATCAGAAGCAGAGCAACAGAGGCGGTGAAACATGGGTGCGGAATCGGACGCGGGGAATCAGAGGTGGGGACTCAGAGGCAGGGAATCAGAGGCAGGGAATCAGAGGCAGGTTATCAGAGGCAGGGAATCAGAGGCAGGGAATCGGAGGCAGGGAATCTGAAGCAGGGAATCAGTAAAAAGTTATCAGAGGCAGGGTATCAGAGGCGGAGAATCAGAGGTGGGGAATCAGAAGTAGGGAATCAGAGGTGGGGAATCTGAGGCGTGGAATCAGAGGCGGGGAATCAGATGAAGGGAATCTGATGCAGGGAATCTGAGGCAGGGAATCTGAGGCAGGAAATCGGAGGCAGGGAATCTGAAGCAGGGAATCAGTAAAAAGTTATCAGAGGCAGGGTATCAGAGGCGGAGAATCAGAGGTGGGGAATCAGAAGTAGGGAATCAGAGGTGGGGAATCAGAGGCGTGGAATCAGAGGCGGGGAATCAGAGGTGGGGAATCAGAAGTGGGGAATCAGAGGTGGGGAATCAGAGGCGGGGAATCAGAGGCGTGGAATCAGAGGCGGGCAATCAGAAGTGGGGAATCAGAGGCGGAGAATCAGAGGCGGGGAATCAGAGGCGGTGAATCAGAGGCGGGGAATCAGAGGCGGGGAATCAGAGGCGGGGAATCAGAAGTGGGGAATCAGAGGCGAAGAATCAGAGGCCGGCAATCAGATGCAGGGAATCAGAGGCAGGGAATCAGAGGCAGGGAATCAGAGGCAGGGAATCTGAGGCAGGGAATCAGAGGTGGGGAATCAGAGGCGGGGAATCAGAGGCAGGGAATCAGATGAAGGGAATCTGATGCAGGGAATCTGAGGCAGGGAATCTGAGGCAGGGAATCTGTGGCAGGGAAACTGATGCGGGTTATCAGAAGGGGGTAATGAGATGTGGGAAACGAGATGCAGAGAAAGAGGCACGGAAATAGAGGCAGGGAAAGATAGGCAGGGAATCAGAGGCGGGGAATCAGAGGCGGGGAATCAGAGGCGGGGAATCAGAGGCGGGGAATCAGAGGCGGGGAATCTGAGGCAGGGAATCAGAGGCGGGCAATCAGAGGCGGCGAATCAGAGGCGTGGAATCAGAGGAGGGGAAAGAGATGTGGGGAAACGTAGGCCAGGAAAGTTGCGTGGTAATGGAGGCGGTGAATCAGAGGCAGGGAATCAGAGGCGGGGAATGAGAGGCGGGGAATCAGAGGCGTGGAATCAGAGGTGGGGAAAGAGATGTGGGGAAACAGGCGGGTAAACAGAAGCGGGTAAACATAGGTGCATAAATAGAGGCGGCGAAAGAGATGGGCGAAACATAGTAGTTGGAACTTGTATGTTGAAAATGAGGTACACGGAACAGATCAAAAAGTGTTGTTGAAATTGAGGGATGGAAAGAGAGGCATGGAAAGAGTGGAGGGGAATGAGTGCAGGCAAAGGAGAGGCGTAGAGACAGAGGTGGGGAATCAGAGGCGGGGAATCAGAGGCGGGGAATCCGAGGCATGGAATCAGATGAAGGGAATCTGATGCAGGGAATCTGAGGCAGGGAATCTGAGGCAGGGAATCGGAGGCAGGGAATCTGAGGCAGGGAATCAGTAAAAGTTATCAGAGGCAGGGTATCAGAGGCGGGGAATCAGAGGCGGGGTATCAGATGCGGGTCATCAGAGGCGGGAAATCAGTGGCGGGCATTCAGAGGCGGGGTATCAGAGGCGGGGAAAGATATGTGGGGAAACATAGGCCAGGAAAGTTGAGCGGAAAGGGAGGGAGTGAATCAGAGGTGGGGAATCAGAGGTGGGGAATCAGAGGCGGGGAATCAGAGGCGGGGAATCAGAGGCGGGGAATCAGAAGCGGGGAATCGGAGGTGGGGAATCAGAGGCGGGGAATCAGAGGCGGAGATTCAGAGGCGGGCAATCAGATGCAGGGAATCAGAGGCAGGGAATCAGAGGCAGGGAATCAGAGGCAGTAAATCTGAGGTAGGGAATCTGAGGTGGGGAATCAGATGCGGGGAAACAGGCGGGTAAACAGAGGCAGGTAAACATAGGCGGGGAATCAGAGGCGGGTAATCAGAGGCGGGGAATCAGAGGCGGGGAATCAGAGGCGGGGAATCAGAGGCGGGGAATCAGAGGCGGGGAATCAGAAGCGGGGAATCGGAGGCGGGGAATCAGAGTCGGGGTATCTGAGGAGGGAAATCAGAAGCAGAGCAACAGAGGCGGTGAAACATGGGTGCGGAATCGGACGCGGGGAATCAGAGGTGGGGACTCAGAGGCAGGGAATCAGAGGCAGGGAATCAGAGGCAGGTTATCAGAGGCAGGGAATCAGAGGCAGGGAATCGGAGGCAGGGAATCTGAAGCAGGGAATCAGTAAAAAGTTATCAGAGGCAGGGTATCAGAGGCGGAGAATCAGAGGTGGGGAATCAGAAGTAGGGAATCAGAGGTGGGGAATCTGAGGCGTGGAATCAGAGGCGGGGAATCAGATGAAGGGAATCTGATGCAGGGAATCTGAGGCAGGGAATCTGAGGCAGGAAATCGGAGGCAGGGAATCTGAAGCAGGGAATCAGTAAAAAGTTATCAGAGGCAGGGTATCAGAGGCGGAGAATCAGAGGTGGGGAATCAGAAGTAGGGAATCAGAGGTGGGGAATCAGAGGCGTGGAATCAGAGGCGGGGAATCAGAGGTGGGGAATCAGAAGTGGGGAATCAGAGGTGGGGAATCAGAGGCGGGGAATCAGAGGCGTGGAATCAGAGGCGGGCAATCAGAAGTGGGGAATCAGAGGCGGGGAATCAGAGGCGGGGAATCAGAGGCGGTGAATCAGAGGCGGGGAATCAGAGGCGGGGAATCAGAGGCGGGGAATCAGAAGTGGGGAATCAGAGGCGAAGAATCAGAGGCCGGCAATCAGATGCAGGGAATCAGAGGCAGGGAATCAGAGGCAGGGAATCAGAGGCAGGGAATCTGAGGCAGGGAATCAGAGGTGGGGAATCAGAGGCGGGGAATCAGAGGCAGGGAATCAGATGAAGGGAATCTGATGCAGGGAATCTGAGGCAGGGAATCTGAGGCAGGGAATCTGTGGCAGGGAAACTGATGCGGGTTATCAGAAGGGGGTAATGAGATGTGGGAAACGAGATGCAGAGAAAGAGGCACGGAAATAGAGGCAGGGAAAGATAGGCAGGGAATCAGAGGCGGGGAATCAGAGGCGGGGAATCAGAGGCGGGGAATCAGAGGCGGGGAATCAGAGGCGGGGAATCTGAGGCAGGGAATCAGAGGCGGGCAATCAGAGGCGGCGAATCAGAGGCGTGGAATCAGAGGAGGGGAAAGAGATGTGGGGAAACGTAGGCCAGGAAAGTTGCGCGGAAATGGAGGCGGTGAATCAGAGGCAGGGAATCAGAGGCGGGGAATGAGAGGCGGGGAATCAGAGGCGTGGAATCAGTGGTGGGGAAAGAGATGTGGGGAAACAGGCGGGTAAACAGAAGCGGGTAAACATAGGTGCATAAATAGAGGCGGCGAAAGAGATGGGCGAAACATAGTGGTTGGAACTTGTATGTTGAAAATGAGGTACACGGAACAGATCAAAAAGTGTTGTTGAAATTGAGGGATGGAAAGAGAGGCATGGAAAGAGTGGAGGGGAATGAGTGCAGGCAAAGGAGAGGCGTAGAGACAGAGGTGGGGAATCAGAGGCGGGGAATCAGAGGCGGGGAATCCGAGGCATGGAATCAGATGAAGGGAATCTGATGCAGGGAATCTGAGACAGGGAATCTGAGGCAGGGAATCGGAGTCAGGGAATCTGAGGCAGGGAATCAGTAAAAGTTATCAGAGGCAGGGTATCAGAGGCAGGGAATCAGAGGCGGGGTATCAGATGCGGGTCATCAGAGGCGGGAAATCAGAGGCGGGGAATCAGAGGCGGGGAATCAGAGGCGGGGAATCTGAGGCAGGGAATCAGCGGCGGGCAATCAGAGGCGGCGAATCAGAGGCGTGGAATCAGAGGAGGGGAAAGAGATGTGGGGAAACGTAGGCCAGGAAAGTTGCGCGGAAATGGAGGCGGTGAATCAGAGGCAGGGAATCAGAGGCGGGGAATGAGAGGCGGGGAATCAGAGGCGTGGAATCAGAGGTGGGGAAAGAGATGTGGGGAAACAGGCGGGTAAACAGAAGCGGGTAAACATAGGTGCATAAATAGAGGCGGCGAAAGAGATGGGCGAAACATAGTGGTTGGAACTTGTATGTTGAAAATGAGGTACACGGAACAGATCAAAAAGTGTTGTTGAAATTGAGGGATGGAAAGAGAGGCATGGAAAGAGTGGAGGGGAATGAGTGCAGGCAAAGGAGAGGCGTAGAGACAGAGGTGGGGAATCAGAGGCGGGGAATCAGAGGCAGGGAATCCGAGGCATGGAATCAGATGAAGGGAATCTGATGCAGGGAATCTGAGGCAGGGAATCTGAGGCAGGGAATCGGAGTCAGGGAATCTGAGGCAGGGAATCAGTAAAAGTTATCAGAGGCAGGGTATCAGAGGCGGGGAATCAGAGGCGGGGTATCAGATGCGGGTCATCAGAGGCGGGAAATCAGAGGCGGGCAGTCAGAGGCGGGGTATCAGAGGCGGGGAAAGATATGTGGGGAAACATAGGCCAGGAAAGTTGAGCGGAAAGGGAGGGAGTGAATCAGAGGTGGGGAATCAGAGGTGGGGAATCAGAGGCGGGGAATCAGAGGCGGGGAATCAGAGGCGGGGAATCAGAAGCGGGGAATCGGAGGTGGGGAATCAGAGGCGGGGAATCAGAGGCGGAGATTCAGAGGCGGGCAATCAGATGCAGGGAATCAGAGGCAGGGAATCAGAGGCAGGGAATCAGAGGCAGTGAATCTGAGGTAGGGAATCTGAGGTGGGGAATCAGATGCGGGGAAACAGGCGGGTAAACAGAGGCAGGTAAACATAGGCGGGGAATCAGAGGCGGGGAATCAGAGGCGGGGAATCAGAGGCGGGGAATCAGAGGCGGGGAATCAGAGGCGGGGAATCAGAGGCGGGGAATCAGAGGCGGGGAATCAGAGGCGGGGAATCAGAGGCGGGGAATCAGAGTCGGGGTATCTGAGGAGGGGAATCAGAGGCGGGGAATCAGAGGCGGGGAATCAGAGGCAGGGAATCAGAGGCGTGGAATCAGAGGCGGGGTTCAGAGGCGGGGAATCAGAAGTGGGGAACCAGAGGTGGGGCACCAGAGGCGGGAAATCAGAGGCAGGGAATTAGAGGCGGGCAATCAAATGCAGGGAATCAGATGAAGGGAATCTGATGCACGGAATCTGAGGCAGGGAATCTGAGGCAGGGAATCTGTGGCAGGGAATCTGATGCGGGTTATCTGAAGGGGGAAATGAGATGTGGGAAACGAGATGCAGAGAAAGAGGCACGGAAATAGAGGCAGGGAAAGAGAGGCAGGGTATCAGAGGCGAGTCATCAGAGGCGTGGAATCAGAGGCGGGGAATCAGGGACACAGAAAGAGAGGCGTGGAATCAGAGGTGTGGAATCAGTGCTGGTGAATCTGAGACGGGAAATCAGAAGCAGAGCAACAGAGGCGGTGAAACATGGGTGCGGAATCGGACGCGGGGAATCAGAGGTGGGGACTCAGAGGCAGGGAATCAGAGGCAGGGAATCAGAGGCAGGTTATCAGAGGCAGGGAATCAGAGGCGCGAATCAGAGGCGGGGACTCAGAGGCAGGGAATCAGAGGCAGGGAATCAGAGGCAGGTTATCAGAGGCAGGGAATCAGAGGCGGGGAATCAGAGGCGGGGAATCAGAGGCGGGGAATCAGAGGCGGGGAATCAGAGGCGGGGAATCAGAGGTGGAGAATAAGAGCCGGGCAATCAGATGCAGGAAATCAGAGGCAGGGAATCAGAGGCAGGGAATCAGAGGCAGGGAATCTGAGGCAGGGAATCAGAGGTGGGGAATCAGAGGCGGGGAATCAGAGGCAGGGAATCAGATGAAGGGAATCTGATGCAGGGAATCTGAGGCAGGGAATCTGAGGCAGGGAATCTGTGGCAGGGAATCTGATGCGGGTTATCAGAATGGGGAAATGAGATGTGGGAAACGAGATGCAGAGAAAGAGGCACGGAAATAGAGGCAGGGAAAGAGAGGCAGGATATCAGAGGCGAGTAATCAGAGGTGTGGAATCAGAGGCGGGGAATCAGAGACACAGAAAGAGAGGCGTGGAATCAGAGGTGCGGAATCAGTGCTGGTGAATCTGAGCCGGGAAATCAGAAGCAGAGCAACAGAGGCGGTGAAACATGGGTGCGGAATCGGACGCGGGGAATCAGAGGTGGGGACTCAGAGACAGGGAATCAGAGGCAGGGAATCAGAGGCAGGTAATCAGAGGCAGGGAATCAGAGGCGGGGAATCAGAGGCGGGGAATCAGAGGCGGGGAATCAGAGGCGGGGAATCAGAGGCGGGGAATCAGAGGCGGAGAATTAGAGGCGGGCAATCAGATGCAGGAAATCAGAGGCAGGGAATCAGAGGTAGGGAATCAGAGGCAGGGAATCTGAGGCAGGGAATCAGAGGTGGGGAATCAGAGGCGGGGAATCAGAGGCAGGGAATCGGATGAAGGGAATCTGATGCAGGGAATCTGAGGCAGGGAATCTGAGGCAGGGAATCTGTGGCAGGGAATCTGATGCGGGTTATCAGAATGGGGAAATGAGATGTGGGAAACGAGATGCAGAGAAAGAGGCACGGAAATAGAGGCAGGGAAAGAGATGCAGGGAATCAGAGGCGGGGAATCAGAGGTGGGGAATCAGAGGCGGGAATCAGAGGCGGAGAATCAGAGGGGGGAATCAGAGGCGGGGAATCAGAGGCGGGGAATCAGAGGCATGGAATCAGAGGCGGGAAATCAGAGGCAGCGAATCTGAGGCGTGGAATCAGAGGTGGGGAAAGAGATGTGGGGAAACGTAGGCCAGGAAAGTTGCGCGGAAAGGGAGGCGGTGAATCAGAGGCGGGGAATCAGAGGCGGGGAATCAGAGGTGTGGAATCAGAGGTGGGGAAAGAGATGTGGGGAAGCAGGCGGGTAAACAGAAGCGGGTAAACATAGCTGCATAAATAGATGCAGCGAAAGAGATGGGCGAAACATAGTGGTTGGAACTTGTGTGTTGAAAATTATGTACACAGAACAGATCAAACAGAGTTGTTGAAATTGAGGGAGGGAAAGAGAGGCACGGAAAGAGTGGAGGGGAAAGAGTGCAGGCAAAAGAGAGGCGTAGAGACAGAGGTGGGGAATCAGAGGCGTGGAATCAGAGGTGGGGAATCAGAGGCAGGGAATCAGATGAAGGGAATCTGATGCAGGGAATCTGGCGCAGGGAATCTGAGGCAGGGAATCGGAGGCAGGGAATCTGAGGCAGGGAATCAGTAAAAAGTTATCAGAGTCAGGGTATCAGAGGCGGAGAATCAGAGGCGGGGTATCAGATGCGGGGAATCAGAGGTGGGGTATCAGAGGCGGGGAATCAGAGACGGGGAATCAGAGGCGGGGAATTAGAGGCGGGAAATCAGAGGCGGGGAATCAGAAGCGAGGAATCAGAGGTGGGGAATCAGAGGCAGGGAATCAGAGGCGGAGATTCAGAGGCGGGCAATCAGATGCAGGGAATCAGAGGCAGGGAATCAGAGGCAGGGAATCAGAGGCAGTAAATCTGAGGTAGGGAATCTGAGCTGGGGAATCAGATGCGGGGAAACAGGCGGGTAAACAGAGGCAGGTAAACATAGGCGGGGAATCAGAGGCGGGTAATCAGAGGCGGGGAATCAGAGGCGGGGAATCAGAGGCGGGGAATCAGAGGCGGGGAATCAGAGGCGGGGAATCAGAGGCGGGGAATCAGAGGCGGGGAATCAGAGTCGGGGTATCTGAGGAGGGAAATCAGAAGCAGAGCAACAGAGGCGGTGAAACATGGGTGCGGAATCGGACGCGGGGAATCAGAGGTGGGGACTCAGAGGCAGGGAATCAGAGGCAGGGAATCAGAGGCAGGTTCTCAGAGGCAGGGAATCAGAGGCAGGGAATCGGAGGCAGGGAATCTGAAGCAGGGAATCAGTAAAAAGTTATCAGAGGCAGGGTATCAGAGGCGGAGAATCAGAGGTGGGGAATCAGAAGTAGGGAATCAGAGGTGGGGAATCTGAGGCGTGGAATCAGAGGCGGGGAATCAGATGAAGGGAATCTGATGCAGGGAATCTGAGGCAGGGAATCTGAGGCAGGAAATCGGAGGCAGGGAATCTGAAGCAGGGAATCAGTAAAAAGTTATCAGAGGCAGGGTATCAGAGGCGGAGAATCAGAGGTGGGGAATCAGAAGTAGGGAATCAGAGGTGGGGAATCAGAGGCGTGGAATCAGAGGCGGGGAATCAGAGGTGGGGAATCAGAAGTGGGGAATCAGAGGTGGGGAATCAGAGGCGGGGAATCAGAGGCGTGGAATCAGAGGCGGGCAATCAGAAGTGGGGAATCAGAGGCGGAGAATCAGAGGCGGGGAATCAGAGGCGGTGAATCAGAGGCGGGGAATCAGAGGCGGGGAATCAGAGGCGGGGAATCAGAAGTGGGGAATCAGAGGCGAAGAATCAGAGGCCGGCAATCAGATGCAGGGAATCAGAGGCAGGGAATCAGAGGCAGGGAATCAGAGGCAGGGAATCTGAGGCAGGGAATCAGAGGTGGGGAATCAGAGGCGGGGAATCAGAGGCAGGGAATCAGATGAAGGGAATCTGATGCAGGGAATCTGAGGCAGGGAATCTGAGGCAGGGAATCTGTGGCAGGGAAACTGATGCGGGTTATCAGAAGGGGGTAATGAGATGTGGGAAACGAGATGCAGAGAAAGAGGCACGGAAATAGAGGCAGGGAAAGATAGGCAGGGAATCAGAGGCGGGGAATCAGAGGCGGGGAATCAGAGGCGGGGAATCAGAGGCGGGGAATCAGAGGCGGGGAATCTGAGGCAGGGAATCAGAGGCGGGCAATCAGAGGCGGCGAATCAGAGGCGTGGAATCAGAGGAGGGGAAAGAGATGTGGGGAAACGTAGGCCAGGAAAGTTGCGTGGTAATGGAGGCGGTGAATCAGAGGCAGGGAATCAGAGGCGGGGAATGAGAGGCGGGGAATCAGAGGCGTGGAATCAGAGGTGGGGAAAGAGATGTGGGGAAACAGGCGGGTAAACAGAAGCGGGTAAACATAGGTGCATAAATAGAGGCGGCGAAAGAGATGGGCGAAACATAGTAGTTGGAACTTGTATGTTGAAAATGAGGTACACGGAACAGATCAAAAAGTGTTGTTGAAATTGAGGGATGGAAAGAGAGGCATGGAAAGAGTGGAGGGGAATGAGTGCAGGCAAAGGAGAGGCGTAGAGACAGAGGTGGGGAATCAGAGGCGGGGAATCAGAGGCGGGGAATCCGAGGCATGGAATCAGATGAAGGGAATCTGATGCAGGGAATCTGAGGCAGGGAATCTGAGGCAGGGAATCGGAGGCAGGGAATCTGAGGCAGGGAATCAGTAAAAGTTATCAGAGGCAGGGTATCAGAGGCGGGGAATCAGAGGCGGGGTATCAGATGCGGGTCATCAGAGGCGGGAAATCAGTGGCGGGCATTCAGAGGCGGGGTATCAGAGGCGGGGAAAGATATGTGGGGAAACATTGGCCAGGAAAGTTGAGCGGAAAGGGAGGGAGTGAATCAGAGGTGGGGAATCAGAGGTGGGGAATCAGAGGCGGGGAATCAGAGGCGGGGAATCAGAGGCGGGGAATCAGAAGCGGGGAATCGGAGGTGGGGAATCAGAGGCGGGGAATCAGAGGCGGAGATTCAGAGGCGGGCAATCAGATGCAGGGAATCAGAGGCAGGGAATCAGAGGCAGGGAATCAGAGGCAGTAAATCTGAGGTAGGGAATCTGAGGTGGGGAATCAGATGCGGGGAAACAGGCGGGTAAACAGAGGCAGGTAAACATAGGCGGGGAATCAGAGGCGGGTAATCAGAGGCGGGGAATCAGAGGCGGGGAATCAGAGGCGGGGAATCAGAGGCGGGGAATCAGAGGCGGGGAATCAGAAGCGGGGAATCGGAGGCGGGGAATCAGAGTCGGGGTATCTGAGGAGGGAAATCAGAAGCAGAGCAACAGAGGCGGTGAAACATGGGTGCGGAATCGGACGCGGGGAATCAGAGGTGGGGACTCAGAGGCAGGGAATCAGAGGCAGGGAATCAGAGGCAGGTTATCAGAGGCAGGGAATCAGAGGCAGGGAATCGGAGGCAGGGAATCTGAAGCAGGGAATCAGTAAAAAGTTATCAGAGGCAGGGTATCAGAGGCGGAGAATCAGAGGTGGGGAATCAGAAGTAGGGAATCAGAGGTGGGGAATCTGAGGCGTGGAATCAGAGGCGGGGAATCAGATGAAGGGAATCTGATGCAGGGAATCTGAGGCAGGGAATCTGAGGCAGGAAATCGGAGGCAGGGAATCTGAAGCAGGGAATCAGTAAAAAGTTATCAGAGGCAGGGTATCAGAGGCGGAGAATCAGAGGTGGGGAATCAGAAGTAGGGAATCAGAGGTGGGGAATCAGAGGCGTGGAATCAGAGGCGGGGAATCAGAGGTGGGGAATCAGAAGTGGGGAATCAGAGGTGGGGAATCAGAGGCGGGGAATCAGAGGCGTGGAATCAGAGGCGGGCAATCAGAAGTGGGGAATCAGAGGCGGGGAATCAGAGGCGGGGAATCAGAGGCGGTGAATCAGAGGCGGGGAATCAGAGGCGGGGAATCAGAGGCGGGGAATCAGAAGTGGGGAATCAGAGGCGAAGAATCAGAGGCCGGCAATCAGATGCAGGGAATCAGAGGCAGGGAATCAGAGGCAGGGAATCAGAGGCAGGGAATCTGAGGCAGGGAATCAGAGGTGGGGAATCAGAGGCGGGGAATCAGAGGCAGGGAATCAGATGAAGGGAATCTGATGCAGGGAATCTGAGGCAGGGAATCTGAGGCAGGGAATCTGTGGCAGGGAAACTGATGCGGGTTATCAGAAGGGGGTAATGAGATGTGGGAAACGAGATGCAGAGAAAGAGGCACGGAAATAGAGGCAGGGAAAGATAGGCAGGGAATCAGAGGCGGGGAATCAGAGGCGGGGAATCAGAGGCGGGGAATCAGAGGCGGGGAATCAGAGGCGGGGAATCTGAGGCAGGGAATCAGAGGCGGGCAATCAGAGGCGGCGAATCAGAGGCGTGGAATCAGAGGAGGGGAAAGAGATGTGGGGAAACGTAGGCCAGGAAAGTTGCGCGGAAATGGAGGCGGTGAATCAGAGGCAGGGAATCAGAGGCGGGGAATGAGAGGCGGGGAATCAGAGGCGTGGAATCAGTGGTGGGGAAAGAGATGTGGGGAAACAGGCGGGTAAACAGAAGCGGGTAAACATAGGTGCATAAATAGAGGCGGCGAAAGAGATGGGCGAAACATAGTGGTTGGAACTTGTATGTTGAAAATGAGGTACACGGAACAGATCAAAAAGTGTTGTTGAAATTGAGGGATGGAAAGAGAGGCATGGAAAGAGTGGAGGGGAATGAGTGCAGGCAAAGGAGAGGCGTAGAGACAGAGGTGGGGAATCAGAGGCGGGGAATCAGAGGCGGGGAATCCGAGGCATGGAATCAGATGAAGGGAATCTGATGCAGGGAATCTGAGACAGGGAATCTGAGGCAGGGAATCGGAGTCAGGGAATCTGAGGCAGGGAATCAGTAAAAGTTATCAGAGGCAGGGTATCAGAGGCAGGGAATCAGAGGCGGGGTATCAGATGCGGGTCATCAGAGGCGGGAAATCAGAGGCGGGGAATCAGAGGCGGGGAATCAGAGGCGGGGAATCTGAGGCAGGGAATCAGCGGCGGGCAATCAGAGGCGGCGAATCAGAGGCGTGGAATCAGAGGAGGGGAAAGAGATGTGGGGAAACGTAGGCCAGGAAAGTTGCGCGGAAATGGAGGCGGTGAATCAGAGGCAGGGAATCAGAGGCGGGGAATGAGAGGCGGGGAATCAGAGGCGTGGAATCAGAGGTGGGGAAAGAGATGTGGGGAAACAGGCGGGTAAACAGAAGCGGGTAAACATAGGTGCATAAATAGAGGCGGCGAAAGAGATGGGCGAAACATAGTGGTTGGAACTTGTATGTTGAAAATGAGGTACACGGAACAGATCAAAAAGTGTTGTTGAAATTGAGGGATGGAAAGAGAGGCATGGAAAGAGTGGAGGGGAATGAGTGCAGGCAAAGGAGAGGCGTAGAGACAGAGGTGGGGAATCAGAGGCGGGGAATCAGAGGCAGGGAATCCGAGGCATGGAATCAGATGAAGGGAATCTGATGCAGGGAATCTGAGGCAGGGAATCTGAGGCAGGGAATCGGAGTCAGGGAATCTGAGGCAGGGAATCAGTAAAAGTTATCAGAGGCAGGGTATCAGAGGCGGGGAATCAGAGGCGGGGTATCAGATGCGGGTCATCAGAGGCGGGAAATCAGAGGCGGGCAGTCAGAGGCGGGGTATCAGAGGCGGGGAAAGATATGTGGGGAAACATAGGCCAGGAAAGTTGAGCGGAAAGGGAGGGAGTGAATCAGAGGTGGGGAATCAGAGGTGGGGAATCAGAGGCGGGGAATCAGAGGCGGGGAATCAGAGGCGGGGAATCAGAAGCGGGGAATCGGAGGTGGGGAATCAGAGGCGGGGAATCAGAGGCGGAGATTCAGAGGCGGGCAATCAGATGCAGGGAATCAGAGGCAGGGAATCAGAGGCAGGGAATCAGAGGCAGTGAATCTGAGGTAGGGAATCTGAGGTGGGGAATCAGATGCGGGGAAACAGGCGGGTAAACAGAGGCAGGTAAACATAGGCGGGGAATCAGAGGCGGGGAATCAGAGGCGGGGAATCAGAGGCGGGGAATCAGAGGCGGGGAATCAGAGGCGGGGAATCAGAGGCGGGGAATCAGAGGCGGGGAATCAGAGGCGGGGAATCAAAGGCGGGGAATCAGAGTCGGGGTATCTGAGGAGGGGAATCAGAGGCGGGGAATCAGAGGCGGGGAATCAGAGGCGGGGAATCAGAGGCGTGGAATCAGAGGCGGGGTTCAGAGGCGGGGAATCAGAAGTGGGGAACCAGAGGTGGGGCACCAGAGGCGGGAAATCAGAGGCAGGGAATTAGAGGCGGGCAATCAAATGCAGGGAATCAGATGAAGGGAATCTGATGCACGGAATCTGAGGCAGGGAATCTGAGGCAGGGAATCTGTGGCAGGGAATCTGATGCGGGTTATCTGAAGGGGGAAATGAGATGTGGGAAACGAGATGCAGAGAAAGAGGCACGGAAATAGAGGCAGGGAAAGAGAGGCAGGGTATCAGAGGCGAGTCATCAGAGGCGTGGAATCAGAGGCGGGGAATCAGGGACACAGAAAGAGAGGCGTGGAATCAGAGGTGTGGAATCAGTGCTGGTGAATCTGAGACGGGAAATCAGAAGCAGAGCAACAGAGGCGGTGAAACATGGGTGCGGAATCGGACGCGGGGAATCAGAGGTGGGGACTCAGAGGCAGGGAATCAGAGGCAGGGAATCAGAGGCAGGTTATCAGAGGCAGGGAATCAGAGGCGCGAATCAGAGGCGGGGACTCAGAGGCAGGGAATCAGAGGCAGGGAATCAGAGGCAGGTTATCAGAGGCAGGGAATCAGAGGCGGGGAATCAGAGGCGGGGAATCAGAGGCGGGGAATCAGAGGCGGGGAATCAGAGGCGGGGAATCAGAGGTGGAGAATAAGAGCCGGGCAATCAGATGCAGGAAATCAGAGGCAGGGAATCAGAGGCAGGGAATCAGAGGCAGGGAATCTGAGGCAGGGAATCAGAGGTGGGGAATCAGAGGCGGGGAATCAGAGGCAGGGAATCAGATGAAGGGAATCTGATGCAGGGAATCTGAGGCAGGGAATCTGAGGCAGGGAATCTGTGGCAGGGAATCTGATGCGGGTTATCAGAATGGGGAAATGAGATGTGGGAAACGAGATGCAGAGAAAGAGGCACGGAAATAGAGGCAGGGAAAGAGAGGCAGGATATCAGAGGCGAGTAATCAGAGGTGTGGAATCAGAGGCGGGGAATCAGAGACACAGAAAGAGAGGCGTGGAATCAGAGGTGCGGAATCAGTGCTGGTGAATCTGAGCCGGGAAATCAGAAGCAGAGCAACAGAGGCGGTGAAACATGGGTGCGGAATCGGACGCGGGGAATCAGAGGTGGGGACTCAGAGACAGGGAATCAGAGGCAGGGAATCAGAGGCAGGTAATCAGAGGCAGGGAATCAGAGGCGGGGAATCAGAGGCGGGGAATCAGAGGCGGGGAATCAGAGGCGGGGAATCAGAGGCGGGGAATCAGAGGCGGAGAATTAGAGGCGGGCAATCAGATGCAGGAAATCAGAGGCAGGGAATCAGAGGTAGGGAATCAGAGGCAGGGAATCTGAGGCAGGGAATCAGAGGTGGGGAATCAGAGGCGGGGAATCAGAGGCAGGGAATCGGATGAAGGGAATCTGATGCAGGGAATCTGAGGCAGGGAATCTGAGGCAGGGAATCTGTGGCAGGGAATCTGATGCGGGTTATCAGAATGGGGAAATGAGATGTGGGAAACGAGATGCAGAGAAAGAGGCACGGAAATAGAGGCAGGGAAAGAGATGCAGGGAATCAGAGGCGGGGAATCAGAGGTGGGGAATCAGAGGCGGGGAATCAGAGGCGGAGAATCAGAGGGGGGAATCAGAGGCGGGGAATCAGAGGCGGGGAATCAGAGGCATGGAATCAGAGGCGGGAAATCAGAGGCAGCGAATCTGAGGCGTGGAATCAGAGGTGGGGAAAGAGATGTGGGGAAACGTAGGCCAGGAAAGTTGCGCGGAAAGGGAGGCGGTGAATCAGAGGCGGGGAATCAGAGGCGGGGAATCAGAGGTGTGGAATCAGAGGTGGGGAAAGAGATGTGGGGAAGCAGGCGGGTAAACAGAAGCGGGTAAACATAGCTGCATAAATAGATGCAGCGAAAGAGATGGGCGAAACATAGTGGTTGGAACTTGTGTGTTGAAAATTATGTACACAGAACAGATCAAACAGAGTTGTTGAAATTGAGGGAGGGAAAGAGAGGCACGGAAAGAGTGGAGGGGAAAGAGTGCAGGCAAAAGAGAGGCGTAGAGACAGAGGTGGGGAATCAGAGGCGTGGAATCAGAGGTGGGGAATCAGAGGCAGGGAATCAGATGAAGGGAATCTGATGCAGGGAATCTGGCGCAGGGAATCTGAGGCAGGGAATCGGAGGCAGGGAATCTGAGGCAGGGAATCAGTAAAAAGTTATCAGAGTCAGGGTATCAGAGGCGGAGAATCAGAGGCGGGGTATCAGATGCGGGGAATCAGAGGTGGGGTATCAGAGGCGGGGAATCAGAGACGGGGAATCAGAGGCGGGGAATTAGAGGCGGGAAATCAGAGGCGGGGAATCAGAAGCGAGGAATCAGAGGTGGGGAATCAGAGGCAGGGAATCAGAGGCTGGGAATCAGAGGCGGGGAATCAGAGGGGGGAATCAGAGGTGGGGAATCAGAGGCAGGGAATCAGAGGCAGGGAATCAGAGGCGGGAAATCAGAGGCGGCAAATCTGATGCGTGGAATCAGAGGTGGGGAAAGAGATGTGGGGAAACGTAGGCAAGGAAAGTTGCGCGGAAAGGGAGGCGGTGAATCAGAGGCGGGGAATCAGAGGCGGGGAATCAGAGGCGGGGAATCAGAGGCGTGGAATCATAGGTGGGGAAAGAGATGTGGGGAAACAGGCGGGTAAACAGAAGCGGGTAAACATAGCTGCATAAATAGAGGCAGCGAAAGAGATGGGCGAAACATAGTGGTTGGAACTTGTGTGTTGAAAATTAGGTACACAGAACAGATCAAACAGAGTTGTTGAAATTGAGGGAGGGAAAGAGAGGCACAGAAAGAGTGGAGGGGAAAGAGTGCAGGCAAAATAGAGGCGTAGAGACAGAGGTGGGGAATCAGAGGCGGGGAATCAGAGGCGGGGAATCAGAGGCAGGGAATCAGATGAAGGGAATCTGATGCAGGGAATCTGAGGCAGGGAATCTGAGGCAGGGAATCGGAGGCAGGGAATCTGAGGCAGGGAATCAGTAAAAAGTTATCAGAGGCAGGGTATCAGAGGCGGAGAATCAGAGGTGGGGATTCAGAAGTGGGGAATCAGAGGTGGGGAATCAGAGGCGTGGAATCAGAGGCGGGGAATCAGAGGTGGGGAATCAGAAGTGGGGAATCAGAGGTGGGGAATCAGAGGCGGGGAATCAGAGGCGTGGAATCAGAGGCGGGCAATCAGAAGTGGGGAATCAGAGGCGGGGAATCAGAGGCGGGGAATCAGAGGCGGTGAATCAGAGGCGGGGAATCAGAGGCGGGGAATCAGAGGCGGGGAATCAGAAGTGGGGAATCAGAGGTGGGGAATCAGAGGCGGGGAATCAGAGGCGGAGAATCAGAGGCCGGCAATCAGATGCAGGGAATCAGAGGCAGGGAATCAGAGGCAGGGAATCAGTGGCAGTGAATCTGAGGTAGGGAATCTGAGGTGGGGAATCAGATGCGGGGAAACAGGCGGGTAAACAGAGGCAGGTAAACATAGGCGGGGAATCAGAGGCGGGGAATCAGAGGCGGGGAATCAGAGGCGGGGAATCAGAGGCGGGGAATCAGAGGCGGGGAATCAGAGGCGGGGAATCAGAGGCGGGGAATCAGAGGCGGGGAATCAGAGTCGGGGTATCTGAGGAGGGAAATCAGAAGCAGAGCAACAGAGGCGGTGAAACATGGGTGCGGAATCGGACGCGGGGAATCAGAGGTGGGGACTCAGAGGCAGGGAATCAGAGGCAGGGAATCAGAGTCAGGTTATCAGAGGCAGGGAATCAGAGGCAGGGAATCGGAGGCAGGGAATCTGAAGCAGGGAATCAGTAAAAAGTTATCAGAGGCAGGGTATCAGAGGCGGAGAATCAGAGGTGGGGAATCAGAAGTAGGGAATCAGAGGTGGGGAATCAGAGGCGTGGAATCAGAGGCGGGGAATCAGATGAAGGGAATCTGATGCAGGGAATCTGAGGCAGGGAATCTGAGGCAGGAAATCGGAGGCAGGGAATCTGAAGCAGGGAATCAGTAAAAAGTTATCAGAGGCAGGGTATCAGAGGCAGAGAATCAGAGGTGGGGAATCAGAAGTAGGGAATCAGAGGTGGGGAATCAGAGACGTGGAATCAGAGGCGGGGAATCAGAGGTGGGGAATCAGAAGTGGGGAATCAGAGGTGGGGAATCAGAGGCGGGGAATCAGAGGCGTGGAATCAGAGGCGGGCAATCAGAAGTGGGGAATCAGAGGCGGGGAATCAGAGGCGGGGAATCAGAGGCGGTGAATCAGAGGCGGGGAATCAGAGGCGGGGAATCAGAGGCGGGGAATCAGAAGTGGGGAATCAGAGGTGGGGAATCAGAGGCGGGGAATCAGAGGCGGAGAATCAGAGGCCGGCAATCAGATGCAGGGAATCAGAGGCAGGGAATCAGAGGCAGGGAATCAGAGGCAGGGAATCTGAGGCAGGGAATCAGAGGTGGGGAATCAGAGGCGGGGAATCAGAGGCAGGGAATCAGATGAAGGGAATCTGATGCAGGGAATCTGAGGCAGGGAATCTGAGGCAGGGAATCTGTGGCAGGGAAACTGATGCGGGTTATCAGAAGGGGGTAATGAGATGTGGGAAACGAGATGCAGAGAAAGAGGCACGGAAATAGAGGCAGGGAAAGATAGGCAGGGAATCAGAGGCGGGGAATCAGAGGCGGGGAATCAGAGGCGGGGAATCAGAGGCGGGGAATCTGAGGCAGGGAATCAGAGGCGGGCAATCAGAGGCGGCGAATCAGAGGCGTGGAATCAGAGGAGGGGAAAGAGATGTGGGGAAACGTAGGCCAGGAAAGTTGCGCGGAAATGGAGGCGGTGAATCAGAGGCAGGGAATCAGAGGCGGGGAATGAGAGGCGGGGAATCAGAGGCGTGGAATCAGTGGTGGGGAAAGAGATGTGGGGAAACAGGCGGGTAAACAGAAGCGGGTAAACATAGGTGCATAAATAGAGGCGGCGAAAGAGATGGGCGAAACATAGTGGTTGGAACTTGTATGTTGAAAATGAGGTACACGGAACAGATCAAAAAGTGTTGTTGAAATTGAGGGATGGAAAGAGAGGCATGGAAAGAGTGGAGGGGAATGAGTGCAGGCAAAGGAGAGGCGTAGAGACAGAGGTGGGGAATCAGAGGCGGGGAATCAGAGGCGGGGAATCCGAGGCATGGAATCAGATGAAGGGAATCTGATGCAGGGAATCTGAGGCAGGGAATCTGAGGCAGGGAATCAGAGGCGGAGATTCAGAGGCGGGGTATCAGAGGCGGGGAAAGATATGTGGGGAAACATAGGCCAGGAAAGTTGAGCGGAAAGGGAGGGAGTGAATCAGAGGTGGGGAATCAGAGGTGGGGAATCAGAGGCGGGGAATCAGAGGCGGGGAATCAGAGGCGGGGAATCAGAAGCGGGGAATCAGAGGTGGGGAATCAGAGGCGGGGAATCAGAGGCGGAGATTCAGAGGCGGGCAATCAGATGCAGGGAATCAGAGGCAGGGAATCAGAGGCAGGGAATCAGAGGCAGTGAATCTGAGGTAGGGAATCTGAGGTGGGGAATCAGATGCGGGGAAACAGGCGGGTAAACAGAGGCAGGTAAACATAGGCGGGGAATCAGAGGCGGGGAATCAGAGGCGGGGAATCAGAGGCGGGGAATCAGAGGCGGGGAATCAGAGGCGGGGAATCAGAGGCGGGGAATCAGAGGCGGGGAATCAGAGGCGGGGAATCAGAGTCGGGGTATCTGAGGAGGGAAATCAGAAGCAGAGCAACAGAGGCGGTGAAACATGGGTGCGGAATCGGACGCGGGGAATCAGAGGTGGGGACTCAGAGGCAGGGAATCAGAGGCAGGGAATCAGAGGCAGGTTATCAGAGGCAGGGAATCAGAGGCAGGGAATCGGAGGAAGGGAATCTGAAGCAGGGAATCAGTAAAAAGTTATCAGAGGCAGGGTATCAGAGGCGGAGAATCAGAGGTGGGGAATCAGAAGTAGGGAATCAGAGGTGGGGAATCAGAGGCGTGGAATCAGAGGCGGGGAATCAGATGAAGGGAATCTGATGCAGGGAATCTGAGGCAGGGAATCTGAGGCAGGAAATCGGAGGCAGGGAATCTGAAGCAGGGAATCAGTAAAAAGTTATCAGAGGCAGGGTATCAGAGGCGGAGAATCAGAGGTGGGGAATCAGAAGTAGGGAATCAGAGGTGGGGAATCAGAGGCGTGGAATCAGAGGCGGGGAATCAGAGGTGGGGAATCAGAAGTGGGGAATCAGAGGTGGGGAATCAGAGGCGGGGAATCAGAGGCGTGGAATCAGAGGCGGGCAATCAGAAGTGGGGAATCAGAGGCGGGGAATCAGAGGCGGGGAATCAGAGGCGGTGAATCAGAGGCGGGGAATCAGAGGCGGGGAATCAGAGGCGGGGAATCAGAAGTGGGGAATCAGAGGTGGGGAATCAGAGGCGGGGAATCAGAGGCGGAGAATCAGAGGCCGGCAATCAGATGCAGGGAATCAGAGGCAGGGAATCAGAGGCAGGGAATCAGAGGCAGGGAATCTGAGGCAGGGAATCAGAGGTGGGGAATCAGAGGCGGGGAATCAGAGGCAGGGAATCAGATGAAGGGAATCTGATGCAGGGAATCTGAGGCAGGGAATCTGAGGCAGGGAATCTGTGGCAGGGAAACTGATGCGGGTTATCAGAAGGGGGTAATGAGATGTGGGAAACGAGATGCAGAGAAAGAGGCACGGAAATAGAGACAGGGAAAGATAGGCAGGGAATCAGAGGCGGGGAATCAGAGGTGGGGAATCAGAGGCGGGGAATCAGAGGCGGGGAATCAGAGGCGGGGAATCTGAGGCAGGGAATCAGAGGCGGGCAATCAGAGGCGGCGAATCAGAGGCGTGGAATCAGAGGAGGGGAAAGAGATGTGGGGAAACGTAGGCCAGGAAAGTTGCGCGGAAATGGAGGCGGTGAATCAGAGGCAGGGAATCAGAGGCGGGGAATGAGAGGCGGGGAATCAGAGGCGTGGAATCAGTGGTGGGGAAAGAGATGTGGGGAAACAGGCGGGTAAACAGAAGCGGGTAAACATAGGTGCATAAATAGAGGCGGCGAAAGAGATGGGCGAAACATAGTGGTTGGAACTTGTATGTTGAAAATGAGGTACACGGAACAGATCAAAAAGTGTTGTTGAAATTGAGGGATGGAAAGAGAGGCATGGAAAGAGTGGAGGGGAATGAGTGCAGGCAAAGGAGAGGCGTAGAGACAGAGGTGGGGAATCAGAGGCGGGGAATCAGAGGCGGGGAATCCGAGGCATGGAATCAGATGAAGGGAATCTGATGCAGGGAATCTGAGGCAGGGAATCTGAGGCAGGGAATCGGAGTCAGGGAATCTGAGGCAGGGAATCAGTAAAAGTTATCAGAGGCAGGGTATCAGAGGCGGGGAATCAGAGGCGGGGTATCAGATGCGGGTCATCAGAGGCGGGAAATCAGAGGCGGGGAATCAGAGGCGGGGAATCAGAGGCGGGGAATCTGAGGCAGGGAATCAGAGGCGGGCAATCAGAGGCGGCGAATCAGAGGCGTGGAATCAGAGGAGGGGAAAGAGATGTGGGGAAACGTAGGCCAGGAAAGTTGCGCGGAAATGGAGGCGGTGAATCAGAGGCAGGGAATCAGAGGCGGGGAATGAGAGGCGGGGAATCAGAGGCGTGGAATCAGAGGTGGGGAAAGAGATGTGGGGAAACAGGCGGGTAAACAGAAGCGGGTAAACATAGGTGCATAAATAGAGGCGGCGAAAGAGATGGGCGAAACATAGTAGTTGGAACTTGTATGTTGAAAATGAGGTACACGGAACAGATCAAAAAGTGTTGTTGAAATTGAGGGATGGAAAGAGAGGCATGGAAAGAGTGGAGGGGAATGAGTGCAGGCAAAGGAGAGGCGTAGAGACAGAGGTGGGGAATCAGAGGCGGGGAATCAGAGGCGGGGAATCCGAGGCATGGAATCAGATGAAGGGAATCTGATGCAGGGAATCTGAGGCAGGGAATCTGAGGCAGGGAATCGGAGGCAGGGAATCTGAGGCAGGGAATCAGTAAAAGTTATCAGAGGCAGGGTATCAGAGGCGGGGAATCAGAGGCGGGGTATCAGATGCGGGTCATCAGAGGCGGGAAATCAGTGGCGGGCATTCAGAGGCGGGGTATCAGAGGCGGGGAAAGATATGTGGGGAAACATAGGCCAGGAAAGTTGAGCGGAAAGGGATGGAGTGAATCAGAGGTGGGGAATCAGAGGTGGGGAATCAGAGGCGGGGAATCAGAGGCGGGGAATCAGAGGCGGGGAATCAGAAGCGGGGAATCGGAGGTGGGGAATCAGAGGCGGGGAATCAGAGGCGGAGATTCAGAGGCGGGCAATCAGATGCAGGGAATCAGAGGCAGGGAATCAGAGGCAGGGAATCAGAGGCAGGGAATCTGAGGTAGGGAATCTGAGGTGGGGAATCAGATGCGGGGAAACAGGCGGGTAAACAGAGGCAGGTAAACATAGGCGGGGAATCAGAGGCGGGTAATCAGAGGCGGGGAATCAGAGGCGGGGAATCAGAGGCGGGGAATCAGAGGCGGGGAATCAGAGGCGGGGAATCAGAGGCGGGGAATCAGAGTCGGGGTATCTGAGGAGGGAAATCAGAAGCAGAGCAACAGAGGCGGTGAAACATGGGTGCGGAATCGGACGCGGGGAATCAGAGGTGGGGACTCAGAGGCAGGGAATCAGAGGCAGGGAATCAGAGGCAGGTTATCAGAGGCAGGGAATCAGAGGCAGGGAATCGGAGGCAGGGAATCTGAAGCAGGGAATCAGTAAAAAGTTATCAGAGGCAGGGTATCAGAGGCGGAGAATCAGAGGTGGGGAATCAGAAGTAGGGAATCAGAGGTGGGGAATCAGAGGCGTGGAATCAGAGGCGGGGAATCAGATGAAGGGAATCTGATGCAGGGAATCTGAGGCAGGGAATCTGAGGCAGGAAATCGGAGGCAGGGAATCTGAAGCAGGGAATCAGTAAAAAGTTATCAGAGGCAGGGTATCAGAGGCGGAGAATCAGAGGTGGGGAATCAGAAGTAGGGAATCAGAGGTGGGGAATCAGAGGCGTGGAATCAGAGGCGGGGAATCAGAGGTGGGGAATCAGAAGTGGGGAATCAGAGGTGGGGAATCAGAGGCGGGGAATCAGAGGCGTGGAATCAGAGGCGGGCAATCAGAAGTGGGGAATCAGAGGCGGGGAATCAGAGGCGGGGAATCAGAGGCGGTGAATCAGAGGCGGGGAATCAGAGGCGGGGAATCAGAGGCGGGGAATCAGAAGTGGGGAGTCAGAGGTGGGGAATCAGAGGCGGGGAATCAGAGGCGAAGAATCAGAGGCCGGCAATCAGATGCAGGGAATCAGAGGCAGGGAATCAGAGGCAGGGAATCAGAGGCAGGGAATCTGAGGCAGGGAATCAGAGGTGGGGAATCAGAGGCGGGGAATCAGAGGCAGGGAATCAGATGAAGGGAATCTGATGCAGGGAATCTGAGGCAGGGAATCTGAGGCAGGGAATCTGTGGCAGGGAAACTGATGCGGGTTATCAGAAGGGGGTAATGAGATGTGGGAAACGAGATGCAGAGAAAGAGGCACGGAAATAGAGGCAGGGAAAGATAGGCAGGGAATCAGAGGCGGGGATTCAGAGGCGGGGAATCAGAGGCGGGGAATCAGAGGCGGGGAATCAGAGGCGGGGAATCTGAGGCAGGGAATCAGAGGCGGGCAATCATAGGCGGCGAATCAGAGGCGTGGAATCAGAGGAGGGGAAAGAGATGTGGGGAAACGTAGGCCAGGAAAGTTGCGCGGAAATGGAGGCGGTGAATCAGAGGCAGGGAATCAGAGGCGGGGAATGAGAGGCGGGGAATCAGAGGCGTGGAATCAGTGGTGGGGAAAGAGATGTGGGGAAACAGGCGGGTAAACAGAAGCGGGTAAACATAGGTGCATAAATAGAGGCGGCGAAAGAGATGGGCGAAACATAGTGGTTGGAACTTGTATGTTGAAAATGAGGTACACGGAACAGATCAAAAAGTGTTGTTGAAATTGAGGGATGGAAAGAGAGGCATGGAAAGAGTGGAGGGGAATGAGTGCAGGCAAAGGAGAGGCGTAGAGACAGAGGTGGGGAATCAGAGGCGGGGAATCAGAGGCGGGGAATCCGAGGCATGGAATCAGATGAAGGGAATCTGATGCAGGGAATCTGAGACAGGGAATCTGAGGCAGGGAATCGGAGTCAGGGAATCTGAGGCAGGGAATCAGTAAAAGTTATCAGAGGCAGGGTATCAGAGGCAGGGAATCAGAGGCGGGGTATCAGATGCGGGTCATCAGAGGCGGGAAATCAGAGGCGGGGAATCAGAGGCGGGGAATCAGAGGCGGGGAATCTGAGGCAGGGAATCAGCGGCGGGCAATCAGAGGCGGCGAATCAGAGGCGTGGAATCAGAGGAGGGGAAAGAGATGTGGGGAAACGTAGGCCAGGAAAGTTGCGCGGAAATGGAGGCGGTGAATCAGAGGCAGGGAATCAGAGGCGGGGAATGAGAGGCGGGGAATCAGAGGCGTGGAATCATAGGTGGGGAAAGAGATGTGGGGAAACAGGCGGGTAAACAGAAGCGGGTAAACATAGGTGCATAAATAGAGGCGGCGAAAGAGATGGGCGAAACATAGTGGTTGGAACTTGTATGTTGAAAATGAGGTACACGGAACAGATCAAAAAGTGTTGTTGAAATTGAGGGATGGAAAGAGAGGCATGGAAAGAGTGGAGGGGAATGAGTGCAGGCAAAGGAGAGGCGTAGAGACAGAGGTGGGGAATCAGAGGCGGGGAATCAGAGGCGGGGAATCCGAGGCATGGAATCAGATGAAGGGAATCTGATGCAGGGAATCTGAGGCAGGGAATCTGAGGCAGGGAATCGGAGGCAGGGAATCTGAGGCAGGGAATCAGTAAAAGTTATCAGAGGCAGGGTATCAGAGGCGGGGAATCAGAGGCGGGGTATCAGATGCGGGTCATCAGAGGCGGGAAATCAGTGGCGGGCATTCAGAGGCGGGGTATCAGAGGCGGGGAAAGATATGTGGGGAAACATAGGCCAGGAAAGTTGAGCGGAAAGGGAGGGAGTGAATCAGAGGTGGGGAATCAGAGGTGGGGAATCAGAGGCGGGGAATCAGAGGCGGGGAATCAGAGGCGGGGAATCAGAAGCGGGGAATCGGAGGTGGGGAATCAGAGGCGGGGAATCAGAGGCGGAGATTCAGAGGCGGGCAATCAGATGCAGGGAATCAGAGGCAGGGAATCAGAGGCAGGGAATCAGAGGCAGTGAATCTGAGGTAGGGAATCTGAGGTGGGGAATCAGATGCGGGGAAACAGGCGGGTAAACAGAGGCAGGTAAACATAGGCGGGGAATCAGAGGCGGGTAATCAGAGGCGGGGAATCAGAGGCGGGGAATCAGAGGCGGGGAATCAGAGGCGGGGAATCAGAGGCGGGGAATCAGAGGCGGGGAATCAGAGGCGGGGAATCAGAGTCGGGGTATCTGAGGAGGGAAATCAGAAGCAGAGCAACAGAGGCGGTGAAACATGGGTGCGGAATCGGACGCGGGGAATCAGAGGTGGGGACTCAGAGGCAGGGAATCAGAGGCAGGGAATCAGAGGCAGGTTATCAGAGGCAGGGAATCAGAGGCAGGGAATCGGAGGCAGGGAATCTGAAGCAGGGAATCAGTAAAAAGTTATCAGAGGCAGGGTATCAGAGGCGGAGAATCAGAGGTGGGGAATCAGAAGTAGGGAATCAGAGGTGGGGAATCTGAGGCGTGGAATCAGAGGCGGGGAATCAGATGAAGGGAATCTGATGCAGGGAATCTGAGGCAGGGAATCTGAGGCAGGAAATCGGAGGCAGGGAATCTGAAGCAGGGAATCAGTAAAAAGTTATCAGAGGCAGGGTATCAGAGGCGGAGAATCAGAGGTGGGGAATCAGAAGTAGGGAATCAGAGGTGGGGAATCAGAGGCGTGGAATCAGAGGCGGGGAATCAGAGGTGGGGAATCAGAAGTGGGGAATCAGAGGTGGGGAATCAGAGGCGGGGAATCAGAGGCGTGGAATCAGAGGCGGGCAATCAGAAGTGGGGAATCAGAGGCGGGGAATCAAAGGCGGGGAATCAGAGGCGGGCAATCAGAGGCGGCGAATCAGAGGCGTGGAATCAGAGGAGGGGAAAGAGATGTGGGGAAACGTAGGCCAGGAAAGTTGCGCGGAAATGGAGGCGGTGAATCAGAGGCAGGGAATCAGAGGCGGGGAATGAGAGGCGGGGAATCAGAGGCGTGGAATCAGAGGTGGGGAAAGAGATGTGGGGAAACAGGCGGGTAAACAGAAGCGGGTAAACATAGGTGCATAAATAGAGGCGGCGAAAGAGATGGGCGAAACATAGTAGTTGGAACTTGTATGTTGAAAATGAGGTACACGGAACAGATCAAAAAGTGTTGTTGAAATTGTGGGATGGAAAGAGAGGCATGGAAAGAGTGGAGGGGAATGAGTGCAGGCAAAGGAGAGGCGTAGAGACAGAGGTGGGGAATCAGAGGCGGGGAATCAGAGGCGGGGAATCCGAGGCATGGAATCAGATGAAGGGAATCTGATGCAGGGAATCTGAGGCAGGGAATCTGAGGCAGGGAATCGGAGGCAGGGAATCTGAGGCAGGGAATCAGTAAAAGTTATCAGAGGCAGGGTATCAGAGGCGGGGAATCAGAGGCGGGGTATCAGATGCGGGTCATCAGAGGCGGGAAATCAGTGGCGGGCATTCAGAGGCGGGGTATCAGAGGCGGGGAAAGATATGTGGGGAAACATAGGCCAGGAAAGTTGAGCGGAAAGGGAGGGAGTGAATCAGAGGTGGGGAATCAGAGGTGGGGAATCAGAGGCGGGGAATCAGAGGCGGGGAATCAGAGGCGGGGAATCAGAAGCGGGGAATCGGAGGTGGGGAATCAGAGGCGGGGAATCAGAGGCG
Source organism: Narcine bancroftii (assembly GCF_036971445.1). Lineage (NCBI taxonomy): Eukaryota > Metazoa > Chordata > Chondrichthyes > Torpediniformes > Narcinidae > Narcine > Narcine bancroftii. The sequence goes on from NC_091470.1 coordinate 266,640,122, forward strand.
GAGATTCAGAGGCGGGCAATCAGATGCAGGGAATCAGAGGCAGGGAATCAGAGGCAGGGAATCAGAGGCAGTAAATCTGAGGTAGGGAATCTGAGCTGGGGAATCAGATGCGGGGAAACAGGCGGGTAAACAGAGGCAGGTAAACATAGGCGGGGAATCAGAGGCGGGTAATCAGAGGCGGGGAATCAGAGGCGGGGAATCAGAGGCGGGGAATCAGAGGCGGGGAATCAGAGGCGGGGAATCAGAGGCGGGGAATCAGAGGCGGGGAATCAGAGTCGGGGTATCTGAGGAGGGAAATCAGAAGCAGAGCAACAGAGGCGGTGAAACATGGGTGCGGAATCGGACGCGGGGAATCAGAGGTGGGGACTCAGAGGCAGGGAATCAGAGGCAGGGAATCAGAGGCAGGTTATCAGAGGCAGGGAATCAGAGGCAGGGAATCGGAGGCAGGGAATCTGAAGCAGGGAATCAGTAAAAAGTTATCAGAGGCAGGGTATCAGAGGCGGAGAATCAGAGGTGGGGAATCAGAAGTAGGGAATCAGAGGTGGGGAATCTGAGGCGTGGAATCAGAGGCGGGGAATCAGATGAAGGGAATCTGATGCAGGGAATCTGAGGCAGGGAATCTGAGGCAGGAAATCGGAGGCAGGGAATCTGAAGCAGGGAATCAGTAAAAAGTTATCAGAGGCAGGGTATCAGAGGCGGAGAATCAGAGGTGGGGAATCAGAAGTAGGGAATCAGAGGTGGGGAATCAGAGGCGTGGAATCAGAGGCGGGGAATCAGAGGTGGGGAATCAGAAGTGGGGAATCAGAGGTGGGGAATCAGAGGCGGGGAATCAGAGGCGTGGAATCAGAGGCGGGCAATCAGAAGTGGGGAATCAGAGGCGGAGAATCAGAGGCGGGGAATCAGAGGCGGTGAATCAGAGGCGGGGAATCAGAGGCGGGGAATCAGAGGCGGGGAATCAGAAGTGGGGAATCAGAGGCGAAGAATCAGAGGCCGGCAATCAGATGCAGGGAATCAGAGGCAGGGAATCAGAGGCAGGGAATCAGAGGCAGGGAATCTGAGGCAGGGAATCAGAGGTGGGGAATCAGAGGCGGGGAATCAGAGGCAGGGAATCAGATGAAGGGAATCTGATGCAGGGAATCTGAGGCAGGGAATCTGAGGCAGGGAATCTGTGGCAGGGAAACTGATGCGGGTTATCAGAAGGGGGTAATGAGATGTGGGAAACGAGATGCAGAGAAAGAGGCACGGAAATAGAGGCAGGGAAAGATAGGCAGGGAATCAGAGGCGGGGAATCAGAGGCGGGGAATCAGAGGCGGGGAATCAGAGGCGGGGAATCAGAGGCGGGGAATCTGAGGCAGGGAATCAGAGGCGGGCAATCAGAGGCGGCGAATCAGAGGCGTGGAATCAGAGGAGGGGAAAGAGATGTGGGGAAACGTAGGCCAGGAAAGTTGCGTGGTAATGGAGGCGGTGAATCAGAGGCAGGGAATCAGAGGCGGGGAATGAGAGGCGGGGAATCAGAGGCGTGGAATCAGAGGTGGGGAAAGAGATGTGGGGAAACAGGCGGGTAAACAGAAGCGGGTAAACATAGGTGCATAAATAGAGGCGGCGAAAGAGATGGGCGAAACATAGTAGTTGGAACTTGTATGTTGAAAATGAGGTACACGGAACAGATCAAAAAGTGTTGTTGAAATTGAGGGATGGAAAGAGAGGCATGGAAAGAGTGGAGGGGAATGAGTGCAGGCAAAGGAGAGGCGTAGAGACAGAGGTGGGGAATCAGAGGCGGGGAATCAGAGGCGGGGAATCCGAGGCATGGAATCAGATGAAGGGAATCTGATGCAGGGAATCTGAGGCAGGGAATCTGAGGCAGGGAATCGGAGGCAGGGAATCTGAGGCAGGGAATCAGTAAAAGTTATCAGAGGCAGGGTATCAGAGGCGGGGAATCAGAGGCGGGGTATCAGATGCGGGTCATCAGAGGCGGGAAATCAGTGGCGGGCATTCAGAGGCGGGGTATCAGAGGCGGGGAAAGATATGTGGGGAAACATAGGCCAGGAAAGTTGAGCGGAAAGGGAGGGAGTGAATCAGAGGTGGGGAATCAGAGGTGGGGAATCAGAGGCGGGGAATCAGAGGCGGGGAATCAGAGGCGGGGAATCAGAAGCGGGGAATCGGAGGTGGGGAATCAGAGGCGGGGAATCAGAGGCGGAGATTCAGAGGCGGGCAATCAGATGCAGGGAATCAGAGGCAGGGAATCAGAGGCAGGGAATCAGAGGCAGTAAATCTGAGGTAGGGAATCTGAGGTGGGGAATCAGATGCGGGGAAACAGGCGGGTAAACAGAGGCAGGTAAACATAGGCGGGGAATCAGAGGCGGGTAATCAGAGGCGGGGAATCAGAGGCGGGGAATCAGAGGCGGGGAATCAGAGGCGGGGAATCAGAGGCGGGGAATCAGAGGCGGGGAATCAGAGGCGGGGAATCAGAGTCGGGGTATCTGAGGAGGGAAATCAGAAGCAGAGCAACAGAGGCGGTGAAACATGGGTGCGGAATCGGACGCGGGGAATCAGAGGTGGGGACTCAGAGGCAGGGAATCAGAGGCAGGGAATCAGAGGCAGGTTATCAGAGGCAGGGAATCAGAGGCAGGGAATCGGAGGCAGGGAATCTGAAGCAGGGAATCAGTAAAAAGTTATCAGAGGCAGGGTATCAGAGGCGGAGAATCAGAGGTGGGGAATCAGAAGTAGGGAATCAGAGGTGGGGAATCTGAGGCGTGGAATCAGAGGCGGGGAATCAGATGAAGGGAATCTGATGCAGGGAATCTGAGGCAGGGAATCTGAGGCAGGAAATCGGAGGCAGGGAATCTGAAGCAGGGAATCAGTAAAAAGTTATCAGAGGCAGGGTATCAGAGGCGGAGAATCAGAGGTGGGGAATCAGAAGTAGGGAATCAGAGGTGGGGAATCAGAGGCGTGGAATCAGAGGCGGGGAATCAGAGGTGGGGAATCAGAAGTGGGGAATCAGAGGTGGGGAATCAGAGGCGGGGAATCAGAGGCGTGGAATCAGAGGCGGGCAATCAGAAGTGGGGAATCAGAGGCGGGGAATCAGAGGCGGGGAATCAGAGGCGGTGAATCAGAGGCGGGGAATCAGAGGCGGGGAATCAGAGGCGGGGAATCAGAAGTGGGGAATCAGAGGCGAAGAATCAGAGGCCGGCAATCAGATGCAGGGAATCAGAGGCAGGGAATCAGAGGCAGGGAATCAGAGGCAGGGAATCTGAGGCAGGGAATCAGAGGTGGGGAATCAGAGGCGGGGAATCAGAGGCAGGGAATCAGATGAAGGGAATCTGATGCAGGGAATCTGAGGCAGGGAATCTGAGGCAGGGAATCTGTGGCAGGGAAACTGATGCGGGTTATCAGAAGGGGGTAATGAGATGTGGGAAACGAGATGCAGAGAAAGAGGCACGGAAATAGAGGCAGGGAAAGATAGGCAGGGAATCAGAGGCGGGGAATCAGAGGCGGGGAATCAGAGGCGGGGAATCAGAGGCGGGGAATCAGAGGCGGGGAATCTGAGGCAGGGAATCAGAGGCGGGCAATCAGAGGCGGCGAATCAGAGGCGTGGAATCAGAGGAGGGGAAAGAGATGTGGGGAAACGTAGGCCAGGAAAGTTGCGCGGAAATGGAGGCGGTGAATCAGAGGCAGGGAATCAGAGGCGGGGAATGAGAGGCGGGGAATCAGAGGCGTGGAATCAGTGGTGGGGAAAGAGATGTGGGGAAACAGGCGGGTAAACAGAAGCGGGTAAACATAGGTGCATAAATAGAGGCGGCGAAAGAGATGGGCGAAACATAGTGGTTGGAACTTGTATGTTGAAAATGAGGTACACGGAACAGATCAAAAAGTGTTGTTGAAATTGAGGGATGGAAAGAGAGGCATGGAAAGAGTGGAGGGGAATGAGTGCAGGCAAAGGAGAGGCGTAGAGACAGAGGTGGGGAATCAGAGGCGGGGAATCAGAGGCGGGGAATCCGAGGCATGGAATCAGATGAAGGGAATCTGATGCAGGGAATCTGAGACAGGGAATCTGAGGCAGGGAATCGGAGTCAGGGAATCTGAGGCAGGGAATCAGTAAAAGTTATCAGAGGCAGGGTATCAGAGGCAGGGAATCAGAGGCGGGGTATCAGATGCGGGTCATCAGAGGCGGGAAATCAGAGGCGGGGAATCAGAGGCGGGGAATCAGAGGCGGGGAATCTGAGGCAGGGAATCAGCGGCGGGCAATCAGAGGCGGCGAATCAGAGGCGTGGAATCAGAGGAGGGGAAAGAGATGTGGGGAAACGTAGGCCAGGAAAGTTGCGCGGAAATGGAGGCGGTGAATCAGAGGCAGGGAATCAGAGGCGGGGAATGAGAGGCGGGGAATCAGAGGCGTGGAATCAGAGGTGGGGAAAGAGATGTGGGGAAACAGGCGGGTAAACAGAAGCGGGTAAACATAGGTGCATAAATAGAGGCGGCGAAAGAGATGGGCGAAACATAGTGGTTGGAACTTGTATGTTGAAAATGAGGTACACGGAACAGATCAAAAAGTGTTGTTGAAATTGAGGGATGGAAAGAGAGGCATGGAAAGAGTGGAGGGGAATGAGTGCAGGCAAAGGAGAGGCGTAGAGACAGAGGTGGGGAATCAGAGGCGGGGAATCAGAGGCAGGGAATCCGAGGCATGGAATCAGATGAAGGGAATCTGATGCAGGGAATCTGAGGCAGGGAATCTGAGGCAGGGAATCGGAGTCAGGGAATCTGAGGCAGGGAATCAGTAAAAGTTATCAGAGGCAGGGTATCAGAGGCGGGGAATCAGAGGCGGGGTATCAGATGCGGGTCATCAGAGGCGGGAAATCAGAGGCGGGCAGTCAGAGGCGGGGTATCAGAGGCGGGGAAAGATATGTGGGGAAACATAGGCCAGGAAAGTTGAGCGGAAAGGGAGGGAGTGAATCAGAGGTGGGGAATCAGAGGTGGGGAATCAGAGGCGGGGAATCAGAGGCGGGGAATCAGAGGCGGGGAATCAGAAGCGGGGAATCGGAGGTGGGGAATCAGAGGCGGGGAATCAGAGGCGGAGATTCAGAGGCGGGCAATCAGATGCAGGGAATCAGAGGCAGGGAATCAGAGGCAGGGAATCAGAGGCAGTGAATCTGAGGTAGGGAATCTGAGGTGGGGAATCAGATGCGGGGAAACAGGCGGGTAAACAGAGGCAGGTAAACATAGGCGGGGAATCAGAGGCGGGGAATCAGAGGCGGGGAATCAGAGGCGGGGAATCAGAGGCGGGGAATCAGAGGCGGGGAATCAGAGGCGGGGAATCAGAGGCGGGGAATCAGAGGCGGGGAATCAGAGGCGGGGAATCAGAGTCGGGGTATCTGAGGAGGGGAATCAGAGGCGGGGAATCAGAGGCGGGGAATCAGAGGCGGGGAATCAGAGGCGTGGAATCAGAGGCGGGGTTCAGAGGCGGGGAATCAGAAGTGGGGAACCAGAGGTGGGGCACCAGAGGCGGGAAATCAGAGGCAGGGAATTAGAGGCGGGCAATCAAATGCAGGGAATCAGATGAAGGGAATCTGATGCACGGAATCTGAGGCAGGGAATCTGAGGCAGGGAATCTGTGGCAGGGAATCTGATGCGGGTTATCTGAAGGGGGAAATGAGATGTGGGAAACGAGATGCAGAGAAAGAGGCACGGAAATAGAGGCAGGGAAAGAGAGGCAGGGTATCAGAGGCGAGTCATCAGAGGCGTGGAATCAGAGGCGGGGAATCAGGGACACAGAAAGAGAGGCGTGGAATCAGAGGTGTGGAATCAGTGCTGGTGAATCTGAGACGGGAAATCAGAAGCAGAGCAACAGAGGCGGTGAAACATGGGTGCGGAATCGGACGCGGGGAATCAGAGGTGGGGACTCAGAGGCAGGGAATCAGAGGCAGGGAATCAGAGGCAGGTTATCAGAGGCAGGGAATCAGAGGCGCGAATCAGAGGCGGGGACTCAGAGGCAGGGAATCAGAGGCAGGGAATCAGAGGCAGGTTATCAGAGGCAGGGAATCAGAGGCGGGGAATCAGAGGCGGGGAATCAGAGGCGGGGAATCAGAGGCGGGGAATCAGAGGCGGGGAATCAGAGGTGGAGAATAAGAGCCGGGCAATCAGATGCAGGAAATCAGAGGCAGGGAATCAGAGGCAGGGAATCAGAGGCAGGGAATCTGAGGCAGGGAATCAGAGGTGGGGAATCAGAGGCGGGGAATCAGAGGCAGGGAATCAGATGAAGGGAATCTGATGCAGGGAATCTGAGGCAGGGAATCTGAGGCAGGGAATCTGTGGCAGGGAATCTGATGCGGGTTATCAGAATGGGGAAATGAGATGTGGGAAACGAGATGCAGAGAAAGAGGCACGGAAATAGAGGCAGGGAAAGAGAGGCAGGATATCAGAGGCGAGTAATCAGAGGTGTGGAATCAGAGGCGGGGAATCAGAGACACAGAAAGAGAGGCGTGGAATCAGAGGTGCGGAATCAGTGCTGGTGAATCTGAGCCGGGAAATCAGAAGCAGAGCAACAGAGGCGGTGAAACATGGGTGCGGAATCGGACGCGGGGAATCAGAGGTGGGGACTCAGAGACAGGGAATCAGAGGCAGGGAATCAGAGGCAGGTAATCAGAGGCAGGGAATCAGAGGCGGGGAATCAGAGGCGGGGAATCAGAGGCGGGGAATCAGAGGCGGGGAATCAGAGGCGGGGAATCAGAGGCGGAGAATTAGAGGCGGGCAATCAGATGCAGGAAATCAGAGGCAGGGAATCAGAGGTAGGGAATCAGAGGCAGGGAATCTGAGGCAGGGAATCAGAGGTGGGGAATCAGAGGCGGGGAATCAGAGGCAGGGAATCGGATGAAGGGAATCTGATGCAGGGAATCTGAGGCAGGGAATCTGAGGCAGGGAATCTGTGGCAGGGAATCTGATGCGGGTTATCAGAATGGGGAAATGAGATGTGGGAAACGAGATGCAGAGAAAGAGGCACGGAAATAGAGGCAGGGAAAGAGATGCAGGGAATCAGAGGCGGGGAATCAGAGGTGGGGAATCAGAGGCGGGGAATCAGAGGCGGAGAATCAGAGGGGGGAATCAGAGGCGGGGAATCAGAGGCGGGGAATCAGAGGCATGGAATCAGAGGCGGGAAATCAGAGGCAGCGAATCTGAGGCGTGGAATCAGAGGTGGGGAAAGAGATGTGGGGAAACGTAGGCCAGGAAAGTTGCGCGGAAAGGGAGGCGGTGAATCAGAGGCGGGGAATCAGAGGCGGGGAATCAGAGGTGTGGAATCAGAGGTGGGGAAAGAGATGTGGGGAAGCAGGCGGGTAAACAGAAGCGGGTAAACATAGCTGCATAAATAGATGCAGCGAAAGAGATGGGCGAAACATAGTGGTTGGAACTTGTGTGTTGAAAATTATGTACACAGAACAGATCAAACAGAGTTGTTGAAATTGAGGGAGGGAAAGAGAGGCACGGAAAGAGTGGAGGGGAAAGAGTGCAGGCAAAAGAGAGGCGTAGAGACAGAGGTGGGGAATCAGAGGCGTGGAATCAGAGGTGGGGAATCAGAGGCAGGGAATCAGATGAAGGGAATCTGATGCAGGGAATCTGGCGCAGGGAATCTGAGGCAGGGAATCGGAGGCAGGGAATCTGAGGCAGGGAATCAGTAAAAAGTTATCAGAGTCAGGGTATCAGAGGCGGAGAATCAGAGGCGGGGTATCAGATGCGGGGAATCAGAGGTGGGGTATCAGAGGCGGGGAATCAGAGACGGGGAATCAGAGGCGGGGAATTAGAGGCGGGAAATCAGAGGCGGGGAATCAGAAGCGAGGAATCAGAGGTGGGGAATCAGAGGCAGGGAATCAGAGGCTGGGAATCAGAGGCGGGGAATCAGAGGGGGGAATCAGAGGTGGGGAATCAGAGGCAGGGAATCAGAGGCAGGGAATCAGAGGCGGGAAATCAGAGGCGGCAAATCTGATGCGTGGAATCAGAGGTGGGGAAAGAGATGTGGGGAAACGTAGGCAAGGAAAGTTGCGCGGAAAGGGAGGCGGTGAATCAGAGGCGGGGAATCAGAGGCGGGGAATCAGAGGCGGGGAATCAGAGGCGTGGAATCATAGGTGGGGAAAGAGATGTGGGGAAACAGGCGGGTAAACAGAAGCGGGTAAACATAGCTGCATAAATAGAGGCAGCGAAAGAGATGGGCGAAACATAGTGGTTGGAACTTGTGTGTTGAAAATTAGGTACACAGAACAGATCAAACAGAGTTGTTGAAATTGAGGGAGGGAAAGAGAGGCACAGAAAGAGTGGAGGGGAAAGAGTGCAGGCAAAATAGAGGCGTAGAGACAGAGGTGGGGAATCAGAGGCGGGGAATCAGAGGCGGGGAATCAGAGGCAGGGAATCAGATGAAGGGAATCTGATGCAGGGAATCTGAGGCAGGGAATCTGAGGCAGGGAATCGGAGGCAGGGAATCTGAGGCAGGGAATCAGTAAAAAGTTATCAGAGGCAGGGTATCAGAGGCGGAGAATCAGAGGTGGGGATTCAGAAGTGGGGAATCAGAGGTGGGGAATCAGAGGCGTGGAATCAGAGGCGGGGAATCAGAGGTGGGGAATCAGAAGTGGGGAATCAGAGGTGGGGAATCAGAGGCGGGGAATCAGAGGCGTGGAATCAGAGGCGGGCAATCAGAAGTGGGGAATCAGAGGCGGGGAATCAGAGGCGGGGAATCAGAGGCGGTGAATCAGAGGCGGGGAATCAGAGGCGGGGAATCAGAGGCGGGGAATCAGAAGTGGGGAATCAGAGGTGGGGAATCAGAGGCGGGGAATCAGAGGCGGAGAATCAGAGGCCGGCAATCAGATGCAGGGAATCAGAGGCAGGGAATCAGAGGCAGGGAATCAGTGGCAGTGAATCTGAGGTAGGGAATCTGAGGTGGGGAATCAGATGCGGGGAAACAGGCGGGTAAACAGAGGCAGGTAAACATAGGCGGGGAATCAGAGGCGGGGAATCAGAGGCGGGGAATCAGAGGCGGGGAATCAGAGGCGGGGAATCAGAGGCGGGGAATCAGAGGCGGGGAATCAGAGGCGGGGAATCAGAGGCGGGGAATCAGAGTCGGGGTATCTGAGGAGGGAAATCAGAAGCAGAGCAACAGAGGCGGTGAAACATGGGTGCGGAATCGGACGCGGGGAATCAGAGGTGGGGACTCAGAGGCAGGGAATCAGAGGCAGGGAATCAGAGTCAGGTTATCAGAGGCAGGGAATCAGAGGCAGGGAATCGGAGGCAGGGAATCTGAAGCAGGGAATCAGTAAAAAGTTATCAGAGGCAGGGTATCAGAGGCGGAGAATCAGAGGTGGGGAATCAGAAGTAGGGAATCAGAGGTGGGGAATCAGAGGCGTGGAATCAGAGGCGGGGAATCAGATGAAGGGAATCTGATGCAGGGAATCTGAGGCAGGGAATCTGAGGCAGGAAATCGGAGGCAGGGAATCTGAAGCAGGGAATCAGTAAAAAGTTATCAGAGGCAGGGTATCAGAGGCAGAGAATCAGAGGTGGGGAATCAGAAGTAGGGAATCAGAGGTGGGGAATCAGAGACGTGGAATCAGAGGCGGGGAATCAGAGGTGGGGAATCAGAAGTGGGGAATCAGAGGTGGGGAATCAGAGGCGGGGAATCAGAGGCGTGGAATCAGAGGCGGGCAATCAGAAGTGGGGAATCAGAGGCGGGGAATCAGAGGCGGGGAATCAGAGGCGGTGAATCAGAGGCGGGGAATCAGAGGCGGGGAATCAGAGGCGGGGAATCAGAAGTGGGGAATCAGAGGTGGGGAATCAGAGGCGGGGAATCAGAGGCGGAGAATCAGAGGCCGGCAATCAGATGCAGGGAATCAGAGGCAGGGAATCAGAGGCAGGGAATCAGAGGCAGGGAATCTGAGGCAGGGAATCAGAGGTGGGGAATCAGAGGCGGGGAATCAGAGGCAGGGAATCAGATGAAGGGAATCTGATGCAGGGAATCTGAGGCAGGGAATCTGAGGCAGGGAATCTGTGGCAGGGAAACTGATGCGGGTTATCAGAAGGGGGTAATGAGATGTGGGAAACGAGATGCAGAGAAAGAGGCACGGAAATAGAGGCAGGGAAAGATAGGCAGGGAATCAGAGGCGGGGAATCAGAGGCGGGGAATCAGAGGCGGGGAATCAGAGGCGGGGAATCTGAGGCAGGGAATCAGAGGCGGGCAATCAGAGGCGGCGAATCAGAGGCGTGGAATCAGAGGAGGGGAAAGAGATGTGGGGAAACGTAGGCCAGGAAAGTTGCGCGGAAATGGAGGCGGTGAATCAGAGGCAGGGAATCAGAGGCGGGGAATGAGAGGCGGGGAATCAGAGGCGTGGAATCAGTGGTGGGGAAAGAGATGTGGGGAAACAGGCGGGTAAACAGAAGCGGGTAAACATAGGTGCATAAATAGAGGCGGCGAAAGAGATGGGCGAAACATAGTGGTTGGAACTTGTATGTTGAAAATGAGGTACACGGAACAGATCAAAAAGTGTTGTTGAAATTGAGGGATGGAAAGAGAGGCATGGAAAGAGTGGAGGGGAATGAGTGCAGGCAAAGGAGAGGCGTAGAGACAGAGGTGGGGAATCAGAGGCGGGGAATCAGAGGCGGGGAATCCGAGGCATGGAATCAGATGAAGGGAATCTGATGCAGGGAATCTGAGGCAGGGAATCTGAGGCAGGGAATCAGAGGCGGAGATTCAGAGGCGGGGTATCAGAGGCGGGGAAAGATATGTGGGGAAACATAGGCCAGGAAAGTTGAGCGGAAAGGGAGGGAGTGAATCAGAGGTGGGGAATCAGAGGTGGGGAATCAGAGGCGGGGAATCAGAGGCGGGGAATCAGAGGCGGGGAATCAGAAGCGGGGAATCAGAGGTGGGGAATCAGAGGCGGGGAATCAGAGGCGGAGATTCAGAGGCGGGCAATCAGATGCAGGGAATCAGAGGCAGGGAATCAGAGGCAGGGAATCAGAGGCAGTGAATCTGAGGTAGGGAATCTGAGGTGGGGAATCAGATGCGGGGAAACAGGCGGGTAAACAGAGGCAGGTAAACATAGGCGGGGAATCAGAGGCGGGGAATCAGAGGCGGGGAATCAGAGGCGGGGAATCAGAGGCGGGGAATCAGAGGCGGGGAATCAGAGGCGGGGAATCAGAGGCGGGGAATCAGAGGCGGGGAATCAGAGTCGGGGTATCTGAGGAGGGAAATCAGAAGCAGAGCAACAGAGGCGGTGAAACATGGGTGCGGAATCGGACGCGGGGAATCAGAGGTGGGGACTCAGAGGCAGGGAATCAGAGGCAGGGAATCAGAGGCAGGTTATCAGAGGCAGGGAATCAGAGGCAGGGAATCGGAGGAAGGGAATCTGAAGCAGGGAATCAGTAAAAAGTTATCAGAGGCAGGGTATCAGAGGCGGAGAATCAGAGGTGGGGAATCAGAAGTAGGGAATCAGAGGTGGGGAATCAGAGGCGTGGAATCAGAGGCGGGGAATCAGATGAAGGGAATCTGATGCAGGGAATCTGAGGCAGGGAATCTGAGGCAGGAAATCGGAGGCAGGGAATCTGAAGCAGGGAATCAGTAAAAAGTTATCAGAGGCAGGGTATCAGAGGCGGAGAATCAGAGGTGGGGAATCAGAAGTAGGGAATCAGAGGTGGGGAATCAGAGGCGTGGAATCAGAGGCGGGGAATCAGAGGTGGGGAATCAGAAGTGGGGAATCAGAGGTGGGGAATCAGAGGCGGGGAATCAGAGGCGTGGAATCAGAGGCGGGCAATCAGAAGTGGGGAATCAGAGGCGGGGAATCAGAGGCGGGGAATCAGAGGCGGTGAATCAGAGGCGGGGAATCAGAGGCGGGGAATCAGAGGCGGGGAATCAGAAGTGGGGAATCAGAGGTGGGGAATCAGAGGCGGGGAATCAGAGGCGGAGAATCAGAGGCCGGCAATCAGATGCAGGGAATCAGAGGCAGGGAATCAGAGGCAGGGAATCAGAGGCAGGGAATCTGAGGCAGGGAATCAGAGGTGGGGAATCAGAGGCGGGGAATCAGAGGCAGGGAATCAGATGAAGGGAATCTGATGCAGGGAATCTGAGGCAGGGAATCTGAGGCAGGGAATCTGTGGCAGGGAAACTGATGCGGGTTATCAGAAGGGGGTAATGAGATGTGGGAAACGAGATGCAGAGAAAGAGGCACGGAAATAGAGACAGGGAAAGATAGGCAGGGAATCAGAGGCGGGGAATCAGAGGTGGGGAATCAGAGGCGGGGAATCAGAGGCGGGGAATCAGAGGCGGGGAATCTGAGGCAGGGAATCAGAGGCGGGCAATCAGAGGCGGCGAATCAGAGGCGTGGAATCAGAGGAGGGGAAAGAGATGTGGGGAAACGTAGGCCAGGAAAGTTGCGCGGAAATGGAGGCGGTGAATCAGAGGCAGGGAATCAGAGGCGGGGAATGAGAGGCGGGGAATCAGAGGCGTGGAATCAGTGGTGGGGAAAGAGATGTGGGGAAACAGGCGGGTAAACAGAAGCGGGTAAACATAGGTGCATAAATAGAGGCGGCGAAAGAGATGGGCGAAACATAGTGGTTGGAACTTGTATGTTGAAAATGAGGTACACGGAACAGATCAAAAAGTGTTGTTGAAATTGAGGGATGGAAAGAGAGGCATGGAAAGAGTGGAGGGGAATGAGTGCAGGCAAAGGAGAGGCGTAGAGACAGAGGTGGGGAATCAGAGGCGGGGAATCAGAGGCGGGGAATCCGAGGCATGGAATCAGATGAAGGGAATCTGATGCAGGGAATCTGAGGCAGGGAATCTGAGGCAGGGAATCGGAGTCAGGGAATCTGAGGCAGGGAATCAGTAAAAGTTATCAGAGGCAGGGTATCAGAGGCGGGGAATCAGAGGCGGGGTATCAGATGCGGGTCATCAGAGGCGGGAAATCAGAGGCGGGGAATCAGAGGCGGGGAATCAGAGGCGGGGAATCTGAGGCAGGGAATCAGAGGCGGGCAATCAGAGGCGGCGAATCAGAGGCGTGGAATCAGAGGAGGGGAAAGAGATGTGGGGAAACGTAGGCCAGGAAAGTTGCGCGGAAATGGAGGCGGTGAATCAGAGGCAGGGAATCAGAGGCGGGGAATGAGAGGCGGGGAATCAGAGGCGTGGAATCAGAGGTGGGGAAAGAGATGTGGGGAAACAGGCGGGTAAACAGAAGCGGGTAAACATAGGTGCATAAATAGAGGCGGCGAAAGAGATGGGCGAAACATAGTAGTTGGAACTTGTATGTTGAAAATGAGGTACACGGAACAGATCAAAAAGTGTTGTTGAAATTGAGGGATGGAAAGAGAGGCATGGAAAGAGTGGAGGGGAATGAGTGCAGGCAAAGGAGAGGCGTAGAGACAGAGGTGGGGAATCAGAGGCGGGGAATCAGAGGCGGGGAATCCGAGGCATGGAATCAGATGAAGGGAATCTGATGCAGGGAATCTGAGGCAGGGAATCTGAGGCAGGGAATCGGAGGCAGGGAATCTGAGGCAGGGAATCAGTAAAAGTTATCAGAGGCAGGGTATCAGAGGCGGGGAATCAGAGGCGGGGTATCAGATGCGGGTCATCAGAGGCGGGAAATCAGTGGCGGGCATTCAGAGGCGGGGTATCAGAGGCGGGGAAAGATATGTGGGGAAACATAGGCCAGGAAAGTTGAGCGGAAAGGGATGGAGTGAATCAGAGGTGGGGAATCAGAGGTGGGGAATCAGAGGCGGGGAATCAGAGGCGGGGAATCAGAGGCGGGGAATCAGAAGCGGGGAATCGGAGGTGGGGAATCAGAGGCGGGGAATCAGAGGCGGAGATTCAGAGGCGGGCAATCAGATGCAGGGAATCAGAGGCAGGGAATCAGAGGCAGGGAATCAGAGGCAGGGAATCTGAGGTAGGGAATCTGAGGTGGGGAATCAGATGCGGGGAAACAGGCGGGTAAACAGAGGCAGGTAAACATAGGCGGGGAATCAGAGGCGGGTAATCAGAGGCGGGGAATCAGAGGCGGGGAATCAGAGGCGGGGAATCAGAGGCGGGGAATCAGAGGCGGGGAATCAGAGGCGGGGAATCAGAGTCGGGGTATCTGAGGAGGGAAATCAGAAGCAGAGCAACAGAGGCGGTGAAACATGGGTGCGGAATCGGACGCGGGGAATCAGAGGTGGGGACTCAGAGGCAGGGAATCAGAGGCAGGGAATCAGAGGCAGGTTATCAGAGGCAGGGAATCAGAGGCAGGGAATCGGAGGCAGGGAATCTGAAGCAGGGAATCAGTAAAAAGTTATCAGAGGCAGGGTATCAGAGGCGGAGAATCAGAGGTGGGGAATCAGAAGTAGGGAATCAGAGGTGGGGAATCAGAGGCGTGGAATCAGAGGCGGGGAATCAGATGAAGGGAATCTGATGCAGGGAATCTGAGGCAGGGAATCTGAGGCAGGAAATCGGAGGCAGGGAATCTGAAGCAGGGAATCAGTAAAAAGTTATCAGAGGCAGGGTATCAGAGGCGGAGAATCAGAGGTGGGGAATCAGAAGTAGGGAATCAGAGGTGGGGAATCAGAGGCGTGGAATCAGAGGCGGGGAATCAGAGGTGGGGAATCAGAAGTGGGGAATCAGAGGTGGGGAATCAGAGGCGGGGAATCAGAGGCGTGGAATCAGAGGCGGGCAATCAGAAGTGGGGAATCAGAGGCGGGGAATCAGAGGCGGGGAATCAGAGGCGGTGAATCAGAGGCGGGGAATCAGAGGCGGGGAATCAGAGGCGGGGAATCAGAAGTGGGGAGTCAGAGGTGGGGAATCAGAGGCGGGGAATCAGAGGCGAAGAATCAGAGGCCGGCAATCAGATGCAGGGAATCAGAGGCAGGGAATCAGAGGCAGGGAATCAGAGGCAGGGAATCTGAGGCAGGGAATCAGAGGTGGGGAATCAGAGGCGGGGAATCAGAGGCAGGGAATCAGATGAAGGGAATCTGATGCAGGGAATCTGAGGCAGGGAATCTGAGGCAGGGAATCTGTGGCAGGGAAACTGATGCGGGTTATCAGAAGGGGGTAATGAGATGTGGGAAACGAGATGCAGAGAAAGAGGCACGGAAATAGAGGCAGGGAAAGATAGGCAGGGAATCAGAGGCGGGGATTCAGAGGCGGGGAATCAGAGGCGGGGAATCAGAGGCGGGGAATCAGAGGCGGGGAATCTGAGGCAGGGAATCAGAGGCGGGCAATCATAGGCGGCGAATCAGAGGCGTGGAATCAGAGGAGGGGAAAGAGATGTGGGGAAACGTAGGCCAGGAAAGTTGCGCGGAAATGGAGGCGGTGAATCAGAGGCAGGGAATCAGAGGCGGGGAATGAGAGGCGGGGAATCAGAGGCGTGGAATCAGTGGTGGGGAAAGAGATGTGGGGAAACAGGCGGGTAAACAGAAGCGGGTAAACATAGGTGCATAAATAGAGGCGGCGAAAGAGATGGGCGAAACATAGTGGTTGGAACTTGTATGTTGAAAATGAGGTACACGGAACAGATCAAAAAGTGTTGTTGAAATTGAGGGATGGAAAGAGAGGCATGGAAAGAGTGGAGGGGAATGAGTGCAGGCAAAGGAGAGGCGTAGAGACAGAGGTGGGGAATCAGAGGCGGGGAATCAGAGGCGGGGAATCCGAGGCATGGAATCAGATGAAGGGAATCTGATGCAGGGAATCTGAGACAGGGAATCTGAGGCAGGGAATCGGAGTCAGGGAATCTGAGGCAGGGAATCAGTAAAAGTTATCAGAGGCAGGGTATCAGAGGCAGGGAATCAGAGGCGGGGTATCAGATGCGGGTCATCAGAGGCGGGAAATCAGAGGCGGGGAATCAGAGGCGGGGAATCAGAGGCGGGGAATCTGAGGCAGGGAATCAGCGGCGGGCAATCAGAGGCGGCGAATCAGAGGCGTGGAATCAGAGGAGGGGAAAGAGATGTGGGGAAACGTAGGCCAGGAAAGTTGCGCGGAAATGGAGGCGGTGAATCAGAGGCAGGGAATCAGAGGCGGGGAATGAGAGGCGGGGAATCAGAGGCGTGGAATCAGAGGTGGGGAAAGAGATGTGGGGAAACAGGCGGGTAAACAGAAGCGGGTAAACATAGGTGCATAAATAGAGGCGGCGAAAGAGATGGGCGAAACATAGTGGTTGGAACTTGTATGTTGAAAATGAGGTACACGGAACAGATCAAAAAGTGTTGTTGAAATTGAGGGATGGAAAGAGAGGCATGGAAAGAGTGGAGGGGAATGAGTGCAGGCAAAGGAGAGGCGTAGAGACAGAGGTGGGGAATCAGAGGCGGGGAATCAGAGGCAGGGAATCCGAGGCATGGAATCAGATGAAGGGAATCTGATGCAGGGAATCTGAGGCAGGGAATCTGAGGCAGGGAATCGGAGTCAGGGAATCTGAGGCAGGGAATCAGTAAAAGTTATCAGAGGCATGGTATCAGAGGCGGGGAATCAGAGGCGGGGTATCAGATGCGGGTCATCAGAGGCGGGAAATCAGAGGCGGGCAGTCAGAGGCGGGGTATCAGAGGCGGGGAAAGATATGTGGGGAAACATAGGCCAGGAAAGTTGAGCGGAAAGGGAGGGAGTGAATCAGAGGTGGGGAATCAGAGGTGGGGAATCAGAGGCGGGGAATCAGAGGCGGGGAATCAGAGGCGGGGAATCAGAAGCGGGGAATCGGAGGTGGGGAATCAGAGGCGGGGAATCAGAGGCGGAGATTCAGAGGCGGGCAATCAGATGCAGGGAATCAGAGGCAGGGAATCAGAGGCAGGGAATCAGAGGCAGTGAATCTGAGGTAGGGAATCTGAGGTGGGGAATCAGATGCGGGGAAACAGGCGGGTAAACAGAGGCAGGTAAACATAGGCGGGGAATCAGAGGCGGGGAATCAGAGGCGGGGAATCAGAGGCGGGGAATCAGAGGCGGGGAATCAGAGGCGGGGAATCAGAGGCGGGGAATCAGAGGCGGGGAATCAGAGGCGGGGAATCAGAGGCGGGGAATCAGAGTCGGGGTATCTGAGGAGGGGAATCAGAGGCGGGGAATCAGAGGCGGGGAATCAGAGGCGGGGAATCAGAGGCGTGGAATCAGAGGCGGGGATTCAGAGGCGGGGAATCAGAAGTGGGGAACCAGAGGTGGGGCACCAGAGGCGGGAAATCAGAGGCAGGGAATTAGAGGCGGGCAATCAAATGCAGGGAATCAGATGAAGGGAATCTGATGCACGGAATCTGAGGCAGGGAATCTGAGGCAGGGAATCTGTGGTAGGGAATCTGATGCGGGTTATCTGAAGGGGGAAATGAGATGTGGGAAACGAGATGCAGAGAAAGAGGCACGGAAATAGAGGCAGGGAAAGAGAGGCAGGGTATCAGAGGCGAGTCATCAGAGGCGTGGAATCAGAGGCGGGGAATCAGGGACACAGAAAGAGAGGCGTGGAATCAGAGGTGTGGAATCAGTGCTGGTGAATCTGAGCCGGGAAATCAGAAGCAGAGCAACAGAGGCGGTGAAACATGGGTGCGGAATCGGACGCGGGGAATCAGAGGTGGGGACTCAGAGGCAGGGAATCAGAGGCAGGGAATCAGAGGCAGGTTATCAGAGGCAGGGAATCAGAGGCGCGAATCAGAGGCGGGGACTCAGAGGCAGGGAATCAGAGGCAGGGAATCAGAGGCAGGTTATCAGAGGCAGGGTATCAGAGGCGGAGAATCAGAGGTGGGGATTCAGAAGTGGGGAATCAGAGGTGGGGAATCAGAGGCGTGGAATCAGAGGCGGGGAATCAGAGGTGGGGAATCAGAAGTGGGGAATCAGAGGTGGGGAATCAGAGGCGGGGAATCAGAGGCGTGGAATCAGAGGCGGGCAATCAGAAGTGGGGAATCAGAGGCGGGGAATCAGAGGCGGGGAATCAGAGGCGGTGAATCAGAGGCGGGGAATCAGGGGCGGGGAATCAGAGGCGGGGAATCAGAAGTGGGGAATCAGAGGTGGGGAATCAGAGGCGGGGAATCAGAGGCGGAGAATCAGAGGCCGGCAATCAGATGCAGGGAATCAGAGGCAGGGAATCAGAGGCAGGGAATCAGATGCAGGGAATCTGAGGCAGGGAATCAGAGGTGGGGAATCAGAGGCGGGGAATCAGAGGCAGGGAATCAGATGAAGGGAATCTGATGCAGGGAATCTGAGGCAGGGAATCTGAGGCAGGGAATCTGTGGCAGGGAAACTGATGCGGGTTATCAGAAGGGGGTAATGAGATGTGGGAAACGAGATGCAGAGAAAGAGGCACGGAAATAGAGGCAGGGAAAGATAGGCAGGGAATCAGAGGCGGGGAATCAGAGGCGGGGAATCAGAGGCGGGGAATCAGAGGTGGGGAATCAGAGGCGGGGAATCTGAGGCAGGGAATCAGAGGCGGGCAATCAGAGGCGGCGAATCAGAGGCGTGGAATCAGAGGAGGGGAAAGAGATGTGGGGAAACGTAGGCCAGGAAAGTTGCGCGGAAATGGAGGCGGTGAATCAGAGGCAGGGAATCAGAGGCGGGGAATGAGAGGCGGGGAATCAGAGGCGTGGAATCAGAGGTTGGGAAAGAGATGTGGGGAAACAGGCGGGTAAACAGAAGCGGGTAAACATAGGTGCATAAATAGAGGCGGCGAAAGAGATGGGCGAAACATAGTGGTTGGAACTTGTATGTTGAAAATGAGGTACACGGAACAGATCAAAAAGTGTTGTTGAAATTGAGGGATGGAAAGAGAGGCATGGAAAGAGTGGAGGGGAATGAGTGCAGGCAAAGGAGAGGCGTAGAGACAGAGGTGGGGAATCAGAGGCGGGGAATCAGAGGCGGGGAATCCGAGGCATGGAATCAGATGAAGGGAATCTGATGCAGGGAATCTGAGGCAGGGAATCTGAGGCAGGGAATCGGAGGCAGGGAATCTGAGGCAGGGAATCAGTAAAAGTTATCAGAGGCAGGGTATCAGAGGCGGGGAATCAGAGGTGGGGAATCAGAGGCGGGGAATCAGAGGCGGGGAATCAGAGGCGGGGAATGAGAAGCGGGGAATCGGAGGTGGGGAATCAGAGGCGGGGAATCAGAGGCGGAGTTTCAGAGGCGGGCAATCAGATGCAGGGAATCAGAGGCAGGGAATCAGAGGCAGGGAATCAGAGGCAGTGAATCTGAGGTAGGGAATCTGAGGTGGGGAATCAATGCGGGGAAACAGGCGGGTAAACAGAGGCAGGTAAACATATGCGGGGAATCAGAGGCGGGGAATCAGAGGCGGGGAATCAGAGGCGGGGAATCAGAGGCGGGGAATCAGAGGCGGGGAATCAGAGGCGGGGAATCAGAGGCGGGGAATCAGAGGCGGGGAATCAGAGTCGGGGTATCTGAGGAGGGAAATCAGAAGCAGAGCAACAGAGGCGGTGAAACATGTGTGCGGAATCGGACGCGGGGAATCAGAGGTGGGGACTCAGAGGCAGGGAATCAGAGGCAGGGAATCAGAGGCAGGTTATCAGAGGCAGGGAATCAGAGGCAGGGAATCAGATGAAGGGAATCTGATGCAGGGAATCTGAGGCAGGGAATCTGAGGCAGGAAATCGGAGGCAGGGAATCTGAAGCAGGGAATCAGTAAAAAGTTATCAGAGGCAGGGTATCAGAGGCGGAGAATCAGAGGTGGGGAATCAGAAGTAGGGAATCAGAGGTGGGGAATCAGAGGCGTGGAATCAGAGGCGGGGAATCAGAGGTGGAGAATCTGAAGTGGGGAATCAGAGGTGGGGAATCAGAGGCGGGGAATCAGAGGCGTGGAATCAGAGGCGGGCAATAAGAAGTGGGGAATCAGAGGCGGGGAATCAGAGGCGGGGAATCAGAGGCGGTGAATCAGAGGCGGGGAATCAGAGGCGGGGAATCAGAGGCGGGGAATCAGAAGTGGGGAATCAGAGGTGGGGAATCAGAGGCGGGGAATCAGAGGCGGAGAATCAGAGGCCGGCAATCAGATGCAGGGAATCAGAGGCAGGGAATCAGAGGCAGGGAATCAGAGGCAGGGAATCTGAGGCAGGGAATCAGAGGTGGGGAATCAGAGGCGGGGAATCAGAGGCAGGGAATCAGATGAAGGGAATCTGATGCAGGGAATCTGAGGCAGGGAATCTGAGGCAGGGAATCTGTGGCAGGTAAACTGATGCGGGTTATCAGAAGGGGGTAATGAGATGTGGGAAACGAGATGCAGAGAAAGAGGCACGGAAATAGAGGCAGGGAAAGATAGGCAGGGAATCAGAGGCGGGGAATCAGAGGCGGGGAATCAGAGGCGGGGAATCAGAGGCGTGGAATCAGAGGCGGGGAATCTGAGGCAGGGAATCAGAGGCGGGCAATCAGAGGCGGCGAATCAGAGGCGTGGAATCAGAGGAGGGGAAAGAGATGTGGGGAAACGTAGGCCAGGAAAGTTGCGCGGAAATGGAGGCGGTGAATCAGAGGCAGGGAATCAGAGGCGGGGAATGAGAGGCGGGGAATCAGAGGCGTGGAATCAGTGGTGGGGAAAGAGATGTGGGGAAACAGGCGGGTAAACAGAAGCGGGTAAACATAGGTGCATAAATAGAGGCGGCGAAAGAGATGGGCGAAACATAGTGGTTGGAACTTGTATGTTGAAAATGAGGTACACGGAACAGATCAAAAAGTGTTGTTGAAATTGAGGGATGGAAAGAGAGGCATGGAAAGAGTGGAGGGGAATGAGTGCAGGCAAAGGAGAGGCGTAGAGACAGAGGTGTGGAATCAGAGGCGGGGAATCAGAGGCGGGGAATCCGAGGCATGGAATCAGATGAAGGGAATCTGATGCAGGGAATCTGAGGCAGGGAATCTGAGGCAGGGAATCAGAGGCGGAGATTCAGAGGCGGGGTATCAGAGGCGGGGAAAGATATGTGGGGAAACATAGGCCAGGAAAGTTGAGCGGAAAGGGAGGGAGTGAATCAGAGGTGGGGAATCAGAGGTGGGGAATCAGAGGCGGGGAATCAGAGGCGGGGAATCAGAGGCGGAGAATCAGAAGCGGGGAATCGGAGGTGGGGAATCAGAGGCGGGGAATCAGAGGCGGAGATTCAGAGGCGGGCAATCAGATGCAGGGAATCAGAGGCAGGGAATCAGAGGCAGGGAATCAGAGGCAGTGAATCTGAGGTAGGGAATCTGAGGTGGGGAATCAGATGCGGGTAAACAGGCGGGTAAACAGAGGCAGGTAAACATAGGCGGGGAATCAGAGGCGGGGAATCAGAGGCGGGGAATCAGAGGCGAGGAATCAGAGGCGGGGAATCAGAGGCGGGGAATCAGAGGCGGGGAATCAGAGGCGGGGAATCAGAGGCGGGGAATCAGAGTCGGGGTATCTGAGGAGGGAAATCAGAAGCAGAGCAACAGAGGCGGTGAAACATGGGTGCGGAATCGGACGCGGGGAATCAGAGGTGGGGACTCAGAGGCAGGGAATCAGAGGCAGGGAATCAGAGGCAGGTTATCAGAGGCAGGGAATCAGAGGCAGGGAATCGGAGGCAGGGAATCTGAAGCAGGGAATCAGTAAAAAGTTATCAGAGGCAGGGTATCAGAGGCGGAGAATCAGAGGTGGGGAATCAGAAGTAGGGAATCAGAGGTGGGGAATCAGAGGCGTGGAATCAGAGGCGGGGAATCAGATGAAGGGAATCTGATGCAGGGAATCTGAGGCAGGGAATCTGAGGCAGGAAATCGGAGGCAGGGAATCTGAAGCAGGGAATCAGTAAAAAGTTATCAGAGGCAGGGTATCAGAGGCGGAGAATCAGAGGTGGGGAATCAGAAGTAGGGAATCAGAGGTGGGGAATCAGAGGCGTGGAATCAGAGGCGGGGAATCAGAGGTGGGGAATCAGAAGTGGGGAATCAGAGGTGGGGAATCAGAGGCGGGGAATCAGAGGCGTGGAATCAGAGGCGGGCAATCAGAAGTGGGGAATCAGAGGCGGGGAATCAGAGGCGGGGAATCAGAGGCGGTGAATCAGATGCGGGGAATCAGAGGCGGGGAATCAGAGGCGGGGAATCAGAGGCGGGGAATCAGAGGTGGGGAATCAGAGGCGGGGAATCAGAGGCGGAGAATCAGAGGCCGGCAATCAGATGCAGGGAATCAGAGGCAGGGAATCAGAGGCAGGGAATCTGAGGCAGGGAATCAGAGGTGGGGAATCAGAGGCGGGGAATCAGAGGCAGGGAATCAGATGAAGGGAATCTGATGCAGGGAATCTGAGGCAGGGAATCTGAGGCAGGGAATCTGTGGCAGGGAAACTGATGCGGGTTATCAGAAGGGGGTAATGAGATGTGGGAAACGAGATGCAGAGAAAGAGGCACGGAAATAGAGGCAGGGAAAGATAGGCAGGGAATCAGAGGCGGGGAATCAGAGGCGGGGAATCAGAGGCGGGGAATCAGAGGCGGGGAATCAGAGGCGGGGAATCTGAGGCAGGGAATCAGAGGCGGGCAATCAGAGGCGGCGAATCAGAGGCGTGGAATCAGAGGAGGGGAAAGAGATGTGGGGAAACGTAGGCCAGGAAAGTTGCGCGGAAATGGAGGCGGTGAATCAGAGGCAGGGAATCAGAGGCGGGGAATGAGAGGCGGGGAATCAGAGGCGTGGAATCAGTGGTGGGGAAAGAGATGTGGGGAAACAGGCGGGTAAACAGAAGCGGGTAAACATAGGTGCATAAATAGAGGCGGCGAAAGAGATGGGCGAAACATAGTGGTTGGAACTTGTATGTTGAAAATGAGGTACACGGAACAGATCAAAAAGTGTTGTTGAAATTTAGGGATGGAAAGAGAGGCATGGAAAGAGTGGAGGGGAATGAGTGCAGGCAAAGGAGAGGCGTAGAGACAGAGGTGGGGAATCAGAGGCGGGTCATCAGAGGCGGGAAATCAGAGGCGGGCATTCAGAGGCGGGGTATCAGAGGCGGGGAAAGATATGTGGGGAAACATAGGCCAGGAAAGCTGAGCAGAAAGGGAGGGAGTGAATCAGAGGTGGGGAATCAGAGGTGGGGAATCAGAGGCGGGGAATCAGAGGCGGGGAATCAGAGGCGGGGAATCAGAAGCGGGGAATCGGAGGTGGGGAATCAGAGGCGGGGAATCAGAGGCGGAGATTCAGAGGCGGGCAATCAGATGCAGGGAATCAGAGGCAGGGAATCAGAGGCAGGGAATCAGAGGCAGTGAATCTGAGGTAGGGAATCTGAGGTTGGGAATCAGATGCGGGGAAACAGGCGGGTAAACAGAGGCAGGTAAACATAGGCGGGGAATCAGAGGCGGGGAATCAGAGGCGGGGAATCAGAGGCGGGGAATCAGAGGCGGGGAATCAGAGGCGGGGAATCAGAGGCGGGGAATCAGATGCGGGGAATCAGAGGCGGGGAATCAGAGTCGGGGTATCTGAGGAGGGAAATCAGAAGCAGAGCAACAGAGGCGGTGAAACATGGGTGCGGAATCGGACGCGGGGAATCAGAGGTGGGGACTCAGACGCAGGGAATCAGAGGCAGGGAATCAGAGGCAGGTTATCAGAGGCAGGGAATCAGAGGCAGGGAATCGGAGGCAGGGAATCTGAAGCAGGGAATCAGTAAAAAGTTATCAGAGGCAGGGTATCAGAGGCGGAGAATCAGAGGTGGGGAATCAGAAGTAGGGAATCAGAGGTGGGGAATCAGAGGCGTGGAATCAGAGGCGGGGAATCAGATGAAGGGAATCTGATGCAGGGAATCTGAGGCAGGGAATCTGAGGCAGGAAATCGGAGGCAGGGAATCTGAAGCAGGGAATCAGTAAAAAGTTATCAGAGGCAGGGTATCAGAGGCGGAGAATCAGAGGTGGGGAATCAGAAGTAGGGAATCAGAGGTGGGGAATCAGAGGCGTGGAATCAGAGGCGGGGAATCAGAGGTGGGGAATCAGAAGTGGGGAATCAGAGGTGGGGAATCAGAGGCGGGGAATCAGAGGCGTGGAATCAGAGGCGGGCAATCAGAAGTGGGGAATCAGAGGCGGGGAATCAGAGGCGGGGAATCAGAGGCGGTGAATCAGAGGCGGGGAATCAGAGGCGGGGAATCAGAGGCGGGGAATCAGAAGTGGGGAATCAGAGGTGGGGAATCAGAGGCGCGGAATCAGAGGCGGAGAATCAGAGGCCGGCAATCAGATGCAGGGAATCAGAGGCAGGGAATCAGAGGCAGGGAATCAGAGGCAGGGAATCTGAGGCAGGGAATCAGAGGTGGGGAATCAGAGGCGGGGAATCAGAGGCAGGGAATCAGATGAAGGGAATCTGATGCAGGGAATCTGAGGCAGGGAATCTGAGGCAGGGAATCTGTGGCAGGGAAACTGATGCGGGTTATCAGAAGGGGGTAATGAGATGTGGGAAACGAGATGCAGAGAAAGAGGCACGGAAATAGAGGCAGGGAATGATAGGCAGGGAATCAGAGGCGGGGAATCAGAGGCGGGGAATCAGAGGCGGGGAATCAGAGGCGGGGAATCAGAGGCGGGGAATCAGAGGCGGGGAATCAGAGGCGGGGAATCTGAGGCAGGGAATCAGAGGCGGGCAATCAGAGGCGGCGAATCAGAGGCGTGGAATCAGAGGAGGGGAAAGAGATGTGGGGAAACGTAGGCCAGGAAAGTTGCGCGGAAATGGAGGCGGTGAATCAGAGGCAGGGAATCAGAGGCGGGGAATCAGAGGCGGGGAATGAGAGGCGGGGAATCAGAGGCGTGGAATCAGTGGTGGGGAAAGAGATGTGGGGAAACAGGCGGGTAAACAGAAGCGGGTAAACATAGGTGCATAAATAGAGGCGGCGAAAGAGATGGGCGAAACATAGTGGTTGGAACTTGTATGTTGAAAATGAGGTACACGGAACAGATCAAAAAGTGTTGTTGAAATTGAGGGATGGAAAGAGAGGCATGGAAAGAGTGGAGGGGAATGAGTGCAGGCAAAGGAGAGGCGTAGAGACAGAGGTGGGGAATCAGAGGCGGGGAATCAGAGCCGGGGAATCCGAGGCATGGAATCAGATGAAGGGAATCTGATGCAGGGAATCTGAGGCAGGGAATCTGAGGCAGGGAATCGGAGTCAGGGAATCTGAGGCAGGGAATCAGTAAAAGTTATCAGAGGCAGGGTATCAGAGGCGGGGAATCAGAGGCGGGGTATCAGATGCGGGTCATCAGAGGCGGGAAATCAGAGGCGGGGAATCAGAGGCGGGGAATCAGAGGCGGGGAATCTGAGGCAGGGAATCAGAGGCGGGCAATCAGAGGCGGCGAATCAGAGGCGTGGAATCAGAGGAGGGGAAAGAGATGTGGGGAAACGTAGGCCAGGAAAGTTGCGCGGAAATGGAGGCGGTGAATCAGAGGCAGGGAATCAGAGGCGGGGAATGAGAGGCGGGGTATCAGAGGCGTGGAATCAGAGGTGGGGAAAGAGATGTGGGGAAACAGGCGGGTAAACAGAAGCGGGTAAACATAGGTGCATAAATAGAGACGGCGAAAGAGATGGGCGAAACATAGTGGTTGGAACTTGTATGTTGAAAATGAGGTACACGGAACAGATCAAAAAGTGTTGTTGAAATTGAGGGATGGAAAGAGAGGCATGGAAAGAGTGGAGGGGAATGAGTGCAGGCAAAGGAGAGGCGTAGAGACAGAGGTGGGGAATCAGAGGCGGGGAATCAGAGGCGGGGAATCCGAGGCATGGAATCAGATGAAGGGAATCTGATGCAGGGAATCTGAGGCAGGGAATCTGAGGCAGGGAATCGGAGTCAGTGAATCTGAGGCAGGGAATCAGTAAAAGTTATCAGAGGCAGGGTATCAGAGGCGGGGAATCAGAGGCGGGGTATCAGATGCGGGTCATCAGAGGCGGGAAATCAGAGGCGGGCAGTCAGAGGCGGGGTATCAGAGGCGGGGAAAGATATGTGGGGAAACATAGGCCAGGAAAGTTGAGCGGAAAGGGAGGGAGTGAATCAGAGGTGGGGAATCAGAGGTGGGGAATCAGAGGCGGGGAATCAGAGGCGGGGAATCAGAGGCGGGGAATCAGAAGCGGGGAATCGGAGGTGGGGAATCAGAGGCGGGGAATCAGAGGCGGAGATTCAGAGGCGGGCAATCAGATGCAGGGAATCAGAGGCAGGGAATCAGAGGCAGTGAATCTGAGGTAGGGAATCTGAGGTGGGGAATCAGATGCAGCGAAACAGGCGGGTAAACAGAGGCAGGTAAACATAGGCGGGGAATCAGAGGCGGGGAATCAGAGGCGGGGAATCAGAGGCGGGGAATCAGAGGCGGGGAATCAGAGGCGGGGAATCAGAGGCGGGGAATCAGAGGCGGGGAATCAGAGGCGGGGAATCAGAGGCGGGGAATCAGAGTCGGGGTATCTGAGGAGGGGAATCAGAGGCGGGGAATCAGAGGCGGGGAATCAGAGGCGGGGAATCTGAGGCGTGGAATCAGAGGCGGGGATTCAGAGGCGGGGAATCAGAAGTGGGGAATCAGAGGTGGGGCACCAGAGGCGGGAAATCAGAGGCAGGGAATTAGAGGCGGGCAATCAAATGCAGGGAATCAGATGAATGGAATCTGATGCACGGAATCTGAGGCAGGGAATCTGAGGCAGGGAATCTGTGGCAGGGAATCTGATGCGGGTTATCTGAAGGGGGAAATGAGATGTGGGAAACGAGATGCAGAGAAAGAGGCACGGAAATAGAGGCAGGGAAAGAGAGGCAGGGTATCAGAGGCGAGTCATCAGAGGCGTGGAATCAGAGGCGGGGAATCAGGAACACAGAAAGAGAGGCGTGGAATCAGAGGTGTGGAATCAGTGCTAGTGAATCTGAGCCGGGAAATCAGAAGCAGAGCAACAGAGGCGGTGAAACATGGGTGCGGAATCGGACGCGGGGAATCAGAGGTGGGGACTCAGAGGCAGTAAAATCAGAGGCAGGGAATCAGAGGCAGGTTATCAGAGGCAGGGAATCAGAGGCGCGAATCAGAGGCGGGGACTCAGAGGCAGGCAATCAGAGGCAGGGAATCAGAGGCAGGTTATAAGAGGCAGGGAATCAGAGGCGGGGAATCAGAGGCGGGGAATCAGAGGCGGGGAATCAGAGGCGGGGAATCAGAGGCGGGGAATCAGAGGTGGAGAATAAGAGCCGGGCAATCAGATGCAGGAAATCAGAGGCAGGGAATCAGAGGCAGGGAATCAGAGGCAGGGAATCTGAGGCAGGGAATCAGAGGTGGGGAATCAGAGGCGGGGAATCAGAGGCAGGGAATCAGATGAAGGGAATCTGATGCAGGGAATCTGAGGCAGGGAATCTGAGGCAGGGAATCTGTGGCAGGGAATCTGATGCGGGTTATCAGAATGGGGAAATGAGATGTGGGAAACGAGATGCAGAGAAAGAGGCACGGAAATAGAGGCAGGGAAAGAGAGGCAGGATATCAGAGGCGAGTAATCAGAGGTGTGGAATCAGAGGCGGGGAATCAGAGACACAGAAAGAGAGGCGTGGAATCAGAGGTGCAGAATCAGTGCTGGTGAATCTGAGCCGGGAAATCAGAAGCAGAGCAACAGAGGCGGTGAAACATGGGTGCGGAATCGGACGCGGGGAATCAGAGGTGGGGACTCAGAGACAGGGAATCAGAGGCAGGGAATCAGAGGCAGGTTATCAGAGGCAGGGAAACAGAGGCGGGGAATCAGAGGCGGGGAATCAGAGGCGGGGAATCAGAGGCGGGGAATCAGAGGCGGGGATTCAGAGGCGGAGAATCAGAGGCGGGCAATCAGATGCAGGAAATCAGAGGCAGGGAATCAGAGGCAGGGAATCAGAGGCAGGGAATCTGAGGCAGGGAATCAGAGGTGGGGAATCAGAGGCGGGGAATCAGAGGCGGGGAATCAGAGGCGGAGAATCAGAGGCCGGCAATCAGATGCAGGGAATCAGAGGCAGGGAATCAGACGCAGGGAATCAGAGGCAGGGAATCTGAGGCAGGGAATCAGAGGTGGGGAATCAGAGGCGGGGAATCAGAGGCAGGGAATCAGATGAAGGGAATCTGATGCAGGGAATCTGAGGCAGGGAATCTGAGGCAGGGAATCTGTGGCAGGGAAACTGATGCGGGTTATCAGAAGGGGGTAATGAGATGTGGGAAACGAGATGCAGAGAAAGAGGCACGGAAATAGAGGCAGGGAAAGATAGGCAGGGAATCAGAGGCGGGGAATCAGAGGCGGGGAATCAGAGGCGGGGAATCAGAGGCGGGGAATCAGAGGCGGGGAATCTGAGGCAGGGAATCAGAGGCGGGCAATCAGAGGCGGCGAATCAGAGGCGTGGAATCAGAGGAGGGGAAAGAGATGTGGGGAATCGTAGGCCAGGAAAGTTGCGCAGAAATGGAGGCGGTGAATCAGAGGCAGGGAATCAGAGGCGGGGAATGAGAGGCGGGGAATCAGAGGCGTGGAATCAGTGGTGGGGAAAGAGATGTGGGGAAACAGGCGGGTAAACAGAAGCGGGTAAACATAGGTGCATAAATAGAGGCGGCGAAAGAGATGGGCGAAACATAGTGGTTGGAACTTGTATGTTGAAAATGAGGTACACGGAACAGATCAAAAAGTGTTGTTGAAATTTAGGGATGGAAAGAGAGGCATGGAAAGAGTGGAGGGGAATGAGTGCAGGCAAAGGAGAGGCGTAGAGACAGAGGTGGGGAATCAGAGGCGGGGAATCAGAGGCGGGGAATCCGAGGCATGGAATCAGATGAAGGGAATCTGATGCAGGGAATCTGAGGCAGGGAATCTGAGGCAGGGAATCGGAGTCAGGGAATCTGAGGCAGGGAATCAGTAAAAGTTATCAGAGGCAGGGTATCAGAGGCGGGGAATTAGAGGCGGGGTATCAGATGCGGGTCATCAGAGGCGGGAAATCAGAGGCGGGGAATCAGAGGCGGGGAATCAGAGGCGGCGAATCTGAGGCAGGGAATCAGAGGCGGGCAATCAGAGGCGGCGAATCAGAGGCGTGGAATCAGAGGAGGGGAAAGAGATGTGGGGAAACGTAGGCCAGGAAAGTTGCGCGGAAA
Source organism: Narcine bancroftii (assembly GCF_036971445.1). Taxonomy (NCBI): domain Eukaryota; kingdom Metazoa; phylum Chordata; class Chondrichthyes; order Torpediniformes; family Narcinidae; genus Narcine; species Narcine bancroftii. The sequence continues at coordinate 266,669,057 of NC_091470.1, forward strand.
TGGAGGCGGTGAATCAGAGGCAGGGAATCAGAGGCGGGGAATGAGAGGCGGGGAATCAGAGGCGTGGAATCAGAGGTGGGGAAAGAGATGTGGGGAAACAGGCGGGTAAACAGTAGCGGGTAAACATAGGTGCATAAATAGAGGCGGCTAAAGAGATGGGCGAAACATAGTGGTTGGAACTTGTATGTTGAAAATGAGGTACACGGAACAGATCAAAAAGTGTTGTTGAAATTGAGGGATGGAAAGAGAGGCATGGAAAGAGTGGAGGGGAATGAGTGCAGGCAAAGGAGAGGCGTAGAGACAGAGGTGGGGAATCAGAGGCGGGGAATCAGAGGCGGGGAATCCGAGGCATGGAATCAGATGAAGGGAATCTGATGCAGGGAATCTGAGGCAGGGAATCTGAGGCAGGGAATCGGAGGCAGGGAATCTGAGGCAGGGAATCAGTAAAAGTTATCAGAGGCAGGGTATCAGAGGCGGGGAATCAGAGGCGGGGTATCAGATGCGGGTCATCAGAGGCGGGAAATCAGAGGCGGGCATTCAGAGGCGGGGTATCAGAGGCGGGGAAAGATATGTGGGGAAACATAGGCCAGGAAAGTTGAGCGGAAAGGGAGGGAGTGAATCAGAGGTGGGGAATCAGAGGTGGGGAATCAGAGGCGGGGAATCAGAGGCGGGGAATCAGAGGCGGGGAATCAGAAGCGGGGAATCGGAGGTGGGGAATCAGAGGCGGGGAATCAGAGGCAGAGATTCAGAGGCGGGCAATCAGATGCAGGGAATCAGAGGCAGGGAATCAGAGGCAGGGAATCAGAGGCAGTGAATCTGAGGTAGGGAATCTGAGGTGGGGAATCAGATGCGGGGAAACAGGCGGGTAAACAGAGGCAGGTAAACATAGGCGGGGAATCAGAGGCGGGGAATCAGAGGCGGGGAATCAGAGGCGGGGAATCAGAGGCGGGGAATCAGAGGCGGGGAATCAGAGGCGGGGAATCAGAGGCGGGGAATCAGAGGCGGGGAATCAGAGGCGGGGAATCAGAGGCGGGGAATCAGAGGCGGGGAATCAGAGGCGGGGAATCAGAGGCGGGGAATCAGAGGCGGGGAATCAGAGGCGGGGAATCAGAGTCGGGGTATCTGAGGAGGGGAATCAGAGGCGGGGAATCAGAGGCGGGGAATCAGAGGCGGGGAATCTGAGGCGTGGAATCAGAGGCGGGGATTCAGAGGCGGGGAATCAGAAGTGGGGAATCAGAGGTGGGGCACCAGAGGCGGGAAATCAGAGGCAGGGAATTAGAGGCGGGCAATCAAATGCAGGGAATCAGATGAATGGAATCTGATGCACGGAATCTGAGGCAGGGAATCTGAGGCAGGGAATCTGTGGCAGGGAATCTGATGCGGGTTATCTGAAGGGGGAAATGAGATGTGGGAAACGAGATGCAGAGAAAGAGGCACGGAAATAGAGGCAGGGAAAGAGAGGCAGGGTATCAGAGGCGAGTCATCAGAGGCGTGGAATCAGAGGCGGGGAATCAGGAACACAGAAAGAGAGGCGTGGAATCAGAGGTGTGGAATCAGTGCTAGTGAATCTGAGCCGGGAAATCAGAAGCAGAGCAACAGAGGCGGTGAAACATGGGTGCGGAATCGGACGCGGGGAATCAGAGGTGGGGACTCAGAGGCAGTAAAATCAGAGGCAGGGAATCAGAGGCAGGTTATCAGAGGCAGGGAATCAGAGGCGCGAATCAGAGGCGGGGACTCAGAGGCAGGCAATCAGAGGCAGGGAATCAGAGGCAGGTTATAAGAGGCAGGGAATCAGAGGCGGGGAATCAGAGGCGGGGAATCAGAGGCGGGGAATCAGAGGCGGGGAATCAGAGGCGGGGAATCAGAGGTGGAGAATAAGAGCCGGGCAATCAGATGCAGGAAATCAGAGGCAGGGAATCAGAGGCAGGGAATCAGAGGCAGGGAATCTGAGGCAGGGAATCAGAGGTGGGGAATCAGAGGCGGGGAATCAGAGGCAGGGAATCAGATGAAGGGAATCTGATGCAGGGAATCTGAGGCAGGGAATCTGAGGCAGGGAATCTGTGGCAGGGAATCTGATGCGGGTTATCAGAATGGGGAAATGAGATGTGGGAAACGAGATGCAGAGAAAGAGGCACGGAAATAGAGGCAGGGAAAGAGAGGCAGGATATCTGAGGCGAGTAATCAGAGGTGTGGAATCAGAGGCGGGGAATCAGAGACACAGAAAGAGAGGCGTGGAATCAGAGGTGCAGAATCAGTGCTGGTGAATCTGAGCCGGGAAATCAGTAGCAGAGCAACAGAGGCGGTGAAACATGGGTGCGGAATCGGACGCGGGGAATCAGAGGTGGGGACTCAGAGACAGGGAATCAGAGGCAGGGAATCAGAGGCAGGTTATCAGAGGCAGGGAAACAGAGGCGGGGAATCAGAGGCGGGGAATCAGAGGCGGGGAATCAGAGGCGGGGAATCAGAGGCGGGGAATCAGAGGCGGAGAATCAGAGGCGGGCAATCAGATGCAGGAAATCAGAGGCAGGGAATCAGAGGCAGGGAATCAGAGGCAGGGAATCTGAGGCAGGGAATCAGAGGTGGGGAATCAGAGGCGGGGAATCAGAGGCGGGGAATCAGAGGCGGAGAATCAGAGGCCGGCAATCAGATGCAGGGAATCAGAGGCAGGGAATCAGACGCAGGGAATCAGAGGCAGGGAATCTGAGGCAGGGAATCAGAGGTGGGGAATCAGAGGCGGGGAATCAGAGGCAGGGAATCAGATGAAGGGAATCTGATGCAGGGAATCTGAGGCAGGGAATCTGAGGCAGGGAATCTGTGGCAGGGAAACTGATGCGGGTTATCAGAAGGGGGTAATGAGATGTGGGAAACGAGATGCAGAGAAAGAGGCACGGAAATAGAGGCAGGGAAAGATAGGCAGGGAATCAGAGGCGGGGAATCAGAGGCGGGGAATCAGAGGCGGGGAATCAGAGGCGGGGAATCAGAGGCGGGGAATCTGAGGCAGGGAATCAGAGGCGGGCAATCAGAGGCGGCGAATCAGAGGCGTGGAATCAGAGGAGGGGAAAGAAATGTGGGGAATCGTAGGCCAGGAAAGTTGCGCAGAAATGGAGGCGGTGAATCAGAGGCAGGGAATCAGAGGCGGGGAATGAGAGGCGGGGAATCAGAGGCGTGGAATCAGTGGTGGGGAAAGAGATGTGGGGAAACAGGCGGGTAAACAGAAGCGGGTAAACATAGGTGCATAAATAGAGGCGGCGAAAGAGATGGGCGAAACATAGTGGTTGGAACTTGTATGTTGAAAATGAGGTACACGGAACAGATCAAAAAGTGTTGTTGAAATTTAGGGATGGAAAGAGAGGCATGGAAAGAGTGGAGGGGAATGAGTGCAGGCAAAGGAGAGGCGTAGAGACAGAGGTGGGGAATCAGAGGCGGGGAATCAGAGGCGGGGAATCCGAGGCATGGAATCAGATGAAGGGAATCTGATGCAGGGAATCTGAGGCAGGGAATCTGAGGCAGGGAATCGGAGTCAGGGAATCTGAGGCAGGGAATCAGTAAAAGTTATCAGAGGCAGGGTATCAGAGGCGGGGAATCAGAGGCGGGGTATCAGATGCGGGTCATCAGAGGCGGGAAATCAGAGGCGGGGAATCAGAGGCGGGGAATCAGAGGCGGGGAATCTGAGGCAGGGAATCAGAGGCGGGCAATCAGAGGCGGCGAATCAGAGGCGTGGAATCAGAGGAGGGGAAAGAGATGTGGGGAAACGTAGGCCAGGAAAGTTGCGCGGAAATGGAGGCGGTGAATCAGAGGCAGGGAATCAGAGGCGGGGAATGAGAGGCGGGGAATCAGAGGCGTGGAATCAGAGGTGGGGAAAGAGATGTGGGGAAACAGGCGGGTAAACAGTAGCGGGTAAACATAGGTGCATAAATAGAGGCGGCGAAAGAGATGGGCGAAACATAGTGGTTGGAACTTGTATGTTGAAAATGAGGTACACGGAACAGATCAAAAAGTGTTGTTGAAATTGAGGGATGGAAAGAGAGGCATGGAAAGAGTGGAGGGGAATGAGTGCAGGCAAAGGAGAGGCGTAGAGACAGAGGTGGGGAATCAGAGGCGGGGAATCAGAGGCGGGGAATCCGAGGCATGGAATCAGATGAAGGGAATCTGATGCAGGGAATCTGAGGCAGGGAATCTGAGGCAGGGAATCGGAGGCAGGGAATCTGAGGCAGGGAATCAGTAAAAGTTATCAGAGGCAGGGTATCAGAGGCGGGGAATCAGAGGCGGGGTATCAGATGCGGGTCATCAGAGGCGGGAAATCAGAGGCGGGCATTCAGAGGCGGGGTATCAGAGGCGGGGAAAGATATGTGGGGAAACATAGGCCAGGAAAGTTGAGCGGAAAGGGAGGGAGTGAATCAGAGGTGGGGAATCAGAGGTGGGGAATCAGAGGCGGGGAATCAGAGGCGGGGAATCAGAGGCGGGGAATCAGAAGCGGGGAATCGGAGGTGGGGAATCAGAGGCGGGGAATCAGAGGCAGAGATTCAGAGGCGGGCAATCAGATGCAGGGAATCAGAGGCAGGGAATCAGAGGCAGGGAATCAGAGGCAGTGAATCTGAGGTAGGGAATCTGAGGTGGGGAATCAGATGCGGGGAAACAGGCGGGTAAACAGAGGCAGGTAAACATAGGCGGGGAATCAGAGGCGGGGAATCAGAGGCGGGGAATCAGAGGCGGGGAATCAGAGGCGGGGAATCAGAGGCGGGGAATCAGAGGCGGGGAATCAGAGGCGGGGAATCAGAGGCGGGGAATCAGAGTCGGGGTATCTGAGGAGGGAAATCAGAAGCAGAGCAACAGAGGCGGTGAAACATGGGTGCGGAATCGGACGCGGGGAATCAGAGGTGGGGACTCAGAGGCAGGGAATCAGAGGCAGGGAATCAGAGGCAGGTTATCAGAGGCAGGGAATCAGAGGCAGGGAATCGGAGGCAGGGAATCTGAAGCAGGGAATCAGTAAAAAGTTATCAGAGGCAGGATATCAGAGGCGGAGAATCAGAGGTGGGGAATCAGAAGTAGGGAATCAGAGGTGGGGAATCAGAGGCGTGGAATCAGAGGCGGGGAATCAGATGAAGGGAATCTGATGCAGGGAATCTGAGGCAGGGAATCTGAGGCAGGAAATCGGAGGCAGGGAATCTGAAGCAGGGAATCAGTAAAAAGTTATCAGAGGCAGGGTATCAGAGGCGGAGAATCAGAGGTGGGGAATCAGAAGTAGGGAATCAGAGGTGGGGAATCAGAGGCGTGGAATCAGAGGCGGGGAATCAGAGGTGGGGAATCAGAAGTGGGGAATCAGAGGTGGGGAATCAGAGGCGGGGAATCAGAGGCGTGGAATCAGAGGCGGGCAATCAGAAGTGGGGAATCAGAGGCGGGGAATCAGAGGCGGGGAATCAGAGGCGGTGAATCAGAGGCGGGGAATCAGAGGCGGGGAATCAGAGGCGGGGAATCAGAAGTGGGGAATCAGAGGTGGGGAATCAGAGGCGGGGAATCAGAGGCGGAGAATCAGAGGCCGGCAATCAGATGCAGGGAATCAGAGGCAGGGAATCAGAGGCAGGGAATCAGAGCCAGGGAATCTGAGGCAGGGAATCAGAGGTGGGGAATCAGAGGCGGGGAATCAGAGGCAGGGAATCAGATGAAGGGAATCTGATACAGGGAATCTGAGGCAGGGAATCTGAGGCAGGGAATCTGTGGATGGGAAACTGATGCGGGTTATCAGAAGGGGGTAATGAGATGTGGGAAACGAGATGCAGAGAAAGAGGCACGGAAATAGAGGCAGGGAAAGATAGGCAGGGAATCAGAGGCGGGATATCAGAGGCGGGGAATCAGAGGCGGGGAATCAGAGGCGGGGAATCAGAGGCGGGGAATCTGAGGCAGGGAATCAGAGGCGGGCAATCAGAGGCGGCGAATCAGAGGCGTGGAATCAGAGGAGGGGAAAGAGATGTGGGGAAACGTAGGCCAGGAAAGTTGCGCGGAAATGGAGGCGGTGAATCAGAGGCAGGGAATCAGAGGCGGGGAATGAGAGGCGGGGAATCAGAGGCGTGGAATCAGTGGTGGGGAAAGAGATGTGGGGAAACAGGCGGGTAAACAGAAGCGGGTAAACATAGGTGCATAAATAGAGGCGGCGAAAGAGGTGGGCGAAACATAGTGGTTGGAACTTGTATGTTGAAAATGAGGTACACGGAACAGATCAAAAAGTGTTGTTGAAATTGAGGGATGGAAAGAGAGGCATGGAAAGAGTGGAGGGGAATGAGTGCAGGCAAAGGAGAGGCGTAGAGACAGAGGTGGGGAATCAGAGGCGGGGAATCAGAGGCGGGGAATCCGAGGCATGGAATCAGATGAAGGGAATCTGATGCAGGAAATCTGAGGCAGGGAATCTGAGGCAGGGAATCGGAGTCAGGGAATCTGAGGCAGGGAATCAGTAAAAGTTATCAGAGGCAGGGTATCAGAGGCGGGGAATCAGAGGCGGGGTATCAGATGCGGGTCATCAGAGGCGGGAAATCAGAGGCGGGGAATCAGAGGCGGGGAATCAGAGGCGGGGAATCTGAGGCAGGGAATCAGAGGCGGGCAATCAGAGGCAGCGAATCAGAGGCGTGGAATCAGAGGAGGGGAAAGAGATGTGGGGAAACGTAGGCCAGGAAAGTTGCGCGGAAATGGAGGCGGTGAATCAGAGGCAGGGAATCAGAGGCGGGGAATGAGAGGCGGGGAATCAGAGGCGTGGAATCAGAGGTGGGGAAAGAGATGTGGGGAAACAGGCGGGTAAACAGAAGCGGGTAAACATAGGTGCATAAATAGAGGCGGCGAAAGAGATGGGCGAAACATAGTGGTTGGAACTTGTATGTTGAAAATGAGGTACACGGAACAGATCAAAAAGTGTTGTTGAAATTGAGGGATGGAAAGAGAGGCATGGAAAGAGTGGAGGGGAATGAGTGCAGGCAAAGGAGAGGCGTAGAGACAGAGGTGGGGAATCAGAGGCGGGGAATCAGAGGCGGGGAATCCGAGGCATGGAATCAGATGAAGGGAATCTGATGCAGGGAATCTGAGGCAGGGAATCTGAGGCAGGGAATCGGAGTCAGGGAATCTGAGGCAGGGAATCAGTAAAAGTTATCAGAGGCAGGGTATCAGAGGCGGGGAATCAGAGGCGGGGTATCAGATGCGGGTCATCAGAGGCGGGAAATCAGAGGCGGGCAGTCAGAGGCGGGGTATCAGAGGCGGGGAAAGATATGTGGGGAAACATAGGCCAGGAAAGTTGAGCGGAAAGGGAGGGAGTGAATCAGAGGTGGGGAATAAGAGGTGGGGAATCAGAGGCGGGGAATCAGAGGCGGGGAATCAGAGGCGGGGAATCAGAAGCGGGGAATCGGAGGTGGGGAATCAGAGGCGGGGAATCAGAGGCGGAGATTCAGAGGCGGGCAATCAGATGCAGGGAATCAGAGGCAGGGAATCAGAGGCAGGGAATCAGAGGCAGTGAATCTGAGGTAGGGAATCTGAGGTGGGGAATCAGATGCGGGGAAACAGGCGGGTAAACAGAGGCAGGTAAACATAGGCGGGGAATCAGAGGCGGGGAATCAGAGGCGGGGAATCAGAGGCGGGGAATCAGAGGCGGGGAATCAGAGGCGGGGAATCAGAGGCGGGGTATCAGAGGCGGGGAATCAGAGGCGGGGAATCAGAGGCGTGGAATCAGAGGCGGGGATTCAGAGGCGGGGAATCAGAAGTGGGGAATCAGAGGTGGGGCACCAGAGGCGGGAAATCAGAGGCAGGGAATTAGAGGCGGGCAATCAAATGCAGGGAATCAGATGAAGGGAATCTGATGCACGGAATCTGAGGCAGGGAATCTGAGGCAGGGAATCTGTGGCAGGGAATCTGATGCGGGTTATCTGAAGGGGGAAATGAGATGTGGGAAACGAGATGCAGAGAAAGAGGCACGGAAATAGAGGCAAGGAAAGAGAGGCAGGGTATCAGAGGCGAGTCATCAGAGGCGTGGAATCAGAGGCGGGAATCAGGGACACAGAGAGAGAGGCGTGGAATCAGAGGTGTGGAATCAGTGCTGGTGAATCTGAGCCGGGAAATCAGAAGCAGAGCAACAGAGGCGGTGAAACATGGGTGCGGAATCGGACGCGGGGAATCAGAGGTGGGGACTCAGAGGCAGGGAATCAGAGGCAGGGAATCAGAGGCAGGTTATCAGAGGCAGGGAATCAGAGGCGCGAATCAGAGGCGGGGACTCAGAGGCAGGGAATCAGAGGCAGGGAATCAGAGGCAGGTTATCAGAGGCAGGGAATCAGAGGCGGGGAATCAGAGGCGGGGAATCAGAGGCGGGGAATCAGAGGCGGGGAATCAGAGGCGGGGAATCAGAGGTGGAGAATAAGAGCCGGGCAATCAGATGCAGGAAATCAGAGGCAGGGAATCAGAGGCAGGGAATCAGAGGCAGGGAATCTGAGGCAGGGAATCAGAGGTGGGGAATCAGAGGCGGGGAATCAGAGGCAGGGAATCAGATGAAGGGAATCTGATGCAGGGAATCTGAGGCAGGGAATCTGAGGCAGGGAATCTGTGGCAGGGAATCTGATGCGGGTTATCAGAATGGGGAAATGAGATGTGGGAAACGAGATGCAGAGAAAGAGGCACGGAAATAGAGGCAGGGAAAGAGAGGCAGGATATCAGAGGCGAGTAATCAGAGGTGTGGAATCAGAGGCGGGGAATCAGAGACACAGAAAGAGAGGCGTGGAATCAGAGGTGCGGAATCAGTGCTGGTGAATCTGAGCTGGGAAATCAGAAGCAGAGCAACAGAGGCGGTGAAACATGGGTGCGGAATCGGACGCGGGGAATCAGAGGTGGGGACTCAGAGACAGGGAATCAGAGGCAGGGAATCAGAGGCAGGTTATCAGAGGCAGGGAATCAGAGGCGGGGAATCAGAGGCGGGGAATCAGAGGCGGGGAATCAGAGGCGGGGAATCAGAGGCGGGGAATCAGAGGCGGAGAATCAGAGGCGGGCAATCAGATGCAGGAAATCAGAGGCAGGGAATCAGAGGCAGGGAATCAGAGGCAGGGAATCTGAGGCAGGGAATCAGAGGTGGGGAATCAGAGGCGGGGAATCAGAGGCAGGGAATCGGATGAAGGGAATCTGATGCAGGGAATCTGAGGCAGGGAATCTGAGGCAGGGAATCTGTGGCAGGGAATCTGATGCGGGTTATCAGAATGGGGAAATGAGATGTGGGAAACGAGATGCAGAGAAAGAGGCACGGAAATAGAGGCAGGGAAAGAGATGCAGGGAATCAGAGGCGGGGAATCAGAGGTGGGGAATCAGAGGCGGGGAATCAGAGGCGGAGAATCAGAGGGGGGAATCAGAGGCGGGGAATCAGAGGCGGGGAATCAGAGGCAGGGAATCAGAGGCGGGAAATCAGAGGCAGCGAATCTGAGGCGTGGAATCAGAGGTGGGGAAAGAGATGTGGGGAAACGTAGGCCAGGAAAGTTGCGCGGAAAGGGAGGCGGTGAATCAGAGGCGGGGAATCAGAGGCGGGGAATCAGAGGTGTGGAATCAGAGGTGGGGAAAGAGATGTGGGGAAACAGGCGGGTAAACAGAAGCGGGTAAACATAGCTGCATAAATAGAGGCAGCGAAAGAGATGGGCGAAACATAGTGGTTGGAACTTGTGTGTTGAAAATTATGTACACAGAACAGATCAAACAGAGTTGTTGAAATTGAGGGAGGGAAAGAGAGGCACGGAAAGAGTGGAGGGGAAAGAGTGCAGGCAAAAGAGAGGCGTAGAGACAGAGGTGGGGAATCAGAGGCGTGGAATCAGAGGCGGGGAATCAGAGGCAGGGAATCAGATGAAGGGAATCTGATGCAGGGAATCTGGGGCAGGGAATCTGAGGCAGGGAATCGGAGGCAGGGAATCTGAGGCAGGGAATCAGTAAAAAGTTATCAGAGTCAGGGTATCAGAGGCGGAGAATCAGAGGCGGGGTATCAGATGCGGGGAATCAGAGGCGGGGTATCAGAGGCGGGGAATCAGAGACGGGGAATCAGAGGCGGGGAATTAGAGGCGGGAAATCAGAGGCGGGGAATCAGAAGCGAGGAATCAGAGGTGGGGAATCAGAGGCAGGGAATCAGAGGCGGAGAATCAGAGGCCGGCAATCAGATGCAGGGAATCAGAGGCAGGGAATCAGAGGCAGGGAATCAGAGGCAGGGAATCTGAGGCAGGGAATCAGAGGTGGGGAATCAGAAGCGGGGAATCAGAGGCAGGGAATCAGATGAAGGGAATCTGATGCAGGGAATCTGAGGCAGGGATTCTGAGGCAGGGAATCTGTGGCAGGGAAACTGATGCGGGTTATCAGAAGGGGGTAATGAGATGTGGGAAACGAGATGCAGAGAAAGAGGCACGGAAATAGAGGCAGGGAAAGAGAGGCAGGGTATCAGAGGCGAGTCATCAGAGGCGTGGAATCAGAGGCGGGGAATCAGGGACACAGAAAGAGAGGCGTGGAATCAGAGGTGTGGAATCAGTGCTGGTGAATCTGAGCCGGGAAATCAGAAGCAGAGCAACAGAGGCGGTGAAACATGGGTGCGGAATCGGACGCGGGGAATCAGAGGTGGGGACTCAGAGGCAGGGAATCAGAGGCAGGGAATCAGAGGCAGGTTATCAGAGGCAGGGAATCAGAGGCGCGAATCAGAGGCGGGGACTCAGAGGCAGGGAATCAGAGGCAGGGAATCAGAGGCAGGTTATCAGAGGCAGGGAATCAGAGGCGGGGAATCAGAGGCGGGGAATCAGAGGCGGGGAATCAGAGGCGGGGAATCAGAGGCGGGGAATCAGAGGTGGAGAATAAGAGCCGGGCAATCAGATGCAGGAAATCAGAGGCAGGGAATCAGAGGCAGGGAATCTGAGGCAGGGAATCTGAGGCAGGGAATCAGAGGTGGGGAATCAGAGGCGGGGAATCAGAGGCAGGGAATCAGATGAAGGGAATCTGATGCAGGGAATCTGAGGCAGGGAATCTGAGGCAGGGAATCTGTGGCAGGGAATCTGATGCGGGTTATCAGAATGGGGAAATGAGATGTGGGAAACGAGATGCAGAGAAAGAGGCACGGAAATAGAGGCAGGGAAAGAGAGGCAGGATATCAGAGGCGAGTAATCAGAGGTGTGGAATCAGAGGCGGCGAATCAGAGACACAGAAAGAGAGGCGTGGAATCAGAGGTGCGGAATCAGTGCTGGTGAATCTGAGCCGGGAAATCAGAAGCAGAGCAACAGAGGCGGTGAAACATGGGTGCGGAATCGGACGTGGGGAATCAGAGGTGGGGACTCAGAGACAGGGAATCAGAGGCAGGGAATCAGAGGCAGGTTATCAGAGGCAGGGAATCTGAGGCGGGGAATCGGAGGCGGGGAATCAGAGGCGGGGAATCAGAGGCGGGGAATCAGAGGCGGGGAATCAGAGGCGGAGAATCAGAGGCGGGCAATCAGATGCAGGAAATCAGAGGCAGGGAATCAGAGGCAGGGAATCAGAGGCAGGGAATCTGAGGCAGGGAATCAGAGGTGGGGAATCAGAGGCGGGGAATCAGAGGCAGGGAATCGGATGAAGGGAATCTGATGCAGGGAATCTGAGGCAGGGAATCTGAGGCAGGGAATCTGTGGCAGGGAATCTGATGCGGGTTATCAGAATGGGGAAATGAGATGTGGGAAACGAGATGCAGAGAAAGAGGCACGGAAATAGAGGCAGGGAAAGAGATGCAGGGAATCAGAGGCGGGGAATCAGAGGTGGGGAATCAGAGGCGGGGAATCAGAGGCGGAGAATCAGAGGGGGGAATCAGAGGCGGGGAATCAGAGGCGGGGAATCAGAGGCAGGGAATCAGAGGCGGGAAATCAGAGGCAGCGAATCTGAGGCGTGGAATCAGAGGTGGGGAAAGAGATGTGGGGAAACGTAGGCCAGGAAAGTTGCGCGGAAAGGGAGGCGGTGAATCAGAAGCGGGGAATCAGAGGCGGGGAATCAGAGGTGTGGAATCAGAGGTGGGGAAAGAGATGTGGGGAAACAGGCGGGTAAACAGAAGCGGGTAAACATAGCTGCATAAATAGAGGCAGCGAAAGAGATGGGCGAAACATAGTGGTTGGAACTTGTGTGTTGAAAATTATGTACACAGAACAGATCAAACAGAGTTGTTGAAATTGAGGGAGGGAAAGAGAGGCACGGAAAGAGTGGAGGGGAAAGAGTGCAGGCAAAAGAGAGGCGTAGAGACAGAGGTGGGTAATCAGAGGCGTGGAATCAGAGGCGGGGAATCAGAGGCAGGGAATCAGATGAAGGGAATCTGATGCAGGGAATCTGGGGCAGGGAATCTGAGGCAGGGAATCGGAGGCAGGGAATCTGAGGCAGGGAATCAGTAAAAAGTTATCAGAGTCAGGGTATCAGAGGCGGAGAATCAGAGGCGGGGTATCAGATGCGGGGAATCAGAGGCGGGGTATCAGAGGCGGGGAATCAGAGACGGGGAATCAGAGGCGGGGAATTAGAGGCGGGAAATCAGAGGCGGGGAATCAGAAGCGAGGAATCAGAAGTGGGGAATCAGAGGCGGGGAATCAGAGGCGGAGAATCAGAGGCCGGCAATCAGATGCAGGGAATCAGAGGCAGGGAATCAGAGGCAGGGAATCAGAGGCAGTGAATCTGAGGTAGGGAATCTGAGGTGGGGAATCAGATGCGGGGAAACAGGCGGGTAAACAGAGGCAGGTAAACATAGGCGGGGAATCAGAGGCGGGGAATCAGAGGCGGGGAATCAGAGGCGGGGAATCAGAGGCGGGGAATCAGAGGCGGGGAATCAGAGGCGGGGTATCAGAGGCGGGGAATCAGAGGCGGGGAATCAGAGGCGGGGAATCAGAGTCGGGGTATCTGAGGAGGGGAATCAGAGGCGGGGAATCAGAGGCGGGGAATCAGAGGCGGGGAATCAGAGGCGTGGAATCAGAGGCGGGGATTCAGAGGCGGGGAATCAGAAGTGGGGAATCAGAGGTGGGGCACCAGAGGCGGGAAATCAGAGGCAGGGAATTAGAGGCGGGCAATCAAATGCAGGGAATCAGATGAAGGGAATCTGATGCACGGAATCTGAGGCAGGGAATCTGAGGCAGGGAATCTGTGGCAGGGAATCTGATGCGGGTTATCTGAAGGGGGAAATGAGATTTGGGAAACGAGATGCAGAGAAAGAGGCACGGAAATAGAGGCAAGGAAAGAGAGGCAGGGTATCAGAGGCGAGTCATCAGAGGCGTGGAATCAGAGGCGGGGTATCAGGGACACAGAGAGAGAGGCGTGGAATCAGAGGTGTGGAATCAGTGCTGGTGAATCTGAGCCGGGAAATCAGAAGCAGAGCAACAGAGGCGGTGAAACATGGGTGCGGAATCGGACGCGGGGAATCAGAGGTGGGGACTCAGAGGCAGGGAATCAGAGGCAGGGAATCAGAGGCAGGTTATCAGAGGCAGGGAATCAGAGGCGCGAATCAGAGGCGGGGACTCAGAGGCAGGGAATCAGAGGCAGGGAATCAGAGGCAGGTTATCAGAGGCAGGGAATCAGAGGCGGGGAATCAGAGGCGGGGAATCAGAGGCGGGGAATCAGAGGCGGGGAATCAGAGGCGGGGAATCAGAGGTGGAGAATAAGAGGCAGGGAATCAGATGAAGGGAATCTGATGCAGGGAATCTGAGGCAGGGAATCTGAGGCAGGGAATCTGTGGCAGGGAATCTGATGCGGGTTATCAGAATGGGGAAATGAGATGTGGGAAACGAGATGCAGAGAAAGAGGCACGGAAATAGAGGCAGGGAAAGAGAGGCAGGATATCAGAGGCGAGTAATCAGAGGTGTGGAATCAGAGGCGGGGAATCAGAGACACAGAAAGAGAGGCGTGGAATCAGAGGTGCGGAATCAGTGCTGGTGAATCTGAGCTGGGAAATCAGAAGCAGAGCAACAGAGGCGGTGAAACATGGGTGCTGAATCAGACGCGGGGAATCAGAGGTGGGGACTCAGAGACAGGGAATCAGAGGCAGGGAATCAGAGGCAGGTTATCAGAGGCAGGGAATCAGAGGCGGGGAATCAGAGGCGGGGAATCAGAGGCGGGGAATCAGAGGCGGGGAATCAGAGGCGGGGAATCAGAGGCGGAGAATCAGAGGCGGGCAATCAGATGCAGGAAATCAGAGGCAGGGAATCAGAGGCAGGGAATCAGAGGCAGGGAATCTGAGGCAGGGAATCAGAGGTGGGGAATCAGAGGCGGGGAATCAGAGGCAGGGAATCGGATGAAGGGAATCTGATGCAGGGAATCTGAGGCAGGGAATCTGAGGCAGGGAATCTGTGGCAGGGAATCTGATGCGGGTTATCAGAATGGGGAAATGAGATGTGGGAAACGAGATGCAGAGAAAGAGGCACGGAAATAGAGGCAGGGAAAGAGATGCAGGGAATCAGAGGCGGGGAATCAGAGGTGGGGAATCAGAGGCGGGGAATCAGAGGCGGAGAATCAGAGGGGGGAATCAGAGGCGGGGAATCAGAGGCGGGGAATCAGAGGCAGGGAATCAGAGGCGGGAAATCAGAGGCAGCGAATCTGAGGCGTGGAATCAGAGGTGGGGAAAGAGATGTGGGGAAACGTAGGCCAGGAAAGTTGCGCGGAAAGGGAGGCGGTGAATCAGAGGCGGGGAATCAGAGGCGGGGAATCAGAGGTGTGGAATCAGAGGTGGGGAAAGAGATGTGGGGAAACAGGCGGGTAAACAGAAGCGGGTAAACATAGCTGCATAAATAGAGGCAGCGAAAGAGATGGGCGAAACATAGTGGTTGGAACTTGTGTGTTGAAAATTATGTACACAGAACAGATCAAACAGAGTTGTTGAAATTGAGGGAGGGAAAGAGAGGCACGGAAAGAGTGGAGGGGAAAGAGTGCAGGCAAAAGAGAGGCGTAGAGACAGAGGTGGGGAATCAGAGGCGTGGAATCAGAGGCGGGGAATCAGAGGCAGGGAATCAGATGAAGGGAATCTGATGCAGGGAATCTGGGGCAGGGAATCTGAGGCAGGGAATCGGAGGCAGGGAATCTGAGGCAGGGAATCAGTAAAAAGTTATCAGAGTCAGGGTATCAGAGGCGGAGAATCAGAGGCGGGGTATCAGATGCGGGGAATCAGAGGCGGGGTATCAGAGGCGGGGAATCAGAGACGGGGAATCAGTGGCGGGGAATTAGAGGCGGGAAATCAGAGGCGGGGAATCAGAAGCGAGGAATCAGAGGTGGGGAATCAGAGGCAGGGAATCAGAGGCGGAGAATCAGAGGCCGGCAATCAGATGCAGGGAATCAGAGGCAGGGAATCAGAGGCAGGGAATCAGAGGCAGGGAATCTGAGGCAGGGAATCAGAGGTGGGGAATCAGAAGCGGGGAATCAGAGTCAGGGAATCAGATGAAGGGAATCTGATGCAGGGAATCTGAGGCAGGGATTCTGAGGCAGGGAATCTGTGGCAGGGAAACTGATGCGGGTTATCAGAAGGGGGTAATGAGATGTGGGAAACGAGATGCAGAGAAAGAGGCACGGAAATAGAGGCAGGGAAAGAGAGGCAGGGTATCAGAGGCGAGTCATCAGAGGCGTGGAATCAGAGGCGGGGAATCAGGGACACAGAAAGAGAGGCGTGGAATCAGAGGTGTGGAATCAGTGCTGGTGAATCTGAGCCGGGAAATCAGAAGCAGAGCAACAGAGGCGGTGAAACATGGGTGCGGAATCGGACGCGGGGAATCAGAGGTGGGGACTCAGAGGCAGGGAATCAGAGGCAGGGAATCAGAGGCAGGTTATCAGAGGCAGAGAATCAGAGGCGCGAATCAGAGGCGGGGACTCAGAGGCAGGGAATCAGAGGCAGGGAATCAGAGGCAGGTTATCAGAGGCAGGGAATCAGAGGCGGGGAATCAGAGGCGGGGAATCAGAGGCGGGGAATCAGAGGCGGGGAATCAGAGGCGGGGAATCAGAGGTGGAGAATAAGAGCCGGGCAATCAGATGCAGGAAATCAGAGGCAGGGAATCAGAGGCAGGGAATCAGAGGCAGGGAATCTGAGGCAGGGAATCAGAGGTGGGGAATCAGAGGCGGGGAATCAGAGGCAGGGAATCAGATGAAGGGAATCTGATGCAGGGAATCTGAGGCAGGGAATCTGAGGCAGGGAATCTGTGGCAGGGAATCTGATGCGGGTTATCAGAATGGGGAAATGAGATGTGGGAAACGAGAGCAGAGAAAGAGGCACGGAAATAGAGGCAGGGAAAGAGAGGCAGGATATCAGAGGCGAGTAATCAGAGGTGTGGAATCAGAGGCGGGGAATCAGAGACACAGAAAGAGAGGCGTGGAATCAGAGGTGCGGAATCAGTGCTGGTGAATCTGAGCCGGGAAATCAGAAGCAGAGCAACAGAGGCGGTGAAACATGGGTGCGGAATCGGACGTGGGGAATCAGAGGTGGGGACTCAGAGACAGGGAATCAGAGGCAGGGAATCAGAGGCAGGTTATCAGAGGCAGGGAATCAGAGGCGGGGAATCGGAGGCGGGGAATCAGAGGCGGGGAATCAGAGGCGGGGAATCAGAGGCGGGGAATCAGAGGCGGAGAATCAGAGGCGGGCAATCAGATGCAGGAAATCAGAGGCAGGGAATCAGAGGCAGGGAATCAGAGGCAGGGAATCTGAGGCAGGGAATCAGAGGTGGGGAATCAGAGGCGGGGAATCAGAGGCAGGGAATCGGATGAAGGGAATCTGATGCAGGGAATCTGAGGCAGGGAATCTGAGGCAGGGAATCTGTGGCAGGGAATCTGATGCGGGTTATCAGAATGGGGAAATGAGATGTGGGAAACGAGATGCAGAGAAAGAGGCACGGAAATAGAGGCAGGGAAAGAGATGCAGGGAATCAGAGGCGGGGAATCAGAGGTGGGGAATCAGAGGCGGGGAATCAGAGGCGGAGAATCAGAGGGGGGAATCAGAGGCGGGGAATCAGAGGCGGGGAATCAGAGGCAGGGAATCAGAGGCGGGAAATCAGAGGCAGCGAATCTGAGGCGTGGAATCAGAGGTGGGGAAAGAGATGTGGGGAAACGTAGGCCAGGAAAGTTGCGCGGAAAGGGAGGCGGTGAATCAGAAGCGGGGAATCAGAGGCGGGGAATCAGAGGTGTGGAATCAGAGGTGGGGAAAGAGATGTGGGGAAACAGGCGGGTAAACAGAAGCGGGTAAACATAGCTGCATAAATAGAGGCAGCGAAAGAGATGGGCGAAACATAGTGGTTGGAACTTGTGTGTTGAAAATTATGTACACAGAACAGATCAAACAGAGTTGTTGAAATTGAGGGAGGGAAAGAGAGGCACGGAAAGAGTGGAGGGGAAAGAGTGCAGGCAAAAGAGAGGCGTAGAGACAGAGGTGGGGAATCAGAGGCGTGGAATCAGAGGCGGGGAATCAGAGGCAGGGAATCAGATGAAGGGAATCTGATGCAGGGAATCTGGGGCAGGGAATCTGAGGCAGGGAATCGGAGGCAGGGAATCTGAGGCAGGGAATCAGTAAAAAGTTATCAGAGTCAGGGTATCAGAGGCGGAGAATCAGAGGTGGGGTATCAGATGCGGGGAATCAGAGGCGGGGTATCAGAGGCGGGGAATCAGAGACGGGGAATCAGAGGCGGGGAATTAGAGGCGGGAAATCAGAGGCGGTGAATCAGAAGCGAGGAATCAGAGGTGGGGAATCAGAGGCGGGGAATCAGAGGCGGAGAATCAGAGGCCGGCAATCAGATGCAGGGAATCAGAGGCAGGGAATCAGAGGCAGGGAATCAGAGGCAGGGAATCTGAGGCAGGGAATCAGAGGTGGGGAATCAGAGGCGGGGAATCAGAGGCAGGGAAGCAGATGAAGGGAATCTGATGCAGGGAATCTGAGGCAGGGAAACTGATGCGGGTTATCAGAAGGGGGTAATGAGATGTGGGAAACGAGATGCAGAGAAAGAGGCACGGAAATAGAGGCAGGGAAAGATAGGCAGGGAATCAGAGGCGGGGAATCAGAGGCGGGGAATCAGAGGCGGGGAATCAGAGGCGGGGAATCAGAGGCGGGGAATCTGAGGCAGGGAATCAGAGGTGGGGAATCAGAAGCGGGGAATCAGAGGCAGGGAATCAGATGAAGGGAATCTGATGCAGGGAATCTGAGGCAGGGATTCTGAGGCAGGGAATCTGTGGCAGGGAAACTGATGCGGGTTATCAGAAGGGGGTAATGAGATGTGGGAAACGAGATGCAGAGAAAGAGGCACGGAAATAGAGGCAGGGAAAGAGAGGCAGGGTATCAGAGGCGAGTCATCAGAGGCGTGGAATCAGAGGCGGGGAATCAGGGACACAGAAAGAGAGGCGTGGAATCAGAGGTGTGGAATCAGTGCTGGTGAATCTGAGCCGGGAAATCAGAAGCAGAGCAACAGAGGCGGTGAAACATGGGTGCGGAATCGGACGCGGGGAATCAGAGGTGGGGACTCAGAGGCAGGGAATCAGAGGCAGGGAATCAGAGGCAGGTTATCAGAGGCAGGGAATCAGAGGCGCGAATCAGAGGCGGGGACTCAGAGGCAGGGAATCAGAGGCAGGGAATCAGAGGCAGGTTATCAGAGGCAGGGAATCAGAGGCGGGGAATCAGAGGCGGGGAATCAGAGGCGGGGAATCAGAGGCGGGGAATCAGAGGCGGGGAATCAGAGGTGGAGAATAAGAGCCGGGCAATCAGATGCAGGAAATCAGAGGCAGGGAATCAGAGGCAGGGAATCAGAGGCAGGGAATCTGAGGCAGGGAATCAGAGGTGGGGAATCAGAGGCGGGGAATCAGAGGCAGGGAATCAGATGAAGGGAATCTGATGCAGGGAATCTGAGGCAGGGAATCTGAGGCAGGGAATCTGTGGCAGGGAATCTGATGCGGGTTATCAGAATGGGGAAATGAGATGTGGGAAACGAGATGCAGAGAAAGAGGCACGGAAATAGAGGCAGGGAAAGAGAGGCAGGATATCAGAGGCGAGTAATCAGAGGTGTGGAATCAGAGGCGGGGAATCAGAGACACAGAAAGAGAGGCGTGGAATCAGAGGTGCGGAATCAGTGCTGGTGAATCTGAGCCGGGAAATCAGAAGCAGAGCAACAGAGGCGGTGAAACATGGGTGCGGAATCGGACGTGGGGAATCAGAGGTGGGGACTCAGAGACAGGGAATCAGAGGCAGGGAATCAGAGGCAGGTTATCAGAGGCAGGGAATCAGAGGCGGGGAATCGGAGGCGGGGAATCAGAGGCGGGGAATCAGAGGCGGGGAATCAGAGGCGGGGAATCAGAGGCGGAGAATCAGAGGCGGGCAATCAGATGCAGGAAATCAGAGGCAGGGAATCAGAGGCAGGGAATCAGAGGCAGGGAATCTGAGGCAGGGAATCAGAGGTGGGGAATCAGAGGCGGGGAATCAGAGGCAGGGAATCGGATGAAGGGAATCTGATGCAGGGAATCTGAGGCAGGGAATCTGAGGCAGGGAATCTGTGGCAGGGAATCTGATGCGGGTTATCAGAATGGGGAAATGAGATGTGGGAAACGAGATGCAGAGAAAGAGGCACGGAAATAGAGGCAGGGAAAGAGATGCAGGGAATCAGAGGCGGGGAATCAGAGGTGGGGAATCAGAGGCGGGGAATCAGAGGCGGAGAATCAGAGGGGGGAATCAGAGGCGGGGAATCAGAGGCGGGGAATCAGAGGCAGGGAATCAGAGGCGGGAAATCAGAGGCAGCGAATCTGAGGCGTGGAATCAGAGGTGGGGAAAGAGATGTGGGGAAACGTAGGCCAGGAAAGTTGCGCGGAAAGGGAGGCGGTGAATCAGAAGCGGGGAATCAGAGGCGGGGAATCAGAGGTGTGGAATCAGAGGTGGGGAAAGAGATGTGGGGAAACAGGCGGGTAAACAGAAGCGGGTAAACATAGCTGCATAAATAGAGGCAGCGAAAGAGATGGGCGAAACATAGTGGTTGGAACTTGTGTGTTGAAAATTATGTACACAGAACAGATCAAACAGAGTTGTTGAAATTGAGGGAGGGAAAGAGAGGCACGGAAAGAGTGGAGGGGAAAGAGTGCAGGCAAAAGAGAGGCGTAGAGACAGAGGTGGGGAATCAGAGGCGTGGAATCAGAGGCGGGGAATCAGAGGCAGGGAATCAGATGAAGGGAATCTGATGCAGGGAATCTGGGGCAGGGAATCTGAGGCAGGGAATCGGAGGCAGGGAATCTGAGGCAGGGAATCAGTAAAAAGTTATCAGAGTCAGGGTATCAGAGGCGGAGAATCAGAGGTGGGGTATCAGATGCGGGGAATCAGAGGCGGGGTATCAGAGGCGGGGAATCAGAGACGGGGAATCAGAGGCGGGGAATTAGAGGCGGGAAATCAGAGGCGGTGAATCAGAAGCGAGGAATCAGAGGTGGGGAATCAGAGGCGGGGAATCAGAGGCGGAGAATCAGAGGCCGGCAATCAGATGCAGGGAATCAGAGGCAGGGAATCAGAGGCAGGGAATCAGAGGCAGGGAATCTGAGGCAGGGAATCAGAGGTGGGGAATCAGAGGCGGGGAATCAGAGGCAGGGAAGCAGATGAAGGGAATCTGATGCAGGGAATCTGAGGCAGGGAAACTGATGCGGGTTATCAGAAGGGGGTAATGAGATGTGGGAAACGAGATGCAGAGAAAGAGGCACGGAAATAGAGGCAGGGAAAGATAGGCAGGGAATCAGAGGCGGGGAATCAGAGGCGGGGAATCAGAGGCGGGGAATCAGAGGCGGGGAATCAGAGGCGGGGAATCTGAGGCAGGGAATCAGAGGTGGGCAATCCGAGGCGGCGAATCAGAGGCGTGGAATCAGAGGAGGGGAAAGAGATGTGGGGAAATGTAGGCCAGGAAAGTTGCGCGGAAATGGAGGCGGTGAATCAGAGGCAGGGAATGAGAGGCGGGGAATGAGAGGCGGGGAATCAGAGGCGTGGAATCAGAGATGGGGAAAGAGATGTGGGGAAACAGGCGGGTAAACAGAGGCGGGGAATCAGAGGCAGGGAATCAGCCACGGGGAATCAGAGGCAGGGAATCAGATGAAGGGAATCTGATGCAGGGAATCTGAGGCAGGGAATCTGAGACAGGGAATCTGTGGCAGGGAATCTGATGCGGGTTATCAGAAGGGGGAAATGAGATGTGGGAAACGAGATGCAGAGAAAGAGGCACGGAAATAGAGGCAGGGATAGAGAGGCAGGGTATCAGAGGCGGGTAATCAGAGGCGTGGAATCAGAGGCGGGGAATCAGAGACACAGAAAGAGAGGCGTGGAATCAGAGGTGCGGAATCAGAGCCGGTGAATCTGAGCCGGGAAATCAGAAGCAGAGCAACAGAGGCGGTGAAACATGGGTGCGGAATCGGACGCGGGGAATCAGAGGTGGGGACAGAGGCAGGGAATCAGAGGCAGGGAATCAGAGGCAGGTTATCAGAGGCAGGGAATCAGAGGCGGGGAATCAGAGGCGGGGAATAAGAGGCGGGGAATCAGAGGCGGGGAATCAGAGGCGGGGAATCAGAGGCGGAGAATCAGAGGCGGGCAATCAGATGCAGGAAATCAGAGGCAGGGAATCAGAGGCAGGGAATCAGAGGCAGGGAATCTGTGGCAGGGAATCCGAGGTGGGGAATCAGAGGCGGGGAATCAGAGGCAGGGAATCAGATGAAGGGAATCTGATGCAGGGAATCTGAGGCAGGGAATCTGAGGCAGGGAATCTGTGGCAGGGAATCTGATGCGGGTTATCAGAATGGGGAAATGAGATGTGGGAAACGAGATGCAGAGAAAGAGGCACGGAAATAGAGGCAGGGAAAGAGAGGCAGGGAATCAGAGGCGGGGAATCAGAGGTGGGGAATCAGAGGCAGGGAATCTGAGGCAGGGAATCAGAGGCGGGGAATCAGAGGCAGGGAATCAGATGAAGGGAATCTGATGCAGGGAATCTGAGGCAGGGAATCTGAGGCAGGGAATCTGTGGCAGGGAATCTGATGAGGGTTATCAGAAGGGGGAAATGAGATGTGGGAAACGAGATGCAGAGAAAGAGGCACGGAAATAGAGGAAGGGAAAGAGAGGCAGGGAATCAGACGCGGGGAATCAGAGGCTGGGAATCAGAGGCGGGGAATCAGAGGCGGGGTATCAGAGGGGGGAATCAGAGGTGGGGAATCAGAGGCGGGGAATCAGAGGCAGGGAATCAGAGGCAGGGAATCAGAGGCAGGGAATCAGATGAAGGGAATCTGATGCAGGGAATCTGAGGCAGAGAATCTGAGGCGGGGAAACAGGCGGGTAAACAGAAGCGGGTACATAGGTGCATAAATAGAGGCGGCGAAATGGATGGGCGAAACATAGTGGTTGGAACTTGTATGTTGAAAATGAGGTACACGGAACAGATCAAAAAGTGTTGTTGAAATTGAGGGAGGGAAAGAGAGGCACGGAAAGAGTGGAGGGGAATGAGTGCAGGCAAAAGAGAGGCGTAGAGACAGAGGTGGGGAATCAGAGGCGGGGAATCAGAGGCGGGGAATCAGAGGCAGGGAATCAGATGAAGGGAATCTGATGCAGGGAATCTGAGGCAGGGAATCTGAGGCAGGGAATCGGAGGCAGGGAATCTGAGGCAGGGAATCAGTAAAAGTTATCAGAGGCAGGGTATCAGAGGCGGGGAATCAGAGGCGGGGTATCAGATGCGGGTCATCAGAGGCGGGGAATCAGAGGCGGGGAATCAGAGGCGGGGAATCAGAGGCGGGGAATCAGAGGCGGGGAAACAGAGGCGGGGAATCAGAGGCGGGGAATCAGAGGCGGGGAATCAGAGTCGGGGTATCAGAGGAGGGGAATCAGATGCGGGGAATCAGAGGCGTGGAATCAGAGGAGGGGAAAGAGATGTGGGGAAACGTAGGCCAGGAAAGTTGCGCGGAAATGGAGGCGGTGAATCAGAGGCAGGGAATCAGAGGCGGGGAATGAGAGGCGGGGAATCAGAGGCGTGGAATCAGTGGTGGGGAAAGAGATGTGGGGAAACAGGCGGGTAAACAGAAGCGGGTAAACATAGGTGCATAAATAGAGGCGGCGAAAGAGATGGGCGAAACATAGTGGTTGGAACTTGTATGTTGAAAATGAGGTACACGGAACAGATCAAAAAGTGTTGTTGAAATTGAGGGATGGAAAGAGAGGCATGGAAAGAGTGGAGGGGAATGAGTGCAGGCAAAGGAGAGGCGTAGAGACAGAGGTGGGGAATCAGAGGCGGGGAATCAGAGGCGGGGAATCCGAGGCATGGAATCAGATGTAGGGAATCTGATGCAGGGAATCTGAGGCAGGGAATCTGAGGCAGTGAATCGGAGTCAGGGAATCTGAGGCAGGGAATCAGTAAAAGTTATCAGAGGCAGGGTATCAGAGGCGGGGAATCAGAGGCGGGGTATCAGATGCGGGTCATCAGAGGCGGGAAATCAGAGGCGGGGAATCAGAGGCGGGGAATCAGAGGCGGGGAATCTGAGGCAGGGAATCAGAGGCGGGCAATCAGAGGCGGCGAATCAGAGGCGTGGAATCAGAGGAGGGGAAAGAGATGTGGGGAAACGTAGGCCAGGAAAGTTGCGCGGAAATGGAGGCGGTGAATCAGAGGCAGGGAATCAGAGGCGGGGAATGAGAAGCGGGGAATCAGAGGCGTGGAACCAGAGGTGGGGAAAGATATGTGGGGAAACAGGCGGGTAAACAGAAGCGGGTAAACATAGGTGCATAAATAGAGGCGGCGAAAGAGATGGGCGAAACATAGTGGTTGGAACTTGTATGTTGAAAATGAGGTACACGGAACAGATCAAAAAGTGTTGTTGAAATTGAGGGATGGAAAGAGAGGCATGGAAAGAGTGGAGGGGAATGAGTGCAGGCAAAGGAGAGGCGTAGAGACAGAGGTGGGGAATCAGAGGCGGGGAATCAGAGGCGGGGAATCCGAGGCATGGAATCAGATGAAGGGAATCTGATGCAGGGAATCTGAGGCAGGGAATCTGAGGCAGGGAATCGGAGGCAGGGAATCTGAGGCAGGGAATCAGTAAAAGTTATCAGAGGCAGGGTATCAGAGGCGGGGAATCAGAGGTGGGGTATCAGATGCGGGTCATCAGAGGCGGGAAATCAGAGGCGGGCATTCAGAGGCGGGGTATCAGAGGCGGGGAAAGATATGTGGGGAAACATAGGCCAGGAAAGTTGAGCGGAAAGGGAGGGAGTGAATCAGAGGTGGGGAATCAGAGGTGGGGAATCAGAGGCGGGGAATCAGAGGCGGGGAATCAGAGGCGGGGAATCAGAAGCGGGGAATCGGAGGTGGGGAATCAGAGGCGGGGAATCAGAGGCGGAGATTCAGAGGCGGGCAATCAGATGCAGGGAATCAGAGGCAGGGAATCAGAGGCAGGGAATCAGAGGCAGTGAATCTGAGGTAGGGAATCTGAGGTGGGGAATCAGATGCGGGGAAACAGGCGGGTAAACAGAGGCAGGTAAACATAGGCGGGGAATCAGAGGCGGGGAATCAGAGGCGGGGAATCAGAGGCGGGGAATCAGAGGCGGGGAATCAGAGGCGGGGAATCAGAGGCGGGGAATCAGAGGCGGGGAATCAGAGTCGGGGTATCTGAGGAGGGAAATCAGAAGCAGAGCAACAGAGGCGGTGAAACATGGGTGCGGAATCGGACGCGGGGAATCAGAGGTGGGGACTCAGAGGCAGGGAATCAGAGGCAGGGAATCAGAGGCAGGTTATCAGAGGCAGGGAATCAGAGGCAGGGAATCGGAGGCAGGGAATCTGAAGCAGGGAATCAGTAAAAAGTTATCAGAGGCAGGGTATCAGAGGCGGAGAATCAGAGGTGGGGAATCAGAAGTAGGGAATCAGAGGTGGGGAATCAGAGGCGGGGAATCAGAGGCGGGGAATCAGATGAAGGGAATCTGATGCAGGGAATCTGAGGCAGGGAATCTGAGGCAGGAAATCGGAGGCAGGGAATCTGAAGCAGGGAATCAGTAAAAAGTTATCAGAGGCAGGGTATCAGAGGCGGAGAATCAGAGGTGGGGAATCAGAAGTAGGGAATCAGAGGTGGGGAATCAGAGGCGTGGAATCAGAGGCGGGGAATCAGAGGTGGGGAATCAGAAGTGGGGAATCAGAGGTGGGGAATCAGAGGCGGGGAATCAGAGGCGTGGAATCAGAGGCGGGCAATCAGAAGTGGGGAATCAGAGGCGGGGAATCAGAGGCGGGGAATCAGAGGCGGTGAATCAGAGGCGGGGAATCAGAGGCGGGGAATCAGAGGCGGGGAATCAGAAGTGGGGAATCAGAGGTGGGGAATCAGAGGCGGGGAATCAGAGGCGGAGAATCAGAGGCCGGCAATCAGATGCAGGGAATCAGAGGCAGGGAATCAGAGGCAGGGAATCAGAGGCAGGGAATCTGAGGCAGGGAATCAGAGGTGGGGAATCAGAGGCGGGGAATCAGAGTCAGGGAATCAGATGAAGGGAATCTGATGCAGGGAATCTGAGGCAGGGAATCTGAGGCAGGGAATCTGTGGCAGGGAAACTGATGCGGGTTATCAGAAGGGGGTAATGAGATGTGGGAAACGAGATGCAGAGAAAGAGGCACGGAAATAGAGGCAGGGAAAGATAGGCAGGGAATCAGAGTCGGGATATCAGAGGCGGGGAATCAGAGGCGGGGAATCAGAGGCGGGGAATCAGAGGCGGGGAATCTGAGGCAGGGAATCAGAGGCGGGCAATCAGAGGCGGCGAATCAGAGGCGTGGAATCAGAGGAGGGGAAAGAGATGTGGGGAAACGTAGGCCAGGAAAGTTGCGCGGAAATGGAGGCGGTGAATCAGAGGCAGGGAATCAGAGGCGGGGAATGAGAGGCGGGGAATCAGAGGCGTGGAATCAGTGGTGGGGAAAGAGATGTGGGGAAACAGGCGGGTAAACAGAAGCGGGTAAACATAGGTGCATAAATAGAGGCGGCGAAAGAGATGGGCGAAACATAGTGGTTGGAACTTGTATGTTGAAAATGAGGTACACGGAACAGATCAAAAAGTGTTGTTGAAATTGAGGGATGGAAAGAGAGGCATGGAAAGAGTGGAGGGGAATGAGTGCAGGCAAAGGAGAGGCGTAGAGACAGAGGTGGGGAATCAGAGGCGGGGAATCAGAGGCGGGGAATCCGAGGCATGGAATCAGATGAAGGGAATCTGATGCAGGGAATCTGAGGCAGGGAATCTGAGGCAGGGAATCGGAGTCAGGGAATCTGAGGCAGGGAATCAGTAAAAGTTATCAGAGGCAGGGTATCAGAGGCGGGGAATCAGAGGCGGGGTATCAGATGCGGATCATCAGAGGCGGGAAATCAGAGGCGGGGAATCAGAGGCGTGGAATCAGAGGCGGGGAATCTGAGGCAGGGAATCAGAGGCGGGCAATCAGAGGCAGCGAATCAGAGGCGTGGAATCAGAGGAGGGGAAAGAGATGTGGGGAAACGTAGGCCAGGAAAGTTGCGCGGAAATGGAGGCGGTGAATCAGAGGCAGGGAATCAGAGGCGGGGAATGAGAGGCGGGGAATCAGAGGCGTGGAATCAGAGGTGGGGAAAGAGATGTGGGGAAACAGGCGGGTAAACAGAAGCGGGTAAACATAGGTGCATAAATAGAGGCGGTGAAAGAGATGGGCGAAACATAGTGGTTGGAACTTGTATGTTGAAAATGAGGTACACGGAACAGATCAAAAAGTGTTGTTGAAATTGAGGGATGGAAAGAGAGGCATGGAAAGAGTGGAGGGGAATGAGTGCAGGCAAAGGAGAGGCGTAGAGACAGAGGTGGGGAATCAGAGGCGGGGAATCAGAGGCGGGGAATCCGAGGCATGGAATCAGATGAAGGGAATCTCATGCAGGGAATCTGAGGCAGGGAATCTGAGGCAGGGAATCGGAGTCAGGGAATCTGAGGCAGGGAATCAGTAAAAGTTATCAGAGGCAGGGTATCAGAGGCGGGGAATCAGAGGCGGGGTATCAGATGCGGGTCATCAGAGGCGGGAAATCAGAGGCGGGCAGTCAGAGGCGGGGTATCAGAGGCGGGGAAAGATATGTGGGGAAACATAGGCCAGGAAAGTTGAGCGGAAAGGGAGGGAGTGAATCAGAGGTGGGGAATCAGAGGTGGGGAATCAGAGGCGGGGAATCAGAGGCGGGGAATCAGAGGCGGGGAATCAGAAGCGGGGAATCGGAGGTGGGGAATCAGAGGCGGGGAATCAGAGGCGGAGATTCAGAGGCGGGCAATCAGATGCAGGGAATCAGAGGCAGGGAATCAGAGGCAGGGAATCAGAGGCAGTGAATCTGAGGTAGGGAATCTGAGGTGGGGAATCAGATGCGGGGAAACAGGCGGGTAAACAGAGGCAGGTAAACATAGGCGGGGAATCAGAGGCGGGGAATCAGAGGCGGGGAATCAGAGGCGGGGAATCAGAGGCGGGGAATCAGAGGCGGGGAATCAGAGGCGGGGAATCAGAGGCGGGGAATCAGAGGCGGGGAATCAGAGTCGGGGTATCTGAGGAGGGGAATCAGAGGCGGGGAATCAGAGGCGGGGAATCAGAGGCGGGGAATCAGAGGCGTGGAATCAGAGGCGGGGATTCAGAGGCGGGGAATCAGAAGTGGGGAATCAGAGGTGGGGCACCAGAGGCGGGAAATCAGAGGCAGGGAATTAGAGGCGGGCAATCAAATGCAGGGAATCAGATGAAGGGAATCTGATGCACGGAATCTGAGGCAGGGAATCTCAGGCAGGGAATCTGTGGCAGGGAATCTGATGCGGGTTATCTGAAGGGGGAAATGAGATGTGGGAAACGAGATGCAGAGAAAGAGGCACGGAAATAGAGGCAGGGAAAGAGAGGCAGGGTATCAGAGGCGAGTCATCAGAGGCGTGGAATCAGAGGCGGGGAATCAGGGACACAGAAAGAGAGGCTTGGAATCAGAGGTGTGGAATCAGTGCTGGTGAATCGGAGCCGGGAAATCAGAAGCAGAGCAACAGAGGCGGTGAAACATGGGTGCGGAATCGGACGCGGGGAATCAGAGGTGGGGACTCAGAGGCAGGGAATCAGAGGCAGGGAATCAGAGGCAGGTTATCAGAGGCAGGGAATCAGAGGCGCGAATCAGAGGCGGGGACTCAGAGGCAGGGAATCAGAGGCAGGGAATCAGAGGCAGGTTATCAGAGGCAGGGAATCAGAGGCGGGGAATCAGAGGCGGGGAATCAGAGGCGGGGAATCAGAGGCGGGGAATCAGAGGCGGGGAATCAGAGGTGGAGAATAAGAGCCGGGCAATCAGATGCAGGAAATCAGAGGCAGGGAATCAGAGGCAGGGAATCAGATGCAGGGAATCTGAGGCAGGGAATCAGAGGTGGGGAATCAGAGGCGGGGAATCAGAGGCAGGGAATCAGATGAAGGGAATCTGATGCAGGGAATCTGAGGCAGGGAATCTGAGGCAGGGAATCTGTGGCAGGGAATCTGATGCGGGTTATCAGAATGGGGAAATGAGATGTGGGAAACGAGATGCAGAGAAAGAGGCACGGAAATAGAGGCAGGGAAAGAGAGGCAGGATATCAGAGGCGAGTAATCAGAGGTGTGGAATCAGAGGCGGGGAATCAGAGACACAGAAAGAGAGGCGTGGAATCAGAGGTGCGGAATCAGTGCTGGTGAATCTGAGCCGGGAAATCAGAAGCAGAGCAACAGAGGCGGTGAAACATGGGTGCGGAATCGGACGCGGGGAATCAGAGGTGGGGACTCAGAGACAGGGAATCAGAGGCAGGGAATCAGAGGCAGGTTATCAGAGGCAGGGAATCAGAGGCGGGGAATCAGAGGCGGGGAATCAGAGGCGGGGAATCAGAGGCGGGGAATCAGAGGCGGGGAATCAGAGGCGGAGAATCAGAGGCGGGCAATCAGATGCAGGAAATCAGAGGCAGGGAATCAGAGGCAGGGAATCAGAGGCAGGGAATCTGAGGCAGGGAATCAGAGGTGGGGAATCAGAGGCGGGGAATCAGAGGCAGGGAATCGGATGAAGGGAATCTGATGCAGGGAATCTGAGGCAGGGAATCTGAGGCAGGGAATCTGTGGCAGAGAATCTGATGCGGGTTATCAGAATGGGGAAATGAGATGTGGGAAACGAGATGCAGAGAAAGAGGCACGGAAATAGAGGCAGGGAAAGAGATGCAGGGAATCAGAGGCGGGGAATCAGAGGTGGGGAATCAGAGGCGGGGAATCAGAGGCGGAGAATCAGAGGGGGGAGTCAGAGGCGGGGAATCAGAGGCGGGGAATCAGAGGCAGGGAATCAGAGGCGGGAAATCAGAGGCAGCGAATCTGAGGCGTGGAATCAGAGGTGGGGAAAGAGATGTGGGGAAACGTAGGCCAGGAAAGTTGCGCGGAAAGGGAGGCGGTGAATCAGAGGCGGGGAATCAGAGGCGGGGAATCAGAGGTGTGGAATCAGAGGTGGGGAAAGTGATGTGGGGAAACAGGCGGGTAAACAGAAGCGGGTAAACATAGCTGCATAAATAGAGGCAGTGAAAGAGATGGGCGAAACATAGTGGTTGGAACTTGTGTGTTGAAAATTATGTACACAGAACAGATCAAACAGAGTTGTTGAAATTGAGGGAGGGAAAGAGAGGCACGGAAAGAGTGGAGGGGAAAGAGTGCAGGCAAAAGAGAGGCGTAGAGACAGAGGTGGGGAATCAGAGGCGTGGAATCAGAGGCGGGGAATCAGAGGCAGGGAATCAGATGAAGGGAATCTGATGCAGGGAATCTGGGGCAGGGAATCTGAGGCAGGGAATCGGAGGCAGGGAATCTGAGGCAGGGAATCAGTAAAAAGTTATCAGAGTCAGGGTATCAGAGGCGGAGAATCAGAGGCGGGGTATCAGATGCGGGGAATCAGAGGCGGGGTATCAGAGGCGGGGAATCAGAGACGGGGAATCAGAGGCGGGGAATTAGAGGCGGGAAATCAGAGGCGGGGAATCAGAAGCGAGGAATCAGAGGTGGGGAATCAGAGGCGGGGAATCAGAGGCGGAGAATCAGAGGCCGGCAATCAGATGCAGGGAATCAGAGGCAGGGAATCAGAGGCAGGGAATCAGAGGCAGGGAATCTGAGGCAGGGAATCAGAGGTGGGGAATCAGAGGCGGGGAATCAGAGGCAGGGAATCAGATGAAGGGAATCTGATGCAGGGAATCTGAGGCAGGGATTCTGAGGCAGGGAATCTGTGGCAGGGAAACTGATGCGGGTTATCAGAAGGGGGTAATGAGATGTGGGAAACGAGATGCAGAGAAAGAGGCACGGAAATAGAGGCAGGGAAAGAGAGGCAGGGTATCAGAGGCGAGTCATCAGAGGCGTGGAATCAGAGGCGGGGAACAGGGACACAGAAAGAGAGGCGTGGAATCAGAGGTGTGGAATCAGTGCTGGTGAATCTGAGCCGGGAAATCAGAAGCAGAGCAACAGAGGCGGTGAAACATGGGTGCGGAATCGGACGTGGGGAATCAGAGGTGGGGACTCAGAGGCAGGGAATCAGAGGCAGGGAATCAGAGGCAGGTTATCAGAGGCAGGGAATCAGAGGCGCGAATCAGAGGCGGGGACTCAGAGGCAGGGAATCAGAGGCAGGGAATCAGAGGCAGGTTATCAGAGGCAGGGAATCAGAGGCGGGGAATCAGAGGCGGGGAATCAGAGGCGGGGAATCAGAGGCGGGGAATCAGAGGTGGAGAATAAGAGCCGGGCAATCAGATGCAGGAAATCAGAGGCAGGGAATCAGAGGCAGGGAATCAGAGGCAGGGAATCTGAGGCAGGGAATCAGAGGTGGGGAATCAGAGGCGGGGAATCAGAGGCAGGGAATCAGATGAAGGGAATCTGATGCAGGGAATCTGAGGCAGGGAATCTGAGGCAGGGAATCTGTGGCAGGGAATCTGATGCGGGTTATCAGAATGGGGAAATGAGATGTGGGAAACGAGATGCAGAGAAAGAGGCACGGAAATAGAGGCAGGGAAAGAGAGGCAGGATATCAGAGGCGAGTAATCAGAGGTGTGGAATCAGAGGCGGGGAATCAGAGACACAGAAAGAGAGGCGTGGAATCAGAGGTGCAGAATCAGTGCTGGTGAATCTGAGCCGGGAAATCAGAAGCAGAGCAACAGAGGCGGTGAAACATGGGTGCGGAATCGGACGCGGGGAATCAGAGGTGGGGACTCAGAGACAGGGAATCAGAGGCAGGGAATCAGAGGCAGGTTATCAGAGGCAGGGAATCAGAGGCGGGGAATCAGAGGCGGGGAATCAGAGGCGGGGAATCAGAGGCGGGGAATCAGAGGTGGGGAATCAGAGGCGGAGAATCAGAGGCGGGCAATCAGATGCAGGAAATCAGAGGCAGGGAATCAGAGGCAGGGAATCAGAGGCAGGGAATCTGAGGCAGGGAATCAGAGGTGGGGAATCAGAGGCGGGGAATCAGAGGCAGGGAATCGGATGAAGGGAATCTGATGCAGGGAATCTGAGGCAGGGAATCTGAGGCAGGGAATCTGTGGCAGGGAAACTGATGCGGGTTATCAGAATGGGGAAATGAGATGTGGGAAACGAGATGCAGAGAAAGAGGCACGGAAATAGAAGCAGGGAAAGAGATGCAGGGAATCAGAGGCGGGGAATCAGAGGTGGGGAATCAGAGGCGGGGAATCAGAGGCGGAGAATCAGAGGGGGGAATCAGAGGCGGGGAATCAGAGGCGGGGAATCAGAGGCAGGGAATCAGAGGCGGGAAATCAGAGGCAGCGAATCTGAGGTGTGGAATCAGAGGTGGGGAAAGAGATGTGGGGAAACGTAGGCCAGGAAAGTTGCGCGGAAAGGGAGGCGGTGAATCAGAGGCGGGGAATCAGAGGCGGGGAATCAGAGGTGTGGAATCAGAGGTGGGGAAAGAGATGTGGGGAAACAGGCGGGTAAACAGAAGCGGGTAAACATAGCTGCATAAATAGAGGCAGCGAAAGAGATGGGCGAAACATAGTGGTTGGAACTTGTGTGTTGAAAATTACGTACACAGAACAGATCAAACAGAGTTGTTGAAATTGAGGGAGGGAAAGAGAGGCACGGAAAGAGTGGAGGGGAAAGAGTGCAGGCAAAAGAGAGGCGTAGAGACAGAGGTGGGGAATCAGAGGCGTGGAATCAGAGGCGGGGAATCAGAGGCAGGGAATCAGATGAAGGGAATCTGAGGCAGGGAATCTGGGGCAGGGAATCTGAGGCAGGGAATCGGAGGCAGGGAATCTGAGGCAGGGAATCAGTAAAAAGTTATCAGAGTCAGGGTATCAGAGGCGGAGAATCAGAGGCGGGGTATCAGATGCGGGGAATCAGAGGCGGGGTATCAGAGGCGGGGAATCAGAGACGGGGAATCAGAGGCGGGGAATTAGAGGCGGGAAATCAGAGGCGGGGAATCAGAAGCGAGGAATCAGAGGTGGGGAATCAGAGGCGGGGAATCAGAGGCGGAGAATCAGATGCCGGCAATCAGATGCAGGGAATCAGAGGCAGGGAATCAGAGGCAGGGAATCAGAGGCAGGGAATCTGAGGCAGGGAATCAGAGGTGGGGAATCAGAGGCGGGGAATCAGAGGCAGGGAAGCAGATGAAGGGAATCTGATGCAGGGAATCTGAGGCAGGGATTCTGAGGCAGGGAATCTGTGGCAGGGAAACTGATGCGGGTTATCAGAAGGGGGTAATGAGATGTTTGAAACGAGATGCAGAGAAAGAGGCACGGAAATAGAGGCAGGGAAAGATAGGCAGGGAATCAGAGGCGGGGAATCAGATGCGGGGAATCAGGGGCGGGGAATCAGAGGCGGGGAATCAGAGACGGGGAATCTGAGGCAGGGAATCAGAGGCGGGCAATCCGAGGCGGCGAATCAGAGGCGTGGAATCAGAGGAGGGGAAAGAGATGTGGGGAAATGTAGGCCTTGAAAGTTGCGCGGAAATGGAGGCGGTGAATCAGAGGCAGGGAATCAGAGGCGGGGAATGAGAGGCGGGGAATCAGAGGCGTGGAATCAGAGGTGGGGAAAGAGATGTGGGGAAACAGGCGGGTAAACAGAAGCGGGTAAACATAGGTGCATAAATAGAGGCGGCGAAAGAGATGGGCGAAACATAGTGGTTGGAACTTGTATGTTGAAAATGAGGTACACGGAACAGATCAAAAAGTGTTGTTGAAATTGAGGGAGGGAAAGAGAGGCAGGGAAAGAGTGGAGGGGAATGAGTGCAGGCAAAAGAGAGGCGTAGAGACAGAGGTGGGGAATCAGAGGCGGGGAATCAGAGGCGGGGAATCAGAGGCAGGGAATCAGATGAAGGGAATCTGATGCAGGGAATCTGAGGCAGGGAATCTGAGGCAGGGAATCGGAGGCAGGGAATCTGAGGCAGGGAATCAGTAAAAGTTATCAGAGGCAGGGTATCAGAGGCGGGTAATCAGAGGCGGGGTATCAGAGGCGGGGAAAGATATGTGGGGAAACATAGGCCAGGAAAGTTCAGCGGAAAGGAAGGGTGTGAATCAGAGGTGGGGAATCAGTGGCGTGGAATCAGAGGCGGGGAATCAGAGGCGGGGAATCAGAAGCGGGGAATCAGAAGCGGGGAATCGGAGGTGGGGAATCAGAGGCGGGGAATCAGAGGCGGAGATTCAGAGGCGGGCAATCAGATGCAGGGAATCAGAGGCAGGGAATCAGAGACAGGGAATCAGAGGCAGTGAATCTGAGGTAGGGAATCTGAGGTGGGGAATCAGATGCGGGGAAACAGGCGGGTAAACAGAGGCAGGTAAACATAGGCGGGGAATCAGAGGCGGGGAATCAGAGGCGGGGAATCAGAGGCGGGGAATCAGAGGCTGGGAATCATAGGCGGGGAATCAGAGGCGGGGAATCAGAGGCGGGGAATCAGAGGCGGGGAATCAGAGTCGGGGTATCAGAGGAGGGGAATCAGAGGCGGGGAATCAGAGGTGGGGAATCAGAGGCGGGGAATCAGAGGCGTGGAATCAGAGTCGGGGAATCAGAGGCGGGGAATCAGAAGTGGGGAATCAGAGGTGGGGAACCAGAGGCGGGAAATCAGAGGCAGGGAATCAGAGGCGGGCAATCAGAAGTGGGGAATCAGAGGCGGTGAATCAGAGGTGGGGAATCAGAGGCAATGAATCAGTGGCGGGGAATCAGAGGCAGGGAATCAGAGGCGGGGAATCAGACGTGGGGAATCAGAGGTGGGGAATCAGAGGCGGGGAATCAGAGGCGGGGAATCAGAGGCGGGCAATCAGATGCAGGGAATCAGAGGAAGGGAATCAGAGGCAGGGAATCAGGGGCAGGGTATGTGAGGCAGGGAATCTGTGGTGGGGAATCAGAGGCGGGAAAACAGGCGGGTAAACAGAGGCGGGTAAACATAGGCGGGGAATCAGAGGCGGGGAATCAGAGTCGAGGAATCAGAGACGGGGAATCAGAGGCGGGGAATCAGAGGCGTGGAATCAGAGGCGGGGAATCAGAGGCGGGGAATCAGAAGTGGGGAATCAGAGGTGGGGAATCAGAGGCGGGGAATCAGATGCGGGGAATCAGAGGCAGGGAATCAGAGGCGGCGAATCAGAGGCAGGGAATCAGAGGCAGGGAATCTGAGGCGGCGAATATGAGGTGGTGAATCAGAGGTGGGGAAACAGGCGGGTAAACAGAGGCGGGGAATCAGAGGCAGGGAATCAGCCACGGGGAATCAGAGGCAGGGAATCAGATGAAGGGAATCTGATGCAGGGAATCTGAGGCAGGGAATCTGAGGCAGGGAATCTGTGGCAGGGAATCTGATGCGGGTTATCAGAAGGGGGAAATGAGATGTGGGAAACGAGATGCAGAGAAAGAGGCACGGAAATAGAGGCAGCGATAGAGAGGCAGGGTATCAGAGGCGGGTAATCAGAGGCGTGGAATCAGAGGCGGGGAATCAGAGACACAGAAAGAGAGGCGTGGAATCAGAGGTGCGGAATCAGAGCCGGTGAATCTGAGCCGGGAAATCAGAAGCAGAGCAACAGAGGCGGTGAAACATGGGTGCGGAATCGGACGCGGGGAATCAGAGGTGGGGACAGAGGCAGGGAATCAGAGGCAGGGAATCAGAGGCAGGTTATCAGAGGCAGGGAATCAGAGGCGGGGAATCAGAGGCGGCGAATCAGAGGCGGGGAATCAGAGGCGGAGAATCAGAGGCGGGCAATCAGATGCAGGAAATCAGAGGCAGGGAATCAGAGGCAGGGAATCAGAGGCAGGGAATCTGTGGCAGGGAATCAGAGGTGGGGAATCAGAGGCGGGGAATCAGAGGCAGGGAATCAGATGAAGGGAATCTGATGCAGGGAATCTGAGGCAGGGAATCTGAGGCAGGGAATCTGTGGCAGGGAATCTGATGCGGGTTATCAGAATGGGGAAATGAGATGTGGGAAACGAGATGCAGAGAAAGAGGCACGGAAATAGAGGCAGGGAAAGAGAGGCAGGGAATCAGAGGCGGGGAATCAGAGGTGGGGAATCAGAGGCAGGGAATCTGAGGCAGGGAATCAGAGGCGGGGAATCAGAGGCAGGGAATCAGATGAAGGGAATCTGATGCATGGAATCTGAGGCAGGGAATCTGAGGCAGGGAATCTGTGGCAGGGAATCTGATGAGGGTTATCAGAAGGGGGAAATGAGATGTGGGAAACGAGATGCAGAGAAAGAGGCACGGAAATAGAGGAAGGGAAAGAGAGGCAGGGAATCAGACGCGGGGAATCAGAGGCTGGGAATCAGAGGCGGGGAATCAGAGGCGGGGTATCAGAGGGGGGAATCAGAGGTGGGGAATCAGAGGCGGGGAATCAGAGGCAGGGAATCAGAGGCAGGGAATCAGAGGCAGGGAATCAGATGAAGGGAATCTGATGCAGGGAATCTGAGGCAGAGAATCTGAGGCGGGGAAACAGGCGGGTAAACAGAAGCGGGTAAACATAGGTGCATAAATAGAGGCGGCGAAATGGATGGGCGAAACATAGTGGTTGGAACTTGTATGTTGAAAATGAGGTACACGGAACAGATCAAAAAGTGTTGTTGAAATTGAGGGAGGGAAAGAGAGGCACGGAAAGAGTGGAGGGGAATGAGTTCAGGAAAAAGAGAGGCGTAGAGACAGAGGTGGGGAATCAGAGGCGGGGAATCAGAGGCGGGGAATCAGAGGCAGGGAATCAGATGAAGGGAATCTGATGCAGGGAATCTGAGGCAGGGAATCTGAGGCAGGGAATCGGAGGCAGGGAATCTGAGGCAGGGAATCAGTAAAAGTTATCAGAGGCAGGGTATCAGAGGCGGGGAATCAGAGGCGGGGTATCAGATGCGGGTCATCAGAGGCGGGGAATCAGAGGCGGGGAATCAGAGGTGGGGAATCAGAGGCGGGGAATCAGAGGCGGGGAATCAGAGGCGGGGAATCAGAGGCGGGGAATCAGAGGCGGGGAATCAGAGTCGGGGTATCAGAGGAGGGGAATCAGAGGCGGGGAATCAGAGGCGGGGAATCAGAGGCGGGGAATCAGAGGCGTGGAATCAGAGGCGGGGATTCAGAGGCGGGGAATCAGAAGTGGGGAATCAGAGTTGGGGAACCAGAGGCGGGAAATCAGAGGCAGGGAATCAGAGGCGGGCAATCAGAAGTGGGGAATCAGAGGCGGTGAATCAGAGGCGGGGAATCAGAGGCGGTGAATCAGTGGCGGGGAATCAGAGGCAGGGAATCAGAGGCGGGGAATCAGACGTGGTGAATCAGAGGTGGGGAATCAGAGGCGGGGAATCAGAGGCGGGGAATCAGAGGCGGGCAATCAGATGCAGGGAATCAGAGGAATGGAATCAGAGGCAGGGAAGCAGGGGCAGGGAATCTGAGGCAGGGAATCTGTGGTGGGGAATCAGAGGCAGGAAAACAGGTGGGTAAACAGAGGCGGGTAAACATAGGCGGGGAATCAGAGGCGGGGAATCAGAGTCGGGGAATCAGAGACGGGGAATCAGAGGCGGGGAATCAGAGGCGGGAAATCTGAGGCGGGGAATCAGATGCAGGGAATCAGAGGCAGGGAATCAGAGGCGGGGTATCAGAGGCGGGGAATCAGAGGTGGGGAATCAGAGGCGGGGAATCAGAGGCGTGGAATCAGAGGCATGGAATCAGAGGCGGGGAATCAGAAGTGGGGAATCAGAGGTGGGGAATCAGAGGCGGGGAATCAGAGGCGGGGAATCAGAGGCGGGGAATCAGAGGCAGGGAATCAGAGGCAGGCAATCAGATGCAGGGAATCAGAGGCAGGGAATCAGAGGCAGGGAATCAGAGGCAGGGAATCTGAGGCGGCGAATATGAGGTGGTGAATCAGAGGTGGGGAAACAGGCGGGTAAACAGAGGTGGGGAATCAGAGGCAGGGAATCAGATGAAGGGAATCTGATGCAGGGAATCTGAGGCAGGGAATCTGAGGCAGGGAATCTGTGGCAGGGAATCTGATGCGGGTTATCAGAAGGGGGAAATAAGATGTGGGAAACGAGATGCAGAGAAAGAGGCACGGAAATAGACGCAGGGATAGAGAGGCAGGGTATCAGAGGCGGGTAATCAGAGGCGTGGAATCAGAGGTGGGGAATCAGAGACACAGAAAGAGAGGCGTGGAATCAGTGGTGCGGAATCAGAGCCGGTGAATCTGAGCCGGGAAATCAGAAGCAGAGCATCATAGGCGGTGAAACATGGGTGCGGAATCGGACGCGGTGAATCAGAGGTGGGGACAGAGGCAGGGAATCAGAGGCAGGGAATCAGAGGCAGGTTATCAGAGGCAGGGAATCAGAGGCGGGGAATCAGAGGCGGGGAATCAGTAAAAAGTTATCAGAGTCAGGGTATCAGAGGCGGAGAATCAGAGGCGGGGTATCAGATGCGGGGAATCAGAGGCGGGGTATCAGAGGCGGGGAATCAGAGGTGGGGTATCAGAGGCGGGGAAAGATATGTGGGGAAACGTAGGTCAGGAAAGTTGCGCGGAAAGCTAGGCAGTGAATCAGAGGTGGGGAATCAGAGACGGGGAATCAGAGGCGGGGAATTAGAGGCGGGAAATCAGAGGCGGGGAATCAGAGGCGAGGAATCAGAGGTGGGGAATCAGAGGTGGGGAATCAGAGGCGGAGAATCAGAGGCCGGCAATCAGATGCAGGGAATCAGAGGCAGGGAATCAGAGGCAGGGAATCAGAGGCAGGGAATCTGAGGCAGGGAATCAGAGGTGGGGAATCAGAGGCGGGGAATAAGAGGCAGGGAATCAGATGAAGGGAATCTGATGCAGGGAATCTGAGGCAGGGAATCTGAGGCAGGGAATCTGTGGCAGGGAAACTGATGCGGGTTATCAGAAGGGGGTAATGAGATGTGGGAAACGAGATGCAGAGAAAGAGGCACGGAAATAGAGGCAGGGAAAGATAGGCAGGGAATCAGAGGCGGGGAATCAGAGGCGGGGAATCAGAGGCGGGGAATCAGAGGCGGGGAATCAGAGGCGGGGAATCTGAGGCAGGGAATCAGAGGCGGGCAATCAGAGGCGGCGAATCAGAGGCGTGGAATCAGAGGAGGGGAAAGAGATGTGGGGAAATGTAGGCCAGGAAAGTTGCGCGGAAATGGAGGCGGTGAATCAGAGGCAGGGAATGAGAGGCGGGGAATGAGAGGCAGGGAATCAGAGGCGTGGAATCAGAGGTGGGGAAAGAGATGTGGGGAAACAGGCGGGTAAACAGAAGCGGGTAAACATAGGTGCATAAATAGAGGCGGCGAAAGAGATGGGCGAAACATAGTGGTTGGAACTTGTATGTTGAAAATGAGGTACACGGAACAGATCAAAAAGTGTTGTTGAAATTGAGGGAGGGAAAGAGAGGCAGGGAAAGAGTGGAGGGGAATGAGTGCAGGCAAAAGAGAGGCGTAGAGACAGAGGTGGGGAATCAGAGGCGGGGAATCAGAGGCGGGGAATCAGAGGCAGGGAATCAGATGAAGGGAATCTGATGCAGGGAATCTGAGGCAGGGAATCTGAGGCAGGGAATCGGAGGCAGGGAATCTGAGGCAGGGAATCAGTAAAAGTTATCAGAGGCAGGGTATCAGAGGCGGGTAATCAGAGGCGGGGTATCAGAGGCGGGGAAAGATATGTGGGGAAACAGAGGCCAGGAAAGTTCAGCGGAAAGGAAGGGTGTGAATCAGAGGTGGGGAATCAGAGGCGGGGAATCAGAGGCGGGGAATCAGAGGCGGGGAATCAGAGGCGGGGAATCAGAAGCGGGGAATCGGAGGTGGGGAATCAGAGGCGGGGAATCAGAGGCGGAGATTCAGAGGCGGGCAATCAGATGCAGGGAATCAGACGCAGGGAATCAGAGACAGGGAATCAGAGGCAGTGAATCTGAGGTAGGGAATCTGAGGTGGGGAATCAGATGCGGGGAAAGAGGCGGGTAAACAGAGGCAGGTAAACATAGGCGGGGAATCAGAGGCGGGGAATCAGAGGCGGGGAATCAGAGGCGGGGAATCAGAGTCGGGGTATCAGAGGAGGGGAATCAGAGGCGGGGAATTAGAGGTGGGGAATCAGAGGCGGGGAATCAGAGGCGTGGAATCAGAGTTGGGGAATCAGAGGCGGGGAATCAGAAGTGGGGAATCAGAGGTGGGGAACCAGAGGCGGGAAATCAGAGGCAGGGAATCAGAGGCGGGCAATCAGAAGTGGGGAATCAGAGGCGGTGAATCAGAGGCGGGGAATCAGAGGCAATGAATCAGTGGCGGGGAATCAGAGGCAGGGAATCAGAGGCGGGGAATCAGACGTGGGGAATCAGAGGTGGGGAATCAGAGGCGAGGAATCAGAGGCGGGGAATCAGAGGCGGGCAATCAGATGCAGGGAATCAGAGGAAGGGAATCAGAGGCAGGGAATCAGGGGCAGGGAATGTGAGGCAGGGAATCTGTGGTGGGGAATCAGAGGCGGGAAAACAGGCGGGTAAACAGAGGTGGGTAAACATAGGCGGGGAATCAGAGGCGGGGAATCAGAGGCGGGGAATCAGAGGCGTGGAATCAGAGGCGGGGAATCAGAGGCGGGGAATCAGAAGTGGGGAATCAGAGGTGGGGAATCAGAGGTGGGGAATCAGAGGCGGGGAATCAGAGGCGGGGAATCAGAGGCGGGGAATCAGAGGCAGGGAATCAGAGGCGGGCAATCAGATGCAGGGAATCAGAGGCAGGGAATCAGAGGCAGGGAATCAGAGGCAGGGAATCTGAGGCGGCGAATATGAGGTGGTGAATCAGAGGTGGGGAAACAGGCGGGTAAACAGAGACGGGGAATCAGAGGCAGGGAAAGAGCCACGGGGAATCAGAGGCAGGGAATCAGATGAAGGGAATCTGATGCAGGGAATCTGAGGCAGGGAATCTGAGGCAGGGAATCTGTGGCAGGGAATCTGATGCGGGTTATCAGAAGGGAGAAATGAGATGTGGGAAACGAGATGCAGAGAAAGAGGCACGGAAATAGAGGCAGGGATAGAGAGGCAGGGTATAAGAGGCGGGTAATCAGAGGCGTGGAATCAGAGGCGGGGAATCAGAGACAGAGAAAGAGAGGCGTGGAATCAGAGGTGCGGAATCAGAGCCGGTGAATCTGAGCCGGGAAATCAGAAGCAGAGCAACAGAGGCGGTGAAACATGGGTGCGGAATCGGACGCGGGGAATCAGAGGTGGGGACAGAGGCAGGGAATCAGAGGCAGGGAATCAGAGGCAGGTTATCAGAGGCAGGGAATCAGAGGCGGGGAATCAGAGGCGGGGAATAAGAGGCGGGGAATCCGAGGCGGGGAATCAGAGGCGGGGAATCAGAGGCGGAGAATCAGAGGCGGGCAATCAGATGCAGGAAATCAGAGGCAGGGAATCAGAGGCAGGGAATCAGAGGCAGGGAATCTGTAGCAGGGAATCAGAGGTGGGGAATCAGAGGCGGGGAATCAGAGGCAGGGAATCAGATGAAGGGAATCTGATGCAGGGAATCTGAGGCAGGGAATCTGAGGCAGGGAATCTGTGGCAGGGAATCTGATGCGGGTTATCAGAATGGGGAAATGAGATGTGGGAAACGAGATGCAGAGAAAGAGGCACGGAAATAGAGGCAGGGAAAGAGAGGCAGGGAATCAGAGGCGGGGAATCAGAGGTGGGGAATCAGAGGCAGGGAATCTGAGGCAGGGAATCAGAGGCGGGGAATCAGAGGCAGGGAATCAGATGAAGGGAATCTGATGCAGGGAATCTGAGGCAGGGAATCTGAGGCAGGGAATCTGTGGCAGGGAATCTGATGAGGGTTATCAGAAGGGGGAAATGAGATGTGGGAAACGAGATGCAGAGAAAGAGGCACGGAAATAGAGGAAGGGAAAGAGAGGCAGGGAATCAGACGCGGGGAATCAGAGGCTGGGAATCAGAGGCGGGGAATCAGAGGCGGGGTATCAGAGGGGGGAATCAGAGGTGGGGAATCAGAGGCGGGGAATCAGAGGCGGGGAATCAGAGGCGGGGAAACAGGCGGGTAAACAGAAGCCGGTAAACATAGGCGGGGAATAAGAGGTGGGGAATCAGAGGCGGGGAATCAGAGGCGGGGAATCAGAGGCGGGGAATCAGAGGCGGGGAATCAGATGCGGGGAATCAGATGCGGGGAATCAGAGGCGGGGAATCAGAGGCGGGGAATCAGAGGTGGGGAATCAGAGGTGGGGAATCAGAGGCGGGGAATCAGAGGCGTGGAATCAGAGGCGGGGAATCAGAGGCGATGAATCAGAGGCCGGCAATCAGATGCAGGGAATCGGAGGCAGGGAATCAGAGGCAGGGAATCAGAGGCAGGGAATCTGAGGCAGGGAATCAGAGGTGGGGAATCAGAGGCGGGGAATCAGAGGCAGGGAATCAGATGAAGGGAATCTGATGCAGGGAATCTGAGGCAGGGAATCTGTGGGAGGGAATCTGTGGCAGGGAAACTGATGCGGGTTATCAGAAGGGGGTAATGAGATGTGGGAAACGAGATGCAGAGAAAGAGGCACGGAAATAGAGGCAGCGAAAGATAGGCAGGGAATCAGAGGCGGGGAATCAGAGGCGGGGAATCAGAGGCGGGGATTCAGAGGCGGGGAATCAGAGGCGGAGATTCAGAGGCGGGCAATCAGATGCAGGGAATCAGAGGCAGGGAATCAGAGACAGGGAATCAGAGGCAGTGAATCTGAGGTAGGGAATCTGAGGTGGGGAATCAGATGCGGGGAATCAGAGGCGGGGAATCCGAGGCATGGAATCAGATGAAGGGAATCTGATGCAGGGAATCTGAGGCAGGGAATCTGAGGCAGGGAATCGGAGTCAGGGAATCTGAGGCAGGGAATCAGTAAAAGTTATCAGAGGCAGGGTATCAGAGGCGGGGAATCAGAGGCGGGGTATCAGATGCGGATCATCAGAGGCGGGAAATCAGAGGCGGGCAGTCAGAGGCGGGGTATCAGAGGCGGGGAAAGATATGTGGGGAAACATAGGCCAGGAAAGTTGAGCGGAAAGGGAGGGAGTGAATCAGAGGTGGGGAATCAGAGGTGGGGAATCAGAGGCGGGGAATCAGAGGCGGGGAATCAGAGGCGGGGAATCAGAAGCGGGGAATCGGAGGTGGGGAATCAGAGGCGGGGAATCAGAGGCGGAGATTCAGAGGCGGGCAATCAGATGCAGGGAATCAGAGGCAGGGAATCAGAGGCAGGGAATCAGAGGCAGTGAATCTGAGGTAGGGAATCTGAGGTGGGGAATCAGATGCGGGGAAACAGGCGGGTAAACAGAGGCAGGTAAACATAGGCGGGGA
Source organism: Narcine bancroftii (assembly GCF_036971445.1). NCBI lineage: Eukaryota > Metazoa > Chordata > Chondrichthyes > Torpediniformes > Narcinidae > Narcine > Narcine bancroftii. The sequence continues at coordinate 266,711,723 of NC_091470.1, forward strand.
ATCAGAGGCGGGGAATCAGAGGCGGGGAATCAGAGGCGGGGAATCAGAGGCGGGGAATCAGAGGCGGGGAATCAGAGGCGGGGAATCAGAGGCGGGGAATCAGAGGCGGGGAATCAGAGGCGGGGAATCAGAGTCGGGGTATCTGAGGAGGGGAATCAGAGGCGGGGAATCAGAGGCGGGGAATCAGAGGCGGGGAATCAGAGGCGTGGAATCAGAGGCGGGGATTCAGAGGCGGGGAATCAGAAGTGGGGAATCAGAGGTGGGGCACCAGAGGCGGGAAATCAGAGGCAGGGAATTAGAGGCGGGCAATCAAATGCAGGGAATCAGATGAAGGGAATCTGATGCACGGAATCTGAGGCAGGGAATCTGAGGCAGGGAATCTGTGGCAGGGAATCTGATGCGGGTTATCTGAAGGGGGAAATGAGATGTGGGAAACGAGATGCAGAGAAAGAGGCACGGAAATAGAGGCAGGGAAAGAGAGGCAGGGTATCAGAGGCGAGTCATCAGAGGCGTGGAATCAGAGGCGGGGAATCAGGGACACAGAAAGAGAGGCGTGGAATCAGAGGTGTGGAATCAGTGCTGGTGAATCTGAGCCGGGAAATCAGAAGCAGAGCAACAGAGGCGGTGAAACATGGGTGCGGAATCGGACGCGGGGAATCAGAGGTGGGGACTCAGAGGCAGGGAATCAGAGGCAGGGAATCAGAGGCAGGTTATCAGAGGCAGGGAATCAGAGGCGCGAATCAGAGGCGGGGACTCAGAGGCAGGGAATCAGAGGCAGGGAATCAGAGGCAGGTTATCAGAGGCAGGGAATCAGAGTCGGGGAATCAGAGGCGGGGAATCAGAGGCGGGGAATCAGAGGCGGGGAATCAGAGGTGGAGAATAAGAGCCGGGCAATCAGATGCAGGAAATCAGAGGCAGGGAATCAGAGGCAGGGAATCAGAGGCAGGGAATCTGAGGCAGGGAATCAGAGGTGGGGAATCAGAGGCGGGGAATCAGAGGCAGGGAATCAGATGAAGGGAATCTGATGCAGGGAATCTGAGGCAGGGAATCTGAGGCAGGGAATCTGTGGCAGGGAATCTGATGCGGGTTATCAGAATGGGGAAATGAGATGTGGGAAACGAGATGCAGAGAAAGAGGCACGGAAATAGAGGCAGGGAAAGAGAGGCAGGATATCAGAGGCGAGTAATCAGAGGTGTGGAATCAGAGGCGGGGAATCAGAGACACAGAAAGAGAGGCGTGGAATCAGAGTTGCGGAATCAGTGCTGGTGAATCTGAGCCGGGAAATCAGAAGCAGAGCAACAGAGGCGGTGAAACATGGGTGCGGAATCGGACGCGGGGAATCAGAGGTGGGGACTCAGAGACAGGGAATCAGAGGCAGGGAATCAGAGGCAGGTTATCAGAGGCAGGGAAACAGAGGCGGGGAATCAGAGGCGGGGAATCAGAGGCGGGGAATCAGAGGCGGGGAATCAGAGGCGGGGAATCAGAGGCGGAGAATCAGAGGCGGGCAATCAGATGCAGGAAATCAGAGGCAGGGAATCAGAGGCAGGGAATCAGAGGCAGGGAATCTGAGGCAGGGAATCAGAGGTGGGGAATCAGAGGCGGGGAATCAGAGGCGGGGAATCAGAGGCGGAGAATCAGAGGCCGGCAATCAGATGCAGGAAATCAGAGGCAGGGAATCAGACGCAGGGAATCAGAGGCAGGGAATCTGAGGCAGGGAATCAGAGGTGGGGAATCAGAGGCGGGGAATCAGAGGCAGGGAATCAGATGAAGGGAATCTGATGCAGGGAATCTGAGGCAGGGAATCTGAGGCAGGGAATCTGTGGCAGGGAAACTGATGCGGGTTATCAGAAGGGGGTAATGAGATGTGGGAAACGAGATGCAGAGAAAGAGGCACGGAAATAGAGGCAGGGAAAGATAGGCAGGGAATCAGAGGCGGGGAATCAGAGGCGGGGAATCAGAGGCGGGGAATCAGAGGCGGGGAATCAGAGGCGGGGAATCTGAGGCAGGGAATCAGAGGCGGGCAATCAGAGGCGGCGAATCAGAGGCGTGGAATCAGAGGAGGGGAAAGAGATGTGGGGAAACGTAGGCCAGGAAAGTTGCGCGGAAATGGAGGCGGTGAATCAGAGGCAGGGAATCAGAGGCGGGGAATGAGAGGCGGGGAATCAGAGGCGTGGAATCAGTGGTGGGGAAAGAGATGTGGGGAAACAGGCGGGTAAACAGAAGCGGGTGAACATAGGTGCATAAATAGAGGCGGCGAAAGAGATGGGCGAAACATAGTGGTTGGAACTTGTATGTTGAAAATGAGGTACACGGAACAGATCAAAAAGTGTTGTTGAAATTGAGGGATGGAAAGAGAGGCATGGAAAGAGTGGAGGGGAATGAGTGCAGGCAAAGGAGAGGCGTAGAGACAGAGGTGGGGAATCAGAGGCGGGGAATCAGAGGCGGGGAATCCGAGGCATGGAATCAGATGAAGGGAATCTGATGCAGGGAATCTGAGGCAGGGAATCTGAGGCAGGGAATCGGAGTCAGGGAATCTGAGGCAGGGAATCAGTAAAAGTTATCAGAGGCAGGGTATCAGAGGCGGGGAATCAGAGGCGGGGTATCAGATGCGGGTCATCAGAGGCGGGAAATCAGAGGCGGGGAATCAGAGGCGGGGAATCAGAGGCGGGGAATCTGAGGCAGGGAATCAGAGGCGGGCAATCAGAGGCGGCGAATCAGAGGCGTGGAATCAGAGGAGGGGAAAGAGATGTGGGGAAACGTAGGCCAGGAAAGTTGCGCGGAAATGGAGGCGGTGAATCAGAGGCAGGGAATGAGAGGCGGGGAATGAGAGGCGGGGAATCAGAGGCGTGGAATCAGAGGTGGGGAAAGAGATGTGGGGAAACAGGCGGGTAAACAGAAGCGGGTAAACATAGGTGCATAAATAGAGGCGGCGAAAGAGATGGGCGAAACATAGTGGTTGGAACTTGTATGTTGAAAATGAGGTACACGGAACAGATCAAAAAGTGTTGTTGAAATTGAGGGATGGAAAGAGAGGCATGGAAAGAGTGGAGGGGAATGAGTGCAGGCAAAGGAGAGGCGTAGAGACAGAGGTGGGGAATCAGAGGCGGGGAATCAGAGGCGGGGAATCCGAGGCATGGAATCAGATGAAGGGAATCTGATGCAGGGAATCTGAGGCAGGGAATCTGAGGCAGGGAATCGGAGGCAGGGAATCTGAGGCAGGGAATTAGTAAAGGTTATCAGAGGCAGGGTATCAGAGGCGGGGAATCAGAGGCGGGGTATCAGATGCGGGTCATCAGAGGCGGGAAATCAGAGGCGGGCATTCAGAGGCGGGGTATCAGAGGCGGGGAAAGATATGTGGGGAAACATAGGCCAGGAAAGTTGAGCGGAAAGGGAGGGAGTGAATCAGAGGTGGGGAATCAGAGGTGGGGAATCAGAGGCGGGGAATCAGAGGCGGGGAATCAGAGGCGGGGAATCAGAAGCGGGGAATCGGAGGTGGGGAATCAGAGGCGGGGAATCAGAGGCGGAGATTCAGAGGCGGGCAATCAGAGGCAGGGAATCAGAGGCAGGGAATCAGAGGCAGGGAATCAGAGGCAGTGAATCTGAGGTAGGGAATCTGAGGTGGGGAATCAGATGCGGGGAAACAGGCGGGTAAACAGAGGCAGGTAAACATAGGCGGGGAATCAGAGGCGGGGAATCAGAGGCGGGGAATCAGAGGTGGGGAATCAGAGGTGGGGAATCAGAGGCGGGGAATCAGAGGCGTGGAATCAGAGGCGGGGAATCAGAGGCGATGAATCAGAGGCCGGCAATCAGATGCAGGGAATCGGAGGCAGGGATTCAGAGGCAGGGAATCAGAGGCAGGGAATCTGAGGCAGGGAATCAGAGGTGGGGAATCAGAGGCGGGGAATCAGAGGCAGGGAATCAGATGAAGGGAATCTGATGCAGGGAATCTGAGGCAGGGAATCTGAGGCAGGGAATCTGTGGCAGGGAAACTGATGCGGGTTATCAGAAGGGGGTAATGAGATGTGGGAAACGAGATGCAGAGAAAGAGGCACGGAAATAGAGGCAGCGAAAGATAGGCAGGGAATCAGAGGTGGGGAATCAGAGGCGGGGAATCAGAGGCGGGGATTCAGAGGCGGGGAATCAGAGGCGGAGATTCAGAGGCGGGCAATCAGATGCAGGGAATCAGAGGCAGGGAATCAGAGACAGGGAATCAGAGGCAGTGAATCTGAGGTAGGGAATCTGAGGTGGGGAATCAGATGCGGGGAATCAGAAGCGGGGAATCCGAGGCATGGAATCAGATGAAGGGAATCTGATGCAGGGAATCTGAGGCAGGGAATCTGAGGCAGGGAATCGGAGTCAGGGAATCTGAGGCAGGGAATCAGTAAAAGTTATCAGAAGCAGGGTATCAGAGGCGGGGAATCAGAGGCGGGGTATCAGATGCGGGTCATCAGAGGCGGGAAATCAGAGGCGGGCAGTCAGAGGCGGGGTATCAGAGGCGGGGAAAGATATGTGGGGAAACATAGGCCAGGAAAGTTGAGCGGAAAGGGAGGGAGTGAATCAGAGGTGGGGAATCAGAGGTGGGGAATCAGAGGCGGGGAATCAGAGGCGGGGAATCAGAGGCGGGGAATCAGAAGCGGGGAATCGGAGGTGGGGAATCAGAGGCGGGGAATCAGAGGCGGAGATTCAGAGGCGGGCAATCAGATGCAGGGAATCAGAGGCAGGGAATCAGAGGCAGGGAATCAGAGGCAGTGAATCTGAGGTACGGAATCTGAGGTGGGGAATCAGATGCGGGGAAACAGGCGGGTAAACAGAGGCAGGTAAACATAGGCGGGGAATCAGAGGCGGGGAATCAGAGGCGGGGAATCAGAGGCGGGGAATCAGAGGCGGAGAATCAGAGGCGGGCAATCAGATGCAGGAAATCAGAGGCAGGGAATCAGAGGCAGGGAATCAGAGGCAGGGAATCTGAGGCAGGGAATCAGAGGTGGGGAATCAGAGGCGGGGAATCAGAGGCGGGGAATCAGAGGCGGAGAATCAGAGGCCGGCAATCAGATGCAGGAAATCAGAGGCAGGGAATCAGACGCAGGGAATCAGAGGCAGGGAATCTGAGGCAGGGAATCAGAGGTGGGGAATCAGAGGCGGGGAATCAGAGGCAGGGAATCAGATGAAGGGAATCTGATGCAGGGAATCTGAGGCAGGGAATCTGAGGCAGGGAATCTGTGGCAGGGAAACTGATGCGGGTTATCAGAAGGGGGTAATGAGATGTGGGAAACGAGATGCAGAGAAAGAGGCACGGAAATAGAGGCAGGGAAAGATAGGCAGGGAATCAGAGGCGGGGAATCAGAGGCGGGGAATCAGAGGCGGGGAATCAGAGGCGGGGAATCAGAGGCGGGGAATCTGAGGCAGGGAATCAGAGGCGGGCAATCAGAGGCGGCGAATCAGAGGCGTGGAATCAGAGGAGGGGAAAGAGATGTGGGGAAACGTAGGCCAGGAAAGTTGCGCGGAAATGGAGGCGGTGAATCAGAGGCAGGGAATCAGAGGCGGGGAATTAGAGGCGGGGAATCAGAGGCGTGGAATCAGTGGTGGGGAAAGAGATGTGGGGAAACAGGCGGGTAAACAGAAGCGGGTAAACATAGGTGCATAAATAGAGGCGGCGAAAGAGATGGGCGAAACATAGTAGTTGGAACTTGTATGTTGAAAATGAGGTACACGGAACAGATCAAAAAGTGTTGTTGAAATTGAGGGATGGAAAGAGAGGCATGGAAAGAGTGGAGGGGAATGAGTGCAGGCAAAGGAGAGGCGTAGAGACAGAGGTGGGGAATCAGAGGCGGGGAATCAGAGGCGCGAATCCGAGGCATGGAATCAGATGAAGGGAATCTGATGCAGGGAATCTGAGGCAGGGAATCTGAGGCAGGGAATCGGAGTCAGGGAATCTGAGGCAGGGAATCAGTAAAAGTTATCAGAGGCAGGGTATCAGAGGCGGGGAATCAGAGGCGGGGTATCAGATGCGGGTCATCAGAGGCGGGAAATCAGAGGCGGGGAATCAGAGGCGGGGAATCAGAGGCCGGGAATCTGAGGCAGGGAATCAGAGGCGGGCAATCAGAGGCGGCGAATCAGAGGCGTGGAATCAGAGGAGGGGAAAGAGATGTGGGGAAACGTAGGCCAGGAAAGTTGCGCGGAAATGGAGGCGGTGAATCAGAGGCAGGGAATGAGAGGCGGGGAATGAGAGGCGGGGAATCAGAGGCGTGGAATCAGAGGTGGGGAAAGAGATGTGGGGAAACAGGCGGGTAAACAGAAGCGGGTAAACATAGGTGCATAAATAGAGGCGGCGAAAGAGATGGGCGAAACATAGTGGTTGGAACTTGTATGTTGAAAATGAGGTACACGGAACAGATCAAAAAGTGTTGTTGAAATTGAGGGATGGAAAGAGAGGCATGGAAAGAGTGGAGGGGAATGAGTGCAGGCAAAGGAGAGGCGTAGAGACAGAGGTGGGGAATCAGAGGCGGGGAATCAGAGGCGGGGAATCCAAGGCATGGAATCAGATGAAGGGAATCTGATGCAGGGAATCTGAGGCAGGGAATCTGAGGCAGGGAATCGGAGGCAGGGAATCTGAGGCAGGGAATCAGTAAAAGTTATCAGAGGCAGGGTATCAGAGGCGGGGAATCAGAGGCGGGGTATCAGATGCGGGTCATCAGAGGCGGGAAATCAGAGGCGGGCATTCAGAGGCGGGGTATCAGAGGCGGGGAAAGATATGTGGGGAAACATAGGCCAGGAAAGTTGAGCGGAAAGGGAGGGAGTGAATCAGAGGTGGGGAATCAGAGGTGGGGAATCATAGGCGGGGAATCTGAGGCGGGGAATCAGAGGCGGGGAATCAGAAGCGGGGAATCGGAGGTGGGGAATCAGAGGCGGGGAATCAGAGGCGGAGATTCAGAGGCGGGCAATCAGAGGCAGGGAATCAGAGGCAGGGAATCAGAGGCAGGGAATCAGAGGCAGTGAATCTGAGGTAGGGAATCTGAGGTGGGGAATCAGATGCGGGGAAACAGGCGGGTAAACAGAGGCAGGTAAACATAGGCGGGGAATCAGAGGCGGGGAATCAGAGGCGGGGAATCAGAGGCGGGGAATCAGAGGCGGGGAATCAGAGGTGGGGAATCAGAGGCGGGGAATCAGAGGCGGGGAATCAGAGGCGGGGAGTCAGAGTCGGGGTATCTGAGGAGGGAAATCAGAAGCAGAGCAACAGAGGCGGTGAAACATGGGTGCGGAATCGGACGCGGGGAATCAGAGGTGGGGACTCAGAGGCAGGGAATCAGAGGCAGGGAATCAGAGGCAGGTTATCAGAGGCAGGGAATCAGAGGCAGGGAATCGGAGGCAGGGAATCTGAAGCAGGGAATCAGTAAAAAGTTATCAGAGGCAGGGTATCAGAGGCGGAGAATCAGAGGTGGGGAATCAGAAGTAGGGAATCAGAGGTGGGGAATCAGAGGCGTGGAATCAGAGGCGGGGAATCAGATGAAGGGAATCTGATGCAGGGAATCTGAGGCAGGGAATCTGAGGCAGGAAATCGGAGGCAGGGAATCTGAAGCAGGGAATCAGTAAAAAGTTATCAGAGGCAGGGTATCAGAGGCGGAGAATCAGAGGTGGGGAATCAGAAGTAGGGAATCAGAGGTGGGGAATCAGAGGCGTGGAATCAGAGGCGGGGAATCAGAGGTGGGGAATCAGAAGTGGGGAATCAGAGGTGGGGAATCAGAGGCGGGGAATCAGAGGCGTGGAATCAGAGGCGGGCAATCAGAAGTGGGGAATCAGAGGCGGGGAATCAGAAGCGGGGAATCAGAGGCTGTGAATCAGAGGCGGGGAATCAGAGGCGGGGAATCAGAGGCGGGGAATCAGAAGTGGGAAATCAGAGGTGGGGAATCAGAGGCGGGGAATCAGAGGCGGAGAATCAGAGGCCGGCAATCAGATGCAGGGAATCAGAGGCAGGGAATCAGAGGCAGGGAATCAGAGGCAGGGAATCTGAGGCAGGGAATCAGAGGTGGGGAATCAGAGGCGGGGAATCAGAGGCAGGGAATCAGATGAAGGGAATCAGATGCAGGGAATCTGAGGCAGGGAATCTGAGGCAGGGAATCTGTGGCAGGGAAACTGATGCGGGTTATCAGAAGGGGGTAATGAGATGTGGGAAACGAGATGCAGAGAAAGAGGCACGGAAATAGAGGCAGGGAAAGATAGGCAGGGAATCAGAGGCGGGATATCAGAGGCGGGGAATCAGAGGCGGGGAATCAGAGGCGGGGAATCAGAGGCGGGGAATCTGAGGCAGGGAATCAGAGGCGGGCAATCAGAGGCGGCGAATCAGAGGCGTGGAATCAGAGGAGGGGAAAGAGATGTGGGGAAACGTAGGCCAGGAAAGTTGCGCGGAAATGGAGGCGGTGAATCAGTGGCAGGGAATCAGAGGCGGGGAATGAGAGGCGGGGAATCAGAGGCGTGGAATCAGTGGTGGGGAAAGAGATGTGGGGAAACAGGCGGGTAAACAGAAGCGGGTAAACATAGGTGCATAAATAGAGGCGGCAAAAGAGATGGGCGAAACATAGTGGTTGGAACTTGTATGTTGAAAATGAGGTACACGGAACAGATCAAAAAGTGTTGTTGAAATTGAGGGATGGAAAGAGAGGCATGGAAAGAGTGGAGGGGAATGAGTGCAGGCAAAGGAGAGGCGTAGAGACAGAGGTGGGGAATCAGAGGCGGGGAATCAGAGGCGGGGAATCCGAGGCATGGAATCAGATGAAGGGAATCTGATGCAGGGAATCTGAGGCAGGGAATCTGAGGCAGGGAATCAGTAAAAGTTATCAGAGGCAGGGTATCAGAGGCGGGGAATCAGAGGCGGGGTATCAGATGCGGGTCATCAGAGGCGGGAAATCAGAGGCGGGGAATCAGAGGCGGGGAATCAGAGGCGGGGAATCTGAGGCAGGGAATCAGAGGCGGGCAATCAGAGGCAGCGAATCAGAGGCGTGGAATCAGAGGAGGGGAAAGAGATGTGGGGAAACGTAGGCCAGGAAAGTTGCGCGGAAATGGAGGCGGTGAATCAGAGGCAGGGAATCAGAGGCGGGGAATGAGAGGCGGGGAATCAGAGGCGTGGAATCAGAGGTGGGGAAAGAGATGTGGGGAAACAGGCGGGTAAACAGAAGCGGGTAAACATAGGTGCATAAATAGAGGCGGCGAAAGAGATGGGCGAAACATAGTGGTTGGAACTTGTATGTTGAAAATGAGGTACACGGAACAGATCAAAAAGTGTTGTTGAAATTGAGGGATGGAAAGAGAGGCATGGAAAGAGTGGAGGGGAATGAGTGCAGGCAAAGGAGAGGCGTAGAGACAGAGGTGGGGAATCAGAGGCGGGGAATCAGAGGCGGGGAATCCGAGGCATGGAATCAGATGAAGGGAATCTGATGCAGGGAATCTGAGGCAGGGAATCTGAGGCAGGGAATCGGAGGCAGGGAATCTGAGGCAGGGAATCAGTAAAAGTTATCAGAGGCAGGGTATCAGAGGCGGGGAATCAGAGGCGGGGTATCAGATGCGGGTCATCAGAGGCGGGAAATCAGAGGCGGGCAGTCAGAGGCGGGGTATCAGAGGCGGGGAAAGATATGTGGGGAAACATAGGCCAGGAAAGTTGAGCGGAAAGGGAGGGAGTGAATCAGAGGTGGGGAATCAGAGGTGGGGAATCAGAGGCGGGGAATCAGAGGCGGGGAATCAGAGTCGGGGAATCAGAAGCAGGGAATCGGAGGTGGGGAATCAGAGGTGGGGAATCAGAGGCGGAGATTCAGAGGCGGGCAATCAGATGCAGGGAATCAGAGGCAGGGAATCAGAGGCAGGGAATCAGAGGCAGTGAATCTGAGGTAGGGAATCTGAGGTGGGGAATCAGATGCGGGGAAACAGGCGGGTAAACAGAGGCAGGTAAACATAGGCGGGGAATCAGAGGCGGGGAATCAGAGGCGGGGAATCAGAGGCGGGGAATCAGAGGCGGGGAATCAGAGGCGGGGAATCAGAGTCGGGGTATCTGAGGAGGGGAATCAGAGGCGGGGAATCAGAGGCGGGGAATCAGAGGCGTGGAATCAGAGGCGGGGATTCAGAGGCGGGGAATCAGAAGTGGGGAATCAGAGGTGGGGCACCAGAGGCGGGAAATCAGAGGCAGGGAATTAGAGGCGGGCAATCAAATGCAGGGAATCAGATGAAGGGAATCTGATGCACGGAATCTGAGGCAGGGAATCTGTGGCAGGGAATCTGATGCGGGTTATCTGAAGGGGGAAATGAGATGTGGGAAACGAGATGCAGAGAAAGAGGCACGGAAATAGAGGCAGGGAAAGAGAGGCAGGGTATCAGAAGCGAGTCATCAGAGGCGTGGAATCAGAGGCGGGGAATCAGGGACACAGAAAGAGAGGCGTGGAATCAGAGGTGTGGAATCAGTGCTGGTGAATCTGAGCCGGGAAATCAGAAGCAGAGCAACAGAGGCGGTGAAACATGGGTGCGGAATCGGACGCGGGGAATCAGAGGTGGGGACTCAGAGGCAGGGAATCAGAGGCAGGGAATCAGAGGCAGGTTATCAGAGGCAGGGAATCAGAGGCGCGAATCAGAGGCGGGGACTCAGAGGCAGGGAATCAGAGGCAGGGAATCAGAGGCAGGTTATCAGAGGCAGGGAATCAGAGGCGGGGAATCAGAGGCGGGGAATCAGAGGCGGGGAATCAGAGGCGGGGAATCAGAGGCGGGGAATCAGAGGTGGAGAATAAGAGCCGGGCAATCAGATGCAGGAAATCAGAGGCAGGGAATCAGAGGCAGGGAATCAGAGGCAGGGAATCTGAGGCAGGGAATCAGAGGTGGGGAATCAGAGGCGGGGAATCAGAGGCAGGGAATCAGATGAAGGGAATCTGATGCAGTGAATCTGAGGCAGGGAATCTGAGGCAGGGAATCTGTGGCAGGGAATCTGATGCGGGTTATCAGAATGGGGAAATGAGATGTGGGAAACGAGATGCAGAGAAAGAGGCACGGAAATAGAGGCAGGGAAAGAGAGGCAGGATATCAGAGGCGAGTAATCAGAGGTGTGGAATCAGAGGCGGGGAATCAGAGACACAGAAAGAGAGGCGTGGAATCAGAGGTGCGGAATCAGTGCTGGTGAATCTGAGCCGGGAAATCAGAAGCAGAGCAACAGAGGCGGTGAAACATGGGTGCGGAATCGGACGCGGGGAATCAGAGGTGGGGACTCAGAGACAGGGAATCAGAGGCAGGGAATCAGAGGCAGGTTATCAGAGGCAGGGAATCAGAGGCGGGGAATCAGAGGCGGGGAATCAGAGGCGGGGAATCAGAGGCGGAGAATCAGAGGCGGGGAATCAGAGGCGGAGAATCAGAGGCGGGCAATCAGATGCAGGAAATCAGAGGCAGGGAATCAGAGGCAGGGAATCAGAGGCAGGGAATCTGAGGCAGGGAATCAGAGGTGGGGAATCAGAGGCGGGGAATCAGAGGCAGGGAATCGGATGAAGGGAATCTGATGCAGGGAATCTGAGGCAGGGAATCTGAGGCAGGGAATCTGTGGCAGGGAATCTGATGCGGGTTATCAGAATGGGGAAATGAGATGTGGGAAACGAGATGCAGAGAAAGAGGCACGGAAATAGAGGCAGGGAAAGAGATGCAGGGAATCAGAGGCGGGGAATCAGAGGTGGGGAATCAGAGGCGGGGAATCAGAGGCGGAGAATCAGAGGGGGGAATCAGAGGCGGGGAATCAGAGGCGGGGAATCAGAGGCAGGGAATCAGAGGCGGGAAATCAGAGGCAGCGAATCTGAGGCGTGGAATCAGAGGTGGGGAAAGAGATGTGGGGAAACGTAGGCCAGGAAAGTTGCGCGGAAAGGGAGGCGGTGAATCAGAGGCGGGGAATCAGAGGCGGGGAATCAGAGGTGTGGAATCAGAGGTGGGGAAAGAGATGTCGGGAAACAGGCGGGTAAACAGAAGCGGGTAAACATAGCTGCATAAATAGAGGCAGCGAAAGAGATGGGCGAAACATAGTGGTTGGAACTTGTGTGTTGAAAATTATGTACACAGAACAGATCAAACAGAGTTGTTGAAATTGAGGGAGGGAAAGAGAGGCACGGAAAGAGTGGAGGGGAAAGAGTGCAGTCAAAAGAGAGGCGTAGAGACAGAGGTGGGGAATCAGAGGCGTGGAATCAGAGGCGGGGAATCAGAGGCAGGGAATCAGATGAAGGGAATCTGATGCAGGGAATCTGGGGCAGGGAATCTGAGGCAGGGAATCGGAGGCAGGGAATCTGAGGCAGGGAATCAGTAAAAAGTTATCAGAGTCAGGGTATCAGAGGCGGAGAATCAGAGGCGGGGTATCAGATGCGGGGAATCAGAGGCGGGGTATCAGAGGCGGGGAATCAGAGACGGGGAATCAGAGGCGGGGAATTAGAGGCGGGAAATCAGAGGCGGGGAATCAGAAGCGAGGAATCAGAGGTGGGGAATCAGAGGCGGGGAATCAGAGGCGGAGAATCAGAGGCCGGCAATCAGATGCAGGGAATCAGAGGCAGGGAATCAGAGGCAGGGAATCAGAGGCAGGGAATCTGAGGCAGGGAATCAGAGGTGGGGAATCAGAGGCGGGGAATCAGAGGCAGGGAATCAGATGAAGGGAATCTGATGCAGGGAATCTGAGGCAGGGATTCTGAGGCAGGGAATCTGTGGCAGGGAAACTGATGCGGGTTATCAGAAGGGGGTAATGAGATGTGGGAAACGAGATGCAGAGAAAGAGGCACGGAAATAGAGGCAGGGAAAGAGAGGCAGGGTATCAGAGGCGAGTCATCAGAGGCGTGGAATCAGAGGCGGGGAATCAGGGACACAGAAAGAGAGGCGTGGAATCAGAGGTGCGGAATCAGTGCTGGTGAATCTGAGCCGGGAAATCAGAAGCAGAGCAACAGAGGCGGTGAAACATGGGTGCGGAATCGGACGCGGGGAATCAGAGGTGGGGACTCAGAGACAGGGAATCAGAGGCAGGGAATCAGAGGCAGGTTATCAGAGGCAGGGAATCAGAGGCGGGGAATCAGAGGCGGGGAATCAGAGGCGGGGAATCAGAGGCGGGGAATCAGAGGCGGGGAATCAGAGGCGGAGAATCAGAGGCGGGCAATCAGATGCAGGAAATCAGAGGCAGGGAATCAGAGGCAGGGAATCAGAGGCAGGGAATCTGAGGCAGGGAATCAGAGGTGGGGAATCAGAGGCGGGGAATCAGAGGCAGGGAATCGGATGAAGGGAATCTGATGCAGGGAATCTGAGGCAGGGAATCTGAGGCAGGGAATCTGTGGCAGGGAATCTGATGCGGGTTATCAGAATGGGGAAATGAGATGTGGGAAACGAGATGCAGAGAAAGAGGCACGGAAATAGAGGCAGGGAAAGAGATGCAGGGAATCAGAGGCGGGGAATCAGAGGTGGGGAATCAGAGGCGGGGAATCAGAGGTGGAGAATCAGAGGGGGGAATCAGAGGCGGGGAATCAGAGGCGGGGAATCAGAGGCAGGGAATCAGAGGCGGGAAATCAGAGGCAGCGAATCTGAGGCGTGGAATCAGAGGTGGGGAAAGAGATGTGGGGAAACGTAGGCCAGGAAAGTTGCGCGGAAAGGGAGGCGGTGAATCAGAGGCGGGGAATCAGAGGCGGGGAATCAGAGGTGTGGAATCAGAGGTGGGGAAAGAGATGTGGGGAAACAGGCGGGTAAACAGAAGCGGGTAAACATAGCTGCATAAATAGAGGCAGCGAAAGAGATGGGCGAAACATAGTGGTTGGAACTTGTGTGTTGAAAATGAGGTACACGGAACAGATCAAAAAGTGTTGTTGAAATTGAGGGATGGAAAGAGAGGCACGGAAAGAGTGGAGGGGAAAGAGTGCAGGCAAAAGAGAGGCGTAGAGACAGAGGTGGGGAATCAGAGGCGTGGAATCAGAGGCGGGGAATCAGAGGCAGGGAATCAGATGAAGGGAATCTGATGCAGGGAATCTGGGGCAGGGAATCTGAGGCAGGGAATCGGAGGCAGGGAATCTGATGCAGGGAATCAGTAAAAAGTTATCAGAGTCAGGGTATCAGAGGCGGAGAATCAGAGGCGGGGTATCAGATGCAGGGAATCAGAGGCGGGGTATCAGAGGCGGGGAATCAGAGACGGGGAATCAGAGGCGGTGAATTAGAGGCGGGAAATCAGAGGCGGGGAATCAGAAGCGAGGAATCAGAGGTGGGGAATCAGAGGCGGGGAATCAGAGGCGGAGAATCAGAGGCCGGCAATCAGATGCAGGGAATCAGAGGCAGGGAATCAGAGGCAGGGAATCAGAGGCAGGGAATCTGAGGCAGGGAATCAGAGGTGGGGAATCAGAGGCGGGGAATCAGAGGCAGGGAAGCAGATGAAGGGAATCTGATGCAGGGAATCTGAGGCAGGGATTCTGAGGAAGGGAATCTGTGGCAGGGAAACTGATGCGGGTTATCAGAAGGGGGTAATAAGATGTGGGAAACGAGATGCAGAGAAAGAGGCACGGAAATAGAGGCAGGGAAAGATAGGCAGGGAATCAGAGGCGGGGAATCAGAGGCGGGGAATCAGAGGCGGGGAATCAGAGGCGGGGAATCAGAGGCGGGGAATCTGAGGCAGGGAATCAGAGGCGGGCAATCCGAGGCGGCGAATCAGAGGCGTGGAATCAGAGGAGGGGAAAGAGATGTGGGGAAATGTAGGCCAGGAATGTTGTGCGGAAATGGAGGCGGTGAATCAGAGGCAGGGAATGAGAGGCGGGGAATGAGAGGCGGGGAATCAGAGGCGTGGAATCAGAGGTGGGGAAAGAGATGTGGGGAAACAGGCGGGTAAACAGAAGCGGGTAAACATAGGTGCATAAATAGAGGCGGCGAAACAGATGGGCGAAACATAGTGGTTGGAACTTGTATGTTGAAAATGAGGTACACGGAACAGATCAAAAAGTGTTGTTGAAATTGAGGGAGGGAAAGAGAGGCAGGGAAAGAGTGGAGGGGAATGAGTGCAGGCAAAAGAGAGGCGTAGAGACAGAGGTGGGGAATCAGAGGCGGGGAATCAGAGGCGGGGAATCAGAGGCAGGGAATCAGATGAAGGGAATCTGATGCAGGGAATCTGAGGCAGGGAATCTGAGGCAGGGAATCGGAGGCAGGGAATCTGAGGCAGGGAATCAGTAAAAGTTATCAGAGGCAGGGTATCAGAGGCGGGTAATCAGAGGCGGGGTATCAGAGGCGGGGAAAGATATGTGGGGAAACATAGGCCAGGAAAGTTCAGCGGAAAGGAAGGGTGTGAATCAGAGGTGGGGAATCAGAGGCGGGGAATCAGAGGCGGGGAATCAGAGGCGGGGAATCAGAGGCGGGGAATCAGAAGCGGGGAATCGGAGGTGGGGAATCAGAGGCGGGGAATCAGAGGCGGAGATTCAGAGGCGGGCAATCAGATGCAGGGAATCAGAGGCAGGGAATCAGAGACAGGGAATCAGAGGCAGTGAATCTGAGGTAGGGAATCTGAGGTGGGGAATCAGATGCGGGGAAACAGGCGGGTAAACAGAGGCAGGTAAACATAGGCGGGGAATCAGAGGCGGGGAATCAGAGGTGGGGAATCAGAGGCGGGGAATCAGAGGCTGGGAATCAGAGGCGGGGAATCAGAGGCGGGGAATCAGAGGCAGGGAATCAGAGGCGGGGAATCAGAGTCGGGGTATCAGAGGAGGGGAATCAGAGGCGGGGAATCAGAGGTGGGGAATCAGAGGCGGGGAATCAGAGGCGTGGAATCAGAGTCGGGGAATCAGATGCGGGGAATCAGAAGTGGGGAATCAGAGGTGGGGAACCAGAGGCGGGAAATCAGAGGCAGGGAATCAGAGGCGGGCAATCAGAAGTGGGGAATCAGAGACGGTGAATCAGAGGCGGGGAATCAGAGGCAATGAATCAGTGGCGGGGAATCAGAGGCAGGGAATCAGAGGCGGGGAATCAGACGTGGGGAATCAGAGGTGGGGAATCAGAGGCGGGGAATCAGAGGCGGGGAATCAGAGGCGGGCAATCAGATGCAGGGAATCAGAGGAAGGGAATCAGAGGCAGGGAATCAGGGGCAGGGTATGTGAGGCAGGGAATCTGTGGTGGGGAATCAGAGGCGGGAAAACAGGCGGGTAAACAGAGGCGGGTAAACATAGGCGGGGAATCAGAGGCGGGGAATCAGAGTCGAGGAATCAGAGACGGGGAATCAGAGGCGGGGAATCAGAGGCGTGGAATCAGAGGCGGGGAATCAGATGCGGGGAATCAGAGGCAGGGAATCAGAGGCGGGCAATCAGATGCAGGGAATCAGAGGCAGGGAATCAGAGGCAGGGAATCAGAGGCAGGGAATCTGAGGCGGCGAATATGAGGTGGTGAATCAGAGGTGGGGAAACAGGCGGGTAAACAGAGGCGGGGAATCAGAGGCAGGGAATCAGCCACGGGGAATCAGAGGCAGGGAATCAGATGAAGGGAATCTGATGCAGGGAATCTGAGGCAGGGAATCTGAGGCAGGGAATCTGTGGCAGGGAATCTGATGCGGGTTATCAGAAGGGGGAAATGTGATGTGGGAAACGAGATGCAGAGAAAGAGGCACGGAAATAGAGGCAGGGATAGAGAGGCAGGGTATCAGAGGCGGGTAATCAGAGGCGTGGAATCAGAGGCGGGGAATCAGAGACACAGAAAGAGAGGCGTGGAATCAGAGGTGCGGAATCAGAGCCGGTGAATCTGAGCCGGGAAATCAGAAGCAGAGCAACAGAGGCGGTGAAACATGGGTGCGGAATCGGACGCGGGGAATCAGAGGTGGGGACAGAGGCAGGGAATCAGAGGCAGGGAATCAGAGGCAGGTTATCAGAGGCAGGGAATCAGAGGCGGGGAATCAGAGGTGGGGAATAAGAGGCGGGGAATCAGAGGCGGGGAATCAGAGGCGGGGAATCAGAGGCGGAGAATCAGAGGCGGGCAATCAGATGCAGGAAATCAGAGGCAGGGAATCAGAGGCAGGGAATCAGAGGCAGGGAATCTGTGGCAGGGAATCAGAGGTGGGGAATCAGAGGCGGGGAATCAGAGGCAGGGAATCAGATGAAGGGAATCTGATGCAGGGAATCTGAGGCAGGGAATCTGAGGCAGGGAATCTGTGGCAGGGAATCTGATGCGGGTTATCAGAATGGGGAAATGAGATGTGGGAAACGAGATGCAGAGAAAGAGGCACGGAAATAGAGGCAGGGAAAGAGAGGCAGGGAATCAGAGGCGGGGAATCAGAGGTGGGGAATCAGAGGCAGGGAATCTGAGGCAGGGAATCAGAGGCGGGGAATCTGAGGCAGGGAATCAGATGAAGGGAATCTGATGCAGGGAATCTGAGGCAGGGAATCTGAGGCAGGGAATCTGTGGCAGGGAATCTGATGAGGGTTATCAGAAGGGGGAAATGAGATGTGGGAAACGAGATGCAGAGAAAGAGGCACGGAAATAGAGGAAGGGAAAGAGAGGCAGGGAATCAGACGCGGGGAATCAGAGGCTGGGAATCAGAGGCGGGGAATCAGAGGCGGGGTATCAGAGGGGGGAATCAGAGGTGGGGAATCAGAGGCGGGGAATCAGATGCAGGGAATCAGAGGCAGGGAATCAGAGGCAGGGAATCAGATGAAGGGAATCTGATGCAGGGAATCTGAGGCAGAGAATCTGAGGCGGGGAAACAGGCGGGTAAACAGAAGCGGGTAAACATAGGTGCATAAATAGAGGCGGCGAAATGGATGGGCGAAACATAGTGGTTGGAACTTGTATGTTGAAAATGAGGTACACGGAACAGATCAAAAAGTGTTGTTGAAATTGAGGGAGGGAAAGAGAGGCACGGAAAGAGTGGAGGGGAATGAGTGCAGGCAAAAGAGAGGCGTAGAGACAGAGGTGGGGAATCAGAGGCGGGGAATCAGAGGCGGGGAATCAGAGGCAGGGAATCAGATGAAGGGAATCTGATGCAGGGAATCTGAGGCAGGGAATCTGAGGCAGGGAATCGGAGGCAGGGAATCTGAGGCAGGGAATCAGTAAAAGTTATCAGAGGCAGGGTATCAGAGGCGGGGAATCAGAGGCGGGGTATCAGATGCGGGTCATCAGAGGCGGGGAATCAGAGGCGGGGAATCAGAGGCGGGGAATCAGAGGCGGGGAATCAGAGGCGGGGAATCAGAGGCGGGGAATCAGAGGCGGGGAATCAGAGTCGGGGTATCAGAGGAGGGGAATCAGAGGCGGGGAATCAGAGGCGGGGAATCAGAGGCGGGGAATCAGAGGCGTGGAATCAGAGGCGGGGATTCAGAGGCGGGGAATCAGAAGTGGGGAATCAGAGTTGGGGAACCAGAGGCGGGAAATCAGAGGCAGGGAATCAGAGGCGGGCAATCAGAAGTGGGGAATCAGAGGCGGTGAATCAGAGGCGGGGAATCAGAGGCGGTGAATCAGTGGCGGGGAATCAGAGGCAGGGAATCAGAGGCGGGGAATCAGACGTGGGGAATCAGAGGTGGGGAATCAGAGGCGGGGAATCAGAGGCGGGGAATCAGAGGCGGGCAATCAGATGCAGGGAATCAGAGGAATGGAATCAGAGGCAGGGAAGCAGGGGCAGGGAATCTGAGGCAGGGAATCTGTGGTGGGGAATCAGAGGCAGGAAAACAGGTGGGTAAACAGAGGCGGGTAAACATAGGCGGGGAATCAGAGGCGGGGAATCAGAGTCGGGGAATCAGAGACGGGGAATCAGAGGCGGGGAATCAGAGGCGGGAAATCTGAGGCGGGGAATCAGATGCAGGGAATCAGAGGCAGGGAATCAGAGGCGGGGTATCAGAGGCGGGGAATCAGAGGTGGGGAATCAGAGGCGGGGAATCAGAGGCGTGGAATCAGAGGCAGGGAATCAGAGGCGGGGAATCAGAAGTGGGGAATCAGAGGTGGGGAATCAGAGGCGGGGAATCAGAGGCGGGGAATCAGAGGCGGGGAATCAGAGGCAGGGAATCAGAGGCAGGCAATCAGATGCAGGGAATCAGAGGCAGGGAATCAGAGGCAGGGAATCAGAGGCAGGGAATCTGAGGCGGCGAATATGAGGTGGTGAATCAGAGGTGGGGAATCAGAGGCAGGGAATCAGCCGCGGGGAATCAGAGGCAGGGAATCAGATGAAGGGAATCTGATGCAGGGAATCTGAGGCAGGGAATCTGAGGCAGGGAATCTGTGGCAGGGAATCTGATGCGGGTTATCAGAAGGGGGAAATGAGATGTGGGAAACGAGATGCAGAGAAAGAGGCACGGAAATAGAGGCAGGGATAGAGAGGCAGGGTATCAGAGGCGGGTAATCAGAGGCGTGGAATCAGAGGCGGGGAATCAGAGACACAGAAAGAGAGGCGTGGAATCAGTGGTGCGGAATCAGAGCCGGTGAATCTGAGCCGGGAAAACAGAGGCAGAGCAACAGAGGCGGTGAAACATGGGTGCGGAATCGGACGCGGGGAATCAGAGGTGGGGTCTCAGAGGCAGGGAATCAGAGGCAGGGAATCAGAGGCAGGTTATCAGAGGCAGGGAATCAGAGGCGGGGAATCAGAGGCGGGGAATCAGAGGCGGGGAATCAGAGGCGGGGAATCAGAGGCGGGGAATCAGAGGCGGAGAATCAGAGGCGGGATATCAGATGCAGGAAATCAGAGGCAGGGAATCAGAGGCAGGGAATCAGAGGCAGGGAATCTGAGGCAGGGAATCAGAGGTGGGGAATCAGAGGCGGGGAATCAGAGGCAGGGAATCAGATGAAGGGAATCTGATGCAGGGAATCTGAGTCAGGGAATCTGAGGCAGGGAATCTGTGGCAGGGAATCTGATGCGGGTTATCAGAATGGGGAAATGAGATGTGGGAAACGAGATGCAGAGAAAGAGGCACGGAAATAGAGGCAGGGAAAGAGAGGCAGGGAATCAGAGGCGGGGAATCAGAGGTGGGGAATCAGAGGCAGGGAATCTGAGGCAGGGAATCAGAGGCGGGGAATCAGAGGCAGTGAATCAGATGAAGGGAATCTGATGCAGGGAATCTGAGGCAGGGAATCTGAGGCAGGGAATCTGTGGCAGGGAATCTGATGAGGTTTATCAGAAGGGGGAAATGAGATGTGGGAAACGAGATGCAGAGAAAGAGGCACGGAAATAGAGGAAGGGAAAGAGAGGCATGGAATCAGACGCGGGTAATCAGAGGTGGGGAATCAGAGGCGGGGAATCAGAGGCGGGGTATCAGAGGGAGGAATCAGAGGTGGGGAATCAGAGGCGGGGAATCAGAGGCGGGGAATCAGAGGCAGGGAATCAGAGGCAGGGAATCAGATGAAGGGAATCTGATGCAGGGAATCTGAGGCAGAGAATCTGAGGCGGGGAAACACGCGGGTAAACAGAAGCCTGTAAACATAGGCGGGGAATAAGAGGCGGGGAATCAGAGGCGGGGAATCAGAGGCGGGGAATCAGAGGCGGGGAATCAGAGGCGGGGAATCAGATGCGGGGAATCAGATGCGGGGAATCAGAGGCGGGGAATCAGAGGCGGGGTATCAGAGGAGGTGAATCAGAGGCGGGGAATCAGAGGCAGGGAATCAGAGGTGGGGAATCAGAGGCGGGGAATCAGAGGCGTGGAATCAGAGGCGGGGAATCAGAGGCGGGGAAAGATATGTGGGGAAACGTAGGCCAGGAATGTTGAGCGGAAAGGGAGGCAGTGAATCAGAGGTGGGGAATCAGAGGCGGGGAATCAGAGGCGGGGAATCAGAGGCGGGGAATCAGAGGCGGGGAATCAGAAGCGGTGTATCAGAGGTGGGGAATCAGAGGCGGGGAATCAGAGGCGGAGAATCAGAGGCGGGGAATCAGAGGCGGGGAAAGATATGTGGGGAAACGTAGGCCAGGAATGTTGAGCGGAAAGGGAGGCAGTGAATCAGAGGTGGGGAATCAGAGGCAGGGAAACAGGTGGGTAAACAGAGGCGGGTAAACATAGGCGGGGAATAAAAGGCGGGGAATCAGAGGCGGGGAATCAGAGGCGGGGAATCAGAGCCGTGAATCAGATGCGGGGAATCAGAGGCGGGGAATCAGAGGCGGGGTATCAGAGGAGGGGAATCAGAGGCGGGGAATCAGAGGCGGGGAATCAGAGGCGGGGAATCAGAGGCGTGCAATCAGAGGCGGGGAATCAGAGGCGGGGAATCAGAAGTGGGGAATCAGAGTTGGGGAATCAGAGGCGGCGAATCAGAATCAGGGAATCAGAGGCGGGAAATCAGAGGTGGGGAATCAGAGGCGGGGAATCAGAGGCGGGGAATCAGAGGAGATGAATCAGAGGCGGGGAATCAGAGGCGGGGAATCAGATGCGGGGAATCAGAAGTGGGGGATCAGAGGTGGGGAATCAGAGGCAGGGAATCAGAGGCGGAAAATCAGAGGCGGGGAATCAGAGGAAGGGAATCAGATGTGCGGAATCGGAGATGGGGAATCAGAGGCAGGGAATTAGAGGCGGGGAATCAGAGGCGGGGAATCAGAGGCCGGGAATCAGATATGGGGAAACAGAGGCGGGGAATCCGAGGCGGGGAAACAGAGGCGGGGAATCAGATATGGGGAATCAGAGGTGGGGAATCAGAGGTTGGGAATCAGAGGCAGGGAATCAGAGGCTTGGAATCAGATGCAGGGAATCAGATGCGGGGAATCAGAGGCGGGGAATCAGAGCTGGGGAATCAGAGGTGGGGAATCAGATTTGGGGAATCAGAGGCGGGGACTTAGATATTGGGAAACAGAGGCGGGGAATCAGAGGCGGGGAAACCCAGGCGGGGAATCAGATATGGGGAATCAGAGGTGTGGAATCAGAGGCAAGGAATCAGATGTGCGGAATCAGAGATGGGGAATCAGAGGCAGGGAATCAGAATCAGAAGCAGGGAATCAGAGGCCGGGAATCAGAGGCCGGAATCAGATGCTGGGAATCAGAGGCCTGGAATCAGAGGCGGGGAATCAGAGGCAGGGAATCAGATGCGGGGAATCGGAGGCGGGGAATCAGAGTTGGGGAATCAGAGGCGGGGAATCAGAGGCGGGGAAACAGAGGCGGGGAATCAGATATGGGGAATCAGAGGTGGGGAATCAGAGGTTGGGAATCAGAAGCAGGGAATCAGATGCGGGGAATCTGAGGCGGGGAATCAGAGGCAGGGAATCCGATGTGCGGAATCGGAGATGGGGAATCAGAGGCAGGGAATCAGAGGCGGGGAATCAGAGGCGGAGAATCAGAGGCGGGGAATCAGATATGGGGAATCAGAGGTGGGGAATCAGAGGTTGGGAATCAGAGGCAGGGAATCAGACGCTGGGAATCAGATGCAGGGAATCAGATGCGGGGAATCAGAGGTGGGGAATCAGAGTTGGGGAATCAGAGTCGGGGACTTAGATATGGGGAAACAGAGGCGGGGAATCAGAGGCGGGGAAACAGACGCGGGGAATCAGAGGCCGGGATTCAGAGCTGGGGAATCAGAGGCGGGGAATCAGAGTTGGGGAAACAGAGGCGGGGAATCAGATATGGGGAATCAGAGGCGGGGAATCAGAGGCGGGGAAACAGAGGCAGGGAATCAGATATGGGGAATCAGAGGTGGGGTATCAGGGGCAGGGAATCAGTGGCAGGGAATCAGAGGCGGGGAATCAGAGGCGGGGAATCAGAGGCAGGGAATCAGACACGGGGAATCAGATATGGGGAAACAGAGGCGGGGAATCAGAGGCGGGCAAACAGAGGCGGGGAATTAGATATGGGGAATCAGACGTGGGGAATCAGAGGTGGTAAATCAGAGATGGGGAATCACAGGCGGGGAATCAGAGGCAGGGAATAGAACGCGGGGAATCAGAGGCGGGGAATCAGAGCTGGGGAATCAGAGGCGGGGAATCATAGTTGGGAATCAGAGGCGGGGAATCAGATATGGGGAAACAGAGGCGGGGAATCAAAGGCGGGGAAACAGAAGCGGGGAATCAGATATGGGGAATCGGATGCGGGGAATCAGAGGCGGGGAATCAGAGCTGGGGAATCAGAGGCGGGGTATCAGAGTTGGGGCATCTGAGGTGGGGAATTAGATATGGGGAAACAGAGGCGGGGAATCAGAGGCGGGGAAACAGAGGCGAGGAATCAGATATGGGGAATCAGAGGTGGGGAATCAGAGGCAGGGAATCAGATGTGCGGAATCAGAGATGGGGAATCAGAGGCAGGGAATCAGAATCAGAAGCGCGGAATCAGAGGCCGGGAATCAGAGGCCGGGATTCAGATGCCGGGAATAAGAGGCCGGGAATCAGAGGTGGGGAATCAGAGTCCGGGAATCAGAGATGGGGATTCAGAGGCGGGGAATGATATATGGGGAATCAGAGGCGGGGAATCAGAGGCGGGGTAACAGAGGTGGGGAATCAGATATGGGAAATCAGAGGTGGCGAATCAAAGGCGGTGAATCAGAGATGGGGAATCAGAGGCGGGGAATCAGAGGCAGGGAATCAAACACGGGGAATCAGAGGCGGGGAATCAGAGCTGGGGAATCAGAGGCGGGGAATCAGAGTTGGGGAATCAGAGGCGGGGAATCAGATATGGGGAAACAGGGGCGGGGAATCAGAGGCAGGGAAACAGAGGCGGGGAATCAGATATGGGGAATCAGGGGTGGGGAATCAGAGGTTGGGAATCAGAGGCAGGGAATCAGAGGCGTGGAAACAGAGGCGGGGATTCAGATATGGGGAATCAGAGGTGGGGAATCAGGGGCGTGGAATCAGAGGCAGGGAATTAGATGTGGTGAATCAGAGATAGGGAATCAGAGGCAGGGAATCAGAATCAGAAGCGGGGTATCAGTGGCCGGGAATCAGAGGAAGGTAATCAGAGGCAGGGGATCAAACGCGGGGAATCAGAGGCTGGGAATCAGAGCTGGGGAATCAGAGGCGGGGAATCAGAGCTGGGGAATCACAGGCGGGGAGTCAGAGATGGTGAATCAGAGGCGGGGAATCAGAGGCAGGGAATCAGATGCGGGGAATCAGAGGCGGGGAATAAGAGCTGGCGAATCAGAGGCGGGGAATCAGAGGTGGGCAATCAGAGGATGGGAATCAGATATGGGGAATCAGATGCGGGGAATCAGAGCTGGGGAATCACAGGCGGGGAATCAGAGTTGGGGAATCAGAGGCGGGGAATCAGATATGGGGAAACAGAGGCGGGGAATCAGAGGCGGTGAAACAGAGGCGGGGAATCAGATATTGGGAATCAGAGGTGGGGAATCAGAGGTTGGGAATCAGAGGCCTGGAATCAGAGGCGGGGAATCAGAGGCAGGGAATCAGATGCGGGGAAGCAGAGGAGGGGAATCAGAGCTGGGGAATCAGAGGCGGGGTATTAGAGTTGGGGAATCAGAGGCGGGGAATCAGACGCGGGGAATCAGAGGGGGGGAATCATAGCTGGCGAATCAGAGGATGGGAATCAGAGGTGGGCAATCAGAGGCCGGGAATCAGAGGTGGTGAATCAGAGATGGGGAATCAGAGGCGGGGAATCAGTGGCAGGGAATCAGATATGGGGAATCAGAGGCGTGGAATCAGAGGCAGGGAATCAGACACGGGGAATCAGACACGGGGAATCAGAGGTGGGGAATCAGAGATGGGGAATCAGAGGCGGTGAATCAGAGATTGGGAATCAGAGGCGGGGAATCAGAGGCAGGAAATCAGACACGGGGATTCAGAGGCTGGGAATCAGACGGGGGGAATCAAAGGCGGGGAATCAGAGCTGGGGAATCAGAGGCAGGGAATCAGAGGCGGGGAATCAGATATGGGGAATCAGAGGCTGGTATTCAGAGGCGGGGAATCAGAGGCAGGGAATCAGACACGGGGAATCAGAGGTGGGGAATCAGAGATGGGGAATCAGAGGCGGGGAATCAGAGTTGGGGAATCAGAGGCAGGGAATCGGATGTGCGGAATCAGAGATGGGGAATCAGAGGTGGGGAATCTGAGGCGGTGAATCAGAGATGGGGAATCAGAGGCGGGGAATCAGAGGCAGGAAATCAGACACGGGGATTCAGAGGCTGGGAATCAGACGGGGGGAATCAAAGGTGGGGAATCAGAGCTGGGGAATCAGAGGCAGGGAATCAGAGTTGGGGATTCAGAGACGGGGAATCAGATATGGGGAAACAGAGGCGGGGAATCAGAGGCGGGCAAACAGAGGCGGGGAATTAGATATGGGGAATCAGATGTGGGGAATCAGAGGTGGTGAATCAGTGATGGGGAATCACAGGCGGGGAATCAGAGGCAGGGAATAGAACGCAGGGAATCAGAGGCAGGGAATCAGAGCTGGGGAATCAGAGGCGGGGAATCATAGTTGGGAATCAGAGGCGGAGAATCAGATATGGGGAAACAGAGGCGGGGAATCAGAGGCGGGGAAACAGAGGCAGGGAATCAGATATGGGGAATCGGATGCGGGGAATCAGAGGCGGGGAATCAGAGTTGGGGCATCAGAGGTGGGGAATTAGATATAGGGAAACAGAGGCGGGGAATCAGAGGCGGGGAAACAGAGGCGGGGAATCAGATATGGGGAATCAGAGGTGGGGAATCAGAGGCAGGGAATCAGATGTGCGGAATCAGAGATGGGGAATCAGAGGCAGGGAATCAGAATCAGAAGCGGGGAATCAGAGGCCGGGAATCAGAGGCTGGGAATCAGATGCTGGGAATAAGAGGCCGGGAATCAGAGGTGGGGAATCAGATTCCGGGAATCAGAGATGGGGATTCAGAGGAGGGGAATGAGATATGGAGAATCAGAGGCGGGGAATCAGAGGCCTGGAAACAGAGGTGGGGAATCAGATATGGGGAATCAGAGGTGGCGAATCAAAGGCGGTGAATCAGAGATGGGGAATCAGAGGCGGGGAATCAGAGGCAGGGAATCAGATGCGGGGAATCAGAGGCGGGGAATCAGAGCTGGTGAATCAGAGGCGGGGAATCAGAGGCGGGGAAACAGAGGTGGGGAATCAGATATGGGGAAACAGAGGTGGCGAATCAAAGGTGGTGAATCAGAGATGGGGAATCAGAGGCGGGGAATCAGAGGCAGGGAATCAAAAACGGGGAATCAGAGGCGGGGAATCAGAGCTGGGGAATCAGAGGCGGGGAAGCAGAGTAGGAGAATCAGAGGTGGGGAATCAGATATGGGGAAACAGGGGCGGGGAATCAGAGGCGGGGAAACAGAGGCGGGGAATCAGATATGGGGAATCAGAGGTGTGGAATCAGAGGTTGGGAATCAGAGGCGGGGAAACAGAGGAGGGCAATCAGATATGGGGAATCAGAGGTGGTGAATTAAAGGCGGTGAATCAGAGATGGGGAATCAGGGCAGGGAATCAGAGGCAGGGAATCAAACACGGGGAATCAGAGGCGTGGAATCAGAGCTGGGGAATCAGAGGCGGGGATTCAGAGTTGGGGAATCAGAGGCGGGGAATCAGAGGCGGGGAAACAGAGGCGGGGAATCAGATATGGGGAATCAGAGGTGGGGAATCAGAGGTTGGGAATCAGAAGCAGGGAATCAGAGGCGGGGAATCAGAGGCCGGGAATCAGATATGGGGAAACAGAGGCGGGGAATCAGAGGCGGGGAAACAGAGGCGGGGAATCAGATATGGGGAATCAGAGGTGGGGAATCAGAGGTTGGGAATCAGATGCAGGGAATCAGATGCGGGGAATCAGAGGTGGGGAATCAGAGCTGGGGAATCAGAGGTGGGGAATCAGAGTTGGGGAATCAGAGTCGGGGACTTAGATATGGGGAAACAGAGGCAGGGAATCAGAGGCGGGGAAACAGACACGGGGAATCAGAGGCGGGTATCAGAGCTGGGGAATCAGAGGCGGGGAATCAGAGTTGGGGAATCAGAGGCGGGGAATCAGAGGCGGGGAATCAGAGGCGGGGAATCAGAGGCGGGGAAACAGAGGCAGGGAATCAGATATGGGGAATCAGAGGTGGGGTATCAGGGGCAGGGAATCAGTGGCAGGGAATCAGAGGCGGGGAATCAGATATGGGGAAACAGAGGCGGGGAATCAGAGGCGGGCAAACAGAGGCAGGGAATTAGATAAGGGGAATCAGAGGTTGGGAATCAGAGGTGGTGAATGAGAGATGGGGAATCACAGGCGGGGAATCAGAGGCAGGGAATAGAACGCGGGGAATCAGAGGCGGGGAATCAGAGCTGGGGAATCAGAGGCGGGGAATCATAGTTGGGAATCAGAGGTGGGGAATCAGATATGGGGAAACAGAGGCGGGGAATCAAAGGCGGGGAAACAGAGGCGGGGAATCAGATATGGGGAATCGGATGCGGGGAATCAGAGGCGGGGAATCAGAGCTGGGGAATCAGAGGCGGGGTATCAGAGTTGGGGCATCAGAGGTGGGGAATTAGATATGGGGAAACAGAGGCGGGGAATCAGAGGCGGGGAAACAGAGGTGGGGAATCAGATATGGGGAATCAGAGGTGGGGAATCAGAGGCAGGGAATCAGATGTGCGGAATCAGAGATGGGGAATCAGAGGCAGGGAATCAGAATCAGAAGCGGGGAATCAGAGGCCGGGAATCAGAGGCCGGGATTCAGATGCCGGGAATAAGAGGCCGGGAATTAGAGGTGGGGAATCAGAGTCCGGGAATCAGAGATGGGGATTCAGAGGCGGGGAATGATATATGGGGAATCAGAGGCGGGGAATCAGAGGCGGGGTAACAGAGGTGGGGAATCAGATATGGGGAATCAGAGGTGTCGAATCAAAGGCGGTGAATCAGAGATGGGGAATCAGAGGCGGGGAATCAGAGGCAGGGAATCAAACACGGGGAATCAGAGGCGGGGAATCAGAGCTGGGGAATCAGAGGTGGGGAATCAGAGTTGGGGAATCAGAGGCGGGGAATCAGATATGGGGAAACAGTGGCGGAGAATCAGAGGCAGGGAAGCAGAGGCGGGGAATCAGATATGGGGAATCAGGGGTGGGGAATCAGAGGTTGGGAATCAGAGGCAGGGAATCAGAGGCGTGGAAACAGAGGCGGGGATTCAGATATGGGGAATCAGAGGTGGGGAATCAGGGGCGTGGAATCAGAGGCAGGGAATTAGATGTGGAGAATCAGAGATGGGGAATCAGAGGCAGGGAATCAGAATCAGAAGCGGGGTATCAGAGGCCGGGAATCAGAGGAATGTAATCAGAGGCAGGGGATCAAACACGGGGAATCAGAGGCTGGGAATCAGAGCTGGGGAATCACAGGCGAGGAATCAGAGATGGGGAATCAGAGGCGGGGAATCAGAGGCAGGGAATCAGATGCGGGGAATCAGAGGCGGGGAATCAGAGCTGGCGAATCAGAGGCGGGGAATCAGAGGTGGGCAATCAGAGGATGGGAATCAGATATGGGGAATCAGAGGCGGGGAATGAGAGCTGGGGAATCACAGGCGGGGAATCAGAGTTGGGGAATCAGAGGCGGGGAATCAGATATGGGGAAACAGAGTCGGGGAATCAGAGGCGGTGAAACAGAGGCGGGGAATCAGATATGGGGAATCAGAGGTGGGGAATCAGAGGTTGGGAATCAGAGGCCTGGAATCAGAGGCGGGGAATCAGAGGCAGGGAATCAGATGCGGGGAATCAGAGGAGGGGAATCAGAGCTGGGGAATCAGAGGCGGGGTATTAGAGTTGGGGAATCAGAGGCGGGGAATCAGACGCGGGGAATCAGAAGGGGGGAATCATAGCTGGCGAATCAGAGGCGGGGAATCAGAGGTGGTCAATCAGAGGCCGGGAATCAGAGGTGGTGAATCAGAGATGGGGAATCAGAGGCGGGGAATCAGTGGCAGGGAATCAGATATGGGGAATCAGAGGCGTGGAATCAGAGGCAGGGAATCAGACATGGGGAATCAGACACGGGGAATCAGAGGTGGGGGATCAGAGATGGGGAATCAGAGGCGGTGAATCAGAGATGGGGAATCAGAGGCGGGGAATCAGAGGCAGGAAATCAGACACGGGGATTCAGAGGCTGGGAATTAGACGGGGGGAATCAAAGGCGGGGAATCAGAGCTGGGGAATCAGAGGCAGGGAATCAGAGGCGGGGAATCAGATATGGGGAATCAGAGGCTGGGATTCAGAGGCGGGGAATCAGAGGCAGGGAATCAGACACGAGGAATCAGAGGTGGGGAATCAGAGCTGGGGAATCAGAGGCGGGGATTCAGAGTTGGGGAATCAGAGGCGGGGAATCAGAGGCGGGGAAACAGAGGCGGGGAATCAGATATGGGGAATCAGAGGTGGGGAATCAGAGGTTGGGAATCAGAAGCAGGGAATCAGAGGCGGGGAATCAGAGGCCGGGAATCAGATATGGGGAAACAGAGGCGGGGAATCAGAGGCGGGGAAACAGAGGCGGGGAATCAGATATGGGGAATCAGAGGTGGGGAATCAGAGGTTGGGAATCAGAGGCAGGGAATCAGAGGCTGGGAATCAGATGCAGGGAATCAGATGCGGGGAATCAGAGGCGGGGAATCAGAGCTGGGGAATCAGAGGTGGGGAATCAGAGTTGGGGAATCAGAGTCGGGGACTTAGATATGGGGAAACAGAGGCAGGGAATCAGAGGCGGGGAAACAGACGCGGGGAATCAGAGGCGGGTATCAGAGCTGGGGAATCAGAGGCGGGGAATCAGAGTTGGGGAATCAGAGGCGGGGAATCAGAGGCGGGGAATCAGAGGCGGGGAATCAGAGGCGGGGAAACAGAGGCAGGGAATCAGATATGGGGAATCAGAGGTGGGGTATCAGGGGCAGGGAATCAGTGGCAGGGAATCAGAGGCGGGGAATCAGATATGGGGAAACAGAGGCGGGGAATCAGAGGCGGGCAAACAGAGGCAGGGAATTAGATAAGGGGAATCAGAGGTTGGGAATCAGAGGTGGTGAATCAGAGATGGGGAATCACAGGCGGGGAATCAGAGGCAGGGAATAGAACGCGGGGAATCAGAGGCGGGGAATCAGAGCTGGGGAATCAGAGGCGGGGAATCATAGTTGGGAATCAGAGGCGGGGAATCAGATATGGGGAAACAGAGGCGGGGAATCAAAGGCGGGGAAACAGAGGCGGGGAATCAGATATGGGGAATCGGATGCGGGGAATCAGAGGCGGGGAATCAGAGCTGGGGAATCAGAGGCGGGGTATCAGAGTTGGGGCATCAGAGGTGGGGAATTAGATATGGGGAAACAGAGGCGGGGAATCAGAGGCGGGGAAACAGAGGTGGGGAATCAGATATGGGGAATCAGAGGTGGGGAATCAGAGGCAGGGAATCAGATGTGCGGAATCAGAGATGGGGAATCAGAGGCAGGGAATCAGAATCAGAAGCGGGGAATCAGAGGCCGGGAATCAGAGGCCGGGATTCAGATGCCGGGAATAAGAGGCCGGGAATCAGAGGTGGGGAATCAGAGTCCGGGAATCAGAGATGGGGATTCAGAGGCGGGGAATGATATATGGGGAATCAGAGGCGGGGAATCAGAGGCGGGGTAACAGAGGTGGGGAATCAGATATGGGGAATCAGAGGTGTCGAATCAAAGGCGGTGAATCAGAGATGGGGAATCAGAGGCGGGGAATCAGAGGCAGGGAATCAAACACGGGGAATCAGAGGCGGGGAATCAGAGCTGGGGAATCAGAGGTGGGGAATCTGAGTTGGGGAATCAGAGGCGGGGAATCAGATATGGGGAAACAGTGGCGGAGAATCAGAGGCAGGGAAGCAGAGGCGGGGAATCAGATATGGGGAATCAGGGGTGGGGAATCAGAGGTTGGGAATCAGAGGCAGGGAATCAGAGGCGTGGAAACAGAGGCGGGGATTCAGATATGGGGAATCAGAGGTGGGGAATCAGGGGCGTGGAATCAGAGGCAGGGAATTAGATGTGGAGAATCAGAGATGGGGAATCAGAGGCAGGGAATCAGAATCAGAAGCGGGGTATCAGAGGCCGGGAATCAGAGGAATGTAATCAGAGGCAGGGGATCAAACACGGGGAATCAGAGGCTGGGAATCAGAGCTGGGGAATCACAGGCGAGGAATCAGAGATGGGGAATCAGAGGCGGGGAATCAGAGGCAGGGAATCAGATGCGGGGAATCAGAGGCGGGGAATCAGAGCTGGCGAATCAGAGGCGGGGAATCAGAGGTGGGCAATCAGAGGATGGGAATCAGATATGGGGAATCAGAGGCGGGGAATGAGAGCTGGGGAATCACAGGCGGGGAATCAGAGTTGGGGAATCAGAGGCGGGGAATCAGATATGGGGAAACAGAGTCGGGGAATCAGAGGCGGTGAAACAGAGGCGGGGAATCAGATATGGGGAATCAGAGGTGGGGAATCAGAGGTTGGGAATCAGAGGCCTGGAATCAGAGGCGGGGAATCAGAGGCAGGGAATCAGATGCGGGGAATCAGAGGAGGGGAATCAGAGCTGGGGAATCAGAGGCGGGGTATTAGAGTTGGGGAATCAGAGGCGGGGAATCAGACGCGGGGAATCAGAAGGGGGGAATCATAGCTGGCGAATCAGAGGCGGGGAATCAGAGGTGGTCAATCAGAGGCCGGGAATCAGAGGTGGTGAATCAGAGATGGGGAATCAGAGGCGGGGAATCAGTGGCAGGGAATCAGATATGGGGAATCAGAGGCGTGGAATCAGAGGCAGGGAATCAGACATGGGGAATCAGACACGGGGAATCAGAGGTGGGGGATCAGAGATGGGGAATCAGAGGCGGTGAATCAGAGATGGGGAATCAGAGGCGGGGAATCAGAGGCAGGAAATCAGACACGGGGATTCAGAGGCTGGGAATTAGACGGGGGGAATCAAAGGCGGGGAATCAGAGCTGGGGAATCAGAGGCAGGGAATCAGAGGCGGGGAATCAGATATGGGGAATCAGAGGCTGGGATTCAGAGGCGGGGAATCAGAGGCAGGGAATCAGACACGAGGAATCAGAGGTGGGGAATCAGAGATGGGGAATCAGAGGCGGGGAATCAGAGGCAGGGAATCAGACGCGGGGAATCTGAGGCGGGGAATCAGAGCTGGGGAATCAGAGGTGGGGAATCAGAGTTGGGGAATCAGAGGCAGGGAATCGGATGTGCGGAATCAGAGATGGGGAATCAGATGTGGGGAATCAGAGGAATCAGAGATGGGGAATCAGAGGCGGGGAATAAGAGGCAGGAAATCAGACACGGGGATTCAGAGGCTGGGAATCAGACGGGAGGAATCAAAGGCGGGGAATCAGAGCTGGGGAATCAGAGGCAGGGAATCAGAGTTGGGGATTCAGAGACGGGGAATCAGATATGGGGAAACAGAGGCGGGGAATCAGAGGTGGGCAAACAGAGGCGGGGAATTAGATATGGGGAATCAGAGGTGGGGAATCAGAGGTGGTGAATCAGTGATGGGGAATCACAGGCGGGGAATCAGAGGCAGGGAATAGAACGCAGGGAATCAGACGCAGGGAATCAGAGCTGGGGAATCAGAGGCGGGGAATCATAGTTGGGAATCAGAGGCGGGGAATCAGATATGGGGAAACAGAGGCGGGGAATCAGAGGCGGGGAAACAGAGGCGGGGAATCAGATATGGGGAATCGGATGCGGTGAATCAGAGGCGGGGAATCAGAGCTGGGGAATCAGAGGCGGGGAATCAGAGTTGGGGCATCAGAGGTGGGGAATTAGATATAGGGAAACAGAGGTGGGGAATCAGAGGCGGGGAAACAGAGGTGGGGAATCAGATATGGGGAATCAGAGGTGGGGAATCAGAGGCAGGGAATCAGATGTGCGGAATCAGAAATGGGGAATCAGAGGCAGGGAATCAGAATCAGAAGCGGGGAATCAGAGGCCGGGAATCAGAGGCCGGGAATCAGATGCTGGGAATAAGAGGCCGGGAATCAGAGGTGTGGAATCAGAGTCCGGGAATCAGAGATGGGGATTCAGAGGCGGGGAATGAGATATGGAGAATCAGAGGCGGGGTATCAGAGGCGGGGAATCAGAAGTGGGGGATCAGAGGTGGGGAATCAGAGGCGGGGAATCAGAGGAAGGGAATCAGAGGCGGGCAATCAGATGTAGGGAATCAGAGGCAGGGAATCAGAGGCAGGGAATCTGAGGCAGGGAATCTGAGGCAGGGAATCTGAGGTGGGCAATCAGAGGCGGGAAAACAGGCGGGTAAACAGAGGCTGGTAAACATAGGCGGGGAATCAGAGGCAGGGAATCAGAGGCGGGGAATCAGAGGCGGGGAATCAAAGTCGGGGAATCAGAGGCGGGGAATCTGAGGCGGGGAATCAGATGCAGGGAATCATAGGTGGGGAATCAGAGGCGGGGTATCAGAGGAGGGGAATCAGAGGCGGGGAATCAGAGGCGGGGAATCAGAGGCGGGGAATCAGAGGCGTGCAATCAGAGGCAGGGAATCAGAGGCGGGGAATCAGAAGTGGGGAATCAGAGGTGGGGAATCAGAGGCGGCGAATCAGAATCAGGGAATCAGAGGCGGGCAATCAGAGGTGGGGAATAAGAGGCGGGGAATCAGAGGCGGGGAATCAGAGGCGGTGAATCAGAGGCGGGGAATCAGAGGCGGGGAATCAGAGGCGGGGAATCAGAAGTGGGGAATCAGAGGTGGGGAATCAGAGGCGGGGAATCAGAGGCAGGCAATCAGAGGCGGGCAATCAGATGCAGGGAATCAGAGGCAGGGAATCAGAGGCAGGGAATCTGAGGCAGGGAATCTGAGGCAGGGAATCTGAGGTGGGCAATCAGAGGCGGGCAATCAGAGGCGGCGAATCAGAGGCGTGGAATCAGAGGAGGGGAAAGAGATGTGGGGAATCAGAGGCCGGGAATCAGATATGGGGAAACAGAGGTGGGGAATCAGAGGCGGGGAAACAGAGGCGGGGAATCAGATATGGGGAATCAGAGGTGGGGAATCAGAGGCGGGGAATCAGAGCTGGGGAATCAGAGGTGGGGAATCAGAGTTGGGGAATCAGAGTCGGAGACTTAGATATGGGGAAACAGAGGCAGGGAATCAGAGGCGGGGAAACAGACGCGGGGAATCAGAGGCGGGTATCAGAGCTGTGGAATCAGAGGCGGGGAATCAGAGTTGGGGAATCAGAGGCGGGGAATCAGAGGCGGGGAATAAGAGGCGGGGAATCAGAGGCGGGGAAACAGAGGCAGGGAATCAGATATGGGGAATCAGAGGTGGGGTATCAGGGGCAGGGAATCAGTGGCAGGGAATCAGAGGCGGGGAATCAGATACGGGGAAACAGAGGCGGGGAATCAGAGGCGGGCAAACAGAGGCAGGGAATTAGATAAGGGGAATCAGAGGTGGGGAATCAGAGGTGGTGAATCAGAGATGGGGAATCACAGGCGGGGAATCAGAGGCAGGGAATAGAACGCTGGGAATCAGAGGCGGGGAATCAGAGCTGGGGAATCAGAGGCGGGGAATCATAGTTGGGAATCAGAGGCGGGGAATCAGATATGGGGAAACAGAGGCGGGGAATCAAAGTCGGGGAAACAGAGGCGGGGAATCAGATATGGGGAATCGGATGCGGGGAATCAGAGGCGGGGAATCAGAGCTGGGGAATCAGAGGCGGGGTATCAGAGTTGGGGCATCAGAGGTGGGGAATTAGATATGGGGAAACAGAGGCGGGGAATCAGAGGCGGGGAAACAGAGGTGGGGAATCAGATATGGGGAATCAGAGGTGGGGAATCAGAGGCAGGGAATCAGATGTGCGGAATCAGAGATGGGGAATCAGAGGCAGGGAATCAGAATCAGAAGCGGGGAATCAGAGGCCGGGAATCAGAGG
Source organism: Narcine bancroftii (assembly GCF_036971445.1). Lineage (NCBI taxonomy): Eukaryota > Metazoa > Chordata > Chondrichthyes > Torpediniformes > Narcinidae > Narcine > Narcine bancroftii. Next base: position 266,746,428 of record NC_091470.1, read on the forward strand.
CCGGGATTCAGATGCCGGGAATAAGAGGCCGGGAATCAGAGGTGGGGAATCAGAGTCCGGGAATCAGAGATGGGGATTCAGAGGCGGGGAATGATATATGGGGAATCAGAGGCGGGGAATCAGAGGCGGGGTAACATAGGTGGGGAATCAGATATGGGGAATCAGAGGTGGCGAATCAAAGGCGGTGAATCAGAAATGGGGAATCAGAGGCGGGGAATCAGAGGCAGGGAATCAAACACGGGGAATCAGAGGCGGGGAATCAGAGCTGGGGAATCAGATGCGGGGAATCAGAGTTGGGGAATCAGAGACGGGGAATCAGATATGGGGAAACAGGGGCGGGGAATCAGAGGCAGGGAAACAGAGGCGGGGAATCAGATATGGGGAATCAGGGGTGGGGAATCAGAGGTTGGGAATCAGAGGCAGGGAATCAGAGGCGTGGAAACAGAGGCGGGGATTCAGATATGGGGAATCAGAGGTGGGGAATCAGGGGCGTGGAATCAGAGGCAGGGAATTAGATGTGGTGAATCAGAGATGTGGAATCAGAGGCAGGGAATCAGAATCAGATGCGGGGTATCAGAGCTGGGGAATCAGAGGCGGGGAATCAGAGTTGGGGAATCAGAGGTGGGGAATCAGATGTGATGAATTAGAGATGGGGAATCAGAGGCGGGGTATCAGAGGTGCCAATCAGATGCGGGGAAACAGAGGCGGGGAATCAGATATGGGGAATCAGATGTGGGGAATAAGAGGTTGCGAATCAGAGGCAGGGAATCAGAGGTGGTGAGTCAGAGATGGGGAATCAGAGGCGGGGAATCAGAGGCAGGGAATCAGAAACGGGGAATCAGAGGCGGGCAATCATAACTGGCGAATCAGAGGAGGGGAATCAGTGGTGGGGAATCAGAGGCGGGGAATCAGATATGGTGAATCAGAGGTGGGGAATCAGAGGCGGGGAAACAGAGGCAGGGAATCAGATGCGGGGAACCAGAGGATGGGAATCATAGCTGGCAAATCAGAGGCGGGGAATCAGAGGTGGGGAATCAGAGGCGGGGAATCAGATATGGGGAATCAGAGGTGGGGAATGAGAGGCGGGGAAACAGAGGGTGGGAATCAGATATGGGGAATCAGAGGTGGGGACAGATATTGGGAAACATAGGCGGGGAATCAGGGGCGGGGAAACAGAGGCGGGGAATCAGATATGGGGAATCAGAGGTGGGGAATCAGAGGCAGGGAATCAGATGTGCGGAATCAGAGATGGGGAATCAGAGGCAGGGAATCAGAATCAGAAGCAGGGAATCAGAGGCCGGAAATCAGAGGCCGGAATCAGATGCTAGGAATCAGAGGCCTGGAATCAGAGGCGGGGAATCAGAGGCAGGGAATCAGATGCGGGGAATCAGAGGCGGAGAATCAGAGCTGGGGAATCAGAGGCGGGGTATTAGATTTGGGGAATCAGAGGCGGGGAATCAGATATGGGGAAACAGAGGTGGGGAATCAGAGGCGGGGAAACAGAGGCAGTGAATCAGATATGGGGAATCAGAGGCGGGGAATCAGAGGTGGGGAATCATAGGCAGGGAATCGAATGTGGGGAATCAGAGATGGGGAATCAGAGGCCGGGAATCAGAGGTGGTGAATCAGAGATGGGGAATCAGAGGCGGGGAATCAGAAGCAGGGAATCAGACGCGGGGAATCAGAGGTGGGCAATCAGAGGCGGGGAATCAGATATGGGGAATCAGAGGCGGGGAATCAGAGGCGGGGAAACAGAGGCGGGGAATCAGATATGGGGAATCAGAGGTGGGGCATCAGAGGTTGTGAATCACAGATGCGGAATCAGAGGCGGGGAATCAGAGGCAGGTTATCAGACGCGGGGAATCAGAGGCGGGGATTCAGAGCTGGGGAATCAGAGACGGGGAATCAGAGTTGGGGAATCAGAGGCGGGGAATCAGATATGGGGAATCAGAGGCAGGGAATCAAAGGCGGGAATACAGAGGCGGGGAATCAGATATGGGGAATCAGAGGTGGGGAATCAGGGGCAGGGAATCAGTGGCAGGGAATCAGACGCGGGAATCAGAGGCGGGGAATCAGAGGCAGGGAATCAGACACGGGGAATCAAAGGCGGGGAATCAGAGATGGGGAATCAGAGGCGGGGAATCAGAGGCAGGGAATCGGATGCCGGGAATCAGAGGCGGGAAATCAGAGCTGGGGAATCAGAGGCGGGGAATCAGAGTTGGGGAATCAGAGGCGGGGAAGCAGATATGGGGAAATAGAGGCGGGGAATCAGATATGGAGAATCAGAGGCGGGGAATCAGATATGGGGAATCAGAGGCTGGGAATCAGAGGGGGGGAAACAGAGGCGGGGAATAAGATATGGGGAATCAGAGGTGGGGAATCAGGGGCGGGGAATCAGTGGCAGGGAATCAGAGGCAGGGAATCAGAGGCGGGGAATCAGAGGCAGGGAATCAGACACGGGGAATCAGAGGTGGGGAATCAGAGATGGGGAATCAGAGGCGGGGAATCAGAGGCAGGGAATCAGATGCGGGGAATCAGAGGCGGGGAATCAGGGGCGGGGAATCAGAGTTGGGGAATCAGAGGAGGGGAATCAGATATGGGGAAACAGAGGCCGGGATTCAGAGGCAGGGAAACAGAGGCGGGGAATCAGATATGGGGAATCAGAGGTGGGGAATTAGAGGTTTCGAATCAGAGGCTGGGAATCAGAGGCGGGGAATCAGAGGCAGGGAATCGGATGTGCGGAATCAGAGATGGGGAATCAGAGGTGGGGATTCAGAGGTGGTGAATCAGAGAAGGGGAATCAGAGGCTGGGAATCAGAGGCAGGGAATCAGATGCAGGGAATCAGAGGCGGGGAATCATAGCTGGCGAATTAGAGGAGGGGAATCAGAGTTGGGGAATCAGAGGCGGGGAATCAGGTATGGGGAAACAGAGGCGGGGAATCAGAGGCGGGGAAACAGAGGCGGGGAGTCAGATATGGGGAATCAGAGGTGGGGAATCAGGGGCAGGGAATCAGTGGCAGGGAATCAGTCGCGGGGAATCAGAGGCGGGGAATCAGAGGCAGGAAATCAGACACGGGGAATCAGAGGCAGAGAATCAGAGATGGGGAATCAGAGGCGGGGAATCAGAGCTGGGGAATCAGAGGTGGGGAATCAGAGTTGGGGAATCAGAGGCGGAGAAGCAGATATGGGGATATAGAGGCGGGGAATCAGATATGGGGAATCAGAGGCGGGGAATCAGATATGGGGAATCAGAGGCTGGGAATCAGAGGGGGGAAACAGAGGCGGGGAATAAGATATGGGGAATCAGAGGTGGGGAATCAGGGGCGGGTAATCAGTGGCAGGGAATCAGAGGCGGGGAATCAGAGGCGGGGATTCAGAGGCAGGGAATCAGACACGGGGAATCAGAGGTGGGGAATCAGAGATGGGGAATCAGAGATGGGGAATCATAGGCAGGGAATCAGACGCGGGGAATCAGAGGCGGGGAATCAGAGCTGGGGAATCAGAGGTGGGGAATCAGAGTCGGGGAATCAGAGGCAGGGAATCGGATGTGCGGAATCAGAGATGGGGAATCAGAGGTGGGGAATCAGAGGCGGTGAATCAGAGATGGGGAATCAGAGGCGGGGAATCAGAGGCAGGAAATCAGACACGGGGATTCAGAGGCTGGGAATCAGACGGGGGGAATCAAAGGCGGGGAATCAGAGCTGGTGAATCAGAGGCAGGGAATCAGAGTTGGGGATTCAGAGGTGGGGAATCAGATATGGGGAAACAGAGGCGGGGAATCAGAGGCGGGCAAACAGAGGCGGGGAATTAGATATGGGGAATCAGAGGTGGGGAATCAGAGGTGGTGATCCAGAGATGGGGAATCACAGGCGGGAAATCAGAGGCCGGGAATAGAACGCGGGGAATCAGAGGCAGGGAATCAGAGCTGGGGAATCAGAGGCGGGGAATAAGATATGGGGAAACAGAGGCTGGGAATCAGAGGCGGGGAAACAGAGGCGGGGAATCAGACACTGGGAGTCAGAGGCGGTGAATCAGGGATTGGGAATCAGAGGCCGGGAAACAGAGGTGGGGAATCAGAGACCGGGAATCAGAGATGGGGAATCAGAGGCGGGGAATCAGATATGGGGAATCAGAGGCGGGGAATCAGAGGCAGGGAAACAGAGGCGGTGAATCAGATATTGGGAATCAGAGGTGGCGAATCAGAGGTAGAGAATCGGAGATGGGGAAGCAGAGGTGGGGAATCAGATGTGATGAATTAGAGATGGGGAATCAGAGGCGGGGTATCAGAGGTGCCAATCAGATGCGGGGAAACAGAGGCGGGGAATCAGATATGGGGAATCAGAGGTGGGGAATAAGAGGTTGCGAATCAGAGGCAGGGAATCAGAGGTGATGAGTCAGAGATGGGGAATCAGAGGCGGGGAATCAGAGGCAGGGAATCAGAAACGGGGAATCAGAGGCGGGCAATCATAACTGGCGAATCAGAGGAGGGGAATCAGTGGTGGGGAATCAGAGGCGGGGAATCAGATATGGTGAATCAGAGGTGGGGAATCAGAGGCGGGGAAACAGAGGCAGGGAATCAGATGCGGGGAACCAGAGGATGGGAATCATAGCTGGCAAATCAGAGGCGGGGAATCAGAGGTGGGGAATCAGAGGCGGGGAATCAGATATGGGGAATCAGAGGTGGGGAATGAGAGGCGGGGAAACAGAGGGTGGGAATCAGATATGGGGAATCAGAGGTGGGGACAGATATTGGGAAACATAGGCGGGGAATCAGGGGCGGGGAAACAGAGGCGGGGAATCAGATATGGGGAATCAGAGGTGGGGAATCAGAGGCAGGGAATCAGATGTGCGGAATCAGAGATGGGGAATCAGAGGCAGGGAATCAGAATCAGAAGCAGGGAATCAGAGGCCGGAAATCAGAGGCCGGAATCAGATGCTAGGAATCAGAGGCCTGGAATCAGAGGCGGGGAATCAGAGGCAGGGAATCAGATGCGGGGAATCAGAGGCGGAGAATCAGAGCTGGGGAATCAGAGGCGGGGTATTAGATTTGGGGAATCAGAGGCGGGGAATCAGATATGGGGAAACAGAGGTGGGGAATCAGAGGCGGGGAAACAGAGGCAGTGAATCAGATATGGGGAATCAGAGGCGGGGAATCAGAGGTGGGGAATCATAGGCAGGGAATCGAATGTGGGGAATCAGAGATGGGGAATCAGAGGCCGGGAATCAGAGGTGGTGAATCAGAGATGGGGAATCAGAGGCGGGGAATCAGAAGCAGGGAATCAGACGCGGGGAATCAGAGGTGGGCAATCAGAGGCGGGGGATCAGATATGGGGAATCAGAGGCGGGGAATCAGAGGCGGGGAAACAGAGGCGGGGAATCAGATATGGGAAATCAGAGGTGGGGCATCAGAGGTTGTGAATCACAGATGGGGAATCAGAGGCGGGGAATCAGAGGCAGGGAATCAGACGCGGGGAATCAGATATGGGGAATCAGAGGCGGGGAATCAGATATGGGGAATCAGAGGCTGGGAATCAGAGGGGGGAAACAGAGGCGGGGAATAAGATATGGGGAATCAGAGGTGGGGAATCAGGGGCGGGTAATCAGTGGCAGGGAATCAGAGGCGGGGAATCAGAGGCGGGGATTCAGAGGCAGGGAATCAGACACGGGGAATCAGAGGTGGGGAATCAGAGATGGGGAATCAGAGATGGGGAATCAGAGGCAGGGAATCAGACGCGGGGAATCAGAGGCGGGGAATCAGAGCTGGGGAATCAGAGGTGGGGAATCAGAGTCGGGGAATCAGAGGCAGGGAATCGGATGTGCGGAATCAGAGATGGGGAATCAGAGGTGGGGAATCAGAGGCGGTGAATCAGAGATGGGGAATCAGAGGCGGGGAATCAGAGGCAGGAAATCAGACACGGGGATTCAGAGGCTGGGAATCAGACGGGGGGAATCAAAGGCGGGGAATCAGAGCTGGTGAATCAGAGGCAGGGAATCAGAGTTGGGGATTCAGAGGCGGTGAATCAGATATGGGGAAACAGAGGCGGGGAATCAGAGGCGGGCAAACAGATGCGGGGAATTAGATATGGGGAATCAGAGGTGGGGAATCAGAGGTGGTGATCCAGAGATGGGGAATCACAGACGGGAAATCAGAGGCCGGGAATAGAACGCGGGGAATCAGAGGCAGGGAATCAGAGCTGGGGAATCAGAGGCGGGGAATAAGATATGGGGAAACAGAGGCGGGGAATCAGAGGCGGGGAAACAGAGGCGGGGAATCAGACACTGGGAGTCAGAGGCGGTGAATCAGGGATTGGGAATCAGAGGCCGGGAAACAGAGGTTGGGAATCAGAGACCGGGAATCAGAGATGGGGAATCAGAGGTGGGGAATCAGATATGGGGAATCAGAGGAGGGGAATCAGAGGCAGGGAAACAGAGGCGGTGAATCAGATATAGGGAATCAGAGGTGGCGAATCAGAGGTAGAGAATCGGAGATGGGGAAGCAGAGGTGGGGAATCAGATGTGATGAATTAGAGATGGGGAATCAGAGGCGGGGTATCAGAGGTGCCAATCAGATGCGGGGAAACAGAGGCGGGGAATCAGATATGGGGAATCAGAGGTGGGGAATAAGAGGTTGCGAATCAGAGGCAGGGAATCAGAGGTGGTGAGTCAGAGATGGGGAATCAGAGGCGGGGAATCAGAGGCAGGGAATCAGAAACGGGGAATCAGAGGCGGGCAATCATAACTGGCGAATCAGAGGAGGGGAATCAGTGGTGGGGAATCAGAGGCGGGGAATCAGATATGGTGAATCAGAGGTGGGGAATCAGAGGCGGGGAAACAGAGGCAGGGAATCAGATGCGGGGAACCAGAGGATGGGAATCATAGCTGGCAAATCAGAGGCGGGGAATCAGAGGTGGGGAATCAGAGGCGGGGAATCAGATATGGGGAATCAGAGGTGGGGAATGAGAGGCGGGGAAACAGAGGGTGGGAATCAGATATGGGGAATCAGAGGTGGGGACAGATATTGGGAAACATAGGCGGGGAATCAGGGGCGGGGAAACAGAGGCGGGGAATCAGATATGGGGAATCAGAGGTGGGGAATCAGAGGCAGCGAATCAGATGTGCGGAATCAGAGATGGGGAATCAGAGGCAGGGAATCAGAATCAGAAGCAGGGAATCAGAGGCCGGAAATCAGAGGCCGGAATCAGATGCTAGGAATCAGAGGCCTGGAATCAGAGGCGGGGAATCAGAGGCAGGGAATCAGATGCGGGGAATCAGAGGCGGAGAATCAGAGCTGGGGAATCAGAGGCGGGGTATTAGATTTGGGGAATCAGAGGCGGGGTATCAGATATGGGGAAACAGAGGTGGGGACTCAGAGGCGGGGAAACAGAGGCAGTGAATCAGATATGGGGAATCAGAGGCGGGGAATCAGAGGTGGGGAATCATAGGCAGGGAATCGAATGTGGGGAATCAGAGATGGGGAATCAGAGGCCGGGAATCAGAGGTGGTGAATCAGAGATGGGGAATAAGAGGCGGGGAATCAGAAGCAGGGAATCAGACGCGGGGAATCAGAGGTGGGCAATCAGAGGCGGGGAATCAGATATGGGGAATCAGAGGCGGGGAATCAGAGGCGGGGAAACAGAGGCGGGGAATCAGATATGGGGAATCAGAGGTGGGGCATCAGAGGTTGTGAATCACAGATGGGGAATCAGAGGCGGGGAATCAGAGGCAGGGAATCAGACGCGGGGAATCAGAGGCGGGGATTCAGAGCTGGGGAATCAGAGGCGGGGTATCAGAGTTGGGGAATCAGAGGCGGGGAATCAGATATGGGGAATCAGAGGCAGGGAATCAAAGGCGGGAAAACAGAGGCGGGGAATCAGATATGGGGAATCAGAGGTGGGGCATCAGGGGCAGGGAATCAGTGGCAGGGAATCAGACGCGGGAATCAGAGGCGGGGAATCAGAGGCAGGCAATCAGACACGGGGAATCAAAGGCGGGGAATCAGAGATGGGGAATCAGAGGCGGGGAATCAGAGGCAGGGAATCGGATGCTGGGAATCAGAGGCGGGAAATCAGAGCTGGGGAATCAGAGGCGGGGAATCAGAGTTGGGGAATCAGAGGCGGGGAAGCAGATATGGGGAAATAGAGGCGGGGAATCAGATATGGAGAATCAGAGGCGGGGAATCAGATATGGGGAATCAGAGGCTGGGAATCAGAGGGAGGGAAACAGAGGCGGGGAATAAGATATGGGGAATCAGAGGTGGAGAATCAGGGGCGGGGAATCAGTGGCAGGGAATCAGAGGCAGGGAATCAGAGGCGGGGAATCAGAGGCAGGGAATCAGACACGGGGAATCAGAGGTGGGGAATCAGAGATGGGGAATCAGAGGCGGGGAATCAGAGGCAGGGAATCAGATGCGGGGAATCAGAGGCGGGGAATCAGAGCTGGGGAATCAGAGGTGTGGAATCAGAGTCGGGGAATCAGAGGCAGGGAATCGGATGTGCGGAATCAGAGATGGGGAATCAGAGGTGGGGAATCAGAGGCGGTGAATCAGAGATGGGGAATCAGAGGTGTGGAATCAGAGTCGGGGAATCAGAGGCAGGGAATCGGATGTGCGGAATCAGAGATGGGGAATCAGAGGTGGGGAATCAGAGGCGGTGAATCAGATATGGGGAATCAGAGGCGGGGAATCAGATATGGGGAATCAGAGGCTGGGAATCAGAGGGGGGAAACAGAGGCGGGGAATAAGATATGGGGAATCAGAGGATGGGAATCAGATATGGGGAAACAGAGGCCGGGATTCAGAGGCAGGGAAACAGAGGCGGGGAATCAGATATGGGGAATCAGAGGTGGGGAATTAGAGGTTTCGAATCAGAGGCTGGGAATCAGAGGTGGGGAATCAGAGGCAGGGAATCGGATGTGCGGAATCAGAGATGGGGAATCAGAGGTGGGGATTCAGAGGTGGTGAATCAGAGAAGGGGAATCAGAGGCTGGGAATCAGAGGCAGGGAATCAGACACAGGGAATCAGAGGCGGGGAATCATAGCTGGCGAATTAGAGGAGGGGAATCAGAGTTGGGGAATCAGAGGCGGGGAATCAGATATGGGGAAACAGAGGCGGGGAATCAGAGGCGGGGAAACAGAGGCGGGGAATCAGATATGGGGAATCAGAGGTGGGGAATCAGGGGCAGGGAATCAGTGGCAGGGAATCAGACGCGGGGAATCAGAGGCGGGGAATCAGAGGCAGGGAATCAGACACGGGGAATCAGAGGCGGAGAATCAGAGATGGGGAATCAGAGGCGGGGAATCAGACACGGGGAATCAGAGGTGGGGAATCAGAGTTGGGGAATCAGAGGCGGCGAAGCAGATATGGGGATATAGAGGCGGGGAATCAGATATGGGGAATCAGAGGCGGGGAATCAGATATGGGGAATCAGAGGCTGGGAATCAGAGGGGGGAAACAGAGGCGGGGAATAAGATATGGGGAATCAGAGGTGGGGAATCAGGGGCGGGTAATCAGTGGCAGGGAATCAGAGGCGGGGAATCAGAGGCGGGGATTCAGAGGCAGGGAATCAGACACGGGGAATCAGAGGTGGGGAATCAGAGATGGGGAATCAGAGATGGGGAATCAGAGGCAGGGAATCAGACGCGGGGAATCAGAGGCGGGGAATCAGAGCTGGGGAATCAGAGGTGGGGAATCAGAGTCGGGGAATCAGAGGCAGGGAATCGGATGTGCGGAATCAGAGATGGGGAATCAGAGGTGGGGAATCAGAGGCGGTGAATCAGAGATGGGGAATCAGAGGCGGGGAATCAGAGGCAGGAAATCAGACACGGGGATTCAGAGGCTGGAAATCAGACGGGGGGAATCAAAGGCGGGGAATCAGAGCTGGTGAATCAGAGGCAGGGAATCAGAGTTGGGGATTCAGAGGCGGGGAATCAGATATGGGGAAACAGAGGCGGGGAATCAGAGGCGGGCAAACAGAGGCGGGGGATTAGATATGGGGAATCAGAGGTGGGGAATCAGAGGTGGTGATCCAGAGATGGGGAATCACAGGCGGGAAATCAGAGGCCGGGAATAGAACGCGGGGAATCAGAGGCAGGGAATCAGAGCTGGGGAATCAGAGGCGGGGAATCAGATATGGGGAAACAGAGGCGGGGAATCAGAGGCGGGGAAACAGAGGCGGGGAATCAGACATGGGGAATCGGATGCGGGGAATCAGAGGTGGGGAATCAGTGCTGGGGAATCAGAGGCGGGGAATCAGAGTTGGGGCATCAGAGGTGGGGAATTAGATATGGGGAAACAGAGGCGGGGAATCAGAGGCAGGGAAACAGAGGCGGGGAATCAGATATGGGGAATCAGAGGTGGGGAATCAGAGGCAGGGAATCAGATGTGCGGAATCAGAGATGGGGAATCAGAGGCAGGGAATCAGAATCAGAAGCGGGGAATTAGAGGCCGGGAATCAGAGGCCAGGAATCAGATGCTGGGAATAAGAGGCCGGGAATCAGAGGTGCGGAATCAGAGTCCGGGAATCAGAGATGGGGATTCAGAGGCGGGGAATGAGATATGGAGAATCAGAGGCGGGGAATCAGAGGCGGGGAAACAGAGGTGGGGAATCAGATATGGGGAATCAGAGGTGGCGAATCACAGGCGGTGAATCAGAGATGGGGAAACAGAGGCGGGGAATCAGAGGCGAGGAAACAGAGGTGGGGAATCACATATGGGGAATCAGAGGCGGGGAAACAGAGGCAGGGAATCAGATATGGGGAATCAGAGGTGGGGAATCATAGGCAGGGAATCGGATGTGCGGAATCAGAGATGGGGAATCAGAGGCCGGGAATAAGAGGTGGTGAATCAGAGATGGGGAATCATAGGCGGTGAATCAGAGGCAGGGAATCAGACGCGGGGAATCAGAGGTGGGCAATCAGAGGCGGGGAATCAGATATGGGGAATCAGAGGCGGGGAATCAGAGGTGGGGAAACAGAGGCGGGGAATCAGATATGGGGAATCAGAGGTGGGGCATCAGAGGTTCTGAATCACAGATGGGGAATCAGAGGCGGGGAATCAGAGGCAGGGAATCAGACGCGGGGAATCAGAGGCGGGGATTCAGAGCTGGGGAATCAGAGGCGGGGAATCAGAGTTGGGGAATCAGAGGCGGGGAATCAGATGTGGGGAATAAGAGGCAGGGAATCAGAGGCGGGAAAACAGAGGCGGGGAATCAGATATGGGGAATCAGAGGTGGGGAATCAGGGGCAGGGAATCAGTGGCTGGGAATCAGAAGCGGGGAATCAGAGGCGGGGAATCAGAGGCAGGGAATCAGACACGGGGAATCAGAGGCGGGGAATCAGAGATGGGGAATCAGAGGCGGGGAATCAGAGGCAGGGAATCGGATGCCGGGAATCAGAGGCGGGAAATCAGAGCTGGGGAATCAGAGGCTGGGAATCAGAGTTGGGGAATCAGAGGCGGCGAAGCAGATATGGGGAATCAGAGGCGGGGAATCAGATATGGGGAATCAGAGGCTGGGAATCAGAGGCAGGGAATCAGATATGGGGAATCAGAGGCTGGGAATCAGGGGCGGGGAATCAGTGGCAGGGAATCAGAGGCGGGGAATCAGAGGCGGGGAATCAGGGGCGGGGAATCAGTGGCAGGGAATCAGAGGCGGGGAATCAGAGGCGGGGAATCAGAGGCAGGGAATCAGAGGTGGGGAATCAGAGGTGGGGAATCAGAGATGGGGAATCAGAGGCGGGGAATCAGAGGCAGGGAATCAGACGCGGGGAATCAGAGGCGGGGAATCAGAGCTGGGGAATCAGAGGTGGGGAATCAGAGTCGGGTAATCAGAGGCAGGGAATCGGATGTGCGGAATCAGAAATGGGGAATAAGAGGTGGGGAATCAGAGGCGGTGAATCAGAGATGGGGAATCAGAGGTGGGGAATCAGAGGCAGGAAATCAGACACGGGGATTCAAAGGCTGGGAATCAGACGGGGGGAATCAAAGGCGGGGAATCAGAGCTGGTGAATCAGAGGCAGGGAATCAGAGTTGGGGTTCAGAGGCGGGGAATCAGATATGGGGAAACAGAGGCGGGGAATCAGAGGCGGGCAAACAGAGGCGGGGAATTAGATATGGGGAATCAGAGGTGGGGAATCAGAGGTGGTGAATCAGAGATGGGGAATCACAGGCGGGGAATCAGAGGCAGGGAATAGAACGCGGGGAATCAGAGGCAGGGAATCAGAGCTGGGGAATCAGAGGCGGGGAATCAGATATGGGGAAACAGAGGCGGGGAATCAGAGGCGGGGAAACAGAGGCGGGGAATCAGACATGGGGAATCAGTTGCGGGGAATCAGAGGCGGGGAATCAGAGCTTGGGAATCAGAGGCGGGGAATCAGAGTTGGGGCATCAGAGGTGGGGAATTAGATATGGGGAAACAGAGGCGGGGAATCAGAGGCGGGGAAACAGAGGCGGGGAATCAGATATAGGGAATCAGAGGTGGGGAATCAGAGGCAGGGAATCAGATGTGCGGAATCAGAGATGGGGAATCAGAGGCAGGGAATCAGAATCAGAAGCGGGGAATCAAAGGCCGGGAATCAGAGGCCGGGAATCAAATGCTGGGAATAAGAGGCGGGGAATCAGAGTTGGGGAATCAGAGGCGGGGAATCAGATATGGGGAAATAGAGGCCGGGAATCAGATATGGGGAATCAGAGGTGTGGAATCAGAGGTTGGGAATCAGAGGCAGGGAATCAGAGGCGGGGAAACAGAGGCGGGGAATCAGATATGGGGAATCAGAGGTGGCGAATCAAAGGCGGTGAAACAGAGATGGGGAATCAGGGCAGGGAATCAGAGGCAGGGAATCAGAGCTGGGGAAACAGAGGCGGGGAATCAGAGCTGGGGAATCAGAGGCGGGGAATCAGAGTTGGGGAATCAGAGGCAGGGAATCAGATATGGGGAATCAGAGGTGGGGAATTAGAGGCGGGGAAACAGAGGCGGGGATTCAGATATGGGGTATCAGAGGTGGGGAATCAGGGGAGGGGAATCAGTGGCAGGGAATCAGAGGAGGGGATTCAGAGGCGGGGAATCAGAGGCAGGGAATCAGACAATGGGAGTCAGAGGTGGTTTATCAGGGATTGGGAATCAGAGTCCGGGAAACAGAGGTGGGGAATCAGAGACCGGGAATCAGAGATGGGGAATCAGAGGCGGGGAATCAGATATGGGGAATCAGAGGCGGGGAATCAGAGGCAGGGAAACAGAGGCGGTGAATCAGATATTGGGAATCAGAGGTGGCGAATCAGAGGTAGAGAATCGGAGATGGGGAAGCAGAGGTGGGGAATCAGATGTGATGAATTAGAGATGGAGAATCAGAGGCGGGGTATCAGAGGTGCCAATCAGAGGCGGGGAAACAGAGGCGGGGAATCAGATAATGGGAATCAGAGGTGGGGAATAAGAGGTTGCGAATCAGAGGCAGGGAATCAGAGGCGGGGAATCAGAGGCGGGGAATCAGAGGCAGGGAATCGGATGTGCGGAATCAGAGATGGGGTATCAGAGGTGGTGAATCAGAGGTGGTGAGTCAGAGATGGGGAATCAGAGGCGGGGAATCAGAGGCAGGGAATCAGAAACGGGGAATCAGAGGCGGGCAATCATAACTGGCGAATCAGAGGAGGGGAATCAGTGGTGGGGAATCAGAGGCGGGGAATCAGATATGGTGAATCAGAGGTGGGGAATCAGAGGCGGGGAAACAGAGGCAGGGAATCAGATGCGGGGAACCAGAGGATGGGAATCATAGCTGGCAAATCAGAGGCGGGGAATCAGAGGTGGGGAATCAGAGGCGGGGAATCAGATATGGGGAATCAGAGGTGGGGAATGAGAGGCGGGGAAACAGAGGGTGGGAATCAGATATGGGGAATCAGAGGTGGGGAATCAGGGGCGGGGAATCAGTTGCAGGGAATCAGAGGAGGGGATTCAGAGCGGGGAATCAGAGGCAGGGAATCAGACACGGGGAATCAGAGGCGGTGAATCAGGGATGGGGAATCAGAGGCCGGGAATCAGAGGTGGGGAATCAGAGACCGGGAATCAGAGATGGGGAATCAGAGGCGTGGAATCAGATATGGGGAATCAGAGGCGGGGAATCAGAGGCGGGGAAACAGAGGCGGTGAATCAGATATTGGGAATCAGAGGTGGCGAATCGGAGATAGCGAATCAGAGATGGGGAAGCAGAGGTGGGGAATCAGATGTGATGAATTAGAGATGGGGAATCAGAGGCGGGGTATCAGAGGTGCCAATCAGAGGCGGGGAAACAGAGGCGGGGAATCAGATATGGGGAAACAGAGGCGAGGAATCAGAGGCAGGGAAACAGAGGCAGGGAATCAGATATGTGGAATCAGAGGTGGGGAATTAGAGGTTGCGAATCAGAGGCAGGGAATCAGAGGCGGGGAATCAGAGGCGTGGAATCAGAGGCAGGGAATCGGATGTGCGGAATCAGAGATGGGGAATCAGAGGTGGGGAATCAAAGTTGGTGAATCAGAGATGGGGAATCAAAGGCGGGGAATCAGATGCAGGGAATCAGACACGGGGAATCAGAGGCGGGGAATCATAGCTGCAGAATCAGAGGAGGGGAATCAGAGATGGGGAATCAGAGGCGGGAAATCAGATATGGGGAATCAGAGGCGGGGAATCAGAGGCGGGGAAACAGAGGCGGTGAATCAGATATGGGGAATCAGAGGCGGGGAATCAGATATGGGGAATCAGAGGTGGGGAATCAGAGCTGGGGAATCAGAGGCGGGGAATCAGAGTTTGGGAATCAGAGGAGGGGAATCAGAGTTTGGGAATCAGAGGAGGGGAATCAGATATGGGGAAACAGAGGCCGGGAATCAGAGGCAGGGAAACAGAGGCGGGGAATCAGATATGGGGAATCAGAGGTGGGGAATTAGAGGTTGCGAAACAGAGGCCGGGAATCACAGGCGGGGAATCAGAGGCGGGGAATCAGAGGCAGGGAATCGGATGTGCGGAATCAGAGATGGGGAATCAGAGGTGTGGAATCAGAGGTGGTGAATCAGAGAAGGGGAATCAGAGGCGGGGAATCAGAGGCAGGGGATCAGACGCAGGGAATCAGAAGCGGGGAATCATAGCTGGCGAATCAGAGTAGGGGAACCAGAGTTGCGGAATCTGAGGCGGGGAATCAGATATGGGGAAACAAAGGTGGGGAATCAGAGGCGGGGAAACAGAGGCGGGGAATCAGATATGGGGATTCAGAGGTGGGGTATTAGAGGTTGCGAATCAGAGGCCGGGAATCAGAGGCGGGGAATCAGAGGCGGGGAATCAGAGGCAGGGAATCGGATGTGCGGAATCAGAGATGGGGAATCAGAGGTGGGGAATCAGAGGTGGTGAATCAGAGAAGGGGAATCAGAGGCGGGGAATCAGCGGCAGGGGATCAGACGCAGGGAATCAGAAGTGGGGAATCATAGCTGGCGAATCAGAGTAGGGGAATCAGAGTTGCGGAATCAGAGGCGGGGAATCAGATATGGGGAAACAAAGGTGGGGAATCAGAGGCGGGGAAACATAGGCGGGGAATCAGATATGGGGATTCAGAGGTGGGGAATCAGAGGTTGGGAATCAGAGGCAGGGAATCAGAGGCGGGGAATCAGAGGCAGGGAATCAGATGCGGGGAATCAGAGGCGGGGAATCAGAGCTGGGGAATCAGAGGCGGGGAATCAGTGTTGGGGTATCAGAGGCATGGATTTAGATATGGGGAAACAGAGGCGGGGAATCAGAGGCAGGGAAACAGAGGCCGGGAATCAGATATGGGGAATCAGAGGTGGGGAATCAGAGGCAGGGAATCAGATGTGCGGAATCAGAGATGGGGAATCAGAGGCGGGGAATGAGATATGGGGAATCAGAGGCGGGGAATCAGAGGCGGGGATACAGAGGCGGGGAATCTGATATGGGGAATCAGATGTGGCGAATCAAAGGCGGTGAATCAGAGATGGAGAATCAGACGCGGGGAATCAGAGGCAGGGAATAAAACACGGGGAATCAGAGGCGGGGAATCAGAGCTGGGGAATCAGAGGCGGGGAATCAGAGTTGGGGAAGCAGAGGCGGGGAATCAGAGGCGGGGAAACAGAGGCGGGGAATCAGAGGCGGGGAAACAGAGGCGGGGAATCAGATATGGGGAATCAGATGTGGGGAATCAGAGGTTGGGAATCAGAGGCAGGGAATCAGAGGCGGGGAGTCAGAGGCGGGGAATCAGAGGCGGGGTATCAGAGGTGGCGAATCAGAGGCAGGGAAACAGAGGCGGGGAATCAGATATGGGGAATCAGAGGTGGGGATTTAGGGGCGGGGAATCAGTGGCAGGGAATCAGAGTCCGGGAATCAGTGGCTGGGAATCAGATGCCGGGAATAAGAGGACTTGGAATCAGAGGTGGGGAATCAGAGTGCGGGAATCAGAGATGGGGAATCAGAGGCGGGGAATGAGATATGGGGAATCAGAGGCGGGGAATCAGAGGTGGGGAAACAGAGGCGGGGAATCAGAATTGGGGAATCAGAGATGTGGAATCAGAGATGGGGAATCAGAGGCGGGGAATCAGACGCGGGGAATCAGAGGTGGTGAATCAGAGATGGGGAATCAGAGGGGGGGAATCAGAGGCAGGGAATCAGATGCGGGGAACCAGAGGATGGGAATCATAGCTGGCAAATCAGAGGCGGGGAATTAGAGGTGGGGAATCAGAGGCGGGGAATCAGATATGGGGAATCAGAGGTGGGGATTCAGAGGCGGGGAAACAGAGGCGGGGAATCAGATATGTTGGATCAGAGGTGGGGAATCAGAGGTGGGGAATCAGAGCTGGGGAATCAGAGGCGGGGAATCAGAATTGGGGAATCAGAGATGGGGAATCAGAGATGGGGAATCAGAGGCGGGGAATCAGACGCGGGGAATCAGTGGTGGTGAATCAGAGATGGGGAATCAGAGGGGGGGAATCAGAGGCAGGGAATCAGATGCGGGGAACCAGAGGATGGGAATCATAGCTGGCAAATCAGAGGCGGGGAATCAGAGGTGGGTATCAGAGGCGGGGAATCAGATATGGGGAATCAGAGATGGGGATTCAGAGGCGGGGAAACAGAGGCGGGGAATCAGATATGTTGGATCAGAGGTGGGGAATCAGAGGTGGGGAATCATAGCTGGGGAATCAGAGGCGGGGAATCAGAGTTGGGGAATCAGAGGCAGGGAATCAGATATGGGGAATCAGAGGTGGGGAATCAGAGGCGGGGAAACAGAGGAGGGGAATCAGATATGGGGTATCAGAGGTGGGGAATCAGGGGCGGGGAATCAGTGGCAGGGAATCAGAGGAGGGGATTCAGAGGCGGGGAATCAGAGGCAGGGAATCAGACACTGGGAATCAGAGGCGGTGAATCAGGGATGGGGAATCAGAGGCCGGGAAACAGAGGTGGGGAATCAGAGACCGGGAATCAGAGATGGGGAATCAGAGGCGGTGAATCAGATATGGGGAATCAGAGGCGGGGAATCAGAGGCGGGGAAACAGAGGCGGTGAATCAGATATTGGGAATCAGAGGTGGCGAATCAGAGGTAGAGAATCAGAGATGGGGAAGCAGAGGTGGGGAATCAAATGTGATGAATTAGAGATGGGGATTCAGAGTCGGGGTATCAGAGGTGCCAATCAGAGGCGGGGAAACAGAGGCGGGGAATCATAGGTGGTGAATCAGAGATGGGGAATCAGAGGGGGGGAATCAGAGGCAGGGAATCAGATGCGGGGAACCAGAGGATGGGAATCATAGCTGGCAAATCAGAGGCGGGGAATCAGATATGGCGAATCAGAGGTGGGGAATTAGAGGTTGCGAATCAGAGGCAGGGAATCAGAGGCGGGGAATCAGAGGTGGGGAATCAGAGGCAGGGAATCGGATGTGCGGAATCAGAGATGGGGAATCAGAGGTGGGGAATCAGATGTGGTGAATCAGAGATGGGGAATCAGAGGCGGGGAATCAGAGGCAGGGAATCAGACACGGGGAATCAGAGGCGGGGAATCTTAGCTGGCGAATCAGAGGAGGGGAATCAGAGGTGGGGAATCAGAGGCGGGGAATCAGATATGGGGAATCAGAGGTGGGGAATCAGAGGCGGAGAAACAGAGGCCGGGAATCAGATATGTTGTATCAGAGGTGGGGAATCAGAGGCGGGAAATCAGAGCTGGGGAATCAGAGGCGGGGAATCAGAGTTGGGGAATAGGAGTCCGGGAATCAGAGATGGGGAATCAGAGGCGGGGAATCAAATATGGGGAATCAGAGGCGGGGAATCAGAGGCGGGGAAACAGAGGCGGTGAATCAGATATGGGGAATCAGAGGTGGCGAATCAGAGGTTGAGAATCAGAGATGGGGAAGCAGAGGTGGGGTCTCAGATGTGATGAATTAGAGATGGGGAATCAGAGGCGGGGTATCAGAGGCGGCCAATCAGAGGCGGGGAATCAGAGGCGTGGAATCAGATATGGGAAATCAGAGGTGGGGAATCAGAGGCGGGGAAACAGAGGCGGGGAATCAGATATGGGGTATCAGAGGTGGGGAATCAGGGGCGGGGAATCAGTGGCAGGGAATCAGAGGAGGGGATTCAGAGGCGGGGAATCAGAGGTGGGGAATGAGAGGCGGGGAAACAGAGGGTGGGAATCATATATGGGGAATCAGAGGTGGGGAATCAGGGGCGGGGAATCAGTGGCAGGGAATCAGAGGAGGGGATTCAGAGCGGGGAATCAGAGGCAGGGAATCAGACACGGGGAATCAGAGGCGGTGAATCAGGGATGGGGAATCAGAGGCCGGGAATCAGAGGTGGGGAATCAGAGACCGGGAATCAGAGATGGGGAATCAGAGGCGGGGAATCAGATATGGGGAATCAGAGGCGGGGAATCAGAGGCGGGGAAACAGAGGCGGTGAATCAGATATTGGGAATCAGAGGTGGCGAATCGGAGGTAGCGAATCAGAGATGGGGAAGCAGAGGTGGGGAATCAGATGTGATGAATTAGAGATGGGGAATCAGAGGCGGGGTATCAGAGGTGCCAATCAGAGGCGGGGAAACAGAGGCGGGGAATCAGATATGGGGAAACAGAGGCGAGAAATCAGAGGCAGGGAAACAGAGGCGGGGAATCAGATATGTGGAATCAGAGGTGGGGAATTAGAGGTGGCGAATCAGAGGCAGGGAATCAGAGGCGGGGAATCAGAGGCGGGGAATCAGAGGCAGGGAATCGGATGTGCGGAATCAGAGATGGGGAATCAGAGGTGGGGAATCAGAGATGGGGAATCAAAGGCGGGGAATCAGAGGCAGGGAATCAGACACGGGGAATCAAAGGCGGGGAATCATAGCTGCAGAATCAGAGGAGGGGAATCAGAGATGGGGAATCAGAGGCGGGAAATCAGATATGGGGAATCAGAGGCGGGGAATCAGAGGCGGGGAAACAGAGGCGGTGAATCAGATATGGGGAATCAGAGGCGGGGAATCAGATATGGGGAATCAGAGGTGGGGAATCAGAGGCGGGGAATCAGAGTTTGGGAATCAGAGGAGGGGAATCAGAGTTTGGGAATCAGAGGAGGGGAATCAGATATGGGGAAACAGAGGCCGGGAATCAGAGGCAGGGAAACAGAGGCGGGGAATCAGATATGGGGAATCAGAGGTGGGGAATTAGAGGTTGCGAATCAGAGGCCGGGAATCAGAGGCGGGGAATCAGAGGCGGGGAATCAGAGGCAGGGAATCGGATGTGCGGAATCAGAGATGGGGAATCAGAGGTGGGGAATCAGAGGTGGTGAATCAGAGAAGGGGAATCAGAGGCGGGGAATCAGAGGCAGGGGATCAGACGCAGGGAATCAGAGGCGGGGAATCAGAGCTGGGGAATCAGAGGCGGGGAATCAGTGTTGGGGTATCAGAGGCATGGAATTAGATATGGGGAAACAGAGGCGGGGAATCAGAGGCGGGGAAACAGAGGCCGGGAATCAGATATGGGGAATCAGAGGTGGGGAATCAGAGGCAGGGAATCAGATGTGCGGAATCAGAGATGGGGAATCAGAGGCGGGGAATGAGATATGGGGAATCAGAGGCGGGGAATCAGAGGCGGGGATATAGAGGCGGGGAATCTGATATGGGGAATCAGATGTGGCGAATCAAAGGCGGTGAATCAGAGATGGAGAATCAGACGCGGGGAATCAGAGGCAGGGAATAAAACACGGGGAATCAGAGGCGGGGAATCAGAGCTGGGGAATCAGAGGCGGGGAATCAGAGTTGGGGAAGCAGAGGCGGGGAATCAGAGGCGGGGAAACAGAGGCGGGGAATCAGAGGCGGGGAAGCAGAGGCGTGGAATCAGATATGGGGAATCAGATGTGGGGAATCAGAGGTTGGGAATCAGAGGCAGGGAATCAGAGGCGGGGAGTCAGAGGCGGGGAATCAGAGGCGGGGTATCAGAGGTGGCGAATCAGAGGCAGGGAAACAGAGGCGGGGAATCAGATATGGGGAATCAGAGGTGGTGATTTAGGGGCGGGGAATCAGTGGCAGGGAATCAGAGGCCGGGAATCAGTGGCCGGGAATCAGATGCCGGGAATAAGAGGACTTGGAATCAGAGGTGGGGAATCAGAGTTCGGGAATCAGAGATGGGGAATCAGAGGCGGGGAATGAGATATGGGGAATCAGAGGCGGGGAATCAGAGGTGGGGAAACAGAGGCGGGGAATCAGAATTGGGGAATAAGAGATGTGCAATCAGAGATGGGGAATGAGAGGCGGGGAATCAGACGCGGGGAATCAGAGGTGGTGAATCAGAGATGGGGAATCAGAGGGGGGGAATCAGAGGCAGGGAATCAGATGCGGGGAACCAGAGGATGGGAATCATAGCTGGCAAATCAGAGGCGGGAAATCAGAGGTGGGGAATCAGAGGCGGGGAATCAGATATGGGGAATCAGAGGTGGGGATTCAGAGGCGGGGAAACAGAGGCGGGGAATCAGATATGTTGGATCAGAGGTGGGGAATCAGAGGTGGGGAATCAGAGCTGGGGAATCAGAGGCGGGGAATCAGAAATGGGGAATCAGAGATGGGGAATCAGAGATGGGGAATCAGAGGCGGGGAATCAGACGCGGGGAATCAGAGGTGGTGAATCAGAGATGGGGAATCAGAGGGGGGGAATCAGAGGCAGGGAATCAGATGCGGGGAACCAGAGGATGGGAATCATAGCTGGCAAATCAGAGGCGGGGAATCAGAGATGGGTATCAGAGGCGGGGAATCAGATATGGGGAATCAGAGGTGGGGATTCAGAGGCGGGGAAACAGGGGCGGGGAATCAGATATGTTGGATCAGAGGTGGGGAATCAGAGGTGGGGAATCATAGCTGGGGAATCAGAGGCGGGGAATCAGAGTTGGGGAATCAGAGGCAGGGAATCAGATATGGGGAATCAGAGGTGGGGAATCAGAGGCGGGAAAACAGAGGAGGGGAATCAGATATGGGGTATCAGAGGTGGGGAATCAGGGGCGGGGAATCAGTGGCAGGGAATCAGAGGAGGGGATTCAGAGGCGGGGAATCAGAGGCAGGGAATCAGACACTGGGAATCAGAGGCTGTGAATCAGGGATGGGGAATCAGAGGCCGGGAAACAGAGGTGGGGAATCAGAGACCGGGAATCAGAGATGGGGAATCAGAGGCGGGGAATCAGATATGGGGAATCAGAGGCGGGGAATCAGAGGCGGGGAAACAGAGGCGGTGAATCAGATATTGGGAATCAGAGGTGGCGAATCAGAGGTAGAGAATCAGAGATGGGGAAGCAGAGGTGGGGAATCAAATGTGATGAATTAGAGATGGGGAATCAGAGGCGGGGTATCAGAGGTGCCAATCAGAGGCGGGGAAACAGAGTCGGGGAATCAGAGGTGGTGAATCAGAGATGGGGAATCAGAGGGGGGGAATCAGAGGCAGGGAATCAGATGCGTGGAACCAGAGGATGGGAATCATAGCTGGCAAATCAGAGTTGGGGAATCAGGTATGGCGAATCAGAGGTGGGGAATTAGAGGTTGCGAATCAGAGGCAGGGAATCAGAGGAGGGGAATCAGAGGCGGGGAATCAGCGGCAGGGAATCGGATGTGCGGAATCAGAGATGGGGAATCAGAGGTGGGGAATCAGATGTGGTGAATCAGAGATGGGGAATCAGAGGCGGGGAATCAGAGGCAGGGAATCAGACACGGGGAATCAGAGGCGGGGAATCTTAGCTGGCGAATCAGAGGAGGGGAATCAGAGGTGGGGAATCAGAGGCGGGGAATCAGATATGGGGAATCAGAGGTGGGGAAATCAGAGGCGGAGAAAAAGAGGCCGGGAATCAGATATGTTGTATCAGAGGTCGGGAATCAGAGGCGGGAAATCAGAGCTGGGGAATCAGAGGCGGGGAATCAGAGTTGGGGAATCAGAGTCCGGGAATCAGAGATGGGGAATCAGAGGCGGGGAATCAAATATGGGGAATCAGAGGCGGGGAATCAGAGGCAGGGAAACAGAGGCGGTGAATCAGATATGGGGAATCAGAGGTGGCGAATCAGAGGTTGAGAATCAGAGATGGGGAAGCAGAGGTGGGGACTCAGATGTGATGAATTAGAGATGGGGAATCAGAGGCGGGGTATCAGAGGCGGCCAATCAGAGGCGGGGAATAAGAGGCGTGGAATCAGATATGGGAAATCAGAGGTGGGGAATCAGAGGCGGGGAAACAGAGGCGGGGAATCAGATATGGGGTATCAGAGGTGGGGAATCATGGGCGGGGAATCAGTGGCAGGGAATCAGAGGAGGGGATTCAGAGGCGGGGAATCAGAGGCAGGGAATCAGACACTGGGAATCAGAGGCGGTGAATCAGGGATGGGGAATGAGAGGCCGGGAAACAGAGGTGGGGAATCAGAGACCGGGAATCAGAGATGGGGAATCAGAGGCAGGGAATCAGATATGGGGAATCAGAGGCGGGGAATCAGAAGCGGGGAAACAGAGGCGGTGAATCAGATATTCGGAATCAGAGGTTGCGAATCAGAGGTAGAGAATCAGAGATGGGGAAGCAGAGGTGGGGAATCAGATGTGATGAATTAGAGATGGGGAATCAGAGGCGGGGTATCAGAGGTGCCAATCAGAGGCGGTGAAACAGAGGCGGGGAATCAGATATGGGGAAACAGAGGCGGGGAATCAGAGGCAGGGAAACAGAGGCGGGGAATCAGATATGGGGAATCAGAGGTGGGGAATAACAGGTTGCGAATCAGAGGCAGGGAATCAGAGGCGGGGAATCAGAGGCGGGGAATCAGAGGCAGGGAATCGGATGTGCAGAATCAGAGATGGGGAATCAGAGGTGGGGAATCAGAGGTGGTGAATCAGAGATGGGGAATCAAAGGCGTGGAATCAGAGGCAGGGTCAGACACGGGGAATCAGAGGCGGGGAATCAGATGCGGGGAACCAGAGGAGGGGAATCATAGCTGGCGAATCAGAGGCGGGGAATCAGAGGTGGGGAATCATAGGCGGGGAATCAGATATGGGGAATCAGAGGTGGGGAATCAGAGGCGGGGAAACAGAGGCGGGGAATCAGATATGTTGGATCAGAGGTGGGGAATCAGAGGCGGGGAATCAGAGCTGGGGAATCAGAGGCGGGGAATCAGAGTTGGGGAATCAGAGGCAGGGAATCAGATATGGGGAATCAGAGGTGGGGAATCAGAGGCGGGGAAACAGAGGCGGGGAATCAGATATGGGGTATCAGAGGTGGGGAATCAGGGGCGGGGAATCAGTGGCAGGGAATCAGAGGAGGGGATTCAGAGGCGGGGAATCAGAGGCAGGGAATCAGACACTGGGAGTCAGAGGCGGTGAATCAGGGATTGGGAATCAAAGGCCGGGAAACAGAGGTGGGGAATCAGAGACCGGGAATCAGAGATGGGGAATCAGAGGCGGGGAATCAGATATGGGGAATCAGAGGCGGGGAATCAGAGGCAGGGAAACAGAGGCGGTGAATCAGATATTGGGAATCAGAGGTGGCGAATCAGAGGTAGAGAATCAGAGATGGGGAAGCAGAGGTGGGGAATCAGATGTGATGAATTAGAGATGGGGAATCAGAGGCGGGGTATCAGAGGTGCCAATCAGAGGCGGGGAAACAGAGGCGGGGAATCAGATATGGGGAATCAGAGGTGGGGAATAAGAGGTTGCGAATCAGAGGCAGGGAATCAGAGGCGGGGAATCAGAGGCGGGGAATCAGAGGCAGGGAATCGGATGTGCGGAATCAGAGATGGGGTATCAGAGGTGGTGAATCAGAGGTGGTGAGTCAGAGATGGGGAATCAGAGGCGGGGAATCAGAGGCAGGGAATCAGAAACGGGGAATCAGAGGCGGGCAATCATAACTGGCGAATCAGAGGAGGGGAATCAGTGGTGGGGAATCAGAGGCGGGGAATCAGATATGGTGAATCAGAGGTGGGGAATCAGAGGCGGGGAAACAGAGGCAGGGAATCAGATGCGGGGAACCAGAGGATGGGAATCATAGCTGGCAAATCAGAGGCGGGGAATCAGAGGTGGGGAATCAGAGGCGGGGAATCAGATATGGGGAATCAGAGGTGGGGAATCAGAGGCAGGGAATCAGAAACGGGGAATCAGAGGCGGGCAATCATAACTGGCGAATCAGAGGAGGGGAATCAGTGGTGGGGAATCAGAGGCAGGGAATCAGATATGGTGAATCAGAGGTGGGGAATCAGAGCGGGGAATCAGAGGCAGGGAATCAGACACGGGGAATCAGAGGCGGTGAATCAGGGATGGGGAATCAGAGGCCGGGAATCAGAGGTGGGGAATCAGAGACCGGGAATCAGAGATGGGGAATCAGAGGAGGGGAATCAGATATGGGGAATCAGAGGCGGGGAATCAGAGGCGGGGAAACAGAGGCGGTGAATCAGATATTGGGAATCAGAGGTGGCGAATCGGAGGTAGCGAATCAGAGATGGGGAAGCAAAGGTGGGGAATCAGATGTGATGAATTAGAGATGGGGAATCAGAGGCGTGGTATCAGAGGTGCCAATCAGAGGCGGGGAAACAGAGGCGGGGAATCAGATATGGGGAAACAGAGGCGAGGAATCAGAGGCAGGGAAACAGAGGCGGGGAATCAGATATGTGGAATCAGAGGTGGGGAATTAGAGGTTGCGAATCAGAGGCAGGGAATCAGAGGTGGGGTATCAGAGGCGGGGAATCAGAGGCAGGGAATCGGATGTGCGGAATCAGAGATGGGGAATCAGAGGTGGGGAATCAGAGGTGGTGAATAAGAGATGGGGTATCAAAGGCGGGGAATCAGAGGCACGGAATCAGACACGGGGAATCAGAGGCGGGGAATCATAGCTGCAGAATCAGAGGAGGGGAATCAGAGATGGGTAATCAGAGGCGGGAAATCAGATATGGGGAATCAGAGGCGGGGAATCAGAGGCGGGGAAACAAAGGCGGTGAATCAGATATGGGGAATCAGAGGCGGGGAATCAGATAATGGGAATCAGAGGTGGGGAATCTGAGCTGGGGAATCAGAGGCGGGGAATCAGAGTTTGGGAATCAGAGGAGGGGAATCAGAGTTTGGGAATCAGAGGAGGGGAATCAGATATGGGGAAACAGAGGCCGGGAATCAGAGGCAGGGAAACAGAGGCGGGGAATCAGATATGGGGAATCAGAGGTGGGGAATTAGAGGTTGCGAATCAGAGGCCGGGAATCAGAGGCGGGGAATCAGAGGCGTGGAATCAGAGGCAGGGAATCGGATGTGCGGAATCAGAGGCAGGGAATCAGATGCGGGGAATCAGAGGCGGGGAATCAGAGCTTGGGAATCAGAGGCGGGGAATCAGTGTTGGGGTATCAGAGGCATGGAATTAGATATGGGGAAACAGAGGCGGGGAATCAGAGGCGGGGAAACAGAGGCCGGGAATCAGATATGGGGAATCAGAGGTGGGGAATCAGAGGCAGGGAATCAGATGTGCGGAATCAGAGATGGGGAATCAGAGGCGGGGAATGAGATATGGGGAATCAGAGGCGGGGAATCAGAGGCGGGGATACAGACGCGGGGAATCTGATATGGGGAATCAGATGTGGCGAATCAATGGCGGTGAATCAGAGATGGAGAATCAGACGCGGGGAATCAGAGGCAGGGAATAAAACACGGGGAATCAGAGGCGGGGAATCAGAGCTGGGGAATCAGAGGCGGGGAATCAGAGTTGGGGAAGCAGAGGCGGGGAATCAGAGGCGGGGAAACAGAGGCGGGGAATCAGAGGCGGGAAAACATTGGCGGGGAATCAGATATGGGGAATCAGATGTGGGGAATCAGAGGTTGGGAATCAGAGGCAGGGAATCAGAGGCGGGGAGTCAAAGGCGGGGAATCAGAGGCGGGGTATCAGAGGTGGCGAATCAGAGGCAGGGAAACAGAGGCGGGGAATCAGATATGGGGAATCAGAGGTGGGGATTTAGGGGCGGGGAATCAGTGGCAGGGAATCAGAGGCCGGGAATCAGTGGCCTGGAATCAGATGCCGGGAATAAGAGGACTTGGAATCAGAGGTGGGGAATCAGAGTTCGGGAATCAGAGATGGGGAATCAGAGGCGGGGAATGAGATATGGGGAATCAGAGGCGGGGAATCAGAGGTGGGAAAACAGAGGCGGGGAATCAGATTTGGGGAATCAGAGATGTGGAATCAGAGATGGGGAATCAGAGGCGGGGAATCAGACGCGGGGAATCAGAGGTGGTGAATCAGAGATGGGGAATCAGAGGGGGGGAATCAGAGGCAGGGAATCAGAATCGGGGAACCAGAGGATGGGAATCATAGCTGGCAAATCAGAGGCGGGGAATCAGAGGTGGGGAATTAGAGGCGGGGAATCAGATATGGGGAATCAGAGGTGGTGAATCAGAGATGGGGAAACAGAGGCGGGGAATCAGAGGCAGGGAATCAGATGCGTGGAACCAGAGGATGGGAATCATAGCTGGCAAATCAGAGGCGGGGAATCAGAGGTGGGTATCAGAGGCGGGGAATCAGATATGGGGAATCAGAGGTGGGGATTCAGAGGCGGGGAAACAGAGGCGGGGAATCAGATATGTTGGATCAGAGGTGGGGAATCAGAGGTGGGGAATCATGGCTGGGGAATCAGAGGCGGGGAATCAGAGTTGGGGAATCAGAGGCAGGGAATCAGATATGGGGAATCAGAGGTGGGGAATCAGAGGCGGGGAAAAAGAGGAGGGGAATCAGATATGGGGTATCAGAGGTGGGGAATCAGGGGCGGGGAATCAGTGGCAGGGAATCAGAGGAGGGGATTCAGAGGCAGGGAATCAGAGGCAGGGAATCAGACACTGGGAATCAGAGGCGGTGAATCAGGGATGGGGAATCAGAGGCCGGGAAACAGAGGTGGGGAATCAGAGACCGGGAATCAGAGATGGGGAATCAGAGGCGGGGAATCAGATATGGGGAATCAAAGGCGGGGAATCAGAGGCGGGGAAACAGAGGCGGTGAATCAGATATTGGGAATCAGAGGTGGCGAATCAGAGGTAGAGAATCAGAGATGGGGAAGCAGAGGTGGGGAATCAAATGTGATGAATTAGAGATGGGGAATCAGAGGCGGGGTATCAGAGGTGCCAATCAGAGGTGGGGAAACAGAGGCGGGGAATCAGAGGTGGTGAATCAGAGATGGGGAATCAGAGGGGGGGAATCAGAGGCAGGGAATCAGATGCGGGGAACCAGAGGATGGGAATGATAGCTGGCAAATCAGAGGCGGGGAATCAGATATGGCGAATCAGAGGTGGGGAATTAGAGGTTGCGAATCAGAGGCAGGGAATCAGAGGCGGGGAATCAGAGGCGGGGAATCAGAGGCAGGGAATCGGATGTGCGGAATCAGAGATGAGGAATCAGAGGTGGGGAATCAGATGTGGTGAATCAGAGATGGGGAATCAGAGGCGGGGAATCAGAGGCAGGGAATCAGACACGGGGAATCAGAGGCGGGGAATCTTAGCTGGCGAATCAGAGGAGGGGAATCAGAGGTGGGGAATCAGAGGCGGGGAATCAGATATGGGGAATCAGAGGTGGGGAATCAGAGGCGGAGAAACAGAGGCCGGGAATCAGATATGTTGTATCAGAGGTGGGGAATCAGAGGCGGGAAATAAGAGCTGGGGAATCAGAGGCGGGGAATCAGAGTTGGGGAATCAGAGTCCGGGAATCAGAGATGGGGAATCAGAGGCGGGGAATCAAATATGGGGAATCAGAGGCGGGGAATCAGAGGCGGGGAAACAGAGGCGGTGAATCAGATATGGGGAATCAGAGGTGGCGAATCAGAGGTTGAGAATCAGAGATGGGGAAGCAGAGGTGGGGACTCAGATGTGATGAATTAGAGATGGGGAATCAGAGGCGGGGTATCAGAGGCGGCCAATCAGAGGCGGGGAATCAGACGCGTGGAATCAGATATGGGAAATAAGAGGTGGGGAATCAGAGGCGGGGAAACAGAGGCGGGGAATCAGATATGGGGTATCAGAGGTGGGGAATCAGGGGTGGGGAATCAGTGGCAGGGAATCAGAGGAGGGGATTCAGAGGCGGGGAATCAGAGGCAGGGATTCAGACACTGGGAATCAGAGGCGGTGAATCAGGGATGGGGAATGAGAGGACGGGAAACAGAGGTGGGGAATCAGAGACCGGGAATCAGAGATGGGGAATCAGAGGCGGGGAATCAGATATGGGGAATCAGAGGCGGGGAATCAGAAGCGGGGAAACAGAGGCGGTGAATCAGATATTCGGAATCAGAGGTTGCGAATCAGAGGTAGAGAATCAGAGATGGGGAAGCAGAGGTGGGGAATCAGATGTGATGAATTAGAGATGGGGAATCAGAGGCGGGGTATCAGAGGTGCCAATCAGAGGCGGTGAAACAGAGGCGGGGAATCAGATATGGGGAAACAGAGGCGGGGAATCAGAGGCAGGGAAACAGAGGCGGGGAATCAGATATGGGGAATCAGAGGTGGGGAATAACAGGTTGCGAATCAGAGGCAGGGAATCAGAGGCGGGGAATCAGAGGCGGGGAATCAGAGGCAGGGAATCGGATGTGCAGAATCAGAGATGGGGAATCAGAGGTGGGGAATCAGAGGTGGTGAATCAGAGATGGGGAATCAAAGGCGTGGAATCAGAGGCAGGGTCAGACACGGGGAATCAGAGGCGGGGAATCAGATGCGGGGAACCAGAGGAGGGGAATCATAGCTGGCGAATCAGAGGCGGGGAATCAGAGGTGGGGAATCATAGGCGGGGAATCAGATATGGGGAATCAGAGGTGGGGAATCTGAGGCGGGGAAACAGAGGCGGGGAATCAGATATGTTGGATCAGAGGTGGGGAATCAGAGGCGGGGAATCAGAGCTGGGGAATCAGAGGCGGGGAATCAGAGTTGGGGAATCAGAGGCAGGGAATCAGATATGGGGAATCAGAGGTGGGGAATCAGAGGCGGGGAAACAGAGGCGGGGAATCAGATATGGGGTATCAGAGGTGGGGAATCAGGGGCGGGGAATCAGTGGCAGGGAATCAGAGGAGGGGATTCAGAGGCGGGGAATCAGAGGCAGGGAATCAGACACTGGGAGTTAGAGGCGGTGAATCAGGGATTGGGAATCAGAGGCCGGGAAACAGAGGTGGGGAATCAGAGACCGGGAATCAGAGATGGGGAATCAGAGGCGGGGAATCAGATATGGGGAATCAGAGGCGGGGAATCAGAGGCAGGGAAACAGAGGCGGTAAATCAGATATTGGGAAGCAGAGGTGGGGAATCAGATGTGATGAATTAGAGATGGGGAATCAGAGGCGGGGTATCAGAGGTGCCAATCAGAGGCGGGGAAACAGAGGCGGGGAATCAGATATGGGGAATCAGAGGTGGGGAATAAGAGGTTGCGAATCAGAGGCAGGGAATCAGAGGCGGGGAATCAGAGGCGGGGAATCAGAGGCAGGGAATCGGATGTGCGGAATCAGAGATGGGGTATCAGAGGTGGTGAATCAGAGGTGGTGAGTCAGAGATGGGGAATCAGAGGCGGGGAATCAGAGGCAGGGAATCAGAAACGGGGAATCAGAGGCGGGCAATCATAACTGGCGAATCAGAGGAGGGGAATCAGTGGTGGGGAATCAGAGGCGGGGAATCAGATATGGTGAATCAGAGGTGGGGAATCAGAGGCGGGGAAACAGAGGCAGGGAATCAGATGCGGGGAACCAGAGGATGGGAATCATAGCTGGCAAATCAGAGGCGGGGAATCAGAGGTGGGGAATCAGAGGCGGGGAATCAGATATGGGGAATCAGAGGTGGGGATTCAGAGGCGGGGAAACAGAGGCGGGGAATCAGATATGTTGGATCAGAGGTGGGGAATCAGAGGTGGGGAATCAGAGCTGGGGAATCAGAGGCGGGGAATCAGAATTGGGGAATCAGAGATGGGGAATCAGAGATGGGGAATCAGAGGCGGGGAATCAGACGCGGGGAATCAGAGGTGGTGAATCAGAGATGGGGAATCAGAGGGGGGGAATCAGAGGCGGGGAATCAGATGCGGGGAACCAGAGGATGGGAATCATATCTGGCAAATCAGAGGTGGGGAATCAGAGGTGGGTATCAGAGGCGGGGAATCAGATATGGGGAATCAGAGGTGGGGATTCAGAGGCGGGGAAACAGAGGCGGGGAATCAGATATGTTGGATCAGAGGTGGGGAATCAGAGGTGGGGAATCATAGCTGGGGAATCAGAGGCGGGGAATCAGAGTTGGGGAATCAGAGGCAGGGAATCAGATATGGGGAAACAGAGGTGGGGAATCAGAGGCGGGGAAACAGAGGAGGGGAATCAGATATGGGGTATCAGAGGTGGGGAATCAGGGGCGGGGAATCAGTGGCAGGGAATCAGAGGAGGGGATTCAGAGGCGGGGAATCAGAGGCAGGGAATCAGACACTGGGAATCAGAGGCGGTGAATCAGGGATGGGGAATCAGAGGCCGGGAAACAGAGGTGGGGAATCAGAGACCGGGAATCAGAGATGGGGAATCAGAGGCGGGGAATCAGATATGGGGAATCAGAGGCGGGGAATCAGAGGCGGGGAAACAGAGGCGGTGAATCAGATATTGGGAATCAGAGGTGGCGAATCAGAGGTAGAGAATCAGAGATGGGGAAGCAGAGGTGGGGAATCAAATGTGATGAATTAGAGATGGGGAATCAGAGGCGGGGTATCAGAGGTGCCAATCAGAGGCGGGGAAACAGAGGCGGGGAATCAGAGGTGGTGAATCAGAGATGGGGAATCAGAGGGGGGGAATCAGAGGCAGGGAATCAGATGCGGGAAACCAGAGGATGGGAATGATAGCTGGCAAATCAGAGGAGGGGAATCAGATATGGCGAATCAGAGGTGGGGAATTAGAGATTGCGAATCAGAGGCAGGGAATCAGAGGCGGGGAATCAGAGGCGGGGAATCATAGGCAGGGAATCGGATGTGCGGAATCAGAGATGGGGAATCAGAGGTGGGGAATCAGATGTGGTGAATCAGAGATGGGGAATCAGAGGCGGGGAATCAGAGGCAGGGAATCAGACACGGGGAATCAGAGGCGGGGAATCTTAGCAGGCGAATCAGTGGAGGGGAATCAGAGGTGGGGAATCAGAGGCGGGGAATCAGATATGGGGAATCAGAGGTGGGGAATCAGAGGCGGAGAAACAGAGGCCGGGAATCAGATATGTTGTATCAGAGGTGGGGAATCAGATGCGGGAAATCAGAGCTGGGGAATCAGAGGCGGGGAATCAGAGTAGGGGAATCAGAGTCCGGGAATCAGAGATGGGGAATCAGAGGCGGGGAATCAAATATGGAGAATCAGAGGCGGGGAATCAGAGGCGGGGAAACAGAGGCGGTGAATCAGATATGGGGAATCAGAGGTGGCGAATCAGAGGTTGAGAATCAGAGATGGGGAAGCAGAGGTGGTGACTCAGATGTGATGAATTAGAGATGGGGAATCAGAGGCGGGGTATCAGAGGCGGCCATTCAGAGGCGGGGAATCAGAGGCGTGGAATCAGATATGGGAAATCAGAGGTGGGGAATCAGAGGCGGGGAAACAGAGGCGGGGAATCAGATATGGGGTATCAGAGGTGGGGAATCAGGGGCGGGGAATCAGTGGCAGGGAATCAGAGGAGGGGATTCAGAGGCGGGGAATCAGAGGCAGGGAATCAGACACTGGGAATCAGAGGCGGTGAATAAGGGATGGGGAATGAGAGGCCGGGAAACAGAGGTGGGGAATCAGAGACCGGGAATCAGAGATGGGGAATCAGAGGCGGGGAATCAGATATGGGGAATCAGAGGCGGGGAATCAGAAGCGGGGAAACAGAGGCGGTGAATCAGATATTCGGAATCAGAGGTTGCGAATCAGAGGTAGAGAATCAGAGATGGGGAAGCAGAGGTGGGGAATCAGATGTGATGAATTAGAGATGGGGAATCAGAGGCGGGGTATCAGAGGTGCCAATCAGAGGCGGTGAAACAGAGGCGGCGAATCAGATATGGGGAAACAGAGGCGGGGAATCAGAGGCAGGGAAACAGAGGCGGGGAATCAGATATGGGGAATCAGAGGTGGGGAATAACAGGTTGCGAATCAGAGGCAGGGAATCAGAGGCGGGGAATCAGAGGCGGGGAATCAGAGGCAGGGAATCGGATGTGCAGAATCAGAGATGGGGAATCAGAGGTGGGGAATCAGAGGTGGTGAATCAGAGATGGGGAATCAAAGGCGTGGAATCAGAGGCAGGGTCAGACACGGGGAATCAGAGGCGGGGAATCAGATGCGGGGAACCAGAGGAGGGGAATCATAGCTGGCGAATCAGAGGCGGGGAATCAGAGGTGGGGAATCATAGGCGGGGAATCAGATATGGGGAATCAGAGGTGGGGAATCAGAGGCGGGGAAACAGAGGCGGGGAATCAGATATGTTGGATCAGAGGTGGGGAATCAGAGGCGGGGAATCAGAGCTGGGGAATCAGAGGCGGGGAATCAGAGTTGGGGAATCAGAGGCAGGGAATCAGATATGGGGAATCAGAGGTGGGGAATCAGAGGCGGGGAAACAGAGGCGGGGAATCAGATATGGGGTATCAGAGGTGGGGAATCAGGGGCGGGGAATCAGTGGCAGGGAATCAGAGGAGGGGATTCAGAGGCGGGGAATCAGAGGCAGGGAATCAGACACTGGGAGTCAGAGGCGGTGAATCAGGGATTGGGAATCAGAGGCCGGGAAACAGAGGTGGGGAATCAGAGACCGGGAATCAGAGATGGGGAATCAGAGGCGGGGAATAAGATATGGGGAATCAGAGGCGGTGAATCAGATATTGGGAATCAGAGGTGGCGAATCAGAGGTAGAGAATCGGAGATGGTGAAGCAGAGGTGGGGAATCAGATGTGATGAATTAGAGATGGGGAATCAGAGGCGGGGAATCAGAGGTGCCAATCAGAGGCGGGGAAACAGAGGCGGGGAATCAGAGGCAGGGAATCAGAGGCGGGGAATCAGAGGCGGGGAATCAGAGGCAGGGAATCGGATGTGCGGAATCAGAGATGGGGTATCAGAGGTGGTGAATCAGAGGTGGTGAGTCAGAGATGGGGAATCAGAGGCGGGGAATCAGAGGCAGGGAATCAGAAACGGGGAATCAGAGGCGGGCAATCATAACTGGCGAATCAGAGGAGGGGAATCAGTGGTGGGGAATCAGAGGCGGGGAATCAGATATGGTGAATCAGAGGTGGGGAATCAGAGGCGGGGAAACAGAGGCCGGGAATCAGATATGTTGTATCAGAGGTGGGGAATCAGAGGCGGGAAATCAGAGCTGGGGAATCAGAGGCGGGGAAATCAGAGTTGGGGAATCAGAGTCCGGGAATCAGAGATGGGAAATCAGAGGAGGGGAATCAAATATGGGGAATCAGAGGCGGGGAATCAGAGTTTTTGGAATCAGAGTCCGGGAATCAGAGATGGGGAATCAGAGGCGGGGAATCAAATATGGGGAATCAGAGGCGGGGAATCAGAGGCGGGGAAACAGAGGCGATGAATCAGATATGGGCAATCAGAGGTGGCGAATCAGAGGTAGAGAATCAGAGATGGGGAAGCAGAGGTGGTGAATCAGAGGCGGGAAATCAGAGCTGGGGAATCACAGGCGGGGAATCAGAGTTGGGGAATCAGAGTCCGGGAATCAGAGGCGGGGAAACAGAGGCGGTGAATCAGATATGGGGAATCAGAGGTGGCGGATCAGAGGTTGAGAATCAGAGATGGGGAAGCAGAGGTGGGGAATCAGATGTGATGAATTAGAGATGGTGAATCAGAGGCAGGGTATCAGAGGCGCCCAATCAGAGGCGGGGAATCAGAGGCGTGGAATCAGATATGGGAAATCAGAGGTGGGGAATCAGAGGCGGGGAATCAGAGGCGGGGAAACAGAGGCAGGGAATCAGATGCGGGGAACCAGAGGATGGGAATCATAGCTGGCAAATCAGAGGCGGGGAATCAGAGGTGGGGAATCAGAGGCGGGGAATCAGATATGGGGAATCAGAGGTGGGGAATCAGAGGCAGGGAATCAGAAACGGGGAATCAGAGGCGGGCAATCATAACTGGCGAATCAGAGGAGGGGAATCAGTGGTGGGGAATCAGAGGCAGGGAATCAGATATGGTGAATCAGAGGTGGGGAATCAGAGCGGGGAATCAGAGGCAGGGAATCAGACACGGGGAATCAGAGGCGGTGAATCAGGGATGGGGAATCAGAGGCCGGGAATCAGAGGTGGGGAATCAGAGACCGGGAATCAGAGATGGGGAATCAGAGGAGGGGAATCAGATATGGGGAATCAGAGGCGGGGAATCAGAGGCGGGGAAACAGAGGCGGTGAATCAGATATTGGGAATCAGAGGTGGCGAATCGGAGGTAGCGAATCAGAGATGGGGAAGCAGAGGTGGGGAATCAGATGTGATGAATTAGAGATGGGGAATCAGAGGCGTGGTATCAGAGGTGCCAATCAGAGGCGGGGAAACAGAGGCGGGGAATCAGATATGGGGAAACAGAGGCGAGGAATCAGAGGCAGGGAAACAGAGGCGGGGAATCAGATATGTGGAATCAGAGGTGGGGAATTAGAGGTTGCGAATCAGAGGCAGGGAATCAGAGGTGGGGTATCAGAGGCGGGGAATCAGAGGCAGGGAATCGGATGTGCGGAATCAGAGATGGGGAATCAGAGGTGGGGAATCAGAGGTGGTGAATAAGAGATGGGGAATCAAAGGCGGGGAATCAGAGGCACGGAATCAGACACGGGGAATCAGAGGCGGGGAATCATAGCTGCAGAATCAGAGGAGGGGAATCAGAGATGGGTAATCAGAGGCGGGAAATCAGATATGGGGAATCAGAGGCGGGGAATCAGAGGAGGGGAAACAAAGGCGGTGAATCAGATATGGGGAATCAGAGGCGGGGAATCAGATAATGGGAATCAGAGGTGGGGAATCTGAGCTGGGGAATCAGAGGCGGGGAATCAGAGTTTGGGAATCAGAGGAGGGGAATCAGAGTTTGGGAATCAGAGGAGGGGAATCAGATATGGGGAAACAGAGGCCGGGAATCAGAGGCAGGGAAACAGAGGCGGGGAATCAGATATGGGGAATCAGAGGTGGGGAATTAGAGGTTGCGAATCAGAGGCCGGGAATCAGAGGCGGGGAATCAGAGGCGGGGAATCAGAGGCAGGGAATCGGATGTGCGGAATCAGAGGCAGGGAATCAGATGCGGGGAATCAGAGGCGGGGAATCAGAGCTGGGGAATCAGAGGCGGGGAA
This sequence comes from Narcine bancroftii, assembly GCF_036971445.1. NCBI lineage: Eukaryota > Metazoa > Chordata > Chondrichthyes > Torpediniformes > Narcinidae > Narcine > Narcine bancroftii. The sequence goes on from NC_091470.1 coordinate 266,782,156, forward strand.
TCAGTGTTGGGGTATCAGAGGCATGGAATTAGATATGGGGAAACAGAGGCGGGGAATCAGAGGCGGGGAAACAGAGGCCGGGAATCAGATATGGGGAATCAGAGGTGGGGAATCAGAGGCAGGGAATCAGATGTGCGGAATCAGAGATGGGGAATCAGAGGCGGGGAATGAGATATGGGGAATCAGAGGCGGGGAATCAGAGGCGGGGATACAGACGTGGGGAATCTGATATGGGGAATCAGATGTGGCGAATCAATGGCGGTGAATCAGAGATGGAGAATCAGACGCGGGGAATCAGAGGCAGGGAATAAAACACGGGGAATCAGAGGCGGGGAATCAGAGCTGGGGAATCAGAGGCGGGGAATCAGAGTTGGGGAAGCAGAGGCGGGGAATCAGAGGCGGGGAAACAGAGGCAGGGAATCAGAGGCGGGAAAACATTGGCGGGGAATCAGATATGGGGAATCAGATGTGGGGAATCAGAGGTTGGGAATCAGAGGCAGGGAATCAGAGGCGGGGAGTCAAAGGCGGGGAATCAGAGGCGGGGTATCAGAGGTGGCGAATCAGAGGCAGGGAAACAGAGGCGGGGAATCAGATATGGGGAATCAGAGGTGGGGATTTAGGGGCGGGGAATCAGTGGCAGGGAATCAGAGGCCGGGAATCAGTGGCCTGGAATCAGATGCCGGGAATAAGAGGACTTGGAATCAGAGGTGGGGAATCAGAGTTCGGGAATCAGAGATGTGGAATCAGAGGCGGGGAATGAGATATGGGGAATCAGAGGCGGGGAATCAGAGGTGGGAAAACAGAGGCGGGGAATCAGAATTGGGGAATCAGAGATGTGGAATCAGAGATGGGGAATCAGAGGCGGGGAATCATACGCGGGGAATCAGAGGTGGTGAATCAGAGATGGGGAATCAGAGGGGGGGAATCAGAGGCAGGGAATCAGAATCGGGGAACCAGAGGATGGGAATCATAGCTGGCAAATCAGAGGCGGGGAATCAGAGGTGGGGAATTAGAGGCGGGGAATCAGATATGGGGAATCAGAGGTGGTGAATCAGAGATGGGGAAACAGAGGCGGGGAATCAGAGGCAGGGAATCAGATGCGTGGAACCAGAGGATGGGAATCATAGCTGGCAAATCAGAGGCGGGGAATCAGAGGTGGGTATCAGAGGCGGGGAATCAGATATGGGGAATCAGAGGTGGGGATTCAGAGGCGGGGAAACAGAGGCGGGGAATCAGATATGTTGGATCAGAGGTGGGGAATCAGAGGTGGGGAATCATAGCTGGGGAATCAGAGGCGGGGAATCAGAGTTGGGGAATCAGAGGCAGGGAATCAGATATGGGGAATCAGAGGTGGGGAATCAGAGGCGGGGAAAAAGAGGAGGGGAATCAGATATGGGGTATCAGAGGTGGGGAATCAGGGGCGGGGAATCAGTGGCAGGGAATCAGAGGAGGGGATTCAGAGGCGGGGAATCAGAGGCAGGGAATCAGACACTGGGAATCAGAGGCGGTGAATCAGGGATGGGGAATCAGAGGCCGGGAAACAGAGGTGGGGAATCAGAGACCGGGAATCAGAGATGGGGAATCAGAGGCGGGGAATCAGATATGGGGAATCAAAGGCGGGGAATCAGAGGCGGGGAAACAGAGGCGGTGAATCAGATATTGGGAATCAGAGGTGGCGAATCAGAGGTAGAGAATCAGAGATGGGGAAGCAGAGGTGGGGAATCAAATGTGATGAATTAGAGATGGGGAATCAGAGGCGGGGTATCAGAGGTGCCAATCAGAGGTGGGGAAACAGAGGCGGGGAATCAGAGGTTGTGAATCAGAGATGGGGAATCAGAGGGGGGGAATCAGAGGCAGGGAATCAGATGCGGGGAACCAGAGGATGGGAATGATAGCTGGCAAATCAGAGGCGGGGAATCAGATATGGCGAATCAGAGGTGGGGAATTAGAGGTTGCGAATCAGAGGCAGGGAATCAGAGGCGGGGAATCAGAGGCGGGGAATCAGAGGCAGGGAATCGGATGTGCGGAATCAGAGATGGGGAATCAGAGGTGGGGAATCAGATGTGGTGAATCAGAGATGGGGAATCAGAGGCGGGGAATCAGAGGCAGGGAATCAGACACGGGGAATCAGAGGCGGGGAATCTTAGTTGGCGAATCAGAGGAGGGGAATCAGAGGTGGGGAATCAGAGGCGGGGAATCAGATATGGGGAATCAGAGGTGGGGAATCAGAGGCGGAGAAACAGAGGCGGGGAATCAGATATGGGGTATCAGAGGTGGGGAATCAGGGGCGGGGAATCAGTGGCAGGGAATCAGAGGAGGGGATTCAGAGGCGGGGAATCAGAGGCAGGGAATCAGACACTGGGAATCAGAGGCGGTGAATAAGGGATGGGGAATGAGAGGCCGGGAAACAGAGGTGGGGAATCAGAGACCGGGAATCAGAGATGGGGAATCAGAGGCGGGGAATCAGATATGGGGAATCAGAGGCGGGGAATCAGAAGCGGGGAAACAGAGGCGGTGAATCAGATATTCGGAATCAGAGGTTGCGAATCAGAGGTAGAGAATCAGAGATGGGGAAGCAGAGGTGGGGAATCAGATGTGATGAATTAGAGATGGGGAATCAGAGGCGGGGTATCAGAGGTGCCAATCAGAGGCGGTGAAACAGAGGCGGCGAATCAGATATGGGGAAACAGAGGCGGGGAATCAGAGGCAGGGAAACAGAGGCGGGGAATCAGATATGGGGAATCAGAGGTGGGGAATAACAGGTTGCGAATCAGAGGCAGGGAATCAGAGGCGGGGAATCAGAGGCGGGGAATCAGAGGCAGGGAATCGGATGTGCAGAATCAGAGATGGGGAATCAGAGGTGGGGAATCAGAGGTGGTGAATCAGAGATGGGGAATCAAAGGCGTGGAATCAGAGGCAGGGTCATACACGGGGAATCAGAGGCGGGGAATCAGATGCGGGGAACCAGAGGAGGGGAATCATAGCTGGCGAATCAGAGGCGGGGAATCAGAGGTGGGGAATCATAGGCGGGGAATCAGATATGGGGAATCAGAGGTGGGGAATCAGAGGCGGGGAAACAGAGGCGGGGAATCAGATATGTTGGATCAGAGGTGGGGAATCAGAGGCGGGGAATCAGAGCTGGGGAATCAGAGGCGGGGAATCAGAGTTGGGGAATCAGAGGCAGGGAATCAGATATGGGGAATCAGAGGTGGGGAATCAGAGGCGGGGAAACAGAGGCGGGGAATCAGATATGGGGTATCAGAGGTGGGGAATCAGGGGCGGGGAATCAGTGGCAGGGAATCAGAGGAGGGGATTCAGAGGCGGGGAATCAGAGGCAGGGAATCAGACACTGGGAGTCAGAGGCGGTGAATCAGGGATTGGGAATCAGAGGCCGGGAAACAGAGGTGGGGAATCAGAGACCGGGAATCAGAGATGGGGAATCAGAGGCGGGGAATAAGATATGGGGAATCAGAGGCGGTGAATCAGATATTGGGAATCAGAGGTGGCGAATCAGAGGTAGAGAATCGGAGATGGGGAAGCAGAGGTGGGGAATCAGATGTGATGAATTAGAGATGGGGAATCAGAGGCGGGGTATCAGAGGTGCCAATCAGAGGCGGGGAAACAGAGGCGGGGAATCAGAGGCAGGGAATCAGAGGCGGGGAATCAGAGGCGGGGAATCAGAGGCAGGGAATCGGATGTGCGGAATCAGAGATGGGGTATCAGAGGTGGTGAATCAGAGGTGGTGAGTCAGAGATGGGGAATCAGAGGCGGGGAATCAGAGGCAGGGAATCAGAAACGGGGAATCAGAGGCGGGCAATCATAACTGGCGAATCAGAGGAGGGGAATCAGTGGTGGGGAATCAGAGGCGGGGAATCAGATATGGTGAATCAGAGGTGGGGAATCAGAGGCGGGGAAACAGAGGCCGGGAATCAGATATGTTGTATCAGAGGTGGGGAATCAGAGGCGGGAAATCAGAGCTGGGGAATCAGAGGCGGGGAAATCAGAGTTGGGGAATCAGAGTCCGGGAATCAGAGATGGGAAATCAGAGGAGGGGAATCAAATATGGGGAATCAGAGGCGGGGAATCAGAGTTTTTGGAATCAGAGTCCGGGAATCAGAGATGGGGAATCAGAGGCGGGGAATCAAATATGGGGAATCAGAGGCGGGGAATCAGAGGCGGGGAAACAGAGGCGATGAATCAGATATGGGCAATCAGAGGTGGCGAATCAGAGGTAGAGAATCAGAGATGGGGAAGCAGAGGTGGTGAATCAGAGGCGGGAAATCAGAGCTGGGGAATCAGAGGCGGGGAATCAGAGTTGGGGAATCAGAGTCCGGGAATCAGAGGCGGGGAAACAGAGGCGGTGAATCAGATATGGGGAATCAGAGGTGGCGAATCAGAGGTTGAGAATCAGAGATGGGGAAGCAGAGGTGGGGAATCAGATGTGATGAATTAGAGATGGGGAATCAGAGGCAGGGTATCAGAGGCGCCCAATCAGAGGCGGGGAATCAGAGGCGTGGAATCAGATATGGGAAATCAGAGGTGGGGAATCAGAGGCGGGGAATCAGAGGCGGGGAAACAGAGGCAGGGAATCAGATGCGGGGAACCAGAGGATGGGAATCATAGCTGGCAAATCAGAGGCGGGGAATCAGAGGTGGGGAATCAGAGGCGGGGAATCAGATATGGGGAATCAGAGGTGGGGAATCAGAGGCAGGGAATCAGAAACGGGGAATCAGAGGCGGGCAATCATAACTGGCGAATCAGAGGAGGGGAATCAGTGGTGGGGAATCAGAGGCAGGGAATCAGATATGGTGAATCAGAGGTGGGGAATCAGAGCGGGGAATCAGAGGCAGGGAATCAGACACGGGGAATCAGAGGCGGTGAATCAGGGATGGGGAATCAGAGGCCGGGAATCAGAGGTGGGGAATCAGAGACCGGGAATCAGAGATGGGGAATCAGAGGAGGGGAATCAGATATGGGGAATCAGAGGCGGGGAATCAGAGGCGGGGAAACAGAGGCGGTGAATCAGATATTGGGAATCAGAGGTGGCGAATCGGAGGTAGCGAATCAGAGATGGGGAAGCAGAGGTGGGGAATCAGATGTGATGAATTAGAGATGGGGAATCAGAGGCGTGGTATCAGAGGTGCCAATCAGAGGCGGGGAAACAGAGGCGGGGAATCAGATATGGGGAAACAGAGGCGAGGAATCAGAGGCAGGGAAACAGAGGCGGGGAATCAGATATGTGGAATCAGAGGTGGGGAATTAGAGGTTGCGAATCAGAGGCAGGGAATCAGAGGTGGGGTATCAGAGGCGGGGAATCAGAGGCAGGGAATCGGATGTGCGGAATCAGAGATGGGGAATCAGAGGTGGGGAATCAGAGGTGGTGAATAAGAGATGGGGAATCAAAGGCGGGGAATCAGAGGCACGGAATCAGACACGGGGAATCAGAGGCGGGGAATCATAGCTGCAGAATCAGAGGAGGGGAATCAGAGATGGGTAATCAGAGGCGGGAAATCAGATATGGGGAATCAGATGCGGGGAATCAGAGGCGGGGAAACAGAGGCGGTGAATCAGATATGGGGAATCAGAGGCGGGGAATCAGATAATGGGAATCAGAGGTGGGGAATCTGAGCTGGGGAATCAGAGGCGGGGAATCAGAGTTTGGGAATCAGAGGAGGGGAATCAGAGTTTGGGAATCAGAGGAGGGGAATCAGATATGGGGAAACAGAGGCCGGGAATCAGAGGCAGGGAAACAGAGGCGGGGAATCAGATATGGGGAATCAGAGGTGGGGAATTAGAGGTTGCGAATCAGAGGCCGGGAATCAGAGGCGGGGAATCAGAGGCGGGGAATCAGAGGCAGGGAATCGGATGTGCGGAATCAGAGGCAGGGAATCAGATGCGGGGAATCAGAGGCGGGGAATCAGAGCTGGGGAATCAGAGGCGGGGAATCAGTGTTGGGGTATCAGAGGCATGGAATTAGATATGGGGAAACAGAGGCGGGGAATCAGAGGCGGGGAAACAGAGGCCGGGAATCAGATATGGGGAATCAGAGGTGGGGAATCAGAGGCAGGGAATCAGATGTGCGGAATCAGAGATGGGGAATCAGAGGCGGGGAATGAGATATGGGGAATCAGAGGCGGGGAATCAGAGGCGGGGATACAGACGCGGGGAATCTGATATGGGGAATCAGATGTGGCGAATCAATGGCGGTGAATCAGAGATGGAGAATCAGACGCGGGGAATCAGAGGCAGGGAATAAAACACGGGGAATCAGAGGCGGGGAATCAGAGCTGGGGAATCAGAGGCGGGGAATCAGAGTTGGGGAAGCAGAGGCGGGGAATCAGAGGCGGGGAAACAGAGGCGGGGAATCAGAGGCGGGAAAACATTGGCGGGGAATCAGATATGGGGAATCAGATGTGGGGAATCAGAGGTTGGGAATCAGAGGCAGGGAATCAGAGGCGGGGAGTCAAAGGCGGGGAATCAGAGGCGGGGTATCAGAGGTGGCGAATCAGAGGCAGGGAAACAGAGGCGGGGAATCAGATATGGGGAATCAGAGGTGGGGATTTAGGGGCGGGGAATCAGTGGCAGGGAATCAGAGGCCGGGAATCAGTGGCCTGGAATCAGATGCCGGGAATAAGAGGACTTGGAATCAGAGGTGGGGAATCAGAGTTCGGGAATCAGAGATGGGGAATCAGAGGCGGGGAATGAGATATGGGGAATCAGAGGCGGGGAATCAGAGGTGGGGAAACAGAGGCGGGGAATCAGAATTGGGGAATCAGAGATGTGGAATCAGAGATGGGGAATCAGAGGCGGGGAATCAGACGCGGGGAATCAGAGGTGGTGAATCAGAGATGGGGAATCAGAGGGGGGGAATCAGAGGCAGGGAATCAGAATCGGGGAACCAGAGGATGGGAATCATAGCTGGCAAATCAGAGGCGGGGAATCAGAGGTGGGGAATTAGAGGCGGGGAATCAGATATGGGGAATCAGAGGTGGTGAATCAGAGATGGGGAAACAGAGGCGGGGAATCAGAGGCAGGGAATCAGATGCGTGGAACCAGAGGATGGGAATCATAGCTGGCAAATCAGAGGCGGGGAATCAGAGGTGGGTATCAGAGGCGGGGAATCAGATATGGGGAATCAGAGGTGGGGATTCAGAGGCGGGGAAACAGAGGCGGGGAATCAGATATGTTGGATCAGAGGTGGGGAATCAGAGGTGGGGAATCATAGCTGGGGAATCAGAGGCGGGGACTCAGAGTTGGGGAATCAGAGGCAGGGAATCAGATATGGGGAATCAGAGGTGGGGAATCAGAGGCGGGGAAAAAGAGGAGGGGAATCAGATATGGGGTATCAGAGGTGGGGAATCAGGGGCGGGGAATCAGTGGCAGGGAATCAGAGGAGGGGATTCAGAGGCGGGGAATCAGAGGCAGGGAATCAGACACTGGGAATCAGAGGCGGTGAATCAGGGATGGGGAATCAGAGGCCGGGAAACAGAGGTGGGGAATCAGAGACCGGGAATCAGAGATGGGGAATCAGAGGCGGGGAATCAGATATGGGGAATCAAAGGCGGGGAATCAGAGGCGGGGAAACAGAGGCGGTGAATCAGATATTGGGAATCAGAGGTGGCGAATCAGAGGTAGAGAATCAGAGATGGGGAAGCAGAGGTGGGGAATCAAATGTGATGAATTAGAGATGGGGAATCAGAGGCGGGGTATCAGAGGTGCCAATCAGAGGTGGGGAAACAGAGGCGGGGAATCAGAGGTTGTGAATCAGAGATGGGGAATCAGAGGGGGGGAATCAGAGGCAGGGAATCAGATGCGGGGAACCAGAGGATGGGAATGATAGCTGGCAAATCAGAGGCGGGGAATCAGATATGGCGAATCAGAGGTGGGGAATTAGAGGTTGCGAATCAGAGGCAGGGAATCAGAGGCGGGGAATCAGAGGCGGGGAATCAGAGGCAGGGAATCGGATGTGCGGAATCAGAGATGGGGAATCAGAGGTGGGGAATCAGATGTGGTGAATCAGAGATGGGGAATCAGAGGCGGGGAATCAGAGGCAGGGAATCAGACACGGGGAATCAGAGGCGGGGAATCTTAGTTGGCGAATCAGAGGAGGGGAATCAGAGGTGGGGAATCAGAGGCGGGGAATCAGATATGGGGAATCAGAGGTGGGGAATCAGAGGCGGAGAAACAGAGGCCGGGAATCAGATATGTTGTATCAGAGGTGGGGAATCAGAGGCGGGAAATAAGAGCTGGGGAATCAGAGGCGGGGAATCAGAGTTGGGGAATCAGAGTCCGGGAATCAGAGATGGGGAATCAGAGGCGGGGAATCAAATATGGGGAATCAGAGGCGGGGAATCAGAAGCGGGGAAACAGAGGCGGTGAATCAGATATTCGGAATCAGAAGTTGCGAATCAGAGGTAGAGAATCAGAGATGGGGAAGCAGAGGTGTGGAATCAGATGTGATGAATTAGAGATGGGGAATCAGAGGCGGGGTATCAGAGGTGCCAATCAGAGGCGGTGAAACAGAGGCGGGGAATCAGATATGGGGAAACAGAGGCGGGGAATCAGAGGCAGGGAAACAGAGGCGGGGAATCAGATATGGGGAATCAGAGGTGGGGAATAACAGGTTGCGAATCAGAGGCAGGGAATCAGAGGCGGGGAATCAGAGGCGGGGAATCAGAGGCAGGGAATCGGATGTGCAGAATCAGAGATGGGGAATCAGAGGTGGGGAATCAGAGGTGGTGAATCAGAGATGGGGAATCAAAGGCGTGGAATCAGAGGCAGGGTCAGACACGGGGAATCAGAGGCGGGGAATCAGATGCGGGGAACCAGAGGAGGGGAATCATAGCTGGCGAATCAGAGGCGGGGAATCAGAGGTGGGGAATCATAGGCGGGGAATCAGATATGGGGAATCAGAGGTGGGGAATCTGAGGCGGGGAAACAGAGGCGGGGAATCAGATATGTTGGATCAGAGGTGGGGAATCAGAGGCGGGGAATCAGAGCTGGGGAATCAGAGGCGGGGAATCAGAGTTGGGGAATCAGAGGCAGGGAATCAGATATGGGGAATCAGAGGTGGGGAATCAGAGGCGGGGAAACAGAGGCGGGGAATCAGATATGGGGTATCAGAGGTGGGGAATCAGGGGCGGGGAATCAGTGGCAGGGAATCAGAGGAGGGGATTCAGAGGCGGGGAATCAGAGGCAGGGAATCAGACACTGGGAGTTAGAGGCGGTGAATCAGGGATTGGGAATCAGAGGCCGGGAAACAGAGGTGGGGAATCAGAGACCGGGAATCAGAGATGGGGAATCAGAGGCGGGGAATCAGATATGGGGAATCAGAGGCGGGGAATCAGAGGCAGGGAAACAGAGGCGGTAAATCAGATATTGGGAAGCAGAGGTGGGGAATCAGATGTGATGAATTAGAGATGGGGAATCAGAGGCGGGGTATCAGAGGTGCCAATCAGAGGCGGGGAAACAGAGGCGGGGAATCAGATATGGGGAATCAGAGGTGGGGAATAAGAGGTTGCGAATCAGAGGCAGGGAATCAGAGGCGGGGAATCAGAGGCGGGGAATCAGAGGCAGGGAATCGGATGTGCGGAATCAGAGATGGGGTATCAGAGGTGGTGAATCAGAGGTGGTGAGTCAGAGATGGGGAATCAGAGGCGGGGAATCAGAGGCAGGGAATCAGAAACGGGGAATCAGAGGCGGGCAATCATAACTGGCGAATCAGAGGAGGGGAATCAGTGGTGGGGAATCAGAGGCGGGGAATCAGATATGGGGAATCAGAGGTGGGGATTCAGAGGCGGGGAAACAGAGGCGGGGAATCAGATATGTTGGATCAGAGGTGGGGAATCAGAGGTGGGGAATCAGAGCTGGGGAATCAGAGGCGGGGAATCAGAATTGGGGAATCAGAGATGGGGAATCAGAGATGGGGAATCAGAGGCGGGGAATCAGACGCGGGGAATCAGAGGTGGTGAATCAGAGATGGGGAATCAGAGGGGGGGAATCAGAGGCGGGGAATCAGATGCGGGGAACCAGAGGATGGGAATCATATCTGGCAAATCAGAGGCGGGGAATCAGAGGTGGGTATCAGAGGCGGGGAATCAGATATGGGGAATCAGAGGTGGGGATTCAGAGGCGGGGAAACAGAGGCGGGGAATCAGATATGTTGGATCAGAGGTGGGGAATCAGAGGTGGGGAATCATAGCTGGGGAATCAGAGGCGGGGAATCAGAGTTGGGGAATCAGAGGCAGGGAATCAGATATGGGGAAACAGAGGTGGGGAATCAGAGGCGGGGAAACAGAGGAGGGGAATCAGATATGGGGTATCAGAGGTGGGGAATCAGGGGCGGGGAATCAGTGGCAGGGAATCAGAGGAGGGGAATCAGAGGCGGGGAATCAGAGGCAGGGAATCGGATGTGCAGAATCAGAGATGGGGAATCAGAGGTGGGGAATCAGAGGTGGTGAATCAGAGATGGGGAATCAAAGGCGTGGAATCAGAGGCAGGGTCAGACACGGGGAATCAGAGGCGGGGAATCAGATGCGGGGAACCAGAGGAGGGGAATCATAGCTGGCGAATCAGAGGCGGGGAATCAGAGGTGGGGAATCATAGGCGGGGAATCAGATATGGGGAATCAGAGGTGGGGAATCTGAGGCGGGGAAACAGAGGCGGGGAATCAGATATGTTGGATCAGAGGTGGGGAATCAGAGGCGGGGAATCAGAGCTGGGGAATCAGAGGCGGGGAATCAGAGTTGGGGAATCAGAGGCAGGGAATCAGATATGGGGAATCAGAGGTGGGGAATCAGAGGCGGGGAAACAGAGGCGGGGAATCAGATATGGGGTATCAGAGGTGGGGAATCAGGGGCGGGGAATCAGTGGCAGGGAATCAGAGGAGGGGATTCAGAGGCGGGGAATCAGAGGCAGGGAATCAGACACTGGGAGTTAGAGGCGGTGAATCAGGGATTGGGAATCAGAGGCCGGGAAACAGAGGTGGGGAATCAGAGACCGGGAATCAGAGATGGGGAATCAGAGGCGGGGAATCAGATATGGGGAATCAGAGGCGGGGAATCAGAGGCAGGGAAACAGAGGCGGTAAATCAGATATTGGGAAGCAGAGGTGGGGAATCAGATGTGATGAATTAGAGATGGGGAATCAGAGGCGGGGTATCAGAGGTGCCAATCAGAGGCGGGGAAACAGAGGCGGGGAATCAGATATGGGGAATCAGAGGTGGGGAATAAGAGGTTGCGAATCAGAGGCAGGGAATCAGAGGCGGGGAATCAGAGGCGGGGAATCAGAGGCAGGGAATCGGATGTGCGGAATCAGAGATGGGGTATCAGAGGTGGTGAATCAGAGGTGGTGAGTCAGAGATGGGGAATCAGAGGCGGGGAATCAGAGGCAGGGAATCAGAAACGGGGAATCAGAGGCGGGCAATCATAACTGGCGAATCAGAGGAGGGGAATCAGTGGTGGGGAATCAGAGGCGGGGAATCAGATATGGGGAATCAGAGGTGGGGATTCAGAGGCGGGGAAACAGAGGCGGGGAATCAGATATGTTGGATCAGAGGTGGGGAATCAGAGGTGGGGAATCAGAGCTGGGGAATCAGAGGCGGGGAATCAGAATTGGGGAATCAGAGATGGGGAATCAGAGATGGGGAATCAGAGGCGGGGAATCAGACGCGGGGAATCAGAGGTGGTGAATCAGAGATGGGGAATCAGAGGGGGGGAATCAGAGGCGGGGAATCAGATGCGGGGAACCAGAGGATGGGAATCATATCTGGCAAATCAGAGGCGGGGAATCAGAGGTGGGTATCAGAGGCGGGGAATCAGATATGGGGAATCAGAGGTGGGGATTCAGAGGCGGGGAAACAGAGGCGGGGAATCAGATATGTTGGATCAGAGGTGGGGAATCAGAGGTGGGGAATCATAGCTGGGGAATCAGAGGCGGGGAATCAGAGTTGGGGAATCAGAGGCAGGGAATCAGATATGGGGAAACAGAGGTGGGGAATCAGAGGCGGGGAAACAGAGGAGGGGAATCAGATATGGGGTATCAGAGGTGGGGAATCAGGGGCGGGGAATCAGTGGCAGGGAATCAGAGGAGGGGATTCGGAGGCGGGGAATCAGAGGCAGGGAATCAGACACTGGGAATCAGAGGCGGTGAATCAGGGATGGGGAATCAGAGGCCGGGAAACAGAGGTGGGGAATCAGAGACCGGGAATCAGAGATGGGGAATCAGAGGCGGGGAATCAGATATGGGGAATCAGAGGCGTGGTATCAGAGGTGCCAATCAGAGGCGGGGAAACAGAGGCGGGGAATCAGATATGGGGAAACAGAGGCGAGGAATCAGAGGCAGGGAAACAGAGGCGGGGAATCAGATATGTGGAATCAGAGGTGGGGAATTAGAGGTTGCGAATCAGAGGCAGGGAATCAGAGGTGGGGTATCAGAGGCGGGGAATCAGAGGCAGGGAATCGGATGTGCGGAATCAGAGATGGGGAATCAGAGGTGGGGAATCAGAGGTGGTGAATAAGAGATGGGGTATCAAAGGCGGGGAATCAGAGGCACGGAATCAGACACGGGGAATCAGAGGCGGGGAATCATAGCTGCAGAATCAGAGGAGGGGAATCAGAGATGGGTAATCAGAGGCGGGAAATCAGATATGGGGAATCAGAGGCGGGGAATCAGAGGCGGGGAAACAAAGGCGGTGAATCAGATATGGGGAATCAGAGGCGGGGAATCAGATAATGGGAATCAGAGGTGGGGAATCTGAGCTGGGGAATCAGAGGCGGGGAATCAGAGTTTGGGAATCAGAGGAGGGGAATCAGAGTTTTGGAATCAGAGGAGGGGAATCAGATATGGGGAAACAGAGGCCGGGAATCAGAGGCAGGGAAACAGAGGCGGGGAATCAGATATGGGGAATCAGAGGTGGGGAATTAGAGGTTGCGAATCAGAGGCCGGGAATCAGAGGCGGGGAATCAGAGGCGTGGAATCAGAGGCAGGGAATCGGATGTGCGGAATCAGAGGCAGGGAATCAGATGCGGGGAATCAGAGGCGGGGAATCAGAGCTGGGGAATCAGAGGCGGGGAATCAGTGTTGGGGTATCAGAGGCATGGAATTAGATATGGGGAAACAGAGGCGGGGAATCAGAGGCGGGGAAACAGAGGCCGGGAATCAGATATGGGGAATCAGAGGTGGGGAATCAGAGGCAGGGAATCAGATGTGCGGAATCAGAGATGGGGAATCAGAGGCGGGGAATGAGATATGGGGAATCAGAGGCGGGGAATCAGAGGCGGGGATACAGACGCGGGGAATCTGATATGGGGAATCAGATGTGGCGAATCAATGGCGGTGAATCAGAGATGGAGAATCAGACGCGGGGAATCAGAGGCAGGGAATAAAACACGGGGAATCAGAGGCGGGGAATCAGAGCTGGGGAATCAGAGGCGGGGAATCAGAGTTGGGGAAGCAGAGGCGGGGAATCAGAGGCGGGGAAACAGAGGCGGGGAATCAGAGGCGGGAAAACATTGGCGGGGAATCAGATATGGGGAATCAGATGTGGGGAATCAGAGGTTGGGAATCAGAGGCAGGGAATCAGAGGCGGGGAGTCAAAGGCGGGGAATCAGAGGCGGGGTATCAGAGGTGGCGAATCAGAGGCAGGGAAACAGAGGCGGGGAATCAGATATGGGGAATCAGAGGTGGGGATTTAGGGGCGGGGAATCAGTGGCAGGGAATCAGAGGCCGGGAATCAGTGGCCTGGAATCAGATGCCGGGAATAAGAGAACTTGGAATCAGAGGTGGGGAATCAGAGTTCGGGAATCAGAGATGGGGAATCAGAGGCGGGGAATGAGATATGGGGAATCAGAGGCGGGGAATCAGAGGTGGGAAAACAGAGGCGGGGAATCAGAATTGGGGAATCAGAGATGTGGAATCAGAGATGGGGAATCAGAGGCGGGGAATCAGACGCGGGGAATCAGAGGTGGTGAATCAGAGATGGGGAATCAGAGGGGGGGAATCAGAGGCAGGGAATCAGAATCGGGGAACCAGAGGATGGGAATCATAGCTGGCAAATCAGAGGCGGGGAATCAGAGGTGGGGAATTAGAGGCGGGGAATCAGATATGGGGAATCAGAGGTGGTGAATCAGAGATGGGGAAACAGAGGCGGGGAATCAAAGGCAGGGAATCAGATGCGTGGAACCAGAGGATGGGAATCATAGCTGGCAAATCAGAGGCGGGGAATCAGAGGTGGGTATCAGAGGCGGGGAATCAGATATGGGGAATCAGAGGTGGGGATTCAGAGGCGGGGAAACAGAGGCGGGGAATCAGATATGTTGGATCAGAGGTGGGGAATCAGAGGTGGGGAATCATGGCTGGGGAATCAGAGGCGGGGAATCAGAGTTGGGGAATCAGAGGCAGGGAATCAGATATGGGGAATCAGAGGTGGGGAATCAGAGGCGGGGAAAAAGAGGAGGGGAATCAGATATGGGGTATCAGAGGTGGGGAATCAGGGGCGGGGAATCAGTGGCAGGGAATCAGAGGAGGGGATTCAGAGGCAGGGAATCAGAGGCAGGGAATCAGACACTGGGAATCAGAGGCGGTGAATCAGGGATGGGGAATCAGAGGCCGGGAAACAGAGGTGGGGAATCAGAGACCGGGAATCAGAGATGGGGAATCAGAGGCGGGGAATCAGATATGGGGAATCAAAGGCGGGGAATCAGAGGCGGGGAAACAGAGGCGGTGAATCAGATATTGGGAATCAGAGGTGGCGAATCAGAGGTAGAGAATCAGAGATGGGGAAGCAGAGGTGGGGAATCAAATGTGATGAATTAGAGATGGGGAATCAGAGGCGGGGTATCAGAGGTGCCAATCAGAGGTGGGGAAACAGAGGCGGGGAATCAGAGGTGGTGAATCAGAGATGGGGAATCAGAGGGGGGGAATCAGAGGCAGGGAATCAGATGCGGGGAACCAGAGGATGGGAATGATAGCTGGCAAATCAGAGGCGGGGAATCAGATATGGCGAATCAGAGGTGGGGAATTAGACGTTGCGAATCAGAGGCAGGGAATCAGAGGCGGGGAATCAGAGGCGGGGAATCAGAGGCAGGGAATCGGATGTGCGGAATCAGAGATGAGGAATCAGAGGTGGGGAATCAGATGTGGTGAATCAGAGATGGGGAATCAGAGGCGGGGAATCAGAGGCAGGGAATCAGACACGGGGAATCAGAGGCGGGGAATCTTAGCTGGCGAATCAGAGGAGGGGAATCAGAGGTGGGGAATCAGAGGCGGGGAATCAGATATGGGGAATCAGAGGTGGGGAATCAGAGGCGGAGAAACAGAGGCCGGGAATCAGATATGTTGTATCAGAGGTGGGGAATCAGAGGTAGAGATTCAGAGATGGGGAAGCAGAGGTGGGGAATCAAATGTGATGAATTAGAGATGGGGAATCAGAGGCGGGGTATCAGAGGTGCCAATCAGAGGCGGGGAAACAGAGGCGGGGAATCAGAGGTGGTGAATCAGAGATGGGGAATCAGAGGGGGGGAATCAGAGGCAGGGAATCAGATGCGGGAAACCAGAGGATGGGAATGATAGCTGGCAAATCAGAGGAGGGGAATCAGATATGGCGAATCAGAGGTGGGGAATTAGAGGTTGCGAATCAGAGGCAGGGAATCAGAGGCGGGGAATCAGAGGCGGGGAATCATAGGCAGGGAATCGGATGTGCGGAATCAGAGATGGGGAATCAGAGGCGGGGAATCAGAGGCAGGGAATCAGACACGGGGAATCAGAGGCGGGGAATCTTAGCTGGCGAATCAGAGGAGGGGAATCAGAGGTGGGGAATCAGAGGCGGGGAATCAGATATGGGGAATCAGAGGTGGGGAATCAGAGGCGGAGAAACAGAGGCCGGGAATCAGATATGTTGTATCAGAGGTGGGGAATCAGAGGTAGAGATTCAGAGATGGGGAAGCAGAGGTGGGGAATCAAATGTGATGAATTAGAGATGGGGAATCAGAGGCGGGGTATCAGAGGTGCCAATCAGAGGCGGGGAAACAGAGGCGGGGAATCAGAGGTGGTGAATCAGAGATGGGGAATCAGAGGGGGGGAATCAGAGGCAGGGAATCAGATGCGGGAAACCAGAGGATGGGAATGATAGCTGGCAAATCAGAGGAGGGGAATCAGATATGGCGAATCAGAGGTGGGGAATTAGAGGTTGCGAATCAGAGGCAGGGAATCAGAGGCGGGGAATCAGAGGCGGGGAATCATAGGCAGGGAATCGGATGTGCGGAATCAGAGATGGGGAATCAGAGGTGGGGAATCAGATGTGGTGAATCAGAGATGGGGAATCAGAGGCGGGGAATCAGAGGCAGGGAATCAGACACGGGGAATCAGAGGCGGGGAATCTTAGCTGGCGAATCAGTGGAGGGGAATCAGAGGTGCGGAATCAGAGGCGGGGAATCAGATATGGGGAATCAGAGGTGGGGAATCAGAGGCGGAGAAACAGAGGCCGGGAATCAGATATGTTGTATCAGAGGTGGGGAATCAGATGCGGGAAATCAGAGCTGGGGAATCAGAGGCGGGGAATCAGAGGCGGTGAATAAGGGATGGGGAATGAGAGGCCGGGAAACAGAGGTGGGGAATCAGAGACCGGGAATCAGAGATGGGGAATCAGAGGCGGGGAATCAGATATGGGGAATCAGAGGCGGGGAATCAGAAGCGGGGAAACAGAGGCGGTGAATCAGATATTCGGAATCAGAGGTTGCGAATCAGAGGTAGAGAATCAGAGATGGGGAAGCAGAGGTGGGGAATCAGATGTGATGAATTAGAGATGGGGAATCAGAGGCGGGGTATCAGAGGTGCCAATCAGAGGCGGTGAAACAGAGGCGGGGAATCAGAGGCAGGGAAACAGAGGCGGGGAATCAGATATGGGGAATCAGAGGTGGGGAATAACAGGTTGCGAATCAGAGGCAGGGAATCAGAGGCGGGGAATCAGAGGCGGGGAATCAGAGGCAGGGAATCGGATGTGCAGAATCAGAGATGGGGAATCAGAGGTGGGGAATCAGAGGTGGTGAATCAGAGATGGGGAATCAAAGGCGTGGAATCAGAGGCAGGGTCAGACACGGGGAATCAGAGGCGGGGAATCAGATGCGGGGAACCAGAGGAGGGGAATCATAGCTGGCGAATCAGAGGCGGGGAATCAGAGGTGGGGAATCATAGGCGGGGAATCAGATATGGGGAATCAGAGGTGGGGAATCAGAGGCGGGGAAACAGAGGCGGGGAATCAGATATGTTGGATCAGAGGTGGGGAATCAGAGGCGGGGAATTAGAGCTGGGGAATCAGAGGCGGGGAATCAGAGTTGGGGAATCAGAGGCAGGGAATCAGATATGGGGAATCAGAGGTGGGGAATCAGAGGCGGGGAAACAGAGGCGGGGAATCAGATATGGGGTATCAGAGGTGGGGAATCAGGGGCGGGGAATCAGTGGCAGGGAATCAGAGGAGGGGATTCAGAGGCGGGGAATCAGAGGCAGGGAATCAGACACTGGGAGTCAGAGGCGGTGAATCAGGGATTGGGAATCAGAGGCCGGGAAACAGAGGTGGGGAATCAGAGACCGGGAATCAGAGATGGGGAATCAGAGGCGGGGAATAAGATATGGGGAATCAGAGGCGGTGAATCAGATATTGGGAATCAGAGGTGGCGAATCAGAGGTAGAGAATCGGAGATGGGGAAGCAGAGGTGGGGAATCAGATGTGATGAATTAGAGATGGGGAATCAGGGGCGGGGTATCAGAGGTGCCAATCAGAGGCGGGGAAACAGAGGCGGGGAATCAGAGGCAGGGAATCAGAGGCGGGGAATCAGAGGCGGGGAATCAGAGGCAGGGAATCGGATGTGCGGAATCAGAGATGGGGTATCAGAGGTGGTGAATCAGAGGTGGTGAGTCAGAGATGGGGAATCAGAGGCGGGGAATCAGAGGCAGGGAATCAGAAACGGGGAATCAGAGGCGGGCAATCATAACTGGCGAATCAGAGGAGGGGAATCAGTGGTGGGGAATCAGAGGCGGGGAATCAGATATGGTGAATCAGAGGTGGGGAATCAGAGGCGGGGAAACAGAGGCCGGGAATCAGATATGTTGTATCAGAGGTGGGGAATCAGAGGCGGGAAATCAGAGCTGGGGAATCAGAGGCGGGGAAATCAGAGTTGGGGAATCAGAGTCCGGGAATCAGAGATGGGAAATCAGAGGAGGGGAATCAAATATGGGGAATCAGAGGCGGGGAATCAGAGTTTTTGGAATCAGAGTCCGGGAATCAGAGATGGGGAATCAGAGGCGGGGAATCAAATATGGGGAATCAGAGGCGGGGAATCAGAGGCGGGGAAACAGAGGCGATGAATCAGATATGGGCAATCAGAGGTGGCGAATCAGAGGTAGAGAATCAGAGATGGGGAAGCAGAGGTGGTGAATCAGAGGCGGGAAATCAGAGCTGGGGAATCAGAGGCGGGGAATCAGAGTTGGGGAATCAGAGTCCGGGAATCAGAGATGAGGAATCAGAGGCGGGGAATCAAATATGGGGAATCAGAGGCGGGGAATCAGAGGCGGGGAAACAGAGGCGGTGAATCAGATATGGGGAATCAGAGGTGGCGAATCAGAGGTTGAGAATCAGAGATGGGGAAGCAGAGGTGGGGAATCAGATGTGATGAATTAGAGATGGGGAATCAGAGGCAGGGTATCAGAGGCGCCCAATCAGAGGCGGGGAATCAGAGGCGTGGAATCAGATATGGGAAATCAGAGGTGGGGAATCAGAGGCGGGGAAACAGAGGCGGGGAATCAGATATGGGGAAACAAAGGTGGGGAATCAGAGGCGGGGAAACAGAGGCGGGGAATCAGATATGGGGATTCAGAGGTGGGGAATCAGAGGTTGGGAATCAGAGGCAGGGAATCAGAGGCGGGGAATCAGAGGCAGGGAATCAGATGCGGGGAATCAGAGGCGGGGAATCAGAGCTGGGGAATCAGAGGCGGGGAATCATTGTTGCGGTATCAGAGGCATGGAATTAGATATGGGGAAACAGAGGCGGGGAATCAGAGGCGGGGAAACAGAGGCCGGGAATCAGATATGGGGAATCAGAGGTGGGGAATCAGAGGCAGGGAATCAGATGTGCGGAATCAGAGATGGGGAATCAGAGGCGGGGAATGAGATATGGGGAATCAGAGGCGGGGAATCAGAGGCGGGGATACAGAGGCGGGGAATCTGATATGGGGAATCAGATGTGGCGAATCAAAGGCGGTGAATCAGAGATGGAGAATCAGACGCGGGGAATCAGAGGCAGGGAATAAAACACGGGGAATCAGAGGCGGGGAATCAGAGCTGGGGAATCAGAGGCGGGGAATCAGAGTTGGGGAAGCAGAGGCGGGGAATCAGAGGCGGGGAAGCAGAGGCGGGGAATCAGAGGCGGGGAAACAGAGGCGGGGAATCAGATATGGGGAATCAGATGTGGGGAATCAGAGGTTGGGAATCAGAGGCAGGGAATCAGAGGCGGGGAGTCAGAGGCGGGGAATCAGAGGCGGGGTATCAGAGGTGGCGAATCAGAGGCAGGGAAACAGAGGCGGGGAATCAGATATGGGGAATCAGAGGTGGGGATTTAGGGGTGGGGAATCAGTGGCAGGGAATCTGATGCCGGGAATAAGAGGACTTGGAATCAGAGGTGCGGAATCAGAGTTCGGGAATCAGAGATGGGGAATCAGAGGCGGGGAATGAGATATGGGGAATCAGAGGCGGGGAATCAGAGGTGGGGAAACAGAGGCGGGGAATCAGAATTGGGGAATCAGAGATGTGGAATCAGAGATGGGGAATCAGAGGCGGGGAATCAGACGCGGGGAATCAGAGGTGGTGAATCAGAGATGGGGAATCAGAGGGGGGGAATCAGAGGCAGGGAATCAGATGCGGGGAACAAGAGGATGGGAATCATAGCTGGCAAATCAGAGGCGGGGAATCAGAGGTGGGGAATCAGAGGCGGGGAATCAGATATGGGGAATCAGAGGTGGGGATTCAGAGGTGGGGAAACAGAGGCGGGGAATCAGATATGTTGGATCAGAGGTGGGGAATCAGAGGTGGGGAATCAGAGCTGGGGAATCAGAGGCGGGGAATCAGAATTGGGGAATCAGAGATGGGGAATCAGAGATGGGGAATCAGAGGCGGGGAATCAGACGCGGGGAATCAGAGGTGGTGAATCAGAGATGGGGAATCAGAGGGGGGGAATCAGAGGCAGGGAATCAGATGCGGGCAACGAGAGGATGGGAATCATAGCTGGCAAATCAGAGGCGGGGAATCAGAGGTGGGTATCAGAGGCGGGGAATCAGATATGTTGGATCAGAGGTGGGGAATCAGAGGCGGGGAAGCAGAGGCGGGGAATCAGAGGCGGGGAAACAGAGGCGGGGAATCAGATATGGGGAATCAGATGTGGGGAATCAGAGGTTGGGAATCAGAGGCAGGGAATCAGAGGCGGGGAGTCAGAGGCGGGGAATCAGAGGCGGGGTATCAGAGGTGGCGAATCAGAGGCAGGGAAACAGAGGCGGGGAATCAGATATGGGGAATCAGAGGTGGGGATTTAGGGGCGGGGAATCAGTGGCAGGGAATCTGATGCCGGGAATAAGAGGACTTGGAATCAGAGGTGCGGAATCAGAGTTCGGGAATCAGAGATGGGGAATCAGAGGCGGGGAATGAGATATGGGGAATCAGAGGCGGGGAATCAGAGGTGGGGAAACAGAGGCGGGGAATCAGAATTGGGGAATCAGAGATGTGGAATCAGAGATGGGGAATCAGAGGCGGGGAATCAGACGCGGGGAATCAGAGGTGGTGAATCAGAGATGGGGAATCAGAGGGGGGGAATCAGAGGCAGGGAATCAGATGCGGGGAACCAGAGGATGGGAATCATAGCTGGCAAATCAGAGGCGGGGAATCAGAGGTGGGGAATCAGAGGCGGGGAATCAGATATGGGGAATCAGAGGTGGGGATTCAGAGGCGGGGAAACAGAGGCGGGGAATCAGATATGTTGGATCAGAGGTGGGGAATCAGAGGTGGGGAATCAGAGCTGGGGAATCAGAGGCTGGGAATCAGAATTGGGGAATCAGAGATGGGGAATCAGAGATGGGGAATCAGAGGCGGGGAATCAGACGCGGGGAATCAGAGGTGGTGAATCAGAGATGGGGAATCAGAGGGGGGGAATCAGAGGCAGGGAATCAGATGCGGGGAACCAGAGGATGGGAATCATAGCTGGCAAATCAGAGGCTGGGAATCAGAGGTGGGTATCAGAGGCGGGGAATCAGATATGGGGAATCAGAGGTGGGGATTCAGAGGCGGGGAAACAGAGGCGGGGAATCAGATATGTTGGATCAGAGGTGGGGAATCAGAGGTGGGGAATCATAGCTGGGGAATCAGAGGCGGGGAATCAGAGTTGGGGAATCAGAGGCAGGGAATCAGATATGGGGAATCAGAGGTGGGGAATCAGAGGCGGGGAAACAGAGGAGGGGAATCAGATATGGGGTATCAGAGGTGGGGAATCAGGGGCGGGGAATCAGTGGCAGGGAATCAGAGGAGGGGATTCAGAGGCGGGGAATCAGAGCAGGGAATCAGACACTGGGAATCAGAGGCGGTGAATCAGGGATGGGGAATCAGAGGCCGGGAAACAGAGGTGGGGAATCAGAGACCGGGAATCAGAGATGGGGAATCAGAGGCGGGGAATAAGATATGGGGAATCAAAGGCGGGGAATCAGAGGTGGGGAATCAGAGGTAGAGAATCAGAGATGGGGAAGCAGAGGTGGGGAATCAAATGTGATGAATCAGAGATGGGGAATCAGAGGCGGTGTATCAGAGGTGCCAATCAGAGGCGGGGAAACAGAGGCGGGGAATCAGAGGTGGTGAATCAGAGATGGGGAATCAGAGGGGGGGAATCAGAGGCAGGGAATCAGATGCGGGGAACCAGAGGATGGGAATCATAGCTGGCAAATCAGAGGCGGGGAATCAGATATGGCGAATCAGAGGTGGGGAATTAGAGGTTGCGAATCAGAGGCAGGGAATCAGAGGCGGGGAATCAGAGGCGGGGAATCAGAGGCAGGGAATCGGATGTGCGGAATCAGAGATGGGGAATCAGAGGTGGGGAATCAGATGTGGTGAATCAGAGATGGGGAATCAGAGGCGGGGAATCAGAGGCAGGGAATCAGACACGGGGAATCAGAGGCGGGGAATCTTAGCTGGCGAATCAGAGGAGGGGAATCAGAGGTGGAGAATCAGAGGCGGGGAATCAGATATGGGGAATCAGAGGTGGGGAATCAGAGGCGGAGAAACAGAGGCCGGGAATCAGATATGTTGTATCAGAGGTGGGGAATAAGAGGCGGGAAATCAGAGCTGGGGAATCAGAGGCGGGGAATCAGAGTTGGGGAATCAGAGTCCGGGAATCAGAGATGGGGAATCAGAGGCGGGGAATCAAATATGGGGAATCAGAGGCGGGGAATCAGAGGCGGGGAATCAGAGGCGGTGAATCAGATATGGGGAATCAGAGGTGGCGAATCAGAGGTTGAGAATCAGAGATGGGGAAGCAGAGGTGGGGACTCAGATGTGATGAATTAGAGATGGGGAATCAGAGGCGGGGTATCAGAGGCGGCCAATCAGAGGCGGGGAATCAGAGGCGTGGAATCAGATATGGGAAATCAGAGGTGGGGAATCAGAGGCGGGGAAACAGAGGCGGGGAATCAGATATGGGGTATCAGAGGTGGGGAATCAGGGGCGGGGAATCAGTGGCAGGGAATCAGAGGAGGGGATTCAGAGTCGGGGAATCAGAGGCAGGGAATCAGACACTGGGAATCAGAGGCGGTGAATCAGATATGGGGAATCAGAGGCGGGGAATCAGAAGCGGGGAAACAGAGGCGGTGAATCAGATATTCGGAATCAGAGGTTGCGAATCAGAGGTAGAGAATCAGAGATGGGGAAGCAGAGGTGGGGAATCAGATGTGATGAATTAGAGATGGGGAATCAGAGGCGGGGTATCAGAGGTGCCAATCAGAGGCGGTGAAACAGAGGCGGGGAATCAGATATGGGGAAACAGAGGCGGGGAATCAGAAATGGGGAATCAGAGGTGGGGAATAACAGGTTGCGAATCAGAGGCAGGGAATCAGAGGCGGGGAATCAGAGGCGGGGAATCAGAGGCAGGGAATCGGATGTGCAGAATCAGAGATGGGGAATCAGAGGTGGGGAATCAGAGGTGGTGAATCAGAGATGGGGAATCAAAGGCGTGGAATCAGAGGCAGGGTCAGACACGGGGAATCAGAGGCGGGGAATCAGATGCGGGGAACCAGAGGAGGGGAATCATAGCTGGCGAATCAGAGGCGGGGAATCAGAGGTGGGGAATCATAGGCGGGGAATCAGATATGGGGAATCAGAGGTGGGGAATCAGAGGCGGGGAAACAGAGGCTGGGAATCAGATATGTTGGATCAGAGGTGGGGAATCAGAGGCGGGGAATCAGAGCTGGGGAATCAGAGGCGGGGAATCAGAGTTGGGGAATCAGAGGCAGGGAATCAGATATGGGGAATCAGAGGTGGGGAATCAGAGGAGCGGAAACAGAGGCGGGGAATCAGATATGGGGTATCAGAGGTGGGGAATCAGGGGCGGGGAATCAGTGGCAGGGAATCAGAGGAGGGGATTCAGAGGCGGGGAATCAGAGGCAGGGAATCAGACACTGGGAGTCAGAGGCGGTGAATCAGGGATTGGGAATCAGAGGCCGGGAAACAGAGGTGGGGAATCAGAGACCGGGAATCAGAGATGGGGAATCAGAGGCGGGGAATCAGATATGGGGAATCAGAGGCGGGGAATCAGAGGCAGGGAAACAGAGGCGGTGAATCAGATATTGGGTATCAGAGGTGGCGAATCAGAGGTAGAGAATCGGAGATGGGGAAGCAGAGGTGGGGAATCAGATGTGATGAATTAGAGATGGGGAATCAGAGGCGGGGTATCAGAGGTGCCAATCAGAGGCGGGGAAACAGAGGCGGGGAATCAGATATGGGGATCAGAGGTGGGGAATAAGAGGTTGCGAATCAGAGGCAGGGAATCAGAGGCGGGGAATCAGAGGCAGGGAATCAGAGGCAGGGAATCGGATGTGCGGAATCAGAGATGGGGTATCAGAGGTGGTGAATCAGAGGTGGTGAATCAGAGATGGGGAATCAGAGGCGGGGAATCAGAGGCAGGGTATCAGAAACGGGGAATCAGAGGCGGGCAATCATAACTGGCGAATCAGAGGAGGGGAATCAGTGGTGGGGAATCAGAGGCGGGGAATCAGATATGGTGAATCAGAGGTGGGGAATCAGAGGCGGGGAAACAGAGGCAGGGAATCAGATGCGGGGAACCAGAGGATGGGAATCATAGCTGGCAAATCAGAGGCGGGGAATCAGAGGTGGGGAATCATAGGCGGGGAATCAGATATGGGGAATCAGAGGTGGGGAATCAGAGGCGGGGAAACAGAGGCTGGGAATCAGATATGTTGGATCAGAGGTGGGGAATCAGAGGCGGGGAATCAGGGGCGGGGATTCAGTGGCAGGGAATCAGAGGAGGGGATTCAGAGGTGGGGAATCAGAGGCAGGGAATCAGACACTGGGAATCAGAGGCGGTGAATCAGGGATGGGGAATCAGAGGCCGGGAAACAGAGGTGGGGAATCAGAGACCGGGAATTAGAGATGGGGAATCAGAGGCGGGGTATCAGAGGTGCCAATCAGAGGCGGGGAAACAGAGGCGGGGAATCAGATATGGGGAATCAGAGGTGGGGAATAAGAGGTTGCGAATCAGAGGCAGGGAATCAGAGGCGGGGAATCAGAGGCGGGGAATCAGAGGCAGGGAATCGGATGTGCGGAATCAGAGATGGGGTATCAGAGGTGGTGAATCAGAGGTGGTGAGTCAGAGATGGGGAATCAGAGGCGGGGAATCAGAGGCAGGGAATCAGAAACGGGGAATCAGAGGCGGGCAATCATAACTGGCGAATCAGAGGAGGGGAATCAGTGGTGGGGAATCAGAGGCGGGGAATCAGATATGGTGAATCAGAGGTGGGGAATCAGAGCGGGGAATCAGAGGCAGGGAATCAGACACGGGGAATCAGAGGCGGTGAATCAGGGATGGGGAATCAGAGGCCGGGAATCAGAGGTGGGGAATCAGAGACCGGGAATCAGAGATGGGGAATCAGAGGAGGGGAATCAGATATGGGGAATCAGAGGCGGGGAATCAGAGGCGGGGAAACAGAGGCGGTGAATCAGATATTGGGAATCAGAGGTGGCGAATCGGAGGTAGCGAATCAGAGATGGGGAAGCAGAGGTGGGGAATCAGATGTGATGAATTAGAGATGGGGAATCAGAGGCGGGGTATCAGAGGTGCCAATCAGAGGCGGGGAAACAGAGGCGGGGAATCATAGGTGGTGAATCAGAGATGGGGAATCAGAGGGGGGGAATCAGAGGCAGGGAATCAGATGCGGGGAACCAGAGGATGGGAATCATAGCTGGCAAATCAGAGGCGGGGAATCAGATATGGCGAATCAGAGGTGGGGAATTAGAGGTTGCGAATCAGAGGCAGGGAATCAGAGGCGGGGAATCAGAGGCGGGGAATCAGAGGCAGGGAATCGGATGTGCGGAATCAGAGATGGGGAATCAGAGGTGGGGAATCAGATGTGGTGAATCAGAGATGGGGATTTAGGGGCGGGGAATCAGTGGCAGGGAATCAGAGGCCGGGAATCAGTGGCCGGGAATCAGATGCCGGGAATAAGAGGACTTGGAATCAGAGGTGGGGAATCAGAGTGCGGGAATCAGAGATGGGGAATCAGAGGCGGGGAATGAGATATGGGGAATCAGAGGCGGGGAATCAGAGGTGGGGAAACAGAGGCGGGGAATCAGAATTGGGGAATCAGAGATGTGGAATCAGAGATGGGGAATCAGAGGCGGGGAATCAGACGCGGGGAATCAGAGGTGGTGAATCAGAGATGGGGAATCAGAGGGGGGGAATCAGAGGCAGGGAATCAGATGCGGGGAACCAGAGGATGGGAATCATAGCTGGCAAATCAGAGGCGGGGAATCAGAGGTGGGGAATCAGAGGCGGGGAATCAGATATGGGGAATCAGAGGTGGGGATTCAGAGGCGGGGAAACAGAGGCGGGGAATCAGATATGTTGGATCAGAGGTGGGGAATCAGAGGTGGGGAATCAGAGCTGGGGAATCAGAGGCGGGGAATCAGAATTGGGGAATCAGAGATGGGGAATCAGAGATGGGGAATCAGAGGCGGGGAATCAGACGCGGGGAATCAGAGGTGGTGAATCAGAGATGGGGAATCAGAGGGGGGGAATCAGAGGCAGGGAATCAGATGCGGGGAACCAGAGGAT